>NW_027117790.1:0-1295026 GCF_038497815.1 [Lipomyces] oligophaga | reverse complement strand
AGAAGTGGATATGAAAAGGGCCGGGAGTTGAATAATTCAGTGTATCAGAAATTTAGCAATACAATGTTTACAAAGTTATTAAATAGGAAATATTGCATATAGCTTGTAATGTGGGATTTAGCTCATTATTCAACTAGTCATAACATAAATATTTTACCATAAGTTGAAATTAAAGTGGCCCATTTACTGATTACAATGTTAACGCATAGCTAGAATATTATCTTCAGCTGATAATGCTTGGGTTAAACACCAAGACATATCCCAAGAGGATGGGAGAGGATAACGAAGTCTTTCGGAACCTGTTTTCAATTCTTTTCAATCGAGATCAAATTCTCTCTGGTGCAAATTCTTAACCCCATATTATTTGTGATCAAATTTGCATAATTTATTCATCTATTTATAATTACTAGTTTGTATGCGTTTGATTCACTCTTCGTAATAAGTACTTAACAATGCCACTTTAAAATGAAGTCCGACCAAATTAGCGGATTCTCAAAGCTAAGCAGATATTGAACCGAACGTTAGGGCCAGAACGGCATAAAACAATAATTACTACATTTGCAAATGCAAGGCAGCCAAGTTCTAGAGTTGATAGGAGCTGATACAGCTATTATGTGTAAATTATGTCCCAGTGGCCGAGTGGTTAAGGCGACGCCCTGCTATTAATTCGTAGTTTAGGCGTTGGGTTCTGCCCGCGCAAGTTCGAATCTTGTCTGTGACGAATTTTTTAATTTATTTTGTTTTACTACTAATATTGTTAGATGCTACTTATTTACAGTCTACTATTATACTGGTATACGATAATATCTGCCTAATTTTGTGAATTTACGGAAAAATTAAGCAGTGGAGCAAGTAGCATTTCAGCAACAAGATCATGAAATTAAAGTAAAGCCCTCCCAAAACAAGCATCAGTTGCCCAAAAATAATAATAATACACACGTTAGTCCACAAAGCCAAACGTTACTTGCAAGAGTATTAAAAGACCTGGAGCAGTTAATTGATATTATTTGCGAGCACGCACACTCTTACATAATTTCCTTTTGAACTCATACATTCTCTTTGAGCCATCGCATGCCTTCTTCGACGCCTTCACCTGTTTTGGCTACACACGGTTGAACCATCCATTTTCGTCCTTTTAGACATTTTGTCAATTGCAAAGTTTCTGTTATTTCCTTGGGTGTCTGAGAGTTCGTGACATCTTGTTTATTGGCGTATAATAAAACTGAGATATTCGCCATCTCTGGATCATTGACTATTCGCAAAAACTCCTCTTTGGCTTCCAAGATTCTATCTGGAGCTCCGGAATCTATCACGAATACTAAAGCTTGGGCGCCGGTAAAATAGTGCCTCCATAGAGGTCTTATGTGACTCTGACCGCCCACATCCTGGTTGAATGCAGATTAGATATCTGTAAGATTCATAATGGGCAAAGTCAACATACCCATATATCGAAACGAACGTGCTTGAACGAAACCGACTCGACATTAAATCCTACTGTCGGAACAACCAGTGTACTATGAAATCAAATTAGAATTAAATGTTTCAGTATTCAAGACGCGTCCAGCAATAAAAATGTATATCCCTCGTCGGGTTCGACTCACAAAATTCCAGATTTCAAATAGCAAAGAATTGCTATAGTCCATATTAAACTGAATTCCACGAACTTCAAACACCAGCAACCTACTAGTTTTTCCGGCGCCATCCAAACCCAGCATCAGTAGCCTACTCGTGTTAATTGAAATTTAAGTAAGCCTTTACACCGTGTCCATTCCTGATTCCTACCTGATCTCCTTCGAGCCACCGAATACTCGCTATGTACTCGATATCAGTAACAAAAGTTTTTAATGCCGGAACATAAAACACGAATGGTCTTCCATACCGATAGCCGACCAAAAAAATTACCCATAATGGTTATAATTTGGCTTCTTTTCAAATTTACCCTTTTTTCCTTGATGTCGCGTTGAATTGAAAGGAGCTACCAGCGATAGAAGGTGTTCCCAGCATTCGGGGCCGCACGCGATGAGCCCCAAAGCGCGTAAACAATCCAAATTCAATTGATCATCATGGATTCATGGAGCAAATCCAAGAATTAGGAGAGGACTAGCGCTTGGAAGCCTATACGAAAATGCGACTTATACAAAAATACATTGAGATTTAAATAAATACAATAAACACAAACCGCTATCAATGTTTTCAACCAGTGCTACTACGCAGTCATTCATTTCTGATTTTCTTTCGGGCAGCAAGCGAATCATCTGCCAGTCCAGTCCGTTTGGTTCCTGGTAAACTGGCCGTTTTAATATCATTATCCTCGTTTGAAATTCGTCGCCTTGGATATTCCAAATTAACTCCTTCAAAAATGCTAGATCGCGCTTAACAACAATATTCCAATTATAATTTGAAGAAAAAAGTGAATAATGTACTTACTTAGCTGTCGGTTTCGGCATCGTACTAAAATATGGGTGCTGGAGAGCTTGCTCAGCTGTAAGACGTTTTAACGGGTTGTATTCGAGTAGTCGCTGCAATAAATTCAGACCTCGAGCAGATCCGGTAGCTGTTGCTTTTAAAGACCGACTCGAGTCGCTGGAACCAACTCCTGTAACTGTATTATACCATGACTCTAAAACATTAGGGTACATCTTAAAGGATGATAGAGCATGATATTCTGGATGTTGTGGCAACGCAGGCCAATTATCCTCTGATACGACATATTAGAATATTAAATCTTCACAATAATAAAATACTCTTACTAGTAGGCGTCCCAAGGATCTCAATGATTTTCTGCATTTGGTTCCGCTGAAAAGGAACTGTTTTCTTACTATCCATTTTGGCCTCCTCACCTTTAAAAATTGGTCGTAGAGCCAATAATTCCGCAAAAATACAACCAACAGCCCACATATCTACCGCTGGAGTATAATGATGAGATCCTAATAACAATTCCGGAGCACGATACCAAATAGTAACGACGACCTTATCCCCAGTATACAGAGGTTGTAACGGCTTATAAAACAGGCGAGCTAATCCTAAATCTCCAATTTTCACCGTGCCATCGGCGGTAACCATGATATTTGCTGGTTTAAGATCTCTATGCAAAACCCAGTTTTGATGTAGATATGAAACGCCATTAAGAAGCTGCCATAAAATAGACTTCACCTCTGACTCGGGGATCGGCCTGCGATCCGGATGTGAATGAAAATGCACCAATTGCTGAACATTAGTCAATAGAGCAATAAAATAAAATAATCGCCTTGACTCACTAATAGATCATGCTCAGCAAACTCAAACACCATGTATATGCATTTATCTTCAAGAATAATTTCGACCAATGTTGTAATGTTTAGATGTGATAGTTCGCGACACAGAGTAATTTCTCGGCAAGCCGATTGAGAAATGCCAGTGTAGTGTACTACTTCTCCTTCTTTATCCGCCTTGAACTTCTTGATGGCAAATTCACGAGGTTCACTGTTTCGGCAATTAGTTACTTCGCACAATGTTAGATAGACAGCTAACTCTGACCCATATTTGGACCGGGCTTTATATACGCTGTGTAATCATGTCAGATCATAATTCCTGAAAAAATCAAATCATAAGCTGTCTACCAACCGTCCATAAGTTCCAGCTGCAATGTATCCAATAATCTCGTACCGATCAAGGACTTTCTTGCGGGCATTATCCCTTCGCACTTTATATCCGCCTAGAGGTGAGCGACTTGACAAAGGCATTCTCTATAACTACCCTCGTGCGCACTCGGCCTTGTCATTCAATTAAATATTATTGTTCCTATATTCATCTATAATGCGTATAACATTCTGGTATAATATTTTTTAATGGACCTCAACAACTTGCGAACAGTTTTTGTAAAAGCATAATAAATGATTCTAGTAGCTAGTTTTGTATCGCTGTCCATTCTAGTGCACTTTTGGCAAAGCCGCATGACTGTTTTCAGGAATCTTGCAAACCGATGAGCAAGCATCACTAATTGTCGACTGAACATTCTGAAGTAACAGACTGAAATATCCAAGGACTATTTATATCTCATCAGTGTTAATACAAGTTACGAGATAATTTTATAAAATAGTTCAAAAGGTATAATAAGTCCAATTGAACACTAAAACGCTGCACATATACAAAACTCCTGCAAAAAAAAGACTTTTCAACTAGTCGACTTTAGACCCACAGCTGAAAATCTATACAATAAGGTCGGAAACCAAATCAATGAAGATACTTTCGGTTTCGAATATAACTACTCCGCAGGCCGAGCATAGTCTGTTGGGAAACTTCCAACAATACCATTTAATTCGCCTGTAATGAGTTAATAACGCTTGCTACCTCTGAAAACCAGATGTCATTTACCTTCAGTCCAACCGGCACCTGTATTAGCACCTGTCAATGCAATTCGATCGCCTTCGTGAATTGTAAGTTCTGCATCAGATCGTCCAGTATAGTCGTATAGAGCTATCTGCAGAAAATATTAGAAAAAGCATTTGGTTTCAGCATTGTCACAAACTGACCATGTAATTAATCTTCTTTGCGCCCCTTTTTGGTGCGACTGCAGGTCCCTTCTTTCGGCCCGTCAGACTTGAAAAACTGAAACTAGCAGAATTGGAAGATACCGATGGAGTTCTGGTCACTTCTGCAATATCTGATACGAGCTCCAAATAACTGTAAGGTACCAACCCTTCTGCGAGACCATCTCGCACCAAAATCCAGCCTGTTCCATCGTGCTGCTCCAACACTTCAACTTCATCACCTTCAGTGAGGGGAATCTCACCATCTCCATTAGGAGTATAGGAAAATTTTGCATGAGCTAGTTGCTCTTTTGCGTTTGTCAACCCGTAAATATCTGCTACCTGCGTTGACGACGCATTGGATTTAGATTTTCCACGCCCAAATCGAGAAGAAACAGATCCTAAACTCTATTAGAAAATTTTTGAAATTATATATTAGCAAGAACACGTACCAAGCATTGAAGAAGTCTGAGTAGTCAGCGAAGCCCGACTAAACTTTGAAGAAATATCATCATCGCTACCATCACCATTCACACTCACTGAATCCTGATGTTTCGATTTCTTCTTTTTCTTTTTCATATTAATTCCTGGGCAATTTGCAGGTGCCTTCATTTGGCACTTTGAGTGGCAAGTGTAACCACAGTCTCTACATTTGAAACCATGACGAGACAAACCCCAGATAGAGTCATTGCAATACTGACAAGTAGTGGGAATCTTGAAAGAAACAGGTTTAAAGTCATGAGGTTTTGTACCCCTGACTATATCACCTACAACAACCTCAATGGTTTCAACTTCGACCTCTAAGGCGATACGTTTAGTATCAGCGAGCGATGCTTCTTGCTGAGCTTGTATAAGCTTCGTAAAGACTTCATCAAAATTGGCTTTTGTAGTATCTTGTATAGCCTGCTCACGAACTTGCAAAAGATTTTCAATATTGTCGCGACCTTGCTCTACTTGTGACCGGAGATCCAAAATACCACGACGAGATTGGGCTATCTTATTCCTCAAGTATGTCTTTGCTGGCTCATCAGTTATCATTTCTTCATCATCGTGCCATATTGGAGAAGGCTCGTATACAAAATCTTGAGGAGGATTCCAGTCAGGTGGAGTATTGTGTCGCATGAACATTGCAGAATCAAGGTAAGGATCATTTCTTGCAATAGCGTCTACAGCAGCTTGAAAATGATCTTTGCAACGATCCAGACAGGATATTTCAAGAGTGGTGGCTTGAGTCCAAATCGAATTCAACTTACGAACACGGGCCTCGTTAAGATCTTGCATACTGTCAAGAAGAGTCGGAACATCCTGAAAATAATATTTATCTTTAACTCGATTTGCCACGTTGATACTGATGAGATATGAATTCTTGGCATTGTTCATGTCGAGTTGATGCTGTTCAAAATGCCTGGCAGCTTTGTTCTTACTAGAATCAAATGATTTATCGACCTTCGAACGAGCATTCTCCACTACCTGACAAGAAGAATCATACGTGCTTTTAGCCTTCTTTAAATCAGAATAAATATCATTTCTCTGTTGCTCAATCTTTTCATTGAAGACAATATGCTATCGTAGTTAGAACTATTGAAAATTCAAACCGACAAGAAATAAACCTTTTTTTGGAAATCATCATAGCGGTTCTGCAATCCCCGTAATTGATCAGCAACCTGCAAAGTCATCTCGTTCGAAAGCCGATCATGCTCATTGGCCACATTCTCGGTTTGAGTCAGTATATCAGTCCAAGTGACCAAGCTTGCACTAGACAGTAAATTAGAAATACATTCATAAATGCTGCCTAAAAAACTTACGATTCTAATGAACCAGGCGTAACTAGAGGAGTGTCACCGACAGATAAGGAAATACTTCTTTTGGCCTTTTTGTCGAAATATTTCTTTGTCAAAGCCAGTAATCTTACGGAATATTCCTTTTCCAATGCTGAACGCTCTCTATAAAATATTTGTATATCCTCGAGCCATCGGATTCCGTTTCCAATCTACATAGGGTCAGTGTTCAGATCATATATGGTATTGCGCAGCCGCCAGCTCAAGCCTGAACTCAATAGTCCATATCATACCCAAGCATCTGTAATTTTAAATCCATCCTATGAAAATTATTCAGTTAATATTATATACTGATATTAGACGATAACTCGCTGATGCGGTCTGGAAGACAAACCTTAAGCTCAGAGCCGAAAGAAAGGGAGTCGTCTAGTGGCTCTTCAGCCTCCATGATCAAAACCAAACTAAAGAAAAAAGCCAGATATCAAACATATAGCTACAAATGCAGCTATATACAATAAATTGAGCAGTTTGAACCAAGAGGTTACTCCTCAGGCTTACAAGGATGCTGATCTTTCATCTAGAACGAGTGCGATCATCAAGCTGCGTCCTGGAGTAGAGTCCAAAATCGAGTCATGTGATTAATGCATAGACGGGTAAATATTAGACAGTGTAAACAGATCATCTGGGAGCAAGAAAAAACTAACGAGTCAGGATCGAATTCAACAGACTAGTTCAAATAGTTTAGCTAATTGACTTATTATAGTCTGCATAGAGTGCTTTATTATCTTTTGAAACACAAACTATAGACTTTTTGGAGACTTTTTCAATAAATTTGAGAGCTAGATTCAAATCTGCTAGATATCATAATGTAAGTTTTGTTTGCTAGATCGAGTATACTTTATCTTGAAGACATCCCACAATGAATTCAAAGAGGAATTAACAAGTTAGACAGATTCGCAATGTCATCTAAGGTTGATGGAGCTGATGGTATGACGAAAGATTCTTGGAATACAACTGGTTCTGAATCTTCGGCATCTAAGAACTTCTCCGCCGCTGCCAAAGAATTTATTCCCAGTGGTAAAGCCGTCGACTGGGGCAGCGATTCTGATACTACTTCTGAAGATTTCAAAACTGGCGAAAAAGATGCTATCGTAAAGGAAGTGACAAAATTAGATGCTACACAGTCAAAAGCCACTGAAGTGGCGAGTAGCGAACCGGAGCTGACCAAGGAAGAAAGGGAGAGCTTGATCAATGAAGTCACTTCTGATTCGAAGGCAATAACTTTAGATGAAAGTGAACATGAGGTCTTAGTCAAATTAGCAGATATGCAAGCCGATCCCAATTCTATCCTTTACTCGGTCAAGAGTTTTGAAGATCTGGAGCTTTCACCTGAATTGCTGAAAGGTGTATATGCCATGAAGTTCCAAAAGCCATCAAAAATTCAAGAGAAAGCACTTCCGCTATTGCTCCACAATCCCCCTAAGAATATGATTGCGCAATCTCAGTCGGGAACGGGTAAAACTGCGGCCTTTGTATTGACAATGCTGTCGAGAGTTGATCCAACCCAGAAGACAGTACAAGCTTTATGTTTGGCTCCCTCTCGAGAGCTTGCTCGACAGATCATGCAGGTCGTTCAAGAAATGGGAAAGTTTACACAAGTCACTACAGCGTTTGCAATTAGAGCGGATAATGACCGCAGTAGCATAAGGGCAGCCCGATCTGTGAAGCTTGAAGCCAATATTGTCGTAGGAACACCTGGAACAGTTGTGGATATGATCAAGCGGCGTCAGCTGTCAACAGAACATATAAAAATATTTGTATTGGATGAGGCAGATAACATGTTGGAAGGACAAGGTCAAGGCGAACAGTGTATCCGTGTGAAGAACGCTCTATTACCTACCTCTCAGTTAGTTCTTTTTTCTGCAACATTCCCGGATGAAGTAGTGGCTTACGCGCGGACGGTGATACCGGATGCCAACGAGCTGCGACTCCAAGTGACCGAACTGAACGTGAAAGCTATCAAGCAACTGTACGTTGAATGCGATAACGAGAGACACAAGTATCAAGTGCTTGTTGAATTGTATCATCTACTGACGGTTGGGTCTTCGATTATCTTCGTGCGCACGCGACATACGGCTGATACTATTGCGGAACAAATGGTAAAAGATGGACATAGAGTATCAGTTTTGCACGGACAGTTCCAGCCGAGCGAGCGTGATCAAGTTCTGGACGACTTTCGAGCAGGTCGAAGCAAAGTGCTAATCACCACGAACGTACTCTCACGCGGAATTGATATCCCTAGTGTGTCTATGGTAATAAATTACGATTTACCAGTAGATGAGCATATGAGACCCGACCCAGAGACATATTTGCACCGTATTGGACGTACAGGGCGGTTTGGACGTGTAGGTGTCTCGATATCGTTTGTTCACGACAAGGCCAGTTTTGATGTGCTGAATTCAATTGCAAACTACTATGGCATAGAGATGTCACGAATTCCTACAGATGACATTGACACGATTGAAGATGTATTGAACCATGCTCTTAAGGGAATCAAGCTTACATAATGTATGATGTGCGATGGGAAGGAGGAAGGAGGAAGGAGGTAGGAGAGGGTAGGGAGGTGGAGGTTCTTTGGAATGCAGGGATGACGATATTGCTGGCACGAGGGAGCCAGGATCTACAAACATTCGAATTGCTGAGAAAGAATTTTCAGTTTGTGATTTGTAAATTTTTATTTAATTAAAAGGATGTAATATTAATGCATGTATCAATGACTATAGCAGGACCGTTCCATGCTCGGCCGGTCTCCGTAATTTAGGGCAAGTTCTTGGAATTACCGCAAGGGAGTCAAGCTCAAGGCGATGCGACTTGGCAGGGTAGAAAGTAGGCGACTAAACTCTGAGTAGACCATGATTGTCGGACAACTGCAGGGGGGGCGGTGCAGGGTGAGAGCAAGATAACTAAAGGTCAGTCGAAGACCCGACCAAGCTTAAACCAGTAGATTCAAGGGATAACAGATCAGTCCTAATAGTATCTAATTGTGCTCAACCGTATAGGGAGAAGATGTCGTCAGCTGGAATGGAGATTAATTATATCTACTGAACCGTCAGGGGATGCATGGGCGCGTGCGCTCTTTCTTAGGGACGAAGGCAACGGAAGAGTGGGACGCGTAAACCGCTCGATTTAGTCGTGAGAGCTCGAGTAAAGACAAGCGTGAGGTCGCGACCGCGGTACGGTCCAAACGCGTTCTACAGTATCGCGATACGAGTATGCTATTTTTTGCGGATTTGTGAGCCCCAGGATTTTGCGCGGTTTAAGAGCGAGCAACTAGCTGTCGTCTGATTTCGCGGGTCGGTAGTGACTTGAGCAAAACCGGCTGAGCGACTTCGACGAGCGGTCATACACCAGAGATATATCCATTTTTCAAATCATTCTACGCATACCAATCATGTTTCGGCTGCTAAAACAATCACCAGGCAGTTCCTGCAGTCCTTGCAGGTTCCAGGCTGGACTCACAGCAACTGTCAGAAACTCTTAGCTACAACCCGCAGAGTATTGCTTTAGTTCCTCTAATAGCACGCCCGACAGTCGCTGACCGCGTGGCCCAGGCACGCACGCGCCTCCGGCTCCGTTCTCTAGCCACAGCCACTCTTGGAAATGGCTCGCACTCGCCCCTCCCCGGCGAATCACAAGTCCCGGCTAAGTCACAAAACGTAAGTGTAAACACTGAATAGATCTCAGTAAACAAGACCCGGGGGTCAGAGAGAGGCTCATACAGACTCCTACTTATTTCCCGTTATTCCCTCTCTGACACTTTTTGATCGTTTCATTTTCTCGACACTCGATCTGTACGTGCTTGTGTGCTCTTTTGGTCCTTCTTTAGTGCAGGTTTGGATTGGATAGTCTGGATTGCTCTTTTGTTGTGTGTTTTTATATATTTTTCCCTCGTTTATTGTCAAAAAAACTCCCTGTTTCGTGGTAGCAATCATGCGTTTCTCAAACTTACTTCTTACTCTTGGCCTAGCGTCTTCGGTTCTTGGAGCCACTCTTAATGCGAAGAAAATTGATGGCCGCTACTTCGTCGATGAAGAGACTAACGATCCTGTGAGTATTACTTCTAGATTCATTCTTACTTCGTCGTTATATCTCGCATTGATACTAATCTGTGTCATCAGTTCTGGATGGTCGGCGTTGACTATCAGCCTGGCGGTTCTTCTGGCTTCTCAGATGGCTCCGATCCTCTTTCTGAAGTGGAAGCTTGCGCCAGAGATATCTATCTTTTCCAGCAACTTGGCATTAACGTAAGTGATTTCCAACTCCTATTCCTTGTTAAGTTCGTCGCTACGATCTTTCTTTTTTTCCTACGGAAGATCAAGTATTTTCGTGTCGTTATACATCTCAATCAATTCTATACGAAGATATCGGAATTAATCCTCTTGTTTTGTTTAATTATCCCAGTCAACATGAGTTTATTGTGTGGCATCTTTTGCGGAACAGTTTTGTCGGCTGAACCGGCTCATGGATTGCAATCGCGTTTCGCTCTTCACTTCCCACCTTCGACTTTTTATCCTATTTCGACGCGTGCCTTCCCATTCGGGACTAGGCTAGGTCTTTTCTATTTTTGATTACGTTTGAGGGCAAGGGTAACGCGTAAGGACTGTTGATAATTGCCTTTTTTGGACTGGTGCCACACGACTGGAGGATACATGGATTGTGATGTAAATGACTAGAGCGAGCGAGACGAGTTTGTTGGACTTTGAGTTTAGAGCTAACTGTTGTTATTAGACCATTCGTGTTTATAGTGTTGATCCTACCATTGATCATGATGAATGCATGTCTCTTCTTGCTGCTGCCGGTATCTACCTTGTTCTTGATGTCAATACTGGTATCTACAGCCAGAGCTTGAACTCTGACGAGCCCTGGACGACATACACAGAGACCTATCTTAGCCATATTTTCCAGGTTATTGAGGCATTTTCTGGCTATAACAATACTCTTGGATTTTTTGCTGGTAATGAAGTTGTGAATGACAATACTTCTGCCGAAACTGCTCCGCATTACATCAAGGCTGTTGTTCGTGACATGAAGGCTTATATTAAGAATCATATCAACCGTCAAATTCCTGTCGGATATTCCGCAACTGATGATGCCTCTTACCGTGTTTCTCTTGCTGACTATCTTGTTGCCGGTGACGAGGATGTTGCTGTTGATTTCTACGGAATGAACTCCTATGAGTGGTGCGGTGACTCCAGTTTTACGGAGTCAGGATACTCGAATTTGGTCAAGTACTTTTCTAATCTTACCGTTCCTGTTTTCTTTTCAGAATATGGCTGCAATAAGGTTACTCCTCGTACGTTTCAGGAGATGACTGCTATTTACTCCAATAATATGTCGAGCGTCTTTTCTGGCGGCTTAGTCTATGAGTTCACTGCTGAGTCATCTGATTATGGTCTTGTTACTATTGGAGATGATGGCTCGGCTACCACAGGAGATGATTATGACACTTACAGCTCGCGAATTGCTCAAATTAATACTGCTACTATGACTACTGCTGCCGCGTCTACCCGTTCTACCTCTTATGCTGCAGAATACTATAATATTGATGGAAATACTACTCTTCCTGATACTTTGGCTGCTTCTCTTATTGAGAATGGTCTTGACTCGTCGTACAACCGTGGTCAGTGGATTGATATCAATACGACCGCAACAAACTATTCTATCACGCTTTCTGGGACCGATGTTTCGGACAAGACCATCAATCAGACTTACAGCATTTCTGAGTCTTCGGAAGATGCTATTGATATTACTGATTCGACAACACCTTCTAGCGCATCCGGAGCCAGTGCAACTGAATCATCTTCGGATTCTTCTTCCACCGGGGGATCTGACTCGAGCGCTTCCTCGACTGACAGCTCCGATTCGACTGCCACTTCCTCGTCTAGCTCCAGCTCTTCTACTACCACATCAAGCTCTGCTGCTATGGCTAATATGGTTGATGCTTCAAAGAAGATTGGTATCACGGCTCTCCTTGCTGCTATTGTGGGAGTTGCTTTGTAAGTGTTAGGCAAGTCTCGAATAAATAGTTTTTGAAAGAGCACTAGAAAAAGGATATGATTTGATTATGCTTTCGGATGAACTTGTATTATCATTGAATTAGAAAGCAATTCATAGAATACACCGTTTTTGGGTTAAGCTGATATTATTTTTATGTTTTGAGGGTGTAGGTTTCGTGTATTCAGGTAAATAACTTTGGTTTGAATCTTGTTTTTGGTTTATAGTATTGTAGCAATTGAATTTTTGTTTAAATGAATTTTATTTTTGAATTTTAGAGGTAGAAGAATTTATTTCAGCTGATAGAAGATTAGGAAGGAGTAGCGTACTTTGTTGTCCATTCACGAGCCGTTTTCTCGTATTTTTGTCTGTCTCGTTTGTAAAGATCTGCTGCATCCCCCTCGATGGCATCTTCTTCGCTCGGATGTGCGAGCAAGTTAACAGCAATGTCGATAATGGTTAGCAGTTTACAAGCCGGTTTCCATTGGTCAGTTTTGAGCATGGGAATACAGATTGCACCGCCGGGAAGAACGTTCGGATGGAAAATGTCTGTCACGAACTTGAGAGTCGGAGGATGGAATGGATAACCTGGCGGCAGTATTAGGTCTAGTAAAAATTCACCGCCCTTAGAATATTTCAATTAGCATCATTCAGCAGAAAACAGGGTTGGAAATGAATAAATGATGTGTACCTCGTACGGTGTGTCCTTAGGACCGTATAGTTTCACTTCCCAGTTCAGTAAATCGGCGTCTGATTTCGGACCTGCAGTAAAAGTTTCTGAAGATACTTTTGAGATATCAAGCATTTCCTGTTTATTGGTGGGGTTGGGTTAATTTTGAGCATATAAAAAATGTCAAGGAATATTGAATTAGAGTAATATGTACCTTTCGGATCCGTTTGAGTTGGATCGAGTTCATGATTAATATTCCACTTCGGCAAATGGAAGTGATCTTTGCAATATGAGTATTATTGGTATGGATATAAATTTCCAAGTTGCCCGAATTGCGGTCTTCAAGAGACAAGGCGATCGCAAGTATAGATTGCAATCTCAAATGCACATGAGCTCGGCTCGTAAATTGATCTTAGAAACCTTCACGTTTGGGAAGACAAGCCATCTCCAAACGAGGAGAATTGTCGATCTGATTCCCAAGAGGTTCTCTACTACAATAGCAGGAATCGGCAGAAATCAACTAACGTAAGTTTTATTTCCAGCTCGCGTTTATATTAGATTACATATATAATTAAAAAAATATACCACATCTGACCAAATTCTACCAAGTCAGAATAGGCAAGATCGTATCAAGTCATAGCAGTGAATCCGATTCCGAGCAACATCAAATATTTCATCCACGGATGGTCACTTAACATTATAGTAACATATCCAACCCACGGAATATATCCTTTTACGGCTCCAATCACTTCTTTATCTCGGTTTAGATAGAACTGTCTGTAAGCGTAGAGCTCGACATCATCCATAGCGTTGTTATCGCCCTTAGTGAGTAATAACTGCTTCTGCGCTCTGCTTTGTGTTAGCAAAATTCAGGAAAATCCAATTCGTTTCGTAAAAGCTGTAACAATGAACAGCAGTAACTCCGAGAAACAAAACTTACGACACGTGGTTCCGCACAATCCGATGGACAATCGGAATCTCGCGTCCTCGGACTTCGTAAACAACCACGTCACCAACTTTCACTCTCGGTGCGCGATTCCATAAAAATAAAATATCTCCTCGCTGAAAAGCAGGCTCCATGGATCCAGACAAGACCACAACAATTGGCGAATGTGAGTTTGCTGCAACGCTGAGTCCTTTCCAGAACATGAATGCCGTCGTGAGCACCAAACAAAAATTTAGACCCTCTACTAGCGTTTGCCGAAGTTTTGCTCCTGAGAATGCCGTCAACATTGCATTTAATACTTCACTATGACTCAAACGAATCAAATAACTGAAATAAGCCGAATTGCTAAATCTATAATATCAATTTCAATTGCATTCTATAGTTTTATTAACCTGTTGATTTGAGTTCTCAGGGTTAGCACTAAGAATTCGCTCCCACTACTATTTACACTGGAACACCGCTTCTAAAATATCAACCATACATAACTCCAATTAAATCAATTCACAGCTCATACTGGATTTCATTGTTCAAACTCAGAGCGGAACGAATTTCTAGAATACTTTGCTTATGCCATTCCAACTGCCGCCCAGTAAGAGTAGAGCAAATCAACTTGTTGATTGAAGTGATCAGATCGCTCCATGTAGCCCGACTATGCATGTCCTGACGGGCCAGTACTTCTTCTCCTAAATATTTCAGCAACAATGCGATGACTTGGTCACGATAATTATCAGTTCCGGCAACTCCATTAACTTCTAGGAGCCGTAAAATCGCACACTGTGAGTAGTGACCGTATTTACTAATCAACGCATATCCAACGAATCCCATAATCTTCTCGATGTTTTCTACCCGTAGCGGGAGTTTATAATAAAACCCGATAACTTCCAGTAGCGTCAAAAATGTAGGCATATCACAGCCATGTGCCAAAGTTTCCAAGGCGAGGTCGAGGACTTCGTAAGTAGGAAGCCAGGTATTTGTTCTCACCATTTCGATCAAATATGTCCGTACATCAGCATTAGTCTGGAAATCGACTGAAACATCCAACGATGATCCTGGAGCATCTCGACTTGTAAATTGTGCATATTTACTATGCTCTCGTTGCTTTAGTGCTGTCCATAGCAGCCGATATGTTGCGGCATTTGGATACACACCCAGAAATCGTGAAGACCGAAGAATCTTGAAAAAATGAAACAAATCAGCACGATTTTTCACATCAATGGCCTCCTGCATCAGCCCATTAAAAACGGCTGTGGTGAGGTGTATCCGCAGATCGCGCATGCGACGTAAAAGATCAAGAATCTGTCCTGGCTGTCTACGCCTCCGATGATATCGTAAGAATTGGCCATAATGCTCAGCAGCAGGAGGACGGAGCAGAAAGTTATCGATTGGATTACCCAGTAGCTCCACTCTTCGTACGTGCTCCAAGGCTTGCAAAAGCGTCTCCGCCTCAGTATACATCCTTTTTTCCAACAATGCACGAAACACGGAGTTCATATGATTAGAATCCGGACGGACGTCAAACTCATACATTTGCTTCCACAAGTCCAGAATTCGGTCCGTTGCGCCCATTCTCCCCAGACTATCCAACAAGATTCTATAATATTCGGGATGGTACCTGGCTTCTGGAAACATGTCCAAAGATATATCGTCGATTCTCCGTCTGACATTTGCAATCTCTGCTGCGCTTGGCTTTCGAGTCGGCTTGCTAGACTTCTGGCGATGTTCCAAACTCATTAACTGCTTAACTTCTCGTTTCATGAAATATTTAACTAGAGCTAATGACCGAGGGCCGACTAATGAGTCTCCGATCATTTCATAATCGCTCAAAATCTTCTGCGCAAATGAAGATTCACCACTTCGAAGCGCGATTGAAATCCATTTCATCATATAAGTACGGAAATATTCTCGAAAATTCGCTTCCTTTTCAATCTGCTCTTCGTCAATTTCACACTGAAAAAGAGATGCTGTAGAAACCGACTGAGATTTAAATAAAGCAACCTGATACGAATCAAACGCTTCCTTGTAAATCGCTCTAGCAGTACTGAATTTTCCCAGCTGACAAAGTTTAATGATCGCACGAGATCTCAATCGGATAGAGACATTATTAAACATAGAATGAATCTCCTGAATATTAAGCATAGCATTCTGCATATCCCAGGCGTCTAAATAAATCATCGCTTTTAGCTCCGACCAACGTTGCCAGTCAGAATCGTCCTCAGCTGCAGATTTTGCAAGCGGCTGCCATTTCTGCCAGAGAATCAAGGCCTCCTCTGTCCGATCCAATCTACTGAGTGCAGAGATATACATTCGATAAAATCGAATTCGGAAACCATGCGACCGTGACGCGAGAAAACATAAATCTCCTAAACATTGTGTTCTACGGTATTTATCCTTGCTGTACCAGGCCAAATTGAATAGGAAAGAATAAACATCATCTTCGATCATTGTGGAAACTTGTTCAAGTAATTCATCATTTTGTCGCACAGTCGACAAATACTCAAATAGCTCCCATACATAAGCAGCTTGGGGAAAAGTTCCTTTCGCAGGAAAGTTCTGATAATCCTTGGGAAGAAGGCTGTAGAGAAAAGAGACCACATCTGCGGGAACAAAATCATGTAGCACTTTCCTGAGCTCATTATGGAGCGGAGGCTCGGTAAAAACGGAGAGCTCAGTGCCGGCTGCTCTCTTTCCTGTCGAATGAACTGTACAAATTCAGCAAGGTCAGCTCACCTTGGCCAGATCATACAAAAGACGCGGAACTCACGAATAATTTTGGTATATGATTCCTGTCCATTTTGAATAGCTTTTGAATCAAATTCTGGTCTCCTTGTAACATCGAATTGCATTCCAGGATCTAGTAGCTGATAGCTTTCGGTATTTGAGTCCAAAATGCACTTGAGTCTAGAGGGTTGTAAGTTGACGGTGGACAAGCCAGCAGTTTTTGGCCACAAGAAAAGACGTAAGCAGTCCAAAGTGGGCCTATTTCCATTGCATATTCTTCTCATATTTACAATTTCGAATAGCTTTGCAATAGAATCAGAAGATGGCAGGCATATTCGGTCGAATTTAGACAAATTTGGCCGGCGTGATGCGACTTTGCTCCCAACTTGATCTGTCCCAACCTTGTCCCATTCATCACTCTAGGTTGTCATGAAAAAATCACAATAGCAATAGCAACTAACATGTCGCAATTAGCGGTAATTTTGGATGAAATTCATTCGAGTGAACAGAATTCGGATGTTCATGCCAGAGCGGTTATTCAGCTGGCCGGCTTACTGCAAAACGATTCGTCAGGAGAGATCCAGAAACAACTTCAACAGAATGTCGAACAACTTATCGTCGCCGATGTTAAATCTAAACTGATTAAAGCAATTAGTATCATGACCTTGCTATTTCACATTGATGATTCGATAGCTAGTCGCATTTTTTTAGACTCTTCGCAGTCGAAGGCTGAAGAATTGATAAGAAGAGACTTTGATATCGAACTGCTCGAACGATTTCTACAGCTAATTTCCGCATGCTGTGTATCGAAATCCTGTCGTACTGAGGTCGAGCAGAAATACATCAAACTGATCGCATCTTCTTTGCAAGAGGAAGAATCTACGCAAAATATACAGGCGCTTGCTGCATCTATTCTAATCAAATTGACCGCGACTCCAAAGCCAAACCTTACTGACGACACAGCACAAGAATTTGAGCAATTGCGGAAAGACATTGAAGTTCTCTCAAACATCTTACGAGAAATTGCCGTTGTAGGTGATGCAGACAGTCGGGCAAATGCCCTGGAGGGTTTGACGTATTCAAGTTTGAATCCGACCGTAAAGGAAACGCTAATAAACGACAAGAAGTTCGTTACAACCTTACTCTCTATTATGAAACATGAGAGCAAAAATTATTCGATCATCTTTGCAATTTTGACGATTTTAAGTAATTTAACTTCTTATCCTGAGATTTTGACAAAGGAAGCCGAGCAATTAGCCAAACTCCGAAGATACGCCAATAATGGCAAGAATCAGGATATCGAAGAAGACAAAATGCAGATTACAAGACGATGCAAAAAATTACTAGATCTAAAAATTTTGGAATCAATTTCTGCGTGTATGTCATCTGCAAGTCCAAATTCTCGAAGAACAATTGGCAAGCTAATGAAGGGCCTGGCTACAGAACGAGCTCATCGAAGTGGTATTGTCCAACAAGGCGGTATCTCGATTTTATTATCAATTCTACAGCCGTCTGGTTCTGCTTCTTCAGCTGAAAATTTTAGAGTAACTCAAGATGAACGTCCAAATCAATTTGCTATTTCGGCTTTAGCCAGGATATTGATAACTGTGAATCCGACATTGGCATTTTCTGGACGTACCTCTCCGGTAGCTGCTGTGCCGCCATTACTTTTGCAATTGGACGATACCACAGAAGAGAATACAAATCTTGATATTTTCGAAGCTCTGTTGGCACTGACAAATCTTGCGTCGATGGGAAACGAAAATATAAGTAAGCTTATCGCTCAAAGAGGCTGGTCTCAGGTCGAGACGTTGATGCTCTCGAATAATAGTATGGTTCAACGTGCGAGCGTAGAACTAGTTTGCAATTTATCTGGAAGTCCTGAAGTAGCGGCGAAGTATCTTGATCCAGATGATAAAGATCAGAAAAATAGACTGCGAATTTTGATTGCACTTGCAGATGTCGAGGATCTGGCGACGCGGTGTGCTGCAGCTGGAACGCTTGCTACTTTATCTGAGTGGACGCCAGCATCGGAGATTCTTTTAGAAGACGAGCGCAACCTGAGAGCGATACTTAGGATACTGCATGATGAAGATTCAGGTGTTATTTTCCGCGGTGCCGTGTGCATTAGAAATTTAATACAATCACCGACCACCAAGACTTTGATATCACGTATTCGCAGTGCGGGCGGAATAGATTCTTTTAATGCAGCAGGTAGCAAAGCACTTGAGCCAGAAATGCAGACTTTTATCCTAGAATCTAAGAAACTGCTTGAGTCAAATTTATGATCTACTGTACATAGAAACAAATTTCATTTTTAATCTCGTTGTTGGCTGTTGTCAAACTTCTAGATCTGGAAATAGCTGAGAATGAGGGTTGGGAAGTTCAGGCGCGTATACGCAGGCCTCCTTCGCTCGCGTCTCGTTAGAAGTCTAGTAGTCAATTGTAATAATAGGGAACACGAAGTTCTGATTGAAAGAAGACACGAATTTGCATTCGTAAATTGACTTAACAAAATTCAGAATGGCAAGTTCTACATTTTTTGAAGGGATGAAACGGTCATTCAAGGACGTTCCTGTGGTAGAAGGAAAGATCCACACGACTGAGTTTTTGGAGGCTGCCGAGTCATTGGTTTCTTTGTTCGGTATGTATTATTATTTGATGTTGTATATGATCTAACAGCCAGATTTGCTCGGATCATCGGCGTTCACCGTGGTTCAGAGCGATATGAATGGTAACATTAAGGTAGACTACTTAATCTTTGCAGCGGTCCTCTGGAACGATTCTAAAAATACTAGAAAATTCGTGAACGACAGATCTCGAAGCCAGTTATGTCGACAACTCTACAGGATATTGTGTTATCAGAAAAAGTCGAGAAATCCAAAACTGCTACTCAAGGCTTATTATGGCTCACTCGGTATGGATACAATTTGTCTGGCAGATGGGGATAACAGTAGATGGGGAAATTAACGAACTACATAGCGGTCTTGAGTTTACTGCGGTAGCAATCCGTAGAAGTGTTGACTCGAACGAGGAACTGACAGAAAGTTTTACGAAGGCGTACAGTGAGACTTTGATCAAGTTCCATAGTATTTTAATTCGTCCGGTTTTCAAGGTAAGTCCTCCGGCATGAAATGTTTCGTGCATCGCTGATTACTCGATTAGCTTGCAATGAAAGCAACTCCGTATCGTAAAGACTTCTATGCGAAGTTGGGTGAAGATCAGGCGCTTGTTAAAGAGCAGCTTCTCGAATGGTTAGCTGCTCTGGAGGAAATCGTGAAGCTCATAAAAGAATTCTATGAATCGGGCAACTATGGCAAGGGGTTGTAGTTGGAATTTCATATTCTGAATATCATTCAGAATAATATAAAATGTTATTTAACTATATTTAGCCGAATTGTGCTTGGTTGGTGGATGTAGAGCTTTCTCAACTGTTGAACTCGTTCCTTGCGATTCCGGTCTTGCTGAATTTCAATCTCGTCTAAATCTACAGAATCTGTCTTCAGTTCTGCGGTTTGTGGGGATATACGACAAGGACTGCTTGAGTTGAGAATCGCAAGTAAAATTTTCCAACTTGGAGACGAGCCTTGTTGTCTCGATATCCAAGGACAATACGGACGATGTCCAGCATCGAATTCCATTTGCAGAGGAGCGTCGGAGGGGATTTGTATTTGTGAAAAACACTCAGAGCAAGTAAAACTGTGATCGGAAACCGTCCAGCCAGTGAGCGCAATTATAAACGCGGTCATCATTTGTACTTCTGTGTAAGTATATTGTGTTTGGATATTGCTCAAACTCCAATAATATGAAACCAAAGCTGGACGATCGATCAGTGTCGTAGAATCTGAGATTGAAACCGCTGATAACTCCAGATATCCTGCAATTGTCCGTAGTCGTGAACAGAAGTCTGACTTTGCTTGGTCCACTTCCAAGGGAAGAGATAATCCGTAAAGCTTTTCTAAACTAGTCAATTCCATCCAGATAACAGTAAAACTATTCCAGACGTACCATCACAGACCCTTCGACGCCACAAACATGAATTTTTATGAGCCCTTCTAATGCGAGTCATCTCCAAAATTGGACGGTTCAGCTCATGCTGTAATGCTTGCACGTCGACATAAAATCTGGTCCAACATAATCTGCATTCCAAAGTCTGTGCACCGATACATGTCCAGCCCGAACGAGCCCAGAGCAGAGGACTGGAAAAAGGTTCGCTGGGATCGAAAGTCCATGCTCGATCTGTGAAGAGCTGTAAACGGTCCAACAACTGCTGTCTACTGAACGGGCAATATTTCGGGATAGATGAAGAAGAAGTAAACTGCTTTAATTTAATTTGCGTAGATCGTCTTCGAACTCGTTCCTTGTCAGCTCTGATCCTTCGAAATCGCTTCGCTGGCGAATAAACAAACAATTCAGTCTTGTTTCTTGTCGCCGACTTTGTTTGGCTGATTTGGTTCAGAACGCTAATTGCACGGTCTTGATTCAAAATCTGTGTTTGATCCGGATCTGATGAATTGCTTTCCTGATCTATCATTGTGTCTGTTCAATAACAAATTAATCTGAACAAGAAGATGAAGCGATAGATAACAAGATATTGATTGAGTGTGGGGCTGGAGGTCACAAATGAGTCTGATTCAGCTGATTCTTTGATCGGGGGTTAATTTCGATGAATGAAAATCTGAACTGTTGAATTGGACAGGAATGATGGGAAAATATTCAGTGACTAGTTTCTGCATGTGTTATTTTATGTTTGTCTGCCGTAAACACAGATTTTTATCTTTGAGTTATCTCGGCGCAAATTGATTTCAACGAATCTAGTTTGAAATTGCTTATATTTTGAGAGGCAATTATAAAAATGAATTATTATCTTTTTTTTTTTTTTTTTTTTTTTTTCAATTCTAGCCGTTTAGTTTTGCGCACATTGCATGATTGGACATACTTTCTCGTTTTGCCAGTATTAGCTATCGTACCTGAAGATTATACAGTCTACGAAATCAAAAGACTGCCAGCCAACAGCAAGGCTGAGCTGGTCAACTCATTTATCTCATATGTTTCAATCTCCATGGACTTATTTCGAGTTTCTTTAATTTTCTGTTATCCATCTTTTGAGGTTCATAAATGCGAAGAGTCCCAGTCATCTCATCATGCAAATTATATTAACAGTATCGCTGCTTTCTAATATCATACTTCTGCCATTTTGTCTTTCAGGTTTCTCGGTAAAATTGTACGTAAATAATATTGACTGAGGGCAAATATAGTTGTCAACCGAGCATGGATTTTGTCGCATATTTGCTCCCCTTTAGGCAAGCGCTCGAGCCATTCCAATATCGAAGAACAACTTATCAAACCTTTGGATAGCTATCTTCCCTCTTCCCTCCAATTCTATATCTATAACTTCTTCACTTTATCTAACGTCTATTTGAGTCGCAGAAATGGCTGATATTTCAATTACAGATCAAACTTCCTGCTTCACGTTCGAGAAACTCAATCCTTCGACTTATAAAATTGTCCAGATTGATTCACTTAATGAACTACCTTTCATCTACGTCAAGGTATATCCTACTCTACTACTTCTTCTCGATACTGGATGCGGACCCAAGCATTGTCGAGACATGACTGTTCAAAATAAATACATTCGTCCGTTTCTCGAAGCCCATCTAGCTAAGAATGACGAGCTCACATTCATTAATGCTGAGGGCAATACTGTCAACAAGCATTGGTTGATTTTCATCACCCACACGCATTATGATCACATCGGAGGAATATTTGAGTTTTCGGATGACTCAGATATCTTTATTTCGGGAAATGACCGGGATTACATTCTTAATGATCTTGGATGCCATTCCTTGTGTTGTGCTTTCGGTATCGAAACGCCTAAGTTTAACGTCTCTCACTGGCTTGAACACCGCGAGAAACTCGTCTTTAAAGGAGTTGACTTGGGTATCGAGGCTCTTCTTACTCCTGGACATACTCCGGACGAAATTGCTCTCTACGACGTCAACGAGCATGTTCTCTTTGCAGGCGACTCGATTTACGAGGGCATTCCAGTCTATATCATCGACACCTCGAATATGATGGACTATATAAAATCGATGGACTTCCTTCTTGAGTATATTAAAGCCAAGAACATTGAACTCTCATCTTCAGGTATCCGAGTGACCACTGCAGCAGGCCATATGACAGATCGCGCAGACACTGAAAATTTACTAGTAGAGACTATTGAATGTTTCTGGGACACGGTCAAGGGTAAATCTCAACTAACTGAGCGTCTTTATATGCGTAATCTCAACGTCGGAATCTACATGTCAGCGAACAAAAATGTTGGTTTCATGTGCATAGATGAAAAGCTTGAGGAAGCAATAAAGCACTTCGGTTTCACCTGGCAGCTTCCTCCGAAGCCAGACCCTGCTACTGCACCATCAGTTCCTTCATTTGCAATAACTCCGGTTTCTAAATAATTGATAATCCTTGAATAGTTCATCTCGCAGATTCGTAAATAGAAATAAGAACATTGGAATTAATTATATGAAAACGATAAAAATATAGTGTTTGAAATACAAATAAAGGCTGTCTTACGTTGTGAGGCTTTACATAACGGAGAAATTTCGAACTTCAGCAAGACAAAATCGAATTTGATTAATTCTTCCTACTCCTTGCAATAGACAGACACAATTTACTACATTATCCAAGATTTTAGAATTATAACTGCAAGATCATATTCGTATCTTGCCAGTTGTAGTACTAAAAAACATATCATGGCTTATGAGAAGGAAAGACGCATTGCCGAGCTCGCTGTTGAACGGGCTTGCAGGCTAACTAAGATTGTATCGGACTCACATCAAACAGGAAGTGTTTCAAAGAGTGATCATTCTCCAGTAACAGGTATGTTTTTCAGTAATTGGTTTTCTAGCAGTTGGTATGCTTATCTCTGATCTTTTGGTAACCTGTTAGTTGCCGATTTTGGTGCCCAAGCTGTAATCATTGGTGCTCTGCAAAAAATATACCCTACGGATCCGGTCGTCGGCGAAGAAGACTCGTCAATTCTTCGAGGTGACAGGGCCCTCCGTGAACGAGTCTATTCACTTGTTCAAGAAAGCTCTAAGCTGGATTGCGTTTCCGACGAGATTGGCTCGATTGAATCCGAAAGTAGAATGTTGGATCTGATTGACTGGGGTAAATTTGAAGGAGGAGCTGTCTCTCGGATGTGGGCTTTGGATCCAGTTGATGGAACTAAAGGATTTTTACGTGGAGGTCAATTTGCAGTTTGCCTGGCGTTGATTGTGGATGGACAAGTTGTGGTCGGCGTGATTGGATGTCCGAACTTGCTTGTCGATCCCAAAGATGAAACCAGTGGAAAAGGAGTTATCTTCTCAACCATCAAGGGGGAAGGTGCTTACTGCGTACGTTCTATTGATTTATCTGCAACCTTAATTTCTGACAGAATAATTTAGAGACCAATCGGAAGTTCCTTGTCGGCCGCATCAAGGATCCACATGAGTTCTCTGACTAATACCACTTCTGCATCTTTTTGCGAAAGTGTAGAGGCTGGACATAGCTCTCATGGCCAGCAGGCTCGAATAGCAGAGCTATTAGGAATTAGTAAGCCATCTGTGCGAATGGACTCTCAGGCGAAATATGCTAGCATTGCTCGTGGAGATGGTGATATTTATCTTCGTTTACCGGTCAGCGCGACATACGAAGAGAAAATTTGGGTAAGAGGAATTAGAATTGGTCATGTGGTATAAATATTAACTTGCGGTCTAGGACCATGCCTCGGGGGATCTGCTAGTTGCAGAGGCCGGTGGTATTGTTACAGACATGCATGGCAAGAGACTGGATTTCACGAAGGGTCGAACACTCAAAGAAAATAAAGGAATTGTTGCCGCGTCTAAAGCAGTACATGCCAAAGTTCTTGAAGTTGTTCAGCAGGTTCTTGCTGAGCAATAAAGCCATGTGAATCATGTATATATGAATATTAATATTTACAAGTATGACATATGCACATATAGACAAGAATGTGACCACAATAAACAAAAACTCCAAGCTAGAATAAATAAACAATTATTTATTTCACATTCTTGCCCTTCAGCTTAATGGTCTCATTGTTGACAAAAATTCCCTTTCCTTTGTATGGTTCTGGAGGTCTTAAACTACGGATACGGGCGGCGAACAGAGTGACGACGTGCTTATCATGACCTCGAAGCATAAGTCTGGTCTGAGAAGGTGAAACTGCTGTGACACCTTCTGGAAAGACAAACTTGGTTGTACCCGTCTGACCAACCTTGACATTGACTTCCTTTCCATTAGCCGCCAGTTCGTATCGATAACCTGTTCCGACAAAAGTCAGAAGAACAATATGTCCCTCAGTAACACCGGTAACATAGTTTTGAATAAGACTCCGTAGTGTTCCCCACATCTCACGCTGCTTTCCGTCCTTTGAATTTTCCACGGAAACAGAGAGCGTCTTCCCATCCGCACTCAGGTTTAGTCGAGCAAAAGTGTCGATCGGAACTCTTCCAACTCCATTGGGCCCCTTAATCACTAGAGGAACCGCATGTGTATCTAGGTCAGCACCGTAGACGTCTAAGGCAAGCTCAACAGATTCTGGAATAAATATGGGTGAAGAACCAATGTGAGACTGCAAATGAGCAGCCACAGAGAACGAGCGCTGCGCAAGAGGCCGACTGCTTGCGAAGGACGCGACTATCCTAGACGAACGCAGCATTATAAGCGCTATATACGAATCCTCACAAATCAAAAATAACAGCAAGTAACAATATAATCGGTCCTAACCTTTACTGCTTTTTTCTCTTCAGTCCCGTATTGCTAACCCATCCATTCACTTTTCTCACTAACATTGCCAACTGCTAGTGTATCCTGCATAACTGCCACAGCATCGGGCTGTCCGGAGACAAGGCTAGGGGAGCCCGTAACGGGCCAGCGAGACTTACGAGAGACAGAGCCAGGCAGCCGCCCCGCACCGATCGCAGATATTTATTCTCTTTCTCGCACTCTTCTAACTCTGCCTTAGCCCATTACACAGCTCCCTTCCCTGTCCGCGCGCTCATCTTTACCTGCTTTTCTACAGCAAGTACAATCATAACGAAAGTCGCATAGCAATGGCAAAGCAGACCTCTGATATCAGACGCAAACTCGTCATCGTTGGCGACGGTGCCTGTGGAAAAACCTGTCTTCTGATGTGAGTGATGTCCCCTTTGTTTATTCTGTTCTAGCACCGCTGGTCCAATTCGTGCGGTCTGGGGTCCATCATCGTCAATGTTTCGGGTTCAGTCTATTCGTTTATGAATACATCAATGCTTGCAATTTTTTTTGGATCGCATATTTTCAGCTTTTTTATGCTGTTATGTCTCGCGCCTGATCTTGGCCGCAATCCAAAACGCAATCTTGTCCACGCTGCTCAACTATGTACCGCGAAAGACCGCGTGCGCGTTATGTGTGGGTGTGCTGTGAGCCGCTGCGTGATTCCCTTTCCCTGCTACTGCTTCTCCTAATTTCTGCATCGACCGAATTTTTCCACGTCGGCCTAAAAGGACAGCATGAGTCAACAAAAAATTTGCAAATGGATTTTTTTTTTGTTTTGGTTGCAGCTGGATTTATTTCCCCGTCGTCCGCGGATTTCTTTGGCCCGTTATTTCCGGTGTCCTGTGATTTCGCGCGTTCGGTCTTCTTCCTCGCAGACCTACCAATGCCCGGCATGTGACGTCTGCGCCGCTCTCACCTTCTCCTTGCTGCGCTTGCCATTTGAGCTCTAGATCACTCAAGAGACGACGGGTCTGCAGAGAGTTCATTACTGGTTTTTAGATTGCAGTGTTCGCTATTTGGAATAGACTTTAACCGCTGATGTGGACTTGGCTGGTGCTGAACTAGATTTCTGTAGTCTTTGCGCTGCCTGCTTGTTCACCTCCTTTGAATCTCTCTTGCTGACATTGCCTATTTAGTGTTTTCTCCAAGGGAACGTTTCCGGAGGTACGTACGTGCGATAGAGATGCTTTCCGTTTGTTTTGGCCATAGCACTGCCTGCTGTTATGGCATCAATAATTTTGATTTGATCTGCACTTTGATATTTACTGATTCCGTTCTTATGCTGACGAGCTTTTCAGGTGTACGTCCCTACTGTGTTTGAGAACTATGTTGCCGATGTCGAAGTCGACGGCCGTCATGTCGAGTTAGCACTATGGGATACTGCTGGCCAGGAGGATTATGATCGTCTTCGACCTCTGTCTTACCCTGACGCAAATGTGATTTTGATCTGTTTTTCGATTGATTCACCTGATTCTCTTGATAACGTTCAAGAGAAGTGGATTTCCGAAGTTCTCCATTTCTGTCAGAATATTCCAATCATCCTCGTCGGCTGCAAGAAGGATCTACGAAATGATAGCAAGACCATTGAGGAGCTCCAGAAGACGTCTCAGCGACCCGTGTCGACTGATGAGGGTGAAGCAGTTGCGCAAAAGATTGGAGCTGTTAAATATCTTGAATGCTCTGCGCGAACGCACGATGGCGTGCATGAAGTATTTGAGCATGCTACTCGTGCTGCACTTACTGAGCGTGTCAAGCCGCCACACAAGAGTAAAAAGTGCATTATTTTGTAATATAGCCCATGAGTTGAGAGTTTCTGATTCAACGCGCAACTATACATTAATCTGTGTTGAGATTAGAGACTTTTCCAGTTGCAAATTCCCTCTTAGATCTTTTATGACAACAATATGACTTCTTTTTTCAACAGAGGTATTTTTTTTGCTTTGATTCAAAGTCTATGTGTAGTCATCGTTGTTGTTGTTGTTGTCCATTAGGCGCTTGAAGTTACACTAAGTTTTTTTATGGTTTACTCTTTTTGTCCCGCTTAGTATCAAATCTGATATGATATGTTTGCCAGTGTTGTTTGGTCTATTCCTTTTATATAGCGTGTCTTCTGTCGTACTATAATTTATCCGTCTTTGTTTATTTTTACTTTCCCTAGATAATCTTGAACTTATATACAGGTCAACGGAAGTATGGAATCTGGCAAATATGACTACCTCAAATCTTATTTTGCATCTGCAATCAGATTTGTGTTAAAAGCCTGTGAGATTATTCGTTTATACAATTTTGCCGCAGTTTATGCATATTGGTGTTAGCTTGGTAGTTGCATCAATTACGTATAGATATATAGATGGTTTGATATATATATAGTCATGAATTTTGCTTGTACACTACTAGTTCGGTTTGCGAGAGAACCAAAGGTACATATTTGCAATATTTGAGTTCTTTAAAACTTGTCAGATGATTAGGTCATGGAAACATCACCATCTCTATCGTTCTGATCATCATCATCAGCAGCAGCAGCGGCCGCCGCGGCCGCGGCCGCGGCCGTCGTAGCAGTTTCTAGAGCTTTTTCAGAAGCCGCCTCTCTGGCTTGTTTCCGTTTAATCGCTCTAAAATCTTCGATTTTCTGCTTTAAGATCGTGTCGTCAATTACATCTTCTAGCTTCAAAGGCATTCGGTTGAACGGGTCGGTAGAGTCGGACAATAAATGGCTTTTTATAGTTGACCGGTCGATCGATACTCGGGAAGACGGAAGGATAACTGGGTCCGTCATGATCGTATACATGAGCGGGTCAAGGAACTCATCAGGAATCTCTCCCAGCTCTTCTTCGCCTTGCTCGTCAGCTTGCTTTGTAGCTTCCACCGAATCGGCGAACGATGACAGCGCTGAAACGTCTCGGGATGATAAAACCGCATACTTCTGGAGAATATTTGTAGCTCGCGCAAAAGTCTCTCGTCGGTATGACCGTCCATCACGAGCAACTCCAAGAACGAATGCCGATTGAGTAGACAAATTCAAATACACTTGTGCTAAATCCGACAATAAGGCCTTTGGATCGAATGAATATTTTCGGGGATCCTTGACTTTCAACCCGGTACATTTGGGGCCAACAAGTGCATCCAGATTGTAATCCAACATCGCCGCGAGTCGATCCACTATCTCAGGCGTCACAAACGCTGCAGGAACAGCCCTTGTAAACAGCTTCAAAATCGAAACAGTCTCGTTCGATAAGGATGTGTACGACGATGCTTGACGTTCGACTGTAGCTAGTGCCTGCTCCTTTTCTTTCCGCTCAGGGCTAGGTGGGCCATTAGTATTCGGCATTGCAGCTAATTCTCCTTGCAGTTTATGGATCTCAGCTAACTTCGAAAGTGACTCATCTAACAAGTAAGTGGCATCATTAAGCAACAGGGCAACAAAATGCACAAAAAAATCAACGTCTGCTAGACTCTCTTGCTCGAGCTTTTGGCGATATACTGGATTTTCCCAAATGCACTTTATAATCTGCGAAATATAATACCGGATATTGAATTTGTCGTAAAACTGTGAACTAGCTCCAGTCTGTTCAATCTCAATATAAAACTGCATAAACATATGTAGCGCATGCTCGATTGCAAATGGCAGTGTATTCAAAGTATTGCCCAAAAATCCGTTCTTGTGACCAGGCTGGGGCTGAATTCCGTAAAATAAGCTCTCAATAATTTTAGCCTTAAGATAGGGATTTTTAATATAAGAAGACATCCGAACGAACACAATAGCAAATGTGATAAACTCAACATGTGTTTGATCAAATAAGACTCTCGGATTATGTCGTGAGTAGAAAATCACGAATCCTGTAATGTTCTCGATAAAATACTCGGGCAACATGCGAAATGGGTCTGGACATGGCTCTGTAATTGGAAGCTTGATATGCGGGCGCGGATGCTTATGCTGAGGATCAACCAAATTTACTAACCAGGTTGCTACAGTCATCAAGAATGCAAACACTCGAGACATCGCCGGACTATCATATAGAATCGTATTGAGAGCATGCTGAAATGCATAGGCACTACTTAGTTGATCTCGTACACGATTGAGGGTATTATCAAGTAAGGAAGCTTGAGGCGTATTTGTCCAATTCGGACGCTGTGCTTCAAGTTGCTGAAGATGCTTTTCCAGATCTTTGATATCACCCTCAATTTGACCAATTGTCTGCATGGCTCCCCCTAAACCATAGTGATAACTGGCGACTGTTAAAAAAAAGACTTCAGAAATAAAATTAGGAACTCCTTCAAATGAATCTTCAACATAAGCAGTAAAAGCACTCTGATCGGCGTTTAGTTTCACTTCTTCCTTAATATCCAGCCGATCCGACTTCTTGAAATACAACGGATCAATCTTATCCAGTTTCGAATAGGTCACATCAATAAATGGCTCACATAGTCGAGTAAGCACGGCGGATATGTTGAGCATGAATCCATCCGTAGATACAGTTCCGCTAACAATCTGCAAAGCACGACGCTTATGATTCAGATTAATAGTGACCGCAAAAAATTGAAGCATGCGGTCCCGAGCTTCAGCGCTAGCACGCACAATTTTGTCAGTTATAAAAGTTAAACTGTCGACGATAGAATTCACTTCAAGACGTAACGAAGACATCGCAGAATTAACTTCCGGCCCGGGATTGCCTTTAGCGTTCGCAAAGCAGGTCTTAGCGACATTTGAATCGGTAGGCGAAATCCTGAAAAATGGACCTAGTAGTGGAGAAAGTTCGACCGTTACTGGCGTAAGACCATCTGGAAGAAACTCCGGCATACTGACCATAAAATTTGCGACAACCTTATTCGAAACAAGTAGTTTCATGAACACATAGAACGATTGATAGTCAGTCAGCAAAGATTCTGTACGCATCATTACACTCAGATCTATCAATATCGGTCTTAAAAATTCATTTAATAGCTCATCCTCGGTGGCTCTTTCAATCATAGCAAGAAAGAGGTCGACAGGAACCTCTCCACTAGGGGACTTTGCTTTCTTTACCAGCAGCTTTGCCAGTTCAACTGGTAGTGCTAATCCAAACATGTCGGGCATGCTGACCGTTAGAACGGTATATCCGGTAACAAGGCGACGAGCTTCCATGATTAAAGCAAGTTTATCTACTTTTTGAGAATCTGTAGCTCGAACAGATCGCCGAGCAAATTCAAGAGAGTTCCAGCAAGACAATAAGTAATCAAAAGGGCGTTCGACAGGCGTTTCAGTTAATCGAGCGAGAAGTGCACGATCGAGAGTATTTGCCGATAAACGTTTATCTAGACATTGTTAGAATGTTGGAAATCCAGAAAATGTTACGACTTTATGACGTACCAGAGCTTGATTCGTCTAAATCATTCGCAACATCGTCCAGATACAGCATCGAATCGCTGGCTACCTCGGGCTAAAACATCGTGAGTAAAATTATTTGTAATGATACAAAAATCATTAGTATTCATACATCAAGAGTAACGTGAAATATTTGTGAAAGTGTAGAGTCTGCCCAGGTGGGGAAATCTATAGAAGGCTTCGGTGCTTTGGGAGCGGGGACGGGAGTAGACCCCGAAGATGGAGAGGGAGTCGGGGAATCTGAGGCACGTTTGATGTTTATCTTTGAAACAGTCTTGGTTGCTGGAGATGAGATGGCTGAGAATGGATTGACTGAAGAAACAGAAGCGGGTGGAGATCTTGATGCAGCATTGCTCGATGCCGACGGGAGAACTGGTGAAGCTGATGACGCAGAGCTTGATCGTTCTGCAGAAGGACGTTGAAGTCGAGCAAGTCGTTTTTGACGAATCTATCAAATGTAAGTCATTGATATTGGTTAGAACTGCGATCGTGAGAGAACCTACGCTCTCGGCATCATCTTGAGGAACCTGATCCATTACTAAAGGACTGTATGATTTGCTGTAAACAGTTCTAGACAGACGCAAGTTTGCAATTGAGTAAATAGGTGGAATTTATTATTGCAATGTGATCTTTCCAGCTCTATAAACTGACAAACAAGAGGCTGGCTGGAGGAGAATCGAAATAGACCTAAAGACTACGGAAAATGAAATTCTGGATCAGCCAGAGTGGATGGTCAAGCATCAGAAAGTAGATGGGAGATATTGCGATAACCAAGCTCATAGCATGACTTTTATACCATGTCTGCGAAGGCAGTCAAACAATTATGCTCCGAAGAAGTATTCCTCGGAATATCTTTGTGTTTAACCTCTGCTATATATAATATAATAAAAGCTGAATTAGGTCCAATTAGAATATTCTTCTCTCGTCATTTCATTTCAAATTGCTGGATTCTCATAGTCCTGCAGCAAGTCATATTGAGTCGGCTCTCGGTTACTGCCACGTGACATATTCTTTGAATGTCCTCATCCTCGAAATTTATTTCATTCACACTTGAAGATCTTGTCGCCTGTTATTGGACTTTGTAGACTGACAAGCTAATTATTTAGCTCGATTAGATAAGGATTACTTTTTTTCTTATCTAGTGCGATTGCTAGACAAGAACCGGCACAAATTTACTAGCGTGGCACCACAGACATACTAGACATTACTGCTACTCCATTTAAGTGTTGATCTTAGTTTGCCATATTACTGTGGGCGATTGAAAGAAACATTTGGCATCATTTAACTAAATTTGTTTGAATTTGCTCAGCATTACTTGGTTCACGCTTTTTATTCGTTGTGTTTCTATTTTTTTCGATATGGCCACCATCAAATCTTCTTTGGTTGTGAGCGTGTAACCGTTATTTTTGAATTTCTAGGCCGACGGGTGTTTCTTTTTCATTTTAATCATAGCTGTTCTTTGTTCTTTGGGGATATTTGCGGGCCTAATAGCAGAATGGAAGCGAAAATTGTTTCCGCAAGTCTCACAGAAGGTGTGGGATTGGAAAGTTCGGATTCTGCTTCTTTGGTTTCTCCTGCTATCGCTTCATATCCTCCACCAGCATCGCTACGCATACTAGCGCCATCAGTTTCGCCTTCTCCCTCACCACCTTCACCTCATTCTTCTGGAATTCGGATCATGCGACGTGAAACACCTACGAACACTGACACAAGTAATGACGACTTGACGGAAAGTGAGGCTGTTGAGGCACTTGTTGCTTGCTCCGAATCTAATACGGATATAACTTCCATTAATCTTGCCCGTCCTATAACGTTAGAAGAGAGGGCAGCTATGTATGCAGAAGCTCGTCGAAGAATATTCGACGGTGTGGAAGAGACTCCTTTGGACGATGAGGCAGTAGAGGCAGAAAATTTGGAGTCAGTAGCAGCCTCCTTAGCTTCCGATCTTTCGGAATCGGACTCTACTATTTCTTCCTCTGCTCCTGGGGGAAGAAATATATCAAAGAGCAATGGCGACGATGCTGACTTTGTTATACGCTCACAATATGAATATGTTGTGATTGGTCGATCCAAGGTATATCAGGTTCCAGATGCCAATAGCCAAACAAAAGCAGGGATATATCAAGGACTTCAGCCGGTAGTACACCAAGGAATTAAACCAGCGTCCCAGCCAAATCATATATCTACGTACTCTCAAAATCAACGGAATCAGAATTTTTACAGACCGCCGGCATCTGGTCAATATAGGCAATATCCCCTAGTATCTAATATGCAGAACTATGGAGCTTACAATCAAATTTCGGGCGCAGTTCCACAGTCTGCTAATGGACCATATGGCAATCTGTATGGACCCAACAACTACTATAACTACAATGGATATGGTGGACATCTACTCATGCAAATGGTTCCAAAGACAAATACCAGCATGGGAAATCCTGGAGGTTTAGGGGGTTGGCAAGGCATGGGACAGCCCCCACCTCCCTCACCTTCATTAGGCCAGCAACAATTCTACGGTTACGGTCCAATGCCACAGATTGCACGGCAGCAAGCACATATACAGTCTTCAAATCGAGTTTTTGGATATCCTCAATTTTACGGAATCGGACCAGGACTACATCAATCACAAACCGGTGGATATAGCGGAGCAATTACAGATAATGTGACTCATCATCAGGACCGAAACTACGGACCGACTCGAAGCAGCCAGGTTCCACGAAACGCTAAGCACCACAATAATACAATTTCGACTCACGGCCAGCAAGCTTCGTCTTATCAATTCCCCGGCACGCAATATACCCCAGCGAATCAAGCAGTTTCTCATAATCAGAGCTCTCTGGATAGATCATCAAACGCTTCACAAGTGGCTCCTCTGAGAAGCTATCTTTCTCCGCAGACGGAAGGCATATCTGAGAAACTCACCAAAGAGGTCGAGAATCTGCAAATCGCAGCGAATGAAGAGCTAGGTACTAGCGCCGCGAGAGAAGAGAAGTAGATACGGTTTTAAGTCTCTGCCAGGTCACGGAGACCACGGAACATTCATGGAAGATTTGCTGTACATTAGTTCACATCAAAGGACTATCTTTCATTTATTTTTTTTAGTAGTACTCTAATGTGATCTCTCTGTTCAAGTTCTAACCCTACTAGTCGTAGCCTAAGCCTGAACCAGCTGCTCATCCACCGGTCGACACGTGCACGTGAGGCGGATTCTCGAGCGAGTGTGCGGAATATGTCTGTCTTCACTACCTGTGGCCCTCAAACCTGCGAGCGCACTCCAGCACGCAGATCGGTAAGAAGTTGTGGAAAACGGTCTATTAAGTTTTGTTTTAGACGAGAAATTGTAAGAATCCTATTTGATTTGGGCGAGAGCGCATATTTGTTCATACGATTTTGAACACCATTTGTGATCGCGCGTGGGAGTTGCAGCGCAAAGGGCGAGTAGCCCATTATTGAGTGGGGTCTGTCTGATCTGTCTTACGCTGCTACTCCGGTACGAGATCGGCAACCTGCTGAAACACCTCGGGAGCGACAGACTTAACTTTTATTATTGATAGCAGAAACAATGTCCGCCGGTGGACCTGCAGAGAGCTCCTCCAGATCGTTCCACAGCCCGGACGTCGACAGACTGGGAATACAATCCTCATCGGGCTCAGTTCAGACGACTATAACAAACCTTGGGCCGTCAGCTATGGACCAGCAATGTTCAGCCTCGGAAAATTTATTTGATTTGAGTAATAATCTGAACTCCTACAGAAGACAATCCGAGACGAGCTGGACGACAAATTCAAGTTACAAAGCTGAAAGCTCGATCGACGAACCCAAATCATTCGAGGTTGTGACCGAGCAAGAACCTGTACTATTTGTACGAGCCTTGTATGATTACGATTCGAACGAGCCTAATTCATTATCCTTTAAAGCTGGGGAGTTGATATCTGTCTGTATTCAGCTCGACACTGGATGGTGGGACGGTCAGATCGGTGATGGAATTGCGAGAAGAGGTTGGTTTCCGAGTAATTTCTGTAAGCCGATTCCAATGGATGAGATTCCTGAAGGTACTCCCGTGGCTATGTGCCGACTAGTGGAAGACATGGTTGAAAGTTATTCGAGTGTCGAAGGCTCCACCGATTGTGAGAGTAGAGACGAGACCGAATCGGCTCCAGCAAGAGATTTAAGTAAAGATTCGTTTGGTTTTTCGGACGTTCACTCGGTATCGCCGACATCTCTAGTGACAGATTCTCATAGTTACAACAAATCTTCACGGAAAGCAGCTTCCGAATCTGGTGGAATGAAATATCTTGAACATGATAATGATTCAGCTAGTACTCCCGGCGCTCTGGCTCCTATATCGTCAGGGCAGTTTGTATTTAACCAGAGAAAAAGTGCTGGCAGCGATTCTTCATATTACCTTCCTCAACGGTCACCCTCTAATGTTATTTCTTTGGGAACGAATGCGCAGATCTCTAATTCGATAGGTCCATCACCAACTGACTCACCCAATAAACCTTCTTGGGATGAATTATTGACCATCGCCACGACTTCTATTCACCACATGATTAATGCTCTAAAATCTCATGACCGAACACAATACACAGTAGTTGTCGATGACATCCTTGAATCGCTTTCTACAATCCTTATCGGCGCTGGATTTTCTGGTTTCTCTATTGGAACAAGTGATAGAGCTCTATCACAGCCTTTTCGACAGCTCATGGTTCCGCTGGGACGCTTAGTATTAGTGTCTGAAATTGCAGCAGTTTCAGTGTCTGATTCTTTGACGACTTCCCCTGTAATATCAGGTTCTACAACGGAAGAGAATCTGAGTACAACAGTACAAGAGGCCGACTGCTTGTCCACGTGTGAAAAAATTTTAATTGCTGTTTCTAAACTTGTGGCAGCAGCTCGCCAGATTTCTCCGGTGCCCATTTCTCAGTCACCGGGAGGAGATAATGAAAGTATTGGAGAAAGTAGCTGGGGAAACCTGTCCTTTAGCATGCAGCGTACGCAAAGTACTTCTTCGGCCTCGTTTGATAATTTTTGGGGATTGCCAGCTTCGAGACACAATTCCGAGAGTTTGCGAATATTGAATCTCGATGAAGATTCTCTGAAGTTGTTTGAACGTCATCGAACTTTAGTCACAACTGCCTTGCGAGATATCTTACGGTTTTTGGATCGACATACTTATGATTTGCATGCAGATGGAGACCTGCTGATTGAGAGAACGATTGAAGCCACTACTCTAATTCGCGGATATCTTTATGAGCTGGATTTACTAGATCTGACTGCACTTTCAAAACCGCCTTCACCGACAGTTTCTGATTTCCGATTTTTAAAGCAGACCGTATACGATTTGCTTGCCGGCTTTTTGCTGGATACTCAAAACCTTACTTCACAGAATGAGGTTCAAACTGAATCAGATATCACGGCGAAATTCGATAAATTGCGAACATCTACACGAGACCTGGATAGATCTGTTCAGAGTATTATCGTGTCAATCGATTTTATGGTTGAAGAGAAATCACTCAGAGAAACTACATCAGGTGGAGCTGTCGCAGATACATCAGTTCCTGCCGGTGAAGAGTCCATTGCGCAGCGGCGGCGTGTGAGTGTTGTGAGTTCGTTTATGGGTAGTGTTGCTGAAAGTGAGGACGATGCAAGCCTGGAGGAAGAAGAGGAAGATGAAGGTTCGCGGAATCGAGGTCGAAGCCGACGAATTGTCGATAAGATCTACGAGTTTGGGATATCTGAGTCTAGTAGCAACAACGATCTGTCTAAGTCGATGGCATATCCGACCACCAAAAGCGAATTAAAACTACGGCAATTTTTTGGTGGTGATGACCTACCGACGAAAGCATATGCACTGACTTCCGGAGCAAATCGTCGGGACGTTGTACGGCGCCGGGATGAGACGCCTTGGTACTTAAAAAATGAGCATGAGAGTGAGCTCATTTATGATTCCCGAGGAGCTGTTAAAGGTGGCACATTGATTGCTTTACTCGAACGCTTAACACGCCATGATTTTTTGGATACATCTTTCAATTCTACATTTTTACTTACATACCGGAGTTTTACGAATTCAAGAACTCTGTTTGATATGCTGATTAGTCGATTTACAATTCAGCCACCGGACAACTTACAAGATGACGAATTTGAAGAATGGGTTGAGCGTAAGCAGAAACCGATCCGACTACGAGTGTTCAATATTCTCAAGATGTGGGTTGAACAATACTGGGTTGATGGAGGCAGTAGTGACTCGCGAATACAGCAGTCTGATGCGGAATCCGCCATTCAAAGTGAGGTTCTGAAATCGTTGGCAGTATTTGCAAATTTGCTTGTTCAGCAGCAATTCCCAGGAGCCACCACGCTTGCAAAGGCTGTGATGAATCGGCAGAATGGAAATGAGATAACATCTACAAAGAACCTACCAGTTGTGTATGTAGTGACTTCTATTACACCGCCTAGTATTTTACCGAAGCGAGGAGCAAAGAATGCTAAATTTTTGCACTTTCATGCAACCGAAATTGCAAGGCAGTTGACACTGATTGAGTTTGCATTATTTATCAGGATTCGACCGTCAGAATGCCTAAATCGCGCACGGCATGTAAGTCAAAGGACTGGAACTAATGAAAATAATCCGGGGGGAGACGAGAATATAACAGCGCTGATTGCTTATTCGAATCAGCTGACGAATTATACTGCCAATCTTGTACTTTCATATCATGATGTTAAGAAACGTGTGGGAGTGATCAAGCACTTAGTTACTGTAGCTGATGTGAGTACTGATTTTGGGTTTTATAGAGGAAAGCGGATTATATATTGACACACGACTAGCAATGCCAACACTTGCACAATTTCTCGTCAATGACTGCGATTATATCCGGACTTCGGTCGGCCACAATCCATAGACTAGTCAAGACGTGGGAACTAGTTCCGCAGAAAGTGCAGATCCAGCTAGAGAATCTGACGAGAGTGATGGACTCGTCAAGGAATTTTGGAGAATACCGGGCGATGTTACATTTAATCTCGCCGCCATGCGTGCCCTTTTTTGGAGTTTATTTGACAGATCTGACGTTCATCGAGGACGGCAATTCGAACACACTAATTGTTCCAGTTTCCGCGGCTGCTAGCGCAGTTTCGAAAGAAGAGGAAGCAAGTAGTTATGAAAGGGAAGGTCAGGCAGATGAGAAACAAGGATCCGATAATGCGACAAGTGGCCAATCTGTCGATGCAGAGAAACCATCTCCAGCTGTTTCGACGTCAACTGAGAGCATTATTAATTTTTCTAAGCGTACGCGGGCGGCGGAGGTTATACGGGAGATTCAACAGTATCAAAGCACGCCGTACTCCTTACATCCGGTTATTGAGTTGCAAGATATATTGAGAGAAGGACTAGAGCGGTCGCCGTCTCTGGAGAAGCTGTATGATATGTCGTTATCAATCGAGCCACGAGAACGGCCGGGAGAAGACGATAGATTGGCAAGGATGTTAAGTGAGAGTGGGATGTTGTAATTTTGAATATTTGGTTCACCTTTTTTGTTTATAAGTATTTAATAATTAATTTATGAAGAAATTAACTTAGTATTTACACTGTAAATGCAGAATAAAATGCAACGACCAAATCCTAAGATTCGCAGGTCAAATTAATAAAATGCACCTCACCGATTGAAAATAATTATACAACCCCCCACCAAATATCCAAATATCCAAGTACCCTGAGTACTTAACTCGCCAATTACCACAAATCCCAATTTTCCGCATACAGAAATAACCGCAATTCCAATAGAATAAAGTCCTACCCAGCACCAAAGCAAGAAAAAATCAAGTACTTAAAGTGAAATTGATTCTATCATTACCGACATCTGTTGTTGACTGTAAATAATCCAACTGTTGTTTTTCGTCCAGTGCGTCCCATTTCGCCCTTCTTAGCTTGTTTTCACGATTATAATAAGATCGAATAGACAAAATGAAGATTATGGAAAGGACATTCAGACCAATGAGAACAGCGTTGCCGCGATGGTAAAATGGTGCATCTGATTCTGTGTAAACGTTTGCAGCGAGGATATTGCCCGCCTGAACAAATATATTGTAGATTGCAAATGCAAGAGAGCGACGGTCAGCACTGTTCGCGTTCGCTGAGATCCAAGAGACAAGAATAGGATGATAATATGGGAATCCCATGATTGCCGTGAGAAGAATGAATCTTGTCCATCGACCAACCGCTGGATCAGGGAGAAACTCTAAGACGAATAATGGAGGGAGCATCCAAAAAGCAGCCAGCACACAGAACAACCAGCGCTGACGGCGTTTGTCAGCCAATCGCGAAAAAATTATCGTCATAGTGATGTTGCTAACAGCGTACGGAATTGTCAAAAGATTAGTGACTGTCTGCGTAAAACCTAGTCCACGAAGTGTGATGGTGAGGTAATAATTTCCGGTCTGTGAGGGTACAAAGGCTACAAAACCAAGAATATATATCGGCAACAGATACTTATCAGTCAAAGCACTAGTCACAGCGCGGACCGCTGAACCGACCGACCGTGTACCGGCATTCATCACTACCCTTTCATGCTGTCGGGCCTTTGAAGGGTCATCCAGCGCGATTCGCAACCGGACTATGGCCGACTCGCGGGCCGTGAATGTGTTTGCAACGCGGACGATCGCATTATCCGGCAAGTGCCTGCCAAAGGATGGCATCATAAAAAAGGACGAAACGCCAATTATGAGACAAATAATCCCCTCTAGTAGAAATAGCCATTGCCAACCACGCAAGGGACCACCGATCTGGATAAAACCAGATGCCAATAGTGCCCCAATGACATTAGTTCCAGATTGAGTGGACCAAACCCATGAATAACGTAATGCAAGTTCGTTCGACTTGTAGAACGAAGACAGCCAGAACGAAAGTCCAGGCACGAAACCACCTTCACAGGAACCGATGATGGCTCTCGTGAAGATAAAGAACCCAGAGCCCTTGACAAGTACCTGCAGCATCGACATGATCGACCACAAGGTCATCAACACTGGTAGCCAGACTTCGGGCCCGAACCGACGAACAAGTGCCTGCGATGGGATTTCCCAAAGCAGGAAGAAAGCAAGAAACACAGATTGACCGATATTATATTGTGATAATGAAAGATTGGCATCAATCAAGAAGTCGGCAGAAATCGCGTTTTGGATATTGTTTCGCACAAGTTGTAAAGAGAAGAACATCGTGCAGGCCCAGATCATCACTCGCACATCCAGCTTCTTCGTCACGACAGCTTCTTCTGCAGGATCCCAACCTGGTAAGCCCAATGCTATAAGGGCCTCAATTTTTGCTCGCTCATCTGTTGGAGCTGGGATGGACCCGTATGAGTCTGAATCAGCTAGTAGTTCCGTCTGTTCAGCGTCGACATCATTCGGTTCGAGCTGGCTTTTCTCAGGTACAGTGTACTCTAAATCCATTTCTTCAATTTCTAAATACTTCCGTTCGGACACACAAACAGTTTGAGTGTCAGATGTATAAATATATTGATCAGTTGTGGATCACAATGTCAGGGTCCCACAAGTGGTGCCAATAAGCAAGAAATTTTACAAATGGCGCAAGAATGGAGAATAGACGGACGCCTTGAACAGGGCCGGTGTATGAATCAGCAAATGACGACACGATTACCAATCAGTCCACTCTGAGGGCTAAATATTCTATATCTTCCATGCCTACGTAGCTAATTAATCCTCGAACAATAAATATATCCGTAATTAGCAATCCTGCTTCCTACGAAATGTCAATATGAAATGAATCACTTTTGGTTATCTAATCAATTGCTATGAGCTTCTCTTATCGCGTCTTCGGACTTCCCGATGACGCTCTCTTGCGTAATGTCTACATTTTATGGCGACTGTACCGAGCACAAACACCTCTGGTAACACAAATATCATGCTGACTAATACATTTGCACCCAACCCATCCCCGATGACCCTCGACCCGGAGCTCGTGACGCGCGATCACTAGTCAAGCTGATCAGCAAAGTTGACCAGATGAGTTTTTCGCAAATCTTTAAAATTGAACATTACGAACGATGAATGCCATAAGTTATAAGATAATAATTAGATGTCAGTTATTGTTCAATTTAAAGAACTGTCGACTTAATAAGTTAGCCGTTTTCCAGGCAATTTTTATGCTTCGCGATTTTAACTCATCAGAGATTGATTTATCATAGAGGCTATTCTGCACGAATGATTTTAAAAATTTGAATGATCTTTATATTAGGTTTTCAAGAGTATAGTGAAAGTTGAATTGATGTTTGCAGAAGCACACTTCAAACACAGCATGGTACGAGAAATTACTTCACTGTGCATGGAACAATCGAAGTCAGACTGGGCGCAGATCTTCTGAAATTTGCCGAAGTATGAGCGTTCCATTAAAGCAACCAGTATATTATCCGCATTATCACTAAGCAGGTGACATGCTTTTGTTTCGAGTTTTAAAGTATGTGAAACTGTAAAGCGGCAAGGGGCATCAGAACTCTCTACGTTCGGAGACGGGCCTGCAGTAAATCGTAGGGAAAACGTGTGAAGTTCTCAGCTCACCAGCATTCTATGAGAATAGTAAAACATCATAAAATACGATCAATACTTATTCTACGCGGATCAATTGAATTCGAGTAATCATTTCGTCCAGCTTGAATGCTCCTAGACCGATATAATGTAGCACATTTTGCGCTCTTTTGCGTAGAGTATCCTCAGACATATAAAACTTATGTAATTAAAATAATAATAGAGCCACGAAATGCAAACAGAGAGCAATAAAACTATTCACCTGCAAATGCATGACTACATCTACAGTCTACTGTGGTTCTAACGTTCACTCTGTCAACATCGGTCCAAGCCGACCCCTGAAGATCACAAAATGGGATTTGATAACGATTAGTGAAAGTACTTCTCTCTGCTTAGATTATGTCATGACGATCAATATTATTCTTATTATTATTACTATTGCTACATAGATTCTCGATATTCATACACTTTCCGAAGGTTCGGTACATCTTCGCCATCTCATATACATACACTATTTTCCTTTCGTTACGCCTTATTGCTACTGATTAATTTTCTTGCTCGATCAAAACACACATAACGATACTCTGTTATGAATGCCTGGTAATTGTTCAATCATTGTGCTGCCAACCTCCTGAGCTCGTCTTGTCAGGCGGACCCATCGTCGCCATGGTGTTCATATTGAGCCCGTTAACGTTATAGCCGGTGGGACTGACAAAAGGAGGTGCTGGTGTGGCCGCACTTATTCGAGGCGGCTGCATCATCATTACCATTTGTTGCTGTTGTTGCTGCTGCTGCTCCATAGGCTGAACCGGAAGTGGTCGCAAAATATAGCTACTTTCGTGTGCGGGGGTATTATTAATGTCGGGGCCAGGGGCGGCCGCAGTTCCGCCCACTAAAGATAGGCTACTTTCACTAGACTCAAAAGGCTCGTTTCGACTAACACCACCGCCATTCAAAGTTGAACTCCCAGTGCTACTAGCGCTACTGACACTGCCCACGCTAGATCCATATTGATAGCTTGCTGAATATTTTCCGACAATCTTCTTCAGCGCCAGTCCCAAAACTCGCCAAGGAAATACCTTGACGTCTTTCTCAATATTCCGTGGTTTAGGATTTGTAAACCCCATAATCACCTTGAAGAATTCATTACTATCGGCCCGACTTTTTGAGACAGTTAATGGGCGATATCCTTCCAGATTTCGCCGAATTCGATTCTTCTCCTCCACGGTGAACTGCGCACAGACCAGATGCTCCAACAGCTGGATACAATCCACAGATGTCACATAGAAGTCCTTTCGTTCTGCCCAGTACATACACGAAACTATATGTTCCCCTTCTCCGCGAGGCCGACCAACTCCAGCACTCAAACGCCTTTCCCCAACAATCGTGTTCGTATCACCCTCGCTGGTCGATCCAACACGAACGCGTTCCCGGCCAAACCTCGCAGCTGACGACGCAGCAACTAGTGAAGGTGAGGTGCTAGTCGAAACACCTTCGATTCGCTGAGTATATTCCTGTTGACTGATCGCGTACGCGGAGGCTCTCACTACTGCTCCTCGCTGGTAATGAACAAATCTTACCAATCGGCGCTGTGCCTGCCATTCCTCGCGAGTCCAGGAACGCGTCATCGATTCAAGATCGGTTTGGATTCGTAGAGACGCCCGCGCATGGGCTGGTGGACCTCCACCAATGACTGCCGCGCTAGTGGCCTCAGCAACTGTAGACGGCGCAGAAAAGGGCGATGATGCCAGAGCCGGAGCTGTAGGGGAGGAGGGATAGAAGGGAGCAATGCCACCAGAGTTGAGGCTAGACGGCCCAAACGGCTGTGGAAGAGTGGACGTGCGAATCAGATATGGAACAAGCACGACAGCGCCCGCTGAGTTTTCAGGGGAATGCAATTGCTGCTGGTCATCTTCCAGAGTGGGCGACAAAGGCTGATCGCGGTGGAGACTGCTGTTGCTGCCGTAGAGGGCCGAAGAGGAAAGCACAGCTGGTGGTTGTTGGGGGGCGTGAGATTGAAAGTGAGACAGGTGCTGTTCATGAGGTGGCAGGAGAAGAGCAGGCAGATTTTCGGATTGGTTGGAAGCGATCGTAGAAGCTGAAGATGTATATGAAGGATGAGAAGCAGAGGAAGAGGAGTAGAAGGGAGTAGAGGAGCTGTTAGCCGATGACAAGGTCGATGAGTTTGACAGGAGAGAGGCGGAGGAAGGAAAGGATGTGGAAGTTGAGGACGAGTTGGAAGAGGGGGCTGAAGAGGAGGGGTGATCACGGTCGCGTGCCAGCTGGGGTCTAGAAGGAATGAAAAAAGAAGACGAAGGATCATTACTCAAGGCACTGGCGGCATGTGTATGAGTATAGGTTTGATGTGACGGTGGGGGTAGGATGGAAGAGGAGTGATCATAAGCGGTGAAGGTAGAGGAGGAGGATGGAGTAGGAGCGGGCTTTGAATGAGGAGAGGAGACGAAGGAGAGGGGAGGCATAGAAGGGCCAGCACCAAAATCGTAGGAGGATCTTCGAAATGAAGAAGGTGATGACTGGGGGAAATCCAGCTTAGCAGATAAGGAAGTAGAGGCAGATGGGGGGTGACGAGCGAGGTTCGATCCGCCGAGAAGAGGGAGCGGCAGGAAAGAGGCCGAGGCTGTCTGGGTCGACGCAGAGGAGAGGGCGGAGGAGTAGGAGGAGGGGAGTGGGGGATTGTCGAGAGAAGAGGAGGAGGAGGAGGAAGAAGAGGAAGAGGAGGAGGAAGAGGCAGGGGTGGTGGTCGAGGGATTGGCCGAAGATGAGGACGGGAGGGAGCCTGGGATGGGAGCGGCGAATCTGGTGACGACGAACTCAGTGACGGAGATCGAGCCCAGATCGTGGCCAGCGAGGTCTTCAATGAGCAAGACGAGGGGAATTTTGGCACCGATCCAGTGGTCAGGGACGGCGGGGACGGCGGTTGAGAGGGCGAAGTAGAGCGGTTGGGCGAGAGCGGGCGAGGAGAGGTTCTGGGGAGGAGCGGAGCGGGCGAGGGCGACGGGACATCGAATGGAGCCGAAGAGCAGGTAGAAGACGAGGGAATTCTGGGAGGAGAGCAGATCCAGATAGGAGGAGATGTAGACGACGACGGGCGAGGATTCGGTGCCGACAGAGTCTGAATAGGCGACGACGGTAGGGAAAGAGGCCATCTGAGGAAGAAGGACTGGCGCAGACGAGCAGACGACGGCGACAGCGACAGCGACAGCGACAGCGACAGCGACAGCAGGAACAACGGCTGGGAAGAAGGACGCCTGGAGAGGGGAGTAGAAGAAGTTTTCAGCGACGGCTGGAAGAGAGTGACGACGAGGACAGCTACGACGAAAATTGGACTGCAAACGACGACATGCGGGATGGGGGGAGAAGGGGAAGAAGAGAGAAAGAAGGAAGAGAGAATGGGCGAGACAGAGTGTAGCGAGAGGAGGGGATGAGTTTAGATGGGATGAGATGGGGATCATTGTACACCTACATACTGAGCACCTACATACTGGAGTACCTACACTCTTTTACGCCTACGGGATATTCCATGGGGAGGAGGGCCTTTGCAGGAGAAACGGACTGGCGCACACTAATAGATACTATTACCAATTTGACGTGAATGACGACGGTGTTTGTGTCGCTAGATGTACCAAGAGAAGTAGTAGCAGCAATGCTGCTACTACTTCTACTTGGATTAATTCTATTTGATGCCTCATGAGAGCTGATTTGCTGTCATTTCCAACAAATGTATAGATCGAATTATTCCGCTATTGGTCCATATCCGCCGTAGTTCAGCAGGAAAAGGCGCCAACTGCTCAAACCATCAATGACACAATGCTCCGGACGGCTATGAATGGGAGTACTGTGCGGCGGTTATCCAGTATGAAAGTGTAATTCGACTAGCGCAGTTGGCTCTGACTCCGACAGTAGGTTTATTTCCACGTTTGCTGTTGACCTGGGCGAGCTGTGGGCGTGCAAAACAGATACAAGTTCGCTGGAGTTGGGCATCTTGAAAGACCGTACCGTCTGAACTCGTTCATTGTTACCATCTACGTCGATCTGCAGGATTTTGGCACACACTCGCAGAAACCTAGCTGCGGCCGCCATCTGCGACGGCCACGGCAACGGACCTCCGTTCCCGGCCGGCACACGAGCTTTCTGAGCGCCAGGACGACCCGTTTTCGTGTATCACCGGCCCCTTCTCTGTCGTCTGTTTCTGCACTTGCTGCTACTGCTCTCGTTGTCGTTGTCCCGCGCCAAACTCCAGCCCGGGGTTCCTGTTCAGGTCATCTGACCCGGCCCGTCTACAGACGTCTACAGACGTTGCTAATTACGTTGATTGGCAAGCACGTGCCATTATTGTCTCCGCAATTCATTTCTTGGTAAGGAGAAGAGGAATCACAGGGCGCGGCGAGACACCGAACCGCGGACGCGCTGTCTGCTGTTGGAACAGCAGGAACTTTGCCAGTCAGAACCACAATCCCGTTCGCGCTCGCAACCAGAACAGCAAACAAAAATTTAAGCAAATAGCAGACAACTGACAACTGACTACTGACAACCGACAACAATCAACAGTCTACAGAATATTGTCTTCATGTTCCTGCTTTCCTTCGTCAATACCGTCCTGTCCGTCCCTTCCAGAACACGACCGGCGAAACCGACAAAGCTGCCATCGCTGGTGCAGATCTGGCTCCTGCCCTTGCTGCTGTCTGTCTTGCCTACCTCCCTGCCCTTGTTTGTATTAATCCTCTCCCCCTGCTTGGCTGACCCAATTTCCTGCAGAAACCCCTACCCTATATCTCGGGTCGATGTGAGAAGGGGCGCGTGGGAGGGCAGCTGTGTGCTGTGTGAAGATCTGTTTCTTTTCTTGGTTTGGTGTACTGTCTGTCTGATCTGTCTGTGTGTCTGTCTGCTTGTCTATTGACTATTGAGTTCGCAGTGCGAAATATCAAACACTGAATATTACGTGTGGAGCTCTTATTTTCAAACAATCAATGCTGGATTCTGAATACAAACTATCGAGTCTTAAATATGGAACTATTTGCTATCTATCTTCATATCGTCTTATTGTTCAGTCCGGTCCTGTCTTATCTACTTCGTTGTTCGTCCCAGCTTCTTCGCAGTTTTTCCGCATGCTCCCGACCGTCAGCTGCTATGCACAATGATCCGTCCAGCTGCTTCAGACAGTCTGCATAGCTGGCTGCACGCAACGCCAGTGCGGCCAGTCCCAAGTACGAGTGCATCACGTCGGGCATGCTGTCTGCCGTCTTGCCAAATCCGCCAATGTCCTGGTTCTGCGTAGTCTCCACTAAATAGGCCGTCCATCGACCTAAACTTGTCTTCTCAAGCCATTCTTTGCCCAGCATATCCAAGGTCCCGCCAACCCAAAACGCATAGCAAGTGTCGGGGTCCTTGTTGATTCGGCCATTGAACCCCGCTATCGAGGCTCCATCCTCGCCGGGCTCTGCCACCTGATGTGCGACACTCCATCGGATCAATTGCTGCAATTTCTCGCGCCCAAAACATCGTTCCAGGTCGCCGTCCAGCAGCTTCACTAGCCCGACTCCACAGTATGTGAATCCTCCATGGCCTTCTGACATGCCACCCATTCCCAGTCCGCCGTCGTAGGTCCAGCATTCCTGGACAACATATGTGATAGCACTCTCCACGTTGATGTCCTCCACAGCCTCTTGAGTTACTAGCCTGTCCCCACCAATCATCCAGCGAATTGCTGCTGCACAATAGCCAAATCGCAGATCTCTCTCTCCAAATTGCTCTTGTTTGTCTGTCTTCCAATTGAACACACCGCTAGCGAAACTGCCATCTTCGCGCTGACACGCTCGCAACCAACTCAGCATTGCTTTCCTGTCGATTCTTGACAGATCGTCTCGCAAGATCAATAAAGTCGAAAGCGCAAAGTATGTACCTGCAATATGACCCACGTCATATCTGAACTGGTTCGAGTTCGATTCGGCTCCAATTGATGGCGAGGCTCGAAACATGGCCCCTCCTGGAATCATGCATGTACTGTATATCCATTCGATCCACGCCTGTGCAGTTTTCTCGGATACTTTAGATCTCGCGCTTAGGGTCTTACCTAGCTCGATCTCTGGATCTACGTTCGGCAGGCACCCAAGCAAATCTAGGCCGGCAATCGAGAAGAACACCATCGCCAGCCGCGTCGCATCTACGGCAACGTACGGTGATGGCAGTACATTTAGGCAATACCGAAAATATGCGGCATGACGATCTACTGCAAGATCATTCATTTTCTGGCTCTTAAGGCGAATTATTTGCAAGTTGCTGTCTCGAATTGTTGGGAATTATTCCGGGCTCTACCCGTACCCTCCTCGTAGATCAAGGAGCACGAGCACGAGATAATTTCGCAGGTTTCAAGAATTTCTAGTCTTGTCAAGATTATCCCTAGCAGTTCTAGATACCCAATTGTAATTCAGGCTTGAATTATATCAACACAGTCAAGTATGATGAACTGATTATTTACGCAGTTGGGTCCAAGTCCTCTTAGATACACAAAGCTAGCCTGGGTTGGACACCCCTCGAAGTTCCGCTAATTCAACCTCGCAATTCTCATATTCTTTCAATTTCTTCATCTAGTGTCTATAGCTTCCCTCCCGTCCTCCAGGATAAGATCACCGAAATCTTCCTCCTCAGTAGACTTTTATTCTTACTAAGCATATCCTGTCTGCTTACTCAATGTCACCTGATCAGAAGCCGGCCCGTCACCCAAGATATGTTCGGCTAATTCTCGACTTTCCGACAGACTTTCGGGACTAAACCACGCATGTAGGTCAACACAGGAACAGGGTCTGGTGACCTCATCGACGTTCATGCGTGGGCATACCCTGATTGCTCAGTAATCTTCCTGTATCTTCTCAGTCATTCCGAAAGAGGGCCTGATAGTGTCTGATCTGACGTACTCTGGAGCTTATTTGGGTTTTTTTCGTTTTTTATAGGGCTCATAATACGGTTTTCAGACAGGATCGCATTGACTTGGGTGATTTTTTGGGACGCCCTTCAGCATCCATTCTCAGTGGGGACACTCAACTCCGCATCAACAATTGCCTATTAATCTCCCCATGTCGAATCATCTCACTTAAAATTCAATCAATTTTCAATTCATCTGCAGTAGACACGCAGTCAGCTTTCCTATTATTTCAAGAGTTAGATATATTTAAATATGACAAAAGACAGTCCGAAGTCTGCTTCGGCTGCGTACGAGGATAAGGAATCCCCGGGACTGAGCCAGACCATCTCTAACCGACAGCATTTTTTGTCCACTCTGTCGGTGCCATGCGTCGATTTGGCGGGCTACTCATCTGCCGATCCCGAGGATGCTGATGGTGATGATCCATCGGCTTCCGAAACTGAAGTTCCAGTACCTCACGGAATTCACGGTGGCCATGTCTTCCGCGACAGATCTCATACGGAAAGATCCATCGCCACGAGTCCAGAGAAAATATGCCCGCATGGGATCCAGCATCGACCTTCCTTTGGAATACCTTGTCGCCGGTCAAGTGGGTTATCCTCTGCTCTTCCTCCGGCCCTTCAAACTGAACGATCCCCTTCTGCTCAAGTAGCCGCGAGAGCTAGTGGAGCTGCCCGTAAAACTGCAAGATCGTATTCCGTCGCAGATGTCGCACAGCAGAAAAACCTCCATCACCATCTACAGCAACCTCCTCAAGGATCAATAGTCGAGGAAACCAAATGGAAACTTTACGATCCTCAACCGTTTCTTTCGCATCTGTTGTACAAAGATCATCCGCCGTCACCAATATGTGTTCAGGGAGGAATAGTTAACCGATCAAAAGATTCAAGTCGAAAACAACATATGCACTCGAGATCGAAGTCTCATGATGAACGTCAGACTCATCCGTTCCATCTTCCTGGACAATTGTTTTCGGATGTTTCGAATGAATCTTCCTCTTCTACAGTTGAGGCGGAAGATGACGACTCGCCTGGTCCGGCCGCTAAGCAACGATTCCGACCGATCCATTTCCATGTTCCTGGTGCTCCTGGGAAGCCATTACGAGATCCTGCTAGAGAGGCTTATGCGCCAAATGTTATGCCTCAAGAATCAGAACTATCCAAATCAGTACACTATAGTATTCCAGAAATATCTGAGTCGGAGTCTGAATCTTCTCTATCAACACAGGAAGGCGGGGTAAGCCAGGCCATGTCTGATCTATCGCGCCGACGCTCGGTTAACTATGAAACTGAAGTCAGACGGGCTCAAGAGCGTCGAGATTCGGACATGAGGTTCGGTCCGGAGTCCGTACTAGCTAATAGTATTGGACAGTTGCATATTGATCCTGGCCTATCCAATAGAAACCAACGAGAGTACTCATCGCTGCCAACCTCACCTACCTCACCCACAGGTCCGTTCCGACTATTCGGAACTGGACATTATCGGCCGGATTCGCAGCGGTCGCGGGTATCACAAGTAGAACCAATCAATGAGTCTGAGTCCGATGATGAATCTGATGATACGGATGATTCTGAAACGGAAAGCGCCCAGACCACAACGAATCGTGCGATATCATATGGCAGAAGTCAAACTATGCCGGTACAGAGAATAGGAGATAGCGGTAAAATGGCGTTATCAGAGGCCGAGAAAATGAAAATACCGATTGGACAAGGACCCAATATAGCAAGTGCAGTTCTAGGCGTGAATAGGGCCGCCGGTGCTGCTGGTGAACAGAAGGAGACAGATGGAAGCGGTGCTAATAATACGACTACGGAGTATGATTTTCTACGGCGACAGAGCATGATAGGCGAAGACGAGGCAATGAATCGGATTGGATCAGTGCCGACGTCGCCTATCAAAATTCCGGCGACAATGAAGCCTGACGACGGCGAAGACAAGTGGATGAAACGTCTTGAGCGAGGCCAGAGTTTTGATTATAATGATTACCGGAATCGGTTCCATAGTACACTGATGTTACCTGACGAAGAGCAGAAGCCCGGATTTAGTAATGGCAGTAGACAACACGAGCGAGGACAGGCTGCAGAGGCTGCAACCGAGCTACGCGGGATTTAAATTGTGAACGAATGTATTACAGTTTCGATAAGATTAATAAAGATATGCATTCGGTAGCTACAAGTGGATTCCAGTGATGGGTGTGCGTAGATGGCATTTTGCTGAGGATTGCACTACGGAAAGAATTAACGCTACAACTTCCAAGGGTGGTCTTACAGGTATGGATCTGGCACAATATACAAAATCTATTGCGCCAGCAATAGGACTCTCTATCTGCATACGGCCATGGTCTCGAACGATACAAATTTGCTGTAATTTACGAAAATGCTGCTGCATAAACAAAAAAAAAGTGTCAAAAAAATGTCTGCAGCCCAGAAAATACCATCCTGCAAACAATCCATCTCGGTAAACTGCGAAAATAGACAATGTAAAATCGCGACAGCTGAATAACGTCGCGCCGTGCTCCACCAAGTAGCCATGCGTCAAAGTTTAAAAACTCGAGGGCGGCGCTGCTGGATCACATACATCCATAAGCGTCAGCCTCCAAGGAAAAATATTTGCAACCCTGGCCTTTATTCACTGCTCAAACAAGTTTAAGGCCTGTGGATTGCCTGCCGGCTGGTTAGTTAACTGGCTAGATGACTGGATGGCCGGGTGGCTGCTGAAGATGATGTGTATGGGCTGAAGGCAGAGACAAGCCAGGAGTAAAATGGCGGTCGTTGGCGTTGGTCTGGTCTTGTTCGGTGGAGTCTTCCATAGAGTTCAGTCCAAAGCTTTGGTTGGCGAATAGTCTCCGACGTCCAGGACCAATACGGTGATTATCCGGGTTTTCTGCATGACAGAGCGGGCTTTGACAGCCAATTCAATATCCTTGCGCTAAGAATATCATTGGGGGATCCAGTTGACTGGCTTGACCTAAGGATTGTAGAGCAGTGAAAACTATTCTCTGACGTAGTGTGCACTTATGTATACTACTGTCAATACAGCTGTTGCCCTACAAATACAATAGAAGTCAAACAATAGGCCAAAATTCAAGCCACCAGCAAGCCATCGCGACATCTGCAATAGTCCGTTGGAGAAGAAGGCGAGAATAGACCACACTAAGGAGCAAAGATCTGCTGCTTTGGCCGGTCGACGGGCGCAGACTCAGTCTCAGACTGCTGAGTTGCTCGTGTGATTGACTGCCCTGCTAATACTTGACCGTTTAGCCACTTACATCAAACCATAAGGATTTTTTCCTTATAGTCTATATTCCGACGGTATCGAGCCCTTCCTGCTGATTGCTGCACCGTTCTAACTGCTGGCGTGCCTTGCGCCATCTTAAGACTCAAGCTCAAGATATATACGAGATTTCATTACAAAAGCTACGTTCCCACGAGATGATCACCAATTAAACATCGAATAGACTTCTCCAATGTTTCGTCTTATCGACGCCTACGCCGAGCTCACCTACTGTATTCTGAATAGTCAAGACCTCTGTGAGGCAAAAATCCTGCGAAGCCCTTTCACACGCCACCAAGCCACTCCAAGCCACTTCAAGCCCACTCACCACAGAACGACCTCCGGCGGCAACATTAACCTTAGTGCTCAGAGCCTCACTTAACGCACAGACGTCAGAAAGCCAAATTCACCGAAGATCCTGACCACTATCAACAGCCAACTTCGAGCTTCCCTTCATTGTGCAGAGGGAAATTTTGTACTCGTATGGGCTGAATCGTAATCCTCGGTATCTCACTGACCGTATCTTTTGCTCCCCCCTCCTCTTGAAACAGCTTGCTTAAGTAGTACTCTATTTTGATAGACCGTCCTGATATCGGATACGTTTAACGATCATCATCTGATCCTGTCCTCATATTAATCTTCGTTATCCTCCACAACCGCCCACTTCCCTCGTCGCCGTAGTATATCTATATATTCACATATAAATATATATCTGCTTCCCCCTCTCCCTCTGCACACGCCTCTTGGTTCATTCCCACTCCCTCCGCCATGTCGCTCCCGTACGAAACAGATGAGAAGTCCAAAGGTGGCTCGTCCGACGAGATTCCTACCTATCTTGCTGCTGTCGAAAGCAGAACCTCAAACACATATGGTCACACAGCACCGGTCCCTGGCACCCTCTGGGGTAGATTCAAAGATTCGTTCCAGCCCTCCGAAGCATATCTGGCAAGCAAACAAGCTGCTGCCTCAGGACGCAACTTCGATGTCGAGGCGGCAGCCAAACGTACGGCCGCTTCGCCCTTGGCTCGACATCTCAAGAGTCGTCATTTGCAGATGATCGCTATCGGCGGCTCAATAGGTACCGGTCTTTTTGTCAACTCCGGTAAAGCTCTTGAAGCTGGAGGACCGGCCTCGCTGTTGATTGCGTTTGGAATTATCGGAGTCATGCTTTACACGGTTGTCCACGCGCTCGGTGAGCTCGCGGTTGTGTTCCCTGTCGCAGGCTCGTTCTCGACTTATTCCACTCGATTCATCGATCCCGCCTGGGGTTTTGCTATGGGCTGGAATTATGCTCTCCAGTGGCTAGTCGTCTTTCCTCTCGAACTAGTCGCCGCTTCCATTACTTTGAACTACTGGCATGTCGACGTCAACAACGCCGTTTGGGTGACCATTTTCTGGGTCATTATTGTTCTCATCAACTTCTTCGGCGTAAAAGGATACGGCGAAGCAGAATGCATTTTTTCCATGATTAAGGTTATTGCCGTCATTGGCTTCATCATCCTAGGCATCGTTCTCACTTGTGGAGGCGGACCTCAAGGTGGATATATTGGCGGCCGCTACTGGCATGATCCGGGTGCATTCCACAACGGATTTAAAGGTCTCTGCTCAGTCTTTGTCACGGCCGCTTTTGCATTCTCCGGAACCGAACTCGTAGGTTTAGCGGCCGCAGAGACAGCAAACCCGCGAAAGACACTCCCTTCCGCCGTGAAGCAGGTTTTCTGGCGTATCACCTTGTTCTATATTGTTGCTCTTACTATAGTCGGCCTTTTAGTGCCCTACACTGATAAGAACCTGCTTAACGGAACTTCAAGCGTCGATGCCGCTGCATCACCCTTTGTGATTGCCATTGAGCACGCTGGCATTTCCGGTCTTCCTTCAGTGATGAACGTCGTCATCATGATCTCCGTTCTGTCCGTCGGTAATTCCTCTATTTATGGCTGCTCCCGTACTCTTGCCTCTCTTGCTGATATGGGTCAAGCCCCTTCAATCTTTGGATATATTGACAAATCAGGCCGTCCACTGGTTGGAATTATTGCTACTTCCCTATTCGGATTGTTGGCATACGTTTCTGCTTCCCCCAAGGAAGGTGACGTCTTCAACTGGCTTCTTGCTCTGTCGGGATTGTCCTCGATCTTCACTTGGGGATCTGTATGTCTTGCGCATATTCTTTTCCGCCGAGCTTGGAAAGTTCAGGGGCATTCGCTAAACGAGCTTCCATTCAAGTCCCACCCTGGTTTGATTGGCTCCTATGCTGGTCTTATTTTGAATGTACTTGTTCTGGTTGCCCAATTCTGGATTGCGGTCTGGCCAATTGGCTCCACTCCTAACGCATACGACTTTTTCTCCACATATCTTGCAGCCCCTGTTGTCCTGGTATTCTATATTCTTTATAAGATCTGGTACAAGACTCCGTTCGTAAAACCTTCTGAAGCTGATCTGGTTACCGGTCGCAGAGAGTTAGACTTGGACTTGCTACAGCAAGAAATCAACGAAGAACGTGAAGCTTTAGCACGCCGTAACATATTTGTCCGGGTCTATAAGTTTTGGTGTTGATTGGATTTTAAAATTCTTTTGTGCTTGTTTTGTTGTCTTCCTGTATTCCTGGTTATATATATATAGGTGTATATATAGGAAAAAACTGAAATGCCAGTGTACTATTTTCTTTATTTCATTATATAATTTCTTGGTCTTTCAAATCGCTTTTTAATCACCATTTCTCGACTGGATGGGCCTTATATTTTTCATATAACTCCCGATTGAAACACGACAGCTCAGTCTCGTTTTCGACTCCGTAGTCCGATAATGATTTATCCAAATCCAGCAGCATTAGCGTATCATCATCATCCAAATTAATAATCAAATTCTGAGACTATAGCAAGTTTTGTATATGATTAGTACTGAACTAGTGGGCAATGGTTCGGAGAGCAAAAAAATTATCATACTTTTGTTCCGTGCGCTTTCGTGTATAGCTTCAATGTGTCGTACAACACATTCCTCAAGGGTCTATACGCTCCCTGAGTTGAAATATCCTTTTTAACAAGCTCGAGTAGCTGTCCCGCAGTTGTGTGTTTAAGATCTATATCTCTGAGAACAAGGTTCCTTTCAGTTCTATATTCAAACGATTTAATCACTCGAACAGTAATTATCGCGTCAGTTGCTGATCCTTGTTAGCTAGATTCACCGTTTCACGGGAAGTGGAGCAATTAGTCGGGTGCAAAATTTACCTGGTCGAAGAGTTGATGTTAATGGATCTTCGTCAGTCATCTCAGATGTTAAGATCTAATCCGGCTCTTTACCAAAAAGGTTACAAGCACGTTAGATCTGGTGGACAATGCAAACTCACATAAACACCAGGGTTCGCCCTCGAAACACACGCGCACTAATGCGTGTCTTTCTCTCCCGCCATACAAATCTATCTACCCACTCGGTTTTTTTAGACCCAAAAACCGTACATTATGTATATTCATTACCACACTATCTTACACTTCTATCCACCACTTTCTTAATAATATTCGTACACTACCAAATAAGATCTTATTTGCGACTCTTTTTGCTTTGAACTTTTTCTTGACACTGCTGAGAACAATACCATACTCCGGAAGGCGGCGCTTTGAGACCAACACATCCATAATGGAACCATTCATATCTGCAGTCTGGATTGTCGCATGCAACCATGTCTCCGTACGAAACTTGCTGGCAGAAACAATATAGCGCGCTGTCGTTATTTTCTTCTTCTTCTTCGTCATCTTCAGGCTTGTTCTCATCATGATTCTTGTGCTTCCGGTCGGCTCCTGGACCACTGAACCCGTTTCCTGGGCCATGGCCATGAGCTCCTCCATGATGATGTGGATGATGAACACCATTACGAGAAAGCGCTCCTCCATTAGGCCCAAGACCAACCCCTCCAGCCGACGAATGGCGTTCCCCTTCTTTCTTTGCATACTCTCCAACAACTATACTGTTGCTCGATCCTCCACCTGGCCCACTGTTCGTGCCCGGTGTCGCTCGAATCGCTGGAGATGTTCCCCTCACTCCGAGGCTGGCTCCGTTGGGTCCTCCTGCCACTACTGCTGCTGCCGGAACAGTAGCCCCGACCATAGAATTTCCCTGACCATTCATGAGCCCTGGCGTCGTCCGTGTTGGCGTCGAATTGGAAGATCCAACCTTCATTCTTTTCGACGGCCGTTGTCCTCCAGCCGATCCAGGACTCATTCCCGCGGCCATGTTGGCATTCAAGATCTCTTGAGCCATACTGGCCGTCATACCCGACATTCCTGCAACAGCCCCTCCAGGTCCTACTACAACTGGTGAGCCTGCTCCTTTTGAACCATTCAATCCAACCATCGCAGCTGCAGGTAGACCACTATACTCCATGGGGTATCGACCATTTGCATGAGCAGCAGCCAAAGAAGCAGCGGCGGTCACATTCGCAAGTGACGATCTATGTTTGAGTGCTTGAATAGTAGCCTGTTGAGACATCGCATTTTGAGCAGCTATTTGCCGGGCCTGAGCTGCTTGTGCCTGTGCTTGCGCCTGCGTCTGCATCGCTACTGCTTGTCCAGCTGAAACATGACTTCTCGCATGGGAATGATTCGCAGAGGTCGCAGCGGCAGCAGCAAGCTGTTGATTCAAGGCTTGAATCGATGAAAGCACAATTGGCTCGGTGCCTGCTGCTAAAGCGCCTTCATTTTGCAGCTTTTTGATTTCGCAATCGAGTTTCCGGACATGCCTTATGATCTATCACATGATGTTAGCCGGCGCAAATCCGAGACGACAACGACGTTCAGCAATAGCAAGCACTAACACACATACCAAATCATTTAATTTATGAGCTAGTTCACATTTCTCCTCCTGCAGTTTCATAGCCTGCTCATAATCTGAAATTATTTTCGTGCTGTTCGCTGCTTCTTTCGGGTTCTCACTCAACGACCCGTGCGCACGAATGTGTTTCTGAATCTGATTATCGTGATGTTGTATCCTTCGTCGTAGCGTTACTATCTTCACATCCTTCGTTTTCATCTCCTCAAGATAGTGAGCGACTTCTTCAGGAACATTGACAACTATTAATTCGAGATTTGTTAGTCTAATTTCTTCTTGAACCTCGTCGTCGTCGCGATGGTGCCCCCTGATGGTGTGTTTCGATCGAGGGTTACGTATTAAATGTGATTGCTCACGAGATCGAGACACAGCAATACAGGGGTCTGTGAACCGGTGGCGAAAAAATTTTCACCAATTTCAAGGCTCATGTCGATGACAACCAAGCAGCGACGGCGATCGAGTGTACATTTCTTGACGCATGTCGATAAACCAAACAAATTGATATCTGTTTTGCATACCGACACCCACCTCAAGGGTCTACTTACGATCTTGCTGAAAAGTCTCCAACGCAAATGCTGCGTCGACAGACATATTCTCTCGTGTTCCGGTGAGGATCGAGTTTTTGCTTATCTCGACTACTTCGCGCCTGTCTATTTGGTTTTTTGCCGCCTATGTTCTGGCGGTTTCCGCCGATTTTATGACAAAGAAGATATGTAAGCAAAGCCGTAGAGCCGTAGTTCCATCCAATAGATTATAGGTTCATGTTGGTGCAGACCGGAGCGTGGCCACATAAGTAAACAATGTTTGTAACATTTAAGGAATATCTCAACACGCAATAGAGCATTATTCTCTAACCTCAAATATGCGATATCTTTAAGGCATAAAGCTCATGTGCTATCATATTTAAGGAATGTTTATAGTTACTACTGTGTTATTAACAGTTTGCTTTAAGTAATCACTCATTAGCGATGAGCTAGACTTAGTATAGCACTAATTAGGAAATACATATGATGAATATATATATTATATACAGAAATATTATTTTGGCTAATCCTCAGTATTCCTATTGATCTTTAGCATAACCCATTTCAGAAGCATAAGATTCAATCTCCTGAGGGGTCAAGCGATCATTGTTTGACCAATTTGCTGAACTTGATCTTGGCCGAAAGCGGATTGGGCCAGTTCCAGGTCGAGTTTTGAAAACATCTTCCATTGATAAAGGAGCAACTGGGCCGAAAATTGTATCTGGGTCGATTTTCTGCTGATTACGTAGCTGCTCACTTAACGCTGGAGAATTTGCCCAATCTAGCAATACAGATCCGTCCTCGTCATCTTCCGACTCGCTGCATATATCAGGCAAGACAATATTATCTCCATTTCCTGCCACTCCTCCTGTGGTTGTGCTGGAGGCTGGCGCTGGCTTCGTAGCGTTGACTGTCGCAACCGCTGAGTTCCCTCCTGAGTTCGTATTCCTTCGCGGACCGCTATAGAGTGTGTTCTCCTGTTGGGTATGACTTGCGGGTCCAAATCGGATCTTCTCATTTGAAAATTTCACTGCTTCCACAAACGGAACTGCTCGACCAAGTACTCCGTTTCCTGGTTTGCCATTGGTTACAATGTTCGTAGTAATAGAACTAGTAGTAGTCGTTGCCCCAGTTACTTCTTTCCGATGATTTTTGGTTTCATTTTCTGATATCTCTTCAGTTCGTCGTCGTTTGGCATGATCTGCAAGAGAAGTTCGCGCAAGCGATGCTTTAATTTTTTGCCCATCAGCTGTCTCAATTTGAAAGTTTCGTTTTATATTTTTGGCTTCCTCCATCCGAGTCTTATGAATAGGTACTACCTTACTCTTCACATTTCCTTCTTCCTCTCCAGCTTTTCGCTTGTCTTCGTGCTGCGCAGCTGCGCGCCGAACGTTTTCTAATCTTCGACGCTCAATTTCTCGCTTGGCTTCATTCTTCTTGGTCTCTTCATCACTTATCCTAGGTTCCCCCGAAGAATCGGACGTATTACTACCTTCATTCATCTGCACTGGCGTACTATTGGCTCCTGCTCCACCAGTGGCCACAGTAGTTAATGCAAACTTTCGGGGATGTTCAAATTCAGTTCCTCGAATAGCAGGGACTCGTAAACCGGTTCGGGGTGCTTGCCTAGTTGGTGCCTTGCGTGAAGCCAACGTAGATTTGATTCGTTTTACACGAGGTCCTTGCGTCGAAACGACGCTCTGCGCTGTTGCTGATGCTGGCTGTTGAGCTGGCTGTTGTTGTGGCTGCTGCTGCTCGGGCGTAAGATGCAAATCTCCACTATTAGGCATCTCATCAGTAGATGACCTCTTATTTGGTCGAGACACTCGGAAATCTGCATCAACTGCAGTTTCAGCCGGTAGTGCAGAACCATTTAATGATCGCATAGTAAGGGGAACTGGAAACAAAACTTTGGCAGGATTTCCATTCAATGGTCCAGGACCTACTTGAGAAACATGACCATTCATATCCAACACTGAAGTACCGTTTCTTCCTGGGGATCCAGTATTATCCCCAAGCAAGGCACTAATGTCAGGATAGAGGCTCTTACTAGGTTGAGATTTGTTCGCACCAGGTCGTCCAGGTTCCGCTTCGGCAATTGCTCGCTTGACAGAGCCACTCCCAAGTTCCGCGCCATTCAATTTAGTCTCTTTAGTAGGATTACGAGACTTCGTAGCGCTATCGCTATTCAGATTTCCTGCAAATAGTTCGCGAGCCCGACGAAAAACGTCAGCTGTTGAAGACTTAACTGATCGTAATGCATGGCTGACCGGAGAATGTGCGTTTGCTTGAACACTAGCTGCTGTCATCGCCGCTATAGTAGATGCTTGTCCTGAAGTAAACTGAGACCCCGTTCGGATCAAGCTCGCAGTAGATCGCTCGGGGGAGGCCGTTCTTGGTCCGGAAGATTTCAATTTATCTGGCACCTGTGTTGGCCGAGTAGGAGATTGAGGGGGAAACACAGCCTGTCGAAGCGGTGATTTGTTGAACGAGGGTTGAATAGGGCGCGTCGAAAAAGTCACTGCTGGCTGTTTCGATGGTGATCCTCCGGCGGGACGAAGTCGCGCAGGTGATGCCCCGACCTGTTGCAATATTGGCTTTATGGGAGATTTTGATGGAGATGCTAGTCCCGTATTTATTGCTTTGGGCTTTGCTACTGCTGTTTTGATAGGAGATCTGGAGCGAGATGCAGCAGTACTGGACAAATATCCTGGAGCGTCGGCCTTTCTTTCGATACCTTGCTTCCCTGCTGCATGTGTTCCAACAGTATCCTTAACATCAGATCCTGGCTTCAAAGCACCGATACTCTCGTTCACAACTTCATCCTCCTTTTCGCTATCTGCACTTTCATCTTCCTCTTCTAATAAGGGCTCTGGTTCTCGTGCAGGAGCCGTTTTGGAAGACTGGAGATCCTTATACAGCACAGTCTGGTTAGAAAATCGAGATGCAGGCGCTGGAGTACATTTTGGTAGAGGAATCCATTCTTCCTCGTCATCTTCTTCTAAGTTGTCATTAAATTTCTGCGTAGTCATGTACGCTCCTGATGCATTATGAGGAGTAGTAGCTGGTAGACTTGAACCGCTAGATCTGGCTTCAGAGTTCGAATCCAAAAGTATCGTAGGCTCTTCATTTCCTTCAATTTTTGCTATACTTGTCTCAAGTTTGCGTTCTTCTGGTTTAGAATTGCTAGATTCTGCGGGGAGATTTTTCTGCACCTCGAAATTTTCAATTATGCCATCAAGCGAATTTTTGCTTTGTAAGGTATTCATGCTGAGTTTTGCGGTGGATATCTTGCTTCTTGATTCTTCTGTAGGAGGAGAATCGACAATTTGTTGAACAAGCGAGACTTCATTTGTCATCAATTCTTGGTGGGTACTGCAAGAATGATTTGTTTGTCTATTCTGTTCTAAGGAGGATTGTTTTGCAGAAAGCGGAGCAGCACATAAAGGAGAGTATGTTGAAGGCGAATGTGCGTGGCGATGGTGAGGAGGAGAAAAAGTTCCGGACATTACAGCCAACCCAGCATTAAAGGGCGTACTCTGCGCCAACGGTAGCATTTGGAGAGGTGACATTATTGCGCGAATAGGAGAAACAGAAATATCTTGAGTTCTTGGTTCTTCAGTCTGAGAGATGCCCAAAGAGGGATCAGATAATTTTGAGTCGTCGTGGGCAGAATAAAATGACGACTCCTGACTATCGTCTACACTAGCTTCTTCATGTGCTGGTTCTGGAAATTGATTGGTATTTGATGATGCATTAACGGGTAGTGTTCCAGTGCTCGTAATTGATCGAATTTCGGTAGGTACTGCAAAAGTAGTAGTTTCCAGGTTCTCTCTATGGTCAGACATAGATATTGCTGAACTGAGACTGCTACTAGATTGCATTGGTGATGAATTGAGATAGGAATCATTTTCCAGGTGTCCTTGTCCAGGTTCTAGCTGAAGGATTTCACGTTCCTCGGATCCAAAAAAATCAGCTCCTGCATAGCGATCATCTCCAGGCAAAGGAGACGAGGAGACTGCAACAATCGGATCAGTTGCAAATTCAGTCACAGCTGATAAGGTTGCCTGGCGCTTTATGACTGAGGATACAAGTTGTGGTGATCGTGGCTCAGAGAGCAGCACGCCCGGAGGAGTACATTCTCGCGACGACTGATTAGTCACCGGACGAGAAGGTGAAGATCGATGTGGCGAGTGGGCAACTTGCTGCGTTCCATCTTGTTAGTACGCTCTAACGGAGGGAAGGAATGGATAATGCAGACTTACAATCACATTTTCCTTATCAGCAAAATTGCGAGCTGATGCAGCTGAGATCGGGGTAGAGTGCTTTGGGAATGATTGTGATAATAGATGCTTTGATGAGTTTCTAGAAATCATTAGTATCACACTGAAGAGAGCACGACGGGAGACTGCTCACTTATTGATTTCTTGTAGAACGCAATTCATCCGCTCATTCAGCCAATTCAGTTCATCAGCTGCTATATATGCGAAGTCCTTAAAAACCTGGCGGGAATGTGTGCTACAGAGGGCTGCTTCGGTACGTATCCACTCTTCAGATCCAACTGGAAATTTGTTTCCTTGAGGATCCGACTGAACCAGATGGCGAAAGACCTCTGAGGAGTCCATATCAATCAATATAAACAAATGGAGGAAGGGTATCTTGAAAGTACGACGCGCAAGATCAAGTTAGAACCAGGTTCAAATGTCTCGTGCCAATACTGGCCAAACGTTCGCAGTCTAATTATTCTTAGCACTGATTGTCGATTGTAAAATACTTGATGGTATGAATTCACTTGTCGTGGTGAGCACCGAAATAAGGCAGAGTAGACAACACACAGAAGTTTTGCGGCGCGCTCCTGCATGTTTTGATTATAGGCAACGACTCAATTCTGAGTCGTTGCCAGGGCAACACTTTGACTAGACCCCAATGTCTTGGGGTAAGGGTAGTCCATTGCGTTCTATGTCAATTCTGCACACTGACGTATAAGAGGAGAGAGGAACTGAATAGGGAAATTGTGTGTGCAGAGCGATCGAGGGCGCTCGCTAGAAGGAAGTTTTAATCCAGACCGGACATGCCGAACATGACGAGCGATGCAGCAAACACTGCTGCCAGAGTGATGGATGAAGTGATAAGAAAAGTTTTAGAATAGTTATTAGCGAGCTTGTAGACAAGATTTGGCTGGGCTGGTAATAGGCGGTTGAGCCGTTAGAGTTACCTAGGGCTGGCTGTTTGAGAGGAAGGTTCGCATGAACGAGGATGGATGAGTGGAGGATTAGATAACCAAGGCGGTAGTTTATAGCTATCTGAGCTAGTAGATAGCTCCAAGGTAGAAAGGATGTGCGCCAAACTTCCGATAAACGAATGCCAGTTTGTTTGAGCAGTAGAATTTCTCTCCAACGACTGAGGATAGGAGGCTAGAACCTGTTTATCTTTCAGTCCTTTTGGTTTGGTTCTTGCTATGCTGCGCTAAATTAATCGAGCCGGAATTCCAACTTACAATCCAAGAACATATTCAATGAACGGATTGCCTTGAAAAAGACCGCTTTCACGTGGAGGCACTGTCGGAACCAGTGTGAACTAGCTGTGACGACTTCTGGCAAGCGAGGCGGCGAGCCACGCCGATCCAGCACCTCGCATTAGGTGTCTAACAACGCCGGAGACCAGGTCGACGGCGATTGCAATAGCCAGTACACAGAACGGAGGACGTAATCATGCTTATCATTTTTCTCATCAGATGTCATAATTTTCTGCTTTCCATCCAAATCTGATAGAGATCGGTGAATGAAAGGTCCCGAAATAGCCCGACTAGCGGTCGTCTAGTGGGCAACGACTGCTGTGCCGTCAGTGCTGTGCTCGCATGTGATCGGGACAGACCTAACTCGCACAGGCATTTTCACATGCGCAGGAAAGAAAACCAGAGTAGTAGTAAAAAGTAGTAGAGCACCCTACGTCCTCGTTCAGGTATTGATAAACATTTGTCCTGCCCGTATTGTCCATTATTTAACTTTTCGGAATTTTTAGCTCTTTGTTTTCGCTTTGGTGTCGACGGGAGCCCGATTGCGTGGTACGCCGTTCTTCCTGGTCTTAACCTTTCTGTCTCACCAGTTTCCCTTCTTCCCTTCTTTCTTCTTGTACCTCCCACCCCCTCTCCCTACCACCATAGTCTGCTTTCTTGAATCTTCCATTAATTTGTGGATACTTGGTTCGAAAAGATTTCAATCGTCGCGTCAGCTTTTATATTTAACCTCCTTTCGCCCCATCGGCTGCACCTTCTTTCCGATATATATATCTGCTGCTACTGTTCCACCTCGATTTGCCTCCGCCGATCACAGCCGATTTCAATATAGATATCGTCGTTTTTATTCTCTAGGACTATTGCTTTCTTTTTTATATTTCTTCGACTATTTCAGAGGTAAGAATCTGTTTTTCTTAGCGATTTCGTTCAAGTACATCCTGCGGTAGTCCTGGTGTGGAGGTGCAACTCTCGGTCGAGCAGTCACTCTGTGTTTGCTACCACGCTCGGTCGTCGTTTCCCCTCACATCGATCTTTCGCTCTCCACCCCCTCTTCTTCGTTCAGGCTGACACATCACCAGATGTCTACTGTTGCGCAAGAAGTAATTACTGAGCCTGCCATTTCTCAAGCTGCAGAGCAGGCCGAAGATCAGACCACGACTACGGCACCATCAACCACAGAAGAGTCCACTTCAGCACTCAAATTTGAGTCCGCAGTTCTTGCTCATCTACGCGGCTATCCTATTGTCGATGCCACTCTAAGTTACACCTCTTCAATCCCTCTTGTTCAGCGTGCCTCGGAAACTGCCAAGCCCTATTACGAAAAGTTTGTGATTCCTGCCGTCAATCGTGCCGCCCCAGTTCTTGTCCGTGTAGATAAGTTGGGTGATACGACTCTCACAAAAGTTGACAAGCTTATCCCCGCTCTCAAAACCACGCAGCCTCCAAATATCACTGGAACAGTTTCAAAGTCAGTCTCATCCGTCAAGTCGACGACGCATCTTTACACCGACGCGGCTAAGGCTCGCGTTAACTCTAGCATTGTCGAGCCAACCAAAAATGTGGTTGATAAGGCAAAGTCGCGATCTTCGTCATTTTATATAGCCAAAGGTCGTCCGTTTGTTCACGCAAAGATCGACCCTGTTTTGAGTCCTCTTAATTCTCGTTTGGAATCGTTTTTGAACTCTCATTTACCTCCTGCTGCCGAAGAAGCCGCAGCTACAGAGGATCCGGCTGGAACTGAGCTTGGCCGACTCTACCTGATCACAACTGGTGCTGTTTATCGTGTTAAACCTGTCGTCGAGGATCGCATCACTGTGACGAGACAGCAAGGATCGGAGACTGTTGCCTATCTGCTGAACATTCCTCAATCGGCGGCTGACCATGTGCTAGCTGTGTATAATGATAAATTATCCAAGATCGATCTTTCGAGTCGGCCAGTTGCTGGACGAATCTACCTGACTCTTTCTACCGGTAAGCAGCTTGCTTTCGATGTGGTTGATAGCGTTGAGTCATTTGCTCTTCATGGCGTAAGCCAGGCGAAGACGCTAGTAAAGAAGCCTTTGAGCATCGTGAACGGCAAGCATGAGCCCACCGCGAATGGTGCAGTAGCGACTACGGTCGAGCCTATAGCAGACACGCAAGAGACAGTCGCCAATTAGAGATTTGAATATGTATTGGTATATGGATTTGATTAAATATGAGCTAGTGCTTGGGAGTGGTTTAGGCGTGAAGGTTAAGCGACTGTGTCAACTTTGTCCTGTTAGTTGCGAATGCTAGTGTAATACTAAGAGCTTATGATTTGATTTTTTATTTTAAGAAATAATTGTGTGCGCTTTATTTGTTTTTTAAATTTTATACTGTTATTGCGTCGTTCTATATTTTTGCATGCGACTTGTGAAGAATTATCAGATTAGGGAGAGATTTCCAAAAGTGTCTCTTCTTTTAATTAATTTAGTGGGTTCCTTAATATTTAGCGAATAAAACAAGCTGATATGATAACTTAAGTAGAATATGCATTAATGCGCAGGAACTAATGTTACTTTGTAGGAGCTGCCGTGTCAACGTGTGCCCCAGTCTGCAACTGAGTGACTGTGGACTTATGATTGTTTGAAGATTTAAATATTGTACAACTGTTAAACCATTAAAATTAAAAAAGAAGTCAAAGTGTGAAATAACACAAAAGGTGGCTACTGTTTTAAGGTATCAATGGCGGAGAACAATAGTAACATTCTTGGGGAAGAACAATACTAAGGATGGCATTCTGACACGCAGAGAGCACTCAAACTTGATGTATATAATGAGCAGAGAGATCCATCAGATAGATATTGACAATGGACATATTGGGAATAACGGAATAGACAAGATTGTCTATCATCATCCAATTAGTTCGCTCTTAGAGTTTCTGACCTCATCGATCTGGGTAACAATGTTGTATCTATTCAACCGACTACGAAGAAGTCATAACTCTGCCTCTTCTGTTTCCTCATCATCGTCAGCGTCATCAATTTTGTCTTCATCATCGTCCTATTCTTCTACTTCATCGTCGTCCTCGTTCTTGTCAAAAGGAACATTATTAGATGAAGCTGATAAGATAATCAAAGAAAATGAGGAAATCACAGAACAAATCAAGAAATTCTTTGGCGGATCTCGAGGACATTGATAGCGATCAGTCGGGAGAGATAGTGCAATCAAGTTGCTGCTGAGTATGCTGCTACGTAACATATCTGCTGCCAAGTGATATCTCTCAGTGAATCTACATTTAAATGTTATTTGTGATATGTAATCCTGTGAAATAAAGTAGCTTATGGTAATCTAAAACTCAACTGTGGAATAAATATCACTAGTGACAAATCTTTGTAGATGAGCGCCGCACGCACCCCGAACCCGAAGTCCTAGATTAATTTTTTTGACTTCAAATGGAGACATGTACCAGATTTCCTGTTCGAGCGGCCAGAGAATCTAACCCAAGTGCTAGATTGCCTATGTTTTATCTACGTTGGCGCTTCAGCTGGAGTAAAAAGAGCATATCAGGAATAAACTGTTCTCGAACTCGGTGGCCTGGATTGGTTCGTGCGACTAGCAGCTTCTCCCCTGGCCGTGCTATATCGGAATATCTCCAACAGCTTGCTATACAGAAGGCGCCTGTGCTGATTCCAGACAAAACAAGTACAAAGCAGGTCACAAGAAAGATGAAAGATTCATCTTACAGGCTGTGGAGCAAACGAGATTTAATTTCTCGGATCATAGAGCTGGAGAAAATGTTAGTTGATCCGTGTCTTGAGTCAATGCCAATTCCCTATATAATGCTAACTCAATCAAGAACAAACACTACGGTCGATGATAGTTCCCTCACGCCAGCACCAACTAAGGCTGTAAAAAAGGAGCGAGAGTTTGAATTCAGTTCATATCCCACTCGACTTATTGCAATTCGATTTTCATACATGGGATGGAATTATCAAGGTTTGACTGTCCAGCTAGCCGAAACAGATCTGCCAACTGTTGAAGGCATGATTCTGCGTGCTTTGGCTCGATGCAGATTAATTTCTTCCGCAGATGATTTAGAGGGCTGTCATATCAGTAGATGTGGTCGAACAGACCGCGGAGTGTCTGCACTAGCTCAAGTCGTAAGTATACGAGTACGGTCGCGATTGACTCCAGAAGAACAAGTTGACGAAGCGAACGACGACAAAGAGCATCCTTACATGATCATTCTTAATAACTCACTACCCCCTGACATTCGAGTTCATGGAATCTGTCTGCACCCTCCTGAAGGGTTCGACGCTCGCCACAGCTGTCGCGGCCGCCATTATAAATATTTTTTCGCTGCAAGACCAAGTCAGATTGATATTTCCGCAATGACCAAAGGCGCAGAAATGCTGGTGGGTGAGCACGACTTTCGCAATTTTTGTAAAATTGATGGTTCAAAGCAAATTACAAATTACATGCGTCGGATACTGAGTACTCAGTTTACAGACCTGGGTGAAGCTATCGGCCCAGTTTCCATCGGTGGGCTGGACCATAATGTTGGTGGCAAAGCAGACCCAGGCGCAAATATAGAGGTTCCACATATGTATGTGTTTGATTTACGAGGTACTGCATTTCTATGGCATCAAGTGCGCTGTATTATGGGTGTGTTGTTTCTGGTCGGCGATGGCCACGAAAAACCACAAGTCATCCAAGACTTGCTAGACGTCAAACGATTCCCAAGTCGGCCAGTTTATGATATGGCATCGGATTTTCCATTGGTATTGTATAACTGTGAATATGAAGCTAATGTGAAATGGAAAACCTTAGTTGATTTCAAGGCTTCTGAGAACGGGACTGCTCGATCCGTTACCCGCTCTGGTGTCTACGCTCTGTGGTACGACGGGCTAATCAAAACACACATGCTACGAACTATGAGAGAAACAGTCGAGAGAACGATCCCTTTTTCTAAAATTTCGGATCGAAATTCTAATAGGACTAGTATATCTCTTGGTGATGGTTCGAGATTATGGAGAACAGAGTATGTCCCGGTTGAAAAACGGCCGCTATCAGAGCACTACGAGGTTCAGAATGAACGATTTAGGAAACGGAAACAGCGAGTTGCCGAAGCAGCAGCAGCGGCAGCTACAGTTAATTCTACTATTCCAGCTTCACACTCTTCCAATGCTACAGTAATTGGTAGTGAAGAGCAGATCTAGCTTAATCAATCCATCAGGTATCACGTGAAATAGTATAACTCAAAAGACCTTGATCTGCTACTACTCTATGATAAGGAATAATGCAGCACGTGTAGTACTAGACACACTGTTTACAAACTACAACTCTCCATCCTATCGCAGAAGCTGTAATCAAGCTTCCAATCGATATCAGCAAAACTTAGAAATTCTCCGGCCAGCTCTGTTACTTGGAGCAAACATAAATTGGGTTGAACCGTGGGGATTGAAGAATTTGCCATTTACTAGGCCAAGAAAGTTTTGAGACTTTAATTGGTGATAGTTAGCGATCTAGCAAAAGAACATAGCAAGGAAATACAGACATTGCACATACCTCGGAATCAGCAAATATATAAGTCGGCATCTCGAACAGAAATCCAGCAACGAATCGATAATGGGATCGTCTGAGACTGATCCGCTTTTAGCAGCTGCTGAGGGAGATTCGATACCAAATGCGCGCACGCCGTTCTCGACCTCGCGGACCTCGTCGTCGTATTCAGCGCCGCCGTTTGCAGTCGTCTCAGCAGTGCCGCCGGTTCCCGATGATAGAAGGAGCATATCATCTGTAGACTCACAGATCTCACGGCAAGGACTGGGCATGATCCGACGGAACTTGGTTGCCAGCCGATCATCGTTGATCGCCCAGATCGGTACGATTGGTTTGTTCATTTATGTATTTTCACGCATCATGACTGCGCCTATTATTTTTTTCACGGGGCATCCAGCATTGAATAATTTCGCTTTGCTTATGCTCGTCCAAAGCATGATTTTGGTTCAACCCACGGCTACTACTGCAGAGAAAAAGCTCGGCGCTTTAGTCCATGGTGTGTTTAATTTATTCGGCGCAATCTGCTATGTAGTTGCGTTTGGTATTGTCTTTATCAACAAGACTACAAATGGAGGCGCGCATCTTCACTCTGCACACGCAGTTGTTGGACTTCTTGCATATGTGATTCTCTTCATCAACATTGGTATCGGATTCACTCAATATTGGATGCCTGCTCTCTACGGTGGTACTTCTCGAGCAAAAGCAATGTACAAATATCATAGAGTGATCGGCTACGTCTCGCTGTTCTTTACTCTCCTGGCTTTTGCACTTGCTACAATCACCCCTTATAATCGTAACTTGCTCCATATTAGCTTTCCGATTATGCTTCCTTTCATGGTCGTCATGACCTTCGGTCTTGCTATCCGCATTCGTCCTCAGAAATTCCAATTCAACCTTAAGGCAGCACGTAATTAATCTGTTTTCTTAGGTTATTTGATTTTATTTTTGTTAAAAATTTGTTTTCCGGATCTTCTCTGATTATCTTGGATTTTTCGAATTTTTTTGGATTTGGTCGGTTCATCTTTGAATCTGGTGTTTAGATTTGGTTTCTTCGGTTTGTTTTCTATTGCGTTTTTTTTTTGGCACGGTCCTAAAATATCTGGACACGGTCTTAAAATATCTGGATACTTTTCTCATAGTTCAGTATAGAATACAAGTATAAAAATATAATTTGAATATTTGTATAATAGCCCTATAGATAAAACAGTAAATGTATAGTGTGAGATCCTTACAAATGAGTTCGGCACGATTCTAAAATCTCCCGACTAAAACATACTGAATTAAATAGACGGTTTGATAAATGATTGTTTATATTAAATATCATACAAGCGAAATACAAACTAAATGACATAATCCCTATTTTTTTCCTTCAATCCACAATCATAACTGCACGGCTTTGCAATGGATCAGTCTTACTCTGCACCTACTCTTTCAAAAATCTCTTATAAAACTTTTTTTGTTCATTTATTAATAGAAGATGACGAATCCTGGCTTTAAACACAAAAAAAGTTGAAAGATTACAAATATACCAAATGCTTTTTTGTTTTGTGGAGTGCAAAAAAAATATTTTTTTCTCCCTTAGTCCCAGTCGCCGCTGGCAACTTCAGTGGAAACAGGGATACCATCGAAACCAGCCTGCTGCACAGGAATTTCGGCAGCCCACTCATCAGCAACAACAACAGTAGCAGCTTCGATCTCCTTAGCAGGAGCAGGCAATTCAATAACCTCCTTCTCTGCCTCTTCAGGATCACGGTAGAAATAAAGATCGACCATGACACTCCATGGCTCAGAACGAGAAAGAACACCCCGTAATCTCTGAATCTCACGAGCAAGTAACCACCAGATCAAACCAATGGAATGTTGGCCCTTATTGTTGGTAGGAATAGCAACGTCAACGAATTCGGTGGGAGAGTCAGTGTCGGTAAGAGCAATAACGGGGATATTGACATAAGAAGCTTCCCGGATAGCCTGGGCATCAGTACGAGGATCCGTGACGACGATGATTCTAGGCTCCTTAAATGATCGAGTAATGTAATTGGTAAATGAACCTGGAGTGAAACGACCAGCAATAGCGGTCGCGCCAATATGGGAAGCGAACTTTAAAACAGCGCGCTGTCCATAAGGACGAGCAGAGACAACACCGATATCAGCTGGGTTGGGAACAGTGACCAAGATACGGGCGGCGAGAACAAGCTTTTCCCATGTTTTGCCGATATTGATAATGTTGACACCGTCAGAGCGAGTCTTGTAAACGTAGGGCTCCATATGAACCTAGATTATGTTAATTATCCCGCAATTCACATCGTGGATCCAATTTAAAAACCAGAGAAGCAACCAAGAAATATGCAAATACAAATGCATTTCACATATTGAAGCAAATCCAATTCTAGAATATCAAAATACAATCCACACACCTGGAGATTCTTGCTTCCAATATGGCATTGAGCGGCCAACAGGAGCTCGATATCCTGTTGAGTAGGAGCTAAAGCGTCAGGAACAGACATTTTTCTATTATATCTTTATTTTTATATCTGAAAGTGGCTATCTCTAACGAAATATCTTTAAACTGCAGAAATAAAGAAAATCGTAAATCGTAATATTCACGATCAAACGGGTCTCGCAAAGGCCAAATCTAGCAAACCTGAGGCTCGTCCTGCTGGTTGTTCCCAAAGAGACAGCAATTAGCTGCCGTGAGCCAGCTCGCCAGCGAGACTGATAGGTAGTTCGTGACTGCTAATAAGCCCTGTTGTAGGGTTAATGAATTACATAATGTACTTGCTTAGTCATCGACATCATGTGATTTAGCTCCCACGAGACTTGTGGTAAGCACCTGAAAGCAGAAGTATATCCCAAAGACTAATTAGTAGGGTCCATTCGATAGTAACTCAATCATTCATATAATTCAATATGTATTTTTAACAAGCAAAACAGACTAATTTTGCATCTCCTACGATATTTTAGAATGGGTGCTGTCGAGACGATAATCGTTTCTCACGAGGGTCTGCTAATTTCTCGGACAGCACCTTCTTCTACCACGTTGAGATACACGCTTACGAATGAACGGCCGAAGTTCTTTAACATGATCCGCTACGTTCTGTTAGTGTGTTCTGGATTTTTGATTTTAATTTCGTGCTATTTGAGACTATTTTTATCACCGAACGCTTTTCTGAAACTGGCATTTGGACCTCTTTCTGTGTCCGCCCTCAAAACTTCATCCAATGTTTTTTCTTTCACAATAAACAACACAGTCCTACTTATTTGTTCCGCAGTTGTTTTTAGTTTCCTATTCATTCGCCGGTCTTCGGTGGAGGATTCAATTTTAGTTATGTATGATTTTGGGATCCAAATTGAGAGTTCCGGGGCGACGATGCTTTCCCGATCTGCTCGCTTCATTCCAATTGAACTGATCCAAGATGTCGTAATCAACGAGGGTTTCTTTGGATTTCAAGTCATTTTCTACCTTGCCGTTATTGTCAAGGGAAGTTCGAAACTTATTGTTGTGTTTCCAAATACTACTCCACGACGAGATCAGCTCGAGAAAATCTGGGTTGATATCCGCGAATGCATGTTCCAACTACCAGTCACAATGTCGGTAGGGGAAGAAGCCTACGCTGAATTTGATTGCGTACCATTAGCTAAAGATTTGTAGCTTTGATATTCACTTATGCATATAGCCTGTATATTATCATTTCTTATAATTAATTACATATGCTTCTACAATTGCTCTGCATCTTAAATGAGCTTCAAATCACGCTGATAAAATAACTCCACTAATGACTATTTAGACTCTTGGACCAGCTTCATCAAACTATTGTAATTCTTCATCAACAAAACTCGTGCTCCCTTTGTCACTTTCATTATTCGACCATTCTGCATATCTTTGTCTTCTTCCCCATGTTCTGCACTGGGGTCGGAATTATCTATGACCTCCCTTTCCCAGTTCAAAATCGATGACAGGTAATCTTCATCATAATATAAGTGTTGAATGATTTGCTTAAATTCAGAAACGGGGTGTTCCAAGGCATATAATACAAATCCTCGCGAAAGAACAAAAGACAGCTCGGAATATAACACAGAGTTTACGACCGAATCCTCCGTGTTCTGAATTGCATCATATCCAGCCTCATTATAATACGGCGTCTTGTTCAGTACCAGCGCTTGCAAACTAACAAGGACTTGCAAAATTGAACTCGATTCGGGATTCCATCGCTCTGAAGTAGCCTCTCCAGGCCAAGTCCCCAGTAAAGACAAACAAATCTTACCTTCTTCATATAAATTTGGATTTACTCTGCCAATTCCATTTGTGTTCCATGAATAGAAAAAGCACGCCGGCGGACTCGCAGGGAAACTTGAATCGACTTGCATATCTATCATAAACGGCGCCATTTCATAAGGCGTGCCAGACGGACCAATTATTAACGCCCGAATTAAATCCAGGCGACTTGCATATGTCCGCACGTAAATTCCGCTTGGTAGCGACGTCATCAGAATTTTTCTTTCCCGGTTCAATCGACGATGGTTAATAATGCTAGGAATTTGCTTGAAATAGTGATGACTGACTGGCTCTGTCTCTAGAATCATGAACTGCGTTAATTCCTCGTCTTGATTTTCTCTCAATTTATCCTTCATTGCTCCAGGCGTGGATATCGGTTCTTTTATGGTAACTTCCATCGGTGAGTCAGGAGATGTCACATTTTGGTGATGAGTACCGACGGTATCAATCAATGCCTCCGTTTCTGGACTAGAAGGGCGATGTAAGAATTCATCGACATCCAATTCGACTTCACCTTCAACATCATTGTCAGAATCAGATTCATCGATCCAGCTTGACCCTTCATTATCGTCATCATCATCCTCAGCATAAACTTCACTTCGGCCAAGACCATTATGTGAATGATTGTGATGCAAGTAATCAATTTCATCTTCATCCATTTCATCTTCAGATAATTCCTCGCTAATATATTCATAATCATCTTCATCTTCATCTTCGTCTTCGGCATCGTCATATCCGGGAGCCAGAACTATCCCGCTACCAGGATAAACGACCTGCCGTCTATCCTCACAAAATCCTAATCGAACAAATACCGAGCCGTCGAGATTTATCGCCGCAATCTGGCCATACCAGTCAATTTCGTTCTCGTCTTGTATCTGCGACTCAATGCCTTCCGAATTCGTATCGCTGTTGTCATCCTCTTCTTCCCCTTCGGTCGGTCGAGCAGGTAAGAACGTTCTAGCGAGTTGAGATAGATGATGATTTCCGTGGGATATTATTGTTCGTGCTATGTAAGACATCATCTCACTACCCTGCTGGAGCACAGATGGCTGAGTTCCATTCGACGTTAATATCGGAGCATGAGGAAGAAAGAGATAGTCTCCATATTGGTAATGGACCAATTGATACGGAAGAACTTCGTAAAAACTAATTTCTTCAATTTCATCTCTAAGCAACTCAGGAAGCAAAGTATCTGATTCCTTAAACCATCGTACAGTAGCGGTACGTTCTGCCGCGCTGACTTTTTGAACCACACCAATCTGTGAAAACTCTGTCTCTTCTCCGTCAGAAATGGAATCTTCACGTTTGCGGCCGACGTATTCTCCTGGCCAAATGTCATGGTCATCAACAAGCAAATACGGTAATAAATCGACAGCATTCTCGGTGGTCACTGACAAGTCCTGCCATTGTACTTTGACAGTTGTCTTGGTAGAGGTGATTGCAAAGACGTTCACATCAAACCCACCGTATCGTTCTCGACCAAGGCGCTGACAGTCATACTTGGCAAATGACTCGGGGCCACCCTTTAGCACCACACGATCTCCAATACTCCAATTACTATCATCCATGATTTCTGTATAAATTTTCAAATTTCGGAATTCCTCGTCTTCCACATCATAATACGTCTCACCATCATGGAGCCAGCTAATAGTAACGCCTTGAACTTCTGACTGAAGCACTGTTCCAAAACTGGACGTTGTTCGGTCAAAGTTTCCAAATATCCATTGGCCTCGACGGAACACTTCGCGTGGAGCTGTGACAGTTTGGTGAGGAAACATTATTTTAGTTGGCTGGGCCATCAACAGTGGCGCAATTCCACCCGGTGGAGCTTCCTTGGATATATTTTCAGGCACCACAATATCCATTTCATCAGTATCGCTTATCCAGACGACGGAGGCATCTCTCATTCGTATCGCTGCGCGATATGTGGTATCCGTTATCGAGCCTAGTCGAGTGCCATCAGTGACAAACTGGCCCTTTTCTGGGAAATGATACAGCTGTATATCTTCGCCTTTGACATTGTGGATAACTTGGTTAGTCTTTGTGTGTTGTAGAGATAATGTCATAGTGACCTCGATGACGGTGCCTGACTGCGCATCTTTGGGATGTCGCTTACACAGATCGCCACAGGAAAAAAGTCGGTCCATTATCCGTAAAGCACGATCAGGAACAATCCGTCGGCCTAAAGTTTCACCAACAATAGTCTAGATATAATTAAATATGTTTAGTAAGACGCATTCTAATCAAGAAAAAACAGTAAGGAAAGTGTTCTCACCCATCCTCGCGGGGGTAGACCGGTCTGAAGATATATATCTACAATCTCGGGCGGTCCTGCTAGACTATCCTCATCAAATTTCTCAAATGCATAATCCGTGACGACCTGTCAAGTATTAGAATGCAAGAAGCCCCGATTTTGTTACCAAAAACTAGACATACATCATGCCAGGTATTCTATCAGCAGATTAGCACATGGAAAATCTTAAACTGAACAGCACGCACCTCAACGATGCCGATGTCGTTCGATCCGTTAGTATAGACGCTATCATCGGTATAAAATATCTATAAAATTGTAAGAACCCATTATAGAACTAACAGACGTGTGCCCATTCTCACCTTCTGGCCAGTCTCTGACATCTGGTTCTGGCCCTGCGATCTCAGTAAACCCCGCGAATTTGCAGACGGAATATCGGAACAAAAAATCCTCGGCTAGTAATGCAGATCTTCCGGTTAGTGGCTTTGACTAGTATTTCCCACACTATTCGCCAGTGAGCACAAACGGGGGCTAAAATGAGCTAGGTGTCGTTGTCACGAGCATCAGATTTGCTGGACTTTTGGTGAAAATAGCGGCGGCATAAAACAGCCGCAGTTCCTGAATCGCCTGGACAAACTGTTTTAAATGTCATAGCAGATAATAATTGATAACTGATATACTTGAATCAGAAACACTACAGAACTTCAATAATAAGCAAATTTATTACCAGCCAGTTCTAATCTAAACAAATAATAAAAGGTGGTCATTCACCTTCGAATGCAGTAAAAATGAACGATATCAACACAATATCCGCAACAATACAGGAACAACCACGCGATTGATTCCAGTAAGGAATAACAACAATATAAACAAATCAATTTTTATTTGTTCTTCTCAAACGCCAGAAACACCAAGTCATATTCATCAAGCTCGTAGACTATCCTGTCCGAACGAGTGTAGCCTGGAATCTCTGAGGGAGGCAAATCAGCCAGACGAGCCTTCGCAAAACTATTAGTGGTTCCGCGAGTCTCAAACATGGTCACACTGAAATGGGCAGGCTCGAAAATGTTGACGACATAGCTTACGACCTCCAGAGGCTGACGACCGGAAACAGAGGTTGGCACGTTGGACTCGAATGAAGCATATGAAAAATCAGGTTCAGGAGTGACGTGAACTGTAAAATAGTTGTGCGTTTTTTCGGTGACTCCATTAGCAGAGTATCCACAAGGCGAAAACGAAAAGGAATCAATCCTAGAAAACGGAAATAATTTGTCGAAACCGCATTTTGCAGTCACTTCTGCGCCTCCAACATGCCCTGGATCTAACTCTTCACTAGAACTCGACGATCCAACATCGGAAACTGTCTCAGGCACCTCGCGGTCACTGTAAAACTTGACTGCTTTTTTCTCGTCCAGACCTGTCATGAGGATTTCCAAAGTTTGATCTTCGAAACGTCCCTCAGCAACGTACGGACTGACAGTGAAATTATCTTTTAGTCCCATTGGAACACCGTCCTGCTTAGCTGTGTAAAGATACCAGTGATGGTCTGAGTTCATGCGACCGACCATGTATGCGGACCCATTATTAAAATGCGAATCTAATATGCATACTTCGTCCTTCCATGAACGATGAGGATGCAATTGGCGATCTGGGAACATAAAATTCTTACGCGAATAAAACACGTGCCACGGTTGCAGTCCAGAAGGATATCCACACAAATCTTGAGCAATCGACAGCAATCTGGAAAGCCCGTTCAGTAGAGTCGTAGTACCACAGGTTTTGAGAATGATTTTGTGAGGGAAAATAAACATAGAGGACTCTGACAATAGATAAGCATCCATTTCGTCAGTCCCAATGACCGAGAGAACCTTGCAGTGGACAAGATCAAGCATGCTCTCCCATATCTTTCGGGGGACAATTTTCATACCTGTCGGCGACATTGAAGGAGGAAGATTCACAGGATCGGGAGCAAACCAAACTTCAAGGAGCTTCTCAGGTCCTGCAAAATTAGTAACAAATTATAAACATAAAATAAAGAGTTATGGAAAATATGCAAGTACCTTCAAAAGCGTTTGTAGAGTCGAGAGTGAGCGAAGTTTCATGGTTTACAGAATAAGAATTGTGGGACTTGACAACGGACTCCAAAGGAGCGTCGAGAGTAGTCGAAACCATAGCTATACCAAATTGCGATGATGAAGCCGTACTATCGAGATCTCAGAACTCGGTCGGTTACCGGTATTCCGTTGCGCAGCGTCGACCAAAGAGCTCGTAATGGCGACTATAACGGAAGGAATAGGGCAACCCTATCGAATCTAGACGTACACTGAAACAAAAGAATAGCACAATCTAATATCGCGAATGATTGCGAATGCAAACAGTAATCTCTGATTGAGCAAAATCAAACAAAAAAACGTGTGTTATCTAGGTCTTTTGGCCACGAGTATTAGCGCGCGATTCGCAAACGGACCGTCAAGGCCTATTTTGAAGTGTACTTACTTTGAAGGGCGAGGAAAACGCCGGAGAAGCTCTTTGTCCATACAGGTCCGCTCAGCGTCCGGAAAAAAAACAAAAAAAACAAACTGCGCAAACGTCTTAAATCTTTCAGCGCAATCTGCCTCTAATTAAGAGGGAATTCCGTCAGTTGTGCCTTAACAAAATTGAAGTTTCTGCTCGTGTGCAAAAAAGTGTTCGGAAATCCGATAATTTTCTCCTCCCTAGAATGAGCGCACAGCCAGACACCAGCTCAGTCACGGGATGTGGCTGACGAGGCACTAACTGGAGATCAAACTTTTAATAGTGTAGTGGGAAATACCCAATGTATCAATGAATTATCAGATAATATAAAATGCTAGTAATTATCAAACGGTGATAATAAACTATTTTTTTCCAATCGCTCTTCACAGGATCTTCGATGAGCCCACTTCCACGTGTCTTTCTCGCTTTCGATGGAGCTAAAGTCAAAGGAAACCTGATCATTGAATTATTTTCAGATCAAGTTCCCAGAACCTGCGAGAAGTAATGATTATTTCTACCAAGCCAATTTTTCAACTCATGCTAATCCTCTAGCTTTGAACGGCTTTGTACAAATAAGCAACCTGAGCCGTCGTATCAAGGCTCCTCGTTTCATCGTGTTGTCGTCAATCCTGACTATATCATCCAGGGCGGCGACATCACCAATGGTGACGGAACGGGTATGTGTATTACGTATCATTCCATTTCAGTAGCTAATTCCTAGGTGGAATTTCAATTTATGGAGAATTTTTTGCTGATGAGAAACTTGGATGGCGTCCGATTGACGAACGAGGACTTGTTTGCATGGCCAACAAGGGTCCTGATACAAACTCAAGCCAATTCTTCATAACTGTACGTCGCTCGAACCATCTGTAACTCATCTAACCAATAACTAGCTAGTTCCATGTCCTGACCTTGAAAAATCACATTATGTGTTTGGTCGTGTAATTCCTCAGTCATTTCCTGTTCTAGACATGTTTTCGGATGTTCGGACGGATATAGAAAATGATGATATCCCGCTGCAGGCTGATCTGCCAGTGATTTCTCAATGTGGGAGAATGATCTTCAAAAAGAAAGCGAAGCCTAAACTAGAAACAGAGAACCATGGAAACTTGACTGTTTCAGCAGTCGAAGATGCATCTAATTCTTTTAAAAAGTCCACTCGCGAGCCGGAACGGCAACGCGAACGGCACCATCAAGACAAGCATCGTCATGGAAGTCCGTCACTCAATCAATTTGGCAGTGGCAGAGAAGATGGCTTATCTAGACAACCGTATGAATTTGAACGTCACCATCGGGTCGGACGGGCGAATGATTCTCTCAAATCAGACCGATCTAGGCTTTCTTCTCGACGAACAGATCATTATCCGAAGCAGCAACGGGAACAGGAAAGGGAACGGGAGCGAGAACCCTTTCGCATGACGGACCGATATATACCAAGATATGACGATATCGTATCTCCTACAGGCAGTTCCAAAATCAAATACAAAGGACGAGGCAAAATGAAATTTAGAGAAAACTACTAATACAAGGTACAATAGAAATCTCATGTTTGTCTCATTTTTTTCCATGATTCCAAAAAACCCATATATCCTTCTCTCGCTTCCTGCTTGAGATATTCAGCCGACGCGCGCACATTCGGATATTCTTGTCGTTCGAAAGTCGCAAACGAAGGGAGCGCGGGACTTTTTGTATTTGGCGTGGCGCTTCCTGAAATAGTGCCACTATTCTGGCTCAGATTTACTTTCTTTTCGCTTCGAGAAATGGTTTCCTGTACGAGTCTTTGTAGTTTGCTGATAAACTCTTGTTTGGCTGTGAATTCTTGCGTGCCATTCCATATTTCGGTCAGCTTTTCGAGTCGATCCACCTCATCCTTAGCTAGTTTGTATTTATTCTGGGATAAAAGTGCCCGTATTTTTTGTTCCGAGTTGCCTCCGTCGTCAGATTTCATGTCGCAGTCAAGCTGCTTAGCCTCATCGAATGTAGAAATCACTTCCACCAACCTCCTCCGTACAAGTTCCAGCATTTCCAATCTCTGCATAGCAGAACTTTTTGTAGCGATCTCGGAATCGACCAGTGGTTTCAGATCCTGCAAGACCGATTTGTCTAGTTGCTCGACATCTCCTGCGAGTAACTCGACCTCGTACTTCAGTCTTGTAGCAGAACTCATCATCTCAGTAACCACACGCTCAAGACGCGCAATCAAATCTTGCGTCGCCTGATCAAGTGAAGATAGCTCATTGACGGCTTCAGAATGTACTTTTTGCAGCGAGCTAGATTGGCCATATGAAGGAAGAACGGTGTTTAAATATGAGGATGCAGTCAAAGTTGGATTCGAAAAAGTCTCTAACAGTGCATCCGTATTGAGTCGATTTTGATCTGATGAGGCGTTCTGCATCCTTATGATGCTCTCCGACCTGTTTATGAATGTATTTGCTTTCGTGAATCTCAGTAGTCTCTTAGTTCAAATGCTCTCTTGCTGCTTTATGAGAATTCAAAATGGTGCTAGGTGCGGCTTATGATGAGTTTTAGAGAGAGATTCTAACTAGATCGGCCTTCTGATTTTTATGAGGAAGGCTGAACTATCATTACTGCGTAACCAAAGCCGCTGATGTCTGAAAGAAAGGCTTTATATGGAAAAGCATCTTCAGAGCCTGGAAGACAGAAATGGGACGAAGACCAAGTCCGGCAGCAGGCTCGTGAACGAGCAGATCGTGAAAGGCAGGCCAGAGAATCGCGGTTCCAGCGCGCTCCGACGCCTCCGGATGCGCGTGAAGTCGAAATACGACAGCAGCGACTTAATCTCGACCAGGATCTGAATAAGATTACGCTGATACCTGCCGGCGCTTCTGCAGTTGGAAGAAAGGGACGTGGAGCCGGATACTATTGTGATGCGTGTGATTTGACATATAAGGACAGTTTGCAATGGATCGATCATTTGAATAGTAAACAGCATTTAAGGGCAACTGGCCAGACAGAGACTCTACAGCGTGCCACTCTGAGTGATGTACGCGGTCGATTAGCTTGGCTGCGGCAGAAGCGGGAAGATGAAAAGGTTGGACAGATGTATGATATAAGAAAGCGGGTCGAGGAGAGACACAAATTAGAAGAGGAAGAGCGCAAAATAAGACGTGAAAAGAGAATGCAAAAGAGGAAGCTAAAGAAAGCAGCACAGAATCAGGAGTCTGAAGATGATGATCCAGATAAGGATTCAATTGCACAGATGATGGGGATTAAGGCATTTGGATCTACAAAAGTGTCCTGATGCTATATATTAATTATATTATTATAGTAACCAAAGAAGCGGTCGAGTATACAGACCAAACAATCATAAAATGCTAAAACTAATAAAATGAGGAAAACTGAACCAAAACTCCATCACATACTCAAACTATGGCTGTACGTGTTCGAACAAGTCCGCCACCAAAATTCCGCAAGGCATATTGGCGAGGTTTCGCTCTTTGTAAATTTCTAAATGCTTCTTCAATGTGTTTTTTCAAAATCGGCCGCTGATCATTATCCGGCGGGTCAAACAAGAAGCTCTCGGTTTTACGAGTTTTGGTCCTTTTGCTTCTACGCATCTCCATCTCGTCCTCAGCCTCTTTGACCTTGATGGCTTCCTCGGTTAGAACTGCGACGATCTCAAACGTAAGAAATCCTAAAATATCAATGATATCGTCGTTCGGCTTCGATTCGGTGAGCGTTGAGATCGCAGCCCAGTCGCGAAATCGTCGACTCTTGCGAAATGTGAAACTCGCCTGGCGACATTCGCTCCAATGAACATATTCTTCTTTCGTCATTGCTCGAGTCCGCTCATCGGCATTTTTGAGTCGCTGTAATGTGGCTAGATTAGCTTCGATCTCGTCTTCGTCGGGGCCTGCCTGGCCCTCATCATCATCACCACCCTCAGGAACAGGCTCGGAAAACATATTCGATAAATCCCAGGGAAGTCTAACTTTTGACTTTCGGTACTTCATACGCGCACCTGCTTGGTCACCGCTGGTACCAGATCCACCCGGACCGCTTGCCACATCGTCCAGAAGATCCGCTCCTTCAACAGCTCCTCCGTCCTGGTCTTTCGCATTCTTCCGGACATCCTTCCAAGATAAATAGGTACGCAGCCGATTGACTTTCGCGCGATCGTGCCGAATCAAAAAAATCAAATCTTCGATCGCGATGGACCTCGAGCCACGCTTAGATGCCTGAGCGGTGGCATGCAGAAGCATCTCGACCACCTGAGAGCGAACAATATCCTCGATCAGAGCAGTGGTTTCGCTCTGGGTGTCATTCGTCTCACCCGAGACGAACATCATCTGCTGAATCTCTTGCCTATAGCGGTATTTATCTGCCATTTTGATATAACTTGAGGCGAATTGGTACAATCCGTACAACAATTAATCCAGAAATGCGTATGCAAAAATGCTAATGCGTTAATAGGATCGTAATATCTGGGCGTAGATATTCTCAAACTTTAATTGGGAGAACCCGGCTTATTGTGCGGTCGCTGTGTCCCCGTCTCGAGCTTGCCAGCAACAGGCTTATTAGCTGATCTTCTCTTTCGAGCAGCAATTCAAAAGGTTTTTATTATTTGTGTTCCGATCAATTGTTTTCAAGATTACACCTTTGCAGTTGTCGTTTCCTCCGGTAAACAACAGCGTAACTGTGCAGTCCGTCTGTCGCCTTGCTAGTGCATCATGGCGCTCATCCCTCCAGCTGCTACGGGTCCTGTCAAGGCTCGCACCCTTCGAGAGAAGCAGATAGGTAAAGCTAATTTTACAGCAGATAATATTTAGTTCACTACTGACTGATTTTCTTATCTTTTCTTCAGAGGCAATTGAGAGATTGCTTAACCTCAATAGAGACAAGTCACCTAGCGGTATTACAGCTGACGGCGACGTAATTCCTTCCAGCAATGGAGCAGACGTTACTGTCGATGGAGAAGAGGTTATCTGGAAAGTGCTTGTTTTTGACAGATTTGGTCAGGAGGTCATTTCAAGTGTTCTGCGTGTCAACGACCTATTCCAGGTAATTTGTCTTTTGGTTGGCTGATCTCCCTAGCGCCTGATTCTAACTATGTATCTAGAACGGCATTACCATGCATATGTATAGTTTGAAGCAAAAACAAAACGGGTTTTACATCGCGTACTAACCTCTCTTCAGGATGCTTAATTCGGTTAGGCACAGTATTCCCGACGTACCCGCTATATACTTTGTGTTGCCTACAAGCGAAAACATTAGACGAATCACCCAAGATCTGAGCCAAAATCTATATGAGTCCATCTATGTTAACTTCATATCCTCCATTCCGCGTACTTTACTAGAAGAATTTGCACAGCAGAGCACCAGTACGGCGTCTATGGTTTCTCAGGTGTACGATCAATATCTAAACTTCATTGTCACCGAGCCGGATGCATTCAGTCTATCTTTGGAACGCGTATACTCTTCTCTTGCCAGTCCGAAGGTAAAGGACGACGAGATTGAGAGCATTATTGATAAGATTGTCATTGGGCTTTTCTCTGTGGTAATCACCATGGGCCAGATTCCAATTATTCGTTGTCCGCGAGGAAATGCAGCAGAAATGATTGCACAAAAGCTTGATCAGAAACTACGTGATTTTGTACTCAATTCGCGAGATAATTCCTTCAACATGGCATCGGCTGGGCAGAGGCCTGGTGAGTATATGAGTTGATTTCATATGCCTGTCGAACACTAACACCACTATAGTCCTTGTTATTCTTGATCGCAATGTTGATCTCATTCCCATGCTCTCTCATTCATGGACATATGAATGTCTGATCCACGATATTCTTGAGATGAAACTCAATCGAATCAAGGTTGAAGTAGATGATGGAAATGGCCACATTTCTAATAAGGATTATGATCTGGATCCGAATGATTTCTTTTGGGCACGCAATGCCACTGTGCCGTTTCCACAGGTGGCTGAAGATATTGACTCTGAGCTTACTCGCTACAAAAATGATACGAATGAAATCACATCCGCGACCGGAGTCAACTCAATAGATGATGTGAACCAACTTGATCTCAATGCGAATGCTCAGAATCTGCGATCGGCCATCACGGCACTTCCAGAGTTGACTGCGCGCAAGCAAACTTTAGACATGCATATGAATATTGCCTCGTCGCTGTTAAAAGGGATCCAGCAACGAGGTTTAGACACTTTTTTTCAGATGGAGGAGAACATCGGCCGGCAATCGAAACAGACGATTCTGGAGTCGATTAATGACTCAGAACGTAAGGAACCTCTTGACAAGCTGCGGATGTTTCTAATATACTACATCTCATCGGATACAACTATTTCCGCGGCAGATATGGCCGAATATGAGCACGCATTGGTTGCAGCTGGATGTGACTTGGCATCACTGAACTACGTGAAACGAGTACGGGAGATTACTCGTGTTACAATGATGGCCAACCAACCCGCTAGCTCTTCGAATCAATCTGGCGTGTCTGGCCCCTCAGTCGACAATATCCTGCGAGGATTCAGCAGTGTTTCAAATCGTTTAACTGGTCGAATCAGAGAAGGTGGTTTCGAGAATTTACTTTCGGGCGTAAAGAACTTTCTTCCCTCCCGTAAAGATCTAACAGTCACAAAAATTGTGGAGGGTTTGATGGATCCTAATAGCGGCTCGTCCACCACTGACGATTATTTGTATTTTGACCCTCGAATGGCTAGAGGCGCATTAACACGTCCTCCTCCACGGAATCGTTTGGCCATTTCGGAAGCTATTGTTTTCACAGTCGGAGGAGGCAATTTCCTGGAATATGGCAATCTTCAAGAATACGCAAAACGTACCAACCGTCGTGTCGTGTATGGCAGCACTCAAATGGCGACGCCTACACAATTTCTACAGGAGCTAGCTGATCTAGGACAAGTCTAAGTCTGTGCTTAATCATAATTGTACCTAAATGTAGCTGCATTTTTATCGATTTTCTCGCCTATGTTGTAGTCGCCAATGTTGTGTTTATCTGTGTTTAAATATACTGCAAAATGATATATGTACATTTCTCAAAACCAATTTATGTCAAATTCAATTTCTTGACTTCTTCATCTTGAGCCCATTTCTCGACGCTATCTAACATTACATCTAGCGATTCACCACTCAAACATCCTTGAAGATCATACATGGTGAACGCACATCTGTGGTCTGTGATTCTGTTTTGAGGATAGTTATAAGTTCTGATTTTATCCGAGCGATCTGTTGTCGTGACCTGTGATGTTCTAGCTTGCCTATCCTTTTCCATTTTAGCAGTCAGCTCTCGTTCTGCCAGTCGCGCCCGAAGAATCAAATATGCTTTTTCTCTATTTTGGTGTTGTGACCTACTGTCTTGCATAGCGACCACGATGCCTGTTGGCAGATGAGTAAGTCTGACGGCCGAGTCAGTTGTGTTGACATGTTGACCTCCAGCGCCACGAGACCGCATGATATCGACGCGGACTTCGCCTGGAGCAAACGAGCGCTCGGCGGCGTTGATGTCTCCATTAGTATCTATGTTTGGTAGGACAATAACGGCCGCAGTAGAGGTATGCACGCGACCCTTTGTTTCAGTGTCTGGGATGCGCTGGACGCGGTGTACGCCTCCCTCAAATCGAAGTCGACCGTAAGATCCAGATTCATCAATCATGAGTATTCCAGATACTAGTCCGTCGCCAGACTCAGTCAAGGTTTGCTCCGCCATGGAAAATCTCCATTTATGGGTCACGCAGTACTTCTGGTACATCTCCAGTAGATCTTTCGCAAAGATCGCCGCCTCCGACCCGCCGATACCAGGCCGTAATTCAATAAAGCAAGAGTGATCTGCGAACGGATGCGGGGCTACCAGATTCATTTCGATAGACTGTTTGATTCCAACCATTTGTTCACGTAGCTTGTGCGCATCTTCGACAGCTTCGTCATGGAGTTCCTTCTCCTCAGGGTCTTCAGATGCAGCTAATTCAACAAGCTCATCCAATGTTTGCTTGGCCTCTTCGTACTCTGTGAGGTTCTTAACAAGTTGGGCAAGTTTTGACACTCTCAATGCTTTTTCGTTGTCGTATCCTTGCTCAAGTTCCGTCGATAACTTCGAGCATTCATCACGGAGATCTCGCGCTTTGTCGAGTAGAATTTCACTTAATATGAAATCCGTTTCTACTTATATTAGGTCACTTTAAATTTCTCTCTTAAAATTTAGAGTTTCTCACCGCCGACTTCCTCGTTCCGGTCAATTGAATATGGCCGAATCAGCTGAATATTTGCACGCCCACGTATGGCGATCACTGGTGGGATGAATCGCGCAAAAATTGTATATCGGCATCTCGCCAGCATCCTACTCCTCCTTATTTATACTTCTTTCTTCCTTCTTGTCCCTTTCTCGAGTAAATCTGATTACAAACTAATTCATGTTGAGAATTTACCTATATTCAATGCTTAAGCCGCACCACTCTATTGGTTCAAGCTATTGTCACTATTCTGCTACATCTAGTTATTGTGCATTGATCATATTTGCTGTAACAATTCGATAGAATTTATTTTCTAGAAAATGATAAATTTTAACTGGTATTCATCATATCCTCTCTAGCAATTAGCCCCCCCTCTCGGAGTATCGATATTCGCTAAAGAAGATATGACAGGTCCGGAACAAGCTTCAATATCCTTGTAGCAATCTCGTCCTCCTTCTGGCGTGTCTCGCTTATCGGTGGTGCAGTAGGCGACAGTACTGTACTTTCACGCCGGACCCCACTAGACGGCCCATTATTCAGCTGCTTAGGAATAAAAACTTTGTTCATCGGCCCATTGGATTTCATACCATTTGTGGAGACTGGAATTGTTGGTGGCACCTCGCTCGCTTGTTTCGATTCACCGGAAGTGCTGCTCGAAGTACCAAATAATTTATCCCAGTCCTCATCGTCAACCGTAATAGGTGCAGAACTGCTGCTCTGTACAGGTTGTAGTATCTGAGGCTGTAAAATGCTGTTTGCTGCCGATTTGTGCTGTATTGGTGACGGAACATCGTTCTTTTCAGTAGTTGTTTGAGCCATCACACGAGCACTCGTGAAATCACCCCAACCAGTCAAATCATTCGTTGTCGACTGCGAAGGTGGAATCGGTGTAGTCAGTTTATTAGGCTGTAGCACCTGCGGATCTGAACCACTATTCTGCTGCCAGCCAAATGAAAGTCCACTAGAGTTCCGCACGGTATGTTTCTCGTGAAACTGACTAGCTCCTGCCTTCCACTTTTGTGAAGGATCAATATGTATCGTACCGCTATTCGGCTTTTTCGTTCCTGAACCGACAGGCTTGACCGGAATTGGAGGCTTCTCAAGTTGATTCCAATCAAACATTGCAGCCATTAGCTTCCGCGAATGCCGCCAATCATCTGTAATTGTACGTACTCGAGCCTGTATCTCGCTCCGATTCCATTTCAATCGCAGACTTTCTCCACCAGTTAGAGACTGCGAAATTGAAGGCGTCGTAGACGACGGTGATCCTGGGGCAGAGGCAGTCGCACTTTGAGGCTCTTGGATGTAGAATTGCCGACCTTTGCGAGTAAATTCATCAAATAGTTTCCGTCTGCAAAGTTAATTTCTTTTGTTTACTTGGTTCAAATAAAAACTATAACACTCACGCGGATCCAACATCTAGGATAGCTTGAGGGGCTGTCGATCCGGAATAGAAGTCAGCCATGTGTTCTAGATCTATGTCTGCAGACGAATTCTGCACGGGAAATATCTTTGAAATTTGATCATAGCCTGGCGCTTCAGGTGGTCCTGTAGGTTCCGGAGCTGCAAATGGATCAATGAATCCCATGTCTTCCGAGCCAGGCATACCAAAGGAGTTAATTGACGGTCCCTCCGGATCAAAAATTCGAGATGACGGCAGAGAAGACGGTGCAGCAACATTTTCACCGAAGCCACCGCCAAAATTTGGTAAGTCAGCGTCGAATTGAATTGACTCTTCATCTACATTGTGCGCCTCGCTGTTAGACTCTTCATCATCTGACTCATTCGTCACGTAGGCTGCTAATCTTTCCGCTCGTTTTTCTGCTTCGGTCAAATCATCGGATTCTCTTTCCATATTGGTTATTAAATTGTTTTTATGTAATACATCTGGCATGACCATGGTGTCCATATTTTGTGCAGATGAAGATGCACCCCAGATATCATCGGCATCAGTTGCGACACCAATTGATGGTGTAGACGCAGCTGCATGCTTCTCGTTGAATTTTAAACTGCCTAAATCTGCCGCGACGTCGCTTGCTGTGGGACTAGCTGATCCATTGCCAGTATACCACGGATCACTGACGCTATTTTCTCGTGATTGCTCGAATTTGGAATCCAGACCCGAAGAACTAGGATCCGTGATGGATGAGGGATCAACGCTTGCAGATGCTTGTCCTTCCAAACTTGATGGTTGACGCGCCGATATATCGGGGGGCGTGGAAACTGACCAATCTGGAATCACGTCGTCTATACCATTGGATCCCCATGGGGATGCTTCCTCTTCGTTCTCAATAATTGCAGTCGGCATAGAGGGCATGGTCATCGAAGCGGTGGTCGACGACGGTCTAGCGTCAGAATCAGCAAACGCATCGGAAGACGAGGACCACGGATCCATCGCAAAACACCGTAAAACCTGATATCAACTATCAATAACAACACTTTTTCAATGTAATACACGTGAGTTTCCGAGACGAATGGAATTATAATGTTGCACGTCAAATATGAAATATCTCAGTCATTAGTCGTCCAAAACCAAATCTGCAAAATTAAGATAGTTATCAACGCGTCGACCAAATCTACAGCCGAATTTCTAATATAGTCGCCGAGTATATTCTTTAGCTATTTCAGCTCGGCCGTGGCAACAAAAGCTACTCTCAAATCGGCTATTCTGATTCCGCTGCGTCTACGAGGTCATAGTAACGACTGCTTGGGCAAACAGGGGGCCGCACCGTGGGCCGCGTCCACAGCTGCGGCGTATACAGTTCCTCAGCAGCTATGTTCCTCAAAGATTCTGCAAACAATTGTACAATTATGTATCGTAATCTGCCCTTGATAATAACAGGCATAAAATGGCATAAATTAATTACTGCTAATATTCATACAAATCGCCATATACTTCTCGTTTCGAGATATTAGGAAACCTTTCGAGAGCAATAAAATACTGTTCTTTTGATTCACTACGAGACGCTGGTGGCTTATATCTCTTCACAAACCGAAAGACTTTCTGCAGTTTGCGTTCGAGTAGTGAGTCTTCTTTGCCCGAGTAAAACTTACAAATGAACGATCCATTGGGGCGAAGAGTGTCAAGCGCGAATGCAAGAGCAGCATTACATAGATCCTGGAACAGCTTGTCAGAAAAAAATAATTTATCATAGATACAAGGCTCCACGTACCATACTAGTTGCATGGTCACGAAACGTATTTCCCGAAGTGTTCATTAGCCTAATATAAGGACGACTCAGTGTCTGTAACCAGAAGTTAAAGGTTGTAATCCAGGGTTCGCACATATCACTCAATACAACATCCACAGTATTCCATGCTATTTCAGGGTCCGATCCGAGATCGATTTTCATATCTTTCATTGCCGCTTCCAAACTCTTGACTTGGACTTCTCTATCGTAGTGATGATTCGTGGCACTCTTTTCAATTGTTCGTTCCAGGTCAATATATGCCTTGATGCTTCCATCGTCATTGAATGCATCCGAACGCTGCTGGACAGGTCGGCCGGTATCAGGATCGGATAATACTTCTTTCAACATTTTTATAACAGCTGGATCAAGAAAATTTCCTTGGATAGAACACCCTCCCTTTGGAGGCGCGCAGGGAAGGAGATCGATACCGACCACTCGACCTCCGGGCGCAGTTTTATCTATAGCCACCTGTGACCAAGATCCGGGAGCAAACCCCTAGAAGTGAATTAGAAAGCAGATCAAACTAGTCCATTTGCAATTCTATAGAATATTATACCAAGTCGACTACAGTTTGGCCTGGCTTCAGAAAAGGATATTTCTGATTCATCTAGTCTTGTCAGTCTCTGTCGGCTAAATACTTTCAAACAGAGATAAATTACTTCGAGTAATTTAAATGCTGCTCGACTAGCATATCCTTGTATTTCAGCTTCTTTTCTATACTTGTCGTCCCTTTGGCGTCGAATCCATCGACTTGAGCTAGAGCTAGCCCTCCTCTGAGTCCATGACTGGTTCAATCTCAAATTACTGATTAAAGTTATCGCGCTCCATTCTGCTGCATTTGGAGGCAAATTTGTTCCATAAATTTTATATACAATTCGACCAAGGCACTCTGGAGATTTTAACATCATTAGTTTGGCCATCTCAACCGGGACTTGCTGATTATGAACTTCTCGATTGAGTCGAGTGTAATTACTGGCCTGCTGAATCCCAGCAATTTTAACTTTTTAACTTTTAGGAACGGAACCCATTTGCAATAACTGGTAGAAATGCCCAGTAGACCTAATTAGTCTACAACAGTTTTATCCTTATTTTCTAGATAGCTAAAAAAAATGAACGTGAATAAGAAATTGGGCTACGATCAGTACCAATTGAGAACCTTACTGGTCATATTCTCAAAGAGTGAGGACAAAACGCAGCACAGGAATCATTTACATATAGTTTAGCAAGCCCAGCCTTTATCGGAAGCCGAATCAAGTTCAATCTACAACTTTCAAAGGAAAATTAAAAAACTCGACACCAGCAGGACTCGAACCTGCGCCTCGATACGAGAAAAGATATCCAATATTGACAAACTATTCGAGTCTTTCGCCTTAACCACTCGGCCATAGTGCCAACACTTACAAACCTTAAATTAGTCCATCAACATCTTTATATTTGAGTATTACTGATTCTAATTTTTAAACTCTTATTCTTCATTTGTTTATCAAATGAACTATAACGTGTCTTGGCTCATTAATATTGAAATATGCTATCCGGAATGTCCTCACTTTTCAACCGAGTAATCAAAGGTAGAGAAGTCGAAGCTCACTTGTGAAAGTAGACGTGGAATCAGGCGCCTTCCGACCTGATCTACATGCAATCTGTAATTTATTTAGAGTCAATTAGAAAAGTAATAACAAACAGTATTGAGGCATTACAAAGAAAATGATAATTTACATGAGAAGGTTCCTCAGTGGTATAGAAGGCAAAGTGAAGCTCAACATTTGATTGTCTGCAAGCCTTCATACAGCAGAACTATAGTCCCACGGCGAGCTCAACGCTTTCAGTGCAATTGCTAACTTCTACCAGTTGATGTATAAATATATGTGAAGTTTTGCGCGAAAATTAGGGAACTTAGGAGTTATACAACATGGACGTATGGTACGAGCGAATTGACACATTTTGGGTGAAATTGGATCAAGCTCTGGAGCCCGTACGAGTGATCTGGCCGCTTCCACTCCCGATTCTGTTGATGACCATTCTAGGATCTTTTCTTTTACCAATATATTTCATTTCCTTTCTGTTCACAGCCCCAATCGTTGAGAAATTTTCTTACAGATTTCCCCCCGAAAGTCGAGCTGGATGGAAATCCAATGGAAAGCTACCTGAGTATGCGCCCGAGAAACCGTGCTTGAGAAAAGCAGATTCACCTGAATTCATACAATGCCATTGTCCAGCCACTGGTTCCTATCTTGGACGATTTCCAGCATCAACGCGAAATGATATCGATACTGCGTTGGAAAAGTGTAATGCGGTCCAGCAAAAGGAATGGGCCAAAACGACGTTCGAGCAGCGAAGAGTCGTCTTGCGCTCTCTACTCTCGTTCCTCAAAGAACATCAAGAGGAAATTGTCCGTTTAGCCTGTCGGGATAGCGGCAAGACCATGATTGACGCTGCACTGGGAGAGGTGAGGTCTTACGATGTTAATTTTTGATGGAAATACTAATTCATAGATACTGGTCACCCTAGAAAAACTCAGCTGGACGATAAAGCATGGTGAACAGGCCTTACAACCGTCGAAACGAATTGGTCCTGCTAATTTACTGATTCGATACAAGCGGGCTGAGGTTGTATACGAGCCATTGGGTGTAGTATTAGCTATAGTATCTTGGAATTATCCTGTAAGTATCCTGCAGTGGTATAAACGTAAAATTAACCCCACAGCTACATAATTTATTGAATCCCATCATATCTGCTTTATTTACCGGTAATGGAATTGTTATTAAATGCTCCGAATCTGTGATCTGGTCATCTATTCATTTTGCAGCTATCGTCCGTACTTGTTTAGTATCTTGCGGATACTCCCCTGATATCGTTCAGATTGTCTGTCCCTGGCCTGAGGATGTCGATCATCTTACATCGCACTCTCTTATTTCTCATGTGACATTCATTGGATCCAAGCCTGTCGCACACAAAGTTCTTGTTGCGGCAGCAACATCGCTGACTCCAGTCACTGTTGAATTGGGCGGTAAAGACGCCGCTATTATTCTGGATGAATATCAATCTACCTGGGCGGCCTGCGATCCACTGGCTTCCGTGTTAATGCGCGGGTCTTTTCAATCAGCAGGCCAGAACTGTATTGGTATCGAACGTATTATTGCTCAGCCACTTGCGTATGATGCGTTAGTGAAGGCATTGGCAATACGAGTTCCTACATTAAGACTTGGATCGAATCTCGACGACTTTTCTGAGGCCAATCCGGAGACCCAGGTTGATATGGGGGCGATGATTAATTCTACAAGATTTGAAGTCCTTGAAGATTTGATTTCGGAGGCTGTTTCTCAAGGGGCGAAGCTAGTCTACGGTGGTAAGCGATACCGGCATCCTAAATATCCCGCCGGATCATATTTTGAGCCTACCTTGTTGATAGACGTGCTACCATCCATGAAACTTGCGCAAACTGAACTTTTCGCTCCAATTATGGTATTAATGAAGGCATCCTCAGTTACAGATGCGATTGCACTTGCAAATGAACCCAAGTTCGGTTTAGGTGGAGCGGTATTTGGACAGCGCGGTAGCGAGGCGACGTGCAAAGTTGTTCGAGAAATGAAGACAGGAAACATTGCAGTCAATGATTTTGCGACTTTTTACGTTTGCCAACTACCATTTGGCGGCGTTAGGGACTCGGGCTATGGTAAATTTGGAGGCGAAGAAGGTCTACGAGCTTTATGCCTTACCAAATCGATCTGCACCGATAGATATCCAGGAATTAGCACTACGATCCCAAAAATTGTCGACTACCCACTTCCCACGAGTCTGAAGCCATGGAAATTTGTGGAAGCTATGAATGTCACTGCATATGCTTCAAATCCATGGGAATTTATGAAGAACCTCATCAAACTTGTCTTTAATATGTAAAATTAAATTATTACTGCTGTTGTTACCAAAACTGTATTGCGTATTTAGAAAAATTCTGTAATAATTTGGTACAAATACCTTGATTGAAATTTCCGCCGGATTAGGCGTTCATTTATGGAACTTATCAGAGCAGTCGTAGGCTATTACAAAACCGAGCAGTATAAAGCAGAAAAAAATATTATTTTTAGATAATGGAAATCAAAACAAAAAAGTAATTACAAAATTATGAAGTAGCGTACGCCTCTAAGAAGACCTTCTGCCACAGCCAGATTACTTGGGTGAAACAAAGGCTGTTCAAAGGAGTAGCGCCAAATGAAAAGTAGATATCAAATATCTACCAAGCTCACAGGAACCAAAGATCAACACAAGAAAGCAAATGAATGGAACTCGACGGCATTGTAAAGCTAGGCAGCGTTGATATGAAGAGAAGGCTTGGGCTTGGTGACTGCCTCGATGAGCTCAGAGATAACTTTGTCCTTGGCCTTCGCAGCAGCTTCCTTGATTTCAACAAGCTCTGTCTGGACGCCAGCGTTGGCTTCTTCTTCAGCCTTAGTGTTGGACGACGAATGCTGCAGCAAGTGTCAAAAATGAATCACCACGTATAGGCGGTAAATATTAAACATACCTCGCCCTCAAACTTCTTGAATTCGGTCTCCTTAGCTTCCTTGTACGCAGCAATCTCCTTCTGTGCCTCGGTGCGAGCATCTTTCAATTTCTGAGTACGATCTAGAATGGAATTTTGTTAACTAGTCCTTGTGATGCCAATTGGTCACCTACAGGAACGGGCTTTCGCGACAATGGCCTGAGCCTCCTTCTCAGCCTACATCTTGTCAAAATATTGTCATTTTACCATATAATCAGCTAACAATTATGGAATCAAATACATACCTCGAGAAGAGTTTGGATTCCAACGGAGCTTTGGGCAGACTAGAAAAAAGGAATTTAGTATTTCTAACTCACTCCGAGCTCTCAATTGGTCCCGAATTAGATTTAAACACTGTACTCTTATAACATACCATTTGAATGAGTATTATTCTGTTTTGTATTATGTAAACAAAGAAAAACCTCTTTAAAGCACTTGATAAGCAGGAAATAACTTGCTGAAAGCAAGGCTAGAAAGAACGGAGCAGCTCGACCGCCGAGATACAGCAGTGTTTGTTAAGGTGTTTGTGTAGCTGATAGTGGTGTACAAAGGGCTCGCAAAAGTCAGCGGCTAAAATACTCTTTCAGCTTAATGATAGGTTGGGATAATACTTCGAAGCTAGAAAATAACCAGGAAGATCGAGCGAGGAGAGATGTCGCGAGCTTCGAAAATCACATTAGGACTCGTCAGTCTGTCCGCCGTGGGCGTAATCTACGGTGTTCATTACATCCAGGAGCTCGAACAATCGGTAAGTTAGGCGATAGAAGCATGCTGGATGGATCAACCAGCTGACTACTACGCAACAGAATATGCGACAAGGTGTCATCAAAGATGTTGAGAGACAACGAGTCAAAGAGGAGCGTATGGTCGAGTTACAGCTCCAGCAAGCTCTTGAGCGAGAATTAGAGGCTGAGCAGCCGGTTGACCGGCGCAAACCGAATTATCCAAGTTGAGATACTGATATCCAAGCTACTTTTTGTTGTACATAGTATTCTATATATACCTTTACTCTTCTTTACTCTTTACTCTTTGCAAAAAAATTCAATATTTTCTTCGTTTAGATCTATTTGACGTCTCAGCTTCCTCGTCATAATCGTTGTCATTGTCCGTTCGTAATGGGGGGTACAAAGGTTGCCAGTTCTCGTCAATATTGATCTGCCGAAATGGGAACGGCGGTAAATCAAGTGGTCGGCTTGTCGGTCCAAGGACTTCGACGGCTTGTGCTAGTAATCTTATTCTATTGGTATTTGTAGGCCTTAACGAGTTTGTTGACTTTGTCTTATCTAGTTTTGACATAGCTGGCTTTGACATGGAATCTGGATCGACTCCCGACTTGGAATCTGAATCTGAATCTGAATCTGAATCTGAATCTGAATCTGAATCTGAGTCCAGCGTTGAATTTGACTCCGAGAAATATGCTAATTCTGATGAAAATTCTGACTCCGATTTTATATTTGAATGCGTAGAAACTCCAGTTTCTGCTTCTGTATCAACATTTTCTAATCTTTGCATTAATTTCAAACGGGCTGCTTCAATTGAATTCCAATTGGATAAAGATTGATCCTGCTCCTCACTAGTAAAATCAGCAGTCTGATTCTCCGTTTGCCATCCTATTTGTCTTCTTCGTCTCCTTAGGGCTGCTCGTCTTCGGTTCCGAGATTTGGTAGCTTTGCTACCTTCGAACGGAAGCGACCGAACCACACTAATTTCACTTGACCGTCTAGATACGATTTTCGGCTTTAAAATATCTTCTTTAAATATGCATTCATCTAATTGTGTCGCCGGTCCAGCAACATCGATAGATTCTATTTGATTGTGACTCTCGATTTTATCATCCTTGGGTTTAGCCAGCTTCCAAGGAGGCACAGTGAACACCGAGTGATCACTCATATCTAACCTTGTAATCCTAAATTCAATATTAGGAACTTTGCAACTCATAGAAAAATTTTTCGAAAATTTCTTACCATATCTTATCATCCGAGCGTAGCACATCACTCGCGATCTGCCACATACTCAGACGACTCCAAGAAGAATCCAGAATGCAAGCGTACAGTCCAGGTTGGTACTCGCGTTTATCTTGCGTACTTCCAAAGACACTCACAACTTTGCACACAAGATCGGCAATACAAATTCCACTCTCTAATTCCTGCCTTGAAATTGTCCAGATAAAAGTTGATCCTGGATCAATTGCTACCGGGCTATTAAAAAACCAAAAATATCCCTTTTTTTCCGTTGGTACCGACGGCCGAACATCGATTCTGGCTAATTTCTTTAATGTGACAGAAAGCCGGAGAGAATTTTCTTGAATCTCATCGTTGACCTTAAGTCCTTCCATTGCATAAAAACTGCATTAATTTCAATTCTCTCTACAACTCCTCGAGTAAGCTAGTCTATTGTTTTACGTACTATATATACTCCCATCTATATTTCAACGGGGAAGCAAAACACAATCTATAATGCGGCAACTTAAGAACTTCAATTGACAACCAAATAAAAAGCATGCACTTATTCAAAAATCATACAGACGTACACCAAATAAATTAGAAAGACAATCATAACCAGTTCGCTTCTATAGCTAGTCGGGATCAGCTCCTCCACTAAACAGTAAGATAATCAAATAGACATTCAACACGCTAATGAATCCCCAAATCAGAACACTTATAGCAGTAGTTAATTTTCCATTCGACATATCTACATACTCTATATCGATACGCTCAAGATCAAAACTCATCTGGTTCTGAATATTAGTGGCTGAATCATCAGCTGTCATGGCAGTATCGGGTGATGTGTTAACAGGTACTCGCATAATGCTTTTACTGCAAGTAAAATAGACAACAGGCGCCGAAACAACAGGTAAAATAAGAGAAAGAATGACTTGTGAAAAATTCAAAACGTCGCCCAGTCCTTCTCGACCAACAAAAGCAGCAAACAATATGCAAGGAACAATAGCAAGAGACCGCGTTATCAGTCGACGGATCCACGGCGTCATAGTCCAATGAAGAAATCCTTCAGATACCATCTGACCGGCAAGAGTGCACACAATACCGGCAGACTGACCTGAAAATAGCAACGCAAGCGCAAACAGTGTACCCGCGGCAGGTGAAAGCGACTGCGACAACATTTCATGGATAGAAAACAAATCAGCATCGACCGCACCAGGCGAGTTCGACAGAGACGATCCAGACACAATCAAAATTGCGCAGTTCACAAATAGTGCAAATGTAATTAATGACACAGCCAGCTCAACAATCGAAATGTTGAGTGCGTGTTTAATCGCTTCCAGCGAAGGACGATAACGATATTCATCTTGAACGCTGTCATCTTCGCAAGCTTCTTCCTCATTGGCAGTGTATTTTCCAATTTTTTCGTCGTACTCACGTAAACGCGGCTGAACAAGGCCAGAACCAAGATACAAACTATGAGGCATAACAGTAGCACCGAGTATTCCACACGAATAATACAATCCGCGTCCTTTCAGCGCGACTCTTGATGGAATAAAACCTGCCACAACTTCGCCAAAAGAAGCATCGACTTTACTAAGTTCAACACAGAAACAGCCCACAACAGCTATGACAAGAACAGCAACCGCATATTCGAACCAACGCACAGCTTTCAACGAACCGTTGGGCTTATATGCAATAAGAACAATCAAAACATCTATAATAGTAAATGCGACTCCAGCAACTAATGGGATATGGAAAAGAATGTTTAAAGCGATCGCAGTACCTATGACTTCGGCCAGATCAGTCGCGATGATCGCGAGTTCAGCCAGTAAGTACAAAGCTATGCAAGTTGAGCGAGAAAAGTGCAAACGACAGTTTTGAGCAAGATCCAGACCTGTAACTGACCCTAGTTTGGTGCACAATGCCTGTAGGTAGATGGAAAGCATGTTCGATATCAAGATAACGAACAGCAAACGATATTGAAAAATTGCGCCAGCAGCAACGTCGGTAGCATAATTGCCAGGGTCGATATATCCCACAGCAATCATAAATCCAGGACCAATAAAGCCCATGTATTTGGTGACTAGTCGTCGCGCGCTATCCCAGGCACGTCCGAACCGGGAGTCGGAAGACGGATATTTGGACAATAGCCCATTTCCTGGTCCCTCAAACGTGGGACGGCCGTTAGGGGATGGAAATGGATCCTGGTCAGGAGACTCAAAAATGCTTTCGTTTGCAAATGGCTTCGCCTGAGCAGATCGACCAAGAGGATATTCAAGCTCGTCAAGCTCATAAGCTGGACCCAATGTTTCTGAGGTATCAAAAGACTTCCCAGTAATAGATATGCGCCGAGCACGGGTCGAAGTCCGGGGTTGGCGTTTACTAGCTGAGGTGGAGCTAGAAATTACGGGAGAGGCCAAAGACTTTTTGTATGTGATAGAAGACGAAAGGGAAGAAGCTTGAGGGTTGGTCGAGTTACGATCACGACGGACAGGATCGCCAGTCGTGTGGAGAATAGTTTCCACGTTCGTCCGCGGTTTGGTGGCCACAGCTGCATCAATACTCCTGCTAGCACTGCCGCCCGAGTCTTCTAATAAACCTGGCATGTCGATGTTCCGACTGTCTTGTTTTTTAAGTAGTCCTTTATCAGAACGATTGGTCGAAAATGCATTATCCATAACTGGCGGGTTCTGGTTATGGAACTCATCTCCTGCGGGCTCAGGATCACGGGTCGGACAGTTCATGTTGTTTCTCTCCCACAGGTGTGGTTTGGCGTCGCAGATCTTTCACTTCAGCTAAAAAGGTTCTTTCAAGCCGAAACAAACTTGGAATTTCGTAAGATTCCGTTCAGAGATCTGGTCCACGTAACCTATTTGCCCTGCCCAGCATTAAGCTGGCTAGTTGTTCCTCGTCGACCTGGGGCAACCGAAGACGGTCCAGCCACAAAACTTCCAGCCACATGGTCTGAGCCACTCACGGATGGTCAGTCGGATGAATCCGGAGAACCGACCCGACTTCTACCGGATATCTGTATCTGTATCTGATCTGTATCTAACTAATCTAAACAGAGCATTCACTAGCTTATTACAATTAAACTCCTACAAATTAATATCAAGATATATCAGCGTTTCCATACGGCTGCCGTGCGCGCACGTAGTTCCTTCCCAATCTCACTTCGGAAAGTTCTCAGTTGGTCCCACAGTTCCCGAATCCCTATCCGTCTCTCCGGCAGCATCGAGTACTGTAGACTATACAACCTGCTCCTTTGGATTGGTACAAATTGACCTGTTAGTAAAAGGCCAACAACATGCAGCGATAAATAGTACCGCTGAATTCGTTTGCATAAAAGTAAATATTGTTGGAACATAGCGGAGACGGGTAACGCAACCGGTCGTAGTTCCAAGTAAACTGCTGTCGCAGTATCGGAAGATGATTTCAGACTCTTTGCACCCTTGAGAGAATACTCTAGTCCACCTGGTAATCGTTTGGAATCTTTCAGGCGCAGCATGATCGCAAACAGAGGGAAATGATTCAGTAGTGCCAGTGAGCTTTCCAGTACCGCGTTGAGTACTATTATCCCAAGTCGAGCACTTGCGAAAGTCAAATAAAACACTAGCACGGTGGGAATCAAAAACACCAACAGCGTGAACAGTAGCGTCCCGAGTAGCAACTGATCCAAATCATAATCAACAGAGTCGATACGATTCCGCAGCACGTTCCTACGTTTACCACGAAACAGGTGGAATAATGAACCCAAGACAGTCAATTGCCAGTTGTAGATACGCGCTGACGCAACATAGCACGAATATATTTGAATGGTCATGAATGAAATGATATCGGCAATCAAAGCGATCGAAAAAGTTGCTCCAACAAACCCAGATAATCCAGCGAGATAAACAAAGCCTGGTAGTAAAGGCTGTAACATTCTCAACAAGCCGCCCCAAAATTCAATCACCCATAAAAACAACTCGCCGAAAAACGCTACCAACTCGTTGTTCAATTTTAAGCCTCCAGGCCAATCCATGAGCCACTCGATCGTTCGTCTGAGACCTTTAGTAAGTGTCTCATTGATACAATACTCAATGAACGAAACGATGTATTCACGGTTTTCAATCATGTAGGCCCCGACTGCTGCACCAATAATAATGTCATTAGCAACCAGCCAAAGACTGTTATAAAATCGAATATACTCTGGATTAAACGCTGTTCGAATTGATAGTTTTCTCTTTTGTTTGTGTAATCGCATGTACTGCACAGGCCAATAGCATGCCTGTTGTAATCTGAGATCAAGCTGCTGGACAGTAGCTGAGATTTCCCTCAAAGCAGGTATATTTGTCTTAGGATACCACTCAATCACTATCAGCACAAACTCCGACAATATCCGATAAGACATAATGGCAACGAGCAAAAGCCAGATCGATACAAGACCAATGACTGTGGACAGTACACCAAGCGCTCCCAAGATTTTGGAAATGGACCGCCTAAACCCCCCGGTCAGTCGCTGTGTCCATGTTAATTCAGACCCATCTGGACGGTTGAACTCGACTTGGACGGCATCCCGTAAAAATAAGCCCAACTCATATGCGATATTAATTTCGTTTATACTCGTGTCCATACCTTCATTCGCTTGCACAGCACTTCGACATACGGGAAACCCTAGACGAGTGTGTCTCTCGATTGTTGAGATCAGTAACTGTCGCTTTCGAGCATCGGCGCTGGCTTCATCCTCAGCTCGATGGACCGAACTTCTATCTGCTAATTCCAAAGTGATAGGCAAAAATGAAATGTACTGTAATCTCTTCGATATGGGTTGAAAATATAAAATGACTTGAAACGAATTACAAGTGGAAACTGGCTCTGATGAACCAGGTCGGATAAATGAGGGATAGAACTGAGGCCAGGGATCCATTCCGCCTTGGACTCCAAATAATGGAAGCTCCCGGTCGTCAGATCGGTTACTATTCAGTGTACCTAAGACAGTCAATTTTGACAAATCAATCGGGCTCTCCAATATCTGACCATCGTCACCAACGACGGGCCCAAAATCCGGTGCCATATGGTCCCCAACCATCACAGAACCTACAGATACACGATGAACATCCAGAATAGTCGACGCATATCTATCGATAGTGCTCTGCATTTCAGATACCTCGATATCCTTGTACAATCCGACGACGACAAACTCGCTTGCTGAGTTCTGGAAGCCAACAATTACAACTCGAGAACCAGACGAAAGAATATAATTTGAAGGCCAAAATACTCGCAAAACTGTGGGGTTGATTGACTTTTCTTTCACCGTCTGCCAGACCTTCTCCCGCAAACCGAAAATCTGGTCGTAATCATATTGAATCCGTTCCTTTTGGTGATCTCCAACGCGATAAGTGACTGTCTGAGCTGTGGTTGCTCTTTTAAAAGAATTTGAAATCCTCGGGACTGTACCTGAAGTATTTCGCGAGAAGTGCCCAGCTTCCTGTCTTCGGTTTAGCATCTCGCCCATCTGCGCAGATGTTGGGGATTCGTCGGTCGGAGAGCTGGCAGATGAGACAGGTACAGACCTTGCGCCAGAGATTGTAGTCCCCGCATGATGAACACGCGCAGAAGAATGTTGATTAGCGGGAAGATTAATATGCATACTACTTTTTCGTCGTCTACCAAATCCATCTCTGTCAGCTGTTTGGAGATTCGTCAGCCTGAGCGCACGACCTTGTCTAAAATGGTGCTTAGGCTTGTCTTGATCGATATCATCGGGATCATAGTAGGTTGTGATGTCTGCACCATCTGGAAACATCCCTGATCCGATCTAAAGATTAGAAGCTACCGCGTCGCCTCAATTGATCGCGCGCGGAGACAGTCTGTCCTTGGTTGGCGCAGTTCTGATATTTGTTAGTCCGCGAATTTATTTACTGCCCTAACCAATTGAGTGACCCACTTTTTCGGATTCCTGTAATGCAATGATCGACAAAGGTGCTACGAGGATCAAAAACAGTAAAGAAAGTGCCCCGATTGCTATTCCTGCGCGGTCCTGCATCGACAATGATTAGCTAGACCACACCAGATGGATTAAACTTTTAATAGACCCACCAAGATGCTTTTCTCCAGCACGAGAGAACAAAATGTAGCTAAAAAATGAAAGACCCGGAACTTATGAGAAATATAGCCTGTTGTGAAACACAAGACTGATGCCACAGTATAGATAACCAAACGCATTAATTGATATCTAAGCTGTAGAATCGTGTCTCCTCCACAAAAACACTGGCTTAGATCGATAAACGAATATATGTTTCGTATATCTATATTAAAAATCTAAACTCAATTCAGATTGTGATTCCAAAATGCCTCATGGAACCAATGATTTAAAATTTTTCAACTCAGTCAGTTTTCATTCTCGTTTTCGTTGTCCTAGAGCTGAGAATATCTCTCTCGACGAACTTCAACTCAGCAGTTAGCTCAGGTCATGTGATCAAGTTAACTTGCTCTGGCATTTCCAGGTCGTTTATAAGATCGATCGTTATATTGGAATTGCTTAAATTCCGCGTCGAATTTAATACAAAGATTTTCATATTCTCATTGTGCTAAAATATGTATAAACCTGTAAACTACTAAGGAAAACTAGACCAAAATAAACCTTTATACGCCCACCCCGAATCCACATAATCAGATTAACCCGTACTTGTCCGAAATACCTATACTGTATCGATCAAAGTTCAACCACAGTTTCCGAAATCTAATCTATACATTCGCCATGATCTTCAAATACTCCGGATATTTCAAATACTCCTTTGACGACTGGTATCTAACCAAACTAATTTCTAGCTTCGACCAATCCGTTCGTCCTCTATATCCTGCTTTCAGGACCAGACTTTCAATAGTTTCTTGTTTAGTCTTGAAATGCTCAGGTGCCACGTCCGGCAAATACGTAGCCGAGTATCTATGTCCGCTAACGGAGAATGAAATACGGATCCCATGTACTCCCCATTCCCAGTCTAACGCATCTGCAGCATCTTCAAAATTAGTCAAGAGAGAAACACTAAATTAGTTAGTAAAACCCTAGCTGAGAAAGATCGAGTTTAGACAGCATACCCGCATTCGAGAGACGGCAGCTCTGGTGCTGTAATGGGAGGAAATCTTGAGTCGTAAAATGCCCTGAGATAGATCAGCCCTGCAATTTGATGACTGTCGTCATCCGGAAAGAGATAAAATCTTACGCTGTCGAAGCATAGGATTTAAGACCGTGCTCTAGCGGCTGTGCCTGGAAAGTGCCAATACACCCGCGCAGGCGATGACTACCATGAGATGTGACTGTATTCCAGGTCACAAACAGCGGATACTTTTCAGATTGCGCAATCGGAGAAGCATAATTCCTTGTCATCGACACCGATCCGTCGGATTCTGAACTAGTATCGATGCTCTCTGATGGCGAATCGCAAGTTCTGGCAAGGGCTCGTTCGAAGTCACCTAGAGAATGGGGATCGCGATCTTCGAACTCAGCAGCTAATACGTCAAAACATAAAGCGCACTGAGCTTTACTTGCCATGGTGATTCGAAATATTGTGCTATGGACAACTAATAATTAGTCAACTTCAGATTCAAAACTGAGCGATATAATTACTTACCAGCTACTTTCCAGGTCATCATCAAGAACAGCACGTTGGGACTTTCGAACAGGAAGCGTGAGTCCCAATATTATCCTGTCTGTGCAGGTACCGCATAGAACAAAATCGTGTCTCCAGAAAAGTCCTAGAAATCTGATGATGTGATAAATTAAAATGAATTAAAATGAATTAGAACGGCAGAATCGCAATAAATTTAATGAATACTTGTTTATGAATGACACTCCCACGATACGGGCTCTAAGAAAGTCTTCACAATTTGTCTTTATCTATTTGAGAGGAAAATCCAGAACAAAATCAGATTATCACAAAGAAATCAATTAAATTGTCATAAATAATTTCATAATTTGTAAATCACATTCGTTTACTGATTTCCTTTGGTCCGTCCACAACACCGACTCAGTATGGTTATCTAATCAACCAAGCAGTTCTCCCCATGCGACGGTCGATGACGCGATCCGCCGCGCGAGGCTAATTTCTTTTTTTTTCGAGATCCAGCTGCCAGTCTCGCCAGAAATTGAAGTACTTATTTGGTCCATAAAGCACTGAACAATTGTGATGATCATTGCTGATAGATTTACTGGATCTATTTAGCCTTAGCATAATAATTTGCATAATAATTAGATAATGGCTGATTCCGTGGACTCATCGCTCTCACGCAAGCTGAAAGATACTGTAAGTCGGTTGTGTCTTATCTTTATCATCCTTTCTAACTACCTAAAGACGGCAGGATTTGTCGGCGGCGCTGTCCAAGTGTTGATAGGTATGATGAAGGTTTCAGTGCATATCGATAATATTGCTAATTAATTTAGGCCAGCCCTTCGATCTGGTCAAAGTACGCCTGCAAACTGGTCAATTCCGCACACCAATCGAGGCATTCCGGAAAACACTAGCTGCAGAGGGCCCGCTGGCTTTTTACAAAGGAACTGCCTCTCCACTGATTGGTGTCGGAGTCTGTGTATCTGTTCAGTTCTATGCATTCCATGACGCTCGGAGATTTTTCCTGTCTCGGACAAATAGAGATTCTCTGTCTCTACCCCAGTTCTATCTTGCGGGCGCTGTCGCTGGTGTAGCGAACAGTCCGATCGCAGGTCCAGTTGAGCAACTTCGAATTTTACTCCAGACCCAGCGATACGATGCGAAATTATACGATGGCCCAACTGATGCAATTCGGAAAATATACTCAGCGCAGGGTCTTCCAGGAATATTTCGCGGTCAAACGGTTACTTTGCTCAGAGAAGCTCAGGCGTACGGTCTGTGGTTCCTTACTTTTGAATATCTCATGCAATCTATTCAGAACCTACGCGGCGTCAAGCGGCATGATATACCAGCATGGCAGGTTGCAGGTTGCGGAGCCTTGGCCGGCGAAGTTCTCTGGCTAGGCTCGTATCCTCTAGACGTCATAAAAAGTAAGGTCCAGAGTGACGGCTTCGGCAAAGACGCTGTGTATAAGGGCGCGATAGATGCTGCTCGGAAAACATTCAATACTGCTGGATTATCAGGCTTTTGGAAAGGTTTAATTCCTACTTTGCTCCGTGCTACTCCATGCAGTGCAGGCACATTCATGAGCGTTGAGCTCACAATGAGATTATTGGGTTGATCAACTCAACCCGTGTAATTCTAATTCATAATCTAATTTATTTTAATCAATAATCTATTATCGTGTAATGTACTGTGTATATCCAAGAATCTAATATCATCGATACCGCTAATGCAATGCCAAACTATAATAATTGATGCCATAAAACAAATCCAAAACTCCTTGTCTAAATCAAGACAATTAATGATAACCCCAAAACAGCCATGCCTAAATCAGCAATTAGACACTGAATGACTCTCCACATCCACATTCACCCTTGATATTTGGGTTTTTGAAAACAAATCGATTCGACAGCTTATCATCAACCCAATCCATTTCACTACCAATGATTGAAAACAGAGCTTTCGAGTCGATTAACACTTTAACGCCGTCTTGAACAACTTCCTCGTCGAACTTGCCCGGAGCGTCGACATACTCTAAGTGATACTGCAAACCTGAACAGCCTCGGTTACGGACACCAATGCGTAGTAATTTAGGAGAGGGTCCATCCAAAAGCTGGCGAACATGCGAAACAGCAGAATCAGTCAATGACATAGCAGCCTTTCTCGGTTTGAACTTGCGGAAGGTCTTGCGAACTGGAGTAGTCTCTGCGGCAATAGACTCAGGTCGAGAATGTGATTCCGCAGAAGGAGCTGCAGTAGGAGAAGATTTGACATTAAACGGAGAAGGCTTCTTGAATGCCACACTGTGCGAAAGCTTAGCAGAAGACTTCTTATTCTGACTAAGTCGACCGGCATTCAAGATCTTCTGCAAATCGTCCTTAGAGGGGGGATTCTCAGAGTCAAATATTGAACTGAGATCGGACTCTGCCGAATCCAGACCACCAAAGTTGTGTCGTCTCCATGGCGGAGTTTGAGTAGCACCTGCCACAGAGGAAACAGCAGCACTTCCCGGTGCCAGTTCCGCCGAAAATGGAGGAGCCACATTAACAGACTGAGCCTGTGTCTGAAGAGATCGACGAACGGCAGTCCGGGCCGCCCGACCGACACTGAGCGAGTTCTGGCGAATATACGACATATTAGCGAGCTGTATTGCTTAAATGTATTTGATATGAATTGAAATAGACTGCTCAAATAAACAATTGTATTGATCAGTAACAGAGATTTAGTAATAGATCACAACAAATTGAAGGAAACTGGCGGAAACGTCTAATAAATAAGAAAGAGTAGTCAGACTCTGTGGCGGCCCAAACTGGGAACGCGGAGACAGCACGAGATAAGATGAAGCGCCGCGACCGCCAGCTGGCCAATGACAGTCTCCGACCAAGGCTGACTGTTGATCCTGGAGCCAATCAGAATCTAGATATTGTCATCGATTTCGGGTGTCAACTTCACTGATGTCATTGATCCATAACTATGAATTATTTTGTTCATTTACGCCATAAGTTATATTAGTCTGTGCACGACGTTATTCTTGGCTAGCATGTCTTCAGCGTTACATAATCTTATATATACATATCGATTCTGCAGGAACTCGGGCAGAAATACATATCCTGCTATCTCATCTGTTTTGTGTCTATTAATCTTAATACAATTTTGATTCGTCGTCCCCTTCATCTTCTCTCTGCTGTCGCCCTGCTTAACAATCAGATTCTTACAAATCCTCGTGCTCTTGTGGCTTGATCTGCAGAGGTTATTTACTCCAATGAGGCACGCTACCAACGAGGCTTGCGGTTCCGCCAATCTTATCGCATCTGATTATTTCATGGCTTTCAGAGAACGGATCTAGTAAAAGTCCATCAGCACATCCGCCCTTTATCTTTCGTCCAAGTCATCTCTTTAAGTAATAAAGCAAGTTAAAAGTAGATTCATGAAATTTAATGCAACAATCGACCAAGAAGAGAATCATAAATCAGCCAAGCTTCGCAGTCTTACTGTTCTCAAGCATTCTGACTGTCTCGTAGTGGTATGTATCTTCGGTACCGTAGATTTGCTTTGGAAGTTCGGATGTCTGATCGAGCCATCGCCTGTGTATGATCTGGCAGTACCTGCACATCTCGAATAAAACTTTCTGGTCTATAATAGCTAGCGGCATACACACAAATTTGCCGAATTGTAACTGTCAGCGTATCCACTGGCTCCGTGACATCGTGCTCAGGAGCTTGTCAGAGTGGCTGGCCTTCTCTGAGACTGCTGCGAAGCATTAAAAGTTTCAACCTTGTCGCAGCACTGGTCTAAATAAGTTGTAATCTGAATTGCATTTTGCGCGTAACATAAGCTCAGACATATTCGTCATCTGTTCAAATCGTAGATCTATCGAAAGAGAGGTTTATAGATTTCACTATGTCGGTTCCTTGTTCTACTTCAATTTCGCTTCTGGTTTCCAAAAAGAAGTCGGGAAGACACATAAGATGGCAAGATATCACCAATAATTATGCTCTTGCTATTCCTATTTACGTCTCGGCTGTTGTAGTTGGATGTTCCCATCGAGATAGACAAAATAAGCATTCCACTTGATATATTAACTACTGAAAGTATATCTAATGTCTAGTAACAAATGCAGTATATATGTTTTCTATGAGAAGCACAATGGCATAGTACATTATAGCAAATTTCCGAAAACTTTACTCTGGACTGCGCACGAAGACCCCGGCTGTTGGCCTACCAAAAAGTTTTTACTACTATCAGATTCCGGAAACAGTTCGCTCGCCAAATTCATCCTTCGCATCTGTGTCATCTCATCCGATACTAATTGTTTTTCAGATTCTTGTTCATTTGTTGCAGTTGCTTCCTGTCCTGCAGTCGTCATTTCAGCGTCTATGGCGATTCCATCATCCAATCCCCTGCGAATTACCTCTAGAATTTCATCTACACGACTCATCACAGACGAGCTCGTACTTTTCGAAATAATCGCAATTACGCCCGCTCGATCTCGAGGTTGTCTGCGTGCAAGCATCCCAATATAACGGTTTGGAATTATATATTGGCATCCTTCATCCTCGGCTCGACTCACTTGGTCTCTCCATCTGGTTAGTGCACGCAAAACATCTAGCTGCTTTCCATCAAAAATTTTGAACTTAGTTGAAATAGAGAGCCATCCTCCTATTCCCTTTCCATACTCCTCATCATAAACCGGCCATTCGTAAGATTTCTGAGCCAACTGTCTGGACTCCTGTAGAACCTCCGCAATCCCGGTAGTTTCGCGTTCGACGCCGAATTTGTTAACCACAGATATCGTACCACGGCCAAGCAAATCATTTCTCATTCGATCAAAAATATATAGCAAAAAATGTGTGTCACATCTAGCATAGTAAGCCATTTCCTCTGGAAGCGGCCTTATGCGCCAGTCCGCCAACTGGTACTTCTTGTTGGTATCGAAATCACAGTAGTGTTCGAGCAAATATGCAAGTGACTTTTTGTTGAAATCTAGCATAGTCGAGCCAAAAAAGGTATCAAATAAATTTACTACATAAATCCCCAGATCTCTTTGGAGCCAGGTTACATCCGAGCCGGCCCCATGCATAACTTTAACAATCTTTGGATCAGTGAATACTTTGTTCAAAATCTGTAATTTCCCTCTTAGCTTAAGGGTATCAATCAAGAAGTCTCGCGATCGGGTGCTGATCTGCATGAGCGATACTAGTCCGATATACGAACGAGTGTCGTTGTGTTCCAAATCGACAGCGATAGCCACTTCTTGAGCTAGTTCTTTAAGCATACTTTTTATACTTGCTTCATCTTCAACCCAGATGGGCTCACTGGTCTCTAAAGGCATAGGCTCAATTGGCTTGCAAAGTTTTGAAACGTACTTTGGATATTTTGCCTTCTCTATCTCAACAGTATATGGATTGACGTACATCATTCGTCCAAAAGTCCCAGGAACCAATTCCAAAGAATCAGCCAGCGACACGATTGCGTTCGGTTTAGATGTTAGCCGCGGTTTAAATGGCAGCTCGTCAAAGTTATTAATAGTTTCTGTAAAGAGGAGTTGAGGTTTTGGAATGTCCCCATGCATTAATTCGGGTTTGAGCGTATTGCGAGAAAGTTCGAATTTACCTACAGACAGATTCTCCTTCTGTCCTGTAAGGCTATCTAGCTGCAAGTCCTATAGAATGTCAACAAATTGTTGTCAGTCGGTAAGAAGGATAAATAACATACTGCCTTCTCGAGTAATTCTGTGTTCGCCTCATGAATCTCCTCCCATCTATCTGTCAACTCCATTGGAAGCTCAAATTTCGACTCCATAGAGACTCCTGTAGCAGAGTACAGAATATTAACCAGATTCAACAGTCTTGCAGCAGACGCGTCCTGTCTTGCGGCAAACTCATTCGATGTCATGCGATGGAACTTCACATCATTATTCGCTAACTCGGCAGCTGTCTCGTTCATATTACGAGTAGCAGCTAGCATCTGCGCGCTCTTTTCTTCAGATTTATCTAGATTCGCCATGCTCTTCCGTCGGCACACTGTCTGGCACAAATTACGAGTCAAAATATGACGCGATCTACTCAAATGTATCGCACGCACGTACATTCCACAGCCATGCCTTTTCCTGGTTGTTCTTCTAAGGATCGTGGCGAGGTATATTTTTGCATCCCACGCTTACCGGTGGAATTATGCTGATCTAGTGTGCACGCACAATACCCTTGGTATCTGTGAATTGTCTGATCCAAACGCTGGATTCCTAAACTAGATACACATCGAAGAGAAAATTAATTCGGCTTTTTAGCCAGTAATAGCTCCTATAAGATTTTTTCTCTGGTTACGAAGGATATTGACATTTCGTGGCAGTTCCAACTGCGATATTATCGAGACGGTGATCATTTAAGCTGAATTCGTTGAAATTTTGGATTGGGACATTCAAAAGAAACACTCGATTGTAACACTTTTACTTGTTCTGCTTCTTCCATTTCCAATTTTTGCTCAATATTCCTTCAACATTTACATCGCTTCACTGCCAAGTGTTATCCTGCACAACCCTGTCTGATTATAATTTTTGCTCGTGTTCATGGGAAATCTAATGTCGTCAAGCTTTGCGCCTGAATGTAACAATGCTAAAACCAAGTACGACGAGTGCTTCAACGAATGGTATAGTGAAAGTAGGTGGACATAGAATTTTTATATATAAGCGTTTTCTAAATAGCAAGCTGCCTGAAAGAAGATAACTGCGATTTGAGTATGGAGCTACTGCTAACATTTATTTAGAATTCTTGAAAGGCAAAGGAGTATGAACATGGTTGTTATGTCATCATCTCAATATCAATCCGATTAACCTTCTCTGCAGCTCCAGAACGAATGCGAAGATCTATGGGAAGAGTACAAGACTTGCCTAGGAGTATGCTGGACTTTTCTTCATTCTTATGTTTCCATTTCTAATATATTATATTAGGCAGCTCTTACCAAACGAGGAATTAAGAACATGCTTGACAAATCCAGAGAGGATGCACCGTTTGAAGTCGGAGGACGAACAAAGGAAGAGCTAGAAGAGACTCAAACCGGCGCTGCAGATACTACCACCAAAAGATGATCTGATATCTCATCTGACGATTATCTGCAAACTCCTTTCTTGTAAATATACTACTATATATCCTCTGAGAAAATATCTTCATTGCATCTTCTTAAATTCATAATTTTTTTAACTTAATATCTTTATCTACTATCATGCGATTGTTGCTTCCCTAAACATCCACTCCTACAACCTTAGCTATTTCTTGAATTGCAACCATACTCGTAAATTCCAGCGACTTGGAATCAATCAATCCAAGCGAATTCACAAGTCGCTCAAACGAATCCTGAAATCCTACTCCCTGAACAGGAAGTCCTCGAATATGCTTTGGCCACCACATTTTGATTTCTTCCTCTGCTGCAACCGAAACTTCCGGATCATCAAACTCTAGAATGTCCATCTCTCCAGCTCGTTCTCGAGCCTTCATGACCAGTGCAAAATCCAAATAAATCTGCCCTCCAAGCTTCCAGTTCGAAATATGTGTCACATCTTCAAACCGAGAGATTAGCTCTAGAAGCTCATCATATTCCTCAGAAATAACTGCTTTAGGACCTACGATGTTGATCACCACTGAATGGGCATCAATCCATTCATCTGCCTCCAGCAAATAGCGTACCTCATCCAGATACTTCTGATTAGTTCGTGCATGCAATGCCTACAATCACAGTTAAATTGATTTCGTTTCCTTTAGCAACCCGAATCATCTTACCTTAGCCGTCAAAATCATTTTTTTTGGCATATGCAAAACGGAAGAAATGTACTTTTCGGCTAAAGAATCCTCTATCATTTCATCCACATGCCGATTCAGAAGGTCCTGTATTCCTCGTTTACAAATCGCAAAATCACTAACATGCAATAGAACGAATGAAGCTTCCTTCCAGTAACCACAACCTTCCAGCTGTTTCGCAAAATCAGTACATAGACGATCGCCAAATGCGATGATAGAATTATCGCTAAATCCATTTCGAACTTGCTTCACACGACAAAGAACTATATAGAGCTCCCAAGACAGTGAGTAATCAATATTTTGTCTGTTCGCTTCAGAAGTAGCAACCGCTTCTTGAATTGTAAAGTTCCCATCCGAGAACAGCATAAGCAGCCCAAATAAAATTTGCGATACGCGTTCAACCTCTATATCATCGCTGAGAGGCCGAGGGATACCTTGAATTGATTTCGCGGCATCAGCGTATGACAAGACTGCCCTGTCAAGACCATCTTCTTCAAAGACAGAATACCATAAGAAAAGCCCAAAAGCTCGTTTCCAGTCAAGTCCCTCAGAAATACAGATATCAGCTACAACATCTTCATTGAATGACCCAGACACACCTGCAGATATAGCCGTATTGCCTGACATGAGCTCATAAACCTTTCTAATAGAGAGAGGAATCTGAGATAACGTCTTCTTTTCAGTCCAGTCTTGAATCTGACTTCTGATATCACGACGAAACTCTTCGTCTCCACCAATGAGGGGTAGCAATGTTGCTAAATGAAGGTTATTACTACTAACAGCTTCGATACAGGCTTGCTCGATTTGATGACCGGATAGAAAAATGAAAATAGATTCATTCTCAGACCTCTTTTGTAGGTCATCCAAGATACTGGCAGAAACAAGCTTTTCTAAAAAAATTGAAAGGTTTGACTTTCGAATAAGTTGAGTCGCTAGACTTATATCTGCTGCAGGATTCACAAATCCCGGCTCAACGAGCACGTTATCAAATAAAATTTCACCCAATTTCCAGATTGAAGAAATCATTTCAGAATCTTCTTTGGAATAAGCGGAGTGTAAATCTTTGAAAGTAAGATCCTTACTAGGTGAGACAAATGGTAATCCTTCTTCACGAAGTGCAATCTCAGAATGAGAAAGATTAAGATCTAAAAGCCGCAGACCCAACAGAGGATCTGAATTAGCAGAATTATCTTCATCTTGAAGAATAGGCGCGTTGTTTTCTAGCCTTGGCGAAATAACTCCAGCGTGGCTGCGCTTTAAAAATTGTTAGACTTGCATTGGAAATAAGTTCGGCAACACTTACCTCATGAAGACCTCCAAACAACGTCTTGTCCAAGTCCGCAAAGGTAAATCGAAAGGAATCAGTGCTTGATGGAAATGAGACAGGGTTAGAATCCAAAGCAGAGCCTCGAGAAATGTCTTTAGAACTCCAAATACTTTGATTATGACTGGAAAATCGTAACTGATCAAGCCAATCAGAGCCGGTCTCAAATTTGAACTTGAATGGAATAAGATCTGCATCATCAATTAAGCCATCGGAAACATTTCCATCATCAGTTTCATATTCAAAACTGACGTTACGACTCGGCCGATTCATTTGTGCATTGAGCTCGTCATCAGTGTCCAAATATCCCTTTTCTTCATCAGACACAGGTTCCTCCTCAGCATATTCAGGAGCAGAATAAGTCGCTGTAGATTTAGCGATGTCTAAACTTTTCTGATTAAGTAATACTTTGCTAAGAGGTGTCTCTTGCACTGACCACCCACCAGGAAGGGATGGACTGGGAGAACTTTCGTAACCCGTCATCATAGAGACGTTAGATACATCAGGTGTTTCGTGAGCTTGTGGATCCGAAACTTTTTGTACATCAATTTTCATCGGGGAGTAATCAAAAATTTCGGAAACGGTCGGCTGCGCGGAAAATAATGGAACTTCAGGATATTTGACAGGAGCATAATCTAAATTAGCAGTCCCATTATGATTGGGTTCATCATCATCATCGTCCAGTAGGCCCCAGACGCTGAAATGGTCAACGTGAAACACCCAAGTTCCAGATTCCGCAATATAAGTAATGAACTTCGTACCTGGTATACTTTTGAGTCGCTCAATATGGATAGGAATCTGCGGATGATCAACTTCAATGATCGGTAATTTCGTATCTCGAGAAATCGGAAAACACTTCTCAAGAGTTATAGTTCCAGGAACGTTCAGTCCTTTACCAACCGAAGGTTTAGTAGAATCATCGGGATAAACTGTACATGTTTTCTTGCCAAATAAAACATATTGTCCTGGAATTTGTTCAGGATGTGCAAATTCGGAGAGATCCACAAAACCGTCGAAAGTGACTTCGCCATATCCTTTACGTCCAACTTTAAAATTTTCAATTCGAGATAGATCTTTCAGACTCATTTTTGCCAATACTCTATAACCAGGAGAGCTCCAATATCCATCATTGTCGTCAACTTTCTCAGATTCAATAACGCTGGGAACTGTACTGGTCTTTGTCTGAGGCTGAGAAGTCGGATCGGGTGTAGCTATACGTACTGTCTGCGTAACAGACTCGGCAGCTGCTTTGGAATCTTGACTCTCAAGAGCAGAGACTGGTAAATTAGATAGAACTGGAAGCTGCACTGACTTTGTAGACTCCTTCTCGCCCATAGATGAGTCCTTAAACTTTCCCAAATCACTGCCACCAGAAAGAAGCTCAGCTTCAGTGACTCGACGATCAATAACCAATCGTCTAATATCATTACGTGGACTAAAAGTATCAGCAGAAAGAATTGCTTTGTCAGCCAAGCCATCAAACAGTAAACTCTTTGCTAGATTTGGTGAAGATCCTGTGGAACCGACAGACACAGACAGAGATCGAGCGGGAGTAGCTCTTGCCCTAGGAGTTGAAGGAGGCTTAGGAGAAAGCTTAAAAGTAGGCAATAAAGCTGGCTTCTTCTTCTGTGCCGTGGATGAAATGGGTGTTGCGATCGGACCAGGAGTAGCACCATTATATCCCTGTGCATTGAAAAATGGATTAGACCCATATGGATTTTGAGCACCATTAACTTGTAAAGGTGTGGGATTTCCACCAATCCCTCCAGAAATAGAAGAACCAAACAGAGAGCTATTATTCGCTTGCGGCTGACTGCTGAACATAGATCCTGGTTGCTGACTGCCCAATGGACCAGAAGTTGCAGAGGTATTACCGAATAATGAGCCAGGAGCTTGATTCTGATTGGCACCAAAAAGACCAGTCTGCGGTTTAGCACCAAATAGACCAGTACTGGTTGTACTATTCTGTTGATTAGGAGTGGAAGCGAATAGCCCTCCACCAGAATTTTGAGTCGAGGCGGTTCCAAATAAGGAACCGCTTTGATTTGATACAGTATTGGAGGCTGGATTGCCAAACAAACCAGTTCCCGAACCAAATGTATTGGTAGCAGGTTGTTGAGTTGCAGGTTGTCCAAAACCGAAAGCTGGCTTTTGCTGACTCTGCTGACCAAACGCCGGGAGAGTGCTAGCAGCGGAAGTTGAACCAAATCCAGAGCCAAACGTCGGTTTGGCTTGATTGTTATTATTATTCGCACCAAAGCTAAATGCTGAAGTCTGGCCAGGCTGAGACGAAGTCGTAGACCCGAATCCACCAAAAGAATTTGGAGAAGTCCCAGTAGGCTGGCCAAAGGAAGGAGTTGCGCTACTATTCGCCCCGAATAAACCACCAGTTGAATTTGAACCTGTAGATCCAAAAGTAGGAGTCGCCGTAGTTCCAAAGGCAGATGTGGAGCTGGTATTATTGGCGGCTGAGCCAAATCCTCCAAAACCCGACGTTGGAGCTCCAAAGGCAGGCTTGCTTTGAGTGTTATTTTGAGCGCCAAAAGTACTATTCGAGCCAAATGTACTGTTAGTATTCGCCTGGCCAAAAGCAGGAGTTGCAGTGGAACCGAAAGCATTATTAGACGATCCTGCATTTCCAAATAAACCACCACTATTAGAATTTGGAGTAGATCCAAAGAGACCTCCTGTGGCAGGCTTCTGACCAAACAAACCGCCACTAGCCGTATTAGCATTATTGGATCCGAATCCAGAATTAGCTGCTCCAAATGTCGACGACCCATTGGCAGCAGAACCAAAAAGACCACCATTAGTAGCTGTGTTGGATTGCTGACCAAATGTACTAGACTGTCCGAATGAACCTGTTCCAAAGCCTGTAGGTTTTCCAAACGCGGTGGAACCAGAATTGTTTCCAAATCGTCTCCCTTGAGCATAATCCTGTTCCCTTAGCTCCTCGAAGGAAAACTTTTGATATACAGGCATGCAACTAATGCTTTGAAAAACATTAGTTCCATTACTTGTGGGATCCTTTTCCTTAAAAGGATCAAAAGGAACTATAGTACCCTGATTAGTGGCGGGAGTAGATGAAGAGCCAAATCCAAAGCCAGTATTAGCAGCTGCATTATTAGCTGGGGTAGATCCAAAGCCGCCAAAACCAGTGGTCGCCGGCTTGTTGGCAGTTGAGCCAAATAAACCACCTGAAGTGTTAGCAGAATTAGCCTGACCGAAGGGACTAGTCGAAGTTGTGTTGTTCGTAGTACCGAAAGTGCCACCACCTCCAAACGGCGATGAATTATTGGAAGTTGATTGACCGAACAGGCCCGAGCCAGTTGTAGTACTTGAGGAGCCAAAACCACCAGTTGTATTCCCAAAAGCAGGTCGGCTGGCATTGCCAAATCCACCGAAACCAGGAGATTGCTGATTATTACTGGTTTGACCAAAGAGACCAGTCCCGCCGCTGCTTGCTGATCCAAACGTGTTCGACGTCTGCCCAAATCCTTGTAATATGTCAGGACACCATCTCTAGAACTTGCTTCAAAGTCAAAGAAACATACCAGAAGCAGTAGAATTATTGCTAGTAGCACCAAAAGGGCTAGTTGAATTGTTACTATTTCCCCCAAAGAGCGATGATTGATTATTGTTGTTAGAGTTGTTAAACCCGCCGAACGCGGATCCCGACCCCGAGTTCTGTCCAAACATCGCCAATTAAACACCAACTGAGTCTATCAGCAGATAATTGACAGAAAACTCACGAAGAACAAAAGTAACCGACCAAACTAGAAAAGATTGAACGTGATCGAAAATATTCGACTAGCCATTTGGCAAGAGCGCAGAATATAGACTACATTAAATGCATAATGTTTTCGCGTTTATGTCAACGCAAACACTTCAGACTTAAGTGCATAAATGCGGTATGTTATGGGAGGTATTTCAACGCGCTTGCTGGCGCTAGACGCGTTCTCCCAATCGCGTCGACAAAGTCACTCGGATCTGTGAATTTTGATGTATGATAAATCCTACTTTGGATCTCTTTAGTTCTGCTAACTTATATCACCTCTGTTCTATCACATGTTGAAATTATGAAATCAATCTGGAAACGGCCCGGGACTTCTATGTCGGCGGATCGCTCGCAAAATATTAGGCAGAGTTCAACTCGCTCGACCACGGTACAGCGCGGAGTAGGCAATTCTCGCAAGCATTTCGACACTGCAGGATGGAATCCTTCCGTAGATGCTCTTTCTACAAAAGATAGAAGCACTTTGTCAAGTATAGAGCAGGAAATCGACGTTAAGATGGGATTTGATACATATGATGTTGGCCCTTCTCGAATAGGTTGGTTAATCAATATGCACAGTGTAAGCCTTACGTTTTCGTTGGCTCGCTCTCGGAGTATCTGACTCTCGTAGACCGTGATCGATGAGGCAGAAGGCGATAATGCTTTGGCGGCCGTCAACTATTACTTTTTGGATGAAAATGGTGATAATTTTAAAGTCAGCATGAAGTTTGATCCCTACTTTCTAATCGGCTGTCGGGTAAATCCACTTGTTTCTTCTTGTTAGTTGCCGAAGCTAAAAATTTCTAGGCTGGTAAAGAGGCTGACGTCGAAGAGTATTTGCGTCGAAAATATGAAGGTCTGATCAAAAAGACTGTTCAGATTGTCAAAGATGATCTTTCAATGGTGCGAGTGGTGATGAAATTGTTTGCTACTATCTGGCTGACTAGCCTTTAGCCAAATCATTTAGTTGGCAATCGAAGCGTGTTTATAAAACTACTCTTTACCAACGTCAGCAACTTACTTGCGGTTCGTCGTGAACTTTTGCCTCTGGTTGAGAAGAATCGCAAATTGTTGGATGCTATGGACGTCTATGCAGACACTCTCGCGTATGTAGGAATCGATTGACGTATACGCAGAACTGACTCCATTTCTAGCGGAGACATTGAATATGACAATGATTTTACAGAGCTTTCACTCAACCAAAGGATTTCAAGAGATGTAGACGTAACAGACTACATATCTGATATCAGAGAATATGATGTTCCGTACCATGTGCGAGTAGCTATTGATGCAGGTATGATATCTTTAAAATTTTTTCAAGCTCTGATACTAAATTCGCAAGATATTCGAATCGGAAAGTGGTATACAGTTGAGGCAGTGCATGGCGACATTCTAATTACGGAGATGCCAGAACGTTTAACTCGACCTGATCCTGTGATTCTTGCATTTGACATAGAAACGACGAAACTTCCACTTAAATTCCCAGATGTTCAGATTGATCAAATTATGATGATTTCTTATATGATCGATGGAAATGTAACTACACATATCGACGCTAATTAGATTTCTGCTGATCCTTTTAGGGCTTCTTGATAACGAATAGAGAGATAGTGTCACAAGACATAGAGGATTTTGAATATACGCCCAAGCCTGAGCTAGAAGGGATATTTACTATATTTAATGAGAAGGATGAAAAAGCTCTAATTGAGCGGTTCTTTGAACATGTGCAAGGAGCTAAGCCCACTGTTATTGTTACCTACAATGGTGACTTTTTCGATTGGCCTTTTGTTGAAGGACGTGCGAGAGTCCACGGTATAGACATGTATCGTGAAATTGGATTTCAAAAAGATAGCGAAGAGGAATACAAATCTTCCTACTGCTGTCATATGGATGCCTTTCGATGGGTAAAACGCGATAGTTATCTTCCCCAGGGGAGCCAGGGTTTGAAAGCTGTTACAACTGCAAAAATGGGATATGATCCTATTGAGCTAGATCCAGAACTGATGACTAGGTAAGACCACGAAAGAATCATTAAAGAGTTTAAAGCTAAACTTGCCAGATACGCTGTGGAACGTCCTCAAACACTATCTGAGTACTCAGTTTCAGATGCTGTTGCGACTTACTATCTATATATGAAATATGTTCACCCATTCATCTTTTCGCTTTGCAATATTCTCCCTCTAAATCCAGATGAAGTGCTTAGGAAGGGAACAGGAACGTTGTGCGAGATGCTACTCATGGTTTGTACTACTTATGAGTTCTGAAATTGGAAAACACTTTCATTAACTCTATTTCTAGGTCGAAGCATACCGTGGGGAAATTGTACTGCCCAACAAACATAAGGAGGCTGAAGAGCGATTTCATGATGGCCATCTAGTAGAAAGTGAAACATATGTAGGCGGTCATGTTGAAAGTTTGGAGGCTGGAGTCTTCCGAAGTGATATTCCTGCAGACTTCCGCGTCGACGAGAAGACCGTTGACAGAGTGAGTATTTGCTGTGCAGAAACATTATAGCTACTTACCTTGACTTAGTTATTATCAGAGCTCAGCAGGGCTTTGAAATTTTTCATTGAGGTTGAGTCTAAAAAATGCGTTGAGGATGTAGTAAACTATGACGAGGTAGGCACTCTAAATAACCCTTCTGAGTCAGAATTAACTGTATCAAGGTCTATACACAAATTTATAAGCAGCTAAGTGATATCAAAGAGAACCCTCGTCGAAGTGAATGCCCTTTGATTTATCACCTTGATGTTTCGTCAATGTATCCAAATATCATGATCACCAATCGTCTTCAGCCCGATTCTATGATATCTGAAGCTGATTGTGCTACCTGCGATTTCAATCGACCAGGAAAATCTTGCGATCGCAGATTACCTTGGATGTGGCGAGGTGAATACTTTCCTGCAAAGAAAGATGAATACAACATGATTAAGCGACAGTTACAGAATGAGTCCTTCCCTTCAAAGGTGGTGAATCAGCCTGCCAAAAGTTTCGATGATTTGCCTATGGTGGAACAAAATGCTCTAATCAAAAAGCGCATATCCGAATATTCAAAAAAGGTGTATCATCGACTCAAGGAGACTAAACTGATTGAGAAGGAAGCAATAATCTGTCAGCGAGAAAATCCATTTTATGCCGATACAGTGCGAGCATTCCGTGATCGTCGATATGACTTCAAAAACAAGCAGAAACTGTGGAAACGCAATTTGGAGCAAATAGTGAAAGGCGACACCGCAAGCCGAGAAGAAGCTCAGAAAATGATTATTCTATACGACTCCATGCAACTTGCTCATAAAGTCATTCTCAATTCATTTTATGGTTATGTAATGAGGAAAGGATCTCGCTGGTATTCTATGGAAATGGCTGGTGTCACTTGCTTGACAGGGGCGACTATTATCCAAATGGCTCGGGAATTAGTCGAAAATATTGGTCGTCCACTAGAATTGGATACTGACGGTATTTGGTGTATTTTGCCTAAGAGTTTTCCGGAGAATTTTTCTCTCAAGCTAAAGGATGGGAAAAAGTTGTCTTTATCTTATCCTTGCGTCATGTTGAATCATCTTGTTCATGACCGTTTTACAAATCATCAATATCAGACACTTGAGAATCCTATGTTGATGAAGTATAACGTTCACAGTGAGAATTCGATTTTTTTTGAAGTAGACGGTCCCTATCGCGCCATGATTCTGCCAGCTTCTAAAGAAGAAGACAAAAATTTAAAAAAGAGATATGCAGTGTTCAACAATGACGGATCACTTGCTGAATTGAAGGGATTTGAAGTAAAGCGACGTGGCGAGCTCCGTCTTATCAAGATTTTTCAGAGTCAGATTTTCAAAGTGTTTCTTGAAGGTCAAACGTTGGAAGAATGCTATGCCCAAGTAGCAAAAGTATCCAATCGTTGGTTGGATGTTTTAGACTCTAAAGGTATGATGCTGGCTGATGACGAACTGATTGAACTGATTTGCGAAAACCGGAGTATGTCGCGTGCCTTAGAGGAGTACGGTCGTCAGAAATCAGCTTCCATCTCAACTGCTCGCAGACTTGCGGAATTTCTCGGCGACCAGATGGTCAAAGATAAAGGTTTAGCATGCAAGTACATTATTTCTGAGCATCCTAGATCCGCTCCTGTCACTGAACGAGCAATTCCAGTTGCTATATTTTCTGCAGAAGAGTCTGTGAAAAGCCATTTTTTGCGTCGATGGCTTAAAGATACTTCATTGACAGATTTTGATCCTCGAGGTATCATTGACTGGGACTATTATCGGGAACGACTTGGCTCAGTTATTCAGAAAATTATAACTATTCCCGCAGCGCTGCAACATGTTCCGAATCCTGTACCACGAGTTCGACATCCTGACTGGCTGCATCGACGGCTTGCGCGGTTAGAAAGTGGAGCACAATCATCGATTGACTCGTTTAAGACTGCGTTTAAACCTATGGCAGATGTGACCAATCGACTTAATCAAACTCAATTGGATGATATCGAAGATATTGGGTTTAAGAGTAAGCCATCTCTAGCTAGAGGGACACTAGCAAAAGTTGCAATGAAGCGACGGCGTCAACAGGCTGAAAGCTTGACCGAAAATATTGAAGATATGTTTGCTTCTCTTCCTGCTGAGATGCCGGATGTGAGCAAGGACTATCGAGGATGGCTCAGATATGAAAAGCAAAAATGGAAAATACAACAACAGGCATTACAACGCAGACATCATTTGTTTGGGAAAGCGAATGTACGATCTTCAATTTCTAATGACTCTCAATTTTTCAAAAGTCATGTTGAGACTACATATAATCGACAGTGGCATATACTTCGTATTTCAAATTCGGATATTCCTGGTGAACTGAGAGTGTGGTTGCGAATTGCTGATAGAAATCAAGTTGTGAAAATCAGAACCAAGAGAAAGATATATGTTGATTTTAAGGACCATGATATTCCAAGTCTTGAAATTCCAGATATGATTGTCGAAAAAGTCAGTCACATACTCCCTAACGGCAACCATTCCAACAATCTGTTCAGATTGACCATGTCTGAAGAAGCATACCAACAGGAGCAATCGAAGGTAGCTAGCATGTTCAATCATCCTGGAATTTTGGCCGTTTACGAGAGCAATGTCGATTTGGTTTCTCGGACGATATTAGATTTAGGTCACTCCTGTCAATTAGATATGACTCAGCCCGGAATTCTTGGACGAGGACTTGAATCTGGATTCGATATGTCATCTCTGATTAAGTGTGATGGTGGGTCAAATTACTTGAAAGGCAGCAACATGAAATATGTCGTCATATATCATAGTATTAGCGGAGATAGACATGCCTATGCAATTTTTTCCACAGCTGATAACATAGCCGAAATTTATATATTTGAATCAAATGCCAAGCAGCAACAACAGTTACCTAGAATGGATCCCATATATGAGACCGAATACCAGAATATGCTTAACAGCGGACAGCTAGAAGGAAATCTGTTTGAAATTCCGAGCAAACTCGAGTTTCACGTTACTCACGAATCATCTCTCAGGAAAGTGAAACGAGCGGTTTCTTCCAGTATTACCAAGCGTACGTCGTCAGCTGAAGGTCAAGTGATTCTTGCAGTAATTAGCTGCCGTCCTCAATCTATCGAAAAAGATTTTGCCGTTGTACGCGATCTTCCAATTCTAGAATTTACTACATCTGGCGCTGAAAACTCTTTTCCTGTGCTTGGATGGCAGCTTCCGTTAGCTCGACGGACGGTTTTACAATATTTGAGGCTTGGGACACGAATTAAAAAGCTCTTGAACACGGCGCGGTATTCGAATATTCCAATTTGCAATCTGCGTTCAGATGATATGAGGCTAGTGATAGATGTTCAATATGCACGAAAATTGCAGGAAGCGAATGTCATCTTATGGTGGTCGCCCACACCTGTAGCAGATGTTGGAGGTGCAGAGAAGGATAGACCCTTATTATTGACTGAAAATTTGGATATGCCGATAATAAATAGTCCGAGCTCTTACGACAATGTCTGCGTCGAGATATCAGTTCAAAATCTGACCATCAACACAGTTTTGACTTCAGCTCTGATCAACGAAACCGAAGGCTCATTTACGACAAGCGGTGACGCATCAGGATCCTTTTCATTTACAGAAAACGCATCATCTGCTGCTGCAATTTCTGTATTACAGGATTTGGTGAAGCAATGGTGGGAAGAAGCCATGGCACAGAACGCGAATGCAGATCTGATGGTGAACTCGTTCGTGCAGTGGGTTTCATCTGGAGACTCGTATTTGTACGATCCAATTTTGCAATATCATGTGCGGAATTTGTCGCGAAAAGCATTTTTACAATTATTGGCTGAATTCCGACGAGTTGGATCACGGATCATTTATGCTCGACAGGACAAGCTAGTGATTGAGACCAGTAAGGCAGTAGTTGCAAACGCATATGCATATGCGCAATATATAGTGAAGGGGATTCGAGCAAAGCCATTATTTAATTTTATTGAGATGAAGATTACAAAGTACTGGGATTATCTGTTATGGATGGACGATGTAAATTATGGAGGTTTCAGCTGTACAGAAGTAATCGACGAGAAAGATCAAATGTTTTCGCTGGCAATGAACTGGCATATAAGATCGTTTCTCCCTGAGATTCTCCAGCGAGAGTTTTCGACGTGGGTTGAAGATTTTTTGAGAAGACTTCATACAGCCAAGGCAGTGACTGGGATGCCTACACCGTCTTCAACACCAAGAGCGACACAATTGCGAGCCAAACAGACGGATGAAGAATACTTCGGTAAAGGAACGGTTAAGAGTATGAAGCAGTCATTACATAAGCGTATTGTGCAACTATGTCGACGACAATCAGATTCATACACGAATGAACTTGCAGCGGCAGAATTCGAGTTTCCTGTACAACCTGGGTCACAATTGAATCTGATCAATCCTACACTCGAGCTTGTGAAGTCACTCACAGCAGTGTTTAGTCTCGCTCGTGGAATGACGCTTGAAGTTCGACTAGTGCGTCGGGATTTGCTTTCGATTTTCGAGATCAAGGAGTTTAGTGACGATGGCTTGTTTAAAAATCCGAGTGCATCCCTTGGATTAGCTTTTGTATGCTCTACCTGTTCACTTGAAAGTGAACTTGACTTCTGTCGCGATGAATCACTGATCCCCGAGACGTCTGGGGGAGCGAAAAGCAAGCCTTGGCGATGTAAACATTGCGAACATGAAATTGATCAACTTGAGATTGAAGAGCAAATGCTAGGTAACCTTCAAGCAATGCTTATTTCTTTTCAGTTGCAGGACATTCGATGCGGGAAATGCCGGCAGATGAAGTCTGATTATTTATCTGAACATTGCCCTTGTTCTGGAGAATGGGAACTTTCAATTTCGAAAAAAGAATTAATTCAGAAGTTGCAAATCTATACGAAAGTCGGGCAGTACTATGGACTACAGATGGTTAACAACATGATCAGCGGAATCGTCCTGCCAAATGCGCAAGTGTAGGAAGAATGCAAGGATATTGTATATTAAGGCATCAAAGTTACATACTGAGTGGCAGTTATATATTCCAATTATTATGTTAACGTATATTTCTTTTCCTTGCACGATCTTTGTAATTCTATCTATGCACAAACATTTTTGAAACCGAGAGGCTTCCGAGGGCCAAACCAAAAAAAAAATAAACTCCATTTCGAATCGGACTGGCCGACTCTACATATCTATATAGCGACTTCAACTAAAAAACACTGCTCTTGGATCTCGTGGCAGGCCATCCGAGCCTATGTTATTCCGTTCTAGCACTCGCGTGGTGTAGATAGCTCTAGCCTCGTCGAAACCAACGTTCTGTTCGTGCATTATATTCTGGACTTCTAGTTTCGAATCTTCCTCGAGACCTGACCGAATATCGCCTGAACCAATGTTAGAAGATAGACTAAAGTTATCCGAGGAGAGACCAGATTCTAGATCATCCTGGAACGTCGTCGATCCTGTAAGGCCGGAACTACTAGTCGAAAATCTCGTCGATCGAAGCGAACTTGAATCGGCCGATATCGGCAGCAAACTCGCATGCGGTAGATCTCCTGTCGCGGAATTACCAGGAAGATACCCTGCCGATGCGCGTCCTCGGAGTCGTGATGAAATAGGAACCAATCGATTATAAATAGGGAAGTTTGATCGGGCATAGGATTCTGAATAAAATATCGTTAAATCAATGAACACTAGAAACCAGCCAGAGAAACACACCCCATTGCCGTCGAGTGGCATACAAAGCGACTGCAATAAACACACAAAAAAAAACAAACCATGAGGCCATAGTCGAGTAATCCATCCTTTCAAAACTTGTAATCGCTCGTCGAAGGTCCAACAAGTTCCGCTCAAACAAAATTATCTCTACTCCCTGTTTTCACGAGAGAGCCGACACAATCAGCTGCCCTTTTACTGTCGTTTATTTGAAATAAGTGACAATTCTTTATAAGACGTGACCACAGGTTGAGTACTCAATGTATGGTAAAAGCCTACTTAGAAACCAGAAAGGAGTAACCGATTCGAACCGATGACAAGTAGTTCCTACGTAATCAGGACTCGACTTCCACCACGTGATGATATCCAAACGTGACGTCAGCGAACCGGGCCAGGGAAATGTCAATCCTCAAGACAGTTGAATTTACTGTTAAGTACAAATTAATAGAATACACAAGTTTACGGACAATACCAACGATCATGTACGGACAAAAATCATTTGAGCGAAGAGGTCTCACGGTATGTGGCAATTGCCATCATTAGAAGAACAGAGTAGCTGAGCAGGCAGCCCAATGCCAGTAGAAGACTGCCATGCTGGACAACAAATTCGGCGACAATAGCGATTGCTTCATGCCTGTCTTTGATGAGCTCCGACCATTCTGCAAAAAGAGCAGACAGCTCGGTAAAGTATGAGCCACTGGTTGATAATGAATTAGTAAGCACCGCAGGCATGGATGGAAGAACATGTTGTCGATAATAGTGGATGAAAGACGTGAGGATTTGAACTTCTAGTAGTGCGGCACAATACACACATGAAGCGATGACTGAAATACCAGTCATGATCGCCACAGTATTTAAGGGTGTCGCCTTTTTGTGTGGAGCTGAAGAATCTGATACTTCCCCCTTTGGCATTTCTTCGTTTCTTGTTTTAGAATTCGACTGGATAGCCGTTTGAGTACGGGGGTTTTGAGAATTAGTGATCTTAGAAACCTCCGGAGGTTCAGACACCGGCTCTTCAAGCACCAATTCCAACGGAGCCGGACTGTTTGCATTCTGAAGTCTATTTTCGGGAACAACTGGATCTAGAATTGGAAGATCAAGGCCGTCCGTCTGATCAGGCTTGATAGGGTCTATTCCTGAATCAATCGCCTACTTTTGTTAGAACCGCTTTGAGAACGTAGAATGGAATTCAAAATCAATACCTTAATGTCACTGTCATCGCTCATGTTGAGATCGGTTATATCTTGAATACCTTTCTGAATGTTCTGAATCTCCTGACAGTCTGATGTCAAACTTGCGAGATCTGGTGGATCACTGTTAGTGCGGCAGTTCTCGCTACTCGATTGATCCAGAGTAAGCGCAGAACTAGATAATTGATTGAAATCGTTTTTCATAACTTTGACAGTAGCAGGTCCAGACGGTATTTCTGTAGTTTCGACAACTGTGGAAATAAGTTTTTGTTTTCTGTTTCTGTTCTACATTGTGAAGTCAATGCCATGTCACCAAAAAGCACGAGGATCTCGCAAATTCAGATTGATTGACTGATTTACCTTATTCACCCGCCGACTCGCTAATTTGGTTTTCATTCGCGACAGCATTTTTAAGCGAGTTCTAGCGTGTTCGTTTGACAACAAATTGCGATCACCAAGTACGCCTTGAACAATTAAGTCGCTGCATAGGATTGATTGAGATACGGCCTGAGACAAGTAATCGCTCCCATCTAAGACGCCCAACCCTGGAGACGACTTGCAAAGAACGACAAGGAAGGCCGAAAATGCGGTAAAAATTAGACAAAATCCTAGTTTATTGACGTCTTACATTATGAATAGTAAAAAATATGTACAAATCTAATTGCTCAAAAACCAGGTACCAAATGTTTAACTGGATTCCAAGTCGTCATTTTTTCAGACATCCATCAGACAAGACCCACAAGCTTCCAGTTTGTATTTGGATAACAATCATCGACAGAAGATACTAATTACTCTCTTCACCACTCGTCAGACACAAACGCATCTGCAGGAATCACTTCAGTGTCTCGAAACTCTGCAACGTGACCCTCCTTCTCCCGTAGCACTTCCAGAAAATCAACCCAAGTGGAACTTAAAAAGTCTGTGTTCTGATACTTTGACATACTTCCGCGAGCACTTACTAATGTGTCGCGGCCAAACAGCTCAGTAATCTGCTGCACACATTCTGTACGGATCGCAAAATGCTTAGGACTACTTGAAATGCCATGTTCAAGGCCAAAATCATATACTTCTGGAGAAATTATATGTAAGGGGGGTTGGCTCGAGACTCCGGAAATAAGAAAGTTAACCGCAATATCCTCGCAATTGATCAGATCGTCAACATATTTCAAAATTAAGTCCGGTAAACTGCATCTCCATAGAAAAAGAAAATTAGCATCCATAAACATTAGCTTGGTCAACATGATCGAATACCGATGAGGATTCAATTTGTTCGGCCAGCAGTATTTCATCATTTCATCGGTCGGATCTAAACAGTCCACTCGAGGAGCAAAGCCCACCAAAGAATCTGGCTGTCGCCTCCATGCCTCAAACGCAAGCTCGATATCCTCAATCGGAGCCCATACATCGTCATCAGAAATTAGAACTGCGCCGGTCCGCACCTCAGCAACAGGATTAAATCGATTATTGAGCGAGTCAAATGCCTGCTTGAGTAGTACTACTTGATCTTTTTTAGAATCTAGCAGTTCTTGAATATTTTTTGAGATCGGTTGATCTTTGTTGTGCCAAATAATGAAAATTTTGTCAACTTTCGGCGACGCCAGAAACTGCTCAATTACAAGAGGTAGAGTTTCCTGTCTTCGCAGAGAATGCGTGGCAAGAAGTACGCTATAACGGTCCATTATCCGCTCAGGAAGACTCACTCTGCTAGTTAGATAACTTTTGCAAATCTCTTCCGAACCTCTTTCATTTCGCCATTCGATCGTTGCTGGATCATCCATTCCTAATTTTTCACGTACTCTGTAGTCCATTTGGCGCCAAGCAAAAGTCATCCGCTCATTAAAATATCGACGCCATTGTTTAGGTCCCTGGAACCAAAAAGACCAGGGCTTAAAAGTTCCTTCGAAATTGTAAACTTTTGCGTTCTGAAAAAAATATCGACTGTATTCGCGCTCGGCGTATGAAGCTTTGACATTAAAAAGCGGATTAAGGGGGTGAATGTCTTTGAAAAAATAATTGAGATAACTGATTTCGTTAGGCAAATGTTGGGCTTTGACCATAACGCTCTTAAGCTCCTTGTAAACTGACATGCTAGGCTCAAGTAGCATGATTGATTCGTCAATAACTCCACCAAGTTCTAGCGTAGCCGTGAATGGAGGTTCCTGAAAGACCTCGTCTATGTTCTCCAAGACAAGCATTTCAGGGTTCATATAGAGTATTCGGTCATATTCCAACAGCCGCCATGCTTGAATGACATTAGCGCGACATTGGCGTCTTTCATATTCCGACGATGGAGATTCATGATTAACAGATTTCTCAGATTCCGCCATTTCAGACTCACTTTCGATTTCTTTTTCGTCGTCGGTCAGGTAAGACATATCGATATCGAACTTGACGGTGGTTGTATCGACCAGTTTGGCACCGAGAGTTGTTAAATTGTTGCGCTGCAAGTCTTCTATTGGATGCATTACAACGACGACGATGTCGTTCGCAGGTTCAGTTAATTTAATAGAATGAACCAATGCCCGTACAGGAAGGAACTGTTCAAAATAGTTAGCTCTGCGAGGTATATCGCACCTGATGAGATATTTAAAATACATACATCGCTTTCCAAACAAACCATGGACACATATGCAGCTTTCCCAGTAAAATTCGATGTTGTCTCTGGCGCTGTGGAAACCTCACGTTCTGGACTGAAAATCGCCTTTACGCGGTCGTCCATAAGCTTGATTATAGATTCCTTGGATACATATCTATCGCGCCAATTCAAGAAGGCCAGGATTGTGATGACGTTGACGGCGATCAAAAAGACCATGCGCGGTCTGATTGTGCGCTTCAGACTAGCACGTCTAATCAATGAGGGCGCGGCCTGCATTGTATTGCCGTGCTTATTTGTATATATACGGGTGTAGTAATAAGAAACACTTGGACTTGGAGCAAGAAAAGTTTGGTCCCGGATCAGGAAACGGCGTCGCGAATCACGAAGTCCACTCGCGCACGCCGGATTATTTCCGAGAAGGAACAATAAGCTTGACAAATAGAAGGTCACAGGGACCCATATAGCCCAAAATTTCACGGGCCAAAGTTCTTCGAAACCAACCGAATCAATGCCGAAATTGAACACAAAATTTGGTGCAAAATGACGAATAAAGGGCAGACCGCTGCGGCATAAGACTGTGCGGCAGAGCGAGGCAGCCTGTTATTACCTAATCGAGAAGAGCAATCCACTTGGCTCTATAACGGGAGATTTAGGATTTTTTCATAAGTCATCAAAGTATTTAAATGGAATCTGTTAAAAACGATATGTATAATGATTTTATAGGTACCGAAAAAGAGTGGTGTATCTGATGAAGACTAATATGTACAAAATCCTGGATCAAGCCTTCCACTTCTGCTTCTACTTCTACTTCCGCCGTTTCCAACGTTTCTACCAATACACAATTCCTCTTCTAAATCTTCTCATGACTACAAAACAAATTGCTCCTGTTAATGCACCACCCAAATGAGCAGTATGATCGGTCACATACGCGGGTGGAGTCGTATTATGCTTGTAAGCGATGTACTCACGAGCACAGCCTATAAGATCATACGCCAACAAACCTCCAGTGAGTGCCCATATCGGCAGAGGAATGAGTCCGTATAGTGAAATACCTCGTCGCGGATCGATTAGAGTCACGACAGACGAGATCGCCCAAATGGCCGCGCTTGACCCCTGCACATGCCGGTAATGCTCATATCTTGCGCGAAGGCCGTCATGTCGAGCGATTGAGCTGTCTTCGCGAAGACGAGAACTAAGTTCAGATAAAAACAGTCCTCCTAGACCGCCAACAATAAATACAACCAGAGTTGCGGGAGCAGACATACCATAAGGCGCAATCATGGCAAGACCATATAGATAGAGAGAGTTAGAAAACAAGTGCATAATTGAAGAGTGGTCAAACATCGATGTCACTGCCTTGAAAACAGAACTGTTTCGTGTATAATACAGACTCGGAAACCCGGGAACAAATGTTTTGAGTACGTAAACACCTACAAACACAGCAATTAAACCGAAGCAGACTTGTGCAAAAGACAGTGATTTGAAATCGTAAAAATAACGTTGCAGTTTATATGTCCAACGAGACCTTCGTGAAGGCGGCCGCTTATCATACCAATGTTGGTACATTCTCTTTGGTTGAAAACATTCACTCCTTAGCGACAAAGATGTCTGCTTCGGACGCGATAACCCAGTCAGCACGGGCATTGATCCAAAAGCCAATTCAGTACGAAAATACTGCTTATTTCGAGAACCAAATAAGTCCATAGTTGCCTTCTTTTCAGCCGCTGGAAATTGTGTAATCGTTCTTCGCCATGTCACCGAAAGATTAACAGGTCTTAGATTATAAATTGATGAATTCGTTACAAGCTGACAGACATTCAGCTTCGACGTACCACTATTCAGTGACCTTGAAAACAAGGTACAACTCGACCGTAAACTCATTTCCAAATAGAATGTGAAATAAATTCAACTAGTTCTCTTTATAGATCGTGTACAAAATTAAAAATTGAAATTTACTTGGCTAGTCTTTGGTACTTATTCTAAAGGAACGCACGTGATCATTGCCTATACCAGAATATGCAATCCGAACTACCATTCAAGAGCTGTGAAATTTATCAATCACAAACGATTTAATCATAACTTACCCAACCGTGTGGCTCCATCTAGTCGAACAATTTCTCCATTCATCATTTTGTTCTGGATCAAACAGACAGCAAGCGCAGCGAATTCACCGGCGTTTCCAAACCGTTTGGGAAATTCAAGTTGCTGCTCGAGTTTGATTCTTGCGGTCTTGTTCAAATACTGGCTCATGGCGGTCTCAAACACACCCGGAGCAATTGCGTTAACACGGATTCCCCAAGGAACTAAGTCCCGAGCAAGAGGAAGAACTAGGCCTCGGATAGCGCCCTTCGAGGTGGCATAAGCGGTTTGACCAAGCTGACCTTCGAACCCAGCAACTGAGGATACCAAAACAATTGAACCACGTTCATCATCAACATCGATATTCGCCAGATCTCTGTTGCTGGCGATTTTAGAGGCAACCTCACAGGCAACAAGATACGATCCGACAACATTGATCTCCATTACAGAACGAAAAGTTGTTGCATCTGGATCTCTGATCAGGCCGGAGCTGGACAGAACCTTACCTGCCCAGACCACACCAGCTGCACAAACAGCACCACCGATATGATATTTCGTTTCTGTAGCCCAGACATCAACTGCCTTGACGGTGTCCCTCACGCCGGTAATATCTGTAACGTCTACCTGGTAAAACCGAACACGATCGGCAATTTTGCCGAACTCGCGATTTAAAATCTGGAGTCCGGAATTGGAGTCTCTATCCAGAATCGCCACATTTGCTCCGTTTTCGATCAAAGCTTTTACGGTTGCCAGTCCAAGTCCCGAAACTCTGTAGATCAGGATTATCAGCGAATTGATGGCGATTGCGCACAGATGGTCGTGAACTCACCCTCCAGTCACTACGAATGTTCGTTTATCAATAATCATATTCCCTTAAAAAAATACTATCTCCATCGGCCTCGACAATTGTCGCTGTCACAACTGAAATCACTCCCCGCACGATCTGTTCATGAACATACGAGACGGTCACGTTACCGACAATGCAATTGCAATGGACGTTGGCCGAGAAGACTAGACTATTGATTTCAGCATTACTTGTAAAAAATTGGCATTTATAGACAAATATTTGATTTTAAAGAAGCCGACTATTCAGAAAGCCTCGCAAAATATCAATTGACTCTTCCACGATTCTACACATTTGCTGGTTGTAACTCACCAGTAATCAGGTCGTCCGTTGCTGTGGAAACGACGTCCCGCTAGGATATTGCGATCAGTTGCTCAGATTTCATGTGTTGCAAACTTAAACGTGTTTAATTCTGGCCATTCTGTTCTACTCGCCTTTATTCTCATCAAACCTTCTATTCTAATAGCTCGTTCCATCTACAATCTGGGTAGATCATCTCCATTCAATATCGGATCGACCATTCTAAGCGCCCTAACCGCGCCCTGTCGCCGGTCATCCCAGCAGCGTGTCTTGGGCAGATTTTGATTCAATTCATCGGGTTCTTAGAGTGTATTGACTTTTTGACCTCGAAATTCTTTCAATTTGTTTGCATCTCCACTTGAATTTAGTTCTGGTACCTGCGATCTTGCTTTCGATTTTGCTCGTATCACCTCGTCCCGTCTCGTCAGCGCAGCTAATTATACGCCCTCGTCCTGCGTCGTACTTAGAACGTTGCGTCAACAGTCAGACTTTTCCCCCCCCGTTGATCACAAAGAAAATATTTTCTAAGATACAGAAATGTCCAAACGTCGCAATATGGGAATCCACCAGGGTTCCAGCAATGAGCCTGATGTTGAAGCAGAGCTCCATGGCCCAGCGGAAACTCCTGTTGTAGCTTCTCCGCAAGTGATGGCTGGACGCAAGTAAGTTCGGTACCATATGGCTTAGAGCCAGTGTTCTACATTGATTTGCTTAATTACTGACTTCTCAGAATTGCTGTTCCTAAATCGCGTCGGTCTGCGATGGGTTCTACCGGTACTGGAAGTCCTATCACATCTTCAATTACCGGCAATGGTGTTTTTGCTGGAATGAAATCCAATCCGCCGACTCCAGGCAACCCCTTTGCCTCCTCTTCAGGATTGTCTGAATCTTCAGAGGCTTCAGACTCGTCATCTAAGCCATTTTCGTTTTTGACTTCAAACAGTTTGGCTACGCCTCCTAAACCAGCGTTTTCTTTTGGATACTCTAGTTCCCCAGCAAATGTATCCGCATCTTCACCTACAGCAGTGGTTGGTTCGTCTATAGCACCAACACCGGCATCAGCACAAGTAACAGCACCAAAACCAGCAACAGCAACAGCACAAGTAGCAGCACCGGCCGCAGCTTCAAGTAATGGCAGCGCGTCCAGTAATGCAGATTTTGTAAAATACCTCAAAATCCGGGCCCTCAATGAAAAGCTTCGCGAAGCAATTGACGTTGCAATCAAGAAGAATGCTCTTGCTGATCTGTCGCCAATTGTGGATTCTTACAAAGCCTATTATAGCAAAATTGACGTTGAAACAAGGGCCCTTGCCAAAGAGGCTCAAGAGTTTGCTCAATTGAAAGATGAGCCAGTCTCGAAACCAAGTTCAGGCTTTTCGTTCGGCGCACCTGCTACGTCAGTGTCTATGACGACGGCTCTAAGTAGTGATTCTGCTCCAAAATTTTCATTTGGCTCTTCTGCTGGTGTAACTAAATCTGACTCTGCATTATCTAAACCCTCGATTTCAGTTTCGTCTATATCAAGCTCAACGCCAGCCTTGACCGGCTCTGGATTTGGATTTGGATCTCCATCAGACAAAGCTGATAGTACTTCCACCGTACCAGCAGCGAAAAGTGGCTTTTCATTTGGTTCAACTACAAGTGTTGACTCCACTTCGACATCGTCATCTTTTACTGTCCCATCCTCGTTGTCAGCGAAATCTACTGTTTTGGAGGACAAGCCGACATCCGAATCGACGCTGCCAGATTCTAGTGCCAGTTCTGAGAGTAAGGAAGCCATTGCATTCAAACCTAGTACTCCCGGATTTTCATTTTCGAGTACGGCTGCTTCTTCTCCTTTCAAGTTTGGAAGTGCAATTCCATCTACGAGTTCCAACGAAGAGAAGTCTAGTACGGCATCGTTGCCGCCATTTCAATCGAGCGCTTTTGGCAAGTTGACTAAGAATGAAACCACAGATGAATCCAAGGAAACCAAAACGCCTTCTCCATTGTTTCCCTTTGTATCTGAAGCTAAGACAACAGTGACCGGTTCTCCAATCAAGCTTGCGGATCCGAAGGAAGCTAATTCGAAGTCGAGTGGATTAAATCCTTTTAGTCTATCTGATTCAAGTGCCAAATTGAATGTGCCTTCCGGTAGCAGCACATCTGCCGCATCTGCGCCGAGTTTTAAATTTAATGTCGCAGCACCAGCAGCGCTGACGACACCACCTACACCGTCTAAAGACGAAACGAAGAAGACCGCTGATGAATCTGAGCCGGTCAAGGTTCCTTCAACACCGTCGACACCTTTTGGAACCGGATTTACTTTCCAGCCATCGAAAGGAAACGGTAATAATCTTCCTGTTTTCGGCTCTAAACCACCATCTTCACCAGCAACCGGTAATGTGTGGACGCCAGATCGAGCTATCAAATTTGGCTCTGCGCCTGCTACCGATGAAAAGTCTAAGAATCAGGCAGAAGTAAGCTTAGAAAGCACACCGGCGAAATCGACGTCGATCACTGCAACCACATCGACGCCCGCACCGTTTTCGTTTGGATCCTCAGGATTTGGATCATCCACCTTTGGATCAGGATTTAAGCCCGGTAGTGGATTTGGGACAGCGGTGAGTGCAGTTCCGCCGGCTCCTAGTCTTGGCTTCCCACTATTTTCGTCAAGTTCTGCTGCACCTGCACCCGCAGCTACCGTGACAACAACGACAACGACAACGCCAGATGCTCCTGCGTTTTCTTTTAATGCAAACTCGGAGTTTAAGCTTGCTGCAGCGTCTGGGCCTACGGTAAGTTCTATTTTTGCTACAGCTCCTTCATCCACCGCTTCGGTGTCCATAAACAGTGCAGGAGAAGCTGGAACGTCTGGAGATGCGGAAGACGGAGACGCTGCTCCACCGGAACAGCAAATTGATTTATCAGCCGAGAAAGGCCCTGGAGAAGAGAACGAAGATATAGTGATCTCTGGAAGAGCAAAAGTGTTTCAGTTTAAAACAGTCGCGCAAATGAAGGAAGACCGAGATAGCCAAGCGGAGCAAGGCAAAGATACGTTTGTGTCGCTCGGAGTGGGACCATATCGAGTGCTTAAACACCAAACCACAAGCAAAACTCGAGTTCTCGTTCGAGCTGACGGCGGAGGTCGTGTCCTACTAAATGTTCTATTACGGAGTAAAGTTGATTATGTCAACACGGGGCCCAATGTTCGGATCCTCGACTTTACGGCGGAAAACAAAGGTGTAACGTATCTGATCAAGGTGAAAACAGCTGAAGACGCGTCGAAGCTGGCTTCTGCTTTGAATGAGAATAAAGGATGATATAATCATCATTATTTCTCATGCAAATAGTGTATTCTGGTGTGTAGAATATAGAAAAGAATAGAATTTATATGGTTCCCGTCTCTTCGGCGAGTTCTTACATAATCAAATGTTTTTCAAGGGGTTGGATATGTCGGGACTCCCAAGTACGGGGAGCAAGTTGGATGAAGCAAGTCGTGGAATTGACCTGCACGGCCCTTCTTCCGTGTAAGTTGAGAGGAGGAACAATCCAAGAAATACGGTATACAACAATGGTTGTCGGAATAGAAGAGATTTCGGATAGTGATGCTGCTGCTGCTGCATTGATGACGCTCGCTGGTACGGCTGCACAGGTTGCGGAAGTTACGAATGAGCAGCAAATCAAAGTTGAGACCGGATCGGGGTCGTCGAGAATAGTAGACGAGCACAAGAACGTCGATTCTCTAGATAGAGCAATTGAGCAGAATGAAACTGAACTACAGGCTGCCACCGCGGTGGCGCAACATCATGACAAATCCAACGACAACCAAGTTGAACGAAAACCAGAGAGAGATTCAAAGTCGACGACACCACCGCCGTCACCACCGCGATCATCAATTCGGAAACTTAAGAGACCAGGCGCCCGATCTACAGACTACAGGCGACGTAATACGTCTCCGCACTCACAAGACATAGAACTACAGCGGAAACGACATAGGATCGAGCAAATCGAATCCCAGCGACCGAATAAAACTAGTACGGGCAGCATCTCCCCTGGCACTTCTAACAATGACAACCGGAACAGCAACAATAACAGCCATATATCACAACCGCGAAGTAACGGCCGTTCAGAGGAACATGTCGATACTGTTGTTCGGCGCCACTATAATTCTCGGCAAGAAGTGGGCGTGCACCGTCGACAGTCGTCGCCGATCATCAAATTGAAAGCATACAACAACTTCATCAAGGCAATTCTGATCAAGAGGTTTTCCAATCCTGGCGACATTGTTCTCGATCTAGGTTGTGGGAAAGGTGGTGATCTGGGCAAATGGGAAAACGCTCGAATCAAAGGCTATATCGGTGTTGATATCGCCGATATCAGTATTGAGCAAGCCCAAGATAGATATAATACTATGCGACGCAAGTACTTTTGGGCAGAGTTTTTCGCTTCGGATGCTTTTGGTATTCCGATTGCCTCGCGACTGCCGCGAGATATGTATCAGGCTGTATTCCCTGTTGACGTCATCTCCATGCAGTTTTGCTTACATTACGCCTTCGAAACCGAAGCCAAAGCACGTCAAATGTTGGAAAACGTCTCGAGGTCTTTGAAGCGTGGTGGGAAATTCTTCGGCACAATCCCTTCATCAGACGTCATTAAGGAAGGTATAGCAAAACTGCCTCCAGGACAAAAAGAATGGGGAAACTCCGTCTACAATATCAGATTTGTTTCAGATCCTCCTCGAAACGGTGTTTTCAGACCGCCGTTCGGACATAAATATACTTTTTACCTTCAAGACGCAGTCGAAAATGTTCCTGAATACGTTGTCCCGTTCGAAGTCTTTAGAGCTATGGCGGAAGATTACAAACTTGAACTACTTTATCGCAAAGGGTTCCATGAATTGTTTCAGGACGAGACTTCAGAGCATCCAGAATATTTCAATCTTTGTCGTAGAATGGGAGTCACAAAGAATGACAACTCCTATGGAATTGAAGGCGATCAACGAGAAGCTGCAGGTATGTTTTTTTTAATTTCATTCTTTTTCATTTATAAATAGCTAATTTCCAGGCTTTTATTTGGCCTTCGCATTCGAGAAATTGGCCGGGTGATTGATATTCAAAGGTTGACTAGTAGATTACTTATTAGGTAGTAATTTCATAGATCTTGACAAATTTGGGATTCTACAATTTAAACTTAAAGCCTGTGCAAATTGTCAACTAAGTATATGTCCTAAATTATGCGCAACGGTCTAATACAAAAAACAACTATCTCATATTCAAATCCCAACAGCAGCTCAGCTACCCTTCTGCACATCATAAAAGACCACCACAGTATGAATGAGTCAAACTTACTTCGTGGGCGAGACAATGAAGTCAACACCTTTCGTGATGTTGGCCCCAAGTCCAGTGTAGGCAACACTGAGCAATGTCTTCTCGTACTCAGAGACTTTGGGTAAAATGTTATCGATGCTAACTGCACCAGAGGCCTGTGATTCATATCAGACTTAATTGCCCAAAGAAATAAAAAACTGTAGACTTACACCAAGAGTGACGGGAACTGAGAAGAAGTCCAAACCAGTGATCTTCTTCACCTCTTCGCCTCCAGGAATACCAGGCAAGTACACAAACGTGTTCTCAACAATGCCAGTCTCTCCAGAAACCGCTTTGAGAATACTTTCGGCGAAACGGAAACCAGCGTGCGCCATCGAAAGCGTGGCCGATCCTTTACCCTCTTTGGCTTGCACAACTTCGTCACCACCAAACTGGATGCGCTTGACAAGTGCATCTCGGGTAGCCTCGTCAGGAATTGTGAATGATGGAGTACCAAGCGACAAAAGAGGGACAATAGTGTCGCCAGAATGACCACCAATCACAGGAACCTTGAAAACCGAGGGATCGGGCTTGCCCAATACGGAGGCCACAAAGGTTTCAGTTCGGACAACGTCAAGCGTCGTGACGCCGAAGAGCTTTGCGGGGTCGAAAACGCCATGCTTCTTCAAAACTTCCGCAGCAATTGGGACAGTCGAATTAACAGGGTTGGAAATGATAAGGACAAACGCCTTAGGAGCAAATTGCGCAATGCCAGTGATGAGGTCGCGGACAATGCCAGCATTGATATTGAAGAGATCTAAAAAAAATGTCAGCCAACGCTGTTACCATTGGTTCACAGAATAAGTGCGGGGTGCTGGAAGCGGTAGAAACTCCTGCTAAGAGCAGAGCCGCATAGAGGTCGCGGTGCGAAGGATGACCCCGCATCAACGAAGCAAAGACGGCGAAATCACGACGGCTTTATGCCAGTACGACACAGAAATCATAATATCACTATAGAAAAGCGCAGAATGATGCAGCCAGTTCGATAGGATGACCGGAATAAATTTCAAAGTAAGTTAAACATACCATCACGAGTCATGCCCGGCTTGCGCGGAATACCGGCAGGAATGACGACAATGTCAGCTCCAGTAAGTGCACTCTTAAGGCCTTCATCAGCTGGAAGATAGCCCTTAACGACTGCCTTGGTAGAGATGTGCGACAGATCGGCAGCGACACCGGGCGAGCCAACAACATCGTAGAGAGCCAGCTCATCGACGTAAGGACTCTGGATGAGTGTTAGCAATAGAAACAGCAGTAGGAGGCAAGATCGACTCGCTATCGATCCAATTGAGAGCGAACCCATATCGACCAGCCAGATTTCCGCTTATTTCTAATCACGTACCAGTTTGAGAAGAAGAGAGAGAGGTTGGCCAATGCCTGAAGCAACAGGTTAGCTAAACAGAAACCCGGAGATCGATCAAACTCTGCGAGACAGAGAGAGACGGGCTACAACATACCACCGCTGGCGCCTGCAACAACTGCTTTAACCATTTTGTTTACACGAAAAGAAGAATCGGTCTATAGGGAGTTCAAATTCAAAAGAGTCACAACTCGACAAAGCTGGGTGACAGAGCTTAGAACGGGGATCGGCTGTCCTTTATATAAGCGAAGCCCAACTACGTGCAGTTTGCTTGAGGAGGGATCAACAATTGTGCCATCGTGGAACAAACGCCTTTCCACAGTCGTTACCAGATTGCGGGGACCACCAATTGAGAACTGGTTAATGCCAATCAGGCAGAATAAAGCCGATTTCGCCGCAAAAAAACGGAAACAAAATATAATTCGACCAATAATTTGTTCTAAACCAATATACAATTACATATTCATTTCCTTTTTCATCTTTTCCCCACCGGAACTACACCTAAAACTTCACAGCAAGCCTCAACACGTGACATGCCGAAACATTATCGTCTGCATTCCGGTCGGTTCCGCTCGTTACGGCTAGGCAAACAGCTCTCCATCTCTCCGCCTGTTACCAGAACACTGTGCTCCGCAATCTGCGCCGGAATCCAAATCTGTTTATGGCTTTGAATACCTTCTCGGTTTGGACTTCAGGAGTTGCTTCCGATGGAGCCCGTTCCGATACTTTCTAGGCCGCGGTTACGATTAGTGCTACGTCTGGCTAGGCTCGTTCAAGCCAAGTTCCGGCATCCGACGTCCGGTGGAGTCAAAAGAACCCCATATAAACCAGCAATGGAAGGAAATCAGGCACTGCGGAGAAATCAGAGGTGGTCTTTCCTCTTTGGGAACCGAACTGGAACAAACACCAGCTGCTGCATGAATCAATATAGATATTCCATTTGCTATACTACAATGCCAGAAACTTTTTTTCAATTAGATACAAAAATAGCCCGTGTTTACTCCGTCTCAAAAAACTCAGCAGCCTTCTTGCCCCGGACCTTCTTAGGAAAAGTTTTCTTGTCCTTCTTCGAGTATAACAGAGATGAAGCCTTCTTGACAGCGTCCTAAACAAAGTTCATATTAGTAACATTACTTGAAACCGCATTATAGATGATTTTCCTGTCTGAGAAAAAAGTATCCACTTACAGCACGGAGGTCATCCCGGTAGTTCTTGGTAGCACCTGCAATGGCCTTATAAATCTTGCGCTGGCTAGTGTAGGGCTTGAAAGTAGTGGTAATAACACTGCTCTTAGGAGTTGCGAACGAACCGGCCTTCTTGGTCGATAGAACGATGCTGCCTTCACTATTCAAGGAGACACCGACAGCCTTGCTGTTGGCAAATCCAGAAGCTGAATAGCTGTACTTGCTTGACGAGTTCAAGGGGTCCTTGGAGAATTGAACACCGCCAGCAGTCTTACGCTTGACAAGGTAAGAAGAGTTTGAGCGGGTAAGTTCCCAGATCAAGTCGCTGAATTCCATGTTAGCACCGTTCTGTTATTTAGAATCACAATATAATGGAATCTTCTTACTTTGAGATAGAAGTCATTTTGTCCGTTGAATGTTGACCGCGTTTACACTCTCAAAAGCTGTATTGCTAGTAGGTATCATATCTCAATCCATGTACCATCTTCAATCCCTCGATCCTCCCGTAGAGCCGCAGACTTTGTGTCATGTAGGGCTGTCAGGGCTATTGCATTTGAGCAGTCACTTAAAGTGAGCATAAGGTATTGGTACAATTTGTTTGTCAGACACGAATACGGGATAATTGCTCGGACAGGAATGTCCGGCCGAGGCCTAGGCCACACGAACCGAACGCGAACGCGAACGCGATTTCACGCGTTGTTGTGCCCCTTCACCAACGATAGCAGAGCTCACGAGTGCGTCCATACATAAGCTGCTGGTCGCCCTTTGAGTCTGATGACAGGCCTAATTCGATTGCAAAATTTGGAATTAAATAGTTTAGATACACATAACTATGAATTTTTTTAAATTTGGCGTGTTTCTCGCCATAGTACTTCCAGTTTATTTCTATATCGACACTTACGTTCTTCCAAATCTGTACATTTTTGATCCTGAAGTTCTTCAGCAGATTGTTAATGTAAGTTTCATTCTTGGCAGATGCTGATTGCGGTCGCTAATTCTGATGTATAGGATGCTCTTGCCTCTGCGCCAACAGACAATACTACTGCGCTATTTGTAGACATCAATCAGCGAATGCGTGATGTGTATGGTGAGACTGTGATTCCGTTCAACACTGAGGACTGGTTCTTCAACAATGCAGGTGGAGCAATGGTATATAATATCTCATAAACATTTTTGATTTCTACTAATTTACTATATTTACAGGGATCTATGTTCATTAACCATGCTTCGTTCTCAGAATATGTCATCTTCTTTGGTACAGCTGTCGGAACAGAGGGCCATACTGGTGTTCACCCAGCTAGTGACTACTTCTATATTCTCAAGGGTGAACAATGGACACATGTTCCCGGTGATCCTGAACCCACTGTACGAAAGCTCACCTGCAGCAATTGTGATTTCGGCTAACATTCAGTAGATCTACAAGGCAGGCGATATGAACCTCATGCCACGAGGAACTGTCCGACAGTATTCTATGCCCTCTACTGCCTGGGCTTTAGAGTATGCTCGGGGTAATTATATATCTTGCAAATTAGGTGTGATTTCACAGTTTGCTAACAATCATTTAGGCTGGATTCCCGGCATGCTCCCGTTTGGCCTTGCCGATACTCTTTTCTCGACACTTGATTTCGGCACGTTTGGAAAAACCGTGTGGTTGACTGCGAAAGCCATGATTGAGAATGTTCTCCGAGGAAAATTCTAATTTCATCGCGCTCGATTAGTTATGACTGTATTTTATCGAGTTACTGAATGTAAAATGTACCACTCCGCGGTAAACTGTTTCCCGACAGAATAAAACTCCCAATCTGCCCACTACCCCTCCCCAACCTTATTCAAGAAACTCACGACCAAGGCAAGTCTTTCAGTTATTCTTTCAGCAGCTGCGTACCACAGGCTGGATTGTGAAGATGAAATGTCCTTTAACAAGAATAAAGCGGATTCCGTGAACAAAGACACAATAGCGGGATCAGATTGTTCAAAAGAGACTTCGTCGACGCTTGCTTCTACGGTATCTGATATTTCCCAGACCGAAACTATTGTTTGCGGAGCAGTAGCAGGTCTCACTTCAAGGTAATTGTTATTTCAAATTCAAGCCGATCAGGATAGCTGATAAGTTCAGATTTTTTGTGGCACCGCTTGATGTCGTTAAGATTCGACTTCAGCTCCAGACTAATCAACTCAATACAACGTCTTCTTCTAAGCCTGTCTACAGAGGACTGTTCCCGACCATTTACAAAATATACCGTGAAGAAGGATTGACTGTATGGTTATCTGAGTTTATCAGTACAAAGATCTCTGAAATTAACAAACAAAATAGAGTTTATGGCGCGGGAATTTACCTGCCGAGATTCTATATCTCATATACGGAGCAGCTCAGTTCGCGTCATTTCGTCAGGCTAATGTGTTTCTAGTGACCAATTCTCCCGCATTGCCAGAACCTTTGGCAAATTTCATTGCAGGGGCTGTTGCAGGCGGAGTGGCCACATTGGTCTCATATCCGCTAGATTTGCTGCGGACACGGTTTGCCGCCCAGGGAACACATCCCGACGCAAGAGCTTACTATTCGTTACGGCATGCCATCGGTAAGATCATTCGAGACGAGGGATATAAAGGACTATTTCGTGGGATACGACCGGCACTGTCTCAGATCATACCCCAAATGGGATTTTTTTTTGCGACATATGTTCCTTGTCAAACTTTATTTTCTAAAACAGATCACATCAATTTTCTTGGTTCTGAAGATGCGCTTGCCGGGATAATGGCGGGAATTATCTCGAAAGCAGGCGTGTTTCCGCTGGATGTATTGCGAAAACGATTACAAGTCCAAGGACCAACACGCAATATGTACGCGTTAAAGAACATTCCGGATTATCCCAATTCTATGCTCGCCTGCGCGTCCATGATTATTCAAACAGAAGGAGTTCGGGGATTATATCGGGGCTTGGGAGTCTCGCTAATCAAAAATGCGCCTACTAGCGCAATAACTATGTGGACTTTTGAGCAATGTGTTCAGGCGTTACGGTGGGCACACACCGAAACGGCGGAATTCAAGGCATAGCATGTAATATACAATTACCATATCTCTTTAGTATAGTTTCCAACCTTTTAGATATACCGAGGTTGCTTCCGCGGTCTCGAACAACGATTGGGTAAACTCGTATTCGACAGCTGGCGGCTTACGAATCGATTTTTCAAATTCGGCATCCAGCATCTAAATTTCATTAGAAATCTTATAAAAGAGAGAACAAATATACTCACCGTACTATAAGAATGGTCCATGAAGTCTTCGATATTATAGGAAGGCTTGTTGAATGGCTCAGACATGATCTTGGCTAAGGTAGCGACATTCGGATGATAATGGGACTGTAAAGTCGCTAATTCCCAAAGCGAACTATCGAGCGCACCTGATTTGTTCGGATCTAGTTCTTTTGAGTCAAACGGATCATCTAGTTCAGTTAGATATTATTAGCTTGGATCCATGAAGACCACTTACTCAGACCGAACTTCGATTGCTCTTCAGGTGTCAAATTTATCCTTTGCAGCATTAAGTTGCAGGTATTGTGCTTCTTTAATAAATTATACACAAAAGGAATCACGATAACGATCGCAGATGGAGGGGCGGATAACGATAGTCTGGACATCCGTTTGATGAAAGAGGCTACCAAAGCAGCTGGTAAATGAGTTGAAGACAAAAATAGCTCCAGTAATCGAAAAAATCTTGAACGGTATTTGACATGCATGACATTGCGGTCAAGCAATGCATAGAGCTTGGCATAGAAGTTTGGGTAGTCCAGATTATATTTTTGCATCAGAGAAAACAAAGCATTTAACGCCAAAAGAGAGGTAGCACCACCTAAGCCTGATTAGAAAAATCTTTCAGTGAACAAAAGTTTTTTTTATATACCGGCATCGTATGAATCGGTCAAGAAATCCATGAGTAACTGAGGACGGTTAATATTCGGTATGATTTTTTGGTGCATGATCTGGAGAATCCGCTTATATTGATCTGGCTGCAGAGGTAGTTTCATCAGAGCCAGCCAAGCATCTTGCAAAGCACCTTTCTGTCCGGATAATTTCAATATCGGAGTTTTGGTTTTGACAGAAACAGAAACTAGAAACTTGTCGATCTCTTGCGCATCACTAGGAAACGAATTGACCGCAGAAAGAGCAGACAAAAGATTAGTAGCCAAGGCGTTCTGCTGTTCAGGAGTTTCGAGGGTAGTCGCCGCTGAAGCTAATATACTATTTAAAGATTAGATTAATTGAGTGCTAAACTTATAAATACATACGCAGCCTCATTGAGGAAGTGATATCTAATGTCGAAGTATTCGTTTACATAATTCTCAACAAACATCTCGACCAGATCCGATGCCAGATCGGATTTATGAGAGGGGAGAAGGAATTTGACCAACTTCGAAAATAATTCCAAAGAAAAAAAATATTCCCCTTTAGTAGACATGGAAACGCTTTCCTCATGGATAAGATGAATTAGAAAAGAGATAGCAGATGACTAGTTTGGAACATGTTAATGGAAAAAGGGCAAATCATCAAAATAACTTACGACCCGCTCCTCGTCATCATATCGCAAATCTTGTAGCAGCGCATCAATAAACTCATGGTATCTATCTTGAAGCCACAGAGCAAGAGTTTCACGAGCTGAGTCATCTGGATTAGTAGATTTAGAAGCTGAAGAAAGTCGGAGCAAATCCGCGGCCATGAGCTTTGCAAATGATCTAAACAGTGAAACTTTCGAAAGCATGACAATCTCGCCGTCATTATTCTAACATTTGTTACTAAATTCGCAAGTATATATCTCCACGCCAATGCACCTTCTCACCTTCAAATAGCTGTTAAGAAAAACCAGATTGTTATAGTATTCTGGTGCCTGAGCAATTTGTCGTTCCAAAGCTGCAATCGTATCTGCTGTCGGCTCAGGCGCCTCCGTCAGGGGACCGACTTGTTTTTTTAATTTCTTATTGCTCTCATAATCTGTATCTCGCCGAGATCTCTTTCTCATCTTTGATTTTCTCTCCATTGAAGGCATTGCCGCTGTTTCTTTCGTCCACACACTACCTAAAACTGAGCTATGCTCGGCCATTAGAACATAATTTTCAAGGTCCCATTGGGAGTTCGATAAATCTCAAAAACTTTAATTTCTCTGACTAATATCAGACTAATAAATTCGAATCATATGACTCAGCGAATTTCGCCGCGCGATTGGCCGAGCACGAAAATTCTGAGCTGGCCGGCCAATCCGCGCCCGGCTACTCCGTTCTCGTCCTCAGCTGTGTCTCTCACCCTCCTTTCGTTGTCCTACGTTCACCAGGCTCAGTTTGTGCACGCAATTCTGCTTTTCATCTCATTGTTGCTTTTAATTTAAGACCATCACAATGAGCTCCGCATTGGCTATTCGTTCGATGAGATGTAAGTATATTCTCGTAGTAGATGGAATTTGTTTTTGATGATCGAATTCGATGGATTGTCCAAGTTGTACGTTAGATTTTTGAACTGACTTTTTCGCGCTTATAGTCGCTGCTCGTTCTCAGGCATCAGTTTTCCGTGCTGGTAGCATTTCGTCGTATGTCTTTCTTATCTTTTAACTGCTGGTCGTGCTTTATAGGAATTATACGATACAAGCGATTTGGATTGCGATGTGTATTTCCTTGTGCAATTGATCAAAATGATCTGGACCGTTTGCGACGACATCGCAGAAGCATGCTATAGAACTAGATCTAACATCTTATCTTAGGTTTGTCGCGAAGGCTACCTACTCCACGAAGAATGAGCCCAAGGCGTCTGCGACCTCGTTGATTGCCCGACTTCCTGATACAATTCTGTCCAAGACTGGTCTGCTTGCTACCGGAACAGCGGCTGCTGTTTACGCCATCTCTAACGAACTCTACATTTTGGGCGACGAAACGACACTTTTGGCGATTTTCTCTTCCTTTATCTTCATGGTCGGAAAGCTTGGTGGTCCTGCGTACACCGATTGGGCTAATGGATACATCGCGAACATGACTAGCATCCTCAACAAGTCCCGAGAGACGCATGCTTCCGCTGTTAAAGAGCGTATTGACAGTGTTGGTCAACTCAAGGAGGTCGTCGACACGACAAAGATTCTTTTCGAAGTTTCGAAGGAGACCGTCAAGGCCGAGGCTGAAGCTTTTGAGCTCAAACAGAAGGTTGAAATTGCCGCTGAGGCTAAGTCTGTTCTGGACTCATGGGTCCGTTATGAGGCCTCTGTTCGTCAGCGCGAGCAGAAGCATCTTACCGACACCATTATTGCTAAAATTCAAGAGTCCATCAAGACCAAGAAAGTCCAGGCTGATGCTATCACTCAAGGTGTTGCTGAGATTGAAAGTAGGTTTTAGATCTTATAATATGGTAAATTGTCAATTACTAACAATTGCTTTAGAAATCTTTGCTTCCGCTAAATAAATATTATTCTGCAGTCTTCTCGTTGTTTCGGCTTTTGGGGATAATTTGGCAGTTTAATATAGTCTGATAGATTAATTTACGTAAATTGACCAAGACCTGATTAATGATTGTGTCTGACATTTAATCCTTTTCCTGAAAAGTCTATATTGCAGTTAATAAATGAAACAGGTAAAATATTCACAATACCTTTCAAATATCCTTTTGTTTCGGTTGCGAACATGGCAGCTTCTCTCAGATATAATTCCCGGACAGAATCATCTGGCGTATTCTCGTAGAGAGCTTTCAAAGCCCTGATCACTATACCAAGGTTACTAATACGCATTCATACAAAGCGAAGTTTGTGAACCGAACCTTTTAAATAATGCGGGTCGAACATCATAGGTCCAGTTAGTGCAAGATCAACAATATGGTCCCAAGTCATCTGTTCATGTTGGACACCACCGTATTCCCAGATCAAATTGGGGTTAATCAGGGGCCTGCCGACTTGAATATAGGTACGGAGAATAAAGATCCAAAGATTTACTAGCAGTGAGATCTTATACTGCATCGGTAAAAGTGGTAGCAATATGAGCACGGCGTGTGATGCGGTTAAAGTGTGAACAAGAGCGAAATCAACTTGATAATCGCCCTTATTATGCGTAGCAGTCACCAGCAAAGAAGTCGCGTATGAAATCTGATAAATTGTGTCGTTTGGATCTTATTTTTTAGCATCCACGAATGCAATTTCAACAAAGAAAGACGGCTTACTGGACAGATCAAGTCGAATCAAAAACGGTAATATCAATTCCTTCAAATCTCGAAACGGAGTATCTGATACATTGTCTAGTTCAGTATTATCTCGTACTTGGCCAAGGATCGTAATCGGATCTTCTGCTAACGCTGCAATCGATGGATTGTTCTGTAGTTTGACGTAAATCTTCATATATTCCTCCTCATAATCTTCTTTAGGAGGATAGCAGACAACATCGAGAGTAAGAGCTTGAAATTGTCAGGAACGCTTCACGGTATACGGTATAGATAGTTTACAGACCTTCAATAGCAACTTCAGCACTTCCCAATTCAAAGGCATACTTTTAATTAGTTTTAGGATGGCCGTGATATAAGTAGATACTCACAGCCAGATGTATCAAAGGATGAGCCACTAGAACAAATTAGATCGATTATCACAGTAACACGCCAGTGGAGCTCCTCACAATCAGCAGTCAATCCTTTCAGCAGCTTCGCCTCGTCGACCAAGAGATACTTGAAAACCACACGTTTCCAATCGAAGCTGGCAAATACAACTTCATCTGTAAAATAATCTCGATAACCTCTCTGGTATCTACGAGCATTAGCATTCAAAAGCTCGATCCAATTCAAGTAATCCTGACTGACTTACTCCCGTAGACCGTAAAAATCTCTCCAATCGTCACCGGTAACTTCAGCAGGCGAATCTTCTTGCCATATTTCCAGTCTTTTCGAATTCTCTTCGTATATCTCTACCAATTGTTCGGAACTAGCGCCCAAGAAAAAGGCTGAACCCAAAATCTATTCCATCAGCATTCCTCAAACACAAACCAAATTACTTACATGAGGAATATGATTATGAAACTTCCGTTCATGATAGAGTACCGAATACGTCGCTTCGTTTGCTCGCAATAATTGTTGCAGCTTCTTGTTGGAATCAGGAGATCCGTGACCGCCATGTAGCGATTTTGGTATGACACCTTCAGGCAGTAAATAAGGCAGAGCAGGCGTAGGACCTAACATAGTCCTAGAACTACTTGAATTTCCCATTGTGTATTATGTCAGTGACAGAATTTTAATTCAATTAAAAATCAAAAACAAGATCAATGGAAGATCAGAGTTGGGGCAGCCAACAAAGATAGTTGGGACCAAGTCGAGAATACGACGTGATGATGTCACAGAACTGCTTCAGAACATATGGTTTCAACCAAATTTACTTCATGTCGGCCGAAATTACAAACAAAGAATGGAAGCATGACAATATCACGTACTACGCTGAGCTTTTACCTCGAGTATCTTTTATTTCTGTCACAATCTCTCCAATTGACGCGGTCCCATCGCATATCACGCGCTTGAATTCACGAAAAGTGTTCTTCAAAGAGTCTGCTACAGATCCAACTTCAAGTTCTTTTCAACTTCCTGGTCCCGTGGCTCCTGATACTTCACTATCTCTTAGATCGTATGCGGAAGTCGCAAACAATGTCTTGACTCTACGACTAAAAGCTGCTCGGCAGGCGGAAGATGAAGATATCAGAGACCAAAAGCCACCTTTGATGTCCTCAGATTTACAGCTCGGTCTTCCGCTTGATTGTCGGACATGTCAGAATCACATACTACGAAAGGAAGTAAAATTCCTCGATATGCCTTCTGAAAATTGGTATGAGTTGATGGATTATTGGCATTGTCATAAGCCTGATGACCCCTGTGGTCATCACGCGAACCAACCGCTCTCTAGAGATATCCTGAAACCCAAAAAGGAGATTTGTTTAGTTGGACTCTTGTATATTTTAGTGTCAAGAGATGAGGTCGAAGGAGTACTATTTGAGGTATGTTTCATAGATCTAGATATATACTTGGGCAGTAAGAAGTCGCTTTGCTGAATTCCCACATGCAAAACGTCGATACAAATGCCCTAAATTAAATACTCTTCACTCAGTAGTTGGAGATTATGTGAACAGATGTGCTGATGTCGTGTTCCTTAATTGCAAATACTTATGGGTCTGATCTGTGCCAATCCTGGTATTGATATTTCTCGATATCTGGCAGGTGATCATACAAATCTAAATTTCATGACTATTTCTAACTTTATAGAATGAGGGATTTTTGTTTTGTCGAGAATGCAACATGAACATTGGCATGGTCGATAAAGTTGATAAGTCAATATTCAAATTGTTCAAATGGATGTGCTCTCTTGATAACACCAATTCTACCAATACAGCACCGGAATTGCTATTCAGTGAAGTTCTACTTGACATCATTAGATTTCATTCTACATACATATTTACTCTATTCAATTTCTCAAATCAAAGCGTTCCGTGCTTATTTGTAAGTTGATCTATATGCTTTGAATTGATTACGAATATAACCAACCATTATAGATTTGGGTGTTCAATCTCGACATGCGATATGTTACTGCGAAGACTCCAAATCCGGCACACGCGATTCAAGTCCTCTATTCTTGCAAAGAGTTGCCCGAGGCCAGCAAAGTCGTTACCGAACGACTAGATTTACCAGATTCTTTAATAGAGCTCATAATGGATACACTCTCTACTCGCAATGGATATCTTCCGAAAAGTTTGAAAGTATACAGAAACTGGAATGTAAGTTTTCTGCACAGAGTATAATGCATTTGATATGTTCTATTTGCTCTTTCCGAGCTTTTGCCGTTCCCGAAGGTTTGAGCTTTCGATACTATACCAAGCGGCTCCGGCAAAGACGAGCGCGGCGCCCAGAACTGTTCCAAGTGCCAGTTGATTGCCAAAAATGTAAATCGACAATAGCAAACTTGCACACTTGCGAACATTGAGGACAATCGTCACAGTCAGTGCCGTAGCATTGCCCGCTAAATTGTTTACTCCTCGAACACATAGGTATTGAGTGGCACCGTTGAGAATAAGATAGAATAATTGTTGGGGTAGATATAATCCCTTGTACAAGCCAGGAAGAGGAGGGATGATCTGGATCAGCTTCGAGTCGAGCAAAAATTTAAACTCTCTTGATATCGAGCCTCTAACAGGTATAAAGAGTGGAAGTGTCAGAAAATGCTAAGTACAAGTACATTAGAAAAGTAAGGTCCATCGGGGAGTGGGTACATATCTCACCATATAAAATAGATTTTCCCGCCAGTGGCTCCCATACTTGCGATAGGTGTTTTCTGTGAATTGACTCATGACAGCAGACAAAGCCTGCGCGATGAATAAAATAGAAATTCCAAACGTGAACTCTTTAGTAATTGAAGAATCTTCATCTGCTGTGACGCTTTTATTCTGGGCATCGAAAAGAGTCGCAGAAATGACGCCGATCGTCAGGATGAACACACTGGTAATTTGGTTGGCAGAGTAGTGCTTGCCATTGATATACCCAACCACTAGACTGAGAAGGGTACCACCGGAGCGGAAAATGATATGCACGGGAACAGAGATATGATATCGCCAAACAAGGTTGTTGAGGAATGAGACAAGAAAGAAAAGAGTAACAATGATTGCGTACCGTCGGTAAGGTACATGGGGTGGTTGAAGAAACAGAGGAGGATTCGACACGGAGAAAAAGTGAAGGTATCCCTCCGAGGCAACGAAAAGAAATTGCACGAGCGTGATGAGATCTCCTGTACAATATGAGCTGAATAGAATTTTAGATAAAAGAGGATGTGCAACCGACCTGCTTGCGGATGTTCACTGTTAATGTGTTAGCATTCATTCGAGTTTCCATACAGGAACAACATACTTGACAATTGCTTCTAAAGTAAAGACATTCGAACAGCAACCACCGAATATGAGACTGAGTATAAGTGTCCATTGAGGAGCTGTAAGCTGAGCTACAATAGGAGCCACAGCAGGAATATCAGAGGCATCAGAAGGTCCAGTTCCAGAAATGGATGAGGCCTTGTCGGACGGTCTCGAAACAACACTCCCGACAGAGAGCGGACGAACTTGCGCGGCTGTTGAAGATGCGACAGTGCCCGGCTTCGAATATCGCGCCATACAAAAACAATAAAATATCGCTTCTAATGACACAGCGATTGCATCCGCTACCTGGGTCGATTCCAGCCAATTGCACAAACTCAGGAGTTTAGCTAGTAGTTTTTGACGCTTCAATTGCATCAGCTACAACAGCTCCAGCACGGTCGCTACTTTGGGACAGTATGCGGCTCTGTGCGGCTCTCGGGATAATAGATGGCGCGATACCGAGGAGGGACTTAGTTGCAACAGAGCTCGACGGATTTCCCGGTCGATAGTCCGACAGAACGACAGTCCGACAGCCCAACAGAACAAAATGAAAAATAAAACTCTGGTTATAATCGGAGATGAATCTTAGTACATTTTCTTTGGCCTGGAAAAGTGAGTCACACGAAGGTACGGAAGTTGCGAAAGGGCGCCAACCTCGCGGCGAGTGCAGCGGGGATTAGACTGGGAGTTACCACTTTAGGGCATTACGCCACTGCTCGCCATTTTTTTGTTGGAGATACCGTAGAAGAGATTGAAATCGATAACAGGCTCAATGGAGGGTTAGACTGACCGGCGATATTTTTTTTTATTTACATAAGAGGGGGCTTAAAGATCGTACTTTCTGACAGTGATTCAGCGATCTGCCGAACAAACCTGGCTTTCACGCGCTTAGTGCTCGTCCTAGCTGGTCGTCTGCTCATAATCTCCAAGGTATAAAGGTCTTTCTCACTAGGGGCAGCAGTTTCAGTACGGCAATTGCGTGACTTCTACATTTTCTATAATTTACGCAGACGACATTTTGGAGCTCACAGAAATATTTATTGACACTGAATCTGCAAATATGACGATCTGTCTTGACCCCGAAGGCCTGGGACCAATATCTCCACTCTACTACAGTTTTACGCCTTGCTTTGCAGACTCAGTTTTTCCCATCGTCACAGGTCTAGCACTCCTTGCGCTAGCACCTCTGGATCTGAAAGCTCTTGGACAGGCGCGTTTAATCTACGTAGTACCCAATATCTGGTTCTATTTGAAGCTCGGTCTTGCTGTACTTGTATTCCTTACTCAGTTTGCCTTCTTACTGGCTCAATACGATCTCTCCGGCACCTGGGACGATCTACGAGTCTATGCTACTGTCATATATTGCATATCTATTCCAGCTGCGGCCTACGTCCAATATTTTGAATTCAATCGCACCCGAGTTGCCAGCAGCTATGTTCTTTTCTACTGGTTTATCTCTGCCTTGTCCGAGTTTATTCGTTTCTTTGGTATGGTTCAGCGTGGAGTATGGCTCGACCATTTCTATCTTTTTACAAATTTCACAATTTCTATGGTCGCCACTTTCATTTTATTCTTAGGTATGTGTAATTTTGCTAAAAATGTCCTGCCGAGCTGTTTCTAACGCAATTCTAGTCTCTGCTTTCACTCCCATGCCGACTGCACTTTACCAGTCGCTTCACCGAGAGATAGAGAACCCACCGCCAGCAGAAAGTGCAAACATCTTTTCTCGGCTGACATATACCTATCTCACTCCCCTAATGAAACTAGCTTATAGCGATGATCTTACCGAGGCTGAGCTGCCTGATCTGCCGAAAATTATTCGCACTGATAGGGTGAGAATGAGTTTTGATCAACAATGGGAAGCACAAAAGAAAGAACACGGAGAAAATGCTAGCCTATTTACAGCCTTGTTCAGCTGCTTCGGTTCCATTTACCTCAAGGGAATTGCTTTGCGAATACTGGGAGATTCTCTTGCATTCGTGCAGCCAAATCTACTCAAGCGTCTTCTTCTGTTTGTCAACACTTATCGCACTGACAATCCCGTTCCGTTGTCAGGCGGTGTCGTCATTGCAATTGGAATGTTCGTATGCTCACTTGCTCAAACTATGCTTTCTCAGCTATACTTTGAGCGGGCATTTACAGCTAGTACTAGTATCAAAGCATCTTTGATTTCTAGCATTTATCGCAAAGCTATGATTCTCTCGAATGATGGCCGACAGTCAAAGTCGACTGGCGATATTGTAAACTTGATGAGCGTCGATGTTCAAAGAGTCCAAGAGATTTTGGAGTCTGGACAATCTCTTTGGGTAGGTCCGTTTCAGATAGTCTTGTGTCTGTATAATCTCCATGCTCTCATGGGTAACAGCATGTGGATTGGCGTACTTCTTACAGTTCTTACAGTTCTCGGCAATGGCTACATAGCCCGCTTGCAACGTGCTTTACAGAAAGTCCAGATGAAGGTTAAAGATAAGCGAGCCCGCTTGACTGGTGAAATGTTGGTTTCTATCAAATCTATCAAGCTTTACGCTTGGGAGCAGTCCTTTATTGACAAATTGAATGAAATCCGTAATAATCAGGAACTGCGCAACGTTCGTCAAAAGGGCATCTACTCTGCCACGTCAAACTTTCTAGGATCTTGCTCTCCTTTCTTTGTATCTTGTGCTACATTTGCTACATTTGTCTGGACTTCGAACAAGCCTCTGTCAACCGACATCGTCTTTCCGGCATTAACTTTGTTTAATCTTTTGTCTATTCCATTGACAATGTTCCCACAAGCTGCCACTGCACTAGTGGAAAGTCTTGTTTCTCTCAAGAGATTGAGCACGTTTTTACTCACCGAGGAGCTCCAGCCGGACGCGGTTCGCAAATTAGATCCGTTGTACGGACTGGGCGACATTTCTGTATCTGCCGAGAAGGGAACCTTTTTATGGAACAGACTCGGTAATGGCGATGCTGCATTGAGAAACATATCTTTCCAGGCACGAGTTGGTGAGCTCTCCTGTATTGTGGGCAGAGTTGGCTCTGGAAAGTCTGCAATGTTACAGGCAATACTTGGAGATTTATATCGTGTTTCAGGATCTGTTACTGTCCATGGCTATGTCGCGTACTGCGCTCAGGTTCCTTTTATCATGAATGCTTCCGTGAAAGACAACATTTTATTTGGAAAACGATTTCATGCTGATTTCTACGAGCAGACTATACGCGCATGTGCGCTAGTGGAAGATTTTAGGGTCTTGCCCGATCAAGATGAAACTTTGGTGGGCGAAAAGGGTATCAATTTGTCTGGTGGACAAAAAGCACGACTCGCTCTAGCCAGAGCTGTTTATGCTAGAGCTGACGTATATGTCTTCGATGATCCATTATCTGCAGTGGATCAACATGTCGGACGACATATCATTGATAATGTATTAGGTCCCCGTGGTCTTCTAGCTTCTAAAACACGAATCATGACTACTAATGCGATTGCCGTTCTTTCGGAAGCCAATAACATCACGATGCTACGCGAAGGCGAAGTGGTCGAGTCGGGATTATACACGGACGTTATGAATGCGGAGAATTCGGAAATCAAACAGCTGATTGAAGAATTTGGAGCTTCTCAGCAGTCTCATGTGGAAGACTATGATCTGAATGAAGAAGAAGCTGCCGAGAAGCCTGATCCGCTCACCGCATCTAGTGAGGAAGAAGAGGAAGACGTCATTGAAGAGTTTTACGAAAACGGGGCTCCATTAGCTTTTGGACTGCCATTGCGCCGAGCAAGTACTGCTAGCTTTCAAAAGCCTTCGTTGATGGATGCCGTTCCTACGCGAAGACTGCGAATGGATAAAGAGCATTCTGAAAAAGGTCGGGTCAAACTTAGTGTATATAAGGAGTATTTAAAGACTGCAAATGTGAAAGCGGTGTCTGCTTTTTTGATTCTGATTGTCGGTTCAAATGCATTATCAGTTGGAGGTAATATTTGGTTGAAGAAATGGTCAGATGAAAACACGCGTCTGGGCTCGAATCCTGATATCGGGAAATATCTGGGTATCTATCTCATATTTGGTGTATCTGCTGCAATTTTTACACTCTGCTGTACTTTAACCCTTTGGATCTTTTGCACCATCCGAGCCGCTAGAGTTCTTCATGATCGGATGTTGATGCATGTCTTGCGATCGCCAATGTCTTTTTTTGACACAACTCCGATGGGACGTGTAATTAATCGGTTCACAGCCGACGTGAGCCGAGTTGATGAGGTTCTTGCTCGTGTTTTCAGCAATTTCTTTTCACGGCTGTTGAAAGTGCTGTTTTCGCTACTAGTTATCACAACCGCGAACCCGTCGTTTATTCTGTTCATCACACCAATCACAGTGCTTTATCTTTATTACCAAAGGTACTATGTCAGAATTTCTCGAGAGCTGAAGCGGCTGGAATCTGTATCTCGGTCGCCAATATATGCACATTTCCAGGAGTCTTTGAATGGTATCAGTACTATTCGAGCGTACGAACAGATCAAGAGGTTTGATCGCACTAATGAGTATCATATCGACACCAACAACAAAGCGTACTTTCCATCCATGCTTGCGCGACGCTGGCTTGCGATCCGGCTAGAGGCTCTTGGGTCACTGATTATCTTTCTTGCAGCACTGCTTTCCGTATTTTCCGTTGTATATGGGAACTTCACCTCAGGTGTTGTCGGCCTTACGATGTCTTATGCTCTACAGATCACACAGGCCATGAGCTCGATTGTTCGAATTACAGTGGAGGTCGAAATCTCCACAGTTTCAGTGGAACGAATCCTAGAGTACTGCGAGCTGCCGATGGAAGCACCGGCTATTATAGAGAATAATCGCCCAGGCTCCAAGTGGCCAATGGAAGGTGCTGTTGAATTTCGGGAGTACTCGTCGCGATATCGTCCTGGATTGGACTTGGTGTTAAAGGGCATCAATCTGAAGATTCGACCGCAGGAAAAAGTAGGAATTGTTGGTCGAACGGGGGCAGGAAAGTCGTCACTGACCTTGGGTCTATTTAGAATGGTTGAACCTGCTGGAGGATACGTGATAATTGATGGAGTCAATACAAGCAAAATTGGGCTGCAAGATTTACGGGAACGATTAGCGATTATTCCCCAAGACTCCCAGGCGTTTGAAGGAACTGTCCGAGATAATATTGATCCCGGTGGAAAGCACACGGACTCCGAAATTTGGGCCGCCCTAGAATTGAGTCATTTGAAAGCCCATATTGAAGGCATGGAGGGAAGGTTGTACGCCATGGTTAGCGAGGGAGGATCGAATTTGTCGGTTGGTCAACGACAATTGATGTCGCTTGCGCGTGCACTTTTGACTCCGAGCAAGATTCTTGTTTTGGACGAGGCAACGGCGGCCGTCGATGTTGAAACAGATCATATTATTCAGCAGACGATTCGAGCTGAGTTTAAGGATCGCACGATTCTGACGATTGCACATAGATTGAACACGATCATCGACTCGGACAGAATTGTGGTACTTGCTAACGGCCGTGTGGCGGAATTCGATACACCTCAGGCTCTTTTGGAAGATAAGCATAGCTTGTTTTATGCGCTTTGCAAACAAGGTGGATTGGTGGAATAAATTTATCTATCATTAGTTTTAAGATATATACAGAATTTTTTTTGTGTTTACACTAAAGTGTAGCCACCGTCGATGATGATATCGGCACCAGTAGTGTACGTGGAAGCATCAGATGCAAGGTATAAATAAGCTCCGACGAGCTCAGAAGTGCTTGCCTCTCGACGGAGGGGGATCATGGAAGTCCATTCTTTGCGGAGCTGCTTATCTGCAAAACTGGTAATTTCTGTGATTGTGTAGCCTGGGGAAACAGAGTTGACACGTGCAAAACCAGCCCATTCGACGGCCAAATTTTTCGACATAGCGGTCACAGCAGCTTTAGAAATATTATAAGCGGCCTGATGCTGAGGGATGTTGACGATCTGTGCAGACATGGACGACGTGAATATCAACGAACCTGATTGTTGCGCCTTGAACAGTCTTCCGGCGCATTTCGCGACATGGTAGCAACCATTGACATTGACATTGACGATCTGGTTCCACTCTTCGTCTGTCGGTGGTGCAATCAGTTCACCTGCGGTCCACGCAACTCCAGCGTTAGAAACCACGATATCGATTGTTGAGAACATTTTTACTGCTTGGTCGAACGCATCCTCCACTGCGGTAGAATCGGCCACAGGAATATGGAGAGCGAGTACCTGGACATTTGCAGATTTAGCTAGTTCGGCAGCCGTTTCGATGGCCTTCGTAGATGAGTTATAACCCAAAACGATGTTTGCTCCAGCATGTGCGAACGCAGTAGCGACTGCAAGACCAATACCTGTGCTAGCACCGGTGATTAGCGCGGTCTTGCCTTTGAGTGAAAATAGTCCAAGTGGATTCTGTAGCGACATGATGTAGATAAATAGAATAGGCTTATACTTCACTAATTGATCTGAAAGGCAACATCATTGCCCCCGACCCCCGACGTTCTTATTCTCTGTTTATATATTGCGGGGGAGGGGCGACTGGCACCATTGGGAGATGGTGAACCTCAGGTCCAACAAAGTCCCCCCGCGGGATTTGAACGTTAGGTGGAGACTGGAGATGGATAAATGGAATTGAATAACATTGAATGGAATAAGATATTCGGTTATTTGGATTTATTCATTTCATCGTCGCAATTACTCTACAATGTATTTTGACGTGATTATCTAGCGTTCAGTTGCTGTTGCATGAGAAATAATATGAGATGAAATTGAATTCTATTAAGAAGCTGCATGTGTACACGTAATGCCAATAAGCTATGCTTTCCAAAGTTCAACCGATAGAATGAAATCTAGGAAATAATTGGGCTGAATGGTGAAATAAATCAAGGAAATCAAATAAACTTCGCTCATCGAACTAATTACATGTTAATAACTGTACGGTCTTCACAGATAGAGTCACGTGTAAGGAAAAATCTATGCCGCACTAAGTAAGCTTATCCAACTCTTCATACTGTGGAGAATTACTGAGATCCATCAAGAGTCGAGTCCAATATTCGACGGAAGCAGCTAAACTTGATGTTCATGTTTGAGCGATAATACTATCCAAGAAATAACCCACATCGGAGACTTTAGGGGAATATTTTATCGGTCTTCTGTGACGGCTAGTTTCTCTGAGTTCATTGACCATGGAAACCTTGCCGTCGCCATCGTCCCCTAGTGTTTTACTAGACTCTGCCCGAGAAATGTCTTATGGCTGTGTAAGATGATCTTGTATACCTAATTCAAATTCTAATCTCACCTTTACTCAGATCTCGGGGGTCGCTGGTAAGCTCTTTGAATATCCTTTCGATACAATCAAAGTTAGACTACAAAGTCAACCAGACGGTCAGCCATTGCGATTCCATGGTCCATTCGACTGCTTCCAGCAGACGTGGCGAACTGAAGGTATCGGTGGCTTTTACCGAGTAAGTTATTTTGTTTCCAGTAATAACCACGGATGGATTGAGGTACTGATTTTGAGAATAGGGCTTGTTTTCACCGCTCGTTGGCGCAGCAGCCGAAAATGCTTCTCTGTTTTTATCATATGAGACTATCCAGGCTGCTTTGAGGTCGCTAGTATTCACCGACATTGGACCTACCCAAAAACTTCCATTATCTGCATTGTTAGCATGTGGAGCGCTTTCTGGTGCATTCACCTCGTTCATTCTCACCCCGATCGAGCTCATCAAGTGTAAAATGCAAGTCCAGAATCTTGTTCTCTACCATGAATACGATAATGATTCTTCTCACAACACATCTAAAGGATCTTTGTCTCCTCGGTCTTCTATTCATTCAGTGCCTGTTCAGACGTCTCAGTACCAGCACAGATCAATGACCACATCAGCAGCGACAGCAACAAACTCTATCACTCAGAAGCAAAGACCGCCTGGCGCGCTTGCCCTTATCCGACAAGTATATAGCGATACGGGCATTTTAGGATTTTGGAGAGGTCAACTGGGAACCCTGTTCCGTGAAACAGGCGGGTCTGCTGCCTGGTTTGGTTCTTATGAATTTGTATCTTCACTATTAAGAGAGCGTCGTCGCAAATCCTCCCCCTCATTATCCGACTCTACAGCTAATCCACCTACTGATGCGATTATTGCCGGCGCATGTTCAGGGATCGCATATAATTTATCCTTATTCCCTGCAGATAGTATTAAGAGTCGCATGCAGACCGAGTCAGTTTTGTCCTCCTCGCATACGAGCTCCGGCAGAGGCTTTTTGCAAGTTGGAAGAGAGATGTACCGACAAGGAGGAATAGGAATCTTGTACCGTGGCTGCGGAATGACCGTTGCCAGAGCTGCTCCAAGCAGCGCAATCATCTTTTGTGTATATGAATACTTGAAGTCAAAGTTTTAGACATTAATTATACTCGGATTAGCAGCGATACTGGTGCTGCAATGACTAGTTAAGGTTACTGTACATAATGTAGCAGTTATGTGATCATTATAAATCTAAAAAATTGCAACTGCATTAGGAGGCGAAGATACACCACCAAGCGTATTAAGCGGGACAGAATTGAAGAAAAAAGTATATCGATTAAGTTTCTTACAATGCAGTGCTAGTTCGTCCAGATCGAACAACTCGCCCAGCGCAAGACCCCAGCCTGCAATACAGATTCGATGGATAGACCATTCCGGATCTTGAGCCGGAAACGCCTCAACAGCAAGAGAATCAGAGACCAAGACAGGGAAATGTCTGTCCCAAATCCATTTGAACATCTCGGGTGTCTGCTCTATGCCAATTGCCGCTGTAGGCGGTGTAACCGCTTGTCGGAGACTGTCTTCGTCGAGATTTCTGTACGCAGTCGTAGTTCCGGTCCGGATACAGAGAATATCTCCCGGCTTGAACTCGATTTTGCTTTCTTGTGCAATTTCAAGTAAACTGCTCAGCGGAATTTTTGTGTGCTCAAAGCAGTTATACTTGATACCTCTTGCTTCTGCATACGCGGCATAATCTAATAACACGCCTCGACCAATTATGCCTTTCTGGGCCCACTTATGAATACCAATTCGAAGCGTCGTATTATCAACAATTTCAGAGGATTTGGTTCCTCCATACCAAATACTTCTATCCGGTAAATCTAGTGCTTCTATGGTTTCTTTGCTGATTGAAGGATCATACGAAATGGGTTGCGAATGGTGTCGAAGTCCATCCCACTGCGATCCAGACTGTGGATTCAGCGTCAATACGTCATCAAAAACAAGCGGATAGGAAATAAAAGAAATATCCAGCTTAAACTTCTTTCTTCCAAAAAATGGTTCTCGGGGTTCTTGAAGAGGCTGCGTAATGCAGATTCGTTCTCCGGTGCGAATTTCCGAGTTGGCGGAAGCTGCTATATACTTGGGGGTCATGAGTCCAAGCATGCCCATCGCTTCTTCATCAGAGTTCGCCGCATATGGCCAATATCGCCGGATATTTGGCAAATCTTCGTATTTAGGCAAATCCGCAAACTCTTTTGGGGCTGACATCGGTTCGTTAAACTGATGAATTTGTTAGAACATCCATTACAAAGGGCGGTGAGCGGCGAACTGGCTTTATTCATAACGCGAGCCGCGTCAGGGGGATATTCTCGGGTATCAATTCGAAGTTGTATCAGCTATTCTTACAATTGGTAGTATCTCATATAATACAGAATATTACAAAATTATAAACAATCATTCCAACTGTTTGCGTGATCGGTTAAATCCCCGGAAATATTTTTCTCGAAACTGTTCGCCATCGTAAACTCGCATTGGCCTTGAATCGCCAATATTTACAGACCCATCTCTGACAGCCGAACGTGGGAGACGAACATACGTTAAAAGTCTCCGAGACCATTTATTGAATTCTTGCACGCAATTGGAAATTAAAATCATATCGGCATGGTAAGGAATGTCACGATCCTCATAATCCTCATTAGAAGTAGGCATCCAGCAGCACAGTCGCCCTTCGTCAGCTAGATGCAGTGCAGAAAAATCCATCAAATCATCAAGCAAAGCATCAAACCGATAAGGCTTCTTCGGAGGAATATAATCTAACTGCAGATGCGAAAACTGACCGTTATGAAGCAAAGTTGGCTGGTGATCCGCATATCGGTCGGGATCGCGTGAGCCCAGCACCTTCAATCCTTCTCGAACGCCGTAAGGAGGATCACAAACAATGGCATCCAAAAACATAGATGGTCGGATCGGATTATGCGTAAAATCACCAATGAATGTGTCGAGGAATCGACTTTGAAGGTGATACTGCTTGTAGTTGGAGCGAATATTATTTCCTTTTGCCTTGCCCTTCATCTGCCTTCCGTCGATATCTGAACCTAGGGCCATCGCGCCAAAGTGACTTGCAGCCACAAGAAAACTGCCCGTTCCAGCAAATGGATCGTAAACAATTTTAGATGGACCTGCCAGTGCAATATTGCACGATATTAGCGCTAATTCTGCATCGAAAGAGGTCGTGCCTATGAATCTTCGCTTCTTCAGATCGTACTTGTCAACCACTGAGCGCTGACTTTCAGCAATCAGCCTGCCAAACACAATTATCCGGGGCTGCCTTGTCTCTTCCTCATTCTCAGATTCACTGTATTCTTCGATGATCGCAAAAACTTCATCCGGATTTCGCATTTTGATAGGTCCCTCGAACCCTAAGTAAGAAAAGCTGTCTATCAGGTCCCTCTGCGCTTCCTTGGTGCGTGAACTTTTAAAAGATATTATATCAAATTTGAACGAAATATCTTTGTACACTTTTAATATTTTAGTAAAAAGTAAAGCCAACAAGTAGACTCAATACAAAACAAATCTCTTACTTGGAAACATATGGCAGGATTCTGATTTAACTTCCTCATGTAGGGCAGCTAGCGAACCAGCAGCTCCCCATACTTCATAAATAGCACGAGCAAGAATAGATCTTCTCAACAGCCTTTGAGCTGATTCGATATCATTTATCGTGACAAATAAAAAAGGGGACTGTAATAAGCAAGCTGATGAGCATTTGAACTAGTTCAAGATATATATGTAATATCCAGGTCGGCCTTCACTTACCGAACAATTATGTCCACTGAAATCAACATCAACCTTTTCCAGTGTTGCAAGCGCTTCAAGCTCAGCCTTGCGAAAATTTTCGTACTTCTGAGCCAACAGAATCAGATATCTTCCCATAATCTATCACCATTCATTACCGTCTGTGTTAATCAATAATCATTCCGTAACTCATAAAATTTAGATATTCTCCATCTGGCTTTCAATTTCTTTCATATCACGTGCATTATGTCCCGACGTGGCTGAAACAAGGCTGGTGAGTCTAGTCTGTGGCGTTGCATACGCGATGAAAGCCTAATGCACGTGCTGGGAGGAACTGAAAACAAACCAGTCTGTTTTAGGAAATATGTATACAAGTGTGTGTGTTGCCGTGGTGACGGGATCCCACATTCCACTTCAACATACGCTCGGTCGTCACTGTTTGCTTTTCAAGATTTGATTGTTGGACATTTTTCCATATTTCCTTGTTTTCTGCAAAAATTCTGAAGGGGAGTTTGTTTTTATCCTTGTTTTCTTGAGTCAGTGGGTTCTATTAGTACCTTCTGTTCGCTGCTACTGGTCTGCCCTTCTCCAAGTTTCAAGAACACGTCGTCGTCGCATTGCTTGTCTGTTAGGTTTTCCGGTTTCTAGTGCTCCGTAACGCGACATGTAAGTTTATTTCTGTTCCGATGCACTTTTATTATCCACGGCATAATGCTTGCGATGACTTGTTCTGTCTGAAACCTGAGTGTTCGTGTTTACGCGACACAAATTCTGTCTAGTCTCGTTACAGTCTTCTTATTGGTGCTACAGTTCCCGCCGATCTATCCTAACTTTTTCCTTACAGACCGTCTTCTCTCCAGCGTCCTAGTTCTCTAGTTCTACCACAACAGCGCGCCCGAGACAACACCGTGTCAGTTTTGGCCAACATTGTTTGATATCAAGAGAATATACATATTATAATCTTTATCTTTCAATAGGATGGCTAGCACTGTATGTATTTTCTTCTCTTGTGACACCGCTGAGCAGCGATCTCGGTCGTGCCAATCAGCAGACGCATATATTGATGGCTAACTCCACTCCAGAGAAGGTCCACTAGAACATCGGCTTCAGTGACAAATGATGAGAATAATGTTGGCAGCATTGGCACTACGCGTCTGACGCGTGCAAAAGCTGCGCGCGAGGGCAAGTCAGCTATTGCCAAACCTGTGTCCACTGCAACTTCAGTACTCTCAGCAAAACACGTTGATGCGTCAGGAAAGACCACCAATACAAGAAAGCGCGCAGCACTCGGTGATGTTAGTAACGTTCACAAGGACGTTGCCGGCAATGATGGAAAGGACAAAGCTCAGCACGCTGCCAAACTTGTCAAGACATCCACTTTATCAAAATCACGCGTCTTGCCGCGGACAGCTACGATTTCATCAACAGAACAACAAATAGTAACCACCGAGAATTCTGCTCCTACAAATGCCACTACACGGAGAAAACGTGCGCCTTTGAAACCATTAAGTTCCACGTCTGTCGCGCAACGGTCGACTGTCAGACGGACACGAACTCGTTCCACACAATTTACAATCCAGGAAGAGGAAGACAGCAAATTACCGTCAGATGCAAATAAAGAAAATGAAGATCCGGCGAAGGCACAGACTAAGCGTCTTGGCTCTACAGACGACTCTAGCTTTGACGACCAAGAATACGTCGAGGCTGCAGAAAATTTGCCAGAACTTGAACAGACCGTTGTTCCTGGCAGCGAAGTTGCTACGGCATCACAAGAAGTAGTTCAGGACTGGGACGATCTTGACGCTGACGAAATGGATGATCCCACAATGGTCGCGGAGTATGTGAATGAGATTTTCCAATACATGAGTGAGCTGGAGGTCAGAACTATGCCAAATCCCAGATACATGGATAACCAGGGTGAACTTTTGTGGAAAATGAGAGATATACTGGTTGATTGGCTAGTAGAAGTGCATACAAAATTTCGCTTGTTGCCTGAGACGTTGTTTTTGGCTGTTAATATAGTCGATCGATTTCTGTCGCTCCGAGTTGTTGGTCTTGATAAGCTACAATTAGTGGGTATTACAGGTTTATTTATTGCGGCAAAGTATGAGGAAGTATTTTCGCCGTCAATCCAAAATTTCATTTACGTTGTTGATAGTGGATATACTGAGGAGGAGATGTTAAAGGCGGAAACATATATTCTCAAAATTCTCGAGTTCAACCTTTCCTATCCGAATCCTATGAACTTCTTAAGAAGGAATTCAAAGGCGGATAATTACGATATTCAGACTCGAACAGTAGCCAAATACTTGATGGAGATTGGCATGGTAGATCACCGATTTATGAAGTACGTTCCGTCGCATATTGCAGCGACCGCGATGTATTTGGCGCGGGTAATTTTGGAGCGGCCGTCATGGGATAAGAATCTTGTGCACTATTCTGGTGGATATACTGAGGAGAGTATAAGGCCAGTCTGCGAGCTTATGATCGATTATTTGGTGCGGCCAGTAAGACACGAAGCCTTTTTCAAGAAATATGCAAGCAAGCGGTTTCTGAAAGCGTCGATTATATCCAGACAATGGGCGAAGAAGTATGTGGAGGAGCATCCTGGAGAGATCTACATTGGGGAACTTACGGATGAGGGAGAAGAAGAATGAATAATTGAAGAGCAATGTTTTGATATATCAGATGGGTTATTCTAATTTATATTTATATATATTGTTAAAGTATATCAATGGAATTGAGATGAGTGAGTTGCTAGAAGAGCATCGAGGAAGAAGGAACGAGATGGAAGAGAAGAGGGAAAGGAGATCAGGGACTGGCATTACATTTTTAGATTGAGATATCTATTATAATAGTAACGAGAATATTTTACAACTAGATTAATTATAGGAGCATATAAACACCATTAATGAGGAGAACACCGAAAAGATTTAAACCCAAGTAGAAGATGCAAGGAGATAGCTAATTCTCCTGGGCGACGCGGAGTGCAGTCTCGATATCATGAGCAGTATATCGAGCCGTTTTGCCCAAGCAGAGACCGCGGCCACAGAGCCAAGACACAAGTTTATCAAGATCCACGCACTGAGAGCCGGCGGACGTTTCAATCGATTTCACCATTTCGCTAACTTGCCAGGCGTTAAAATAGGAAGGATAGTTGACGCCGTAGGAATCAACAACAGCTTTTTTCTGGGATTCAGGACCAATAGCATCGGTACTCATAAGCCGACGACTAAGACAGATGAACTTCACTTTAGCGTCAGGGATACCATCTGGAAATTTACGGTTGATAATGTCACGGTTGCCTGAAATAAGAATCAAACAGGAGAACGTGAGTCCCACACGGAGCAAAGCTTCCACAAGCTTTGAATATCGGTCTTCACCAGGCCAGGAGTCAACTTTGCAACTCATAATGTCAATGAACCGTAGCACAAGAGGTTTTTGATTATTCTCGACGAGCTCGTTGCTAGTTGGGAAAAATTGACTGTCAAATTTTTCAGCCTGACCGATATAATAGTCGCTAGATCCGAGCGAAGAGAGGGTAGTGGTCAGATTTGTGAGTTCCGATCGAATCTGATCAGTCGCAGGCGGAGCAATTGTAAATAGCTTTCTCGCGGAGTCTGTCAGAACGTTGATATATCCAGTATACTCGGTCTGCATAGCTAGTTGCAGGCCCGCCTTGCAAATGTCCAGACTCGCGCTCTGCATCTGCGCTATGGTGTTTTCAAGAAATTCCACGCGATCATGGAGACTCGACAAAGCTTGCTCCTTTTTCTCGCGATATGTTTTCTGGGCTTCCCGGATTTGGGCTCGGCGCCGCTACAACTCTGGTTAGAAGGTCTGCCTAGATAGACAAAGGAGGCAGCACTCACGTCCGCGCTAGAACTCGAATTGTTCAAACGAGGCCGACCGCGACCTTTCTTGATTATAGCGCCAGCGATAGGAGGACTAAGAGAAGTGTGTTGGCGGATATCCCGATTGGGTTTGCAAAGACTACGCGATATTCGAGTCAAGTTCTCAGGCACGCTTGGAATAGGCTTGGCAGGGTGAGTAAGGCTCGAACCCCCATAGGAGTCAAGGGAGACATCAGCGAACAACGACGGAGCCGGCGACGGAGACAATCCTGTGTACGGTGAGTGTTCTCTTTTCAAGATTGTCTTGCGATCATCATGGCCGAGATAAATCTTGGACTCATTGGAAGCTGCAAAATCAGAAAAGTCGTCGAGTGTAGGAAACGCAGGTAAAAGCCCAACGACGTCGTTAAAGCTACTACTAGTGCCAGTCGCGCTTCCCGCGTTGCCCGGAAAATACTGCAGAATTTCCTTTTCGACGTCCTCAAACCAATTGAGATATCGCTCAGACATCTTCACCGATTCGAAGTCCTTGTTTGCTGCTGGGGAATACGTATCTATTTGCCTGACCGTAGATGATGCTGTTCGCTGCAACCCCGGATGAGCTTCAATATTTAATCTGCAGTCCACCTCAACCGGTTATTTGTCAGAATATTCACTTAGACAGCGCGCTATCCCGTTAGAGAAGCTTAGCGTGGCAAGATCTCCCAATGACGTCACAAAGATCTGAACAATAGTTAAGCCAGCACGAAGACGCAGCCTTGCAGCCGCTCTGCAATTGGATACGCGTTCGAGCGAAAGCAGCGGCGTTAAGGCGTGGAACGAGTCATCTCCATGATTCCTGTTCTCCCGAGACCCCTGTGCCGATCTTGTTCATACAATAATCTCGTTCTTGTTCTGGGGATTGTCAATCTGATCAAGAAAGGCTTCGCCTTGGCCGAGACTGCGCTGAACACAGTTTTCAAGCACGGAAATCAGCTCGTCCATGAGTTCCCACCGACTACCGTGGAGTGCGGAAATAACCCATTTTAGCAGTCCCACGACCCGATTGCCGTTCACGACAGCCTCGAGCTCCTCGGGCGTCCGCAGGGCACTCATCCGCTCCAGGAACACTCGTCCAGATTCTGCTGCAATAGCCCACTCGTGTTGCTTCCAGTAGTCACTCACAGCGTTGCCGCCGTCCGCTCGGGATCTGGACGAGGTGGCAGTGGTGGTGCTAATGCTACTATTGCTCCCACCAACGCCAGAGCCTGCTGCGGTGAGGTCGCTATTGCCACCGTTCTGAGAACCACCTTTCTGCGATGCGACGCCTCGATTCGCCAACATAGTCGACTCGGGACCGTTGCGACAATAAGCATAAGCCCAATAGACCAATGCACAATCCACAATCATATGTGGACGGTGCACAAACACGTCGTCACTCATCAAATACCCCGTAGCGTGGGTGCCCGATTTCGGCGTCGTTGACCCTGATGACATAAAACTCTGCACTAACATTTCGTCTCCACATATAAATGTTTGATACAGAGCTCTAAGTGAATGAAATGCCGCAACCGACGCTCCTCGTGTGTGTGCCCAGTCGTAGATCCGACTTTTCGCCGTGTGGAAGTCCTGCTTTAGCGTAGACCGACCCAGCAATCTTGAGTCTCCACAGAATGCATGCAAGTCATAGCGGGAAACATGAATTGACACCTTGGCAACATGATGTAAAAACAAAAACATTGGAATCATACTGTAGCTCGGAGACTCGTCTTCGGCCGATAGCGCAGCCACGGCAGCGGCCTTCTTGTCATCGCGACGTTTCTGAAGCTTATAGTCATCAATCCAGAAGTCGTAGGCCGCCCCAATAGTTGGTACCCACGAATCACGAAATGCACCTCCCCAACCAATAGAAGACATTTGCCGCACCTGTTCGACCATCTTCACAGATAGAGACATTAGACCACAGATTAAGGCCAGTCTCCCCAGACCATCGACCTCAACCGATTGCTGATTTAAAATCATCTTGAGTCCACCCAAAAAGGAGAGCACCGGTGGCTTATCGATTAGCAGTTGTCGACCGTCATCTACTGAATCCCAAATTGCATCGTCGCACGGTAGAGACAACCGCATCTCATGTGCATCCATTAGTAGGCTGTGTCCAAACATGACTGAATGCAGTACATCCAAAATAAAAGCCATAATCACCGCACGCTTAATTGACTCCGCCTCCACCCAACGTTTCCAGCTGGTACCGTCGGCATCTGGCGATAGTGCTACTGCGGGAGCTCGAAGTGTCGATCCCCGTCGTATCAGCTGCAAGGTAGCTCCATGATGAATATGTGCTCTTGCGTGCAGTTTCCGATTGGAGAGCAACTTTTCGTAGACCTCAAGAAGCAATAAACTTTGTAGAACCCAAATGTGCGTTGGTGGCTGGAAATCCGGAGAACCAAAAATTATCCATCGTAATGGCTCTGCTATTTTAAGGCCTAGAGAATTCATATTTCCATATGCGTAACCAATAGCCAACATCGACAATAGCAAGGCAGGCGGAGTATTATCGACTTGGAACGATCGTCGATGGAGAATTGGGAACTGTGGGTGTAGCTTCTGCCAAAACAAGTCCAAACTCATCTTGATCGTATCCAAGGTAAACATCGGATCGTTAACGAGCTGAGGAATTACGTCAATTAGTTTTTGACGCACCGTATCTGTCACTGCCTCACCGTGCGGGAACTCAGGTGGACTGGTGAGTCGCGAAAAATCAATTATAGGAGCTTCCAAAAACGAGTTGAAATCTGAGCTGACGTAGTCGCTGCGCAACATACCGTCCGAAAATAGCCAATCAATCAGATCTGTGGATGGTTCAATAACTGAATCATGCGGATTTGTAAACAAAGCTCGATATTCATCGGGCCGGATTGACGTAGGTAGATGATCCTCAGTTGGATGTGGAACAGTCGTGCTCTGTAACACAGAGCTCGTGGAATTACCAGTTTCCAGAGAGATATGATTAGATAGGTTTACTGTGGTCAACTCGGAAGATGCGTCTACTGACGAAGAGGACAAACCAGTGGCTATTGACTCTGCTCTGTCAGAACCAGGTGTCAGAGACACTGCAGGGAACCTGTATGTGTCTGATTGAATGGTACTCATTTCTCTTGAACGATCGTTGCGGACATTTGACAGATTGGCAACTTTGATGTCTCTCTCCAAATTAGACCCTTCTGGTCCATAATAGGGAAATCTGGTAGTTGCCTCCAAGCTCTCGATTGACATTTGCCTTGATCCCAGATCTCTGGAATCAAGCATCCTTGTGTTTCGATAGTGTGATTCTTCGGCCAAAATTCTTCGTCGATTATGTCTTTCCACATGTCTAATTCGCAGATCCTCACGCACAAAGAATTTAGAACATCCTGGCCAGTCACAATTATATATTCGTTTGGGAGCGTCTGCGCAAATGTGAGAAACTGGCTTTGAAGAAAACAGAATGGACATATAACTTACGATTTAATTGGTGCCGGCCCAAATGTTCGAGACGGGTGAAAGATTTGTCGCATCCTGGATTGTTGCACACAAATGCTTTGGCCAGGCCTTTTCTGGATTTTGCTTTCTTTCGTTTTCTGGTCGGCTTGTCGTCAGTAGTAGAAATCTCCGTCGAATCCTGGTTTGAAACATTGTTCATTTGACCTGAGGGACTATTCAAGTTCAAACTGGAGTTATTGTGCAAAGGTCTTGAATTTAATTCCAAAGACTGAGCTTGTACTTGTGAGGTTTCTTGGTCGAGCATCATGGTGAACTAGCGGAGTACCGTTGTCTGCTGATTGCCCTCAAAATGCGGGTCCAAAAGAGTGTTCGTCCGTTCACAGATCCACGCTCGACCGAGCGAGAGTCCACAAAAGACGAGTCCAATAAAGATGGTCTAAAAAACAGAAATGGCTATTTTATTTTATTATTGTATTTTTTGCCGAACTTCTTGACTCCACCTATTATCACTGAAACTTGAACGAACAATTTTGCCGCTGCTGAGGGCAAACGATGAACCCCGCCGCTGCGGCCCTTGAAACTAGACCCTCAAACCCCACACAAATTATTGTAAGCGTAAGGAGAATTTAGTAATGGAGGAGTTCGTTCATGTTAGTGGATTTCTAGCAAATGTTTAGCTGTGAAGATACGTCCTCTCTGAAGTAGAGAGATGGCTTAGTGTGAAATCAAGGTGATCTCACGGATCTGCCAAATTAATATTGTATAGGACGATTATAATTGATTTTTGCGATCACTGTTAACCAAATCTGAGCATAGTGCTATCAAGCAGCGAACTTGAAAATTTGAATTTCCCTGCATTCACAACCTGTCGAATGGCAAATAAACTGACTGGAGATTCGTTGCAAGTGATTCGACGTAGACAAGTGGAACCATTAACAGTTGATAGAATTGGATATCAGACTGTCTGCGCAAACTTGCTCTATATAGTCCGCTTGGAAGGCGCACCTAGCAACTACCAATGATTTCTCAGGTTTTCGCATCTATAGTTCATATATACATGTTCGCTATATCAATTCTTTCAGTCGCTTTCTTAATTCTGAATAGCTCGCACAATTGGTCAATATCTACCTGAAATCCTTAAAAGCTGCATGTCCTGCCGCCAGAACAATCACTCAACAAACACCTAACCCGACTAATTAGCTCGTGCAATTCGGTTCGGCCGAGACGCCCAGAAAAAGCGTTGATTTCACAAATTTCACATATTTGTTCATGTTTGTTCCAAGATGATCGAATATAAGGGACAAGTCTTGTCTTGTTGGGTTGCGTTATTATTTTAAGGTGCCTTTTTGTCTTTTGAAGTACTTTGACGGCTAGTGAGTCTGGAATCGAAAGTGTTCACAATGGAAGAATCTGATTTTGTATACAAATATGGTCCCGTGGATGTTGAATGGATTACTCCTCCAGAGAGCAATCGCCTAGTGATCCGACCATATGCCCTAAATTACTTTTACCAAGGAAAGCTGCATAGAATGAGAGGTGAGCATGGTTCGGCTGTGTTCGAACTTTTTTTTGACCTGCTGTATGTCGGCATTGTGTCGACGATTGCAGAAGCTGCCATAGAGGAGGCTACGGGAGCGGCTATTGGCCGCTACATTCTTCTTTTCATGCCTGCCTGGTTGATATGGACAGACATGCGAGATTTTATGAATTATTACTATAATAATGACATCACGCAGAAGCTCTACGTGTTGTGGATCATGGTTCTGCTGGTGGTATATGCCAACAACGCCAGCTCGATTCTGGACTCTAAGCAGCAAGCTGGTCTTGTGGTGGGCTGTTACATTCTTGCACGGTTTTCTGCAGGTACAATTTTGTTTGTCTACACTTTTTTTGTGAAGGAGCACCGTCCACAGATGCGTTATTTTTGTTTGTTTGCAAGTGTTGGATTGCTGATCATGGGTTTCATTATCATCGCTCCTCTACACGGTAAAATTGCAATAGCCTCGGTCTGCTATGCTTATGATTTGGTTGTATTTTCGATAGCTTATCATCCGTGGTTTAAAAAATTGATTGGCGCTAGCTATTCGACCGCTGTGAACATCGAGCATGAGGTCGATCGTCACGGTGCGTTTGTGGTCATCGCTCTTGGCGAGTTTCTGTATGTGATTGTGTCGTCAACACCGGCTGCTACAGGACTAAATGAGCGGACCGCACGAGCAATTTGTATATTGGTGACTGCTTATTGTTTGTCGTGGTTTTACTTTCGCGGAGAAGGTTCGAAGAAAGCGGTTCATGCTCTGCGGAGAAATGTGACCACTGCATACAGCTTTGTGTTTCTTCATATTCCACTTGTACTCTCTTTAGTTTTAGCAGCAGACGCTAGCGGTGCACTTGTACGGTCGCACGAGTTGTATCCGTTTACTGAGAGTGCGGAAGCTACAGAGTCTAGCGAGGACACGGAACCTGTCGCGGCGTATTACTCCACTAAGCGCCGTCGCTTGCTGTTTGCGCGGGCTGAGAGCGAATCTGAAAGCGAGGAGACCCGATCAGACTATCTCCACTCAGTTGAAATTATTTATGGGTCATGTCTCGCGATTGCCCTGTTTTGTCTAACTGCAATGGCACTGTGTGACAAAAGCTTGGATCCACCTAAATCTCGCAAGATTCCACTCTCAATCGCCTTGGGCATGCGGGTAGCAGTAGCAGGGACGGTTTTTGGAATGGCTTTTTCCAGGATGAAGATCACGCTATATGTTGGACTGGTTGCGCTGTTGATAACGTTGCAGCTGGTGTTTGAGAATTATGCAGAGTTGCCGCGACGTAGTTCAAACTCAGAGTCAATCAAGAATTCTGGAAATTCTGACACTGCTGGCATTCCTGACGGTGATTACGAAAAATCAAATCAAACTAGTCAAACCAGTGATACAAATCATGCGGATCGAGTTCAGCCAGAACAAATTGTAGAGGAGTTATGACGGCGTTATTTTTGTCTTGATTATTTCATGCTAAACCTGCTCAAAGATATTCTTATTATTGTTTCTCTAAGTTTGAACCCAATTACTCCGAGACTTCTCCTAAAATAACCATTCCCATACATCTATCACTTCAAACTCAACGCTTTACGTCGTCATGCATTTCTTGTACTAAAACCGCCAGTTGTATCCACTTGCGATGAATATCGGAGGCTTCCAAAACTATCCCCAGTATTAGTTTCGTAACCGATGACAACCAAGTGAGAGACAACAAACACATACTATATGAATAGACAACCACGAGATCCTCGTCCTGCCCTTCCGCGGCACCGCTTAACTGTAGAGTTCTGAAATTATTCACCCTGCTGATTGCAGATCTACAACAATCTTCTGTACTCTCGTTGTCGTCGGAAAGGGGTCTGCCCATTCTAAAAGATAAGGATATCACTGAATATTGTTAAACCTTTGACATCGAAGATTGAAATTTTAATATTGAAAAATTGCACTTACAACGAAATAACAGAAATAAACTGTTATTTAATTTTGAAACTTGAAGTGTTAGTGAGAATAAAGATATATTGGTTGAACTCACTCTCCACGCTCGCGAAGGCAAATACATCGGTTTGGCTTTGCGATTCGCCCATTCTATGTAAAGCCATCTATTTAGTCAGCTCCTTGTCTCTACAACCCTCAGAAAATACTCACATTTATCACATGTAATGAGTCGAGAATATCCCGAGTACGCGTAATCATGGCTTCATATTTCTCTGACGCGAACGGATATTTTGAACCAAATTCCTTTGATGCTTGCTTCACAAGTGGGCTGATGGCAAACAACGATTTTATCAGCAACGCGTCGTCGAACACATCAACTTTCGGACGACTGACTTCAGAATATGTTTGTGCAGCACTGTGATATTCCAACTCCGTTTCTTGCTCGACATCGATGATCGCAGAGGTCTGAGTACCGGATCCAAACCGATTCTTGCGGATCGTTAATCCCATTCTATTCCATAGCGCAGCCAATTGAGTTCGAAGCTCAGTCTTTGCACTGTTTGGTAAACTGTACCAGTCAGTAGCTGATTTGCTATGTGAATAAAATTAACATACATATACAGGGTGACAAACAGACCCCACAGAACACCCAAAGACACAGCCAAGATGCGATGAACTGATTGTTAATACACATTCTAACTTTGATTCAAATTTAAATACTCACAAGCAATTTCACCGACAAACGGAACAGTGGCTCCTTCATCTTCATACTCGTCCTCATCCTCGTCGTAATCGTCCATAGACAAGCTGTACGAATAGAAGGCAGTTAAGTTGAATGTAAGAAGAATGAATCTGGGAAAGTCAGCCTCTGCCTTAACTTGAAATACGATCAGCTCACCTCCCAAATGCTGAGTTCGGCTTTCCGGTCAGAATAATTCCAAAACAGAATATTGATATCAGAAATCCAATCATAGGAAGTAATACTTCATTGGCGGGAGCCAATTTCCATCTAACCAGTCAACAACTATTACAGCGTTCTGATCAAATATACTCACGCAAGATACGCTAGTGTCGTCCCAATAAAAGTTCCCAAAATTCTATTCAGGTTAGTAATATTCTTAAACGATCTCGAATCCATACCTATAAAACGAGGTTGTAAGAGTTCCGCCAATAGATACGTTCATTACAATTACAAAAGAAACCAGTCCCCATTCCATTCGATAATGCTGGAAAAAATGACGTGTTAATGGGATATACGCAGGTAACGTAAACATCATTGCACCAATGCCGACTTTGGCTCCATACAACACATCCGATCGCTGGAGAACTTCAAGGACCATCGACACTGACATAGACTTGAGGATCGAAAGATTCCAGACCAAGCTCAGTCGGCTTAGGGAATGCCATGTTTGATCTAAAAATACTGCGACCAAATTCCGCCAAGCAGTCGCCCACTTCCAACTCGGCAGTCGCGGGGTTGCGAGATACTCTTCGTACTGTTCAACAGCCGAAATAAGTGCGATCAAACTCGACGTGCAGGAAACCATTGTCGACGAAAACTCGTCACATATTGCAATGACCTCTTCGGAAGAAGTTGCTAGTTCGATGTGATTACTCTCGATGGAATCTTTGAACTTATCCATTTCAAGCATTTCGTGCAGCGTAGACTTTCGTAAAATCGAAAATACTTCCTGCGCCTACAAATATTATTATGATATCGCAAAATGCGGAAAAATAGCATACCTTTACTAAATCTGTGCGCTGGTTCTCAAATGAAGTGACCTGCTCACCATCAAGCCATGGAAGAAGTACATCACTAATCAGAGAATAATATCGATCCAGCTTGGTTTCCTATTCAATTAGTATAAGAGCATCCGAAAGAGATCTTCATACTGACCATCGACAAGCCAAACTTGCAGACATAGATACCAAACAGCTGATTCAAATAACTAGGATTCGAAGATCCCAGTAATTGCAATTTCAATTGATAAAAGCACTTCATCGAGCCTATGGATTGCATCAACTCTTCCAGTAGTCGAGTAATCTCTAAATGAATAGAATATTCCTGTGAACGGCCAAAAACGTAAAACTCAAACTTAGATTCATGCAAAATACTGTCTAACGAGCGGTGAGCCTGTTCAGTAGCTTTAAAAGTAGCCTGAAATTCTGTTGATAGAAGGTCATTACTATGTAAAAAGCTATCGACAATTGATTTGGACTGGAAGTTAATAATACAGCACTAACTGGATAAAAGAAACATACTGATTTCACGTAGTTTAAGAGAAGAGATGAATACGTTTGTCTAGAAAATCAGTTTCTAGCTTATATACAGTCGACTGCCACAATATTGACTCACCCTAGTCGATCTTTAGCCATAGTAGGACTGACAACAAAACAAGTACAGGTTGCTATTAATATACCGCTGTTGACAATTAATGAGATACGGATTAACTTGGCGAAAGAGAGTAAGCCGGCTTGGATTGAGCCCTCTCTGATCAAGATGGAAGCAAATGAAACAGAGGCCAGAGAGCACGCCGTGCTAAAACTCTGCCGGCCGACTTTTTGTTTAATATATCCAATTGACCCAAGACCACCGGCGCCAAATACAACCAAGACAACTATATGACCTATAGAAAGCATTCCAGAACGGCCAAAAGCTTGTGCTGTAAGCATACTCAAAGTCGATAGAATGGCGCTATAGGTCAGTGCTAGTTCTGCATATATAGCTGCCTCTATCATACTTCCAACTGTTCTTGCAGCATGGAAGTAGACGGTAGCTGTAGCGGCTAGATGTTTACCGTCGCTGAGTCCGATGAGGTGCGAGAGAGAGCTGTTGAAAACCAGCAGGGAGGCGATTAGATACGCTAGTGCACACTTTAATGGACCAGTGACCGAAGGAGTAGAAATGCTACTTACTGCACAGATACAGTAAGAATTTATTCTTCGAATCACCGTTCGAACGAGACGCAGGTGGATAACCGCAGGTCTGAACGTGGCATTATTGTCATTTCCAGTAGCATTTTCATTTAAGAGCAACGCTGAGGTGTTTTCCGCCACGGTGTTCGACTGGCCGTAAGTTGACAATCGATGCGACGCAAGAGAACTCGAAGACTGGTTTTGAGATGCGAGACTAAATGTGGACGAATACAAGATTCCCGAATCACTGTGCTGTGAAGATACGGACCGCGACCTGACCAGAGATGGAGGATTGAAAACAGCGTTGGATGAGTTTCGGCGGGTTTGCATGAGAGTGTCAGCGTTACTGGAAGGAATTCCTGGAGTAACTGTCAATCGGTCATTTGAACTGTAATCCATATGAACGAGCTGAATAACCCAGAATAAAAGCTATCGAGAGATAAATGTATCCTAAAAACAGCAGAACTATTCTAATCAAGTCAATGAGAGCCCCAAATCCCTCCCTTTCAGACTTGTGGAGGTACAATAAGCAGCACTTCTTTTCGCCAGAAAATGGCAATACCTATTGCGCTGTATCAGCCGAAACAGTTACAAACAAATGAACTGTACTCCGGACTATCTCGAATTGCCCCTCAAGCTCAGATCAGCGCCCGGCAGTATGTACTAACTTGACCGACGTCACAGTATATCACGTGATCCAGAAACGGTGCTCTCGCGAGGAAGTTCTCTCATATTGAAACTACCTAGACATTTCATTGATTTTCAGAAAATTTAGCATACTTTGGCGGATTTCACTCGGAGCAATCAATTGAGTTATGCCAAAGTCTGGCTTATCTCGGAATGGCCCGACTGTTGTGTCGACAGTAGGGTCAGATGTGGGTGTAAGAGCGATTTATGACGCGACCAAGATCGCTCTGTCGTCTGGCATACTGCTTGTTTTCCCTGTCGCAACGCTGGCATACAAAAATGTTCTCGCAGAGGAGCCAGAAAATACGTTATCTCTAGGGTTGTTATTTGCTGTAGCGATCCAATTCAGCACGATATACCTTGTCTCAGCGCAAGGCTTGCCGCCTAAATCATCGTTGTCAACATCATTGAAGAAGAAGAGAGACGGCCAACAAAGTCCTCTGACGAACACCATTCTCGCGCTGGTTCTTACAGGACTGTTGGTTCCCTTTGTGCATGTTCTGTATGTCTTATTTGGCGCCCCAGTTACAGTTGCGGTAACTTCAACAACTTTACTTTCTGCACATACTGCGGTTCTGGCACTCTTTCCTCTCTTGTGCACTGTTCCACTTGACATCAATTCCTGGCTACAAATCCTCGGGCTCAAAGGTCCTTGGACCCCATTCTACACGGCATCGCTGGGGACTCTCTTAGGTGCATGGCTGGGAGCGGTTCCGATCCCGCTAGACTGGGATCGATCCTGGCAGCGTTGGCCAGTGACAATTATTGTGGGTGCTTACGCAGGAAACTTTCTTGGAGCTCTTGCTGGCTCGATGATATCCCCGCCAGAACGAAAAGTGAAAGGGCAGTGATAGATTAGTTCATATATGTACAAATTGCAATATCCTAAAGAATAAAAGTATTATTTTATCCCAAAAGATCAACAGATGCCTCTTCATCTTTCTCAAGTGCGTTTATCACCTCCTTAACGTCAGTCCGTAATCTCACTTCGTGCATTGTCTTATGAATAACAAATGGTGACCAGAACTTTGCAGGACCTCTAAACCAGTCGTTTGACCAGTAAACTACTGCCTCTTCCTCCGGCTTCAGCGCAAATCTTCGCGGAGTACCGTTTTCGGTCACCTGAGGTTTCGTCAACTTCGACAAATCGGTTGGCTGCTTATACAAATACTCAAGTGCATTTGCTAGATCCGACACTGCTTCAAACGTTAACGCGTGTCGTTTTGGGAATCTTTCACGCAGCCATTCCTTTTTGATTTCCTTGTTCTCCTCGTACAATCTCTCGCGCTTCCTTCGTAGTTCAAGCATGTAATGGCGTAGTGCTGTCTCAGACGTCTTGTCTGGCAGCCGGGCTACACATAACACCGACCAGTCGTGTAATCGATTGATCGATGGAACCTTTTTTGGAGATAATTGACTTTTGAGTAGTTTCTCCTATAGTTCCATTGTATCAGTACACATCTATTTAAAATTTATTCACATAAGCTGAAACCAACCGTCACTTCGTTCTCGTAATGAACAATAACTGGACCCTGTCGATGACGAATCAAATAAACCAACCCCTCGCTATCCACCAGTTGCCTCAAAATCCTGTTTGTCGATCGCATTTTTGTGTTTTTGTTCTGTCCACTTAAATAAATATTAATTCGTCAATTTAGATTTGCGAATCATGTCCATTGGACCCGAAATTTTATCCAGACCAAACATATTCAGCTCGTTCAGGGTAATTAATCACGTGTATTCATTTTGTCTTGCAATATCGCCTCTAAGCTACAGTTGTCTAAACACACTAAATCCATAAATTAATCAAATACAATAAAACAAACAATAAGTAAATGAAAACTCAAGCAAAGTCTTCTAAATGCAATTCCAATTCAACTCAAAATCCAGAAGTCTCACATTAAACATTTCTTTAGAATCCAAATGGATTTTCCGGTGCTTAACAAAAAAACGTTAGTCTATCATGAAATACATCAGTTCGATCACTAAAAATTATACTTACTTGCAGCTGCCAAATTGGCTTGTCGCTTGCCCGTCGGCTCTGGCACTAAAGGCGCCTTCAGCCCAAAACTAACTTTTGGTGGTGGACCCGTCTTCGTCGGCACGAGCGGTTTCATGACCTCTCCGCTCATACCTGGGCCATTGCCAAATCCAAATCCAGTTGGCTGCACCTGTAATGCTGATATTGAGGTTGCAGGATTATATGTCGGCTGTGGCTGCAAAGCTCCTCCAAAACCCGTCTGCACTTGAGCGATTCCAAACTGCGACTGTGGAACAAACGGCCGTGTAGGTTGTGCAGTCAAATATCCTGGTATTTGTTGCTGCTGCGGCATCCCTGTGAATCCTGGTTGGATCGCAATATAGCCTGTCGGTTGAGTCACAAATCCAGACAAAATCCCGTCATTTCCAATCACTCGCGTTTGTGGTGGTGGTGGAATCGCAGAATGGAACTGCGATTGTGGCGGCGGCGGAGCAGGACGATGAACTCCCATGAACATCTGCTGCTGTGGTTGCGATTGTGGTTGGGCCGCCTGTATGTATACCGCATTCATCGCCATCGGCTGCGGTGTACCTGCTTGCGCTGGCGAGGCCATTATTACTCCCGTCGGTTGCGGTTGCGGTTGTTGGAAAATCACCTTGGGCTGTAGAGCAACATATTGTGTCTGAGCCTGGGCTGGATACCCTGTAGCAGCAGATGTAAGTGGAGCTGAGATTACCGAAGTAGTCACCACAGGGGTAACTGGCTCAGCTTGGGGTGCTGGGGAAGGAACCAAAGGAGTCATAATATCCTTTAACGTACCCGTCAACTGTGGAGCGGGCGACGCTGTAGGCTTTGCTGGTGACGACGGCGCGGAGTCAAGTATCGACTTAGACGGACGCGATTCGTCACTGCCATTAAGCAATTTTGCATCGACCGTTGTCGTCGAGGTAACTGCAGGCGCAGGCCGAGATTTGCGAGAACCATTCCTTGAGCCCGCATATAAACTATCTGAATCTGCATTCTCAGCATTTTCAGATTTACCTTTTTTGTATTTCTCATCAATGACCTTCGACACTCGGATAATATCACCCTCTTTCAATCCTAGCATCCGCATCACAGATGACGTAATATCTGGCAATACAGACTCGTCCATCTGATCTCTATCAAAATTGATTGCATATCGTTGACAGTTGTGATAGTCAACACCGCAATTAAGAAAAAATTCATACCAATCAAACTTCCCGTTTGCTGGCACAGGAATTTCTCTAGCACCTGAAGACGAAGATGTAGATACAATACCCATCGTAGGCGCCTTGTCCGCTTTCTGATGTCCTGCTGGCTTTGCATTATCTAGTGAAATTCCAGTCACTTGCTCTACATATTCTAAATCCTCGACCGACATTTTACCCGCAGAAACTGCAATCTTAACTCCGTTGAGTTTATGTAACTGGATCTTTCCATCCGAGCAGCCGACCAAAGCGGCTTCAACCTTGAAAGATCCTGTTCGGTCAGTCCACGTCCGAATCTTGGATGGATCAGGTTTTTGCTTTGACGAAGTTGAAGATGAAGGTGGTGGAGATCCAGAATCCCGAGTGCTGTGACGCTCCCGCGCCTTTCGCGATGACTTTGACCGACCAGATTTCACGGGTGATTCATCTTCATAGTTGGACATAGAACGGCTAGGCTTCTTTATGACTTCGATATAGCTACTTGGAACAACACCTTCCTCACCTGACAGAGCGCGGCGAATCATCCACCACTCATCACTTTTTTGGTCATCAAGGATAAACACGTCATCTCCTTCTCGGATAGTAACTTCATCGTCGCCCTGAGCATCAAAATCATATAGAGCCTTTCCATATTGTTGTCCATTAGGCACAGAAGCTGCAATCACTTCTCGCAATCCACTGGCACGTTGAGCGCCGACTAGCCCACCAATTGTGGAGATGATCTCTGCTGCGGTGTCCTTACCGCCAGCATGAAGGTCCAATGACATAGAAGGATGCTCAAACTCCAAAAAAACATGCTTCTTTTCTTGACTATAGTTCAATAGATTTGAAATCGACCATTGCTGAGGGGAAGAAGTAGCTCTCTCAGGTGAAAACAAAATGGACCCATTGCCAACTCCAAGTGTAGCCTTATACTTTTTCTTTCCATCAACCTCTTGAACATTCCAAGCAACAAAGTCAGAGCCTTTGGAGGGAGAATTTGGACCGCGTTTCGAGTCCGTTGACTGGGTAGAAACCGCTCTTGGTCGATGTGGAAGTCGAGGAGCTTCATCCTCCTCCTCATCATCATAATACTCGGGCTCTGGCTCACGATATCTGTTATACCGTTCACTCCGGGTCGGAGATTGTCTAATGGGTGGTAATTCCTTGTTTGTGTTGTATGACGAAGAGGAATGTTCAAGTTGAGGTCGAGAAGGCTGAGGAGGAGGAATGTCCTCCTCGACTTCCTGTACCGGACTCTGGGCGTACGAAACAGTCGGCGAAACAACTGATTGCTGATAAGCTGGCTGCTCATCAGCAGGAGGCGGGGGAGGAACATATTGGACTCCCGTGTCGCCGTCAGCCAAAAATTCGAGATAATTAAACGGCGCAAACCCAAACTCGTCGCGAACTCCAATCAAGACCCAGTCCGGATCCGAAGTGTCATACACGTCGAGAATTTCATGCTCCTTGATCGAAACTTCCTCGTCAGTCTGTCGATCATAATCGTACATTGCGCGAGCCTTCCCTGATACTTTCATCTATAATAGACGATTAGTCCAAATTCAGAACAGGTTAATCACAAAACACCCGAACAAACATACCGGCTCAACATAGTTGTTTGGAACCAGCCCGACAGGCTCATCCTCTTCCGATCCCACCATCCGCTTCTTCGCTTTCCACCAGTCATCCTCAGTGTTTTTATCGAGAATATAGAGAACATCTCCTTCGGCTAGTGAGAGTTCCTGAGCCGATTGGGCCGTGTATGGATATATTGCCACGCAGAGCGCGACAAACAAAGAAGGCATGGATATCGTCTGCTGTGCGCCGCGGAATCAGCAAGTAAACAACGTCAAGACAAGCTAGAGAAGGGTTCCCTAAAAGTATCAAATGCCTGTCAAATCCTATCAACTCTTCCAATCAGACGATAAATCGCACGACAAAAGTCCAAAATAGCAACGAATATTCAAAACTGCTCAGAAAGCGTTCTTCACATAAAGCGAGAATCGCTCACTTTTTGCTGTGTTTCCCAGGGAATTTTGGCTGTTCATGGGCGATCTAGAGACCTACAGAACCCTTATAAATGTCATGGTACCAGACGCTTTCTAGTCCTACGATGTCGAGCGGATTTCACTGTCTTTTTCTCGACTTATTTTAACATGGCAAATACTGGATAATTCATACTTGGAAGCTGTTGAAATTCTGGAGCTAGTGAGGAAATTAAATAAGTATGTCGAGGACACGATTATTTAAGCTTTCTGGACCCTTGAGTAGTCCTTCTAATATGCTTTCCATTCGGTCCAAGATACTACAGAATTTCTGCTTAAATATCGCCCGAGCTTATTCATTACCAGTAGTTCAGAACAAGCCTACTGAGTCGTCTATCGTTAATCCGTCGGTTTCACTTGATTCCACATTATCAAAGGCATTTAGTGTCATAAACTCTACGGTGACCGAACCGAGTAATGAGCTCTTGGCTACTGCATTCAAGCCGAGCAGTTTCATTCATCACTCTATGACCACGCCAACATATGCAACTTTCAAAATGCATACAAATCGGTTTCTCGTTACTGTTGGAGATATTGTCTCTTTGCCTTATCGCCTAAAAGATGTCAAAGTGGGTGACATTATCCGTTTAACTCAAGTTGAGTCGCTTGGATCGCGAGACTTCACTTTGAAAGGAACACCGTATCTCGAGCAGGATCAAGTCGTGGTGAAAGCACGGGTTGTCGAACACACTAAGCAGCCGATGTCTGTAAAAATAAAGACGAAGCGACGAAATCGCAGAGTTAAGCATATCACTAGCAAGCATCCATACACTGTATTAGTTGTTTCCGAAGTAGGATACAACTCGGCTTAAATACTTGGATCAATTTTTTCTTAACGTTTTCTTGATGTTCAGAATCATGTTACAGTCATCCTTAATTGCACAGGTACGCTTTGGTTCACCCGATCTTTGACCAAAAATTTTTTTATTAAAGCTGGTATAATACATGTAAATAGAGCAAATTTTAATACAAACTCCTGTATATATACAATTAATCTCCAAAGTAACTAAAGTGAAAATGCCATCTCGAGTAGATGTCAAAACATTCAAATAATAATACAACAAGTAAAACCTGCAAAGTACACTAAAACAAAAAACCGGAGCAGCAAATACCAAGAACATGCGTACTAAATACCGAAGCAGCAAGAAGCAGATAGTGCAGAAATAAAATAGATATGAATAATTGAATACTTATGAATAATTTTCTTATGAAAGATGAGGAATCGTACGATCAGGAGCGGTCATGAGCGCTCAGGGACACCAAGATAGTCCTCCTTGATAGTGCCACTAAACAATATTATTAAAACTCCAAATACTCAAACAAAAGCAAAACAAACTTACATTGCAAACATTTCACCAACATCAACACGAGTTCCAACAATTTTTAAACGAACGTGGCTTCCCTTCTCTATTTTCTGATCTTCCGACACAAAAGCGGGAGGATTCATACGTGGATCATATCGCATTCCTTCGGGTATTAACTATAGATCATTAGCTTACCAAATAAAGTTGCTCTGAGGTTCAAATACCTTTGTAGAAACAAATACGCTTAATGGGCCGACATCAGCAAAGAAACCGACCTAAAAATGAGCTTGGTTAACAAAAAATTCTTCCAGTTGTTAGCCTGCATTCTGTCATACATTATTCACACTCGTGACCACGGCATCTACCACTTCACCCTTTAATCAAGTTAGACATGTAACGAATAATTCAATTTGCCCAAAACTGCCTGTTTTTACCTTAAATGGTTTCCAAACAATGGCCCGATATTTGACGTCGAATTCTGCGCCTCCGCTGCCAGGAACTACACGCCCTTTATCGACCTCTATACGCATTCCATCCATCACGTAGATTATATATCCATATTCACCTGAACAAGTTCCTTCGACGTCCTGCAGTAGTTTTGACCTCAAGTACTGGTACATGGACGGGCCAAAATATGAGGGATGTAGAGTAATACTCAAAGACAAGTCTTTCTGTATGGACAAACAAATGCACCTCCGGTCAGTCTTGTATCAAATACAACCGCTGTCCGCGGTTCGCAAATCAACTTCGTCCTGAACTTACAATGAAAAACATCTTGCCACCAACGTCCTCGAACCAATTGGTGGTCCAAAACAAAGCAATGTTTTGTTCGATGAACTGAATTTCTGATCTTGAGCTGCGGCGATGTACACATAACGTTAGATTCGGGGACGGTGGCATAAGTGGACAAGAGTTTAGTGTCTCCGTCTCCATATCCCGCAGCAGGGGACACATACAGCTGTAGGGGTTTCTTCTCAAACGAAGACAGGTTAAGTCCGGCTGAATTGTTAACGATTGGCAGGAAGATTCGCATTTGATGATTGGAATGCAGAGTTATTGCTGAGTATATAAGAGGTTTAACTGAATTGTGGTCACGGAGATCAGGTGGTTGATCGCTGTGTGTAGATTACACGCAATACTTAATCCTGACTCGATCTAAGTTTCCTGGGCTTAGTTGAACTATTTTTGATCCAATAGTTTAAAGAATCAGCAGAAATCGCGATATCTGATTGAGATTGTTTAGCAATTTTACATCTATCTGTTTAAGAAACCATTCAACAAGTCATTTATACTTTGGAAAGCCAAGTCTGCATGCAGTTCTGACTCTCTATTCGTGTCTTTCTCTACTGACAACATAATCTTGTCTGCAAGTTTGCAGTGTATTTCATAGTGCGCCCATTTGCTTATGCACTTTCTTTTCTAGCCTAATCGCGCACCTAAGATTTACCTCCTTCTCACTCATCCGAGCTCACTTAGTCTGACCATCCTTCGCTGCTGTTTTCGCCTTGCTTGAAGAGCTCTGGCCGTGTTCTTATCAGATCCGAAACTTCCACTAGACCCTCAAACGTCTTTGATTGGTCCCAAGCTTGGCCTATAGTGCCTGAATCTGGACTGTTTAACTTGCTTTTCCGTCAGTTTTCTCCGGATTTGACGTCAATTCGCTGTGCTATCTATCGTTTTCATTCTAGTTCTATGCTAGTTTCATCATAGAATCAAGTATATGGTTTACAATGGCTTTATCTCGCCCGGATAATGTGCGAATGCTCTCTCTGCCTGTTTCCGGTAGTAACGAGCAATCTAGCTATGTCTCGCTATCGTCCTCGCCAGCCATGCAACGACGGCCATCCATGTTTGATTTTATCTTGGAAGAAGGCGGTAACACAGCAATTTCACCAGACTTGATTTCGTTTGCAATGGCTCCTCCATCGAGAATGCAACGACTCGATTCTATAACTCGACTGACCAACCTCGTAGAGCGCAGGTCGCAGAAATTGATTGGAAACAGTAAAGCCCTAGCGGATTGGGCTGCTTCTATGGTTGACATAAGTAAAGTTGAGAATCGAAAGTTACGTCCGTATTATAGAAGACAGGTATGTACAGGTTATTTGCAGCTGCAAGATTTGGAACTAATCCTCCATTAGAATGAACTTATTGATCGCTATTTGGAAATAGATTCACTGCTGGATTCGAAGATCCCTGAGAGTATGCTTCAGAATTATGGCGACGATAGTTCATCCCGACATAGACTTGAGGTCCCTGGTAATATTGACGAAGAAAGCATGCCATTGCTTGGTCAAGACTCTGGAGATTTTGAAGCCGGAGTGAGAGTTGCCATTTATGTCAATTTTGCTTTGAATATATTTCTGTTGGCCGGCAAGGCAGCAGTGGCTGTATTATCAAACTCACTATCGCTTGCTGCATCTCTCGTTGACTCTGCTCTTGATTTTTTATCGACTGCGATAATTTGGATTAGTACGATGTGGGTAATTTCTAGTTATACTTTGACTGGGATTCAGATTAACGAATCTATGTAGTATAATCCAGTCGCGGAGTTCTCGACTACGACGGGCATGTAAGTGTTGTTTGAAGGCAGTAATCTTATTCGGATCTAATAACAGCAGTTCCTGTTGGCCGGGCGCGTCTTGAGCCAATCGGAGTTTTGGTATTTTCGATAATCATGATTGTCTCATTTATCCAAGTTTTTATTGAAGCAGTCTATCGTCTGTTTGGTCCATCAGATGACGTTTCGCTTGGCATTTATTCCATCGTGATAATGGTTCTAACAATCGTGTCAAAGCTGATTGCGTATATTTGGTGCAAATCAGTGAAGTCAAGTTCAGTGCAAGCATTAGCTCAGGATGCCATGACGGATGTTGTTTTCAATTCACTGTCATTGTTATTCCCAGTCATAGCTCATTTTGGTCATGCACCTTGGTTTGATGCGGTTGGTGCGATTGGGCTGTCGTTATATGTAATTGTCACATGGTCCGCAACGTAAGTAAACGACATTTAAGTAAAACAGAAGGAAATACTTATCAATATGCAGTGCGTTGTCTCATATATCACATCTGACGGGAGCATCTGCGGAGGAAGAAGATCGACAAGTGATTTTATATCTTTGTGCTCGATTTGCAGATAGTATACTGCAGATCAATTCGCTCAACACTTATTACGCTGGAGACCGTCTAACGGTCGAGGTAGACATTTCTGTGAATGACAAAATGACAGTTCGGGACAGTCATGATATTGGAGAGTCTCTTCAGTATGCTTTGGAGACCTTGCCGTTTGTTGAACGTGCATTTGTGCATATAGAGTAAGTTCTAATTTTGATTCGGTAATATTTTCCGACTAACAAATTCTCAGTTATCGAGCCGACAATTTTGCAGGACATTTACCTCGTTAGTACTCGCTAACGATATTTAGAGGCTCACAGAGCTATTTTGTGAGGCAATATAATTAGATGTACGATACTTGAATATAGAAGATTAGTTTAAGCAAGCGACCGTGGTCACGTGATCCGATATTCTCTAGATCAGAATAGTGAGGAGCAGCCGATAAACATTAGAATTCACAAATATTTAGCAGTAAAACAATTGGCAATATTTCTGAGTTGGTCTAAGTAGTTTTAGACCGCGAGGAACTAGATTAATAAAGACGAATTTTATGACCAGATAGCGGAGCCAATGAGCATAACATTTCGTTGCACCGCCGTGCGGGCAAGGATCTCAGAAGGGCGATTTTTGAATGTTTGGAAACGACAAATCCCACGACGCGAGATGAAATTCGGGTGTATATTTTTTTCCGCCGGTGGTTTGATCTGTCGAATGCAATCAACAGGACAGACGAAGGATGGCAAACCGGAAGAAAAGTTGCAAGAAAAGTTTCGAGACGCATTGTCGCGAGACTCAAGGAAGAAGTTGTATAAAGATACCAAAGTACGAACGCAAGATGCGATGAAACGAGCTTATGAAAAAATTCCGAGGAAAATGAAGCCTGTATTTCATGAAAACGTATATACCGTTCCGAATCTGCTGACGATGTCACGGCTCGTAGCTACTCCGTTCATTGGGTACCTGATCGTTACTGGACAGGAGTCCTTGGCCGTGATGGTGTTCTCGTATGCCTGTGTTACGGACTGGTTAGATGGCTTCATCGCGCGACGGTATAATCTTCAAAGTATAGTCGGCAGTGTGATTGACCCAATGGCAGACAAGTTTTTGATGGTCACTCTAACGGGGACATTGGCCTGGATCGGAAGTCTCCCAGGTACGAGTTTTTGTTGTAGTTTATTCATTGGGAGGGAAGAACCGATGGAATTGAAACGGATAAAGGTATCTAACGAAACTATCCAGTCTGGTTGGCGACAATTATTCTCGGCAGAGACATTCTACTCGGTGTCGCAGCCATATATTACCGATACATTTCTCTTCCTCCGCCAAAAACTTTCAGTAGATACTGGGATTTTAGCATCCCATCCGCGGAAGTTCACCCGACGACAATCTCGAAATACAATACGGTTCTGCAGATGTCGCTAGTAGGGCTGACGGTCTTGAAACCAGTCATGTTGGCCCAAATGAGTGAGTCTATGCAGCTGCTACTCATGCAAGGCATGGCCGGACTTGAGTAAGTCTCTTTGTGAACAGAATAATACTAGACTAATGCAGATTCAGATACACGGTTGCCGCAACAACACTCATCAGTGGCCTTTCATACGTGTTCTCCAAAACGGCGGTCAAAATACTAACCGAAGAGGAAGTCGAACAGCGACGCCTCGAGCAGGAGAACCGAGCTAGCAAAGGATCGTCGGAATGAACTGGGTAGTGGTCATCAGGGGCAGTCGGTATGCTATCCGGCTGTATGCCTAGCTCACCACTAGCAAAGACCTCTAACTGCAAGTAGGCTTATTGGAGGGCAAAATCTGATTCTTGGGCTGGGACGGACCGATGGATTGGAGCGTATGGGAATTTCTTATTTCCGAACGTACTATAAAGATCTGTTTTCTTAAGCTGGTATTCAAATGAAGTAAATAAAGATTTCTTCTGAATGAGAAATGCTGCGGCCGCGGGAGACAACCGCATAATATTATGTTTATAGCGTAAATGGAGTAATAAATCTAACTTGCTCTTTGGCATCCTCTAGCCAGCCTACGACATTAGTTAATCCGAACGGGCCAATCGTATGTCCCGCCATGGTCACCCGCGGAAGTCATCCGAATTTATCGCGCTCTCAGGAATCCAGGGCCCAAGCAGAACGAGCATTTTTTCTTTCTGAAAACAAGTTTTATTGCTCGCTACCTGTAGAATCCTTCTATTTCTCGGTTCCCGTGAACACTATAATTCCGGTCGGTACCGTAACTACAAGCTTAAGCTAATAACTTCAGTATTATTGTGCAGTACTGCTAGAGGTTCTGCCCGCCGAGTTCTCCCGGCCAGATCGCCGCACGCGCCGCACATACAATAGTCACAAGGGCCCCGGGACCAAGGGACCGGTGTGACGTCAATCGGACTCGGACGGGGCGCCGAGTTATTCCGGGGCAGCGGACAATAACAGTTGGGAAAGGCAAGGGGCGAGTGGAAGACCAAATTAAACCAAGACTGATTTCATTCGCCACGGTTTCGCGCAAATTTCCTTCTAATTTGAGAGAAAAGAACGAATATGGAAAAAAAATAAAAGCTCAGTGGCTTTGGTGGTCCTGGTCCGGTGACTATAGTTGCGCTGATCCTCAGGACAAACTTGTCCGATTTGTTCCGATATACTGGGCACACGCGCCTGTGCCAGCGTAGTTAATGCATGGAAATCTACGAACGTTACCGCTAGTAGATGATTCACTTTATGTTCCGCTCCAATGTTTTCGTTTAATCGCATCTCTCCTGTATCATCGGCCATCACCAAGTCCACGTAAGCACATACGCCGCCAGATATCGTTGTCTATATTAATCCCCTGTCCTGCTTGTATCTTACTCGTAGTCGCGTCTACCCAGACAACACAATTTTTGTTACTCATAAAACGCTATGTCTTCAATACTACATGCTTCTAAATCTCTTACTACGTTGGGTCTTAAGCAATCCACGTATCGTGTTCTGTCCCTAACTCCTCAGACAAGCTGTCGGGCCTTCACTGCATTCTCCGCTCAGTCTATTCAGCAACACGTCGTTGCTCCGCAGCCTCTGCACCCGGAACTCGAAGCGGGCGCCCACAGTGTACAAGTCGAAGAGCCTGCGTTAGACTCAGTCACAAGCAAACCGCCGACAAACTCGCTTCTGAAGTCCGACTCACACGACTACTTCACCTCCGCAGCATGGCCCCATCCGATATACACAAAAGACCAGATGGAAGCCGTCGGCGTCTCTCACCGAGCAGCAACGACGATGTCAGACAAAGTCGCCTTCGCCACAATTGAAGTTCTTCGAAGTTGCTTCGACTTTGCAACTGGTTATACGCATCCTAAACCTGGCCATGAAAAAGAGGCCGCCATGACCGCGGACCAATGGATGATGCGCATCGTCTTTCTAGAAAGTATAGCCGGTGTTCCGGGAATGGTAAGCAAGTTCTCATGCTAGAAAGAAAATAATTACAACAGTATTCCTAACTTTTCTTCTTAGGTCGGCGGAATGGTTCGTCATTTGCATTCGCTCAGATGCCTGCGTCGTGATCGCGCGTGGATCGAAACTCTGCTTGAAGAGGCTTACAACGAGCGCATGCATCTTCTCACTGCAATGAAAATTTATAAGCCTGGTCGATTTATGCGTCTGATGCTCTTGGGTGGTCAAGGCGTATTTTTCAATCTCTTCTTTGCCGCATATCTCGTCTCACCAAGGACTTGTCATAGGTTTGTTGGCTATCTAGAAGAAGAAGCCGTCATCACTTACACACGATGTCTGAGCGATTTACGAAACGGCTTGATTCCCGATCTGGCCAAACAAGAAGTCCCAGATATCGCGAAGCAATACTGGAAAATGAGCGATGATTCAACCATGACGGACTTGTTCTTATACATCCGAGCAGATGAAGCAAAACATCGCGAGGTCAACCACACATTTGGCAATCTCGACCAGAAGAGTGACCGTAACCCATTTGCAATGAAAATTGACAACGGAAAACCTCAGCCTTCGAAAGGTCTCGACTCGTATGAGCCTGTTGGATGGGAAAAGAAAGATATTGCTGCCTAGATTAGCATTTGACATTTCACTTGTAACAATCGTTTGAACTGCTCTCCTCTCAGCTAATTCTTATGTTACTTCGTATCGGTAGTAGATAATTTATCGGGGTTTCTATAATAGTAGAATCATCTTCGTAGAATAGCAAATCCTGCCTCATCATTTTTCAGCTCAATTGGTTGATGATCTACCTTGGCGACACTGCTGTAACGACTTCCATCTATTCAGTGTTAACTGTACTGTATCGGGCTAGTTCTCTTTACATACGATGTAATGCCGAAATCAGTTCTTGGATTTTCATAGGATGGGCTTGTGCTTCTCCTTGAACGGATCCATGAACTAGCGAGTAAGTAAAATTCCTTCAGCAAGGTATTATTCTTACTTGTGTTATACACAAATCCGGAAATATTTCCGATGCGGAGAGCTTCTCTCTAGCTCACATTAATCAAGCTGGATATAAGATTTCACCTCATCTGACCAACCTCAACAAATCTACGAAATCCAACACCTTGAACCTAAAATCAGGCGTAAGTAAAATGTCGTTGCCTCAAATTTCTGGATACTTACATATCCGGTTACTTCGAATTTAATACGTGTCATCTCGTGTTTTTTATCCATTCTCTTCTTGTAGAATACGTAGTATTGTTTTAGTTTATTATGAACTATAAACAGAAGGGTTACTATTACTCCCAAAATACTTTCAAATTCGTTTATCTTGTCTTGGGACATTAAGGCTTGAAATCGAAAATACATATATATCTTAGTACATACTACTTTTACTTCACGGTCAATATATATTACCTCTATACATGGCCGAAAAGACAAACCACTTAGCTTTGCTACGTAAGAAAATATTTCTGATTGTGAAATTCTGACCATCTATGCACTTATCACAAGTCAAATTGTAGCACAATTCTGAACATTATTCCAATCAAACACAAACTAGATGAGCAATTCGAAATCTCCGCAGACATGACAAACACCAGGTGCAAAACTCTTAATCTTTGAAATGTCCACAAATCGGACCTTCTTTCCGCCCGCCAGACTTGTCAACTGATTTTCCGTTTCCCTAGTCCATGCATCAATTCCAGATGCCAGGACATTAGCATGAACGTGTAGAACCACCGAACTTTCTGAAGACTGAGCAGAAAGTTCAACAGCAGTTTCCCAACCTTGTTTAGAATCAGGCAGCAGTCCGAGATTGATATGACTCAACGGAAAATCCACTTTGTCACGGATCTCGTTCAAGTATCGGCTGACTGCATGTCTATTATTTTCTAGAAACACAACAATCTTCGGAATCTGCCTACTTTCCCATTTCTCCTCATGCCGAACTAGCTGGACACTCCACTTATTAACTCTGGCCCCTCGAAGTAGTCCTTCTACACTCCACGGGTTAATTTCCCAGCAAAACACAGTTCGGGCTCCAGCTTCTATATAAGAGAAAGTGAAATAGCCGATCCCTGCATAAAGATCGACAATCATGTTGTCCTTCACGCGTTTAAAGCCCAGAACCCGGGCTTTCTCTTTAATATTGCCTCGACTAAACATCGTATATCGAGGAGCCCAGGTTTGATAGATCCCGTTCTGACGGGTAGTTGCCCAAAATTCGCTCTCGAGCTCGCATGAACTCGGAGCGGATATACTTTGCTGTGTGATGGAAGGTCCAAAATTTCCAAATAAGCACTGCAGAGACATCGGCTTCCTCATTTGATTATCATAGTCGGATATCGGTGCATTCAATGCTATGTGCGTGACCCCGACCTGTGCCGAAAGCAAGACGTAGAAGTCATGGAAGAAACTAGGAAATTCATGGGAAATTCGCCGGCCTAATTCGGACTCCGCAAACGATCCGGCCGAAATCAACAACAGATTTCCATAGATGTAATATCTATTTGGAGTGATGACAATAAACTGTTGTACCTCATCGTCTGACAACGGGTATCTCCCATTTAATACTTTCAGTGTCTGCTCTACTGCAACTCTCAGATTTGAACCTCCGGCACTAACACTCTTTATAACAGTTGATTCTACAGACACCAATCGAGCTGTTTCTGGCAGCTCCAATTCCCGTTCCAGGTCCTGTAAAGTATTTCCATTATTTTCCTAGCATTATTAGCCCACCATGGTTCAGCTCTCCTGTTGACTTTCTCTCGAACCTTAGTTGTAAATATTAAATATTTGTCGTTCGCCCTCGAAATGCCTCTCTTCCGATCAAATATTTTCAAATGCTCCAGTAAAGTTTTATAAGTTTTAATATTCTTTTCGTCGCCCGTCTCTAGCGCAATAACTGAACTCATCAAGTCGGTTATCAGATAAGACTCTATCTTAGGCTAGCTGCTGGGCAAAAAAAATCAGCCAAAGTGGTGTGACGTCAGCGAGTATATATTTTGGTTCAGATCCAACGCTTTGTTCTAATGCTCAGATGTTCAAACTTCAAATTTACCGTATCTATTTTATCTGAACTAGGAAGGTAGATAATAGCTGCTGCAAATATAAATATTGCCACTATTGTAATGTCGAGTCTGCGAAAACTTGCGGTCTCCCGTCTAGCGACGAGAAAGAGCTCTTCTCGAACAAGAAAAACTTCAAAGGAATTCGACGATGAGGATGAATATGACGATAATTTCTCAGTCATCTCAGACAGTGACTGGAGGTATAAATATATTGATATCGTTCTCCAAATTTACGCTAATAAATGTTTAGCGTTGCATCATTAGATACTCTTGACTCCTTTGGAACCGATAATGAATCTTCTCCTAGGTCGCCAGGCAACGTACGCTTGAAAGATGGCGACATCAGCTCTGATTGGCGTGACAAACTTGAAGGATACATTGATATTCTATCGATTGAGCGAAAACATTCCAACTCATCCAGTCGAGAGGATGCGATGTCGAGAATTTGTAAGATTGCTAGTCTCAAGTATGCTTGGCGGATAGCTGAGCGACGGCATGGCGACTTGGAAGATGGAATCACACGATCTTTAAAGTATTCAAACTCATCTAAAGAGAAAATTTTGGCCTGTAAAAGTAAGTTATTTATTATTTTATTATTTTATTCTGGGTCTTTCGTTTATTAACTGGTTAGTGTTTTCGATTTTTGTAATAACTGATCCTGAAAACGAAGGCTATTTCAAGATTGTTCCGATTTTCAAGTCACTAATTCTAAGCGACGAAAATCTTGCAGTCAAGGAAGCAGCGATTACCGCCCTCGGTGTTGTGGTTTTTTTCTCGGGTGCTTCGGGAGATTCAGAAATAGATACAGAGCTTGACTTTCTGTTAGACATCATCATGACTGACGGAAGTTCAATCTCTGCTGCTGACTCGGGAGAGGTAGTCTCAGTTGCAATTAACGTATTTGGATTTCTGATTTCCAAGCTTGATGATGCGTTGGATATTTCTCAAACGTATGTTCATTTAGATTGATTTTTATTATCGTTACATTTTTATCTAATTTTATAGATCCATGCCGATTTTGGTAGATCAGCTAGAGTCATCGCAAATGTCAGTTCGTATGGCTGCCGGATACGTGATTGCCTTACTATACGAGCGATTTTCCGAAGATATCGGCAACTATCATCTTGTCGATTCATCTGATGAGGAGCAAGACAACGAAGAACAGGAAATAGAAACACTGAAGGAAAGGCATGAGTCTAGAAATGGCAAAATTGAACCTCTAGAAGAAGATGAAGAGTATGAAGAAGGCGATGAGCCCTCTGTGGAAATTCCCAAGCCTATAGCCATACGACCTCAGCCTCAACGAATGACTTCAGGGCAGCCTACACTTTATTACGACGAAGATCAATTAATTTATCAACTATCGCAACTTGCCACGAGCTCCACGAAACGGGTCGCCAAGTCTTCCCGTAAAGTCCAAAAGTCGGTCTTTCGAGATATTGTCGACACTGTTCGAACTGCAGTTCAGCACGAGAATCCGGATGATAATCAGTCCGACATAGTGACGTACGAGCGAGGCAACGGCGACCCTATTCCGACAACAGCGTCCTTGGCCAGTTCAAGAATCAACCGGAGTTTGAAATTCGAAAGTATTACGCTCCACATTGAGTCATGGGCTGCCTATCTCCGATTAGCGCAAGTGAAGAAGGTTTTGTCGTACGGACTTCCTGTTCATTTCACGTATAACCGCTGTATCCGACTTGCACTAGATCCACAAGGGTCAACTACTTACGAATTATCGCGACGTCCGAGAGCAGTTCCATCAGGCAATGAAAGCGAAGATTTCGATGAGCCAGCTGAAGGAGGAAACCATGATCGAGAACAGGAACAAGACTCCGATATGAAGCAGCTGATCAAATCAGTCAACAAAGAAATGAAAAAATATCGCCATGATGATCTGCGAAAGGCTAGAGAGACAAAAGAACGGTATCAAAGAGAAATGGAAACTTGGTAGCATGATGGAGGGGGGTTTATATATATATATATATTTGGGTAAAAGCAGTAATAATACAGTATATCATACATATCATACATATATCTATATATCCATACCCGCGTAGCCATGTATGTTATCCATCAGTCTTCAAAGGAAATTTAATGACGATCTTCTTTCAGTTTATCATATGAAAGTGGAATTAGCTTTCTTCTCTTTTTTCCATTACCATCGTCGTCGTCGTCGTCATCATCATCTGCCAACGCAGCCGGCCTTCGACCAGCAAGCTCGGATTTTTTTCCTCCAAGTCCGATTTTAAACCCTGAACTAGACTTCGTAATAGGCTTCGAGGTAGGTTTTGATAACCCAATGGAGATGGGTTTTTGTACTGACTCTGACGATTCCTCTTTTTTGAACGATACTCGGATTGGACCAGAATTGCGCTTTAATTCTTCTTTCTTCTCGCTTGCCTTTAACTGGCCGCCTATCACTTGCGACGCCTGTTGCTCCAAAAACGAAGACACCAGGGTGTCAACATCCGCCGCAGACTCTCTAGATTCCGACTCATCCTTCTTAGATTTCTCTTCCTGCTCAGTTTCTCTCGCATCAATTTCAGCCTCGCGGAGGCGAAAAACATTCCGATTTCGTAGCCATGCTGAGCGATCTCGGTAGTATTCTTCCTTCTGGCGCTCTTCCTCTCGATCGTCATCCCATTCACTATATCGTATAAGCAGCATTGCTCGCGTTTTCTCCAGCCTGTCTTTATCGTCAACATCCCTTCTTGTATCACGTTCTGCATTGGCGATTCGGACACGTTCATCGCGAGTGTATCGTCGTTCTCTATCAAGAAATTTTGTCTCGAGTTTATCTTCTACAGATTCTAATCTGCGCTCCTCGATCTCGGCATCAGTAAGAGCTTTGCCGTCGTCGTCATATACATCTCTCTCTTCGTCATCGTCATCGTCGATGAAGGTACTCTCCCCTTCAATATGTCTGTCTTTTGCTCTTTTGAACTCAATAGGCTCGTCAAATCCGAGTGATGTAACCTTTGGCGTTTGGCTTGTAGCCTGGCGTGTTTTCTCTTTCTCGGCCTGCATCTTTTGCAGCCTAGTCCGCTCAACCTGTTCTTCTTTTTTGATCCGCTCACGTTCCCGTTCGTTCGCTCGATTACGAAACGAGCCGATTTCTTTCATAATAGTTGCGCGCTGCTCTGGTGGCATATCAGCTAACCCCTCGTCGTCCGGATGTGCTGTCGATCGTAACAAATCTGCAGTTTCGGAGTCATTATCTTGGTGAGCCGCTTCCGGATGCTCAGCAAGATAATTTTCGTAAAAGGATTTCCTGGCATCCGGATCTTCCCAAGTCTTAATCAATTCCATCGTGGCAGCAACGGCAGAGGAATATTCCTTATCGCCTTCATCGATTCCAAGTGAAACAGATTCTAGTTCACGCCTGGTATCTTCAGAATACTTGACATCAAAACTGAAAACTGGTTTATCTGGATCGTCTTCTTCTCCATCTTCGAGCTTGACTTCTTGATGAGCACCGCTGAGAGCTTGACTGATGATTTTGATCCCACGACCAAGCGCAGTAACATCTTCGTATTCCACAAATCCAAACCCTTTTGACTTCCCCAGAGAATCTTTAATGCGGACCCAATCTGTGATTTTACCTGATGACCGGATGATCCTATCGAGCCAAAAATCATCGACAGCTTCCGGCGATACGATGAAGTAGATGATCCGTAATTGCTCGTCTACAGTAGCAGGTCTCATATTTTTATCGGATAATACTGAGTATTGCACTACCTGCACAGGTGCTTCTTCGACATGTTCTTCTACTGGATCAGGTTGACTGAAATTCGATGGCGGCTGTGTAGTATTCACAACTGGCTTTGACACTATAGGTGCAGCTCCCGGTGGCATCGCGTAAGGATTCGATCCAGGAAATCCAGGTGGGAATGGCATCGTAGGGAATCCAGGAAAACCTCCTGGCAGTCCTGGCGTGTGAAATGAAGGCATTCCAGCTCCAGCTGAAGACGCACCGGGTGGCATACTAGATCCTGGTGGCATTCCGGGGACCGGCGTAGCTGATATTGAAAATGCAGGAACTCCAGGGACTCCAGATACTCCAGGAACTCCGGGAACTCCGGGAGCTCCAGGAGCTCCGGGAACACCTGCGGAATAGTGACCTGAATTCGAATTAGTACTGATCCCACTACTGGTTCAGATCTTAAGGTAAGATGCTTACCTGGAGGATATTGCGACATTGTGCGAGCAATCCAGTTCTAGAACCAACTCAACTATAACTAAATTTAATCAATTCCTGTCGTATTCTATCTGTAATACTCTAGATCTCGAAGAAATTAATTTCCTACCACAGTGAGTTTGCTCTACAGAGGATAATAGAAATTTCGAAGGTCTCAAGACCCTGGAAAAATGACCACTATGAATAAGTGTAAATATTAATAAACACTTATTCCATAACTCAGATCTTTGGGATGGGCTAATAAATTGCTGCATACTAATGTATTTTATTTCGTATTCCAATTCAGAATTATTTCGAAAGTAGAGAATTTAAAATCTCGACAAAATGGTGATCAAAGTAACAATTCGACCGCTATTTGCACGGGTATTACCGTCAAGGACCAATTTCAGTCGACAGCTCAGTCAATCCACTGTTAATTTCCAAGATATGCCGTCCGTCATTACTGCCTCAGGCGAGAGGCACACACTGCCAAAGGTCGATACGGCTTTCAAAACCCGGGCGTTCACAATTGCTGATGCAATGAGTGGTAAAATTACGCGAGCTCAGTCTAGTGCGGGTTCCAAGTTGTGGAATAAAATGAGTTGGAGAGGAGGTCATCGCAAACTAGTTCGACGACAAAAAGCGAATGAAGTGATTTATCAACCGAACGAGGAAGAAATAATGAAACAATCTCTGCAGAAATATTCATTCAACGCCGTAACACTAGCTAATTTACCCAACTTGGGTCCATATGCGGGTCGAAGTGTCCGTGTTCGCCGGAACTTGAATCAGGCTCTCGGCCAATTGATCCGGATTACTCGTGTGAATGAAGTCGCTGGCTTGGAATTCCGATATCGAGAATTCGAACGGCCAAACTTGAAGCGGAAGCGGATTGCCCGCGAATTGCGAGTAAAGCGCTTTAATAAAAGCATTAAACAAATGTTTCGTTTATACAGCCGATATAGATCTTTAGGATACTAGACTAATGACCTTCTGTTATCTTTGGTATATTACAAGTGTAATATGTTTGTATATAACTTCTAATCTAAATGACAAAATTTTCTAATTTACTGCGTCTACCCATTGCGCACTTGACATTTGCTGCAGACGACTTAATGCACGAGCAAACGCAAACACCTCTTCTTCGCCTGAAAACATGTTCATATTTTTGAGCGATTGTTCACTTTGAACGTTAAGGTCGCCGACCATATCCATCATTGCAGCGTTCATTTGGGGCTTGCTGTTCGGCCTGTCGTCGACGAATATATGAGCAAACGGGACTGCAGAAGTGGCAACAAGTTTCCCTTTACTTTCGTAGACCGCATCTAAAAATGTGATGAAACGTCTCGCTCTGTCTTTGTTGCTGACAGTTAAGATCGGGATATCAGTCACAACAAACGCCTGGTAGACTCGTGCTAGTTCCAGATAGTCAGCAGCAGATAACGGCTGACCGCACAACTGCTCGAAAGTGAATTGAGCTACCTTTCCCGATGCTCGCGGAACATGTAACTCGCGGCCCCAGATCGTGTGAGTAGCAGGATGAGGCGGATCTCTTGGGTTCGCGAAATAATCAAACCACTTTTCAGCATGAACTTTTGCTGCAGCATCAAGTGGCGAGTGGTACACATCTTTCAAAGGCCGTTCAATCCTACGATAATCTGTAGGAGAGTCAAGACAAATAACATGTAGCCGTTCTTTGATCAGATCTATGCAAGGGATGAATGACTGTCGTTGAATACCATTCTTATATAGCTCATCGGGCGCACGATTCGAGGTGATCACAAATACGACTCCATGATGGACCAAGATTTCAAATAGGCGTCTCAAAATCATTGCATCTGCAACGTCAATGACCTGAAACTCATCAAAACAAAATACACGAGCCTCTTCGGCAAGTGCTGCAGCCAAAAAAGGAATCGAATCAAAATCGATTCCGTGCTGAACTTTTAATTGATGATTCCGTTTGTGCACGTCTTGCATGAAGGCATGAAAATGAATCCGACGTTTGGATAGTTGGGTCGTAGGGATAGTGGAATAGAACATGTCCATCAACATCGTCTTGCCGCACCCAACGTCTCCATAAAGATAAATACCTTTTGGAACTGTAGACAAATCTATAGTATGAAGTTTATGTTTCTGAGTAGGCGATAGAAAGGCCATTAATCCCTTCTTGGGTTTTAGAGACTCCAAGTCGGGATACTCGACGTTGTGTGGACTGTAGTTTCGAATCTCATCGTGCAATTCTACCAATGATGCAACAATTCCCCGCTGAAATTGATCATCTCGGATTTGTCCCTCTGATACTAAATAGTCGTACTGTTCCAATGGATTTCGATCTATGAACCCATGGTCGGCGCTTGTACTTATACCCCGCACTATACTCTTTCGTACATCCACACTAGTAACAGATATCGTGCCTGCAACGACTTTGGTTCTTAATAATTGAGAAGAACAGGAAATATTTCTTGATATTTCTTTTGAAAAAAAAGTAGAAGCAGCTCGAGGTAACCGCAAAAACACTCGCGCTGCTATCATTAGTGGTTCCAGTGCACAGGTGGAGTCCAATGGTCAAATATGTATCTATATAGTTCGCTGCTTTCCACAGCACTCAATTGGTCTCTATTAGTCAGTACGAGTAAAACTAGTGTCACAAATGACATTACCCAAACAGTAGTTTATTATTATAAAGTCTAATATTAGCACAGATGCACTTGTCCAGTCAAGTCGAGTGTTCCTTATCCCGTCCGACCTTATTTGAGCGAAGTAAACTTTTTAGCCGCACCAATTGTTCTAATATCTCTAATTCGACTGGCCCATCACTTCTACCTGAGGTATCCTAAGTCCAAAAAAAGAAACAATTACAATATCAAAATTTGAATGAAAATAGAGTGCGAACTGTAGCGCATCTGTAGATTAGTAGTCTATGAGTCCTCAAATTATTTAGTGTGATCAATCCAATGCTATTCGAAAACAAACTACAAACTACCATGCAATCTAATCAAAATGCCCAAAAACAATTCAAAGACCTTAAAAATGACGACCAAACAAACTCTGAATACACTCCTTCAACAACATATCATGCTCAGCATCAACGGACTCATTATTATTCGCAGCCATGATAACACGAGACGAGTAATCTTCCAGGCAGGGCGCAAATTGGAAATCTTGTCCTGGCTCGTCATGAAGAACTATCTGTTCAGAATTGACATCACTAGCTGAGGTTCGCAATTCAATATCTCGCACAATCTTACCGTTCGAAGCCGCAACAGAGCGCCAATACTGATTTTCTGGACTGCTGGCAAGATAATCTTGTCGAGTTGTTCCACCTCCATATGGCCCGTTACCTTCCGAGTCTTTAGCAAGATAGTAAGCTGAGCCCGCTTGCTTTGTTCTAATAGTGGAACCTAAAGAATGGACAGCATCTTCATATTCTTCAGTTCTTCCCCGATTCAGCTCTGCTGAAATCTTCAACTGCGGAACAAATTCGACCTTGGTTTGAAGATTCAAGGGATAATCATAACTAGAGTCTCCGAACGTGGAACTCGATTGCGTAATCTTTGTATCTGCAATCACACGTTGAGTTCGCGCCGAATCCGTATAGATTTGGAGATTTTCGGAGCGGATTTTCCAAGAATATGTCGGATCAACAGATCGAGACCCAAAAACTAAATGTGTACTAATCGAACCTTGCCGAGTAGCAATAGAGGTGATGTTCATATTTTGACGATCATGACTATGGGACAAAGTATTATCGACTTCGATAGGATCGATCTCATACGACATAATCTTTCCCTCGCCATCAACAGTACCCGACCAGCCAAAAATATTGCCAGACACAATCCAGTCATTTGCAATTATAGGCTCGAACATATCGCCAGTTTCAAGCGCAATCGAAATACGAGCACCAGCCCATAAAAGAGGCAATACCGGAGTTAGGTCCAATTCAAACATAGGCACATCGAACGCACCGATACCCACGATGGGGCGCCAGAATCCCGGTGAAATGCCTCCGGTGTAAATAATAGGAAAAGCAAAAGTTGAACCCACGAGCATGTCGTCAACATAAAACTGAATTTCGCGATGGGGTCCATGGGAATCCAACTCTACACCAGGAATTAAAGATTTGTATTCAGAAACCGCATTGGTATACCAAAACTCTTCAGCAGCATTACCCGAAGCAGAGATCAACGCAGTTGCTTTGTACACGGTACGAGGCAGCCAAACGTTGAGCGAAACTTCATCCCTGGGTAAAGAAAAATGAGAAGGCTTACCATCTGCCGACCGAGCAGCGGAGAGAGGTACTACTATATCTGCTCTGGTTGAGTCCAAAACTTCAGGTACATAGTAGAAAGTGGCCGTTAGCACCATGGCAAACGAACCGGTATAAGTCTCATCTACCAGATTACCCATCTCAAATATGAAAGGTTGCTCTTTTCTCAGCAAAAATAAATATTGCGATATATCCTTGGTATATTCAAAATGTATGCCATTTTGAGTGGGCTCAGCCGTTGAGGTCCGCCAAACTTCGTGATCGCCAACAAACACAAGAGCCAGCCGGTCAAACTGTCTTCCTTGGGAGGTCGTAGAAAGTGTGAGATGGACATGTGTGAATGGCACCGACGGAGGTGTCCAAACTCCTACAAACGGTTTGCCATATGAGAAACCAAAGACATGATCCATGACAATTTGGGAGTGGACAGGCGGGCCATAGACCTTGGGTGGGACATAGACCTCAAAAACCTCCAGCGGAGAAGCCGGAGAATCTGAAGTGAAACCCAAGGAGGACCTAAGAGTGTGCAGCCATAAACAATTCGAACATGCGGGCAGCAACGGAGAACTGGGCAATGGCAAAGACACGAGAGATATCAGTGCGATGGATAGAAGGATGAACGGTCGGATTCGAAGCCGATACGGATGCTGGCCGAGGCCGTCCTGGCTCGCCATGTAATTCCCTAGCGGAACCTTCAAGTCGGTTGCCATGAGAAGAGTTCAGATGCGAATATCTACCAGGGTTAGAGCGAACTGGAGACCGGATTGGTTCTCGCTCGTCCAGGGCCAGCACGATCTTGAGTTAAACCAGTCTTCCTCAGCCCGATAATGGCGACATGGTGCCCGTAGACAATTAATTACTATGGCGTAGATAGTGGTTACAAGCTGAAGGTGTTTGTGTTCGGGCGATCCACGTGCAGTCGTGGATGACAATGTGGCGAACGTCTTCCAACGGTTTGCACGTGAGCAATTACGTCTGCATTCTGGCGGCCGTGTTGGGAGTGAGCGAACAAAGAGAGAGGCAAACAGGCAAGGAGACCTGAGACATGCAAGGGATTTGAACAGTTTGTCCAGTGTGATAGGCCAGACAACGACAGCAACGCAACGCAAGGCGCGCGTGCGCGAATAACAAGAAGGGCGTTTGTAGAGAGCATTGCGGGAGGCACTCCAATAGAGCGCGATGGGACGGCTAGAATTTGGCTAGTGGACGCAGAACATTCAGGGCCCCAGGAGAGAGAAAGGGGACGAGATGGCGAGGGTCGGTAGAAGCAGAGCAGAGACTGGGCTGCTGGAGTGGACGAATCGAGCGAACAGTTCTTCCAGGAACCGAGACCAGAAGGCCCAAATGGGAAGCACGCAGACAGTCCACGAGAAACAGAACGTTAATTTGGAAACTTTGAATTGCAGAGCAGACAAAGAAAGCGTGTAGCGAGTGGCAGACACGGTCGAGGGCCAGGACCTATGATCCAGCTAATGCGGTAAAGCGCAAGGGGAGCTCAACTGGACCGACGCGTGCAAAACCGTCTGTTTCGGCGCGTTTGTTTACACACGCGTGCGCGTTCATCACCTTGACGCGCCTTCTTAGTTTGCCTTCAGGGGTTAGGGTATCTAAACGAGGGCATTGTTTTTGAGGGAGCACGGGGAGCAGGGGGATGGGGTTGAATGAGCGAAAAGGTGAGAAGTGCAAGGGGGGCGAGTGTGTATGGTGACATCTGGAAGATGGCAGGGCTGCTATTTGGGAGATGAGTGACTCCTAATAGTGTTTCATAGTAAACAAGAAGAATCTGGATCAATGGGTGCTGAGGCCGGCAGAGAGAAGAAGGTAGAGGCGAGGGCAGACTCAATTAATTAAAATAGTCTGGTGAGCAGCAGACCGCAGACAGCAGACAGCAAAAGACAGTAAGAGACAACAGACTCAGACATCAGCAGCATTCCGCGACGCATTCCGGACCCGTGAAAGGGGTAAATTAATTATAGCGCACGCCGACCCGTGCCACGTGTGTTGGCGGGAGAATTGCTTTCGGGGAAGGGCCAGTAGTGGAAGACTTGGCTATGGAGGTCCCAGAGTCGGGACGACTATGCTCGACCCGGCTCAATATGAGGACAAATATATTTTTATATTGATATGCACATATTTTTGCGTCCAAATTAGTCCACGCCACGGCCATCAAGTTCACATTGGGAAGTCCATTTTCAATAAGGTTTCTGCGGGCGTTTGTTTACATTTATTTCCCTGGTCTTATACTAGGCTGTGTTACAGGCACAACGCGAGAGTGCCAGCAAGCAGCAAGTAATAGCAGTAGTAGAAGGAGTAGTGGGAGAGCAGTGGGAGCAACATCCATACTATACAGTAAGCTCTGCATGACCACTGGCGTTGTCAGTCAGTCAGTCAGTCAGTATGTCTCTCTCTGCTTGTATGCCTGCAATTGGCCACCTTTACATTGTCATCCTTGCCTTACTCTGCAGAGCTGCTGCTGATCCCCTTCTTCTATTCTATTTATCGACCACCAACCCTCCAAATCACACTGTAACCATATCGCTCGCACCATAGAGACTGCAAAAAAACCGAATTTACAATCTGCCCGTTTCGGCCTCACAGCCTAATAGAATAGGATTACTGCAGCGTCCGAGCCCCGCGCGTCTTTCCCATAAAGCCTCAACCTGTAGAGCGGCAAGGCAAAACGACGCAGATAGAGTAAAAAGACCACAAAGAATACAAGCTCAAACAGTGCCCATCCTGGCACTGGCGCTGGCGCCGGTGGTCGGAGCTGCGTGCTAGCTAAAAGCCCTCGTTTACCGGTGAAGCCCATTTGCACCAAACCCGCGTTTCCACCTAGCTAGTCTCACTAGAATCACCCAGGTCACTCACCCACGGCCCTCACGTTTTGCGGTCGCCTTCCAGGTGTGCTTACGCCTGTTCGTCCACGCACACACACCCCCTAGGGAGGTCGACCGGGCAAAAACAGCCTCTAACCTCGAATTCCAAACCATCGCGAAATCCCTCTTGCTCATCTCTGTTCCTGGCCCTCCCTTCCTTGCACGACTTTTCTCTCGCTCGCCCGCTCTCTCTTGCTTCCTACTCCTCTCCTCCTCATCCCTCCTCCATTCTCATCTCGCTCGTTTTCCATCCTTCCACTCGCGGATCCGATATTCATTGCGCCGACCGCCCTATAGACCTGTGAGTCCTGGCTTTCTGTTGTGCTCTCTTGCCCACTCTGTCTTCTCCTAACACGCAAACTATCAAGCTGATTCCGCCCTCCCGATTTGCCGTCTGCGCTTCTCTTTTCTTCCGCATCACCCTCCCCGTTCTCCTCTGCCCACCACGGCACGTCCATTCGTTCTCAATGCGCTTTTCGCGCTCAAGGTTAAGGCCGTTGCCTTCCAATAGGCACCCTCCTCCTTCAACCTCTCGCAGCATGTCCAGACCGATTCCCTTGCCTTCTCTTTCCCTTTTCACGCTCGCCATCCTCTTCCTCACACTATTCGCATCCTCTGCAGATGCTTTCCTAGGGGTTCGTCGAAATCCTCGTCCAGCAGAGGCGGCCGCTCCTGGCGACTCCTACCTTGCATCTATGCTTGAACGTCCTCGTCCGAAGCATATCGACTCGACTAGACGTCGACTTGTCGTCCGTGTTGATAACTCGACAGTTGATTATACTTCCTCTTATTCTGATGCCGTCGTCTCTATAGCTGGTAAGTAACCAAAATAGTGTGCGGAAAACTTTTTTTGGCATAAATACTGACGTTTTCGACTAGCTGAGCCCACTTCTTCAGAATCTTCAACTGCAACGTTATATACAGATACAGATACTGAGATTTCGGTCTCAGAAACTATCACTTATTCTTCGTATTTGGATTCTTCAGTCTTTACTTCAGATACAGCCACTGCATCTGAATCTGACGAGCTGCCTTTAACAGTTAGTCAAGTTTCAACTTCCTCGACCGATCTTTCTGCCACAGCTCTGATTTCTCCGAGCTCTGACGCAGTCATCACTGGCTCTGTAACTTTGGTTGATGAGAGTTTTGCAGAATCTTCTGTTGCTTCTACTGCGGATTCCACTACTTCGGATGATTATGCTTCGGTCACTGAATCTTCTTACACCGCTGCTGAAACCGAGTCTAGTGCTTCTTACACCGACTTGGTTGGCGAGACTTATGATAGTCCCCTCCCATCTACGACGGATTCGGCTACAGATGTTGCTACGGGTGCTACTACTGACACAACGGGTACTGTAACTCCAATAAGCACGATTTCAGCAACCGATGCGACTTCAGTGACAGATTCTCCAACGCTTACGGATTCAACTGCTGATATCACTTCAATGACAGATTCTCCGACTCCTACGGATTCCGAATCGGATTCGTTGACACTTGCAGATTCATCGACAGATTCGCTGACGGATATTGCCACCGATTTGAGCGATACTGCAACTGCTTCTATCACGGATTCGAGTACTGATACTGCTACTGCCACTTTGACGGATTCCGAGACAGATTCTCCGACTCCTACAGATTTGATGACAGACACTGCTACAGACACTACGGATACGGCTAGTCCAACTATCACGGATTCGTCCATAGATACTACGGACACAGCTACTCCGACTGTCACAGAATCCGAAACTGATTCTCCGACTCCTACAGATTTGATGATAGATACTGCTACAGATACTGCTACAGATACTGCTACAGATTTGACGACAGATACTGCTACGGACACAGCTAGTCCGACTGCCACGGATTCGACTACAGACACTACGGATACGGCTAGTCCAACTATCACGGATTCGTCCACTGATACTACGGACACAGCTACTCCGACTGTCACGGGTTCCGAGACAGATTCTCCGACTCCTACAGATTTGACGACAGATACTGCTACAGACACTACGGATACAGCTACTCCGACTGTCACTGATACGACTACAGATACTGCCTCTGCAACTGCAACAGATTCCGAGACAGATTCTCCGACTCCTACAGATTTGACGACAGACACTGCTACGGACTCTACGGATACAGCTAGTCCGACTGTCACCGATACGACTACAGATACTGCCTCTGCAACTGCAACAGAGTCCGAGACAGATTCTCCGACTCCTACAGATTTGACGACAGACACTGCTACAGACACTACGGATACGGCTAGTCCAACTATCACGGATTCGTCCATAGATACTACGGATACAGCCACTCCGACTGTCACTGATACGACTACAGATACTGCCTCTGCAACTGCAACAGATTCCGAGACAGATTCTCCGACTCCTACAGATTTGACGACAGACACTGCTACGGACTCTACGGATACAGCTACTCCGACTGTCACTGATACGACTACGGATACTACGGATACTACGGATACTACGGATACTACTTCCTCAACTATCACGGATTCGATTACTGATACTACGGGCACAGCTACTTCAACTGCCACGGAGTCCGAAACCGACTCTCCCTTGCCCACCGATTCAGAGACGCTTAGCTCTACTAATTCTGGTAGTTCTACCGCTTCAGCGACGGAGGTTGATACCACCTCTGATACGATTAACTCGATGAGCTCTACAGTATCTGAAGACACGCCATCGCCCTCTTCGTTTTCTGATATTTCGACTACGGAGTCTGGAACCACGACAACTGAGGTCACCGGTTCAACCGCTATGCTCGCGGGATCGACTGTTTTGAGCTCAACAACTTCTGAGACTGATGTTACTTCTTTGCCAACTACTACTGATACAGATTACGTTTCGACGACTTCAACAGAAATGACATCCACGGAAATTGATTCTTCAACGACTTCCACAATCGACTCAGTGACTTCAACTGAGACTTCTACCGGGACTTCTAATGGCGTAACGCAGACAGATGTTTCAGAGACCTCAACAACGACAGATGTTGATGGATTGACGTCCTCAACTGTTACCGACACAGTGATTACTGCGGCTACTCCAACATCGACAGATTCTTCTACTAATACGCTGTCTAATACCGGAATCACGTCAGATGATGAGACAGGCACGATTTCTGTGACTACTCAGACTTCAACATCCGTTTCAGAGACAACATCAGATACATTTACTCTGACTACAGACCAAGAATCGACCGGTACCGAAACAATTACCGGCACCTCTAGTACAAAGACCGCAAGTAATCTCTACACTTCTTCTCCGGTGACTTCCAACACAGGTGACGAAACCGTGACAGATACTTCTGCTACTGGAACAATAGCTATTTCTGCTACATCAACTATGCAGGCTTCAAGTTCTGTCACAAGTATATCAGAGCTGGGGTCATCAGTATCATATTTTTCAACCTCTACAGCTAGTGATGAGACTCCTTTAACAGTATCGTCAGTTGAATCTTCTACTTCAGGTACTGCAACTAATCTTTCGAATACTGTAACCTCTACGGATTCGAATATAATTTCTTCGTCGACGTCCACTAGTCTCTCGTTCTCGGATGGTTCATTCTCATCAGTTTTATCTGTTGTATCTGGTAGTCAGACTGTTTTATCAATTTCTGCAACTGAGTCCTCATTGCTCCCGACAATTTCTGGGCTCTCAGTCTCTGGAATAACTACAGCGGCCTCTTACTCAGCTACTCGAGGTGTTTCTACTCAAGCACCAACTTCGACTATAGGTACAACTACTGATTCTGCATCTGGCACCACACAAAGTGTCTTAGCTACGATAACTGAGTCGGCCAGTCAGAGCTTAAGTTCGCTGTTTTCTTTCAAAAGTTCTGGATCAATAAGTGGATTGAGTTTCAGTTCCGCTAGCGATGACAATCCTCTTACTGTGAGCCAGCTCTCCACTACTAGTACACTGTCTGGGACGGTGTTGATTGGCTCTAGTCAGACAGACGCGTCTTCTTTTAGTACTAGCGGATACTCTGTGATTACTGAAACTGAGGTTCCTAGTAGTGTAGTGACATCGTTTTCGTCCATGTCGGGATCAGAGGTAGAAATATTGAGCACGATCTTTTCAAAGTCTGACACTACTGCATCTTCTGGCGAATACACGGCCATCCCCAGTACCTCTTATGATACGATCACTACTGTTGTATCAGGAGTTACTTCTACCACAGTAATCGCTTCCGAAGTGTCAGAAACTTCATTTTTCAATACTGTGACTTCTGCAACTGGATCTGAAGTGAACACTGCAACCTCAAATATCATTGAAATTTCGCAAACTGAAAGTTCACCTTCTGTTATAACGACTGGTTCTATGACAGCATCTGGATCAGCACCTGTTGGTTCGATTAGTAAGTAGCTTCTCACTTCGGTTTTGATACCAAATCACTAACTCTACAGCTACCGATGCTAGCGTCACCGAGACTGATACTGATGGCATTTCAGTTTCTACTGTAGAGTCAATTGCAAGTTCCACGTCTAGCGCCAATGCTGCAACTACAAATACTGCGGATGAAAATACATCTATTTCCGGAACTGATTCACCAGGTATTTATTATCCTCACCTTTTTCTTTAGCAATTCTGACAGGAAATCAGTTGCGTCCCTCACAGATACTGAAAGTGCCACCATGGCTTCAACCACTCCCTCCACCATGGCGACTATTGTGACAACTGCTGATGGCACAGATGTCACGTCGAATTGGCTTCCAACAGCATTAATCACAGAGGCACCAGTGACAACGAGTAGTATAGGAACTGCGAGTACAACGACTGATACTCCGACAACGGTTCTGCCAAACGTGATTGCACCGTCCGGAGTTGAGCCTACAGCAACTGTTAACTCTACATTGATTCAAATTGGTTTCACATATGGATTGAATTATCCATTTATCGTTGCTAATCCTTTAGCAGTTGCTCAAATTTTTGAGTATTTGCCTGAAGGTATTTCGTACGGACTTGATGTTTCATCGAACGAGACAACAATGGTGTCTATTCGGCCGTATTATACTGATGATGATTCTTACATTGTTTCTGTGGCGATGATGTATGTTCCGTCTGATTTGGTGGACACTTTGAAACTAGGATTACTGAACCCTCAGTCCAAGTTCTATCACAATCCGGACGGTAGCGTGAATAGCCTGATGGATCTGATTGACCCTACTATTCCACTTGTTGCATCTACCTCTTCATCTAGTGGTTCTTCGCCTGATTTAACTGGCTCAGGATCGTCCGGTTCTAGTTCTGGACAAGGCTCAGGATCTGGTTCTTCTTCTTCAACATCAGATTCAAACGCGAAGGGAGGTTCAGGATCGTATGGATCAGGATCCCTTGATACGTTGAACGTTGCATCATCAGTTGCTAGAAAAACAACGAAAACTACTGTTGGGATTGTTGTGGGAGCAGTCGGGGGAACGGCTGCCTATGGCTTGCTGATGTTCTTTGTAATGGGTTGGTATCGGCGGAAGTTTGGTCGAAATCTTAGCCGGACTGCTTCGCCTACGCCACCTATGACGACTATTGGTACATATGCAGTTGCGACTGGATCGTCACCTTCAGCAGATGGTCATCGGAATTTTTCTGCTGGCCACACACCTACCTCATATCAGACTAATTCAAACAATGGGAACGTTGGGGACAGAGGTATTTCGGTACCTGTCATGAGCGAGAATTCACTTGGATGGTCGTGAGTGAACGCCATCATACTCAGTGCAGTATGATCGCAATCGATATGAGCGCATCGATTCTGTACAAAAGCGAGCCAAGTGGTGAATGATATTTGTACGTCTTTGCTAGGAGAAATATCAGTGAGGATCACTGTTAGTTTCTCAAGAATTGCATTTCATTATTATTGTTTTTTATCCCCTGTTCATTTTAATCTTCATTATTGAAGATGGATAATTCGGAGTGTACTATTTTGGATAAGTTTATATTTTTATTGGATTTGGGATGCAAAGCCGGAACAACAAGAAAAATCGGTCCTCCAAGGCCGAAAATGGGATGTGTTCACACCTTCTACTTGATTCACACAAGAGACATACGTAATGTTTTTTTCCTATACCATTGATTGATGTATTTTTATGACTTTCGTTTTTACATTTTATTTCATTTGTGGATCATCTGTGGTTTGTTTTAGTACTTAAATTCATTTTGATTATAATTATGTAGGAATGACAAAAATTAGTTCAATGAAGTTGTATGAATGATGAATCGATGATCACGTGACCTTTGTTTGGTTGAAAGCCAGAGAGGCAGAGCATGATTTAGATATGGTTTGTTAGACCATTGGGTTACTTTTGCAAAATAAGAATAGAGTGCAATGCAGTCATTAGTTACGGGTCACGAGGATCTTGTTCACGATATAGCGTATGGTTAGTAGTGAAAAGAGGGATTGACGAGGCAGGAAACACAAGAAGATTAATGGAGCGATAGATCATTACGGGCGATTACTAGCTACCTGTTCCTCAGACCAGCACATCCGAGTGTTCAGTCGAAAATCCAGTACTCCAGGAGTGAGCAATAATGGCCAAGAAAGTAGTGGATGGGAACTAATAAGTTCCCTTAAAGCGCACGAGCAAAACATTCTGTCGATAACCTTTGCGCCGCCAGAATTCGGAGTCGTGATTGCGAGTTGTTCGGAGGACCAGTCGGTTCGAGTATTTGTGTCAACTAATGGTGGTTATAAGTTTTGTAAAATGGCCACATTATCTGATTCTGCGGGTGCATTACAGAGCGTTGAGTTTTCGCCATCGGGTATGTTTGGATTAAAATTGGCATGTGTGGGTAACGACGGTGTCGCTAGAGTATATCATGCTGCTGATCCGGCGGATTTGAGACAGTGGCATTTAGCTGCGGAATCTGCGATCGTGTCTGGTAGAGGTACACCAGGGGTTCATGGAGATGTAGGTTCTGCTTTTGGCGTGAGGGATTTGCAAGGCAGTTTCTCCATTGCTTGGTCGCCGAACTCAACAGTTATGATTCCTCTGCTAGATGAGAATAGCGAAGCGAGCGAGACTGGACTTAATTCTGACGGTATTTTTGAGCGAACTGTCGAGCAATTCGTCGTGTCGGCTATGTCGACCGTCGTAGTTTTCAGAAACAAGTTTGTCAACCGGGGCTTGGAACGTTCGGGGTTTGTGCGGAGTGAGGTATTGCGAGGACATACTGATATCGTTCGCGACGTTGCTTGGGCGAGTAATGCCTCGACTGCCGGAAAAGTTGAACATATCGCAACTGCATGTAAAGATGGATATGTTCGAATATTCCGGCTTACGCCACGACTTTCAAACACAAGCGACGCTGACGCGGATGAATTGGAATATGACGTTTCTCTGGTTTCCCAATATGATGATCACCGCAGTGAGGTATGGAAAGTTTCTTGGAACGCATCAGGCTCTGTCCTGAGCTCCGCAGGCGATGATGGGAGAGTACGATTCTGGAGAATGGCATATAACGGTGATTTCGTCTGTATAGGCACTGTCACGGCAGAACAGCAGCCAGCTGTGGATGAAGAAGAGGATGTATGATCAAAAAAAGAGCAATTCTATTTTTTTACAATCTAATTAAATTTTATATGAACAATCCGCGCGAAATGACGCGGAGAATCGCAACGATAGGATAGCATATCATGGATACAAGTGTTAGCACGTACTGTAAAGTTATGCAGCCGACGCGGATGAAATAGACCAGGACCATAATTTCTAGAATGACGGTCAGATCTACAGCTGATGCGCGGAATGCTTTCCGTTGTTCGTCTTGGTCTGAATCTTGTTGATCTCGATCACCACTAGTCAAAGATGACGACCTAGACGAGGGAAGAAAGATGAGTGTAACCAAGAAATAGACAAATTCGGGCGGGATCACTAGAAGACGAAATGGCTGTCCTGCTTGATTACATGCTGACACAAAACTTTCCCCAATTCTTCGCACAGGAGCCTTGTTTTCCCCGTCTATGACTGAGTCAACTTTTTCCAGACTAGATTCCTGCAAAGGCTTATATTCTAGTTGCCGATTGCTATTAGAAAGATCAGCTAAGGTCCGGGAATTAATCAAGGTTCCCAACTTCCTCCACAAATTAGATCGATTTGAATTTGCGTCGGACTGTAGATCCTCATTTAGCGGATGCTGACGCCGTGAACGAAATTGAAGCATATTGCGTTTTGGGGCGCCTTGGTCGGCTAACCGAGATAAAACTAAAGATTCAAGACTGAAGATTTCAGAGTCGTGTTCTTGTTCTGACTCATCAACTTCCAATTCTCTCGGCAATTGCCTATTTAGACGACCATACTCTGCAGAACTGGCATCAAACTGATCGCTGGTATATTCATTATGATCCTGGTTTTTGAAGTCCTCCATTTTGTCAGGCACTGACAAAAAAATGGGCGGACTGTTGTTCTGACACGAGATTGCTCGCTTCCGAACAGCTACAATATCGTCCCGTGGGGAAGTATCTACCTCCCGTTGTTGATCTTCCAACCAGATCGGAGCTTTAAACATAGCTGCAGTTGGTAAATGATGCCGATGTCCCTGTGAACGTTCCGAGGTTGATCGCGGTCTATCAGGGGTTTTGCTCATCCGGAGCTCTTGTTCTTCTTGCACAACATGTGGATCCTTTCCTATACTTCCGTATAAAGCGTCATTGAGATTGAACTTATCTTTGCGATGAAGAAACAGGATCTTGGACGAAGCTGCGGACAATAAGCTGCCAGAAATCTGATTTGCGCTACATAATCGATCTGCAGAAGAGGGTCGAGAAGAGGGTCGAGAAGGCGACACAGAGTCAATGGGTGTTAGGTTAGGATATATCGACGACGCAGACCTTTTCTCAGGTAAAAGCTCTCCATTAACGATAGGACTTGATGCGTGTCGTCGAGAAACTTCACGGCGTTTTTTTGCAGAAACTATATATTCCTTTCGGCATTCAGGCACATTAGGGGGAGCTGAGTATTCTTCCGCGAAGAGGTGTCTATGGATTGGGTTTCCGCGGTGGATGCTCGGCTGGTGCGTAGGTGTATGAATATAAAGAGCTTGACGTTTTTCGTTTGAACTATCGGTTGTGGGTTCATTATGCAGTCGCTGTCCGCGCTTCTTGGGATTCAACTGTCCAGACCCATCATCATATGGTCGAGGAACGATAACTGGAACAGGCTTCCGTCGGACCAGTTTCGGACCGGGAATCTTGATCGCCTGAAGAGACGAAAAATCAGCTGCAAGTGATGAAGATGAAGATGACGACGACATTGTGTTCAAGACTAGTTCTATATTGATGGCGATACTGCTTTGATCAAAATTATTCAACGCAGAAGTACAAGGATATATCAGTGTCGAGCGAGGTTTGCTACCACCTATGCAGATCTCGGGGAGGCTGGTGGGAAGAGCGCGGAACATCTCGCCGAAGTCTGTTTTCTCTTCCACTAATTCCATTTTATCCTGTTTTTTGATCACTGTGTGATGCAGCGCCCTGATTATCGACTCTAGCGTAACTCATCGCTTCGAATCCGGGGAACCGCCGCTCGCTTGTCCCAACGTGAATCAGGTGGCTGGGCAGAGATGGCTGGGCATATTTTCACGTGACGTAATCATGTGATATCCAGCCGCAGACTGAATCTCTTCTTCCCAAAACAGCGATGTGTCTTCAAATCCGTCCCTTGTCCTCTTTCATTGTTCTATCTACTGTTGCATTTGAAACAATTAATATAGTTTATTTGCGAGTTCACCAGTTCCTAAAAATCAGAGTTTTTCAACAATGACTACTCGTCGTCTACGTGCAGATCCTGAAGAAGAGCTTGAGGTATGAAAGTCCAGATGTATGCATGAGAATAGTTGCCCGGTTTCTGGTCTAATAGCCGTGATGCGACTAGCACGCACCCTTGACTAAGCGACAAGAGATCTACCGATCAAGGAAAGATCCTGTGGAAATCGATTCTTATAAGGATTTCTGACTGATGACTTGTCGGAAATACTAACTTATATTTACCAGGCTCTTCCGTCGGACGAAAGCGAGGAAGAAGAAGAATACGAGGACACTGACCCCGGGCATTCGGACGACGAGGAAGAAGAAGAAGAAGAAGAAGAAGAGGAAGAAGTCGACGATGAAGACGAAGACGAAGAGGATGAGGAGGACGCCGAGACTACTACTGGAAAGAATTCTGTTGAAAAGCCCGCTACTAATGGCGATGGTATGTGTTTGTCTTTATTACTTATTACGTGCTCTTGAGAATCTCTAATATTAACACTCTTGGACCCAGCCGAGAAATCAGAAAAAACAAAAAAGTCTGAAAAAGATGAAGAAGAAGAAGACGAGACAGATGCTCCTCCAGCAAAGAAGCAAAAAACTGTTCTTGACGACAACGAGGAAGCGGGACTTGAATCCAAGTCCGCTGAGTCTTCGTCATAATCAGCATGATCTCTTCCTCCTCCTCGATCTCTGCATCCAAATTCGAACCATCTGAACTTGATTGTATTTCTACTTTAAAAAATAGCTTCTTGTGACTCAATTATATTCTCTTAGACATTGAAACTCTACAGTTTTCTATAAATTATGCCGTCCACTTTTCCCTTGGTCCGGTCTAATCTCTCAAACTACTCTTATGCACAGGAATGGCCGATGCCGAATACATCTCGACTCCCTCCGTCCCCTTCCTCGTCCCCATAACCACTTCCGACAGATGCGTGCTACTCATACTAGCGACTATATTCCCTCTAGTCCCTCGCTTCACCGTTCCCTGCACCTCTCCTAGCCTCATAGGTCCTGTCGCAGCCAGATTCACCCCATTCGCTCTCTCACCAAGTCGTTGCGTGCTAGCACTCTTCACCATGCCCGGTCCCGCTCCCACACCCTTTCGATGCTGAGACGGATCAATAGTTGTGGAAATTCCTCTTACACCTGACCTGACTCCTCCACTCTGTAGCATAACTCTATCTCCGTCACTACCGGTCGCCGTCATTCGAATTTGGTTGTCTTCAATACTTTGTCCCATCCGTTTCAGAGGCGATGGTGGTATAGATCGGACACTTGGCCTCTCACGACCTGTACCAAATTTCATTGCTCCTCCAGTTATCGAGGGCGATTCTCTGTTAGCACTCATTTCTCGCGGAACTTGCGGAAGCGGACGCGAGCCCATCATACGAGGGCCGCTTACAATTCCGCGACCTTGGGATCCATATATGGCCTTTCCTGGAGCTGTCGACACTCCTAATGCTCCATTGAGCTCTCCGCTCGTAAATGCGACAGGTACACTTTCATTCACTAAGTCTGCCGAATCATTGTCTTTGATTTCCAACTCTTTACCTACGATAAACGCGTGTCGTACAGCATCATCCGGTCGCAAGCGTGTCTGTGGATCCCACTCCAGACATCGTCGAATGAAATCAATAAAGGCCTCATCCTTTGTTCGTAATACCTGTGACAACTTTTTCGCATTTGGAACCCTCTTCTTGCCCTGAGATCCAATAACAGGCTTTGGCCTACCCATGCTATCAAAAAATAAGTCACTTCGACTGGCATTTTGGAGAAGACTCATACTAGGAGGCCCAAATACTTCCATAATACACCCAATCTGATCACTTTCAGTCTCTCCAGGGAAAATCGGATATCCAATCTGTAGCTCCGCCAAAATGCATCCAAAACTCCACATGTCAATTGGCAATCCATAAGGAATTCCTAACATCACCTCTGGTGATCGGTAAAATCGAGACTGAATATATGTAAACATCCGTTCTTTCTCCAAACATGACGAACCAAAGTCGATCATCTTTATTTCAGACGAATCAGGACTTTTCAGTAAAATATTTTCCGGCTTCAAATCGCAGTGAATAACTGCCTCTCGCTGAAGCAAGCACAAAGAGCTCAACATTTGCTTTGCCATGCGTCGAATCAAAGGAGTTGGAAAACTCTTAAATTCGTTCACTTTAAGCATCTCATATAAGTTCATGCTCAAGAGCTCCGTGATAATGCAAAGGTGATTACGGAAATAAAAGTTTCCACTAACTCGAACAAAATGGTGCGAATCTTCAGGGTCCTGTTCTGTTAGTATGCACTCTTGCTGCCGCAGAAACAATTGCTTACCCAATTCGACAAATTCTGTAATATCCTAGCTTCTGTAACGGCTTGTGAATGGAATCTTCGCCGATTTCGAATGACTTTTATAGCAACGACACCTCCATTTTTATGATCAACACATTTTACAACTTGTCCAAAACTACCCTTGCCTAGCAGTCCTAGAATCTCGAATTGGTAGTTCAAATGATCACCTTCCACAATCTTGTAATCGCCATTTTTGTCATCATAATCAAAATTGGAATCACTCGCGGTCAGATCTCCTTCAAACTTATCACAGGTAGATCTGCCACAGAAATATATCTCTTTGAAATCAAGAATCTCACCCTTCTCGTAAAAATTAAGTCGTTGCCCATAGGCCTTTAATGCTTTTGGCACACTAAGCTTCTCCATTTTGTCTGAGACTTTAGATGTTTGTTGCGTATATCTGTATGTAGCTAATTCTCTAGCAATTTCATGAGTTACTCGATGCTTATTACAAATTGCCTGGATCTGACTTTCCGCTGTACGATCCATGGCATCAAGCTCCTCAAGCTCCTTTTCGGGTATCCACACAGTTTTCTGAGACCTCGTACTTCCTGCACTCAAAGGAGCCTCATAATCATGAGAATTTGCAGAATTCGATCGAGAAGATAGTTCAGAGAGTGCTTTGTCTTTCAGTGCCGACAGACGGGAAAAAGCATTTAACCTTCTAAAGGGACTGCTCAGACTTGTCGGAGTACTTGTGCTAGGTGAGTGTAATGCTGGAGAATTTGCAGATGGAATAGATATTTTTAAGTGGGGTGGAGGTTTTGGAGATTTTGCCGGAGAAGCATTCGAGGCCGTTGAAGACTTCGAAGTAAAAGATGATATCGGAGGAACAGAGTCGACTGAAGGCAATTCAGATCTAAAATCACTCAAGTTTGGAGTTGGCCGATTTTCCAATTTTCGCATGGGTCGCTTCAGAGTCTTATTCAGATGCAATCGCAAATTGGTTGTTAATCCTGGCGATGACGACTTAGCAGTTGGCGAGCCTTGAGTGGGTGATTCAAAAGTTGGCTTCGGAGTATTTGTGGAGCTGCTGAGAACTTCATGTTCTTCAGGTAACAGACTGCTGCCTAAACCCTGAGCAGATGCTCCTGCAGCCTTAGAGCTTGTTGACGACGTAAATTTAGGCGGTGGATGTAATGCAGGAGATGGAATTGTTTGCAAATTCAAATTTGCTGCCGACCTTGATTGAGGCAAATGCACACTCAGTATTGGAATAGCTGAGGGTGACGCTCGCAATGCTGTCAAACTTGGATGCGTACCACGGATTAAAGTTCGCGCCTGACTGTTAGGAACTGATGAAATTCCATTTGCACTAATATCTTTGGAGTAAGGGGAAATACTTGGAAGCCTTGAAAGTCCACGGAATTCACTCTTTGAGGCCGAGTCATTGATATGCCTTTCTTGCGAATTATGCTGCATATTAGCGGTGTTTGACGAGATTCCAGCTACTTCCGTATCGTAAGATTTAGCGACAGCGGAAGCTTGAGAGTCGTACTTAAAATTCGCTCGTAGATCTGACTCATCATCTGTAACTAATCGTACTGACTGCTGCTTTGATTCATCGATATTAGTCTTGGGAGAGGAACAGATAATATCAACTTTAGAACTTCGAGTTGTGACGTCAGTATTCTGGGAAATATTACGCATCGAGAAACTGCTAGGAATAGCAGGCACCGGTGGGATAGATTCAGATTCTGATCTTAAATTCGAAAACGGCAATTTCTGCTGAAGAGCGAGTGCATTTGCGGACGAGTCCTTCACAGATATAGCAGGTACCAATAAATGACCTTGTAATTTTGATTTTCCATTTGAGCCGGCCAAAGGAGAGGAATCGTAGCTTGAATTAGTATGATTTGCTCGTACAGAATTTAATGTCCTGGAATCGCTCAATTTATCTAAGTTATTATGCTATGACTATATTAGGCTCTAATCTTTAACACGGCTATACACACTTACTGTTGTACTAGAGGTAGAAGTGTTTAAACCCGGTTTGCCAAAATCTTGCTTGCTGTTGGATAGATGAGCTACCAATTTCTTGGCATTCGCTTTTGTCTCACGGGAACGAGGAGAGATACCGATTGAGGCCGGGCTTGAGAGCGGTGAGGAATCGAGACTATTAGGCTGAAGGGCTTTGACCTTTCCAGATGGTACCTGAGTTCGTATAATCGAACGACTAGTATATACGCCATTGGCTGCTGTTATAGACTTCGTAGAAAAAGATGTCAGCGTAGACGAATGTGATCTTTGTCCTGAAATTGGGATCTGTCGAGATGATGTCGGGGCCGTAGCTGTAGCAGCAGAAGAGGATTTTAGTCTGATACCCTCATGGGCTAAGGCCGAAGCAGCAAGCGATTTCCGGGCTTTACGAACACGATCTTGAGCCTGATCTAGTAATTCTTTAGAACGCTCTCGATCTGCACTCATAGTACTTGGTCTCGATGAATCTAAATCAGCCTGACGACGAGCTGCCCTCGGGGTGAGAGCTGAGGTTCTTGCATTCCGATTGTTAATAGAAGAAGGTATTCTAGTTACTGAGCGGTACAAATCACTAGTGTTTGTAGACCGGGGAGTTGAACTGGGCAACGACGTAGATTTAGGAATAACACGTGCTGTGTAACGTCTAGAAAATCAGAGATCGTGCAAATAGGTCCGTGAAGAATCTTACCGTTGAAGATTATCAGTGCTAGGCGACAGGGATCCGGTAGTAGAGGCTAAACGAGGCGAAGCACTAGGAACGCGCTGCCGAAGAGGAGTTCTTAACTTAACATTGTTCCCATTGAAAGGGGTTTCCGGCTGATTAGCGGAATCTAACAGGAAACAAATCATTAGAGAGATTTTCAGAGTAGAAAAACCAGATATTAATCACCTGTACTTTGAAAAGATTGCCCTTTGGGAACCAGTAGCTGCCTCGAAGACTCGGTTTGTGAGAGAGGCATGAGTATCAGCTATATGACTAGAGCCAATCAAGCATCTCACGATGGCACGACGGCAGATAGATCTCGAGGAACAAAAGCAATAGCTAGCGAAAACAATACCTTCTAAGAAATATCACACAATTCAGTTTTGGTAGTAAATTATCATTCCTTAAGAGTATAAAAGAAGTTTGGAGTTTTGATTAAGTAGCTGCAAGCTGCCACACGAGTTTGTCGGACACCCCTGGAGAATAGTCCAACGTGATCGACTCTAGAATACTTGAAATTCAGTTACCTATTATGTCCTCAATGCTTACAATGACTCCTTAAGCAAATCAGATCGTGCTTGATTTCTTACCGGTCGTCGATCCCGCAGGCACTGTAAGCTCACAGCAAAGGAACCGAAAATGGCCGGAGCAGTTCGTGTCTCGCGTCAGTCCTGTCTCGGTTGTTTGTTTACTTTGTATGGTGAGCCGCACTTAAAGTTCCTGATTTGGGGGCTTGTGTATGAATATGGGTCTTGTTCGTTCAGCCTTACAACGAGAAGGAAGTTAACTGCGATTTATCAATTTTTTTCAATTTGCTTAAATTTAAAACAAAGCGATTAATTGCAGCAATCAATGATCATATTTTATTAATGTTATTCTCACTACTGCACATTCTAATCACAGATAGTATTAATGTCATGGACTAGAAAATATACGGGTTTTGTATGATTACGTAATACATTAAAAATCAAGTGCACGTCTTGTCCTGGACTTGCTTCTACTAGTACTACTAGTACTACTACTGGGAGTGATTTAGTAGTTAACGAGTTGGACTTCTTCTAATCTTCGCTAATTGGGCTGTTAAAAAGTGGATCTAATATCTGATCTCTTATTTCTAGCTTATGGCGCGAGATAAAGAGTCGGCGGTATAAAATCTGATTTTGGTTATGTGCTTGATTTGATCTAATTTGCCGATAGGTTACCTTCGTCGCGCTCAACGTGGACGACGACAGCGATCTTTCAGACAACGAGGAGCACATCAGAGAGATTCAGGTATGTCTGAGTCTACAACAAGACTTGGAGTTAATCTAACAGCGAGAGTAGATAGAAGAGGCGTTCAAATTATTTCAGGAAGCCCTCAAAGCTCAATATGAGAAGAATTGGAATCTAGCATCGAACACATACAATGAACTGTTCAAAGGCGAGATTTTCACTGCGGATCTTGTGAGCATTATTATAGTTAGTAATCTTCGATACTCTACTTACTTTTTGAAGTCAGGAGTTGTTCCTCCTGCTCTCTACAGTCTCAAGTATTTAGCATACAAAAATCACGGTCAATTAGTGCTCGATTGGATCAAACTTAGTTTTAATGCTTTGAATCCTTCCGAGCTCCAAGAAAGATTGACTCAGGGTGTGGTGGAGTTATCCGAGGTAAGTAGCTTTTTTTTGAGAGATATGCCTAGTCCAACCAAGAATTTAGGCAATGCTATACGAATCCGATGATACTGATTTCTGGCTGAAGATTGCCGCTTATTTACCTGCCCTCAATTTGAAGCGTATGACAAGATTTGCTCTTGAATGCGTCGTCAATGATGGAACTAAAGCACTTACCACTGACGACCATATGGACAATGACATCCCGTTGAGCCTGGATGATCTGGCCAGTCTCTTCGCTCTGTATCAAGTAAGGTCATTCTCTGATTACGCAAGTCACCTAATAATAATTTCTTCATATAGCTTTTGCTGCAGCTTGGAGACGAAGAAGCACTTTCCTATCCGATATTTGACAGGGTGAAATTAATGCATTATAATAGTGCTGTTCAGAATTACATCGAGACAAATACTCAACCGCCCACTTGGCTTCGTTCACTTGTCAAACCTGATGAGCCAATATCAAGTATTCTAGAAAATGCAGGATCTGCTGTAGTGAGTTTAACTACAGATGAACGTACCTGGACTTCGGTAGGAAAAGTGCTCGTACAATTTTCTACTAAGCGAATTGACGATCCCAAAAGTCAACAGGTCATCATCCACATTGACTTACCATCAATTGATTCGAAGGAGAAGCAACTGACTGCAAAATTTGAATCTGAAGAAAGCGAAGAAACAGCGGTTGGTGAAAATCCCGAAGTTGTTGAAGCCCCAGAATTAGTTGAAAAATTTGAAGATCCAGTAGATCTGAATTCGATCGACACAAAATCCTTAGAGGATGATCAAGATCAGGCAAACAAAAGGAAAAAACGGAAGTCTTTTGTCATAGAGGAGAATGCTGGTGAACGATCTAGTAAGCGGGTTCGCGCTCGTGCCGAGGAACAGTCAAACACCACAGCGGCTGGAAAATCTGAAGAGAATCAGTTTGTTGAACTAGTAGATAGCATTATGGAGCCTTTTGGCATTACATTCGGAAATGTTGGCAAAATTGCTAGTTCGAGTTCAGTTATTAAGGATAGCAAATCGAATCTCGCACTTGGCGATTTTATGCACGCAATTTCTACTTTCAAGGAAGCCACAGCTAAGGTTTTCATACATGGCGAAGGAATTCAGAACCCTTCCTCTGGTGCCTCCAGAATTCTTGATCTTGCCATTTCAAAAGATAAAACAAACATCGCAGATTCTTTTACTGATAATTCTGGTGTGGAAATGTTTGTTGAATATGTCAATAATGGTCAGATGTGCGCAGAAGAAGTCATTTTTGAGTGGTGTAAGAAGTTACTGTCGCCGCAAGCTGAGGGAGTAGAGTTATATTTATCTACCGTCTGGCCAACAGGATTAATAGAGTCTATGAAGAGACTGACCACAATTCATTTCCAGTTTATGCGAGAGTCCATCACTGAGATTTTGAAGTACGACAGCTCCCAATGGACAAAGTATGCGAGGCTCGTTCAGTCTTATTTTGAAATTCTGTTGGACGACTTTATCGAATATAGTCAGAATAATTCAAGTTCAAAGTCAGCACAGAGTATAATCTCCCAATATAAAGAAAGAGTAACACAGTGGCAAGTGTTCGTGCAGGATTTACTTTCAAATTGTGACTCAGAAATGGTTGACGATTCGTTACGAATTCGATTGGAATGGGCATCAATAATTTTCAGGCAAGCTTCTGGAATGGCCCATGATGACCTCTTAGAAATGTTTGAAACCTTTGAGAGCACTCTCTGCAATATAAATTCCGAAATGAAAATAGTTTTACCAAACTGGTGAGTTGTAATGGCCTGACGGTATCCAGATATTAATCTTTAGTTCCTACATCCCAGATATTTCAGTTGAAAGCACAAAACTGCAGCTTTCCAAAATCCAGGCTGCTACTCTGTTTGCTGCCGTCTTGAGTGATAAAAATGAAGGCTCAGAAGATGCTAAAGAGCTACTGGAAGCACTATTATGTGATCGGGTTGCGACATCAAACCAGAGTATTAATGTCGACGTGGATATTATCAAACCATTCATTGATAGTTCTGCAGTTGAATTTCGTTTATATTTGTGGAGCATGATTAGGAGATCATATGAAACTCTTAATCAACCTCAGACTGCCTTTGAGTGTGTTCTAACAATGCTTCGATTAGCTATTGGGGAAATTACGAATGACAGTTATGCAAATCAAGATAGATCCCGGCGAATATTTCTGATTTTCAAATCACTCTTTCTAGTGAGGGAGCTTCTTTCAAAGGCAACAAAGAAAGCTCTAGAGGATAGTATTTTAGCCAATGCTAGTCCTACAAGTTTGGAAAATACTATGAAAAGTTTGATGGCGGTTATTCGTATATTACATGTATATGTGTCGTATGAAGATCTGATAATAGAGGCGGGAAGCACTGTCAAAGAAGAGAACAATGCGCTTTTCAAGTGCTCAATGCGCTTCAAGGATTTGATTTGCCAATGTTGGTGGTACGTGAAATGTATTGGTAAAGTATTTCAGCATGTTAACATACTCAAGCTTACTTTACGTTTGTCTGCGGGCTAGATTTGCAGTCAGCGAGGGTTACGATACATATGACAACGACACGAAATTATTACAGTTATTATTTGCACTCCACGAAGAATTAGGCACTCGTGAGTTTTGTGGGGCAGCTGATGGTGTATTTTTGATGCTGCTCCAGCAAGAAATTATTCGGACTGATCGTCCCGCTGAGACCGAATACGAACTTTTGCAATGTCTGCACTGTCGCTTCGGACTTACTTTGGGAAGCGAGTGGTTCTATCCATACGACCATAAATCTGAATCAGTGGCATTCGATAAAGCTAACGCTCTTGCGTTGATAGAATTTGTTGTGTCGCTTGCTAAGAGAAAGCGAACAGCTCAGAATGTACCGCGATCCGATATGAAATCCGTATTAGACAAGTTTTGCGAAGTGATTGGAGTACCTCGAAGAGATCAAACAGCTATCTACTATAATCAAGCTGTGATTGAGCAGTATTTATCTAGGTCGATCAGTCCTATGAGTCTACAGAACGCATTCAAGGGCACGGAGACAATATCGACAGTACGAGTGACCTCTGATTTTTCCAAGATTGCGTCAATCGGTCTCTATTTTCTGCAGGGTCAAATTTATCTAACTCAATATCGCTCCAGAAAACGAACGTCTGCTAGTCGTACTGAGGATCTTGACTATGCTATTCGATATTTCAAGCATGATCTTGTTTGTAATACGCATCGATTTGAGTCTTGGTATGGCCTAGCGCAAGCATATGATTCTCAACTAGAAGATGATATGACATGGAGTGCAGAAAAGTTAAATTCCGCCGAACAGAGGCGGAATTTGGCCGCAACGCAACGAAAGTCCCTGCTGTGCTATGCTCTAGCAATTTCTCTTTATATGCGTCACGATGGAGTCGAACCGTCTGTTGGAGTTTTGGCCGTTTTTTTTACAGACTTTGGATATGCCTTATATTCTTCTGTAAGACCGCCATGTAATATGGAAGCATTCAGTTCGCTGGAGTTTGAGCGACATTTCAGTGGATCGGCAGGAATGTACTCGCGAGCAGTACATCATGATTTAAAGCCGGTGATTGCTCTAAAGATGGCCTTGAACATGTTTCGCCTGGGGAGTAAGAAAGACCCCAACGAGTGGAGGAATTACTTTATGGAAGGAAAGTGTTTGGGAAAGCTGGAGGCTGAAGCGGAATTAATTTTGGATTGCTACAAGAATCTGATATTAAACCATATGCCAGATAAATCTTCATCAAGTGACCCGATTTTTGAGCCACATTATAAGTATATTTCTGTGTTGTTTAAATTATTTAAAGCGGAGAAGATTTCGCTATCAGTTGCTCATCACTATCTCAAGCTTTCTACTTTCTATTCTGAGCCAACAGAGCCTGTGAATTCAAATCAAGATTTTTACCATTTGTTGATCGATTCATTAGGCCGTCTGCGTGCAGCTGATAAAAAACACTGGCATCATCGGCCAACTTATAGAATAGCCGTGATATATGATATTGGGCTTGGTAATACAGAAAGGGCCAAGGAGGAGATTTCTTCATTTTTCGCTTTGAAAGCGCCCAAGTCTTTTCTTTCGATCTGGCGTCCAGAATATGAAAGGGCCGGACGGCATTTTGTATATGCGAACCGATATACTATGTACTATACCGATCTTTTGTGTCGAACTCGGGATCTTGAATCCTTACAGTCGCTAGCCAAGAAACTACGTCGGCTATCGACGATTATGGTTAACCATACAGAGACCTGGGATCATCTTTGTAAAGCCATAGTGTCAGTTATTCGGGAGTTGTGTGAGATTCCGGATCGATATGTGGAGCAGCAGATTACCCTATTAACAGTTGATGAGTTTTTCACAAATTCACAGAAACTTGAATATATATGCACTCATCTTCGGCCACTGCCGATACTTGTAAGACATCTAATGGATACGCACGAGTTGCGCAAGCTGAACGTCGGTCTCGCACCGACTTTAGGAATGGAGGATCTGTTTGCGAGTATCTATCTGATGCTGTATCGACAATTACCTGAACTAGAAGAGCAACTGAAGGGAACAGAGGCTATAGGAGAGCCTAATAATACCCGGCCTGGTGGCCCTGCATCGACAGGACAAGAGCATACAGAGCTTGACTCATCTGGAGATGAGGCACAGAACACTCCGCCTCCTTCATCATCAGTCCAAGTTCCTCATACACCGGGGATGGATGAGCAACCGCAGACTACAACTTCCACGCCAGGAAGTGAAAGTCACGCCACTTTACAAACAATTACAACGATTCCTGGATTAGCAGCCACCACAAAACCACGTACTTCTCGGATGACCAAAAAAGAGATTATTTCTAAAGCTAATGGGTTACTGAAACCAATTATAGCTTCAGAAGCTCTATTGTCCACACAGACGTCATCTGCATCTGCCACTGCATCCACGACTATTCCTACAGGGGGGCATGGAGGGAAATCAGCTACTCCGGAGACTATCAAAGTAGCTGGTTTAACTGATGAGAGTAATTCGAGCTTGCAACCAAACGCAATCAGCAGCGACTCGCTCGATCCCTCTTCCACTAATGTGATTCATTCGTCAGCTCATTCGAGAACGAACACTAGTAATAGTATTTCAGAAGCTGCTGAGAATCCACCGTCTACTGAGTGACATTTTGAGGTCAAATAGTAACGGAGTGACAATAGTGTAGTGAGCTAAGTAAGACGCATTGGAGAACATCGGTTAGCATTGTTAATCAGGCACGCTGACCATCAGAGCTGATTTGACTTGGAATAGCTTAATAAATTAAAAATAAAAGGTGGAACGGAGAATCAAATTGCATAAATTTACCAGACCCTATAATATACAAAAACTGCCTAGAAAAGAATACAGACGAATTGACAGTAGAATAAGGAAACAAAGTGGAAACAGAAACGCATAGATAAAACACACAAAATCAAATCCAAAAATAATAATTTACAGAGGATTTGCAGACAGTACTAGTCCGGAACCATCCCCATTATGCTGTGAGAACGAGGGAGGAATGAGTGAAGGATGATGAGATGAGTGAGAGAATCCTCGCTGCTGGTGCTGATGTTGAGGTTGTTGTGGCATGTCCAATGTAGAAGGAATATCATGAGTCGAATCTATAAATCCGTTGAACTGAGGCGCTAAGCCAGTATGTAGACTGTCAGGAATAGGAAGTTGATTATGAGTAGGTAATTGGTGGACGTCGTGATTATTGGCTCGATTAATTGCTGAATTTACTGGATGGATGTGACTCTGAAGAGATGAAGAGGGCATATGTGGCGGAGGTAATATATCGACACTATACACGATATGACTGAAAATATACGGATTGTCATCACATAAATATGATATTTCAAGCTCCGATGCGGCTGGTATTTGAGCACCTGCTCCTGGAAGTGGAGTCGTATCCTAAGACTTGTTAGAAATGGTCGCTTGTACGCTGAGCTGGACCAAATACTCACATCAAAAATTGCACGTGCAACAGGTGGTTTAACGCTGTCAGAACGTCCACGACCACGGCCACGTTTGTTGCCGATTTCGTTCGCAGGAATACCAGCCATCGAGGCACCCTTTGATTTGCGAGCCTGAGTAGCTAGCTTTTTCGTATTAGGCGAGAATATCTTGATATCTGGATGCTGCTTCTCTGCTAGTAGTAGAAGCTCGACCAATTGTCCGACCTGGAGAGATGACAAATAAGTTTTCTTATCGTCTAAAGTCAGACCGGCACCAGTCAAGCCAGTTTCAAGTGGTGAAACTGATTTCGAGTTACGCTTATCCAGACAGTTACCACAAAACCATTGAGCTTCAGGGACATCTATAAATGACCGATCGATTGGTGGGTCATGACATAACTGATGGTAGGGATCATTACAACCGTCGCAAAACACAATTAAATTCGAGTCTGGACTATGGCCACGCATACAGACCTTACATATCTGCAGATCTCTGCGAAAAAACTGTGACCGTCGTTTACCATCAGCACCGGGAGCGGTAAGAGGATCAAATTGCTGCGGCTTATGAATTTTCCGTCCGGATTTAGTCTCAACGCCTTCGAATGTGAAACCATCCGAGTCATCATCGTCATTATCCTGTGATGGAGTCAGAAAAACTTGAGTACCCAAGGTAGAGAAAGAGTTCTCTTACGCTTTTTTTTGCTCTTTTTGCACGTTTCCGGTTAGGTGCTCGTTTGGATTTTAAAGGACCTGCTCCTCCAGCAAGAGTGCTCTGCGGCAGTACATTGGAGCCAACCGATAGATCAAGATCGGGAGTAACGTTGTGTTGTTGAGCTAGTGGAAATTGTTGTAATTTTTCATTTGGTAATTGTAACTGCTGAGACACATTCTGCTGCACTTGAGAAACAGGAGCTGAGTTGTTACCAAGGCCAGACGATTGCTGGTCGATCAATGGATGCAGATTCAATGAGCTCTGTGAGGAAGTGGACGAAGCAGCTCCAGACAGATCCGTGCTAACCAAAGTCCCGGACCCGCTCTGGGATATGGAAGCTGGTGCAAAAGAGGAAGATGTATAAGACTGCATCTGGTAAAGGAATAAAATAAAGTCTTTAAGGCATTGAAGTGGCTATCACAACAATAAATAGCAAACGCAAAGCAGTCTGATCCACAAGCGACGAAGCAAATATCCGGCACCTAAGACACAATAGAGTGAGGACACAAATTCCTTCTCCAAAGTACTCGTATTATAAACCTATATCAGTGACGACTCTCCTCCCCCTCGAGAAATACAATTCCGGCCGATAGCAGAATCACAGATATCTTGCGATTCCGGTCACAGCTCGAACGCGAAAAAAACCAAATATTAATCGACCGCGTCGTGCCTTTACCCGCGAAAAAAAAATCGTACACGAACCAAAATAAACGCCAGACTAAAAAGAATTTTCCACAAAAGTTTTTCAATTGTTGACTTAGGCTTTCTTTTGATTTTAATGACAGCCTCCAGCAGTTGCGGTTGCCAAACAGACACAGATAGGATGTTCTACTGCTTGGGGATTCAGGTACAAATGGCTTGATAATCACAAGTCACGTGATATAGTAACGGATATGGATATGGATATGGATATGGATATGGATATGAATATGATTGTGCACGTCAGTTTAGCTGGAATTGCTAAAGTCTGATATAGACTAATTGATTAATATATAGGAACAAAAGTTTTAATTCTACTATGTAGCACATTTTCAGCCAACTACCCCCTCGTCTCGTAAAGTTCGGATTTGATCATCACCAAGGCCCAGAGTATGAAGTATATCATCGGTATGCTGTCCAAGCATCGGGGGAGGAAGCCGAATCGACGGTTTCGCGATCGAAAACTTAACAGGAGGAGCCACAAGTTTCATTGGTCCACATTCAGGATGCTCGACCTCCGTTACCATTTCTCGAGCCAGGATATGAGGATGGTGTAGCGTAGTCTGGATATCGTTGACGGCAGCGTAGGCAATTCCGCTTCCTTCAAAAATCGTCAGCCATTCCTGGACAACGTTAATATATGCTCATTTCTTCAAAATCTAAAATTGCTCACAGCTGTCGATTTCTCGCGTAACTCTTCCTCGATCATAGGTACTAAGTGAGAACGATGTTTGACCCGGAGCGGATTACTTCCAAATCGAGGATCTGCGAGCCAATCTTCCCTATTTAACAGACGGCACAGAATACCGAACAGCTTGTCATTAGCACCACCGATGATAATTGTACCATCAGCTGTCTGAAAACCTTGGTAGGGGCAAATACTTGGATGCTCGGTTCCATGGCGGCCAGAATCGGGTTGGCCAGAGATCAAACAGGAGGAAGCAATATTAGACAGAGTAGCGACCTAAAGAAGTTGAATAAGAACAAAACACGCATAATATTAGATTAAGTATATACCTGACAATCAGACAGAGCAACGTCAATATGCTGACCTTTGCCGGTTTTCGTACGGCCGAGAAGAGCAGCCATAATAGAATTGGCTGCATAAAGGCCAGTCGTCAAATCTGTCACTGCGACACCAACTTTAACCGGAGGTCGATTTTTTTCGCCTGTGATATGCATCAGTCCCATCTCTGCTTCAACCATGATATCATATCCGGCTCTGTCTTTGTAGGGCCCAGTCTGGCCATATCCTGTAATACTGGCGTAGATGATTTTCTCGTTTTGCAGCTGTTCATAGCCTAGATTATATTTGGATAGGGTTCCAGGCAAATAATTTTCTATCACGATGTCGCTTTCGTTGATCAACTTGTGCAAAATTTTTTGACCTCGAGGATCTTGGAAGTTTAGCGCCAAAGACTGTTTGTTTCTACGTCGACAGGGTTAGTAAACCGTATGATCTAACTAATATGCTCCCGAAGAAATACCGATTGACCTGAATGTTAGTTTAATACCTATTTCCTGATATTCCAATTCTTACAGAAAGAAAATATGCACTTTCGCCAGGAGTATCTGGGTTTTTCAAATTTTTTGCAAAAGGAGGGCCCCATGATCTTGTATCGTCGCCGCGAGTAACATGTTCAACTTTTATGACTTCAGCCCTGCAAGCATTAGATACGCAGGTAGGCGACTAATTTTTGTTTTGTTACCCTAAGTCAGCCAACATCTGCGTGGCATAGGGGCCAGCCAAAACACGAGTCAGATCGACGATCCGTATTCCATTAAGAGGAAGTTCCAAGTTTGGGTTTGTGAAGCGCGCAGCAGCTACCGAGAACTGTCTGAACTGAAAACGGGCAAACCATGACTTTCGCATTTTCGAATATTTTCATAATCCTAGTATATTTCCAGCAATTTATGGAAGTTGACAGAGCAATTGAAAAACAATTGAGCTCTCCGAGGAATGTAAACGTAGTGTACAAGAATTATTCCCTATCTTAATTCCAAAGATCGGCCAATAATTAGGAGCCGACTACCGAGAAGCTCTGGATCTGGGGTGCGGCGGGTCCGGGGAAATGCCGGTCTGCTTGTCAAGTATAAGAATATCAGTGCTGGTCGTGTAACAGAAATTGATGTTATATTTGAAGAAAATAGGATGAGTAGAAGTGCATTTACTGAAAGCAAAAGAAAGAGAGCAGTATTTGTGTAAAACGAACTGTTTGACCAGACTTCAAACCGTTGTCTGATCCTGACAGATTTCACCAAATTCACAATCATATTTTTCATTCAATATCAATTCTATTCAGCTTAATTCGCATCACATCATTTAATTTACAGTTAACTAATCTGATGAAATTTTCTCAATTAACCGAGAACAACAATCAAGTCAAACTATAATACTTGTTCGTAGTATATCTGAAGATGCGGCGTTATTTATTTGCTTGAACTCGCCGTTCGTTGCAGAACAGTATTACTTCTGAGTGTCTCTCCAAGCTGGGTATGCTTAAGGTGAAATTTATTCCAAATTGCAGATCTTCTGTTACATAAATAAAATTTTCTCTGTCTATTGGAGTCAACATCCACCGAGCTGGACTCACAACTTTTCATAACAGTTTGTCGTATTGGCCCAAAATGTCTTTTAAGTTCGCAACATCCGCCATCTCCCGTCGACTAAACTCTCAGGTGCGAGCCGGAGGTTCAATATGCGGTCGATATTTCAACCCAATCTCTCAAACAAGATTTTACAGTTCTTCAACTGGCAACGGACCGAATTTTGAGGACGCGCTATTGAATAGTCCGGTGATGCGGAAAATTGCCGCTTGTCCTGATGTAGGTTGAATCTGAAATTTTGCAGAATGCGTTGAATATTGATTACCAAGGCGCTGGAATCGATGGCAAGACTCGCAGCGTCGATCCAAAGCACAGGCTTGGATCTCTCAAGGCCGTCGCCACTTACGATGATGCGGTTGATTCGAAGCAAGGAAGTTCGAGACTCAATCTCAGAATGTACGTTCTATTTAGTTGGTCAAATGCAATCAAGTTATTAATCTTTATCAGTCCGACAGGTCATGGAGAAAAATAATATTATGATCACTCCTGATGAGTAAGTTTTTGCTGTAAGCTGCAGATTGTATATTGACATCCAACAGAGCCATGGCATTCATGAAGATCGCACAATCCGGAAAGTTTTGATGCCACATCCTTGTCGAGGTGATCGTTTGATCTAATGGTCATCCACATCATCGTCCCAGATATAGTCACAAGGCATCTAATGTCTTGCATTTATTTCGCCTGTCTAATACATTTCATCTCATTTCATCTACCTTCACATTATACTATTTTACTCTGTATTGTGTAACTATTTTTTTACTTCTGTTATACGATGTTGCTCAATCGGACAGAATTTGCTGCACTTATGTTCTGTTTGGTTTCTATACCCAATTCGCTTAAATTTGTGTTTCGGAGAATTTTGTAAAATTCACAGCATATGATTTGTGTCTGTGGCCGAGTTTGGTAAATCTGAAAACGCATCATATCTACGTTGTATCTTCCATTTTTTTGTCAAACTTCATACAATCATCCAGAATGCAGAACTGATCGCTAGCAAACTTTTGGACGATTTACCATCATCGGGTTAGGGTAAAGTTTCAAATCATCCCGCAGTCTGTTAAATCTCAGACGGCACTGCACTTAATTCACCGCTATGAAAATTCGAAAGCTGGCTCTAGATATTAGTTTTCATTATTGACGTATTTTCTCGTTGGCTTTTAATATTGTGGATTTTGTGGAAAAATATGACATCTACAAGCTCGCATCATAGCGGGGCGGGCCCGCGGTCAACAGCGACGTCGAACTCGTCTTCCAAACGGGGCGGCAACTCCACGGCCGCAGCCGGTCACCACCAAGCAAATACTCACGGCGTGACTGGACTTGGAATTCACACGGGTGCAGTAGGATCGAATGCAGCATCAAATAGTGGGGCGCACAACAGCCACAGTAATAGCACACACAATCTTATCCCATTGACAGGCCTCCCGAATTCAGGTGAACCTGAAGACGGGACAGGTGCTGGGCTCGTCCCTTTGGACCCGGTGGACTTTTCAACATTTCCTGCGGACTCGCTACGAAAATACCGAGACACATACCGGCTGTCGGAGCTGAGCCCCATATCTCAGGACGGAATGCTCCTTAACAGTGTGGTCGGCCACCGTACGTTCTCGTTCAAGCACCGTAACAGGATCACGAAAGATGACCTCGCGGCAAGCGTGAAAAGACATTTCGCAACCCAGTCGGTCAGAGAAACTGATATTATCGCTTCGTTTATTTATTCTGTTCGACATCAGGGTATGTTTTTCGAAGTCGTTATAGCTTTGTTGAGTCTAACCTTCTAGATGATACCTTCAAACTGAAGTTCCCTCTGTCATAGCTGTTCCAAGAATGTAACAGATGGAGTTCTTGTATATAAAAGTTCAGTAAAACACTATTATCACATTAATCTAGTAAGCCTTGTCATCAAATCAAACACTCTATAATCCTCCCTTACGCCCATTCAACATGCTTTGCTCACCGATCTAGCAAATCTACAATAACAAAACAGATTTCAAAATTATACATTAGAATGCATCACCTGCTCACGCATCGCGTTTTCGATAAAACTCGTACTCGCCGTGAAAGTAAAATTTTCGAACACATTTTCAATACTCTCGGACATCTCATTTACAGTATATCCACCGACCGCGTTGCCGCCACTGTTACCAGCCATTGGAACCGGCTTGGCTAAAGTCGTCGTAGGCACATTCTCAGAACCATACAGCAGCGAAGAGGACGAACATGTCGACACGGACTTCTCAGACACAGTCCCTGAATTGGAAGTATCAAGTAGGATAGACGGAAGATGATCCGGCAGAGACGACGTCGGCGGACTAAAAGCCATTGTGGTAAACTCTTCTGCGAAGTTCTCGGCAAGCACAGGATCGGTGATTATTGGCAAAATCGGAGGCAAAATAGTCGGATCCCGCCGCTCAAGCTTAATCCAATCAATTTTCCGGAAAAAAGGATGCCTCTTAATGCTGTCTAAATCTCTAGGCATGTTCCCGCCTAATCGCTTCTGTGGATTTTTTCTCAAAAATTTAATTAAAATATCCTTCGCTTCATTCGTCAGGTAGTAAGGAATTACTGGCTGCTTGGACTTCTGGATCTTGTCGATAATTCGTTTGTAATTATTACCTGTATACGGGGGGGATCCTGTTAACAGATCATAACACAAAACGCCCAATGACCACCAGTCGACAGCAAAATCATATGCCTTGCCAAGCAAAATCTCTGGGGCCATATACTCCGGTGTTCCTAGAAAAGTTTTGCAGTCACTGCCATCAGAAACCTTGCTCAAGCCAAAGTCTGTTAGTACCAAATGGCCTTGCGCGTCCAAAAGACAATTCTCCGGCTTCAAGTCCCGATACACTACCCCTACAACTAAATGCAAATGCGAAAGAGCAAGAACCAGCTCCGCAGCATAAAACGAAACAGTAGACTCCGGAAGCATTCGCTCGTTGGCAAGATGACTAAACAGTTCACCGCCAGGGGCATATTCTAAAAGCAAATAAAGCCGGTGCTGATCTTGCAAAGCGTAGAATAATTTCACAATATAAGGATGCCGAATAGACTCCAGAATCGCTCGCTCGGTCTTTGTCTGCTCCACTAGCTTCGTCCGAACAAGCATAGAGGCCTTACGCAGCTGTTTCTGTGCGTATAATCGGCCTGTAGATATCTCCCGCACAAGTAGCACTTTACCGTATGCTCCCTGACCAAGCACTTTAATATACTCAAAATCTGTTGGTCGCAGCCTTCGCTGTGGTACCGCATTTGCTGCTGCTGTTGCTGCTGCCGCAACATTTGAGAGCATATGTGGCTCAGTAGTTCCGCTGGCAAAAGCAGCAGCTACCGCAGCTGCAGCTGCATCAGCATTCGTTTGTTCTTGGGCGGCACTGGAAATGTAATCCGACGAAATATCAATCTTATAAGAGGCACTCAAGGCCCCATTCTCAGATCCAGTGACATTCAGCTGCGCTATGTTCGTCGTCAGTTGGAAAACAGAATCCGTAGCAACTTCTTCAGCATGGAGAATAAACTCGTCGACAACGGGATCACTGCCAAAGTTGAACTCAGGCGAGCCCGCCTCAATTTCGTCGTCGAAGGCAAACACAGCTGCCATGTTTAAACACAATTAACAAAGCGATATAAAAAAACTAACGTAAATCCCCGTTTATAATAAAAAATTAAACGCGTAGCCGACGCGCTCAATCGTAGCCATTCGCTTTCAGAATTCTGTAGTATCCGATAGTAACTCGCATGAATGTCAATATCCGCAAATAAAAACCGCAAAAAGTCTAATGAAATCAAACGAAATCGATGTAGTCAAATTTATCGTGAAATAAAGATCAAAATTACTAGCTGGTCCCCTTCCAAAATCTGCTAGGATAAAAAATCTTCCACGTAGGGGGGTTCTTGCCGCCGCCTATCTGGCTCCTTGAACTCCCAACGTGCAGCAGTTCTACAATGTGCAAGCAAAGGTGATTGTACTATTACACAAATACCTTGTGCTGTAACTGAGATTCATATCCAGCCAGGACTTACGTCGTCAAAAGAGTGGTTGCGGGTTTGCTACAGAATCAGTCGAAAAGCGAACGACGACTAAACGGAGAGAATCAAATTTGATCGGAGAGAATCAGATCGAAATAGGAAATTTATAAGATTTTTCAGTGTTATCCGCAGTTTTATTCTTATTTTTCGCAGCCACGTGAGAGACACTGAGCATGGTTGCTCCTGCTGTTCCTGAGTATGTTTACTTTCTGCTAGCTAGGCCCTCCCCTCCTACTTCCTAGGTGGTCCTGCAAGTCTCTTACTGGTTTGCCCTTTCGATTCGATCATTGGTGGAACTGGACTGGCTGAATCTGTTTGTTTCAGGTGCTAACTTCATTTTTCTTCCAGAATCCAGGAAATTGAGATTGGTGAGGCTGTGAGCGCGCGCACAGCTGCGCTTGCTTCGTTCCATTCCTTAGGTCCGCCTGATCTAGTCCATCTGACCAAAGTTCATGCGCGAACTGGCGTCAAGGAGGTATGCCGAATGTGCCAATTATGTTTGTTTGCGAGTCTCTATTCTTACCAAAAAATTTGTTGAACCAGGCCAGCACATATCACTATGTTACTGGTATTGATCCTTCTTCTGCTTCCGTTGCTGCCTATTTAAACACATTGACATATGCACCTGGCGAAGGTCAGATATGGTTTGGAAAGGTTCAGCACTGGGATATCCAGTCTGGCGTTTACTGGTGAGTGATATTCCCTGTGAGCTAAGAGGACGTAGAAGTGCCTATGACAATCGAACCTGAGTTGGTCTTAACACATTTAGCTGTTACAATTCGATCTCTCGGGTGGATTTACGAGTCCGTGTCCATATTCCCGGGTCGGTAGAAGCATTTGTCATTGATGAGCGTGGTGAAAAGTAAGCCATTTTCTTTATAGTTTCCTTTCCTGAAATGCTTATTTGACTAGACATCCATTGACTGACCAGCTCATGCTCGAGACATATGTCTGTTCAGTTATCCGCGCGCTCATATATGCCGACAACGATGATTACAATATCACAGCATATCGTCGTTTCAATCCTATTTCAAGCCCTGAGGAGGAAGAACGCTTTTTGGACGCGGCCAGTAAAATGTTTAGTCGAGGTACTTTAAACAAGTTCATTTCGATTATTTCCTTGGAAAAACTAATTCTGTTCAGGCTGGCAATTTGGCTCAGATGTGGATGTTCAGGTTCCTACATTACTCTCAAATAACCTTACTACTGTATTTTTTAAGTATCTTGAACTCACTGGGCGTTACACGCAAGGTGTTAATCTGCTTGAAAAATTAAGAGCCAATGAACCGGATTTTGATGCCCTTCTGGCTCGCGCGTATCTTGATATGGGTATGTTCATATTTCAGGATTTTTGATTTTGTAAACTTTTCTGACATCTCGTTCTGCAGACGAAGAAGTCAAGGCCGTGGACTTTTTGCACCAAAGCATAGCAGCTTCACCCCGAGATCCTAATTTATTAGAAATTCAGACTCGATTTTGCTCTACCAAAGGGCGATTGGACTTTGCTCTTGCGACTGCAAAAAGAGCTGTAGATTCGGCGCCTTCAGAATTCGGTCCTTGGGCACGCCTGGTCAAAGTCTATATAGAAATGCAGGATTTTAAGTCGGTATGTTGCTATTCGTATAATTTCATATCTTAAGTTGGTTCTAATATGCATAATAGGCGCTTCTGACGTTAAATTCCTGTCCAATGTTCCCTTATCAAAGTGTTGATCTTCATCGAATGCCGGTTGCACAACGAGTACATTTACCTATTGCTGCGGAAGGTGTTATGCAGGACATTATTGATGACGCTGTTGCGGGTGAAGGAGAGCCTACTACAGTTGATCCAGCTTTGGCACGGTTGCCTGCATCTTCACTTCGGGGTACATTTTCTAAGGCATACGATATGCTGGTTGAGATTGTTCATGAAATTGGATGGGACGTGCTTCTTAAATATCGATCTGAGGTTTTTATAATGGAAGAAGAATATCGAAATTTAAAAACCGAGACATCTAGCATTAAAAAAGTTAGTAACCACAACAGAGCGGATAGTAATGCATCTCGTGTTGCCGTTAATGGGCGACCTTCTACAGTTGGAACTCCTGAAGTTGCAGTCGGCGAAGAAGGTGAAAATGCAGGTACAACAACGGTTGTGTCGGCCGATATTTCGAAGCCCGAGAGCTCGATTGATGCGGAGATTGTGAAGGGCTCGGAAGATCATCATCACGGTTCTTCTCTTTTGTCGGCGGCGGACGGGGAAGCCGCAACAGAGGTTGTAGGAACCGAACCCAGCACATTCCGCAGCAAAAGATTATGTGAAAGATGGTTGGACAATCTGTTTATGGTTATGTATGAAGATATGAGAGTGTATACGTTATGGCGGGCTGAATGGCAGCATTACAAGGCGCAGAATCTGGCGTACCGCAAAAGTTTACGAGAATGGGAGATTCTAGGGGAGTTGGCTTTAAGAATGAAGCATGAGCCAGAGTCCTCGGAGGCATTTGGACAGGCGCTTGAGATTCGATTTTCTGCACGAGCACTTCGTGGGCTCCTGCAAATCTATGAGAAACATAATGACTTTATAAACATGCTGCATGCGACAATCAAGCTCTCGTCATATAATCACCGATGGTACAAAGAGTATTCTCCGATGCTTATTCTAGCGATGAAGAAGCTGGTATATGAGGAGGGTTCGCAGAAGCTGCGCAATATGATTCAAGGCTCTGATTATAGCTCGTCAGTGGTTGAATTAATGGACGAGTATTTTGAGCTTGCGCGAACATTTCGTTGGCCGGGCTATGAAGATGATGAAGATGGGAAATGAGCCAGGTTCAAAAGATAACAAGTGAGTGAGAGTTGAAGTAAAAGAGGGGAACTGAAGACGAGTTTTTTTATTTATAGGCGATGTAGAAATAGATACAACTGATAATATTTCTAATGTTGAATGTTAGAGTTGTTAGTGTACGGATATCTTTAATGAACCCAAGTAGTAGAACCTCTTAACTTGCGGCGTAGTGAGCAGAAACGGGTATCTCTTAAATCCGTGCCCTGTCATAGTGCCGCAATAGAACGCAATAATACGAGGAAGCAACCGGAAGATTTCACAAAATAGAAAGTTCAATAGGACAGATGACCTTCGCGTCAACTTTTTGGTGGAGAGTAGTAAAGTCGAATTGGAAGAGTGATTTTGGGTATTGGTTGAGATAGGACTCGCTTTCGTATTCAGAACGAGCTGCATTCATAGCGAGCGCAGTACATGCCGCGGAATTTTGTGGTAGGACTGGCCATAGATTGACAACTAGATATAAGCAGAGATAATTGCTTTCTGGTGCGAAGATAGTCACTCATTTTAATCACTGTGGAGTGAAAAAGAATGCGTCTTGAAGGTCGCGTTGAGAATATATAACTGAGCTCTGGCTAAATCCTCTCTTTACATTGCAGCACACGACATGGACCGACTTGAGCGGACAACAACTTCTGCTACTGCTACTGCTACGGTTGGAGAGCAAAGTGAAATTGGAGTCGCGAGGACTGTGACTTTGGATCTTGCGCCGGCAGCCTCAGAAATTGCCAAGTATGACCTCTCTTCAAATCAACGTGATCGACATGTATTTCGCGTGTCGACGACTAGGTCGGATGTGCCGTACTCTGTGTTCTCGTCGACTACGAGAAAACTGCTCTGTGCAGCAGCTACATTTGCAGCGCTATTTTCGCCTCTTGCAACAAATATCTACTTCCCGTCAATCACAGACATTGCAGATGATTTACATGTGTCTGTCGAGAAGATCAATTTGACCGTGACCACATATATGATTTTGCAAGGAATCTCGCCTACGATTTGGGGGACCTTTGCGGATGTCCTGGGCAGAAGACCAATATATTTGTTGACCTTGATTGTGTTTATGGCGGCCAATCTTGGGCTCGCTTTACAGTATTCTTATCCAGCGTTACTCGTGTTACGTATGGTTCAGTCTGGTGGGTCCTCGGCTACGGTCGCGTTGGGTGCAGGGACAATTGGAGACATCGTGCCACCAGCAGAACGAGGATCATATACTGGATTTTTTTCAGCTGGAGTCATGGTGGCCCCTGCAATTGCCCCTGTTATTGGCGGTGTGCTATCTAAGTCTAAGGATTCCTGGCGTGCATCGTTCTGGTTTTTATTTGCAGCCGGGTCAACTTTGTTTGCCTTCTTACTAATTTTGATGCCAGAAACAGGCCGCCAGATAGTTGGAAATGGAAGCGTGCCTGCTCCTAGAATCAACCAGTCAGTGTTACAGCTGATGAGATCCAAAAAGCGTGTCCATGAGAGTGACGAGAATTTGGTCGTCTTGCCTAAAAGATCGCTGGGAAACCCCATGCGCTCGATATCTATAATCATGCAGAAGGACGTTGCGTCGCTTTTGTTTTCATTTGCATTGGTTTATGTTGCATATTATTGCGTTACTGTTGGATTTTCGGCCCAAGTCGGCAAAATATATGGACTCAATACGCTTGAAGTAGGATTATGTTTTTTACCGTACGGAGCTGGGGCTTCCTTTGGTTCTATTATCATGGGTAAAGTCCTTGATGCTGAATTCGGTCGGTTTGCGCGCAAACACGGTTTTGGCGACGGTAAGCAGGTTCGACAAAACCCAGATTTTCCACTAGAGCATGCGCGACTACGTTCTGCATGGATAGTCGTAATTGGGGAAGCGGTCATTTGTCTTGTGTTTGGATGGACATTTCGCAGCTCAATTTCGTTGGCCTGCCCATTGATTTTGTTGTTTGGATATGGATTTGGATTCAACGCGTTTGCAACGATTGTCCAAGTATTATTGGTCGATTTGTATCCTAACGAATCTGCGACGGTGACCGCGGCGAATAACCTTGTTCGATGTCTACTTGGAGCAGCCGGCTCTGCGGTGGTCGAAATTGTGATTAATGCGATCGGATTCGGCTGGACATTTACGATTGTCACGGGTATGCAGATTTTAGCATTGCCATTGATGTGGTTGGAATGGCACTTTGGTATGGGTTGGAGACGAGAGAGGTTGACTAAGCTGAAGAGGAGCAAGTATGAAGATGAGGAGAAGGCAGCAAGCCCTCAGCAGCAAGACGTAGAAGATCTAGTTGATGGTGGTAACGAGCAAAAACAAGTAAAATAAGGCTAATGACTACGCAATTATTCCAAAGAAATGTATAAGCAATTTGTGGGTCTGATTTATTCCGGTTATGTAACTTCATGTAATCACCTCTTTAGACCCAGGTACTGCTTACTTGCTTTGAGTCAGCCCGGGCTTTGGAGGTTTTGGTATTAAACTCAATCCGTCGGCTCATGTCCAACTAAATCGGTCTCGGCCCGGGGTGGACGTCCAAGAGTTTGGCTTCGAATTTCGAATTTTTAATGGTGACGCTCGCTACTTTGTTGTAGTTATTGGTTACTGTTATTTGGTATATTATGTTATCGAGTGGGCGGACAGCAGATCTAGATATTGACTCCACTTGTGTCGCTTGCTTTAACATCGTTCACCTAGTTCAGATCTACCGCAATTTGATGTCAAACGAAAACCGACCGACATCTGACAACTGACATCTGACTACTGATAATTGGCAACTCGCTACTGGTCGACAGCATTTAGAATCTACATATCGATCGGCATCTCAATTTCATTTATTTTAGCATGGGTTGTTTCGTCTCTATGTTCTACGACGTGATCGTCGTCACATTCGGGGCCGTTCCGCCTTCGTTATCGAATACCGACTCTCATACATTTCCGCAATCGAGTCTATCCCGTTCGTTGTTGCTATCTCATTGTGCTGTACTAGTGCTGTTACTGCCAGGCATTCTGTTGTCTAGTCGTCCAACAAATCGTTGCACATCTGAACCAGGTTGAGATAAAATATTGAATTTGCACAAGCGATCGGATGGAGATACTAGATCTTCATTCGTTTCATACTATTTTGGTAGTTTTGGTTATTCTCTACCTGCTTTTTCTGGGTTGTTCAAACTAGGTCGTTTCATTGCTCGGCGTACTTCTTCTATTATCATTATTTACGTGTACACTTATTCTCTAATTATTATAATATCAAATTATCATCAATTTGATTTTTAAAGCATTGGCTTTATCAATATTATTCGTAGGAACACTTCTTATAGACTTATCTATGGTCAGCGCCTTTCGGATGCGGGGCGATCGTACGGCCAGTTCCGGCCCCGGTTTAAATGTTTCTCTCCCAAAATTGACCTTGGTCAGGGCAGACAAGTGACTATAGACAATTGAATACAAAGGGTTGACACAACTATTTGTTTGAGGAGGAAGATCTATACTGCAGATCCAAAATTAGAATCAAGTAGAAAATACTTTTAGCAATAGCTAATTGATCGGTCGAAATTTCGTCTTATGGTCAATTTAGCACAACCTCTTGATCTTATCGGAATCTTCCAGATGTCTGTCCACTGTGAAAACTATAGGGATTATAAAGCTTGAGTTTGTTCCCCAAATTTGAGCGCTCGATGATTAACGACCTAGTCTCAGTCTACTTGAAGGGTACCTCCCATTATTCCACACTCATAGTCACCGAAGTGTTATTCTTCATAGAATAAAATCCCCTCAATTAATAGCTATTTCAAGAACAGAAGAAAAGTTCTGAATTTATTCGACAAGAGCATTTCAGTGAGTATCTCCAAAGTGTTTAGTGCCTTGAACCTCAACAGCCAAGGTTATCTCGTTACCCAGTAATTATCGATCTCAGATTATCAAATCACATTTCCTACATGGGAACAAAATTTTTAACCTGTTTCGATTCTACACTTTCCCCCGCATTGCTACGCTCACTATAAATCTGCTTCTGTTGTTCAATTTCATGAGCATAATGAATTATATCTATTTGTTTATTAAATTGACTATTTAGATAAAATATATTTTAGATACTTGAACTTCTCCAAATTCACTAATTACCAAATTATGGCATAATGTTCAGCCATCTGAGGCTCGCACGTGATATTTAATCCGGTTGCTGCTCTCTCTATAGATACTAGTACATGTTATTTCGGATTCGTCTTCCATTAAATTTCGTTCGATTACATAGTATTCTCTATTATTCAGAGTGTTAGCAAAGAGCCTAAATCTTAAAGTTAAATAATGTCAAATAGGAGGCAACTTCCTCCGGAAGTAGTCGCACACGAAGCTATTATCATCGACAGCGATGTTGAAGATGTTGATGATACGGAAGTTGACGACTCGACCGAACCATTGTTACCAAGCGGGACCCGAGCGACGCTTCCGAACCCGTTTGTCAGTGGTCTTTCTTCGCGTGCCTCTTCCTTTACTGCGTCTTCAGTTGCTGGGGTGAATGCGCGAAATGGACTAATTCCACCCCGACGAGACTGGTCGAACTCAGCAACTGCGGCCGCAGAAACCGAGTTATCTGGGTTCCAGCTTGGAACGGTATTTATTTCGTTATACCTCGGGGTTTTTCTGGCGGCACTCGATGGAACGGTAGTTGCGACATTGCTTGCACATATTGCGTCTGAGTTTGAAGGTTTCCGGAACGTGTCATGGATCGCAACCGCGTACTTGATTGCTAATGCTGCTTTCCAGCCTTTGTACGGGAAGCTTACTGATATTTTCGGCCGTAAACCTGGGTTGCTGTTCAGCAACATCACTTTTGGACTAGGCTGCTTATGGTGTGGGCTTGCGAAGTCATTTTGGAGTCTCGTCGCTGCCCGCGTCGTGGCAGGAATTGGTGGTGGAGGCTTGACTGCTCTGTCGACTATTACTCTCTCTGATCTAGTCCCGCTCCGTCGAAGAGGCGTATTTCAAGGATTCGGTAATATTATGTTCGGATCTGGCGCTGCACTTGGTGGTGTTTTTGGTGGATTTATAACTACTAGGTTTGGGTGGCGGTGGGCGTTTCTGATGCAAATGCCGTTGATTTTGATTTCAACTTTTGCTATCCAGTTCGGACTCCGATTGCCGAATAAGCATGTTTTGGACAATATTAGCGACAGCGAATCAGACTATGATGAAGATGAAGACGCAGTGATCGTCGGTGAAGAAACAGAGCATGAGCGTGAGAAGCGTTTACTCCGCAGAGTTGATTTCGCTGGCGCTTTCACACTTGTAATTGCACTAGTCCTCTTTTTATTTGCTGTTTCCATTGGCGGGAATCAAGTTTCTTGGTCTCATCCGTTAGTTGTTGTGTCATTGCCGTTATCAATTATAGTGCTGCTACTTTGGGCGTATATAGAGCTTTATGTCGCCGCTGAACCGATTATTCCTGTACAGTTACTCAAAGATCGAACAATTTTTGGCGCTGCATTTTGTAACTGGTTCATGACGATGTCTGTGTATTCCATGTTGTTTTTTCTTCCGTTATATTTCGTCTCCGTTCGCAACTCGACAGAGACAGTGGCTGGCACAAGCCTGATTGCAAACTTTGTCGGCGTTGCCGTCGGCTCATTTGGATCCGGAATCTATATGCGTGCCAAGGGACGGTACTACACTATTGCAATGATCTCGGCAGTTCTATATATTATTGGTACGGGTATGGTATCCACGGTTGCTGTTGACACGCCGATGTTTGTTATTATCGCGTACACATTTCTGCCAGGCGTTGCATATGGATCTTTGTTAACTATCACACTGATCGCGCTGATTGCCGCTGTGCCACATGAATTTCAAGCCGTAACAACTTCAATCCAATACGGCTTTCGCGGCACCGGATCTACTTTGGGTGTCGCCATATCGACAAGTATATACCAGAATGTATTGAGCCGGTCCTTACATGCGCGAGTATTTGGCTCAGATGCGGAATCTATAATAGAAAAATTACTGGGCAGTGTCGAAGAAGTTAACTCATTACCAGCTTACTTGATCCCGATTGTCCGGCTCGCTTATCTAGATGCCAGTCGTGCAGTTTTTTTGACATGCTTCGGACTCGGAATTTTGACAGCAGGCATGGCGGCAATCATGAGAGAACATGTTTTGCATAATACTATTGCGAGAAGATGATTGGGTTTGGTTTTTGGTTTCAGTTATTCAAAGTGCCGAGTCGCATTTACATTATATATTCTACCTTATACTATTATTTTAGATATCGTGATTATTTAATATAGATAGTCTCAGAAGCAAGATAAAAATGAGAAATGCAAACCTTTGGGAGTACGAGCGATAAGGCGATAGCTATCGAAACTACAAGCATATAGTTGGTAGCCCAGAAATTCCATCAATTATTACATCAGATATCTGTAATTATATATTAGCCTGTTCAAAGTCAAATTTTTGTCATAGAAGAGCCTCCTTGAGTTGATTTACGGATCAAAGCTTTTCTTGATTGCCTGAAAGTAGTGGCCTTCGAACAAGAACGAACACACGTCCAAGCAAAGACAATATTGCTTTTATTTTTGCTTTTCTTTTGAGATTGAGTTTAACTGCTCATCTGAAAGAAGTATGAAAATAGGACGTCAATATTGCGCAAAAAGTTCGGTTACTTCTGTTGTTCACAAAGTATGGAACTCAGTTCGTTACGCTAGAGAAAACTCATCATGCGCATGTGGGAGTTGTGCCACTAGATTTTACTCAAATTTAAATATATCAATGATGTTTGTCAGACAATCTATCGGTAATAGAAAGGTTTTGACAGTATAGTTCTTGAAAGTTGAAGAATGCTAGCAGATCAAACCTCAATCTGTTTGTTCGCCATGAGCACTCCTCGCCAGTGCAGAACAATCTAAGACGGCAAATCCAGCTACTGCTATTAAGCACTCTATAAATCTAATTGAAGTACCTTGATCTGTACCGACGTGTAGAGTAACTACGCGTAAATAGAGTCAGCAGAGATATAAAATTATGCGGTCAGGAACAGAAGGAGGACACCTGAATTATACAAATTGGGACGTAGAATAGAGCATGGAAGTCCCAAGACAGCGGATTTATACCTTGATATTACCAACATACTGGAAATTAGTCAGATATTCTATATTCACATCCTACTCTTTTTGTTATTTCCGGTGAATAGGATTTATTAAAGTTTTATTGACCTATACGCCCCATCACTGGCTTTTGACTAATATCAGTCGCTATAAGCAGTCCTCAATTAATCTTTAGCACTATCTGTTATAAGCCAAAAAGTTCATTACATTGCGACATCGGGGCAAGTGCTCGTGCGCCATACAATTAAGGTTTCCATGTGCCCCAAACCTTAATGCTCCAGCCACGTTGGGAGAGGGAAAAGGAGCTATAGCCGGCTGGACCGATTACAGAATGTAGAAACTGATTTGAGAAGTAAGAGAAATCAGTTATTCAATAATTAATAATTAATAATTAATAACATTATAGATATTCAAAACTAGTTTAATGATGAATATTGTGTAATAATATGGTAAAGTGCTCTGCTGCGCGGAGGTCAATCGAGCGGCGATGAGAATGGCGGAAATGTGCTGTTCGGCTCGGTCAAGACTGCGGAGGTTTAAGTTAAAACTTCAGTTTGCCAATGTTTCAACAATTTTGTAGATAAGAAACTGTGTTTCTTTTGTAACTTGAAATAATATTAGCCATAAGGGATATAAGAGATATATTTACTACGATTTTACTAGCATTTCTATGGCTGACATTGCAAAACCAGATATCGAGTCTTCAGTGGAAGCAGATGCCGGAGATAGTCTTCTGACCAATTCTACGAGCAAAGACAAGTTTGATATCGAGAGCAGTTCCGACGACCTTTCGTTTACAACATCGCAACCAACACCGATCACTCCATCCACAGAACCATCTTCCCTATTAGCGCGAGAACATGTCGCGGTGGACATCCCATTCTATCCGGTTGCCGAGTCTGCTCCTCTGTCGCTACGAGCCAGGCTGCTCGGTTCCAGCATCATTTTGTCCGCTAAACTATGGTTTGATGCGAATATTGGCCTATTGCTCGTGGCAAGTGGACAGCTCTTCAGCAGTACGATGAATCTTCTTGCACGAATTCTTGAAGTGAACTCGAAACCGCCCTTCCACGCCCTGCAGATTGTCTTCGTTCGCATGAGCATTACGACGATATGCTGCACTTTGTACATGATTTACCGCAAAGTCCCTGATGCTCCATTTGGACCGCGCACGATAAGGTCTCTTCTAGTTGCCCGCGGGATGGTCGGTTTTTTTGGACTTTTTGGCATGTATTATTCACTGACTTATCTTTCTCTCTCGGACGCTACAGTCATCAGTTTCCTTTCTCCGACAGTTGCCGGGTTCGCATGTTCTATTTTCCTTGGCGAGCAATTCGGTCGGCGTGATTTTCTTGCCGGATTGGTCTCCTTTTTTGGCGTCGTGCTGATCGCTCAGCCAGGTATTGCCCCCTCAGACCCAGATTCAAGCGGCCGCATCGTGACGTCGTCGCAGCGCTGGGGAGCGATCGGCGTCGCTTTGCTTGGAGTTCTCGGAGCTGCAGGCGCGTTTACAATTATTCGGTGTATTGGCAAACGGGCACATCCGCTGATCTCCGTGAACTATTTTGCATCGATGTGTACGGTTGTATCTTTTCTCGGCATCATGCTTTCTCCGACTATCGAATTTGTTCTACCTCACTCTACTACGCAATGGGTCCTCCTTCTTGGAATCGGAGCCTGCGGATTTCTATATCAGTTCTTACTCACATCCGGCTTACAGCGAGAAAAGGCCGGCCGTGCAAGTAATATGCTCTACTTGCAGATGTTTTTTGCTTTCATGTTTGAGCGGATTGTTTGGAATGATGTCCCGAATTGGATGGAACTTACGGGCTCTGGAGTCATTCTTGGATCAGCGATCTGGGTCGCTGTTAGTAAACGACGGTCAGAGACGGTGTACGCAAAAGTAGGTTCCGGCTCGATATCAGAAGTTCCTCAAAGTCCGGAAACGGAATCGTATGAAATGAATGAGGTTTCTCGTCGAACTTGATTGCTTTATTTTGTTGGTAAATGGTTTTAGCTGCTATGGCATGAGATGGCATATAAAAGGATTTGGATACACGAATAGATAATGAATGATATAAGATGGATTATTTAATTCACAGTAAGCACCTAAAATGAGTCCGTCATAGATTTCGATTCACCAGGCAGATCGATTTTATGATCTTTTGGATTTGCGGCAGCCTCATAGATCGTGATAATTGGATCTTTCGACAGCTGCTTCCATTCCCCCCGGAATCCGATATAAGTCAGCATTGTCGTTTCGGCGCCGTAATTATCTACCACAAACAGTGTTACACTTCGAGCATTCGAAAATTTGCTTCGTTTTAATGGATATTCGACGATATCAACATCGGAACTACCACCAACATGAGTTATCGTCTCGTCGCCCTCGAGGTCCATCGCGGTCGAAAAGTCAAGATCGTCCCGATTCTTGAAGATCTTGATTGTTTGAGGTGCTGTGTCGTCGGGGATCGAACGGATGAAAATTGAATATAGTTTCACCAATCCTGTGAACCTGCACTGGTCAGTATCATATTCTGATACCATTCAAATTCATTGTCGACCTACGGAATATACATTAACAATTGCTCATCGGCATCACTTTCTAGTATCTGTTCATTAAGCAAAGTATCAATAAACTTCATCATACACTAACTTTTTCTGTGTCGTAGCGCTCGTTCCAAGGTTTCAGCACTTGTCGTCCTTGATCCGGCTCACTCTCGTTCATTGTCCATACTTGTTCATGCTGGATTTGCTGATATAACGACTGCGAGTCGAAGGTGTCCAGCACCGGATCATGGCTATGACTGTGATCGGCTCCTTCATCTCCCCCATGACTATGACTATGACTATGACTGTGATTGTTATGGCCAGACATTTCTGATATTTTCTTGTTTTTGTTCGTGATGACGCCGACTTCTTGATCTTCTACGTCACTTTCATCACGTGAATCCAATGGGGACTCAGGCAACATTTAACTAGTGATAAATACGGTCACTGAAATCTAATGGAAATCGCTATAAGAAGTACGAATTACTTTCAATCTCTCAAGCAAAAGGAAGATTGCAATAGACTTGTATCAGAATGTAAAAATACAATTGCGAGTAAGTTTAAATCAGATTTAAAGCAACAGAGTATCCAGTCAAGAACAGGTCGGAAATCCTACTGCAGCTTCTTGTTTCTGCTCGACCTGGTGTTTCGCATACGAAACAGGCAAGCTTTGAGCCTGCGAATGATATCGGACTTGTCTTCCTAAAAATTGATCAGTTTCTAATCTTTAAGTCCTCGCCATAGTTGTCGGCATCTAAACTTGAAAGAGGTAGTACCTTTGTGTGTTTAAAATTTGTAATATTTGCAATACAGTTGGAAACACAAAACGGCATATCTTGCCATCTAAATACAATTGGATTCATCCATACGGCACGCAAACCGGTGTGTACTATTACGTAAGAGCTGATAAAGCTGGTCTAGTGCCCGAGCTGGGAGTCGGATTTGTGAAGCTGATAGCGATCTAAATATTCCCATCTTTCACAAAGAGTGTTTTGTCGGCCAACTTTTTATCTACGAGACGAGAACGAAATCGAAATATGACGGAACCGACGTCCAACGGAATGAAAAAACATGTCGCGACATATACCGCTGCTGAGCCGACAGAGATATCGTCAATTTTGGCTGGCGGATATCATCATCCTCTTCTTCGGGAATGGCAAAACGAACGTCAATTGACCAAGGTTAGTCCGAGACGCGGATGAGAGAAAGAGTGAGGAGATGATTTGAAATTGATATCGTCAGAAACAATTGATATATCCGTTGTTTATCACTGATAATGCCGACGAAGAAACTGAGATTGCGTCTCTTCCGGGACAAAAAAGGTTGGTTCACCACTTTGCCAACGTTGCTGAAGCTAATTATTTAGATGGGGTGTTAATAAGGTTGTTCCATACGTAGAAGAATTAGTTAAGAAGGGTTTGAAAGCCGTGATTTTGTTTGGCGTTCCGCTCGCCGAAGGAGTTAAGGACCCAGTAGCAACTGCAGCCGACGATCCTAACGGACCGGTGATTCTTGCCATCAAAGCGCTTAGCAAGGCATGCAAAGACTTATTTATCATGTGCGACGTCTGTATGTGCGAGTATACATCACATGGTCATTGTGGAGTTCTTCGTGAAGACGGCACCTTAAACCGTGAGGAGAGCGTTCGAAGACTTGCGGCAATTGCGGTCAACTACGCCCGTGCAGGAGCACACAGTGTCGCGCCTTCAGATATGGTCGACGGCCGTATTCGAGCGATAAAGCGCGGCCTCATCGACGCAGGGCTCGCTCATAAGTGTATGCTCATGTCATACTCTGCCAAATTCTCAGGCAATCTTTACGGTCCATTTCGCGACGCCGCTGATTCTGCACCTAGTTTCGGTGACCGAAAGTGCTACCAATTACCACCTAGCGGTCGCGGACTAGCACGACGTGCTATTGAGCGCGACCTCGCTGAGGGTGCTGACGCAATTATGGTGAAGCCGTCAACTTTCTATCTTGACATCATCTCTGACGCAAAGGATATTGCTCGAAATGTACCTATTTGCTGCTACCAAGTTTCTGGAGAATTTGCTATGCTCCATGCTGCTGCCGAAAAGGGTGTTGTCGATCTTAAAATTATTGCGTTCGAAGCAACCTATGGATGCCTACGTGCTGGTGCTTCGTTAGTGATCTCTTATTTCACTCCTGATTTTTTGGAATGGCTGGAAGAGTGATTGTTCTACATTGTTTGTTCTAGGCTTTTACATGCCATAAACTATTTAACTCCAATCTAATAATGTCCAAAATATAGTACAAATGATATGATATGATAAACTACGCTGCAAGTGCTGGCCTTTGACGACTTTTGGACGGCTCTTGTTCCTCCTCTGATTCGCTTTCGACATCTTCTGCATCTGCTTCTTCTTCCTGATGTAAATCGGTCTGTGGAGTTGCGGGAAGATTTTTTGTAAACTATATATCTGGTTATTAAAAATTTCAAACAATTTGGTAAACAGCAAACCTCTTCTTGCTTCATGGTTTCAAGTTCTTCTTCAATATCGTATTCTTCTGAATTGGTGATCGTATCCGCAAGCATCTCGCTAATTTCCTATTTTTTGTTAATAGCGGAATCCCTCATATACAGCATTGTAGCATACTTTTTGATATGCAATTCCTTCTGTCGAATCGTCGAGTAGCTTTTCAACTCTATCCATCGACATTTCTTTGTTAATCTCTTTCAAGACTCGACTTCCTTGTTCCAAACCAAACAAAATGTCTTTCTCGACCAATGCAAACTCAATACTCAAAGTCTAATCAAATTAGCTTCATTCTCTTCTCCTACCCTCTGACCTGCACATTCTCAAAACAATACATACCAATTTCTCCAGAGTCTCCAATTGGCTATCTGTTTTACTTAGAAGCTGTTCCTGATACTTGCGCTTGCGTAGAGCCAGCAACGCTCTATCCTTTTCTCCTTTAATCAAGCACTGACGTGCAATTTCCTTTTCCCGATCCAACACTACCTGGATCCGTCGCTGATACTGTTGTAGTCGGTCTCGCTGTAACTTCATGTTCAGCACTGCTTGGTCTTGTCGCGTGATCCGATGTGACGGCCGAGATGAGCCGGCTCCCATCTTTAAGGTAGTCAAATAATGGACAGATTCTTAAGCACTGCAAATACACCACTACCTGCTGCTAGTCCAACTTCTTGATCAAATTTGTATATGTATCCTTTGTATCTTTCAATTCCTTGCTTGTTCCGGCCACAATCGTGCTCACATGATGATCATGTGAGCCGCAAATACATCACGTGATTCACAAATCATATTCTCTCCAAGACTTTGGGACTTCGACCGCCGCATCGACCCCAAGAAATTTTATATTTTGCCTAACAAATTCCGTTGAGTAAAAAACCAATCATCTAAACCTAGTCAAAATTTCAGTGCATGGAGCAAATTAATGGGAAAAAAAATTAGAAACCTTAATATCACTCACAATACAAGTTCAGGAGCTGCGTTGATCAGTCCGGATGGACTTGATAAGCGAGTGAGGGCTCAGGTGGTTGCATTTCTGAGCCAACCGGAAGGACTACTTTCAGCGCGGCGAGTTGTTCCATCAATGGTTATCCAGCATATTTTAGATTGCGATACTGGATTACGGAGGTTGAAGAAATCTGTCGTTGAGAAAAGTGTGGAAGTTGTTTTAGGGCAGTTGGCAGCTGATGAGCGGGCCCAGGGCGAGAAGGTGGATGCTATTGATATACGGCCGATTGATGTTGAAGGCGATTTGGATGATTCGAATATGATGGTTGTGGAAGTATGTCTATTCTATACGTCGCTGCATTTTTGAGCTAATTTTCAGGATATCAATGCTTTGAACAAAGGAATTGTTCATCTATGGGATACAGCTAGTAGCAATAGGCCCCTACCGGATCCTGTCGAAATTCCAGATGATCCGGAGACAGGATTAGCTAAACTTCCACTTCTTGGAGCACCCGCTGCTATATCTTCTTCTGATTACTCCATTTCAATTGACCGGACAAGTATTATAAAGGAGTCGGAATCGCAAAAAACAAAGAAACGCAACCATACAGCAGATAATTCGTCGGCCAAAAAATGGAAATCAGGATCAAAGGAAGATCGGGCACCACCCACGTATGTCAAGCTATCTGACATCGGTGGCATGGAACATATAATTGCAGAGATTTTGGAAGTTGTAGGGATGCCATTGATGCACCCAGAAATATATAGTCACACGGGTATTCAGCCTCCTCGGTAAGTCTTTAAGTCTTACTGTATACAATCATATAGTGTTTCTTACAAACTAGGGGTGTATTGCTACATGGACCTCCCGGATGCGGAAAGACAATGCTTGCAAATGCACTTGCCGGTGAATTAAACGTGCCTTTCATTTCGCTTTCCGCGCCGTCAGTAGTTTCCGGAATGTCTGGAGAATCCGAAAAGAAAATCCGTGAGATCTTTGACGAGGCTCGGTCGATCGCACCATGTTTGATTTTCCTTGATGAAATTGACGCTATCACCCCGAAACGAGAAAGTGCGCAAAGAGAAATGGAGCGGCGGATCGTCGCGCAGTTATTGACATGCATGGACGACCTGTCGCTCGACAAGACAGATGGTAAAGTGGTGATGGTCATTGGCGCAACTAATTTACCAGATTCTTTGGATCCTGCTTTACGACGTGCAGGGCGGTTTGATCGTGAAATTCAGATGAGTGTACCTGATGAATTATCGAGAGAAAGTATTTTACGGGTACTGTGTAAAAAGCTGAGATTGACAGGTGACTTCGACTACAAAAGTCTAGCTAAACAGACTTCGGGTTATGTTGGTGCAGATTTGAATGCTCTGACAACAGCTGCCGGTGTAGCTGCAATCAAACGAATATTCCGAGTACTTAAAAATACTAACTCGCATGGTACAAGTGAACACGATGTGATGGATATCGATAAACCTGTCTCCGACGAAGAACAAGAGTATCAACCTTCTGTGGGAAGAGAAGATGAAGCTTTATTGGCTGATATTCCTGCACCACAAATAATTCAACATGAACTTGATAAACAAGAAAACAGCGTAATCCAACAATTTATGAAAGATTTTCCCGACCCTTTAACACCAACGCAGCTGGAACCGCTTTCAATAACGGTCGAGGATTTTCTCACAGCTATGCCCAGTGTTCAGCCATCTAGCAAACGCGAAGGTTTTGCCACGATTCCTGATGTTACTTGGGAAAGCGTTGGAGCACTTCAAAAAGTTCGAGTCGAGCTCCAAATGGCCATTGTGCAGCCTATTCGCCGGCCCGATCTGTATGCGCAAGTCGGTATTACTGCGCCTTCCGGAGTTCTATTATGGGGTCCGCCGGGATGCGGCAAGACATTGCTAGCGAAAGCAGTTGCCAATGAAAGTCGAGCAAATTTCATTTCGGTTCGTGGACCAGAGCTGCTGAATAAATTTGTAGGAGAATCGGAGCGTGCACTGCGACAGGTTTTTCTCCGAGCGCGTGCATCTATTCCGTGCGTTATTTTTTTTGACGAACTGGATGCTTTGGTTCCACGTCGAGACGATTCCCGGGACTCGACATCCAGGATGGTCAACACGCTGCTGACCGAACTGGACGGCGTGACTGATCGTAAAGGAATTTTCGTGATTGCAGCCACAAACCGCCCAGATATAATCGATCCCGCGATGCTACGACCGGGCAGATTAGATAAACCATTGTTTGTCGAGCTGCCAACGGTTGAAGAACGGATTGAGATATTCAGCACGGTTTCTCGGAAGACTCCAATCGACTCAGCCGTCGATTTTAATCATTTGGCTGCAGACGACCGATGTCGGAACTTCAGCGGTGCTGATATTGCTGCATTGGTCAGGGAAGCTGCCGTGTGTGCACTGCGCAAGGCTGTCTTTCAAGATATCCATAATGATGGGTTTCAGCAAACAGATCATCTCCCTTCGAGTCAAATCAAGGTTGCCACAGAAGATTTTGAAATGGCATTTAGAAATGTGACACCCAGTGTTTCTGACCGTGATCGAGTCAAGTATGAGCGACTAGGCCGCGAGTTTGGCTGGCAGAAAGATTAATTTTTGTACGATATCTATGAATTTATTTAATATATTAACGTGGCTCCTATGTATCTGCGATATCTTCCCATGTAGTAATATCTTTAAATGAAGTCTGCGGCTTAAATTATGTTCGAAATTTATTTTAATTTGGCATTGAATAATCCAAATTTCTTTTTACAAATGAAAATTCTCTATAATACTGAAAATAGAACTCCAAAAAGTAAATTTCTTTTAATGTCCAATCTGCCAAAAGTGACAAAAACAGCGGCGTTGACATTTGAAATAGTCGCGCAATGCTCGACCACTAAGGCAAGAGCATCGAATATCATTCTTCCCCACGGAACGGTAAGCTGGACTTAGTTTTGAATCTGAATATGATACAGATTCTGATACTAACTCAAATCATCTAGGTGGATGGACCAATGTTCATGCCGGTTGCTACACAAGCATCGCTGAAAGGGTTAACTTCTGAGCAATTGGAAGATTTAAACTGCAAGATTTGCCTGAATAATACATATCATCTGTACGAGCTTCTATGCAATTGCAGTCCATTGTGCTGATTTATCGCTAGTGGTTTGAAGCCTGGAAAAGAGGTTCTTGATGTTATTGGCGGTGCACATGTCTTACAATCATGGCCCAATAATATTTTGACTGGTGGGTTTTATGAATGAGGAACTGGAAGATTGTTTAACATGGACAGATAGCGGAGGGTGAGAAGTCTCCATTTCCCGGTCGCGAATTCAGACTAATTTCAGATTTCAAATGGTCTCGCTTCTTAAACTAGCTACTATCACAGAAGAAGGTGTTCGGTTTGAAAGTCCTCACGACGGCTCGCCAATGTTACTCACACCTGAACATTCGATTGAACTTCAAAACAGTATAGGCTCAGATATCATGTATGATTCCATGACGTGACGTTGGCATTGTTGACTGATGTTTTAGTATGCAATTAGATGATGTTGTACATACATTAACTGAAGGACCGCGAGTCGAGGAGGTAGGCAGTGCTATTCGTATGGATCATAATTCTGATTATCTAGTCGGTTCATAGAAGTATTCGTTGGCTGGATCGCTGTATAGCAGCGAATAAAAATCCTGACAGACAGAATCTGTTTGCCATTATCCAAGGCTGTCTGGACCTTCGACTAAGGACCATGTGTTGCGAGGAAATGGTGAAACGGGATACACCCGGTATCGCCATCGGTGGTTTATCAGGAGGAGAAGCGAAAGGAGAATACTGCAAAGTGTAATGTTGGTAGTCGATTTAAGATCTACATATGACTGACGGTTCAAGGGTAAACCACTGCACCAATCTACTTCCGAGAAATAAGCCCATATACTGTATGGGTGTGGTATGAGGTGATTCCGATGGATGTAGTGACAGAACTGACAATCTAGGGATACGCAGAAGACATGATTGTCTCAGTCGCTATGGGTGTAGACCTCTTTGATTGTGTATATCCAACGCGAACAGCTGTATGCTTATCAACTGCTAGATTAAGACCTGGTATTAATGATATCTAGAGATTCGGGAATGCCATTACGGCTGAGGGAGTCATTAATCTACGCCATAAATGCTATGAATACGACTTCTCGCCTATCGAACCAAACTGTGACTGTCCGTCATGCCGACCAAAGGATAAAGGAGGTATGGGGATTACTCGGGCGTTTATTCACCATCAAGCTACGAAGGTTAGTAGTACTGCGATTACTGTGAGTCTGAGGACTAAAATTCTAAAGGAAACTACCGGCGCACATATTCTGACATTGCACAATGTGCATTATCAGTTAAACCTAATGCGAACTGCGCGAGCTGCGATAATCCGCGATGAGTTCCCGCAGTTTGTGAAAAAGTTTTTTGCTACGCTGCACCGAGGCGACAAGTCTAAATATCCAGAATGGGCGGTCGAAGCACTCTTGGCTGTCAACATTAACTTACTCAACGACGACATCTCTGCTGCGGATCACACCGCATTTACTACGTCCTCTCAGGACGAATCCGTTGACGTGTGAGGTATAATTCGGTTTATGTTGTCATTTCAACCAAGCTGTTGCTTAATCGAAATTTTTGTAAATAAAGAATGGCAATATCCCGTCTCACGCCCATGATACTCGGCCTACTCCGGATCACGTGTAACGGTTAACTAAAATATATAGCTTGCAGGCTCCATCAGTGAGCACATATCGAAGATTCATAGGACAAAGATCTTATAAAGATATATTCAAATCAAATAATAATTCAATAAAATGCGATTTCCGACGTGTATTGTCGCACTACTTTGTGCCTCAGCTGCTTCGGCTGGCCTTGTTTCCGAGCATAGTTCGCAGTCGGTCTTTGAGCCGAATGCGCAGCGCCTGGTCCAGACTGCTGAAGGAATAACTCAGTGGATTTCGGAAGCGGACAAGTTGCAACTAAAGCGAGTAAGTTTTGAAATCTATTATTGGTTTAGCAGCATTTTCTAATTTGATGTAGTCGGGCACTCGATTCATGGATATCACGGAATTTGCAGAGGAAGAGCCAATTACGATCGATGTGAATGTGACATTTCCAAGCAATATTTCGTTTTACGACGTCGCCTCTCCGCTTCTGGCGAATATTAGTATCGAGAATATGAAGACCAATCTTGCCAACTTCACATCGTTCTACACTCGATACTACAAATCCACGACCGGGGCCGACTCATCTACATGGCTATTCAACACTGTGAAGGCAATTGCTGCTGTCGACAAGAGCATAAGGGTGTTTCCATTTCACCATCCTTGGCCGCAGACCTCGCTGATTGCACGAATTCCAGGTATCAATTCTGGCACTCCCGAGGACCGTGTTGTTGTTGTTGGCGCTCACCAAGATTCCATCAACTTAATTTTTCCCTCCTTCTTCGGCGCTCCCGGCGCGGATGATGATGGCTCCGGTACTGTGACGATTCTTGAAACTTTTAGAACTCTCGTTTCAAGTGGATTTAAGCCGAATAATACCGTTGAATTTCATTGGTATTCTGCCGAAGAAGGCGGACTCTTGGGCTCACAAGCGATTTTCTCGGAATACGCTAAACGCCGTATCAATGTTGGTGCTATGCTCCAGCAGGACATGACTGGATTCGTGAAAAAAACTATCGACAGCGGCAAGCCTGAGTCGCTGGGCGTGATTACTGACTTTGTTCACCCCGAGCTCACTGAGTTCATTAAAAAGGTTGTTTCAGCCTACGCCAGTATCCCCTACGTCGAGACTGAATGTGGGTATGCTTGTTCTGACCATGCATCTGCTGCTAAAGTTGGTTATCCTTCTGCTTTTGTTATCGAGTCCACTTTCAAGGACTCTAATCCATTTATCCATTCCACGAGAGATACAATTGATCGACTATCTTTCGAACATATGTTAGAGCATGCGAAGCTCACGCTTGGATTTGTGTACGAGCTTGCTTTCGCTAACTTGGCCGGTGAAGAGGAGTAGGTTATTAAACTTTTGCAAATATTTTAGTTGGTTTAGGACAGTTTCTTAATATTATTATTTCAATTCCTTTAATTTTTTAACTGTTCCGGCTATCCTGTATGGCGTAGATGTAATCAGAGGCGATTGTGCCGACCATTACCGAGAGCTCGCTCAAGAACGTGCCAAATATTGCTTCTTCAATTTGAACGCAGTATAAAGACGTCGAAACGACGAAGAGAACGGTTCGTTAGACAGAACGTAAAGAATGAGCTCCTAGTTTCGCTGAGCAAGAGATATCAGGTTTTTTCCCGACTACAGTAGCAGTAGCAGTAGCAGGAACAGAGAGAAGCATCATTATGAACCGGTTATCCAAACAAGCAGTCCTGCTTGTCGGAATAGCGTTTCATTTGGTTTATTTATGGTCCATTTTCGATATTTATTTTATTACGCCACTGGTCCATGGCATGGAACATTTCGTGTCGACAGCAGAGCCTCCGGCCAAACGATTGTTTCTGATTGTCGGTAGGTAGTTCCGGATCTGAGTGGTATCATATCCAGTTCTGTCTGACTATTTTTAGGTGACGGACTGCGTGCGGACAAATGCTTGGAACCAAAGCTCAACGAGACAACGAATGTGTATGAATATGCTGCACCATTTCTGAGATCTCGCATATTAGATGAAGGCACCTTTGGTGTGTCCCATACACGGATGCCAACTGAGTCGCGACCGGGTCATGTAGCGATCATTGCCGGATTCTATGAGGACGTGAGCGCGGTTACTAAAGGTGAGTTAGCCTCAATTGAATCAAAAAGGTATTAATATTAACTATCACAGGATGGAAGGAGAATCCTGTTGAGTTCGATTCCGTGTTTAATCAGTCTAGACATACCTGGTCATTTGGGTCACCAGACATTCTACCAATGTTTGCCTTAGGAGCCTCAGATCCAGACCGAGTTGATACGTTTATGTACGGGCACGAATTTGAAGATTTTACCAAAGGTTGAACACCGATTTCTCCCACATTCCATATATTTATACTAACTACAATTGATTAGACACTCGTGACTTGGATACTTTTGTGTTTGATCATGTTGAGCAATTGTTTGCGAGAGCAGCGACGGATCCAGATATTGATGCTGCTCTGCGTCAGGATAAGCTTATATTTTTCCTGCATTTGCTTGGTATTGATACTGCGGGACACGCAAGCCGACCGTACTCGGAACAGTACTATCAGAACATTCAGCATGTCGACCGAGGAATTGAAAAACTCCACACAATGATTAACCAGTTCTACAGCGACGACAAAACGGCCTGGGTATTTACTGCTGATCACGGAATGAGCGATTGGGGGAGTCATGGCGATGGGCATCCGGATAATACTCGAACTCCCTTGATTGCCTGGGGTGCCGGTGTTTCAAAACCAGATAACAAATCGCCCATCGGTCACGATGGGTTTTCCATACCTTGGAATTTGAATTCTGTCAAGCGGGTAGATGTCGAGCAGGCAGATATCGCTGCGTTAATGGTATGCATATGTGAATAATTCTTTTTGTTCGAGCTAATTGGGGAAGACGTATCTAGTAGGATTGAAGTTTCCTGCGAACTCAGTAGGACGCTTACCGCTCGAATATATTGCTGCTCCAGAGTCGCAAAAGAGTTCAGCAATAGTTCAGAATGCACGTGAGATTGTTGAACAATATCGAATCAAAGAGCGTAAGTTATTTTTGCGCTGCAGACAAACGTTTTTGGCTAATTGGAAGTCTAGTTCAACTTCAGCAACATCAATTAAACTATAAACCATTTCACTTAATAGAAAACGAAACTGCGTCATTGGATGATTTAGTTCGAAGGATGATTCTTGCAGATCGTAATGGCGAGTATAGGAAGGCGATTGAACTATCATATGAACTTATGCATCTTGGTTTGGCAGGCTTGCGCTATCTGCAGACGTACAACTGGCTGTTTCTGCGAACACTGGTCACACTGGGATTTGTTGGCTGGATCATGTATGCGTTGACAGCGTTCCTAGATTTTTATATAATACCAGAAAGTATTCCACCGTCGATGGGTTTGTACTTCAGGTTCAGCGCCTTGTCAGTCGGAATATTAATTGCATTTGTTTTCATATTTCAGCAGGCCCCGATGATGCATTACTTATATGCTATTTTTCCGGTCTTGTTTTGGGAAACAGTAGCGGAATACCGTCTTTCTCTATGGCATGGAGCAAAAATTTTGTTGTGGAATTCAGGAGGGACAGTCCAAAACACTTTCCCGAAACTTGCAGTCGAAGTCCTGGCATTTTTAGCTTTGATGGAGGCCATTGTTGCGGGCTATTTCCATAGAGAAGTGTTTTCGGTGATATATTTTTTATTGTCAACATGGCCTCCGATTCAAAATTACAAGCTATGCAAGCGGCATCCGATGTTGATTGGCATGTGGGTCATTTCATGTTGGATTATGAGCATTTTCACATTGCTTCCTGTCGTAAAAGTCGAGAGCTTAGGACAGATTTTGTCTGCCGGATTCTTAATGGTACTATTGGGTGCGTCTGGGATTGTGTTTCTCTCACGACAGGTTTCGCCTCCTAGCCTCTTTACGATGCTGGTGTTAGGTGTACAGTTTGGTCTGGTGGTATTATCTATGGCGGTCACTTATTCGACAGTGACTGCTCTCCAGGCAGGAAGGGGTCTGGCACTTGGAAACCGTGTGGTTGGATGGGCGGTGTTGCTTGGGTCGCTGGCTGTGCCATTGTTGCATGTGAAGGACAAGTACCACGATTATCGGACGCGACTGTTGATTGCATTTTTGGCTTTCTCGCCGACATTTGTGCTGTTAACGATTTCAAATGAGGGCCTGTTCTATGTTTCTTTTTTTATTAATCTAGTTATTTGGATCGATATTGAGCAGAAAATATATGACGATCGACAGGAAACAAATGATGTTGCAGTGTTGACAGAAAGAGGAGATTTAGAGGATGAGCGAAGATTACAGCTGGCCGATATCCGGATTGCAATGGTGTTTTTCTTCTTGACTCAAATTGCATTTTTTGGAATTGGCAACATTGCCAGTATCTCGTCCTTTTCATTGGATTCGGTGTATCGACTTCTTCCTGTGTTTGATCCGTTTGCGATGGGTGCACTACTGATATTCAAGATTCTAGTTCCGTTTGCGATCATCTCTATGGATCTTGGTTTACTCACACAAGGTCTTGGAGTCAAACCGTCGTCACTTTTCACGATGGTTCTATCGATTTCGGATATATTAACTTTGAATTTCTTTTACTTAATTTTGGATGAAGGAAGTTGGCTCGATATTGGAATGAGCATAAGTCACTACTGTATTGCAAGCTTGCTGTGCGTATTTGTAATTGCGCTTGAATACTTCAGCGAGGCGCTGGTCAGCGGTGTGCGGCAAAGACCAAATGTTGTGTCCAAAAAGGAGGATTAGTCATCTGGCTGACTAATGATAATTTGTACAGATTTTGAAGACAAACGATAACATGTGTGTGTACGAGTCAGCTAGAGACGAGGAATTGATCTTAGAGTAATTCTATCTTATAGTTTACTATTCAAATCGAGGATAGACTTGAGTTATAATCTCCTATATACTCTCTTTGATTATTGGCCCGCGTGCATTAGAGAGTTCCGTTAAAATTAAATTCAAAATTGATGATTTGTTGGATTGTCTCCCAGATATGGTAAATTTGGTTGATGGGCTAAATCGAAGACGAATTTTGCTTGCGAACACAGCTGGCGTCGGCTTAGCTTCATTTTGGATTTGTATAATCTACTGGGTTAGTTTCATGGTTCGTTTCCCAAACTACTCCGTTAAATAGCAAATCCCACTGTAATTGTAAATCACCATCTATCCGTGTTCTTCGAATCCAAGACAGAATCATCTTCACGCTAACGTCGAATAAAATCACGTGAATTCCAGGCAGGTGATCGACACCCCACATCCTTACATGGGCAGAAAGTGAAACTATGGCTTGTGATAATTTTGTTTCATTTGATTGAACGGCAAGAGAACAATCAGAATAGAAGAATTTTATTTTGTAGTATTTCTGATAAGACTGGTGATAAAATCAGCGAGAATATTGGTAATACTGTTCTGCGTGTCCGAGAAATGACCGCAGATCCGAGTCTGGATGAAATGGCGACACAGCAGAACAGTAAGCCCGGCCGTCACATCAGCTATCGGCGTGCTCGCGCCTCTCGAGCTTGCGAAGTGTACGATATATTTTAGATGCTTGTCTGTTAATCTGCTTATTGACATATTTTTTTTCAATAGGTGCCATTCGCGGAAGGTATGGTGATTCTTCTCGCTATGACGTGGACACGATTTCTGTGGTCCACCGGCTAACAATGATAAATTCATTCTCTTAGGTCCGTTGCGATGTGACTAATCGGATGCCGTGTACTGTGAGTGTTTTAGTTGATTTTGTATGCACGGGATGGTTACTAATTTTCCGTAAGAATTGTGTTGCTTTTGGCTGCGAATGCAGGTAAATGCTGAATAGTCTGCTGCTGCTAGCCGTTTTAGTGCTGACCTTTGTGCAGAATCCCAGACGGCACCAGAAGGCGGGGAATAGACAATCAGTATGTGTTTTCGATGAGTTCTGTACGGATATCATTCTAATACAAGCACTCATAGAATTTCTTCTGCAGTAAAAAATGATACTGCTACTTCTTCAGAAGGCGATGACTTACCCTCATCAAAGTCATCACGTAAACGATCTGATATCATACTTGAGGACGGCGAATCAGACGAGGAAAAGAAAGAACAAGACAATGATACCGTGGCATCGACAAAAAAAGCGCGGGTCTTGATGACTGACAGTTCGACCCCTTCCGCTCCTGCGACGCCAGTTGATAAACCCTACAATCCCCTATCGGCTCCTGTTCATAGCCCGTCAGTTGCTCAAGCAAGCAACCGTTCCGAAGAAACACTCGCCAACATAGTTGATGTGACTACTGACGAGCCAGCTAGTGTTCGAAGGTCTGGGCGCGTAGCATATCTCGGAGCGACGTCCAATATTAGTCTATTGGTCCAGTCCAAAGCGGGTGACTCGGAAGTCTACCACTATCCGTTACCGGACGAGATCCGCGTTGGATCTGCACGATTGAATGATTTGGATCCTGAAGATGTCGAGCTTCTCAATAGACGCGGCGCATTCTTACTTCCTCCGCGAGATTTGTGCGATGAACTTATAGAATGTTTTTTCAGCACTATCCATCCTCTCGTCCCTATGATCAACAAAACCCAGTTTATGCGACGATATAAAGATCCCGAAAATCCGCCCTCACTTCTGTTGCTCCAATCTATTTTGCTGGCTGGGACTCGAGTCTGCAGAAACCCATTGCTTCTGGATCAGAGCGGTTCAAGCGATCTGGCTAGTCTCACGCTCTATAAACGGGCAAAGGCTTTGTACGATGCGAATTATGAAGATGATAGAATTGTCATTGTTCAGTCATTGGTACTTTTGGGTTGGTGGTGGGAGGGCCCTGAGGATGTGACCAAAAACGTGTTTTACTGGACAAGAGTCGCCTTGACGGTCGCTCAAGGCTTTGGTTTGCACCGCAGCGTCGAAAAATCGCAGTTAAGTATAATCGATAAGCGGTTATGGAAGCGAGTTTGGTGGGTCTTATTTGTGAGTATCAGTTCGCCTCTTTAATTGATTAGCAGATAATTTAACCAGAAATTAGTGTCGAGATCGTAGCGTTTCGATCGCTCTTGGTCGACCGGTTTTGATTAATACAGACGATATCGATGTTCCCATGATCACCGAAGACGATTTTATTGAAGAAGAAGGTCCAGGTCCCTACGAATATCCGCCCAATTCTCTCCATGTGAAACTGTTCATCCATTCTTTGAAATTATGGGAAATCATGGGATTAATTTTGCGCCAACAGTTCTCCGTCGCCTCAGAAACATCTCGAGTTAACAATCGAGGGCTAGACATTACCCAGTTAGATATGGCGTTAGGCGCATGGATGAATAATCTTCCGGAAGAGATTCGCTATCCTCTCAATGATCCGTCGAAACACAATTTTTTTAAGGGAATTCTGCATTTGCAGTATTATACTATGCTATCTCTCCTTCATCGTACAAATATGTCACAGCCTCGCGCGCAATCGATTGCTGGTAACCGTTATCTAATGTCGTATCCATCTCGAGGAATTGCATTTCAAGCGGCACACTCTATAGCGCGGATAATGGATAACATGACTAAAGCTGACGAGTTGCAGAATGTGCCTGCATTTACAGTATATACATTGTTTTCTGCGATGATCATGCTGATTTATCAGACTAAATCGAACAATCCTGCGGCCGTCAAGGCTGCACAGCATTCGTTGAAGATCTGCATGCATGCTCTTGAAGAACTTGGTAAGTCATACATTATAGCGCGAATGATTCTTCGGTTATTCGAAAAGGCCGGTGAGAGCAAATTGATTCGTGATCGGATCTGCTCTGCTATCAATCCGCGTCCTCAGCAAGGGCAAGCCGGGTCCCCGACGCAACAGCCGAGCCAGGCAGCAACAGCAGCGACAATAGCAACGCCAGATATTGCAATGCCAATCGTGCCGCCGGCAGCTCCACAGCCGCAATCGCACCCTACGTTTTCCATACCAACATCTGAGATGTATAAAATGGCCGGTCCTATGCTGAACGTTTCATACGAACGGACAGGTTCACAGCCTGTCACTCCTGCTGCGCAAGTGCTGAACAGTCGGGATAGTCGGCTAATTGCACAGATGGAATCTATGGAAACTTCTCAATCGCGTTCCGCCGCAAGTCATTCCACAAATCCCTATTTCCCAACACAGATTCCGTTATCTAGTGCGCCAAGTCCTGCAACAGGATTAAGCAGTTCTTTACAGACGCCCATGCCCGCTGGAGTTTCGATTCCTGGAACACCCTTAGACTTTTATTTCATCACGCATACGCCACCTATATCGCAGACATTTGTGGATAACTTCCAACCATCGCAGCTTTTTCCCGATAGCGGATCCAATAATGCAAAATCTGAAGAACTCAGCCAGCCGTCTGAGATCAAACAGGCAAGCGGAAGTGAGATGTCAGGCGCTGGTCCGACTGCTTCAACAGGCGACACTAGTCCCTGGGCCGGGCAGCAGCAACAGTCAACTCCGATGTCAAGCGTGTCTGGCGGAGGCAGTTTTGATTTTTTGCAGAGTGATTTGGAACTTGATATTAATCCTGATGATCAAGTAGCGCTCCTTGGATCGGGACCCAAGCCTGGTGTTACCCCTGATGGCGCACGATTTGCCGCGAACATGATTCCGCCGTCGCTCGGAAATCCATCGATGCCAGGTATTGATAGCGGCGTGCCCTCTCAACTAGATATGAACGGTAACTCTTCTTCGTCGACTCCGGTGACGGCAGCGCCAAGCACGCTAAACGTGGGTGATTGGTACCATTATTTAATAGCGAACCAATCACCGGATGCTTTTAGCGGCGAAATGGCCGAACTGGCTCAGTCACGACGTTTTTCAATGGCGTTTTAGAAGGTTTTGCAGATATGTACATTGTTGTATTACTAGGGATACGGTCACTGATATATATTGTGAATGAATTTTGGCTTTTCGGAGTTTGAATCGTAATCGCGACAAGTGCATAAGGTTACAGGAATTGTATTTATTAGTTTTTATTCATAAATGTTATTTTATTAGCAGTGGCTTGTAGTCTAGTCAAGGTTTAATGATACCTGATGAATGAGATCTTCTTACGAATAGACGGACCAGACACAAATGATGCCGCCATCGCCAACTGCGACTAAAAAATCTTTGTGGGGGCTGAATGCGAGGTGGCGGATGAGTTTCTTTGATTTCGGAATTTCAAGAGTAGTTTGTGGTTTCACGTACACGAAAGGGTCCGCAATAATTGAGGATCCATCAAAGATCTGCCGAGTCGTTGTAACGGTAGCGTAGGCAGCGGAAGATGTGGGAGAGAGGGACGGCAGATATGAAGGAGAACTCGACTGGTTTACAGTATTGTGTCTTCTGCGGGTAGCAGTCGAAGAGGATTCTAAGGATGTTTTGCGGAATCGGAGGAATGCTTGAAGTTCACTGGCAGACTTTGGAATGCTTTCAGGAAACGCTAGCTGATGATGGCTCAACTGGCGTTGGTCATAAGTTTTACCGCTGGAGGCTGAGGTTCTAAAAGAGCTAGTAGACTCTGTTTTGACAACGGATATCTCAGCCATCCCAGGTTCATCTAGATCCTCATTCGACGGTGCCAAAGGACTCGTAATAGTGGATAATCCCATTTTGATCTGAAATGGCGGCTCAAGCTGACGTCCTAATAGTTGGCTGTTCCTAGTCATTGTAGTGGTCTGAGTCTGAGGATATGACGACGAAGTAAGCTCCGATTCACCGAGCTCAGACGCTGAGACTTGGTCTAGATCTGAATAGTTTGTCTTTTGAGGTCGTGACAAATTTATGTTCTCAGTTTTAACAACTGGATCTAGACTGAAAGCATCTTGCTCGTTCAGATCTGAATTGATAATCTTCTGTTGCCTTGTTGTTGGCAGTGACTTCTGAGGTGATGGCTGATTAAAATTACTAGCTTTCAGTTTAGGCGACAATACTAGTCTAGAATTCCGCAGTTTGCGTCGAGTGCTTCTGGTGTCACTAACAGTGCCGAACGTCAGATAATCGGCATCACTATCGAATTCAGAGTTAAATTTAGTAGAAAGACTCAATATTTGAAGCTCATCTTCATCCTCGACTTCATGATATTCTTCCATCTCACAGTCGACTGTAGACATCAAATCTGCTGTAATAATTGCTCCAGATTCTATACCTATCTGCTTACCAGAGAGTAACGTTTCAGTTTGACCCAAATCTGATTCTGAATCTGAATCTGATACTACCTCATCTTCAGAATTCTCTCCATGATGATGTAACTCCAAACTCTTCAGATCAAACACATACACCTTCGCAGAATCGTTTCCCATGACCAACATCGGAGCTGAGTGGTGTAAGCAATTCGAAAGCCCAAATCGCATATACCAAGGCGCTGTATTGAAAATACTAAATTGAACCAAACGAGTGAATCCAGATCCAAAAGCGGATCGAGTATCTTTTGTGCGATCGTGACTAGTGGGTGCGTTTTCTTGACTCAACAGATCTGCGAGCTCTGAATCGAACCCATCCACTCTCCAGAGTACAATTTTGTTTTCCTTGGCTGCTTTCGAAAGAATCAAGTCTCCATAAAAAGCTACCGAGTCTACATAGTTTGAATGTAAAACATTCGTAGTAAAGTGAGACCAATGGAGCACTAACGGCTCATCTTTATCGACAATCATCTTGGAAAGGTCCGGCAAAGCCCATAAATGCAGTTGATTATCCATCCCACCGGAAATGATAAATCTGCCTGATCTATGAAATGCAATTGATAGAACTTGTTCTCGATGTCCTTCGCCGGCACAAATGACTGCACACGGCTGACTTGTCCACCTCTCGTCCAAGTTCCAGACGCGAATTGTGTGGTCCCCAGACGAAGATCCCAACACATAGGGAAGTGTCGGGGACACTTGAAGATCCAAAATTTCGTCTCCATGGCCAGCTAATGACCGAACGAGTTGACCAGTTATACAATCAATGATTTTGATTATACCAGATTTTCCTCCAACCGCGAGCCATGGAGCCCCTGTAGATGGGTTTTGCGTCCATGCCACAGAACAGAGGGACTCCTCGTCCTGATCAATCAGTTCTGATGTACTAGTGAATAACTAACTTACTCACTCACATTATCGTCATCATATGTCGCTAGAATTTTCAACTTCTCTGCTCTGTCCTGAGGATTGTGTTCACATGAACAAATCAATGTCTGTCAATGTCAGCCATCACTAAACCAAATTGGTACAATCAAAAATATGCATACAAAGGTATCTCCAACGGTGGCGAAAATTTGCGGTTCATTTTTTTTCCTGAATGGATAAAATGTAACGTAATAGAATATCGACACGTTATTTGTCTAGATACTGACATCAGTTTTTGCTGTAAGCTGCATATCCAACAAAAAGCGAGCTTACGTGAATAGTACTATCGACCGAAAACTTTAGCATTTGTAAACATCCCTTCGCGCAATCTAATCAATTAAGTCGTATTTATTGCAACAGTTACTGTTTTACTGCTGGGGAGTTTCGGTGTACGCGGTGGGAACAGAAGTAGACTTCCTTGCTGGGACGAATCTTCCCAGCTATATCGAGACTGAATCAAACTTTGTAACTTCTGCTCGCCGGCAGAGCAACAATGAGGATTATCGAGCTTCTTGTCCAAGCGGTTCTTTATTTTTTCACTCTCTCAGTCGTGGCTGTTTGTTCCGTCCCAGCGTTTCGGCCTTTGTTGCAATATGGCAAAGTACTGTCTCCTTCAAATGACAGCCACACCTACTTATCTTTGCCATCACTGTTGACGAAAACAGTACCTAAGAATTGGTTTCTTCACTTCTATATAACCGGGTTCATGTCTTCACTAATTTGCATTTTTGTCTTAATATTAGCAAAACAGGAGAGGGATGCGAAACTTTTGCGAATATTAGCTTGTCTGGATGATACCATTGTAGACTTTCTTTCATCTTGGGGTGTTACTACATATACTCCCTGTGTGAGCTTTCCGAGCTCACAGTACGCACTTTCTTTATTCCTGTTACAATGCGTTCGGCGGTGGTATGAATCCAAGTACGTCGAAAAGATGTCTACTACTGCTCGGATCCGACTGGGCCATTATATAGTAGGACAGGCTTTTTATATTTGCTGCGCTCTTGCATTTGCTGCCGACGGTATAGCAATGGCCGCAATCAATTCTTATGCAGAATTTGATCGGCAGTCGTTGCTGGCAGTGTTTGCTGGCATGATACTCTACTTGACTTCTGCATATGCGCAGTATAATGCTCATAGACAGCTAGCGTCCTTGGTGAAGTACTCACCACCGCCTGCAACTAAATTATTTCGTTATCTTGTATGTCCTCATTATACGGCCGAGATATTGATCTACATTTCTATTCCGATTGTCTGCGGTGCACTGACACCTGGAACCACAGCAGTGGTTGTGTGGACCATTGTAAATTTGTGTGCGTCCGCAGAGCAGTCGCGTGAGTTTTATACACGAAGATTTGGTGAGTCCAGTGTAGCAGGAAAATGGAAAGTGATTCCCTTGTTCTGGTAACTAGTCTAGTAGAAATATATGCATATTTGGAGTTGGTGGTGGTTAATAGATCTATATTCAATACAATTATCGAGAAGCCAGTTCTATAGTCACTGGGCCATCATTTACTAGAGCAACTTGCATGTAAGCACCAAAAACACCAGGTTTAACTTTCTGCTCATTGTCAGTTCCCGGAAATTGTTTTCGCATTTGGTCCATGGCGTAGTTGTATAACTCCAAAGCTTGGTCGGCTAAAATTTGTTAGATTCAGGAATCAGAATCATAATAACTCCTAAAATACTTGCGTTTCTCGGCATGATGGAAGCCAGGCTTGTTTTTCTTGACTTTTGCCAGTAGAGTGAATTGAGAAACTAAACGCTCAGTCAAAAAAAAGTATTCGACATTATCAAAACGGGACTTACTGCACAGAATTTCACCATCTATGGCGACAACGCTTCGATCCCATTGCTTATTTAATTGCGTTGCCTCTTCACCCACATCGCTCAATTCAGTACTCTGTACGATAATACTCGGAAACACTCGGAGTCCCGCAATTTTCGAAGCCAGAATTTCGGCGTCGGTTTGAGTATCTCCTACTTCGACTCCGAGTAAAACTACCAGACCTCGGGATATTCTAATTCTTTGGTCAGTTCTTTCCCACATCATCTCAAGATGCGAACTCACACTGAAATCAGCTTATCATCGACTGTGACTGAAGCTGATCTCACCCTTTGAACGACAGCTTTCATTTTATATGCTTGGTTCTGGCTCTACTGAATTTATACCAGAATATGGTGGAGCCTTGACAAGCACGCACCTGGGAGAATTCGTTGCTACTACAAGTCGTTGTACGAAAACCAGATAATATTTATTACAAATTAGACCGACCTTATAATGCACCATTACGTATTTACGCTACTGAACGAGAAGTAATTTCTTCTTCGCTCTTTCCAGACGACAGACTATTTCAGCGCGATCCAGGGCAACGACGTTCGCCGGAAACCGCACACAAACTATCTGACCGACCTCGACAATTTGACACAAACTCGGCACGATTTCCGCAGTAATCCGGATACTTTCCTGCGCATCTTCGGCAGAAATCATAGGTGTGCTATCAGTAGAATGCACAGCACTTTTATCTCTCAATGTTTGTACAAGCTTACGCATGGGTAAGCTGGTTCCTTGAGATCTGGCCGTACGACTAATATGAAGCAACACATCGATCAGATTGCCCGAGGTCATACAGTACGATCGAGAGATCGCACGAGATTTTGCTAAATTTTCAGGTGTAATCTGGTTTGACGCTTGTTTGGCTGCTTCTGCGGCAGCTTGTTTAGCACGTATGCGGTCAAGTAGACTCGATTGCCGCTCTGAAATACTTTTAGTTGCGTTTTCCATGCTGAGATCTCTGCGTTTGGGTTCAGACCGAAGTAGCAGTTTAATTTGCGCAGCATCTTTTGCAAGTACAGATGCTATTTCACACGCCTTTTTCTGTCCTTGCGAAAGAGGACGTGCTGGCAACCCCGCCATTGGAATTGATCTGGGTTTCGAAATCATACGATCAACTGACAGCAGCCATATTTCGCAAGACTTGAGAAATGTTGATTTCCGGTGTGTTAGAAACTCGGGAGATTGGATTTGATCATGATCAGGATAAAACTCAATCAGAAAATCACTACCAGACCGTTTCCTTGTCAACAGATATGCCGACGGCCAAATGAAAAGTATTTTCCGCAACTGCTCGAGACCGCAAGATCTAGTCGATAATATCATTAGATTCCTGTTATGGTTTTGGAACGCTCATATTTACCTCTGACTGGTCTGCTCGACACTATTGCGGACTGTCTTGAACGACGTCGTGGCTCCTATAGTATCCCCTGAATAAACCATCCACAATTCAATATCCAGTGCGTTGAATGTCTTTTGCAAATCACCAATCTCGTCATCTAGAGTAATCCGTTCTGGTGTTGATAAGTCAACTACCTGAGGTAGTTCGTTGGTAATTTCAGTACTGAATGCTCCTGTTTTTAATCCATTTTCGGCAGTAGTGGCGCGTCTCTTGATTGCTCGAAAACTGTATGAAAATAATGTCTCCGGAAAGTCGTCTTCTTCAATAAGCGCCGATCGAACCCGCTTGGATTTCCTCTTGAATGGCTGATTTTCTTGTTGGTTTTCTTGGAAAGTGGCTCGGAAATCCATATTTTAGTCTATCCGCTTCAAATTATATCTTCATGATATGATAAGGGTCCCTGCAACCCTCGTCAAGCCTAAATACTCACCTGCTCTCGCGACTCAATACAATGCTTGAAAAGTTCCCATTCAATTAAGGAGACGAGACGGGCGAGTTAACGCGTCCGAACGCGTCAAGGGGGTAACGCGCACAGCCGCACGAGTATTGCCAATTCACGCGCTTTTCTTACTTTCGGTTTCTAATCTGAGCTGCACCTTACCACAACACTGAATTATTGCCAAATATTATATTATTTATATTACGGTATAATTAGATATTCATTAACAGTAGTGAATGTTAAAATCGGTAGAAAGTAGTCTCGTCCATCCCACAACACACTTACTCAAAATACCATATTGTCCAAGCCTTCAGAACATAGCAAACCATAATTGCACTATTCGTTGAAAATATTATATAATTAAACTGCACGTCACTTGAGTCCGTACAAATTCATTTATTAATCTATTACACAGAAAATATAAATTATATATAAAATAAACAATAGTAAATAGAAAATGCCACCGATACAAAGAGAAGCCTAACAAGAAAAGTAGCACAAACAAAGACAAGAATCAATTCGCCTTATTATTCGTCGTAAATTAAAATAATAACTCGAATTCGAGAATAGTACAAAGGAAAATTAAAATACCACCACGCAGAAAACAACACTATTACGCACTTATTATAGCTTAGAGCGCTCCAAATACAAAACATTATCTAATCCCAATAAACTCAATATTCAGTTTTTTTGCAATTTCTGTTCTTTCGTTTGAAATATATTGTTGCAGGTTCAATAATAAACTTTGAAACAAGACACAGTTAATCAAATAAAAAGCAAGAAAGCTCGCTTACTCGCTCTCCTTATAAACCTTATGGATATGCTTGTGGTTAGCATCGACAATCTTACGTCGCTGGAGTTTTTGAGCAGCCGTTAAGAAACCGTTCTGAGCGGTCCACTCCTCATCGACAAGTACGACTCCACAGATAAGTTCAATTCCCGCAAGACCTCCCTTACGACCGGAATCAAGTAGCGAAGCCAAAACAGCACGTTCGACAACCGAGTCATGCACTAAATGGCCAAACTCTTTACCAGTAATTCCCTTCTCTTTGGCGAGCTTGATCAAGGCAGGCTCAGCTGGAACGACAATAGCAATTGGCTTAACATGATCAGGATCGGCATAGACACAAATATTGGCAACAATATTGGAGGTGCGATATATTGACTCGAGCTTCTCAAGAGCAATATATTCGCCATTCAAAGTCTTCACCAAGTTCTTTTTACGATCAATTAAACGTAGATGTCCCTCAGGCGTCCATTCACCAATATCTCCCGTAAGAAACCAACCATCATCTGTTCTTGAAGCCTTGGTCTCTTCCTCATTCTTGAAATAACGTGGTGTGACAGGGCCACCTCGAATAAGAACCTCGCCTTGAGGAGGGTTATTCTTGGCCAAATAACCATTTTCAGGAACATCAATAAGTTTGATCTCAACCGAAGTAACAGGAGCTCCAATTGTACCGAGAGTGACTTGATGAGGAGACATAAGAAATCCCATAGCACAGGTTTCAGTCATACCATATCCTAGAACCATAGGTGCAATTACACTTTGAATAAAACCTTGAGTGTCCCGCGAAATCGAAGCACCACCGTTCATAACAAGACGTAAACGACCACCAGTAGCTTCTTTGACTTTCTTAAAGACAGCTGCATCCAGAACCCCAGAACCGGGTATACGCCAGTGCTGCAAAAATCCTTTCGCGTGATAGGCACCCCAGAACATGCCTGACTTCACTTTTCCGGCGGCATGAACTTTGGCGATAATTCCTTTACGAACACTTTCCCACACAGCAGGAACACCAACCATAACCGTGGGTCTGAATTCAGCGATATCTCCGCGGCAATTACGCATAGATGCATCAGAAATCGTCTTCACGGTACCGTATCCTAAAGTGCCACCCCAGTAAAGACATCCAAGCTCAAATACAAATTCGAGAATATGAGCAAGAGGGAGATAAGTAAGAAGATAATCATATTCGTTGACTGCTCCTTCAATCGCACCATCGATACCAGAAACGGCAGCAATGATATTCTTCTGGAGAATCACTACACCCTTGGGAGTACCAGTGCTGCCAGAAGTATACATAATGCATGAAACATCTTCCGGTTGTAACGGGTTCGGAGCAATTTCCGCCTCCTTACCCTTCTCGTAGAGTTCATCGACAGACAGCAAAGTAACCGAGGGGTGTGCCTCCTTAAAGGCAGCTAAATCTACATCAGCCAAAGAGTCGCGGTAGATGACAGTCGTAACCAAAGTAGCTTTGGCAAGTGGACGGATAAGAGACTTCAAAAGAACACCATCGATGAAAATAGCATTAGCTTCAGTCTCAACCAGTGAGTGCGTAAGACCCTCTTCGCCAAGAGTGTCATAAGCAGTCGCAATTGGAATGCTTTGAGAAGCAGCGGCCTGAGCTAAGGTAATCCAGTTAGCAGATGTGGAAGCGTACATCTCAAGAAGAGTGACGCCAATAGACTTGAGCCCAGATCCGAAAACGGTAACCTGCTCGAGAAGCTCCTTGTACGAAATATATGTGTAGGGCGACATTTCGTAATAATTCCATTTTTTCGGAACTGAGGTCTCTTTTCCATCAACAATTTTCTTGACAAGCTTTGTCTCTTCGTGAAGTTTGATTAATTTGCGCGAGCCAAGACATGGTTTATCACCATAGCGCTTAGCAATAAAATTAATAAGTTCCCATGTCGTGCTGATGTCGTCTCGAGGCTTCATCTTAAGAGGGGTTCCAGGCTTGTTCGCGAGAACAGATCTTCGAATAGGCGTCTCATTAGGCGACGCGGCAGGACCACATTCCACCGTGTATGGAGGTGAGGAGTGGAGAACCGCTGGATGATGAGCGTCACTGGGGACAATGACAGGAGCCATGGTATGTGAGTGAGATAAGGTGAATGAGGGTGATGTTGGAATTGAATCTCAGCGGACGACCGGCGATGTAGATCAAATATTGGCAATGTCAGGTCTGCCGAGCAAAATGTATGACGGAATACCAAACTATTAGAGGAAAAATATAGGATATAACTAGTAAGAAGTAGGCCGATGAATAGAGGGAAATAGAAATGGAGATGAGAATATGAAATAATCAGCTGAAGAGTGAGAAAAGGTCGACGATGACCAAAATCTGTATAGCCGAGGAGAGTCAGGGAAACAATCTAAGGTCAAATCGGAAACTGAGAGAGGAAAGATGAAATCTGTATGGGAAAAGCTAAAACTCCATCCGGCTGACACACTAGGTGGGGCTCGGGAACGAGGAACGATCGATGATGCTGATGGTGATGGAAGTCGATCGGCGGATGTTTTGGATCCTGAAACGCGGATCAACCAGATGATAGAGCGGGTAAAATATTCCCCAATACAATGTAGGCGGAGAAAAGAATGCCCGCGACCCTAGAAATTTATGATGACGACGATGGCCAGTATCTTAACAGGAAAGAGCTGCTAGCTATGAGAAAATGCGGTTTAGTTATTAAATTTTTAGTGGAGAAAAGAGCAGCTTTATACGAGAGAAGTCCAGAGAAGATCTCATGTGGTCGAGTTGTAGCCAGCCTGGCAAAGAAATAATAGCTTCTTAGCAGTCTTTGTGCGCAGCCCCCCCCCCTCAGTCAGCTGAGAGAATTGGAATTGGCGCACAGCTTCTCTGTGGAGTCTCCAAATGCAGCCTTTGACATGCCTGCTGCACCGAAACAAACTGTCGTCATAATCCAACGAAGATTCACAGCGTTAGCAGACCCATCTATCTGTTTACCGCCTGCCTGTAGTCTTCCAAACCCCTCCCCGTTGGGGCTCCCTGTTTGTTGGGGTTCACTCTAAGCGAGGATTGTCTAAGAATCACGTGGACATTGGGACAGCTATCTTGACATTTCGATGGTGAACAATCCAGATTTGCACGAGACCGGTTGCTGAACTTCGATCAAGGTTTAGTTGGGCATGGCTGCGTCCTCATCGATTGTTATATAGACAAGCGAAGGGTCAGCGAGCGTACAGCCTTTGTGCTACGTTGTGCAACAAATCGCTCTACAAGAGTTAGTAAACTTTGGAATGGCGTGGAATGGACGCTAGACTCGACCTCATGTTTCGTTGCGTTTAATTTTGTCAAGGACTGGTGTTCTCTTGCTGAATGAGAAAATCACACAATGGTCAAATTGCACTGATCGCTGGTACGAAGTAAGGGCATGTCGAAGCCGATGATCCCAAGGTGACGAAGTATCTCGTTCTCACCATCTGCATTATTCGTACAGCTATATATACAAATACCAAGTTCGTGTCACTGTAGTTGTCGCAATATCACGCAAAGTCGCCAAAATCGTCTTCGTCATGAGCCACTACCGTCTTTGTGGTTTGTTGCCGCTCTCTGACCTCTGCAGCAGAGGGCGGCGGTGGTAAAATTCCGGAGAATTGATTACTAGAAGCGTCCTCTTTGACTGAAGGTCGCGACTTCTTCTGTGGAGCCGATTGCTGCTGCTGCAATTGTTACGTAGATACGTTAGCGAAAAATGCGTAGGATTAACCGTGCATGAATGCATACCCCAAATGAAAGAACAATGGTCTGACCCTGTTTTAGCGAGTAATCTTGTGTTTTGCGAGCAATATCCTTGTGCCGAGCTTCCTTCTCCTTGCTTTCATCCTGATTGCAATGTCTGATTTGGTTAGCCAAAGCAGTCTCACCTAGAGATATACAGCCAATCTTGCCTTCTGTGTTCTTGTAGTGCAATGTTAAAATCAAACGACTCGCTTCTGTCTTTAAATCCCATTCCGAGATAAGCATGTCTGTCGCCTTCTACGACCTTCAGGACAAAAAATCGGCTCGAATCGATCACCTGTTCAACTCCAACCCCGGTTGCACCCTTGTACGGCGCAGTTGCAAACAGTTCGCCCGTATCGTTGTTCTCCAGCCTCACTTCGCACTTCATGTTTCCGGACGCTCCGTCTGCATCCAACGCGGTCTCTATCATGCGCAGTCGGCCGGTCCACAGCGGTTCATCAACCTTCCAAGATTTAGCCCGATATCCAGCTGACTCCCGAACGGGAGGAATCAGAAACACGTAGACCTCACGCGCTATAAATATCACAGATTCGTAGCCCGACATGTCCTCCACGGCGCCAATTTTTCGATACGTATGCGTGAGAGTATGGCTGGCGATTGGCTAACGATAGATTCGCCGCGTATCGCTCATGAATGTCTGATCCCACTTCAGCTGCCAGCTTCCAGCCTTGCTATCATTAATCCGCCGATCCTCACTTCATAAATGTTATTGTTAAGTCACGTGATAAAGCATCTAGCGCAATCAGTTTCCAATATAGCGTGGGAGCTTAGGGCTGGTCTAATCGGGCCGGGCTCAGTCATCATGTTTTGATCGTTACTTGGGATCAGTGAGCCTATCGCGGAAATCCCAATGTATAGTTTAGTAAGGTTTGGAAACACTCTACTTTGACCAAGTACACTGTTCCCCTGCTGGTGCTGGTGCTACTGGTGCTGGTGCTGTTTTGGTTTTGCGTTGCGATTTCTTACGGGTTTCTATTGCGTTCCTGTTATTTAGGTGCGCGATATTCATAACACTGCTAAGCTGGCTATCTTCTATCGATAGACTTTCTCGTGGCCCAGCTAGTGCTCATAATATGAACGCATGACCGAGTAGCAGTGCAGTTCACTCTACTCACGGTTCTCTGTTTCTGTGTCGAAAGAGTCGCTCACGTCCTACGAAAATCCGATTGCGATATGACCTTCAGTCGACTCGATTATTGATTTCTATATTTATTTCATTTAATTTTGCTAGTGGCACTCCCTGCTCTCGCCACTAGCGCTTGGATATATAATTGTACATCTTTGCGGACTCCGTCCTGGGGCCCGGCGGAACCGCACTATTAGCAACCTGCGGGCTAGAATCTGGATTTAATAATGTACTCCTCTGCACTTTCCAATGGTTCGAGGTCACACTCCCCGCAGTCTCAATCGTATCCGTTCTTGCCGCCGTTCGCATCAACCTCAATACCCAATTCGCCCTGTTCTTCTCAGTCATCGCTGTATGGAAGGAGTCTTCCAAGTCAAGATGCTGACTTGCGGTCTTTTCAATATTCACACAGAAACGTATTCCCCGCTCAATCTTTGTCGTCGACTCATTTGTCTAGCACAAATTCTTCTCCGTCATATCCTATGCTATCTTCTTCGTTTTCCCCAGTTTCAGGGACGAGTTCCAATTCTAATGGCATAGTACCTCCTACACGACATCATCGTCGACCTCAGCAGACACAACCTATTCCTGATAATAGCAAAATGGATAGGATAATTGGAGAATTGGCGACAGATTCGGTGGAGGGTACTACATTTGAGCGTAAGCCACACCAACATCATCGCCGTCATCAGGGTCATAGCTATATAGCGCAGGCACGTATGAGCCAGCGCCAGTCTCCGGCACCTACAGAGCACGAAACGACTCAGTCGCCGCCTCCTTGTACTCCATCCATCTTATCAGCTTCTCAGCCTTTTTTCTTTTTCTCTCCCGGTGAGTCTCCTGTGAATTCGTCAATGACGACTCAGCACGACGATCAACAACCTTCGCCTGCAGCAGTATCTGATGTTTATCCTTGCTATTTTCCCAGTGACCGCCGTCGAAGTGCTCCCGATTTATTGAGTATGCGTATAAGCGATGACGAACAACCAACTTCGACAACTGCATCCTCTTTATCGGGATTCGAACCATTTGACAGGAGGATGCCCTCATTGGATAAATTTGGGATATTTCAACGAACGAGTTCGTTTCAGCAAAGCGAAACTTCAGAATTAGATTATGTTGATGACGTGCCTAGTTCAGTTAATAGTCGAACAGGTCTCCGACTGAGTACATCTATTACAGTACATCAGTATATGAATGGAAGATTACCATACTTTTCTGGTTCCCCTATTCGTCGAGCTGCATTTGACTCTACTTTTAATAGTACAAATATGTTACCGCTGAAGTCATCGATAGCTGGATCTGCGTCAGGCACAACTTCAGAGTCCCCTGAAGTCAGAGACCGGTATGGATTCCGTAGACAGTTACAATATGTTAGTACACAGATCTATGAGGAATGGTCAGCAAAGTACAATATTTATTTACAGATTCGACGAAGAAAGTGGGAAGCTTACATCCGTGAGTGCGGTATAGAAGTCGGCCAAGACGGTGTACCGATCACGTTTCCTCCTCGTTCGAAGAAGACAAAGAGATACATTCGCAAGGGTGTTCCAGTTGAGTGGAGAGGTGCTATGTGGTTTTTCTATGCGCGAGGTCATGAATATGTCAATGAGAATAATGGACTTTATGAGAAGCTTTGGCGTCAGGGACTTGAGCAACCGCCTCCTGATTCCGAAATCATCGAGCGAGACCTGCATCGGACATTTCCGGACAATATCCATTTTAGGAACCAAACTCAGTCTGCTGCTAAACCTGCGTCGCCTTCGGACTCTGTATCATCTCTTTCAGAACCTGCGCAGAGTGAGTCGGCAAAGAGTAACTTCAGTCGACGATCTTCGGGTGTTCATGAAACGCCAATTGTCCAAGCCCTTCGCCGTGTACTATTGGCATTTTCTCTTTATGTTCCCAAGACCGGTTACTGCCAATCTTTGAACTTTATTGCCGGATTACTTCTTCTTTTTCTTGATGAAGAGAAAGCATTCTGGATGCTCGTGTTGATTACTCAAAAGTATCTGCCTGGTGTCCATGAGATCAATTTGGAAGGCGCCAATATAGATCAGGGTGTTTTGATGATGTGTATACAGGAATCATTGCCTAAAATATGGAAACGTATTGGTGCCGGTTTAGACGGTAGTCAACGTGACGATATGGTTGTTCGGTTGCCGCCTATTACCTTGTGCACAGCTGCATGGTTTATGAGTGGATTCATTGGTGTATTACCTATCGAAAGTGTTGTTCGAGTCTGGGACAGCTTTTTCTAGTAAGCTGGCTTGATTTTGCAAAGTTTAAGAATCAATTATTTACTAATTATCTAATAGCGAGGGATCAAAGGTATTTTTCCGGATTGCTTTAACAATTCTCAAAATTGGCGAACCTCAGATAGAAGGAGTTCGGGATCTGATGGAGATTTTCCAAGTAGTGCAGACGATTCCGAAACAACTAATAGATGCAAATGCGCTGATGGAGTCATGCTTTCGTCGGCACAATGGATTCGGTCATGTTTCGCAAGAGGAAATCGACTTGCGTCGACGGTATGTTGCGAATAGACGCAAAACTTTGAATAGTGCAGGCGCAAATGAACATGAATATGGGTTAGAAGCCGCTCGCGAGGCTGCAGCTGCCGCTGCAGCCGAGTCAGGTAAAGTGTCAACTCAAGACATTGATACTGTTGAATCCTCTGGATTATTTTCTCGGTCGGACTCAATTTTGACGCCGAAGCCGCGGGCTCCGAATAAACGTGCTTCCTACAAACGCTTCAGTGCCACTTCAGGAAAATTATATTCCCCTACTACGAATTTCGACCGCGGTAAGCAACTATTACGAATGGGATCTTCAAATATGTTATCGTTGACTGCGGATGATGATTATTTCGCATCAAGTCGTTCTCTGGATGACGAAGAGTCTACAAATTAGTATATATATACATTTAAACGGAGTTTGAAATTTTTTGTATCATATGCATTATGATTGTGTGTTAGTAGCTTTTTTTTGGCAAAAAATTAATTTAATTTTGGGATGATAGTTGATACGGCTGTATGTACAGAGATTTCTCTGGTAGTAAGATAAGTTGATAATGCCATTGTCTATAAGGTTTATTAATCATAAAATGATGTTGTCAATAAGTCGAGTTTTCTTGCCAAAATTATTAGGTACTCGTACAGCCAAGCTGACAATCGCGCCACGTAGAGGAAGTATTTTATCTTTGATCTCTTCAAGCGTTATAGGGTCGCTTACTGTAATGTACTCTATATCTTCCTTAGGAAATTTCGTCGTGATCGAAGATTCAATTGCAGATACAATCGTCGAGACCCGAGTGTCTTTGCGAAAAATTTGTTCTGCTGCAGCTAACCCTTTGTAGATTGCTACCGCATCTGCTTGAGTCTGCTCCGATAGATAAGCGTTTCGAGAACTTAATGCTAATCCCGACTGTGCTCGCTTGGTGGGAACTATGATGACTGCAATGTCATAGCATAAATCGGATACCATTCGCTTGATGACTACAGTTTGCTGGACATCTTTTTGACCAAAGTAAACTCGCGTTGGATTCACGATGTTTAACAGCTTTGTGACTACAGTAGCCACACCTCGGAAAAATTGGGGCCGCACAGCACCTTCAAGGACGGATGAAAGTCCTTCAACAGAAACAAATGCACCTGTCTGCTGATTTCGTTCAAGTGGGATTCCAGAAGGATACATTTCATCAACAGTGGGTACAAAAACTGCATCCACCTGGGTCACATTTTCGGAAGAAACGTCAGGCGAGGCACCTGATGCACCTGACAAAGCTGCCGTGGCTTTAGACATTGTTAAAGCATCCCCTGTCCTTGCGGCTTCTTTCAAGGGACCGATATCGCAATACAACCTCGACAACAAATCAAGATCCGCTTCAAACGTACGAGGATATGAAGCTAAATCTTCTGACGGCGCAAACTGCGACGGATTCACGAATATCGAGACAATTGTCCGGTCATTCATTCGAAGAGACGATTGAACAAGCGAAACATGCCCATCATGAAGCGCCCCCATGGTCGGGACAAAGCCCACGGATTTGCCGGATCTGGTCTGCTCGTTTCTCCAGGCTCGAACCTCAGCTTTCGTTCGGAATACAAGTGGTCGATACACTGGTTGTTCTGCATGTGCATTTGCAGTCGACATGGTTCTTATTGAAGTTGCAGACATAGACGAAGAGGTGAATGAAAATGCAGTGACAAATCGTTGAGTTGCTCGAATTGGACCTAAGATAGTGGCCATGTTCTTTCGTTCAGTTGAGTTGGGATTCCAGAGACTCGTAGTGAACAGGAAGAACTAGAATACAATTCAAGGAAAAGATGATTTTCCAGAAAACGAACACGATTAAAATAATCAATACGTTACCGAGCACTTGCAAACACTAACAAGCAACAACCAGCAAAATCTTGCACGCGCGCATAATACTATAAATTCAATAGGACTATTGAAGATCCGACGATTATTTATGGGTTTGCGCCGCCACTATGACGGATTCTTCAAGCGTGAAGCCCGTACCGGCACGAGTTTGTGGCCAGAATCAGCAAGTCTTCGGGTACGGTCTACTTAATTAAAACGTCATTTTGCATTTATGCAGGAGATATGTCAGAGCTGCCCCTGGCTGAGTGCTGTTACAAAACCCATAGTTATGATTGAAAGGACTGGGACAAAAGATTGCCACAAAGTATACTAGACTAGTGAAGTTCTCGCTGATATTTACATACTGAAGTTTCTTGAATTTGGGGAATACCTACTTGAGAGATAACCTAACAATCCATAAATGTCTGCTCAGTCTAGATCGTCGAGAGATGATGAAAGTTCAGATAGGCGTCGTGATCGGCCGTCTTCGCGCGGAGACGACTCTCCAGGTCAACTATTAAACAACGAACAAATTGAGAATGATGAAGATGAGGAATCAGTCGAGAGGGATATCAAAGAGCGCGACGAGTTTGCTCGAAAAATGATTGAGCGAGATAATGAAAAGACCGACCGCAACGGTCATAGCGAAGGGGCAGAAGCTAGCCGAAGAAGAAAGTTAGCCAATGATTCCAAAGCCCGTGATGAGATTCTGCCAGAGATGAGAATTCGGTCTAGAGAGGTGTACCTAAAGGAACGTGAAATTAAAAAGTTAGAAGAGCTTCGAGCACAAGTAAAAGATGATGAGATTTTGGCTAAAAGCATGCGCTTATCTTCCTCTCAGAGAGCAGAGATGCAGAAAAGCAAGGAGCTGCTGCGAATTGCCGAGGAACGTATGGATATCGATACTAGCTATCAAGGATATCAAATGTTGGATGACTACATCACGGAAAAGGGAAAATTGGACATGAAACGGAAAAAGGATCTTATGTTTAAGCGATACATTGAAGCGGACTCGAATCGCAAGCGAAAAGTCATCACTGACGAGGGCCAATGGGAGGACGAGCAAGTGAAGCACGCGCTTGCAAAGAAAAATCGGCGTTCTGAAGAAGAACAGGAAGAAGTATCTTATGACTTTGTTGAAGATGAAGACCACAAAATCAATTTTATACTTGAAGCTTCCGAGCAGGTTAGTCTTGAACAGCAAAAACTGAACGAGGAGCTGCAACAAGCTGAATTACATGCAACCACAATGGAGCAGACTCGAAAGGCACTCCCTATCTATCAGTATCGACAAGATTTAATTGATGCTTTTAACGAATATCAAATTTTAATTATTGTGGGTGAGACGGGCTCAGGAAAAACGACACAGCTACCTCAGTATCTGCACGAGGCGGGCTACACAAAAGATGGGAAAAAAGTTGGCTGTACTCAGCCGCGTCGAGTCGCCGCTATGGCAGTCGCTCAGCGCGTAGCTGAAGAAATGGGAGTAAAAATTGGCAATGAAGTTGGATACTCGATCCGTTTTGAGGACAAGACTTCGGAGAAAACCATCCTCAAGTACATGACTGATGGAATGCTTCTTCGAGAGTTCCTTACTGATCCTGAACTTTCAGGATACTCGGCATTGATGATAGATGAAGCACATGAGCGTACTTTACATACTGATATTTTATTTGGACTCTTAAAGGATATCGCCCGATACAGAAAAGATCTACGATTGCTGATTTCATCTGCGACTATGGATGCACAGAAATTCTCCGAATTTTTTGATGATGCTCCCATTTTTGAGATCCCTGGTCGCCGATATCCTGTCGATATTCATTACGCGCCAGCACCGGAGGCAAATTTTATTCAGGCTGCTATTAACACTGTGTTCCAGATCCACGTTGCTGGTAAGCCTGGTGACGTTTTGGTTTTTCTTCCAGTATGTTTCCTAATTGTTCATTATGATATTTTTTCTAACTTTAGCAGGGACAAGCCGAGATTGAGACTATGCAGGAATCTCTGACTGAAATTTGCCATCAACTTAAGAAACGAATTAAAGAGTTGATCATTTGTCCAATATACGCCAATCTTCCTTCCGATCTACAACAGAAAATTTTTGAGCCCACACCTAAAGGTGCCCGAAAAATTGTTCTCGCGACTAATATTGCCGAGACATCAATCACAATCGATGGCATAGTGTACGTTATTGATCCCGGATTAGTCAAGGAGAATGTTTACAATCCGCGGACAGGAATGGAATCTCTTGTTGTTACTGAATGTTCGCAAGCATCTGCTAATCAGCGTGCTGGCCGAGCTGGTCGTGTTGGACCAGGAATATGCTTTCGTTTATATACTAAATGGTCATATTACAACGAACATCAGGAAAGCACAACTCCTGAAATTTTGCGAACAAATTTAGGTAGCGTTGTACTTTTGCTCATGTCACTTGGCATAAACGATTTGCTAAACTTTGATTTTATGGATCCGCCTCCGACAGATACTCTTGCGCGATCGCTGGAACATTTATATGCACTAGGGGCTTTGAATAATCGAGGTGAATTGACGAAGTTGGGTCGACAAATGGCTGAATTTCCGACGGATCCAATGTTCTCAAAAGCTATTATAGCAAGTGACAAATATGGATGTGTAGAAGAAGTCTTGTCTATTATTTCGATGCTCGGAGAAGCATCTGCTTTGTTCTATAGACCCAAGGACAAGAAAATTCTTGCTGATCGTGCTCGAGAAGCGTTCACTCGTGCTGCGGGCGATCATCTGTCTTTGCTTGAGATATACAATCAATGGGTCGAGACAGAGTTTTCAACGGTGTGGGCACAAGAGAACTTCATTCAGATCAAGAGTTTAACTCGAGCACGAGACGTTCGAGAACAGTTATCCAGACTTTGTGATCGTGTAGGCGTGAAATTGTCCAGTGCAGGTTCAAACGATAGCGGAGTGCAGAACATTCAGAAGGCTATCACCGCGGGTTTTTTTGCAAATACGGCGCGGTTAACGATGAGTGGGGACAGCTATCGAACGGTGAAAACCGGCCAAACAGTCTACATACATCCTTCGAGTGTGATGGCGAAGAAAAGACCTCGATGGCTTCTATATCATGAATTAGTGCTTACGAGCCGGGAGTTTATGCGTAATGTAATGGAGATCCAGCCACAGTGGTTACTGGAAGTATCACCTCATTTCTACAAATCCAAGGAGCTGGAGGCAGCAGGAAGGAAGGCAATTGAGGAAGACCGGAAAGTAAAGCAGAAGCAGAAGCAAACAGCTTTGTCAGCGGCAGTTTCATAGAGCGGAGGGAGGAGCTTTAACATGTGTTAAAAATGACGTAGTAATTATAGTACATTGGTTCATGCCTGAGTTAGCTTAGCGTTTACGAATGTACTCAGACGATATGGAGTTTGGCTTATGTTACCGGGCCATTCTAGATCAGGATTACGATATCCCAAACCGAACAGAGATTCTTTTAGTTCTATGGTTATGGATAAGTAAGCAGGCAATCTGCCAATTTGGTATGAGTCAGTGTCACGTGTAGCGGCTGAAATGGGTTCGAGCGCGTTTAGAGTCAGACAGATAGGGTTTCTGGAGAACGAACTGAGTGCGATCAGGGGAGAAGGTATTTAGTCTGGTGGTTTTGGCGATGATCAAGCGAATGCGAAAGTGAAAGAAGGATTAGCGGTGGTTTTGATGTTTCTACTGTGACCGAATATGGCATATGATGACAACTGCAGAAATAGACGAGTTATGGTGCTCGGCCTGCAGCACCTACCGTCCAGCACAAGACTTTGGTACGTTCCCATCTGGAAAGGCAAGAAAGCTGTGCGGGCGTCATGAGAAAAGGCCTACGCAGCAGGAGTATGACAATTGGGCGGACTTTGAGAATGAACTTGCGCAGAGAAGTCGTTTGGTAAGTTTTGGTCTCGTTGAAGACACATCAATTGGCCTCTCTGACAGTTCTCAGACTCAAAAGGCAGTCATTAATTTGCGGAAAGTCTTTGATCTCGATTCTCTGCCAGCTAATATTTCTGCTCGATTTACAATTGGTGAGGATGGGTATGTCGACCGAAGTAATTTTAATGCGGGGATCCGCGACCTGGCGGCAATGATTTGGCGCGACAGTGGCTTCAGGTTTTTCCATAAAGGCACAAACTGGTCGGCCTTGATGTTTACGTACTATTGTTGTCAGGACGATAAACATGCACCTCCATCAACCGCGCAGAAGCGAGGTGTTACAAGAATGAGGCGATTTGACTGCAGGAGTCTTCTCACGTTTAGTATATCTGCTAGACGTAAGACCCTGACTGTTATTTTCCGACATAACTACCATGAGCCATATGAGGACCGGCGACTTTCGCAGGAAGTACTAGACTTCATTCAAGATCGGCTTGCAATCCGTACCTCAATTGAAATATTCAAAGAAATGCAGGACCTTAAACCAACCGGTTGGGAGTCAGTTACTCGCCAGCAAGTTTATTATTATTACCAGCAAGCCAGCTCAAAACTCTGGCGACTTGATCAAAACTCATTTACCGGGCCATCGTCCACGTCGTCATAAGCCGCACAATATACGCGAAAGTCCCAAGGACCTAGTGACCCAGGGGTTAGAGGGCGCGTTCTAACGTGTTTGCCAATATTCTATTTCCAAAAAAATTTAGAAAATACTGCGATTTTGGTAAGATTTCGGCAGATGCGAAAGATCAGTTCTTGAGTCGTGGATTGGGTTTGTGTGTATACAACCAGTTCTGGGAGACCCTAACGGATGTGGGATTTAGAGGTGTGGTATTTTGAATAGCAGTGCTATAGACATTGCTAATATGTTTAATATTAAAGACATCTGGATACTTTGTTAATAGGAATACGGTTAACAAAGTGGATGTTTTAATCTTTGGCGATAAGCAAGTTCAGGAGCACAGGAGTTCGAACAGTATCAGTAATTCTTTTGGAATCGACAGAAATATTATGATTAATACACTAGTAACCGGCGTCAGAAATGACTTTTGGAGTTATGAATTTTGCTTTCAATACAAAGCACCTCAAAGCAAATAAAAGCAAAGTAAAGTAAAACGCCGAGAGATAATACAAGTTTGTACTGAGATCTTCAGTTAATGCGAGCAGGAGAGATCTGGCAAGCACGATCCGAGCGATCGATAGATAGATATATACACAAACGCCTCCAGAATAGCAAATTTCAAGATCATCTACCTACATTTACTTTAGTTAATATAACTTTGCCAGTCAGTAAAACGTATTAGAAATTTACAATATCTGCAATAGAACAGCTCGTTTGGCGTGAGCTGTCTGCCACATTTGACGCACTGGAGATCCGGAAACCATTGCAATGGACTGGGAATTCTGGATTGAATTGACTTGAGCTTGTTCCGAGGCCACATCTAGAATATATGAGAGTAATTTTTGGACGCAGAATCTTGGAGATATGTGGATCGGTAAACTTATTGGTTGTTATCTGAGACGAGATTGGATAAAAAATCAAGGAATGCTTTCAAGGACAGAGGGACAGGAGACGCAATGTAACGTTTGTGTAACGCAAGATCATCAAACACGCAGATCCAGAATTACTATATTCGGTTAGACAATGTTATTACGTAATCATTCATGACCGGGGATCTCGATGTTTTTGTGTATTAGTGTATTTGGATCAAGCGTGAACTCAGGGTATCTTTGTTCAATAGCAAAACTGAATTGATTATATAAAGTATAGAATAAAGTTCATTAAGCGAAAATTTACCAATCACTATTGTGATTGTGTCGAATCATTTTGAATTGCGTCAGTCAACGATGGAAGATCCAGACCTGCTGGGTGTTTGCATAGCATTGATGCAAAATTTGACACTCAAATAACTTGAGTGAATCATCGAGTGTTTTATCATAGAATGTATTCGTAAATTTCTGGATCGTTGGTTAATCTTAGAGTGATTGTGGTAGTTTTCGCAATCAATCTGATGGAACTTCTAGATTCAGTTGTCCCCAACCTGCACTTCTGAGCGTACTTAAGTTTACTATTCTGAATAGTGTAGGGTTAGTTGCACTCGCAGACTTAGACAAGCTGCATTTTTTAATTCATATAACGATTAACTGCAGATTCAGATTCTATTTTGTTCTATTGTACAGATTACTCCTCTTCGATGGTTAAAATTCTCCTCTCCGAATCTTGTCTCGTAATGCTTCCAAAGGAGCTCTCTGTCCAGCCGGTAATGCTGCCAACTGCTCGTCACTTAAATTTTTAACTTGCGCTATCAAAGCAGCCCGCTGGGCGTCTACTGGTACCGCGGCAGCCTGGCCATAGTATCCGCCAGCTGGAACTGGGGTTTCGATAGGAGGTTGATGAACGGTCGTCTGCTGTTGCTGCTGCTGTTTCTGTGCGGCAAGCTGAGATTGATCGACTGCATTCGCAACTGCTTTCGCATCGACCAGACCCATCAGCAGCATTGTTTGCACTACAGCATACGACAGCTGTGGAGAGGTATTCAGTAATTCTCTAGCCTTTCCAGGATCTCGTCCAACAAGTCCTTTTAATTCTTGCAAAATGTTCAGCATCTGCGAAGGCGTGAATGCAGATAGTGTCCGAGAAATCGCGTCGGGTGTAGATAGAGTAGGCGGAGGTATAGTGCCGGACGGGATTTGGGATGCGATCGATTCTATATCGTTTAGTCACGCTATCAACCTCTTTAGCAGACAAATCGTTCTGACCTGATTTTTCCGATAACGACGATTCGTGCGAAAAATCTACTCTGATTGGCCGTCCATTAATATCATAGTAGTTCAAATTACGAACAGCTGATGCCGCTGTCTCGGCATCTAGATCGTTAAAATAAATGTGATTGCCCGCACTTCTGAACGACATACCATGATATTCAACAAACGCATATCCTTTAGGCCGACCAGTATCTTTGTCAAAAACGAATCTGAATTGTGCAACAGGTCCTACTGATTGGAATATCTCTGAATAATAGTCGTCAGTCCAAATCACCTGGCACGACGATCAAGAATGTTTACCTAAGATCTGCTCTTCTGTCTGGTCAAATGGGATATTTCCCACAAATACAGCACGCCCATTCGAAATTTCAGCCATCCTCAATAATTCCTCGGCGAATTAGAGTCAAGTAATAGATTTACAAATATAGTTTGTCCTGTCTACTTATATATTTCTTCCCTAATTCAATTTCCTCACTTCTAGTATTCCACGTGACTCGGCTCCTGGCACGTGCATTGCTCATCGTCATGGCTCAGGGCCTTCAAGTTCACTTCAAGCATCTGTTCGATTTGCTTAGACATTTGTCCTTTAACTGGAATATTGATTACAAATTCAAAAGGTGATGCTATGGAACACGCTTCTTCTCGCAGGATGTCGCACAGTATGCCGCTACTTCGTAGACGCAGTACTGGCAGTCAGTCTGGTAGCGATCACGAGACGACCTTTGATGTTCCCTCGATAAGAGCGACTTTGGATAACAGGTGAGATTCACCTTGCAAGCATGCAGAGCCCAGAGAGAGCTGACGAATTAGTGTTCATATGGATTTGTTTAAGAAAGAAGTACTTATCTTTATACATCGTTTGAAGCTACCGAGATGGCGGGCGATACCGTTCACAGAAGCACCGCAGATAACGATCACTAGAATTTCAGGTGCACTTACAAATGCGGTATGGATTTTCAGCAGAATTCTTTTTATTTTATAATTAACATTTTTTCAGGTATATTGCGTATCTCCTCCACCAAAGTATTTGCATCATGGAGGTTATCGGAACTTGCCTCACGTTCCAATGGAAACCTTGGCCAGTAAAGGTGGAGCCAAGCTTCCTGGTTCACAGATGGCTCCTATCCATGTGCCACTGCTGCTACTTCGAGTGTATGGACCAAATACTTCACAGATTATAGATCGGGACTCGGAACTAGCTCTTTTGAAACGTCTTGCATCTCGAAAAATCGGACCCCGGATTTTGGGCATCTTCACGAACGGGCGTTTCGAACAATACTTAAAATCTACAGTGCTAACGAAGGAGGACATCCGTATTCCAGAAACTAGTTCAGTTATTGCTAAGCGAATGCGAGAACTACACGATGGCATCGATCTCACGCTTGAGGAACGGATTGCTGGACCTGGTGTATGGAAGAACTTCAACAAATGGCTTCCAGACGCAAAACATGTTCTTTTGAAATTAGATCAGATTGCGAAATATCAAACTCTGGATCCTAATGGAGTTGCTCCGCCTTGGACTTCAAAATCTATCCTTCGAGCTGACTGGAATACATTTCTTGAAGGTGCATATCGATATATTGACTGGCTAGAGATCCAGACTGGAGGTGCAAGTGGTGCGCGAAAAAAGCTAGTATTTGCGCATAATGATGTTGGTGGATCCCGAAAATATTATAGAATTACCAATCTAATAATGTATAGACACAATATGGAAATCTTCTGAGAGTAGATCCTCCGGTCGGTTCTCCACTGTTGCTGCCAGTGAACGAGCACAAGACGCTCGTGGTGATCGACTTTGAATATGCGAGCCCAAATGTGCGAGCCTATGACATTGTGAATCATTTTGTAAGCTATTTCTGAGTTATAGGTTTTACTTGCGACTAACAGGACATAGTGCGAATGGATGTGTGACTATCACGACCCTAAACGGCCGCAGGATTTGCGAAGCGAGCGATATCCAAGCGACGAGGATTGTTTCCGGTTTGTAGAGAGCTACGTGACGCATAATATTGATTCGTATGAGAACATGGAAGCCATTGATGCTCATATCAATGAATTATTGAAAGAAGTGTTGATCTGGCGTCCGGCAGTCAGTCTAGGGTGGACATTATGGGGTATCATTTCTACTACTCTACCGCCTGAGGCTGAAGAAGATGCGGACGGGTTTATTGACATTGGACAAGCGACCGGACCAGAGAGCAAAAGCGCTGATGCTGCTGTGGGAAATAACCAAGATGGAAACATAATGGCAGCCGATCCGTTCGACTATCTTGACTACGCCTCCCAGAAGGCGTCGTTGTTCTGGGGTGATATGGAGACTTTGGGAATTCCGATTCCAGACGGTGTGGATATGGATAAAGCCATGTATATTGGTAAGCCGTGGAAATGGAGGCAGTAGTGAAGTCTGGAATGAATAAATGAAATGAATCATAGCAAACGGCAGACACGATTCCAGGCCGAGTAGGCGCCTATCTACAGTTGATTATTTGTAATCTCTAACTATTCCTCCGGCCGTCTTGCCTAATAGTGCTTGACCCCGCCTACGTCACAGACATAGATAGACAAGGAGGAAGAGTGGCACGTTCAATATAAACCACGTCATCGATTAGGCTTTCGTTTTCGTCTTCGCGCTGTTCTAATCGCGTCTGTCTGATCACGTCCGCCTCATCCCGACCGGCTGGTCTGGGTTATCGCAACATTGCAGGCTTGTCAACTGTTCGGCTGCCCTCCGGCCTTGCTTACCCATTCTGGGAGTTCGCGGCCGGGTAAAAAGGCACTCGAGTCATTCTATCAATGATTCGGTTGATATTAATTCAGCATTATATTTAATGCGATATTAGTTATATAATATCTTCATCGATATAAATATATATACATATTATCATATTGCGGGCTTGGTGATATATAGCACTGTTGAACTCGTAATTTTGACCGATTCATGAACGCTACTTAGTAGAACTACTAAGTGAAACACAAGTACTGCTTGTTCGCCTGCTTGTTTCCCCGTGCTAAATCGTTTGATAGCGATCTGACACGAATTTTTGAGATAATTGCCTGTGATCCGAATTTCTGCAGTAAAAAACTTCTGAACAATTACAATATGACTAGCGGTCCTATCAATTCTGCCGCGCAAGATTCCGTTCGTATCAAGTTGGCAGGATCAGCACAGCCAGTTTATGCGTCTTTGGCAGCTTACGACGACGTTGTCAAATCGTCTGGCCCAGCTCTTGAATATGTTGATGAAGATGGTGATAGTATTGTTGTGAGTTATTCTGTTTTCGATTGCCATGAGGGAACATACATCATTTTCTAACTTTGTACTTAGGTTGGCTCCAGTTCGGAACTCTCTGAGCGTGTCAAGGAAGTCGCAGAAACCCAGGCCAGCAACGAGACTGTGGCAGAGTTCTCCAAACATGAGCCTGCAAATATGTCTTTCATTAAGCCTAGACAGTCCGATGAGTTTTCGGAACATTTAATCGAGGCCTTCGAGTCGATTCTTAATACAGTTGAATCGATGCCCAAATCCACTGCCCATAGCAGCGGTCCCGCCCAGGTCACTGTCCAACGCCCTTTGGATATAGGTGACGACGATGGTTTGTATTCGCTTGGGCCTGCACGGACTCAGGATCTTGTTACTGGAGAAGAAACCAGTAGCCTTTATTCTGCTGCTGATTCGTTATCTGGCTCAACGCCTACCGAAGCAATTGTGGAAAGTATCCGTAGTGCCATGCAAGATTTGCAGCATGCCGCACATATTTCCTCTCCTCACGCGACACCCCGGTTTGAAATGGATCCTGATTTACCGGATCATGTCGCTGTCTTAGTACGCCGGATTGTGCGTCAGTTAAGTGCAAATCTTGCTGCTGTCCACCCCTCGCCATCGGAATCTTGCAACAAGACTTCTGAGGAATCAATGGATCAAGTTATGTCAAGCCTTAAGAGTTTTGCTGATCAAGTTGGCCAGATTGCAACCCTAACAAACGGCTCGAAATCTGTGGTAGATTCGAACAGCAATACGTCCACCTCTTCTGAAACAGTTCGCATTGCTCGCGATAACACCCAGGCCGCAACAGATCGTTTACAGAACTCTCTCCGTCAATTTATCAATCAATATAAGGATTATCAACAGTCTCATCCAGACTCTGTCAGATCTGAAGCTCGAAGCGATGCTAGCACAGATGCGGATTTCGCATCTCAAATCGACTCTCTGACACCAACTACCAAAGCTAGATCGGCGGCTAGTCCTGAAACTCCTACGCCATCCGCACCCCCGTCACTTGTATCTAGCATTGCGACCGTGTCTGATAATTTGTCCAGCGTTGCGACCGTCACTCTAGATAATTTTAGCATAATTACACCTACAATCGCATCTCGCACTGATACTCAGATTTCAAATCAGTCTCTGGCGACTCCCACAATTGCTAGTCAATCGGAGACTCATTTCACGGATGATTTTGATACTGGTTCTGACGATGAAACATCTACGCTGAGAAATGGTATCAGAGGTGTTCCAATCATCCCATCTAATGTACCTCAATTACCTCAAAAAATTCCAATAATGCCTGGTGACGCTGTCTCGCCTACTTTTGCTACTGGTCCTTGGTCCAACAGTGGCGGTAACAGTAGCTATCAGCGAACTGGCTCTATGAGCTCAATCCCAGCAAAGGCTCTTGAGAGCCCTAGTGTGGCTATAGAGCAACCGCTAGCTGCATCAGTTCTACCCTCCGCTCCGCCTGTATCTTCTACACCTCCTGCACCAGGAAGTGTTCAATCTGCTTCTACATTTGGTCCAGTTAGTTGGCACATGTCAATGTCTGAATCAAGTGTGCCGACTTCTAGACCTCAGTATATCGATCGAGCTGCTGCGGAAGAATTGGGGTCTTCTAGTGCTTGGGATGAAGTTGCAAGCGTTGTCAACGGACACAGTGCGCCTACGCTCGTAGATGGAGTTCGCGAAATGCAGATTGCGGATGAGTCTTTGGAAGCTGAGGCGGCCATGTATTACAACGACGAAGAGAATGAGCGGCAGAGTCGAGGATTCACTGCAGGTTCACAGCAAGATTATTCCTGGGGGCGGTTTGCGGTACGTGAGGAAGAACGTCGTCTTCGATCGTCTAGCCGCGATCGGACGAGTAATGTTTATGCAGGTCACCATCCGCGAGCGCAAGCCGAGATTGAGAATGTCGCTCCGAGTCAAGATCCACTTGCTACTCCCACGTTGAGCCGGACGACTAGCTTTGCAGATGCACCAGGCATGCCACCCTCTGCGGCTAAGATTTTGCAGACTGGAGGTTTCGCAGAGGAAGTTTCCGAGTTTGTGGGCAATCGTCGACAGAGTAGCAGCTCTGTGTACAGCGATACGCCATCGTATAAATCTGCAACACCTTCAGTCAGCCGTCAAAGAGAGAAGAATGAGTCTGGTAAGCGTGGTCATGGTCCCGTATATGTAACTGGTCAGGATTTGTCGTCATTGACGCAAAGGATCAGAGCAGCCCGCAGCGCAAACCAGGCGGCGAACTCTAGTGCAGCTGCGAGAGGTCGGCCGAGTATGCCACCGCGAACTAATAATTATATCGAGATGCGCGCTCTGAGTCCGGATGCTCAGGACAAGGCTGATATCAATCGTCTTGGACTTGAGAATGAAGCGACGGACGCCGAAAAAGCATGTGCAACGAATCTGGTGGAGTTAGAATTGATTTCATCAGATAATATGGCGCTTGCGATCTATTATGCTCAGCAAGCGAAAGGAGATATCGTTGATGCAATCGACCTACTGGAAGCCGATTTAAAGGATAGTCGGCAGTACGAGGAGCGCCATAATTCTGAGTCACAGGCAACCATTAGCTCTCCGATCAGCGAGGTGCCCGAACTGGTATCTACAGTAGCTACCGAATGACTAGCGGAGGGTAGTAGTCCTGTTGTTGAGGAAGTGACAGAGGATCCTGTTGAGTCAGCAATGTCACTCCAGACAACAAACTACTACGTTACTGAGCCTGATGACCCACCAAGCTATGATGCTGCAACAGCAGACAACCCGCAAACTGGACTGAGAGTTGTTACCCGTCCTTCTGCGCGATCTGTAAGATCTGCAGGATCTGTAGGATCCAATCGGTATGCAGCACACCGAAGGAGACATATTTCTGGTCATTCGTCTACGTCCAGAGACATTAATTCTAATGGCCAAGCACTCATATCTACTGCTTCAGTCGAAGAATGTGCAATCTGCCGTGAACAAGCACGTTGCTGTTGTTGTTCGGACGAAGAAGTGATTATACACATTTCAGTTGACCCTGTACCTGTAGCTGTGCCGGTAGTTCCTGTTGTGTATGGCTTTTATTGATGATTATTTTTGGTTTGTTAGATTATGAATGGTATATTGAATATAGGATTATTTAAGTGCAAGAGATCTGGCCCAAGTGGAATTGTAGGAATAGCGGAAAAACGAGACGTTTGGATAACAGAACCTGCAGGTCAAGTAGGGGATATAGCCTACAAAAGAGACAATCAGCCTCTCAGTATCCCTTGATTAAAAATTAGAGATAGAATTCTGAATTGGCTGGTTTGAGCAACACAAGTGGCCTGCAGAGACGGATTTACAGCATCTACAGTCATTCAACAAAATTAGGAGTAAAATCAATAGATTAATCACTAGTAAATATAGCAAGTGAGGTAGGTGAGTAGGAGAATGACAGGACAGAGATATGAATAGTAAAGTTAACGGAATTATTTATCAACACAGTATCGGCAAAATGGATGTGTAAAGATATCGGCTTTTTAGCTTCAGTGCAAACTAGTACTAAGCGTACTTTCACTACGGCGTAAGCCTTTTTTGACTGCAATTTCAGGAGAATCGTCCGGTGGGTTTACAGCAAAATCTATCATATATAAGAATATCATTAATTCAATCAATTTCTCCAATACATTTACTTCTACAATCACTATTGATTGGTCATTAATTATATCAATGCCATTGGTAAACTGCAAATGCCTCTAAACAACAGGTCTACACAAAAAAATTCAAGGTGGAACGCGGAACACGGAACAGAAGTCGGATTATAGTCCAAGCTTTGATCCGAAGTGGGGTGAATTCGAGGTTCCAGTATCAGTAAGATCTCCAGTTTGGACCATAAAACAAAACAGAATAATTAGATTAATTAAGTCGAACAATTCAAACTATTTTAGATCTTTTTAATTATCCCTAACTCCATGCCGATATGTGTTGCAGACGATGAAGTAGAATTGTACAGGAGCTATCCACCGGAGACGGTGGCTCGACTTCGGAGACCTCCAATCCGAGGCCCGCCAAATGAACGCCAATTAATAAGATAAGTATAACAGACTTGCTATCAGATACCGGCGGAAGACGGCACAGGAGGCAGAAAAGGTTAGATTACAGCCAGATGGAATAGAAGTACTATTATACATTTCAAAGAGTTGTAAGGTCCAAAAAAACAATAACACACAGATGATGCAGACGTCAAATAAATAAATATCTACTTTTTTATTTCCGCACAAAACTCAAACAAAACATAAATGAAAACAGTAGCGTAAAAAAGGCACCCTTGGATTATGTGAAATGTGATGATGGAGATTGATTTTAGTCCTCGGAGGTGAGAACCTTGGGCTGCTGGCCAGATAACACGGGGAATTGCTCGAGAATACCTGAGACACGTTCATAGACGGCAAAAGTGACAGCCTGGCCAGGCGCAACACGCATAACACGGGGAGTAATACCCTTGTAAAAGGCGAAGAAACCCTCCTTGCGCATGAGGTTGCCGGATATTCTGCGAACACGGGCGACAGCAGACTCACCAGAAGTGGCCTTCTCACGCTGCATACGGGTCTTGATGGTGTCGATGGGCGCGTTAGAAAGAGGACCAAGAGCACCGGAGATTAATCCAAGAATCATGTGTTGCCAGGCAGGAAGCTCGGTGTACTGGGGCTGCAGACGGGCTGCCTGTTCCTTAAGCTCGGTGTATGCAGTGAAGTTGACAGCCTGGTTGGTGGCCTGGCGAAGGGCGGTGAGGAAAACACCACGGTAGAGAACAGAGATACCCTCTTCACGAACGATTGTGTAGGCACAGTGAGCAGCGTTACGGTACTTTGGCACATCGCCGGGGTCGGACATGGAATGGTGCTGGGCTTGGAGACGGATCTTGACGACATCGGTCGGGTTCACAACAAGAACAGCCTCGGTGGTTCCTGCAGCAAGACCGGCGAAGAAAATACCAGTTGGGGAAGTCTTGCCGGTCTCCTTGTTGGCGAGCCAGCCCTTGTAGGCCTCGAAGGAGGAGAAGCGGATAGCCATCTTGGGGACGATACCGGTGATGACGGCACCGAGACCCTTGTAAAGACCGAAGAAAGACTCCTTCTTGACGATGTCCATAGCAGTGCGGAAAAATCCCGAGCGCTTCGCGCCGTCGGCAGACTTGGTCGCAAGCTGCATGCGCACCTTAATGGTGTCGAGCGGATGGCAGGAGAGGGCCTCGCAGAGACCTGCGGTGCCGCCTGCAATGAGGTTGATAGCGGCGGGCTGTTTCTTTCGGTCGCGGGGAGCCATTTTTACTGTGCTAATTTGTCTAATTGAGCTGTGCGGGAGTACAAAAAAAAAACTAAACAGAACAGAACAGGGTGGAAAAGAAGGAGAGACAAGGGCACACACACAGGACGATATATATAAAGTACATAGAGTGTCGAGTTTGACGGAGACCGAAGAACTATATAAACGACCGCCCCGGGGCGCGGACGGATGTCTGGCGGAACGAGCGACCAGGCCGACCACGACCAGGCGAACGAGAGTGCCTACAAGCCCAGCAAAGAGACCTCGCTTCCTTTCTTAGGCTCGTTGTCCGGCGACTCGAGTCGAGGCCACCCGCCAGACGCCGCCTTTCGAGCGGACTGCGACTTCCAGCCAGCAGAAGTCTGGTTCTGGTTACTAAGACTCGGTCTGCGATCCACGAGACCATGAGCCTGACTCTCTGCTGGGAACGCACACCGACGTGCAAATATCGCGAGATGGTATTCCCTGATCGGGACGCCGACCGTCGAGTCCTGTGATCGGTGATTACCTGGTGACGATTACATAACGTTTTGTGCGCTTGTGCTTCTGCAATAACTGCTCTTCAGCCTGCCCACTTGCTATATAGTTTATCTATTCTACTCTACTGCTGCTGCTCTATTGTAAACCACTCGCTGCTGGACTTGCTACTGGCTGCTGGCAGTCACCAGTAGCAAGTCCAGCAAGCCAGTTAACCATCCATCTATCCATCTTTCCATTACCTCTAATACATTGTCCTCCACTGGCTCTCAGCTACTCGCCCCAGCTCCCAATCCCCCGCGTCCCGCCCCCGCGTTCTCTGCTCGGCGCACGCCCGGAAGCGTCCCCGCATTGCCCTCCATCCAGCCCTAGCCTCGCCCATCGTCTTTCCGTCCGTCGGTTGTCTGATGCCACTCTTCCGGACCGGCGATTATGTAATGCCGATTTTGCGCTTACGTAATAAGGAGGCACGCACGCGCCGAAGGGACAAGGACAGGACGGCGGAGGTCGAAACGAGTGCAACGACCGCAACAACGGACCTCAGCGCCAGCCAGCCAGCCAATAACCCCAGACCAGCAAAAACGAACCAACTACACCAAATATGACAGAAAACACTCTCACTCTATTCACGTGCTCTAACTGTTCTACACAATCATTACATAGAACGACATTTCTAACACATGCAATGCCGAAAAGCTCTCTTAAGTGCGCATGTTCTCAGCAATCATGTCAACAACAATGTTAATCACCGCAACAACAATCTCGACCGCAATCAGAATAATAACAATAAACTCCAAGTACTCCTCGTGCACATGGCCCAGCTGCTCCTTCAGCATCTGCAGCAAGTCGCTGATCACCTCTAGCCGCTGATTCAGCACTCCAACCCGCGGCCCAATCTCCATGTAGCCCCGCACTAGCTTGTACGCCGGCTCCAGCTCCGGTTCCGACCAAACCAGCTCCGGCGAGTCGATGATCGACCCGTGCAGGTTGATATTGATCCGTAAAATAAACAGTTCACCGATCGACATCATGATCTGTCGCCGGCTCATCGACACCTTGCCGCTCATCGCAACTTCCCCCGGAATGTCCTGCATCAGCCCGATCGTGTGGTCGATCAGCTCCTCGTACAGAGACATCTTCACCGACTGCGCCAGCGCATGCGATATGCTCAGCTTGTACCGGTAGTTGGCCGCGCCCACTGGGTCCACCGCAATAAAGTCGTCAAAAATCCGCGGCCTCTCATCGTACGTCACAAAATAGTTCATCTCCTCGATCTCCACGTCCCCTGACGCCAACTTCTCCAGCTCGAACGGCGCTAGTTCCCGCAGAATCCGTTTCTCGTCCGTCGAGCTAAATCCCCACAAAACAATGACTCCGTACTCGAAAATATACACGTCCCGCGTACGCCAGCCGCCAATCCGCACGGTCTTGCCCTCCTCATCCACTCTCTCATACCACCCTGCCCCCACCGGCCGGAATCTGCTGCCTGTTCCTGTCCCTGTCCCTGTCCCTGTACCCGCTGTACTGGCAGTAGGCACCACCGTTGTAGATGTTGGCGTGTTAGCTCTACCCTGTATGCGCTCTCCATATTCAATGTAAATGCAGTCGTCCAACACTTTCGGCGCTTGATGGTGTGGGCTCGTTCGCGCGCTGTTCATGAAATACCGCGTCAGATCCTTCATCACATACCGTCCTGCAGTACAATATCCAGTCAACCGCGGTAGCACTTTACGATCTGCCGCTCGGTTCACAATCTCTGGATCCTTGTATCCCTCTGGAGCCATCAATCCGCTGAATCCATTTCCATTACCTGAGCCACCTCCCCCCATGCCTGCTCCTACACCTCTGTTGCTGCTACTTGAACTGCTGCTTCTTGCGCGTCTAGATCCCCGACTTGAACCGTGCGATTCGCTCCGCGCGCGATGGCCATTCCCATGACTGTTTCCCTCGTACTTTTGCAGACCATCTGCTGGGTCATTCGTATGACCAGATCTATGACCATCTTCATCGATACCCGGCAGATATTTTGGCTTCTGGGTGGATGCCGCTGCATTTGCTGTAAAAGAGTGTTGTTGATCGGCCTCGCTGCTCTCGTCACTGATCTCATCACTGAATGGGGGGGAGATTTCGCCTGCTTCTGCGATCTGATCCAGAAGAGGTTCATGCTCTTCTTGACCCATCGAGACTCCCTTTTTGTTCCGAGTTCTAAAACTCATCACGCAATATAATTTTTTCAGTTCAAAATAAGCTGCTCAAATGCACAGAAAATCTTTTCTCTCACCAGATCAATGGAACATCGTCCTGCTAAATTCGAGTCCCAGCTCTATCTCTGTTTTCCGTTGTCTTTCTCCCAGCTCTCTCTGCTGTCCCAGCATGGCCGAAGTTCCCAGTCGGTCAGGTGATGAATTTCACGTGAACAGACTTGTCTGGATATCCGTTCACTGTCTGCAATTCCGGATTACCCGAATAGGCAGTTGGTATGCATAGCGCAATCTGATTTTACAAATTCTGTCTGCTTTACAAGCTATTTCTAGTCAGAATTGAAAATATAACGCGTGCAGTGGCTTCCATTCGCAGCCTGTTCGTTCACCTGGTACCTGTCACTATCGTCTGCCTTTTCCGCTTGACTTGTTGCTCAGCACAGCATCGAGTTGGCCCTGGCCCTGGCTAGTCATCTGAATTTGCCTCCGTCTGCGTTCTTCTGTCTACCGTCTATTCGCCGTCGACAACAGTTGCCATTCGCGATCGACCGGATTTACAGGTAGACTAGTATATATGCGCATATATATCTAGGCTGTTTTCTACGCTTTCTTTCTTTGTCTTTGCTCAGGACAGTAGTCTACTTTTGTTTTGCTTGGTGTGGTTGAACTGTGTCTCGTCTCGCTCGGTCGTCTGATACAGTAGTATCTACAACAAATCAACATTCCTTTTCCCCTCGCCATGAGCTTTTCCGAGTCTAATCCTTCTGGTTCTCACAATCTATCATCGTCTCTATCGCACATTCATCTTAAACATTCCGAAGCGCTCGCAGGCATGGCAATTCCTCGTTTGCAACAAAACCCACCGTCCTCCCTGGCCACGGTTCAATCTGCGTCTGTATCTACTACTTCCTCTACATCGAGTTCCGCACTGGCTTCGTTTATCCCGGAACCCCCGACGCCTGCTCCCTCACCTACTCCGTATTCTTCAATCTTTTTTTATCCCAATGGCTCAAGTTCGCATTCACAACATGCAGAACAACTTCACTCACCTCCTTCCGACTCTTTCGAAGACCACCGACGGCACCACGATAGTCTGGCTTCCGCCTCTGTGCTTCCCAGTCTAGTCCGTGAGTTTGCCTGTCTCGACTTGCAGCAACGTCAAACTCTTTTGGCCACGATTTTGTCTTCCTGTGACACCTCTACTTTGTCGTTTGTAGCCGACTTTGTTTCCCCTTTGCTGAAAGTTGATCCCTTCCGCGTGCTTCCCAACGAGATCTGTTTACGGATTCTGTCGTACATTGACGATCCGAAAACATTAGCTCGTGCGTCCCAAGTTTCAAAGCATTGGGCGCTCATTCTGAGCGACGACGTGACCTGGAGGTCGTTATGTGGTATGTTGATATTTTTCTTCGGCACACTTCTTTAGCTAATTGAAACAGATTCTCTAATCACTTCCAAACAATGGCATAAACCAGAAACGATTGCACCATATTCATCCTCCAGCATATCCTCCTCATTTTCTCAGTCTCTTGCTAATCGATTTGCCTTTGTTGCAGATACATCCCGGTTGGCCGCTCAGGTCTCAAGTCAGACAACTGTCAGCGTGTCGTCGCCACCAATGTCTGCACAACCGCTAACTGATATTACTCTATCTAGTACTGTCTCAGCACCGGAACAGAGCATGATGCAATCAACTTACACCTCGCTGTTGTCTCGTCCTCAAGTTCCTCGTTCTTACCGCAGTTTTATCAAGCAGCGGTACTTGGTGGAGTCTGCTTGGCTCAATGGTGGACATCTTGCCGCTCGACATGTGACCACTGATCAAGGAGTAGTTACTTGTTTGAATTTGACTGACAAATACATAATTGTGGCTCTAGACAATGCGCGAATTCACGTATTTGCGCACGATGGTAAACTGCTACACACTCTTGCGGGTCATATGATGGGCGTATGGGCAATTCAGCCATGGGGTGATACTCTTGTTTCCGGCGGATGCGACCGGGAAGTCCGTGTGTGGGATCTAGTGACTGGGGCGCCGATCAGAGTGATGCATGGACACACTTCTACTGTTCGTTGTTTGAAAATGAGTGACGAACGGACCGCAATTTCTGGATCTCGTGATGCTTCCTTGCGGATTTGGGATATCGAGACCGGTGAATGCAAGCATACTTTACTTGGTCATCAAGCTTCTGTGCGATGTCTCGAAGTTCATGGCGATTTATGTGTTTCAGGATCGTATGATACGACCGCGAAGATTTGGAGCATTTCACGAGGAGTGTTACTTCACACACTGACCGGCCATTTTTCGCAAATCTACGCTCTTGCTTTTGACGGTGTCAGGATAGCGACTGGCTCTCTGGATACGACTGTTAGTATTTGGTCTCCCGAAACCGGACAACGTCTTGCGCTTTTGCAGGGGCATACGTCGCTTGTTGGGCAGATGCAGCTATCTGGAGATACATTGGTTACAGGTTCATCTGATGGCTCTGCCCGCGTATGGGATTTGAAGCGAATGGCGTGCGTTCACAGATTGGCGGCACATGATAATTCGGTAACGACTCTTCAATTTGACAATCGGCGGATTGTAACTGGCGGAAGCGATGGATCAGTCAAGATCTGGGACATCAAGACGGGACATCATATTCGTGATTTATCGAGCACGTTTGAAGCTGTCTGGCGGGTCGCATTTCAAGATGAGAAATTGGTGGTATTGGCTACAAAGGAAAACAGAACCCATATGGAAGTGGTCAGTTTTCTCCCTCCGGAAGACGATTTCGAGGAGATTTGTGAATGACTCATCCGTTGGGTCTGAAAAAGTGATCTCACAAAAGTTGAGGTTATAGACTAGCTGCTATAATTATTTGAACTATTCGACTATTGGTTGATGGAAAATAAGGTGTCATGGGAGATATTTTGAGATACGAGTTCAGGCTTGAATTATTACAAATTTTGCAGGGTCAATCGGGTATCATGTTTATGGGTGCTATTTGGATATGTTATTTTGGTTATGCATTCATTAGCCGGCGAGATCTATTTGTTTTGATTGTGTTTGTGTTTGTGTTGCAGGTTGTAACTATTTTGGACAATATATTGGAGTAGTGTGCTTTCATACATAGTGATTTATTTACGACTATTGTACTGCCAATGCATCGCTGGTGTTGGACGAGTGATAGAATAATCGATCCGTCCAACACAACATTGAAGCATTTCATATTTAGTGTAGGTCACCGATCAGAAGAGATCTTTATTACTGCAATAAAGATATAGATCACTGGATGCAATCTCATTTTGATGTCTACTCTTTACCCAGTGCGTCCGCAAGACAAGCAATTATATAAAAATCTGGAACATCACTTTCATAAAATTCCTTATAAAACAAGTTTGCTATTCTTTCTGGGTGCCTGAATTGTTTTCAGCAGTAAACGTTTAGAATTATGCTTTTTACCAATGTGATAATATTAGAGTTCGATTATAAAGCGATGGAAGCTTGCTTACATGATCAGGAACTGTCCAGTTAATGGGCAACAGCGCGGCTCGTGTGCGGCGGACTACTTCAAAGGCATGTTAAAAGACACCAGAAGTCAAGATCCAAAAATTGCTACGATTTCAGTAATCGACTAGCGAATAGGCAAATAAAAAATAACTTCAAGATGGATGCAAGCGCAATTGATTTGCTTGAGATTAGGGATTATCTCGTCGAGTTGGCGTATGAGGCTGGTAACATGATGACAAATATGACTGGAAAGACAACTTTTGTCGATAAAGCAAACTGTATTGATTCTTACTCTGCCTTTCAATTTTGTGCCGACCGGCCCTCTTTGGAGGAAAAAGGCTGACAATATTTTAGCTGTGGACCTAGTGACGGAAACTGACCGCGCAGTTGAAAAATTGGTTGCGGACAAGTTGTCACTGAAATTCCCTGATTTCGAGTTCATGGGCGAGGAGAGTTACGTTCCCGGAGTCACACAGTTGACAGCAAAACCCACGTTTATAGTCGGTTAGTATTATCTATGTAGCCTTATTATCAAATAAATATTGATATATTTAGATCCAATTGATGGTATTTACGCCGATTGGTTTTGACTGCGAAGGTTACTAATTTGCAGGAACGACGAATTTCATCCACTCCTTTCCGTATGCATGTACATCGCTTGGCTTCGCTGTCGGCCGTGAGCCTGTCGTCGGGGTCGTTTACAACCCCTTCCTCAAAACTTTGTATACTGGCGTTAAGGGCCATGGCTCATATCTTAACGGGCAGAAACTCCCGCTTCGTGTTCCTCCTGCCGGATCAGAACTTACTTTACAAGGAGCGCTGATTGCGATTGAATGGGGAACCCAGCGGTCGGGGCCAAATTATGATTGCAAAATCAACACTTTCATCAAATTGGCATCCGAATCAGGTGGAATGGTGCATGGGTTTAGATCACTTGGAAGTGCGGCCATGAATATATGTGCAGTCGCGGCGGGTCAAGTGGACGCGTATTGGGTATGTTATCCTTTTCAAAATTGAGAAGCTTTTTTGGAGTTGCTTGATTTGCTGATTAGTTTTTAGGAGGGAGGTTGCTACGCTTGGGATGTAGCCGCGGGTTGGATAATTCTTGCGGAGGCCGGTGGCCGAGTTGTAGGTGGAAATCCTGATGAATGGAGTCCAGAAGTCGATTCCAGATGCTATTTCGCAGTTCGAGGGGGGCAGGGTTCGGAAAAATTTGTTAAAGATTTCTGGAAATCCATGGTTGGCAGATTACAGTACTAAAACTTACAGCTTAGAGGTATTCTAGTAAGACATTATCATGCCTGCAGAGAAGACAAAATTCGCGTTACTAATCCCAGATCATAATAAATTAATCATATCGAGTTACGTCTTTGTACAATTCTTCGTCCTTGCTCACCTATTTTCCGGGCCATTCCTGGGATTCGGGGGAACTTGCCTTCATTTTCCAGCTGTGCAAAGAACTGTTTGGCATAGATATAACCGACCTCAGAAATTTCTCCGAATTTGGCGAAGTCAAGTGTCTTGAATCCTTCGATAGGTGGACGGATATACACGCAGCCTGGTGTTGTCTTGGCTCTTTCTAGGGCCCCAACTGACGAGACGTATGCTAGTCGAGCTTGAATTTCAGCCATACTTGGAATTGACGGCTGTCGTGAAAAAATATTGAATCTATTAAACAAAACCCAAAATCCTGCTTCCTGTCAATACTGAAATCGAATTCCTCAAATCAGCGAATCCAAATTAAAATATACATACCTGACAGCGAATCCCCCCATTTCATAGGCGTCGTATCATCGACACTGCCGACATCGACAGCGAACACAACGCTAGCTCCCAGTGATTTCATATGTGTAACTGTTAAATTATCGACATATCCGCCATCAAGTAGCATACTTCCATCGTCCGTGATTGGTGGCAGCAGCCCAGCAAGCGACATCGACGCTCGAATATATCTCCACGCATATCCAGATGTATGGATCTCCATTTTGGAATGTGTGATGTTGGTCGTGTTGGTGTAATATTGTAGCCAAAAATCTTCGATCCGCGAGTCGCCAAACGCTTTCCAGATACCTCGGTTGAATTCGTGCCCGGTAGTATAGCTCGTTGCAGGATAGGTCAAATCAAAAAACATTCTCCATAGGCTGCCGATCCGGCCCGAGAACTTTTTAAGTCGCCCGTAAATCGGGACCATATCTGAATCTTTCGCGTACAATCCACCAACAAACGCGCCAATCGAAGTCCCACCGACAATATCGATCGGAATACCTGCTTCTTCGAGATATTTGATCACACCTAGGTGTGATAATCCTCGCGCTCCTCCGCCTCCAAGAACAAGTCCAACTGCTTTGCCGGACAGGATTCGTGCCAGCCGATTAAAATCATCTTTATTCACTTGTCCAGTCGAATAGACCGCGGTACCATTCAAAGTCCTCAGCCCGAGATTGTATTTCTGAAGCTCAAGTTGTAACGTAGTCTGGACGCGGTTTTTCAAGTTTATGAATCGAGTGCCAAACGCTGCGGTCGAGGTCCGCGACATCGGTGGTCGAAAAACCATCTGCACATGGTGATGCAAATGGATCCAGGTACGGCTCTTTAGCCAATTGTTGGTTTGACCTGCCGGAACATAACGATCATGATGAAGCAGAACTAGTTCCTTGTGTGCGGTCGTCTTCATCGTCAACAAGACTCGCTCGTATTCACCGATGCCTGGATCTGCATTGGCATCTGCCAACAACAAAATGCAATCGGCTTGCGACATACATGTCTGAGTCCAATGCGACGACACCGCCGTATCCACCACATATAGAACCATATGATACCGTTCCTCTAAATCTGTCAAATAGCTGCTCAACTTCAGCTGACCCAGCTTGTTGAAAGAGTGACGTCCTAGATACTTCAATACAGCTTCTTGGTCGAGTAAAATATTGGACTCGCCAAACTGCGAAAACGACCGAGCAAGCTTATGAGCAAAGTCCTTACACGGTAAACCATTCGTGACAGGAACAATCGCAACTGTTCGATAATGACTGGCTGAAGTTAAACTGTTTCGAGGTCGCTTGCTGATTCCAAAACTGTTTTCAACTTCCAGTTTAACGAGACTATCGACTCTGGACGCTATAATTCGAGATATCTGGATTGTGATGGCGGGATTCCGCATTGATAAACTCTCAAACAGCGTGCGTGTGAACCGGACAAGCTCGGTGTCTCGAACCGCGTGGAGAGTCACCGGCCGTTTAGAGGAAGTCAAAACTTCTAGCTCGCCCACACTATCGCCCAAACCGAATTCTCCGCGCAACTCAACTTCTCCAGTGGCTGTTGTTTCTAGTGCGCGTAGGCGACCGCTTAAGACAATATAAATTGAATCCGCTTCATTACCCTGTCGATATAAAATCTCACCAGCGCCGACTTGCAGCCACTCGAGAGCAAAATCAATATGCATGATCAAACTCGATAGCACACTCGTTAAGCGTTTTGCCATAGTGAGCAGCACTATCGGCTGCTGGTCAATGAGTCTGTCAAAGGCCGTTTTTGGCAAAAACCCAACATAGGCATTGGTCGTCGCACGAATGTTAACAAACGAGGTATATCCGACTATCGTACCTAGATATCCTCCAATACCGCCTGGTTTGATGGTATAAACTGTGTCTGTATTCCCGTACTTTGTTTGCGAACTGACGGCAAGAAAACCATCAATTACGTAATACAGTCCCTGACTCGGTTCTCCTTGATTGACAATCCGAGATCCGGGTTTGTAATGCAGGATTTGCACATCCTTCGCTAGCAATTTCTTCAGCGATGTGAAATTCATGCCTTGAGAGGGAGTAGTGGAAAACGACGAACTAGCAGATTCGTCGTCAGGGAAATTTTGGTTCAGTCCGCCTCCTAATCCTAGTGGTCCAAAACTGCCGATACCATTCAAATTGGCCGAACGGGCGCTGAGTAAAGAGCGTTGTGTTGGACTTCGACGACTATCAAATGGACCCAATCTCGGACTGTTTTCAACTGATGCAGTAGACGATCGAGGTGGCACGATCGAGTATGATCCTACCCCGAGCGCACTCAAAATGCAGTCTAGAATGGCCTCCTTATGATGACTGGACGCAAAGTAATCTTCCTTGAATCTATCCGACCCTGTTCGAGACTCATTTAGGGAAGTATCATCTTCTAACCCAAAATAATCATCTGGAACGTCTAAAGTACCGTATGAACCAAGATGATTTTTTGGCAATCTAGCCGTCCCGCTTGCTGAAGCATGACCACTTGTTTTTATAGAAGAAGTTGACACGTTCGCCATCAAATCGCCAGCCGATATTCGATCACGACTATTTTTAAATTTACTTCGTTCATTATTATTGTTGATCGTAAATGCTGATTGTCGCCGCTTAGAGCTGGTCCATGACTTGGGCGATAAGGACTCATCATCAACAGGCTCTTCAGGATTTACAAACTGAGATTTAATCTCAGCCAACATATCATCGCCAAGATAATTAGGCAATTCGAATTTTGAAAACTTGTTGAAAGCAATCTCTGTTTTCAAAATTTCAGATGTTAATCCAAGATAGCTGTGTCCGGTTTGAAAAGTGACTCGTCGAAACCGAGCTAGAATGACTTGAACGATGCTGGCAGCCGATTTCGGAAATTTCTGCGTGAGTCTTCTGAATGCTTCGGCAGGAATTATGGCAATGGTCGAGTCGATTGTCGCGCGAGCAATGATATCATCAGAGTTTAGTGGCTTGGTTGGTTTGGTACTTGATCGTGACTGAGGTCGGTCTTGGTATCTCTCGTAAGACGATGAATGACGGTCAGATAATGGGGGGATATTAGGCACTGGCAATAATCCGGGACTGCCAGAGTCTGAGTGGAGCGTTGAAGATTCTTCTGACATCGCATTATTCAGAGGAGGGGATGGAGACGACAATGACTGAGACTGAGTCTGAGACCCGTTGCGCTGAGATACTATATCAATAGACTCGGTGAATAGAGATAAAATACTGAATAAAGAAGACATCGGAGCTCCGTTTTTCACTTCAGTCAAAAGCTGATAATCACCGTTGGCCTCATCGTCGTCCTCTTCGTCATACGTGAATGTAGAATGATCTGACGGACCGGTCCGTGCCCAAATTTGGATCTCTCCGTCGACTACCTATATCACCATTGTTAGTTGAGATATTTAATAACATGCTCAAGAGGCTGCGTACAATGCAAAACCCATTTTCCTCCTCGAGCAAAATAGTATCGCCCGCAATAAGTTTCCGAGTTTGTACATGTCGAGTGAGTTCATAAAAAACGGGCTTCTCGAGATATCCAAATATCTTAATGCCGCTAAAAAACTCATCCAAATAACTTGAGAAACCAGGTTTTTCATAGTTATGGGCAAGATTGGTGGGCAGCATCATCATGTCGATCTTCGACTCTTGACGGGGTGGCTCGACGGGTAGTCGCGAGTAAATGTTCAGATATCGGTAGCGAACGTAGGCCCAAACTGCAGTTCCAACGCCCAGAATTATCATTAACAAAGAGGAGAATGAGAGTGTTATACTGAAGGAGGTACCAAGAAGTCCAAAAATCTGCGCGGGGAGATAATAGGTGACCAGTGCGATGAGGTTGAGTACAAGATGGGGAAGAAGCCATACTATACGGGAAAAGAAGCCTGAAGAGGCTGTTGAGGAGACTGACTGGTTTAGTGCGGTCATTTCGGATGAAGTCCCTGCCAATGAAGAAAGAGAAGAAGAGTGCTCTTGAGCGTGAACAACTGGACAGTTGGTCGAGAGAAACAGGACGACTAAAAATCCAGAGAGTGTTCGTTGACAACAATACCGGGAGTCGACGGCGAAATTCGGCCGAAGCCACCTTGCAAGCCAAACCATAACCGCTCACAACTTACAAATTCACAAATCATAGGCTAGCTATCAGCTAGTTGTCGTCCACTGTGTCTACTTGGTGAAAAAATGGCTCCGCCGATCGTTGAGGATCTGCTCTGCTGACGTCAATGGGACTCAAGCCTGTGAAGTTGATCTCGAGGACTTGAAAACCTGGCTCAGACTTACAAGAGGTCGGCAGTCGCACAAATCAGACTGTCGACGCCTGAGAAGACTAATAAATTTCTTCTATCGTATCTCTATCAAACTCAATAGATAGACCATGCTTAAGCGTAAAACCGCGTAAAACCGCCTGAATCAACGCTGGCCAGTTTTGAACCTGTCGAGAGCCCGTCCCCGCCCACGCTCTCAGACACTGCCTTGCTGGGACAATGCTCTCCAGCCACTCCACTGCCACTGAGGCACTATGTCATGTGATCTAAACTGTCTGGGAGTTCCTGGGGCTCATACTAAATCGTTCTGTAATTACCATATTGGAATAACAAGAAAATAATATATCGAATATCGATCATATTAGCTAAAGATTTGATTGATCAAGGCGGTAATTCATGAACTCGACTGTTAATTGTTAGCTTGACCTAGTATTGGATATTCCGGTAGGGTTAGATACTATATAGAGGCTATCCATGGAGTAAGATTAGTTGTCTACAAGATATATTTTCGTTTCTAAAGAATACTAGATCCTTAACTTCTGAGATGCCAGTCGATATACCGATTCAAACGGACTTTGCATCAGATTTGGGTGATGATGATCATCTTGTTGCAACAAGAACTGACGAGCCATCGTCGATCGTTCCGAGTCAAGAGACGAATGAACGGCCGAAAAATTCAAAAAGCCGAGCATCTTCACCTTTGCAGTCATCTAAGCGTCAACGTGCAGGTCCCGATTCCGCTACCGAAGAACGTGGTAGAAACAAGCGAATGTTAGGCGCTCTACTAAGCTCATTGGGAAAATTCAAGGAGGAATCTAAAAATTCAGCTGTTGTGTCGAAACGAGCCGAGGTGGAGCAGAAAATTCAGAAATCGCTCGCCGAAGAGCGCGAGAAAATGCGTGAATTGCAGTCCAAACGAGAACATGAATCTGAATTACGAAATGCGGAAGAACGAGTTCGACGGAAAGTTGATCAGCTGAGGAAAAACGTCAATCTACTACATACTACTTCTTTTCCTGTAATTGCATTTCTGCCTGGGAAACTGACGTCTGATCAGCAGGCTACTTTAGATCAGCAGAAGCAAGATTTAGCTCGATTGGTCGCACAGGAATGGGATGATTTCTACGTTAAGTTCCCTTCAAAAAGACCGGAACCAGATGTGGAAATGTCATCATGACAATGGCAACTCGGCTCCATTCTGTACAATAGCTTTTGCAAATAAAAGTAAATAGTTTTAATAGACAGCATTCTCATCGATCATTTTCCGCCCGGGCCTCTTTAAGCATCCCGTTTACATCTCTTAATTTCTCATCCTCTTTAAGTTTCTTGTTTATCAGCTTGGTAACTCGTTCGGCAACTAGCATGGCCGATTCGGCGCAATTCAACAATGTTTCTCCGTCGACCGCAAGCTCGCCGGCTTTGTAAATCTGGCATATTTCTTTATTGCAATTTGCTGTGACAGCCATGAAGCCATGTCGTAGTTTCTCTTCTTGTAGTGTAGCATCGACCAGAATAGCGATGTTCTCCTGTCTGTCTTCCATGTCCTCGTCCTCGTCCTCGTTATGTTTACTGATTGCGCTGCTCGAACTAACAGCGCCTCCAGTCTGCTCCAAATCTAAATTGAAAAAGGAAAACGTCGTACAGATAGGAGCATGTAAAACTGCGAGCGGTACAGGCACTTTTTCCGAAATTGGATGCACGATAACTTCTCGTTTAGTTCCAGTTCCAACAATCGACACCTCAGGTCTGCGAAAATGCAGTAGGGCAGCAGAGACAGCTAAACAGGCAGCGTCTAGCAGCCCACCGTCATGGTCCAAGAAATTAACATCGGCTCGAACTAGCCAGCATTTCTCTGCGGATATTATGCATAGAGATTCCAGGTCAAGCGCACCGGATTGTCTAATTGACTTCTCAATGATCCGGGATATAACCAATTCTTCCTCAGTTTTTTTGTTGGTATCGTAGGTTGGAACAGCCATAGGGCTAATCTCGGATGATATCAGAAATATTCCATCATATGGCCTTTCTGGTCGAGGTTGCGTCACTTCTGCCGAGATCCGAACAATGACGCGTGTCTGACCGATGTGAACGTCGACAACGCCGTATTCCGAAGTGCTAAACTTGATTCCAATCTCGCGAACCTGTGATAACGATCGGTTATCGAGACGGATTCCATCCACTAAAGCCCTTCGTACAAATGTACTTTCTATCTGTGATATTGCGTTCATATCATGTATTAATATTTTATTCTTTATGTTTTGCTGCTATAGCTCTATCCGAATTAGGTGTGGATTTGAAATTTTCAGTTGGGACAAATCGTGGGTAGATCATGATTTGCACTATCTTAAATCCCTTCTTATTACCATATGTTACTAGAATTGAAAACGTTTCTAACTATTAAATTCATTGTATCGATACAAGCAAAATGACTACAGCTCATCGGCCTACCTTCGATCCGGCAAGGGGGAAATCTAATCAGGCTCCGACGCGGATATACCATAGTCGGATGCTTCCTGCCCACACGCAACTGAAGTTTCGGAAGCGCGGCCAGGGCGCAGCTGCAGATAGATCAGACCTACAGACCCCATTAACTTCCGAAGAGAGAGTATGGGAGCGAGATGCAATGAAGCGAGAATTATTAGAAAAAGAGGCGAAGAGTGGAATAAAATCTACAAGTTCAAATCCACAGCTGATGATTGAAAGTGGCCTCACACTCAGTCAGGAGGTAGAGGAAAGCGAGGAAGAAGATGAAGAAGCAGCTCGCGCAAAGCGGAGAAAATTGATTTTTCAGGAAGTATCCAGAAACGAAAAAGAATCTTCTGATGAATTCAATCACAGCAAAGTAGATAACGAATCCACAAGCGGAAGCGAGTCCTCAGGCAGCGAGGAAGAAGAAGACGAAGAAGATGAAAGTGATGACGAGGACGAGGAGGACGAGACAGCTGAATTAATGCGCGAGCTTGAACGAATCAAGCAAGAGCGTGCTGCGGAAAAAGAGCGGCAACTGCTCGAAGAGCAGCAAGCAGCCGAAGCAGACCGGCAAGCTGCTGCCCTTGGCGCAAATCCATTACTGAATCTGGGCAATAATAGCTCTTCACAGCTTTCCAAACGATGGGATCAAGACACAATTTTTAAAAATCAAGCTAAAGGTATCGATGATAAACCGAAGCAGAGGTTTATTAACGATATGATACGCTCAGATTTCCATAAAAAGTTTATGAACAAATATATAAAATAGCGTTCTTGGAGGTAATTTTATTTTATAGCAAATAATAAAAAAATAAAAACAATTAATATCAAATCATTTAATATCCATTATACCAACTAACAATACTGACCAAACCGACAAAAAGGACCCAAATCTAAACAATCCATATCCAATACCCTATATATTGTATCCAATACCTATAACCATGAAATCAACGAGTCATCTCCATATCGGCAGTATTCAATAAAACTCTTCTTATGTAGTACCCCCCAAAACTTGCCATCTTCAAGCACACAGACCATTCGTAGTCCCATCTTGACAAACATCAGGTATACCATTGCCAGTGGCGAATTAATATCCAAACTGATTGGTGCCCGGTCAATAAATGCTGATAAATCTGAAATCTGAACGGCAGAACTAGCTTCTGGTTCGTTAGTGCTGTCGTTCCAATGAGCGGCAAGGCGACCTTGTGCAGACTGCTCAGAGTAAAACCTATGCGTGTCACCGCCGTCAACAGATAAATAGCAAACCGCATCTTTAATATCTTCAACTTCTACCAGATCTTGATATGGAGTTCCTCGCGAACTTGCCACTCTCTCTTTCACTCTGTCTAAGGCGTATTCCAACTCGGGTGCCGGAATCAGTCCAACCAGCGCCTGATATCGGATTATTGGCAGAGACCCATCGCGCTCTCCAGACACCTGTAACATTCGCAACTTCATCCGCAAATCAAACGGCGAAATATAAGAAGTCGCAGAGATATCAATAACAGGACTTTGACCAGAACTTGAAACATATGGAACAATATCATGAAGGGTTCCCGAAAACCCGGGGGTTTTAGTATTGTCCAGAAACGGAAAGTTCTTATCGTGCATCTGCTTATCATACATGGACTCGGGCTGAAATAAATGCGCGACCCATCGGCCGATCAGGATAGCAAACGAAATCGGAAGAACGTGATCTAAACTACCCGTAATTTCAAACAAAATGACTGCCAATGTGACGGTCATCCGCGTAACACCAGCCATAACAGCTCCGGCTCCGACTAGCGCATAAACTCCCGCAATAACGCAATCATTCGGGCTCCCTTCTGCAGGACAAGAGGAGAATAAAAATGACATTGGGTTATGATACTGATATATCTCTACTAACAGACCAATCATGCGTCCGTACAGAGCTCCAATAACCATTGAAGGAACGTAAAGTCCAGCCGGCAAAGTAAGGCCTGTGCTTAGAGATGTCAAAACCAATTTCACAATCAGTGCAAACACAAGTGATCCAAGTGCAGCAGGGTAGAGCTCTTTTGACCGGGGGCATAAAATGTCTGCATCGGCCTCCAAAATATCTGGATTCGGTAATCCGTAATCGCATTGACGTGTGAGATCATACAAGAGCTCTGTCGGTGCTTTCTTAGTGAATACATTAAATTGAGAAATGGACGCAGTCACAGCGGCCATTAATACGACTTCAAAAATAGGGTGCTGAGATCGGAAGCCCGTAACTTTCTTATTCCACCTAGAATATTTGGTCAATTTATAATGTCCATCCCAGAACTGGAGAGAAGTTACATACCACAAACTCAGAGCGCTAATAACAGCACCAATAGCACCCCCACACACACCAATCAGAAGGAAAATGAAAAACTCAAACGTATGCCAGTCATGGCTATACGAGACTTCGAAAATGACAATTTTACCGGTTCCATATGGATTCAGCAGTTTCAAAACAAGGGCAGAAATTGCCGCACAAAGAAACGACCGGAATAGCGTTTTTTGGGGGAAATAGTAAGAAACTTCTTCAAGCGCGAAAATTACACCTCCTAGAGGTGATCCAAACGCAACAGCAACACCAGCCGCTGTTGCAGCAGAAATTATCTCTCTTCGCTTGCCGTCGTTACTTCTGAATTTTGCAAATAGGCGGGAGGTAACGTTACCCACGCATGCAGCCATGTGAACATATGGACCTTCTTTACCAACGTTCAAGCCGGAAGAAATAGCCAGGATCAAAGAAATTGATTTAATTAGAAGTGTATAAGAACCCAAAAATCGTTTAATGATAAATCCGGAGAGAATAGTTTTCACCTGACAGATAGATTAGATAGGCATTTAAACAAACATACATAAAACCTAATACCTGAACAATACCACCTCCAGCAGCGGTATACATAATTTCAGGATCGCTATGCTGGGAGATGGGCATATGCTTTGCTGAAATAGAAACCGGTGCATCCGGAGCAATGCTTGCATTCGTATCGAACCCAGGGATGCTGGTTGCCATTTCTGACCGTAGGTACGGAGTTCGCGTGGCGGTGGTGAGGGTGAGAATCACGGCGAGGGAGGCCAGTAAAATAGACGAAGCCACATACAGTGCATACTCAAGGTACTCTGAGCCTCCCAGACTCAACTTCCACTCTATCCATTGAGAGCATTCAAGGACACTGCCATCGCAGCATTGATATTCTGTAGCAAACAAGCTTGTAGAGCAGAATCCGGATCGCCAATCAAAGAGCCTCATCTCTATGCTTTCTATCAGATACGCAATGCAAGCTACCGTTGCGCCGATAACAGAGACCAGAATCCACCCTTGCGCGGCGTAGCGCGTGCGAAGCAAACGACCCCGGATTCCAGGCAACTGCTTGACCAACTTGACTCGCACGGACTCTTTGATGAAGTCGTGGACCCAATCAATAGTAGTGTAGTCGTCATACCACGTTCTAGAACTGGGATCCTCCGTAGAACCATCTACGGAACCTCCAGAAGTCCTTTCCGAATGAACTGATGCAGTAGCAGAAGCATGGTCATCGGAAATATCATCCAGTGCAAGCGATGAAGACGAATCCGAAGCCGAAGCCAGCGAGGGCGCGAAAATTTCGGCGAGTGGGGTATGATTCTGGGGATTTGCGCTTGACGAATGAATAACGCGATGTGAAACTCCTGGAGAATGGAAATCTGCCCGAACGATATGTGATGTATTTGTGCTCTGGCCTCCCACAGAGAGCAGTGATGTTCCATCCGAATTCATATCGCTTCCACCACCCTCAGCCCGTCGTATCACCAGCGGGAGGGCATCCAGTGCCAGATCGTCCCCTGCCATGATCTCTCCGTCCGATACTGGAGAAACAGCACACTTTTAACGACTTAGAAACTGTGGATCAGCGACTGGGAAATTATATGAGGTAGTTTTCTAAAAAGCAAAACTGTAAATAAACAGAAAAATGCTTATCAGAAAACGCTGTACCAAATCCAGGCTGCGATAGAGCGATAGCGTTAACCATCCGTTGTTTACTGTAACCTTGGGAATCAGCGTGTTTGGGACCTGAACCTGTTTGGAATTTGAGCCGCACCTATTCTTAGGGCGCTTCGACACCCTTGATCATCAGAGCCGCTTGGATGTGAGCAGCGTGATCTGTCTGTGATGCAGGGTGGGAATTGCCCCGCAGTCCGGCTCGCAGCACTCTGAGCTGATCAGTGGGAGGTAATTCTGAGGAACAACAGACGAAGAGACAAAATTTGTCTTGAATAAATGTCGAGAAAAACCAATGGAGGAAATCTACTTGCTACTGGCTGATCTGCAATTTCCAGTAGGAGTAAGTGAGAATGGAAAGACGGCTTATTCACTGCTCCAGAGAACAGTTCTTCTCATGCCAGACCTGCAGTATGCTCGGGATATCGCAGCGTTGTCTAGATCTGTTTTACTTTCACCGTCAATCTGGCAAGAAGTAGGTTCAACATTTGCAACAGATTCAAACAAACCCGTCTCAATTCTTGTTTCCGATGCGTTCAGATCTTGTATTCGAGCTCGTCTTGCGCGCCCAAACCGATATCCGGATGTCTCCACAGAACGGGACATTTTTCTCTTTATTTCTGCCATCATATCTGGAATAGATTCCTGCTCCGAGGACGTATCTGAGCGATCTGTTGCAGTTCTGACTGGAGTCTTATCGTCTTCTCCAGTCGGATGTCTCTCATTGATCGAGTCAGCATATGTTGCAATTTTTAATGAGCTCTGTCGGAATCCCACGGTATCTGATCCACTCGCGTTTGCTGTTCTTTCAACGATTTCATTCGGAAAGCTTTCTCCGCCAGCACGAAATAAACTTTGCTTTACCTCTTCTATATTAGATCTCTACCTTCAGGTTTTGTTTTCTCCTTCTCGGGCTCCTCTGGCATCCTCCTACGCTGGACCGCTTGCTCAAATGATTCGATTCATGTTCCCAAGCTTACTAAATTCATCCGGCCCTACTTCAGTGCAGTCGTCTCTAGATATTATCTCAGAATATTCTCATTTGATTCGTACGACATTCAATTCGAAAGAATCTGTGTTTTCTGCTGTAGCAGCACTTACAGGATTGGTAGATGCTTTGCAGATTACCTCAAGATTTTGGACTCGGGCCTCCAAACGGACTATATTTCATATATGCTCCGATATACTAATCATACTCCGCAATTTATCTACGACCATTTACAAAATATCGCTGAGCGGATTTGGGGCTGAGGGTTACTTGCACAGCGCTACAATAGGCTTGCTAGTGTCGACGGCAGAAGACATGAAATCTTTGATTTCTTCACTTCAACAGACAGATTCTGAAGCTGAGAAGCTGTTTTATTTCAATACGGTAGAAAGAATTTTGCTAGCGTCTACGAACGCCAAACCTCTGGCTGGGGATTGTTTAAGTGATATGCTAGATCCTGCTAGACAAGTTATATCAAACGTATCTCGACGGAGTCTGACTGAGAGCGATGAGCATCTTATGACTAGAGCTATCCACGAAGCCGCACACGCTGTCTTCCTCGCTTCACTGCAAGTTCCTGCAATTGCATCTAGCAATGCTAACTACGTCCGACAAGTATATTTATTAAAAATCCTCTGGCTATTTGATGATGGCCTTATTTCAAGCCGTCAGGTAGCAGCTGCTATCCACGCAATAATTTCAGCTTTTACTCCCGAAAGTGGCATTCTGTGTTATAAGGAACCTGAATTTGCCCAGTCGTTCCTATTGCCACTGCTCCGCGAAAGACTTAAAAGATCGAACCAATCCTTTATGCTCAATCTTTATCTGGACACTGTTTTTGCATGTGCTTCTCCGAATAATATTTCCTACTGGCTAACCGGAATCGAGGGAGCAGCAGACGCTGTCGCGCAGCATATCAGAAATGGTGATATACCTTCCATTTGCGCGGACAACGTTATTCAATGGTGGTTTCTGCATCAGACTTTCGAACAGCGGTCCAGTCATCTCTAACTCCAAATATTTACAGCTTGTTTCATATTATAGTGCATATAGTGTAGATTGACTGTTTAAATCCGTTAATACTTCCCAGTATGCATATAAAATCAATTCAAAGCCCTTATTGTCACATTAATTTCCCAAGAAGATCGCGAAGTCCCAGCACAGTTGTAGAAGACGGGATGGCTATTCTAACAAGCAGATCACTAAAAGTGAGGAGTACTAATCTACTGGTGATTTATGGAGAAATCAGACAGAGATCGGCGATAGAGTAACTTTGCTTCAGTGAATGATACAATTGCCATAGATATACTGAGCTAGCCGACTATCTGGCGGGCAGCAAATTAGCCAGCTGGCCTATTTTACACTTCTAGTGCGCGTTGTACCGCGTCTCGCTCGATTCTGGAACGTATTAATCGAAAGACTCTCAAGCAGCCTCTTGAATCTGGTTTCAATCAGCTGTGTTGTTTCTTCTCAATCGCTATTGATATTCATTGCTTTAATGGAATCGGATCAATTATCATTCAGAGGTCGAGAATCTCCGCATTCTGGTCAGCTCGGCGAGCAACCTGATCTTTCTTCCTCAGTCACAATATCGAATCCAAATTTCTCAGAACTCATCGATATTAGTAATGAAGGCTCGATTGATTCTAACAGACGTCAGTCCATGGAGCTTGAACAGCAAAAACCGAGGAAGCGAATAGCTATATCTCTTGAAAACTCGACTGACGAGCGTGACCGCTCATCGTCAACATCCGCTGAAAACCTGTCAGATAGCAAAGAGACAAACACCACACCTGAAATTTTAAAGGATAGCACCATATCAGACGAAGTCATTGATCTGACAGGTCCGATAGTTGCATTACAAGATCAAAGCGATTCATCTGATTCTCAGATGGATAGTTCAATCGAGATTCGGCCGTCCAAATCAGATCCTTCGGACGAAGAAATCTCAGATTCTGAAAATGCTGTACACACTAGTCAAGATTCAGGATCTTTCGACATCAGTACTGCCTTGGCACTTCGGCAAACTCTCCTGTCAGATAATCCGAAACCCGCTATCGAATATTTGATCAACTTGATCCAATATGTCTTGGAGGACTCTGAGACAGATTCTTCAGACACGACAGCCTCAGACAGAGCCTCGCTACTCATGAAGGTTCCTCAGCTCAGTATAGATCTATGGTTTAGAACGTAAGTCAATAATCTTTCGCCTTATTTTTCATTTCATGGTTCTGGACTAATAAAGAATAGTAACGGTATTGAAACAAGATTTTGGAGAGAAGATGGAGAGGAGTTGTGCTATCTCTTCTACAAGTCTTTTGTCAAAATCACTATTTTCTTTTTAAAACAGGAGCAAGCTGTGATTACTTCCAATACTTCATTTGCTTCCGAGAATTTTCATTCACTACTATTTGTCAAGGCCTTAAATCAAATTCACAATAACTTTTCATGTTCAATAGCATTTCTCAGTACCACTGTCAACGGAACTGATACCTCTATTCTGCAGGCTATTCCTAGTATGTTCTATCGCGAGGGTGGAATTTTACGCATAATGGAGCTATGGTCTAAAATTTTGAGTTCAGATCTCAGATTAGATTCTGATTATTTACTTGCTGCGGTTCCATATCTGGAGCTCTTGGGATCGAACATCTGGTTCATCGTGGATAACTGGGATGCAACAGATTTGTCCTATAGCTTTGATAATCCTGGTGATAGTAAGAGCTCCGAAAGTTCCGACGAGGAAGTCTTATCTGCAGGGCAGAATGCAATTTCTCTTTACTCTCGATATCTGTTTTTTCTGGAGGACACAATTTCTAATTTGGTAGACTCAAATTCAGGACCTGAAGCTGAATTGCTTCTCATATTAGTGGAGAAGTCTGGACCAATATTCGCTGCCATCGCCAAAAGTCCTATGCCTGACATTCTATCAGAGCATGCTGCCTTTCAGCCAGTTTTACCAGCAGTGGATAATGATTTGATAAATGATATTTACAATAATGGTTTTAAAATTCGTACTTTTTATTGGAGTATTCGAATTTTTGAAGGCAGGAAGCGCGACTACAAATTGAAAGGCCTAAAGGCAATTTTACACGACCTGCAAGTGCTTTATCAAGACAGAGGGAGAACGCCCGACAGAAGTCAGAAAGTGCTAGCGCAGGCGTACTCCACATTATTTTATTCCATGAATGTTACAGAGCAGTTGATTCATTCTGATGCGAACATAGTTCTACTATCTCAATTTGGCATTCCTATCTTTTCATTTCTTTCCCACTTTCAAGGATTGGATTTACGTGATTTAAATATTTTATGGTCCGAAATGATTTCTGAGAAAAGTGTATCTTTATCAAAAGCTAAGTGCTCGATTCTACAACACATCGTTCCGTTCATGTCTGAGGATCATGTTAGCTGGCTCGTTAAGATTATACCGAGCGCTCCACTGGCTGTGATTGATCACACATTTTTCGAACTAATAGAGTCTGTCATTAAAACACTTCAATCCGGTAATTCAAAAAATGATTTATCTCAATCTAATTCTACTCTGGCCTCTGAGATTTTAGACGTACTGCTCCAGCTAATAAAATTACTGAGCAGTCTTACGCAGGAGCAAGAGAAGACGAACTTAAAGATCGACCGCGTGGAAGGAATTAGTATTATCATAAAGCTAGTTCAACTTCTTATGTTATCTCAATCTCAAGATTTAGTTAAATCTTCTTATTTGATACATCATCTGGACTCATTGGAAACGTTTAGCACAGAATCTCTCGCAGATCTCGCCTACATCAAGTCGTTTTTGTCATCTGCGTCTGAATCGTCTCAATTGGATGCAGCTACCAAGTCTGCCTTGCTCCACGCAAATACCGACCGATTTGAGAAGAGCCTGGTGTCTAATGTTGAACAATTCTCCGATTACCCTATTAATCAGTTCGTTTCTCTGTCTCTGTACCGTCTAAATATCCAGCTAAGACAAGATTGTCTACTCCAGCTTTTGGCTTTAAGAAATACAAGTATCTCGTCGTTACCAAAATTTGAAGTTATGTTCAACGCTCTATGCCCTGCCGGTGATAAAAATCAGGAGTTTGCAGATTCATTTTGGCAGGAACTAAGTATTCTTTCGGGAAATTTACAAAGTGTAAGTAGAGTCCAGTACCAATCACCTCAGAATTTCCTACTAATTTTTTCAGAGATGCAAGTTCGTTGATAACTGCTTTAGACAAATTCGTAATCTGCCTGAGGATAATTTGTCGTCATCTTGCGCCAACTTTGTCATTAAGTTCGCTGAATATTCCAATCGGATAGGCGATATTTCCCAAGCTTGGGTCGATCACGGATTTGATATCATACAGTATTTTTATCTTAATTCCCCCAGCGAAGAATGTCTTGACCAAATTGCGCAGTCGATTATCGATCTACTTCTTGTATCTGATCCTAGGTCGTCTTGTTCTGACCATGATATGGTTAAGCTGCAGTGCCAAATATTTAGAGCAGTCGTGAAAGCAATGCAAGAAACGATTGCTCAGATGCATGACACTAGTGCTAAACGAAGATTTGAGAGAAGCATCAAATTTCTGAATCTGTTTATTCAAAAATTACGGACAAAATCGTCTGATAGAATTTCAAGAATAGATCCCGAACTGCACTCGTTTGACTCGCCTTCGACAATTAGAATACAGTGGCATGGTGGACTTCAAAGCGATATTGATCAAATCACGCTGAACAAAGATTGTTACGTGATTGATCTGTTCCGAGAGATATATTCCATAGTTGGAGATTCTCTGTTCCGTTTGATCGCACTTGGATCAGAACTGAAATTGAAAGATTTCGATAAGACTCTTACTTCGATTGGATTTCAAGATAGAAGTTCCATCATTGTTTCAAAGCGTGGTGAGGTCTCTGAAGACAAAGAAATGCGAGTCCTGCTGCAGCAGAAGAACGATCGGACTATAATTCCTAAGAACGCAGGACTTGATTCGACAAACGACCCTTCTATGGCGATAGAGAACGAGTTTGTCAATGCGTTCAACACTATCCACAGTTTCCTAGCCCTGCCAGACTCGCTTTCAGTCTTGGTGTATGATTTACTTTTAAAAATGGATCCTTCACCAAATTTAGTGGATTCTTTTCTTAAGCTTCCTCAAGATGATTCCACTTGGGATTCATTTTTTCCTTCACAGTCACCATTTGAAATGCTTTATTCGAAGCATTTACTTGATATAGTTTCAAGACACGCAACAGTGAACAATCAAGCTAGTGATCTTCTGGAGTTTCTTGTACCTCGTATGCTAAACCTGATTGTGCTACCGACTTTGTTCCAAGAATCCGAAAGTGAAATCAGAAAAAACGTACAGGTGCAATGGATGAAGGTCATTTCTGATTTCCTTCATCATAATAATTGTAATGCAAAGAAATTGTTAACGGGAAATCAAAATTCTTTTGCAGATCTTGTTCAGAGTCTATCGTCCTTGTGCTCAAATGATTGTGATCAGTTGTGTGAACTGGTCCTTGACATAATGCTCCTGCTTTCTGAGAGAGATAGCAAATTTTGGGAATATGTGGAACAAAGTAGCATGTGGAGAAAAGTGATTGGACGATGTTTACTGTTTACTACAAATGAATCACTGAAGTCATATTATCAGCAGTCTATTTTGAAATTTGTGCAGATCGACACTGAGCCTGCAGCTGCTTCAAGAACTGTGTTGGCGGTTCGCGCAACAAAATATTTTTGGGATGTTATTGAAGAATTACTTCCTTTGCCAAATAATCCGTTTGGGCAGAAATCTTCGATAGTGTTTGACATTGCCGGCCATCTTTTCAGGAGCATATTTAAGTCAGTCGAGACTCAGTCTACCTACAGGTATCTAAAGGCATTGCTCAACAAATGGCTCGAGCGCTTGGTAACGGAGAAACCAATCGAATCTATAATAAATCAGAATTCTGATCGGGTTATCTGTGGATATGCGGATTTAATTACAGCGTTGGTGCAACTGAAATGGCAAGACCCAAACCGAGGTTCTGTGGTCTATGATATTAATTGGACATACTGGACTCAAAAAATTATTTTGCTGTTATTTCCCATCTTGACGGAAGATAGTGAGCTTGGGACTCGAACTACTGAATTAGTAGGATGTTTGTCTAGTGAATCCCGACGTAAACTATTGCAACTATTGAAGGTTTTGAGCATGGATGAGCAAGTTTTGCAAAATATATGTGGACAGATGTTTCGGTTATACCCGAAGGGTATGAATTATGTCTTCTTTTTTGAATGTTTAGAACTAATATTTTAGATGGCCACCCTCTCATCGATGCTTGGAACAAAGACCGTAGTCGATGGCTACGATCTCAAGTTGGATATGTCGGTTTGAATAATCTGGCCAATACATGCTATATCAATTCCCTATTGAGTCAATTATTCATGAATGTTGACTTTCGAAATCGTCTATTCAGTTTAGCACATCTCGTTAGTGATGATTTAGAGAAGAAGAATTCTGAACCACTAGGCTTATTGTCAGAGCTTCTAAAGTTATTTTATGAGCTTCGTTATAGTTATTTGCGTGTTGCAGATCCAAGAAATCTCGTGGCATCGATTGTGGATTTTGAAAATAAACCAGTTGACATTACTGTACAAATGGACGTCGATGAATTCTATAACTTGCTCTTTGATCGATTAGAATCTCAAATTTCAGATGCAGACTTAAAGCATTTACTTACTAACTGCTTCGGTGGTAGTCTTATAACGCAAATTAAATCTAAAGGATGTGAACATGTATCTCAACGAACAGAGCCATTTTCCGCAGTTCAGTGTGATATCAAAGGGAAGAAGAATCTCCGAGAAAGTTTAAATGCGTTTGTCGAAGGCGAGATAATGGATGGCGATAATAAATATTGGTGTTCGCAATGTTCTACTCATGTGGAAGCTGAAAAGAGGTAAGTTAAAATATGATTTTAGAAGAATGCAGAAGCAATGCCAATATCATTAGGACGTGTTTGAATGAGGTTCCCGATAATTTAATTTTTCATTTAAAGCGATTCAACTTTGATCTAGCTACCATGCTTCGCAGCAAGATCAATGATTATTTCGAGTTCCCTCTTTCTTTAGATATTGCTCCCTATAAATACGACACTCTGACAGCGGACAAAACAAGTTGCAATCCGAATGAGGAAGACACATTTCAGTTGTCCGGCATTCTTGTTCATAGCGGTACCGCTGAATCTGGGCATTACTATTCCTATATTCGGGATAGAGATCGTTGGGCAGAATTCAACGACTCGGAAATTCTTCCATTTGATGAGTCTCATATTGGGAGATGCTGTTTTGGCGGGATACAATCTGACCAATTTGGTAATCTCATGGATATCCCGTTTTCTGCATATATGCTATTCTATGAACGAGTCAGCCCTAAAAATCAAGAATATTGTAAGCAAAGTGAAGAGATTGAGTCGGACAGTTGCCTTCATAATCTCCGGAGATACATCTGTCAAGAAAACGAAATCCTCTCTTTCAAGTGGACTTTATTTGGAGACGAGCATATTGAATTTGTTTCTGATTGCTTTGTGGATCTGAGTATTATTCAAGGTTCTACATCCGACTTTTCTAATGTTGACGGTCGAGTAATCGACTTAAAGCCTCATGAATTGCTCATGTTTGAGACTCTGTACCAGGTTGCAATTCGGTCCAAGAATACTGCGAATGCTGAGAGTATGATCAAATTGATTGATAGCTCAATTACAGTAAGGTCTTCTAATGGATTCAGACTGTTATTTTGGCTAGTAAGAAGAATGCAAGCAAGTCGTGGGATTCTGGTTCGATGTCCTCAGCTCAATATAAGACGGAGTTTTAGATTAGTGATTGAGCACAGTCTGAGAGCCACAATTGCAGATTTTTCAGAGAAGGAAGAATTAAGATGGTTGCGCGAGTTTGAAAACTCGACTGAAGTTGATGATATTGAACTGACCGGAAAGTCTATTCCAATAATATTCATTGTTTTCTGCTTTAGACTTCTAGGGAGCCGCGGGAGTTCTAATATTGGTCGTGGAAACTGGGATGAAATGATGCTGCTATTGAGTCATTTCACTTGTGCTAATGAAAGGACCAGAACATTTTCACTGTGTATGGGGGCCTTACAGATTGCGCTTGAGGCGATCATGGAAGGTTTAGCTTGTTCTACAGGACTTATTGAGCTCACAATGGGATTAATAGAGAAGATCAGCAAGTCGGATACAGAATTAGCTGACAATTTGGAAGAACGACGAGAGAAAGTTCTGCGAGATGTGAATCATGCCGAGTATTTAACGCTGTTAAGAAGTGAGCTACAAATTTTATCTAGAGGACATAAAAAAGGAGTAATCATTTTTTTATACCGCATACTTGAGCAAGGAGTTACAAACGAACAAGTTTTAGAAATTGTGAAAATGCTACGATCTCGTGAGGTTACAGCGAAGATATTTACAATTGACAACTTGTTTCTCACAGCATTCCGCGGAATTCACGAAAGTAGTGACTCGATTTCTGCCCAACCTTTTATGCAGTTCATACTTTGTTTAAGCGAAGAATTTGAGCTGGATGAAGTTGCAGCGGCACATGCATGTCGACAATTTGTTCCTACGCAGGGAAGTGTCTCGCGAGAGGAACGAGATGCGGAGGTTGATATCGTTGAACGAAAGGGAGAGGCGCTGGCAGTTTTTCTGGCTGATGTGTCAACGGGAAGAGGATCGCGTGGAATGCTTAATGCAGTTCGTCAGAGTTTATCTGCTTGGGCCACAATGCTCCTGGTTCATTGGAATGCAGCAGTTCGGACCTCGGTTGTACAAACGATTAATCGAATGCTCTTTTTGATGGACGTGCAAGGTGAATCAGGTCTGGAGAGTTCTGTCGAAGAGCAATTGAGGACGGAAGAGGACAAAGAGCGACAAGACATAGTAGTTGAACTTATCAAAGGAATTCGACAAATTGTTGTACGCTGGCGAACACAGGGAGGACGAGTTATAGGAGTAACAGAAATAGCAACAATACTGACAGGATGCTCAAGGGTGACAGTGGACGAAAGCATTTTGACGTTGATCTATGGATTACGGAATATGCTTACTAATTTGATTCAGCAAATGGATGAGGAAGGTGTTGAAGATGGCGAGTCCAGTTACGAGGAAGAGGACAATTTAGTGGAAATCGATGTCCTTGAGGGTGATCAGGAGAGTGATGATATATTTGGATGAGAAGAGATTTGAAAGAGACGCCAGAACTTACTATTTTTTCACGGAAGTGAGATGATCTTTGGACATAAGCTCAACACAAAAGAGAAGGGTATATGGAGTTGCGATTTGGTAGTTTAATGAATGCAAATGAATCGAGGATTCAACTGATTGCGGTAGAAGTAGAAGGAGAATCTAACGACAATATTTTGGCTTAAGGAGCAGAAACATTAATATATGTCAGGAATGGAGGAATTGGAGAGTGGTACAATAACACGAATTGAGTGAGACTGGTGACAAATTGCGAGGACAGCGCCAAAGAGTGGACGAAGATTTAAGTACTACTGAGCAAATACGCCAGTTGGGGTCCATGAAAATATATTGAGAGCTCTGTGAATGCTATGAGAATGAATAGCTACTGCAGATGCTGCGATAGCACACCAAGTAAGCACAAGAAAAGCATACTGTACTAAATGGGAATTAAAGATGATCTATCACGAAGATACTGCAGGCCATGTAGCTATAGATTGGTAAAGTATTGGACATGGCAGATAGAATACGACAGTCAATGACAGGCCAGTTGCAGTAGCGGAAGCCAGTTTATAAGCATTTATCATTTCCTAAAGAGCCTGAGAGACAACTGTGTTCTGGACTCGTGGCTGGTGATCTAAAATTCGCAGTACGACATTAATCGAAGGATTTAGTTAGAACTAATACCTGCGTGTGCTGGTTTGTTGTTCCAAAATGTGGAACATGTAACCTTGATATTGTGGAAGGGCGGATTGCGAATACGCAGGTAGTAAAAAGTGGATGAACAAAAATCGCGATCTAACCAAGCACATGGAACTAGCTATGCAAGACATATGAGGTAAATCTTGAATCTGCCGCCGATCGAAATCGCTGTCATTTTTACATCAAAGGACCCACCGCAGACGAATATGCAGACAAATAGGACCACCCGTCAAAGACCATGAAAGCATTACATTACAGTGTCTGTAGAGTGCAGATCACTCACTAGTTTCACCCATACTCATGAACAAAATTACCAGGCTTGGGGCGTGTTTGTGTTTTACAAGTCTTCAGGTCAAATGTGACTGTGACTATTTTTTGCGCACTTAGGGATCAAGATTGGCGTTATTCTTATGGATTTCGATGAGCCTTGCCAGCTCATCCACTATAATCAAGAGAAAGGAGTGATTGCTCTCTATGAAATGGGTATCTCCCACTGCTCTGCAGTCAGTGAGTTGATTGTGAGCAGAGACAGTGAGAAAAACCGCTAAAGTCTCTTACAGATCGGTGCGGCGACTACCCTGCCTCCCACACAACAGTTGGTGATTAGATATACCTAGAGATTGGTATTACGAGGTATTATCGCTGCTGTAATGGACTAAGCACGTATACTTCAGTGACCGACCACAGGTTTGTACCACTCTACTCAAGCACAGTCAGAAGCTTGATCCGTACGCTCTTCTCTAATCCATTACTAGCTGTCAGGAACCTGTCATACTAGAAAGGGATCTGATTGTCATGAGCAATATGCGCCAGCCTGAGCACCCTCTACGATCAACATGGGCGTCTATTAACGTCTGAGAGCGAGCTGCTGTTTGGCTTGCGATTCTAACCTGGCTTGACTGCGCTTCTCCTTCCCCTGCTTGTGCTGCACTGCACTGCAATGCGCTTGTCCAACTGGGCTGTATTTGGTAGCTGGTCGAAGTGATGATCCGTAATCGGCTGACTCTCTGTTTGGGGCCGCCAAGTGACGATCGAACCAGTACTTCATGGATCAGAACAGCCTCAATATACGGTCTGCGACTGGCTTCGTATGGTCTCGTCCGATTGCTCGCGCGTGCGACCAAAAGATTTTGTTTCCGCTCGTGTCGTCGTTCCTTCTCCGTCCTGCTTTCTTCTAACTCGCGATCGCGATCGCGATTTCTCTCTCTCTGGTCCTCTTCCTCATCTGTCTTCACGGCTTCTAGTCTCGCGCTCCGAGTCCTGGTGCAGTTTCACGTTGTCAATAATTTGATTTATCGCGATGTCAATCTCTCTGCTCTTTCGTAGACGGTCATCTGCATCTAGCACAACCGCGACTTCCGTGACTCCCTCTACTCCTGTGCCGTCTGCATCTCCATCTCATTCTTCAGCCCATTTCGCCGCTTCTATGCGCTCTCGCACTACTGGTGTATGTGTCTTGTGCGATGAATATCTAGAATACATGCTTGAACATGAAGGAACGCTTCGTCTACGCTGTTCGGGCAGTCATATAGCTCATGGCGCTTGTGTCAGTGATGCTGGGGGCGAAAATGCTCAGTGTCCGCTTTGCAATCCTATTCCTATACGTCGTGGCTCAGAAGCTGTACCCTCACTCGACGACATTGGGACCACAAAGTTTCCCTCGCTATTTGCTTCTCCTATTCCACAACGTTCTGTTCCAGCTCCAGTTCCAGCGCCAGTTCCAGCGCCAGTTCCAGCGCCAGTTCCAGCGCCAGCTTCTGCTTCAGTCTCTGCAACAGTTCCAGTTGCTGCTCCAACTCCCACTCCAACTCCAGTTCATTCTCCAGTTTCTGTATCAACCCCGCGTTCTACAGCGTCTGCCGCCTCTGCCCAGTCACGAGCTCCGATTCCTACTACTGCCGTCGTTGATCTCCGCTCAAATGAATCGATTATCCATGATTATCCTTCTTTAAAAGCTAAGCAATCTCCTACTGCTGCTCCATCTCCTCTTTCACTTCCCCCAAGACGTACCCCTTCTGCACAAGTCCCTACCATACCTGCAGTTCCTGCGGTCCCCCCGGCATCTCCATCTACTGAAATGCTTCTTTCCCCTGTGATGCAGTCCTCTAATAGTCGGACTATTCACTCAGAACCCTCTTTGACGTCATTCTCGTCCACTTTTTCAGCTGTTTCTACTTCGTCTTCTGCTTCTACGTCTCCCTGCATGTCTTCTTCCCGCATTCGTGTACCTGACCCAATTGTTACTATTTCTCCAGCTTCTCCGGTCATTGTTAGGTCACTGGTTGATCAGCAACCTATGTCCATGTCCTGTCTCGTTCGAGTCCAAGTTCCTCGACTAGAATCGAAGATTTATACTCCGCGAAAAGCACACAGACACAATCCTGGCTTTGGGCGTGACAAGTCAAGTTCTATACACGGAATCAGATCTTTAGATGCTGCGAAGGCAAATCTTATTTCTCGTTTAGATAGGTCGTCCTTTGATAATAACTTGGACATATCAAGGTATCGTATACCGTTTTCTTTCAATTTCCATTTAACTAATCTGTCGTCTTTATAGTTTTGGGAAACTTTACAAGTGCGGAGTTGTCGGAGTAACATATTCGGGTTCCTGGCAAATGCTCCATTGCTATTTGTTTTCAAACACTTTACTATGTTTAAAGGAAGTACCTCTTGAACTTGGATCCGATCTTAATGTGTCACCACTTAGCACGCCTACCGCTCCGGGAAAGTCCTTAAAGTCACCATCGCAGCTGATTCCACATTCACTTGCCCCACGAATCAAAGTTACTCTCAGTGAGGAACTTTGCTCGGTCATGTCAGTCAGTCAAGAGCCATTCTCCTTACTACTGAACTTGAATGGAAATTTGTTCCCATTTGTGACGTTGATTTTTGAGCAGGAATCTGAACGTGATCAATGGAAAATGATGCTGGAAAAGCGTGTCCGACGACCGAAATCGGTTGCACCTCATCTGATAAATGAGAAACAGATCGTGCCTACTGTTTCACAATTTCGCGAAAAGTCGTGGATCCCTATGCACATTTCTGTAGACATTGTGATAATAATTCCTCATGCAAGCCTACGTTGCACCGATCCTGAAAGCACGAGCGCTATAAATCGTTCCATCAAATTTTTATTGGAGACTTTTGAAGAAACCGATCGTCTTGGTGTCGTCACATTTTCTGATCATCGTGCACTGTCTCTCACAGGCTCTGAGCTAAAGCCACCAACCTGGAAAGGATGGGGTCGAGTTTTTGCAGTCATTGAAGAAGACAAAGTTAAGCCTTTGAAAGTTAATTCTGGGAGACAAGATCATTTTATTATTTCGGGTGGGGATCGTGTTATTCAAGGAGTAAATCGTGCACTTCAAATTTTGGTCTCGTCATCTCAACGAAATCCTATTTCTCGGATATTTTTACTAGACAGCTTATCGCCAACGAAAAATGACAATTTTGACTTTGACCGGCATCTGGATGCCGTATTTCAAACTGTGAAACAAGCCCAAGATGTTCAAGGGACTAGTATTTACTCTTTTGGAATTGGCACTAAACATGATCCTGCGGATTTAATTCGTGTTTCGAGTGCGACCAATGGCATGTACACATATCTGCACGACTGGTCGCAGGTTCCCAGGGCTCTAGTTGGATGTTGCGGAGTTTGTCTTGCAATGTCTCATCAGGATGTTCGCTTAACGCTACGAATTCCCGATAATGCACGAGGCATGATTTTACGAATTGAAGGCGCCAACTGGGATATCATATCTGCCAATGGCCGCGAAGCAAGTGTCAGATTAGGTGATTTTGCTTTTGGAGAATGGAGAGACGTGATTGTGCAGTTAAGCGTGCCTCCTGAACCTGAATCGCCTTCAAAAGAATTGTGGGATAGACTTGTCTCCGATGTCATGAGTCTAGGAAATGTAGCACGGAAGAATAGTAGTAATAGTTTTGGAGGTACCGAATCCGGAATTGCTCCTAGAAAGTCTAATGAGGGCAGTGATTATGAAGAGCCGAAAACACCTTTATCGCAACAGAGGTTTCTCGGCTCCGACACGCAGTTACGAGCAAACACTATGGTAGAAACTGCTGTTTTAACTGCTGGAGTCTCTACTATTCATTTTGATTCATCGATGAGACGACATCGAGTGAAACATGAAGATACTTTGAATATAACATTGATATCTGCGTCCGAGACACAGTTTTCGTCTCCGACCGGAGTTGACAATCAACGACATCAATCGAGTCGAAAAAATTCTAACTCGAGTGTATCGAGTCTTACAAATCTGAGTTCACCTAATTCGCCGGAAAGGTTATTTTTAGTCCCTCCACAATACACTAACAATACCCAATTATCTCAGCGACGGCTGGAACTTTTAACTGCTCGATGCTTAGAGCGCTCAGCCGAGCTTATTATCGGCGACGAACCCGAATCAGCAGCTGCAATTCTGCGACGCACACTACGAATCATTCAGGGATTATCGCGAGGCCAGCTCCCCTCAACTCCACCACGATCTAATAGTACGGAATATTTCGAGACTAGTCCGTCGAAGAGAACCCCTCGGTCACCAGCAAAGTTAGAAGATTCTTCACAAATTAATGGGGTCGACAGATCGGTGGCGTATGTGCTAGGTCAAGAGCTTGAGCGTGTTTTGGAATGTGTTCATGATAAGAAGCTATTTTCCGCTGACGTGCGAAAGAGAGTGTCGATGGTAGTTGATATTTTGATGAAGCAAAAGGCTTGCACTTTGAACACTGAAGTGGAAAGTTTGTATTCTAGTAGGATAGATATTGTGGGTTTACTTGTTGGTCTTATTGATTAGTACGGCTTGAACAATACCATCATTTATAGCAACTTTAGTACACTCTGTAGAAATGTTATTCAAGAGTTCGCTGGCTTAGTTCATATCGGACAACTATAAATGATGTCAAGGTTTGGAGCTGAGACAAGTGATCAGAATAGGACTTGCTCCTTCAAATAGTAGCTCTGACACAGTCTGAGATTTGAAATTAAAAGATATTGTTTTTAATATATTACCAAAATGTTCTAAATGCTATGAAGAATGAGCGTAGTACTAACGCATTTCCAATTTACCCATATTCAGAGGCATAGAGGATATGGAAGCTATACCTCAGTCAAGATACTATGCGCTCATTCTTAAAAATAAGGCGGGATTTTTGGTGGAACAAAGTCTATTAATTAAACTCAAACGAATTTTCAGACATCAAGGTACTACTTCGCAAAGGGATAGTCAGTATAGCCATGCTTTTCCTTCGGGATATAAAACGTGGATCGATCATAAGCTGTCAATGAAATGTCTTGTCTGAAACGAGCAACTAGGTCGGGATTCGAAATGAACTCACGACCGAAAGCTACCAAAGTGTTTTGGGGATGTCTCTCCAAATACTCTTCAGCGGTTGTCTTAGTGTATCCACCTGCGGTGATCCAGACACCAGGCCAGAAGCTGCGATAGACGTCGGTTGTCTCGTTAACTTGCACTTCTCTGGATACGTCTCCGGACACTCGAGGTTCGACCATGTGAATATAGGCCAAATCAGGATGGGACTTGGCGATCTGAGAAATGATGTACGAGAACTGTGGAACAGGATCTTGCATTTTCATGGACTGAAACTGAGAAAACGGCGATAGACGCACTGCAGTACGATCTGCGCCGATTGCTGCGGAAACCTTGTCGATTATGTTTAGCAAAAACCTAGCACGATTCTCAATTGATCCGCCGTACTCATCAGCCCGTTGGTTGCTCATATCCTGGATGAATTGGTCGATAAGATATCCATGAGCGCCATGGATCTCGACGCCATCAAAACCTGCAGTAATAGCGTTTCGAGCAGCGGAAACAAAGGCATCTTCAAACTTGACTATTTCCTCGAGTGTAAGGGCTCGAGGAGTCTTGAGTCCTTCAGATGCGATTGCGCTGGGTCCAATAATATCCTTTACGACTGTTCCAGGATTGACACGGCCAAGTGCCCAAATCTGGGCAAAAATGGTGCCTTTGTTCCTGTGCACGCCTGCGGTAACCATTTTCCAACCAGCGATTTGCGCTTCGCTGTAGAGGCCAGGAACGTTGGAGTAGCCACCGGAGAAAGATGCTATGTCGGTAGCTTCGCTGATCAGAAATGTGCCGGGTTCGGTAGATCGCTGAGAGTAATACACTGGTGACAGATCCTCAACTGGACTGCCATCGTCACCATTGCGGAAACGCGTCAAGGGAGCGAGAGCAATGCGGTGCTGCAGGACGGAGCGTCCAACTGTAACTGGGCTGAATAAGAGAGAAGAAGACATTGTTGTTGCTCTTGTAATTGTCTAACAAGTTCCTGTTGTTGTTTAGTTATTGTGTGATGTTCTGTATCCAAATATCGGTCGGAGAGAAAATCTTCATCCTTTTATGTCTGCATCCAAGCAAAGTATTTGTAATCTACATTGTGAGTTGATTACATTACTTGATTACAATATTATCAGAATCCTTGGCCGCCTTCCGTGCTGAAGAAGACGTGCAAAGGAAGGTCATTCCCATCTCGCTCGATGACGTAGGAGAAACGTTGTGCGGCGTTCACTTGTTCCTGAAAATCTCCGGAGAAATTCTTGCATTGGGAGAACGGAAAATATTACGAATTATGGCTTTTAGTCAGCAGCTGACAATCACATAATCAGTCTATTTTTCGTAAGATTGACCTATTTGCGTATTTGGTTTAGTGCGGAACGTGGTCATTAGATGTAAGCTATGCAGCCTGTGAATCCTTGCCAACTGTGTGAGGATGAGAGAGGGAACTGGTTATCAAGCGGATTCTTCCTTGTGGACTGAGAACAGGGCAGAAACCTTGAGGACAGAGTCAAACCAGTCAAATCGAAATTTTCAGAATTATCAAGCATGACTTCTGTTCACTCAGCACTAACAACAGTAAGCGTCATTAATTTCGAGCTATTTGGGCGACTCTGCAAATCATCATCACCCTGATCCCATACTCAGCAACTACGGTATTACTGTTTAATTGATAATCTAATCAGTGTCAAAATATTGATCATCTAATCAATGCCAGCAATGCGAATTACTTTTCCTTCATTGATCCCGCTTTGTGGACGAGTCGACCGGACCGAGTTTGCCGAACGGAACAACTTTCATCCTCGCCGCGAGTCTCGGCGGTTTACACGCCGTGGCCTACGTCAACGGCTTCGCGAACGTTTGCGAGAACTACCTTTCGATCAATCAAGTTCACTCATTAGGCCTGCTTCAGCTTCTTTGCAGAGAAATCAAGTCGAAATCGAAGAGCATCAGAGCGACGTCGATGCTTACACACTCCCGCTGCCAAGCGAGCTTGAAGATTCCTACTTGTCGTATCCTACAGACTCAAACAATTATTATCTCTCGGTCTTTGCGGAACAAACTACCTTCATCGCGGGCCCGCGCCCCTCGACTCTCAATACTGGTTCTCGTACTCTGCAACGCAATCATGGGCTTAGTGGCATACTCCATGCTGAAAGTCATAGTGATCCCGTTTTTATTTCTACTGAAACCTCTGGAGTCCTCTCTGAGGAGAATGAGAACGATGACGATCTCCTTTCGTTCACCAGTGACTCTGAGTCAACTCTGAGTCTCCCGAGCAATTTTGATCAGCACCAAGAGAACCGCAATCCGTCTCATCACCAGAGCAGTGCTCTCAGCCGAGATCGCTTCCGGAATATCTCGTCAGGCATGTCTTCTAATCGTCTCTATTCTCTGGATGAAGATTTACAGCTTGTTGCTTATGCTGGCACCTTTCGTCTTCGTACTTTGTTATCACTGGCAACTAATGATATGGAAGAGATGCCTCCGCTCCGTAGGTTTTGACATTAATCATTTTTTTGAGATATGAGTTTATTAGCATATATGTAAAAAGTTTCCTGTGCCATTTGTTGGTCCTTTCAGTCATTTAAGTTATGCATTTTAGTGATCTAGGTTAAAATAATTTATTCTCTACAATAGCGCTACGCGTAAAAGACGAGTTGACGCGAATTTAGGGTAGGGTTTATGAAGGCGCGTTGTCACGCGTCTCAACAAAACTAACGATCTAAACCTTCTATCTTTTCTATCAATTTAGATAGGCATCAGTAGTTGGTTTGCATATACAATATGGCACCACCATCATCTTCTTCTTCATCACCACCATCATCGCGCGGGTCTACAGATATAAGTCGTGAGATGCTCAGCAGTCCACCTTCAAGTCCATTAGGACCAAGTCAGCTTCCCAAAAAACAGATGCCAAACCCCGAAGAGTACGCGTATCTTGAGCTTTGTCGCGAGATTCTGAATCGTGGTGAAAAGCGACTGGATCGAACAGGGACCGGCACTTATTCGCTTTTTGCACCACCTCAGATGAGATTTTCGTTACGCGACAATACCTTTCCATTACTCACTACTAAGCGCGTGTTTGTCCGAGGAATTATTCAGGAGCTGCTGTGGTTTGTATCTGGAGATACTTCCTCGCTTACACTGCAAAAGAAAGATATCCATATTTGGGATGGAAATGGATCTCGGGAATATCTTGACTCTGTCGGTCTAGGACAACGACAAGTTGGCGATCTCGGACCTGTGTACGGATTCCAATGGCGTCATTTTGGGGCCGAGTATATTGATTCAAATTCAGATTATGCTGGTCAGGGAGTTGATCAGCTCGCTGAACTAATTGACAAAATCAAAAATAAGCCATATGATCGAAGATTGATCATTTCTGCATGGAACCCGGCAGACATGCCAAAAATGGCTCTTCCGCCGTGCCATATGTTTGCACAATTTTACGTGAGCTATCCCCAAGGCGCTGAAAACAGTAAGGGCGAACTATCGTGCTGTCTATATCAACGATCTGCTGATATGGGTCTCGGTGTTCCGTTCAATATTGCCAGTTATGCTCTCCTCACAATTATGATTGCAAAGGTTTGCGATCTAAACCCAGGCGAATTTGTGCATTGTCTTGGTGACGCTCATGTCTATCTTGATCATGTTGAGGCTATGAACACACAAATCGAGCGAGTTCCCCGCGAATTCCCAAAACTATTTATCAAGCGTGACGTAAAGGATATTGACGATTTCCAGTATGAGGATTTCGATATCGTAGGCTATAAGCCAATGGGCAAAATTGAGATGAAAATGTCTGTTTAGATTAAGAATTCATATAGTCATTCTGTTATATGAGCTAGAACTTGGATTATAATACATTCTTTGGGAGAACTGCATTATGTAATCATGTTGGAGCTCCCAATGGGACAATTCAAAGTCAGGCATACTTCTGAGTAGAGATTTGAAGGAATATGCGAAAAATATTGTAATATGTCTCGTGTATTACGATCAGCCCTAAAAGGACCATATTCGATAGTGCAGAATACTAAGCTTTTTGCCGATTACATTCCGGCCATGGCGAAGCGTGGAAATAGTAATTATGGACCACTGGTCTGGATAGACTGCGAGGTGAGCTGAAAGAGCTGAATACAGAAAATAAACTAATATCAGCAGATGACCGGTCTTGATTTGAAGCGTGATTTGGTGATTGAGATTGCGTGTTTTGTGACTGATAGTAATCTTAAACTTGTGGACCAAGACGGGTTCGAAAGAGTCGTCTCCTGTCCAAAAGAAATTCTTGATTGCATGAATGAATGGTGTGTTGAACATCATGGCCAATCTGGATTGACAGATAAAGTTCTTGCTTCTACAGCCACGCTTGCTCAAGTTGAAGAGGAACTGATTGAATATTTGCGAGTTAAATGCGGGGTTGACGAGGGAAAGGGCGTTTTGACAGGTAACTCTGTTCATATGGATAAGGAATTTCTGCGGAAGGACATGCCAAAGGTAAACATGGATAACACTGAAATTAAACATAGTATTTGAGCTAACTTGTCCAGCTAATTGACTACTTACATTATAGAATAGTGGATGTTTCAACTATTAAGGAACTAGCCAAGCGACGAGATTTCCATATCTATGCGAATGCACCAAAGAAGCAGTACAATCATACAGCGAAAAGCGATATTCTTGAAAGTATCGAAGAGTTACAGTATTATTACGATACATGGCTTTTACCACGATCAAAATCTCGATCGGCTTCGAATAGTCCGACAAGGACAGAGAAAGCTTCACAACCTGCTACGACTCTGTGACGTATTCAATCAGCTCCGCTTTTCCTAATAATGCACTAGTCTAATTTGTATTGTCTATTCATTAATAATAATAACAGCGCGCGAATTATTAAACTCATATCTGCAAGAATTGTGAATCATAAAGAAAATGTGAATATTTTGACTCCCTCATTCCTCTTTCCCATGCAATCTATCAACTGGGCGGATCCATCTTCCTTAAACAACAGTCCACAAGACGAACCAGCATATACGATATGGCCATCTTCGACTCCGCATCGATTACAAGCTATGAACGCAGTTGAGGTGGCTTTCTGCTTTTCCAGATTCGAGGTCATATATTGCTCCATAATTGGCGTCAATCGCGTGGCCCAGTACCGAACAGTATCGAATTCCGGAATGTCAGCTTCCGGATCATTGTTTGTTGGATTATCACTCGCAGAATCTGAATCAGAAGCTAACCAGGCCATTGGCATCAGAATAAGATCTACTTCTCGGTCGACACAGAACCGTGCAAACTCATATGCCATAAAGGGAGCTTCAAACTCGCGAGGATTGAGATCCATACATATGCCAAGTCCAACCTTGATTTTATCTGATTCGAATTGACCCAGTTGCAATTCTAAATAACCAAAGCCGTCAGGACCTGGTACAGCACCCCATTTTTTATCCGCCTCGTATAGGAAATGTTTCCGATAATTAAAGACTGTCTTTCCCGATGGATCAACCACTACGGCAGCATTATAGATATCTGCTAGTTCTTGGCTGTCCTGTCTCTCAACTGTAGATTTTGTAACTGCCAGTTCAGGGTATCCGATAATAACATGACATCCAAGTAATTTTGCTGTCTTCTGACACCAGCGTGTGCTTGGCCCTCCAGCTGTAGGTTCAAGAACTGAAGAAATCGCAGATTTAGAGGGATAGGCGTAGCCGGTAAAGGCCAGTTCAGGAAGTATTAATATATCTGGGAAATACTTATCCCGTTGTCGACTCACTGGTCCATAAGAGTCTACCTTTTCATCCAATACAGCGGTTTGCTCGGCAGAAGAAGAATGCGGTTTTAACGACTCCATGGCTGCCCGACTATGGCATTTTGCTATTAGTTCTGAAACTAGATTGTCTGCTCGTCTGATCGTGTTCTGGATATCTGTTCCGTGATGGGCGTTCAATTGGATCACCGCAATGGAGAGCTGTTTCCGCATACTATTTGTGGCTGCTATTGTGAACATCAATATCTGGTATTGATACGTTAAATACGTTGAATCTCTCAATTCTATTTTAAGAGTTAAATCTAACTTAATTTTTCCATCTCAAATGTCCGTAGTAATGATATTTGAAGTTACCTAGATCATCCGCGGGACTGACGTCAGAGTTTTAAGCCTCCTGCCTTCGGGAGAACACCTATACAATACTTGTTCGGCACAGTATTAATTAACTGGACTTTTTGTCTACTCTTTCTTACAGCTTCCTCTTCTGTTTGTTTTGCTGGATTTTTCGATAAACTCCGCACTCTTTTATTTGTCTCCTGGTATATTATATTGTCGCCTGTAATGGTCCTACCAGATCACTACAAAGTTCTTGGAATCAAACCTGACTCCACTGCCAGCCAGATCAGAAATGCGTACAAGAAGTAAGAATATCATGTTTGTGGCTATTGAAAGAAAATTAACAGAACCAAACAGAGCAGCATTGGCTACCCACCCAGACCGATTCAACCCCGGTTCGAAGGAATCCGACGAAGCCACGACTAAGTTTCAGTCTGTTTCAGATGCATATTATGTTCTGAGTGATCCAGCGCGCAAAAGAACATACGACGAGCAATATAGAAATCGGAACCAGTACGCTAATGAACAGACGTACTTCTCCACAGATCAGGAGCGGGACAGAGAATACAGAGAGGAATTTATGAAGGCATTTGAGGAGATGTTTTCCGACGCTAAATTCGACCAGACTGAGTTTTTCCCAGGTGCGTATCCTAAGGATGATGTCCCGGAGTCATCGCCAGGGTCGGCATCTACTTCACAGTCATCAGCGACGGCCAATAATGCATCTCAACAGTCCACAGGTAAGTTCTACACGGTCGCTTCCGGATTAGCAGGGTCTGTGCTGGGATTCACAATTGCCAATGTACCTGGAGCCCTTGCCGGTTTAGCACTCGGAGCGAAACTCGGTAGTATTCGAGATTCAAAAGGGAAATCTGTGGCACAAGTATTTTACGAACTACCCCGAGAAGATCGCGCAAGAGTACTGGCTGATCTAGCACAAAAGGTAGGCTTCTAATTCTATCAGATGCAGTCGGCTGATATGTTGACAATACATTCAGATTTTCGAATCACAAACCAAATCCTGAGTCAAATCACCACGGCCGGTTGGTAGTCCTCATGGGCATATCAAACAAGTTATGACCCTCATTCTGGACTTGACCTGTAAAAACTCTTCCGCCAGAAGATTTGTCAAGTCTAGGTGTATGACTGTTGGGTAATAACCCTTCATAGCCATTGGCATTGCGCGTTAAAATCATTCTACCATCTCTATTCTTTGGTGAGAACATCTGTGTTCTTAGGGTTTGTTAGCCTTAGGTGACATAGAGCACATATGAATAAACAGCTTCTTACCCTTTGTTAATATCAGCACGTCGACTTGAAGTTCTTTTTACTGCCAGCTCAAGATGAAATTCACAGTACTCTGTGCGTTTCAAATTTACCCAATTCTTGCACGGAGTTTCCTTTTTAGTGATAGCTTTGCAAAGTCCAAAATCCTTTGCTCGGCCAATCTCAAGTAATGCATTATCCGGTTCGCCAGCAGCTTGTAGTTTGAATCCCGTTCCAGCTCTAAATTTTGCATCGGACGCGCGAGATGGTAAGATGCCAGGGTTGATAATTGCGACCAAATCACCTTGTCGAATCCGAAAATATTTATCTAGGTCACTGCCTTTGACGAAAACATCTATTTCAGTATACAAGTCAGTCAAAGTCAAGATGAAGTATCTTTTCTTTTTCATTTGCTCTTCGTCAGTGTCGTCGACCAGATCTTGTTTTGCTTTCACGTTAGTTTTTCTGAAAGCATTGTAGTGGCCGTTCTTGACTCCGTAATTGGGCTCGTTAATGGCTTGCGAAATCGTTTTTTGTTCATCTTGGGTAGATATTTTTGCGGGATACTGCTGAAATGCAGGCTTCGTAAATTTTTCTGGAGTTTTGAAATATTTAACCTCACTCTTTCTTGCCATGATACCAAATACCGCGTAATCAGCGTAGTCCGGTAACAAATAGTCCGGAGGATGGATCTCTGCAAATATTGTGGATACAGTGAATGCCTGGACATCAATCATAGCCTTATCTACTTCAGATGAAGGTATTCGGCGGTTGGCAAGATGGATCTTAGAGTAGGGGTCATAGCGTTCTATGTCGTATTGTATATGCTGAGTGGGTTGAATATGAGCAGGAAGAACAGACTTACATGCTTCAGGAACGGGTGGAGTTGAAGGTGGGGTTTCGCTTGACTTATGGCCTTCCCGGATTTCGCTCAAATCACTAGACGAATCGACATGGTTCGAATTCTTTTCAGTCTGCCGATGCAAAATTTCTGGTATAATTCTTTTGTTCAGCAGTTTACCTTGCGTGACGGATGATTTCTCGTGCATATCAACTTGGCTATGTTGTCTTTTTTCCCGCTGCTTCGACCTCATCTTTAGCCAACCATCGGCAAAACTCGAAATTTTGTCTGCGTCCTCGTCTTGTCGTGTAGCTTCTTCTATCAACCCTGCACCCGCAATTCTGGATTTACTGATACCAGATAACAGTTTTGAATCTTTAATACCGCTATAAACAGTTCCCACCCGAGCGGCAGCGGCATCTAAACGTTGCTGATCTGCACGCGCTAAGCGAGATGATTTCAAATCCGCAGATGGCGCTGAACCAAGCTTATCCGATGAGCCTTGACTGCCGTGGTCAAAAGACGTTATGCTTATACCACTTGATGGTTTGCGAGTTAATGTGATTGATTGAGCCGGCTGTTTCTCGAGGCCAAGGCGGGTTCGCGCGAGAAGTGAATTCCCTGATTTTTTCGGCGAAGGTGATTTAGGCACGAGGACGGTATCCTTGGATGTCGTGTAATTGGTCGGACCTAGAGAGGAAGCAATCGCACTGATTCGTCGTCGCGATATGATTTCTGCATCGCGTTGCCGGGTTCGAGAGTTCGGACTTGGACTCCATGGGCTTTCGATTTCGATTTCATCATCGTTTTCAAGATCGAAATCAGCTAGATTCTCGTGCGATCCACTGGGCGACATCAATGCATGATTTGTTAATGCAGAGAGCGGGATTTTTGCAATTTTATTCTGTTCGACTGAATCTGGAACATTCATTTGATCATCATCTGAGAACGGATCAGCGATCGGCTGAGTATCTTCATCAGCTATATCTGTAGCTATGGATGGATTTTTTGAGCGCTTCGGAGTCGCGGGAACAACTGAAGAATTAACAACTGATGGCTTCCTCTTCCGGTTTTGTTTCGCTTTTAATAAGCGAATTCGGGCTTCAACTTGCTGTTGCTGTAACCTAATCCGTTCTAATTCAAGTGCCGCCAATTCTATATGCGTTAGCTCCGAACAAACCAGTCATGTTGATACGATTATACCTTCTTCTTCTTCCAAGCTCCATTCTGCACCATAATTGTTGTTCTTTATCATCCTACTCGCCAGCTAAAATTCCAGCTTCTCAACCAGTTAAATTTCGAATTGATATTTCCCCTAGCGCTCCTTAAAGTACGCGTTCAGTCGCGTCAACTCCCAAAGACGCGTTAATCACGTGATCAATTTTTGTATTTCCAAATCAATTCTACTTCTAATTCCATGGGCAGTCGCGAATATATTCAGAGGAAGAAAAAGCTAATATGATATTGTTATGTCCTGAAAATGCTGATCCGGAGACTGAAATAGTCATTCTTACCTTACCTGATCCGCGAACAGGAACGCGAACACGATATTTAGTAGCCGGAACTAAAATCTGCGAATTTACCGTTGTTGATGGATCATCTTTATCTGCACCTCATTCGATTCTTTTGCGACCCGAAGAAGGCGATGACGGGCATGTTGAGTCTAGTCCAAAGTTACACTTAGCCACCCCGGTTGATCCTGTATTTTTTATCATCCCTGAACTTCGGAAAATGTATCCGCGATTTAGATCCTGGGATGATATTTCCGACTCATTAGCAGCTGAATTTCCAGATATCGATCGAGTCGCCATGATTCTCGAGAAATCTGCAGATAAAGTCTCCGACCTTCAAGAAATAGGCACGGAGTTGTTTTATCGGCTGTCGGAAGAGAAAGTTGTGCGTTTGTTGTTGGCCAAAATCAAAAAGATGGCGCAAAGTTTACCAGAGTCGCTTGTTCGTAAGCATATCGACAAAATGCTTGGCTGTCGGTCAAAAGATGAAGAGACAAAGAAAATGGAAATTGTGGCCAGAGAACGAGTCGCAAAAAAAATAATCATCAATTACATCCCGCATGACCTCACCGTTCAACTAGAACCTCATTACAGAGAACAAGAACTACAATTGGATGCATTCATAGCTAAAGTGGCCAAACAGCGAGAAGAAGAGCTCGCTCGGCATGAGATGGTTTCTGGTCGTAATAAACGTTCCCGTACTCTGGAAGACCAAGACCGCGAGTCTGAAAAAAAGTCGGCAAAATTACAAATACCGAAAAAGAAGAGCAGCAAAGGTGTGAAACAGTTACGGAAGGTAGATACGAGTGGCATGAATAAAATCAATTCATTTTTCAAAAAAGTTTGATTTGAAGATTAATATGATATCCATTTTTGTCTATATACAGTTATACTTATATATATATAATACAGTTAGTTGGACAAACTAGATCACATAAAATGTTGTAATATGAGGGCGTAAGACTGTGTAATAGCTATTTTTATTCTAGTTTCGTGTCCACCAATTACCGTTCGTATGACAGACTTTTCCTGCAAAGACAAACGAGCCACCAATAATCATTACGATACCTGCGAATAAGGCAGTGCCATAGTAGGACCCACCTGCAGCAGTGATGAGAGCACCCCCAATAGGACCGCCAGACAACGTTGCAAAGGACATTACTGTGTTGACAGTTCCAAGTCGAGCTCCGATTTCAGCTGCAGGAGTAATATCGGCGATAGCAGAATGCCATACGGAAACCGCAGCACCGGAAAAGAATCCATATAGCACAGCATATAGAACAACAGTTGCCGGTGTCTTGGCTGGAATCCACAACGCAATCGTGAGAATACCGGAAATGATTGAACACCCCGCATAAGTATTAAAGCGACCCAGACGATCAGCAAACATGCCGGGAATGATACGGCCGGGAATCGATACAGCATTCAAAATTGCAATTAGGTATGAAGCAAGATCGGGAGAAATGCCGTTCGAAATTGCATGAGCAGGAATAAAGTTCATGGGAACAAATACACCCCAGTAGATGAAGAAAATGCCGATAGTAGTTAAGGTGAAGGGACGGTAGTGGAAAGGAGTAACGTAAATCTTGTACACGTCGATTTTGTGGTATCCCGGAGGTGGGACCCGAGAAGTCGTTAATAGACAAGAAACAATAGAAATCGCAAGTAACGCGAATCCAATTGCACGAAGAGCCCAGCCAAAACCAGCGCTATGCTCTACGCTGTTGAAAATAAAGGGAATAATCACACCGCCGAGAGCAGATCCGGCGTTGCCAATACCAAACGCAGTCGCACGATATTTGTCGAACCAGGACGAAATAGCAGGTGCGCAAGCATGGAATATAAGCGCTCCGCCAATTGAAGTAAGAACTCCCTGAGTAAGAATGAAATGGGCATATGTGGATGAAATTGACGTGAGCATAATGCCAACAGTCATAAGAATGGTTCCAGGAATGATCAATGGCTTAGGTCCAACAATATCGTAGACCGCTCCAACAGCAAAGGCGAGAAAGATGGTCAAGAAAATCTCCATCGAGGTTATCCAGGATATTGTTGAGGGCGAATAGTTATAGAGCTGGTGTGTCTGATAATACTCTTGAAAGATTCCGATGGAGACGACATAGCCAAAGGTCGTGAGCATTCCTGCGGTGGCACCTGTAAGAGAGAGCCATGCTCGAATACCTTGATCAGTAGGAGGTAGAGCAGTCTGCTGGCCGAACTCAGTCTCTACCAGCGCAGCCTTTTCGGCGTCAAGAAGAGAGGTGTTTTCGTCGATTGCAGTTGAAGAGCCTGAGGAGGTAGCTGGACGATGATATGAGTAGTCTGACTCTGCCTCCAGCGACAAGGTGGACGAGACCTCGACTTCCAAAGGATTTCCCATGTTGGAAAAGCAGAAGATATATAATCTTTGAAGTCTGGGTTGATGAACCACAAGAGTTCAAAATGATGGAGAACGAACACAAACAAGTATTTGAAGGGACAGTCGAGAGTATGAGCTCGTCCCGACTTGTTTAGAGCACACCTAGGCCGTCTGTTGGGAGAACGGAGTCAGGTTATTTTGGCCAAACTGGGCTTCTAGGGAAGCGCAAGGATCTCTTTGCTGGCAGCTGAGGGGTCTACGCGATAACACGATAGGCAGACGAACCGAATACGAACAGGATGGTGTCCAGCCGACGACAGGCAGATCAATGAAATTTGCAAACAGTAGTGTAAGCAAGACAAATTATGGGAATCAAGAGTCTATAAAGATACCACCGAACAGACAATCCGAACACAATAGTCAGCGCGATCAAGAATCAACAGCAGATCGAAGCGGACTTTCGAGCCCATTCAGGAAGTGGTTTGTGCATTATCGCAGAGACGACGATAGATAGAACCAAGCGACTCGCGACGATTAGATTAGGGCCATCCAGATCAGGTCAAACCAGAGATCGGTGAACATCGAGGGCTTCGTGTGAGCTTACAAAACCCAGGCGTCTGTACGTTTGTATTATCGAGGTGTTTGTACCTATGCAAGCGTAAGGTTCTCGTGCTTGAGGAAAGATACTGGGAACGGGGTCTGAAGGTGGCGTTAAGCTTAATCTGGTAGTGTGGCCGATTACTGGGAGGAGAGTGCAAACGTTAACTGTAAGCTTGCGTTTGTGGACGAGCCGGACTTGATTAGCAGGGAAGACACAGCTGGAGAGGAAGAATCTAGCTGAATACGGACGGAGTAGAGGCGTAGACAAAGCCGAAGAGGGAGAAGAGATGACGACGAAAGCGGTGGCGAGTAGGACTCTAGCTGGCTTGAGCGGTCAGGAGAGAAAGAGAGAAGACGACCTAGAAGGAACAGAAAGCAAAGCAAACGGGTAGCCAAGGTGTGACTGGACACTAGTGAAAGGGGGTCCAAGGTAGGGGAGATAACGACGGTCGTCGTGCCGTGGGAAAGGACGATACCAGCCAGGGCGAGCACCTGGACTAGAACGGGAACGGGGAACGGGGAACGAGAACGAGAACGAGTATCAGCAGGGAGGGGAACAGAAAAAAAGTAGTTTTGCAGATGTGGCAGACCCTGGCCGAACTGACCGACTGTAGAGACAGTAAGCGGAGACGGTGAGAGAGCATGTCAGAAGAGCTCGTAACGGACAAAATGACAGAGGATTGGCTGAGTGATCGACATCATAGGGTTCTCTAAGCGAAGAGCGGACTAGCTCTGATCTGCAAAACTTGGTGCTGCAGTGTCTCTGGTTGTGATTGCAGAAAGAAGCAACTACGCGGTGCTGGACAGCGACATACAGAAATGAGGCCCTGCGTTCCCTGCGTTCAGCGCACCGCCAATCTTGCAGCTGGGAAATGCTCGGGGAGGACCGAGGGGGGCGAGACAGACCGAAGAGGAGCCGTGCTAGCAGAACAATTGGCTAGAGCGCTAGTTAGCTCGAACAGCAGTCGGACGGGAGCCGGAGTTTGTGGACAATTCGCTTTTCAGGACGGTGAGGGAATGATTTTTATGGTTTTAAAAGGATTCTATCCCGTTGCAGCCAGATGGGCACAACGTTGGACCGCAGCTACTGGACATTGACGAGAGCGGTATTGTGCAGCACATTTGCTGAGAGAAGAGACACGGACGGGAGAGCCGCGACGGATGACGGGCGAGGACAACGACGACAACGACGCAACGACGAAGACGCGACGACACGACGCAGGCCACGACGCAGACTAGAGAAGATTAGGCAAAGAGGCGAGAAATGAAGAGGCAAAAAAAACAACAAAAAAACAAAAAACAACAACAGAGCAACGTTTTGGTGGTCTGCGAGAGTCAGAACCGTGAGTGCGAGGGACGATTTCAGCAGTGGTCTACGCAGAATAGTCATCTCAAAGGGCGGTAGAGAGCTCACTCGGGCGAGCAACCGAGGAGGCGTAAGCGGGGTGCGAGGACTGCGCGAACCACGAGACAGATAACGTGAGAGCGGAGGGATGGGGGAGCAAAAGCAGGAGAGACAAAAGGACTAAGGTAGTTGGACAAAGACAGACTGACAGGAATGAGGACGACTGAATTCGGTTCGACAAGAAGAAAGGGAGCGCAAGAAGGGAACAGGAGTAAAAAAAAAAAAAAAAAGAAGGCCATTAAAAAGGGCTGTTGGAAAGGCTTAAAAAAATTCCAGACTGAAGGTAGCAGACTAAACGCACTTGAACAGGAAGTTGGAATAGTAGTAATATTGTAGTATAGTATTTACATGCAAAGAATCGCAACAATGCTCTGGAATTAACGTATGGCAGGGATGTGAGAGCACTGTAGAGGTAATGTGGAAGTAATCTACAGTGATATGAAGTCTAATTGACGTCGGCATTGACATGCCTGGGACAGCGATGTGCAACCGGACTGCGCAGCTATGGAGCGAACCGAGATTGCAGAAGCGAATGTCTGTTTCCAGAAAGACACGACACGCGATGTCTCGATCGCGGTCAGAACCGACCGATCCGAGTGTGTGCGGTCTGATTCGACGAATAATCGAGCGCTTGTCAGACACCGGAAGGATCGATGAATGCATATATGAAGATGGATATGGATATGGATATGGATATATATATATCCATATATATGTCCATCTCCATTTCCATATCCATATCCGTATCCATATCCGTATCCATATCCATATATAATATGACTATCGTCATTATTAATAGCAGCATCTGCACTGTAATTTTCACTCAACCACTGCCTAGCCTGTCCTGAAGGTACCGAGGTCACATATTACATAACGCCTTACTCCATCAGGGCTGGCGCTTGCTGCTGCAGCAAAGCCAGGGGCCATCCCGGACAGCCACCAGCTTAGCTAGTGAGGTTTTTGCCTCGCTGGTGCTGCCGTAGCAGCCAGGACCAAGGCGGCGTTAGTCCAGCGGTGGACTTCGTACAGTAGAGCAGACGACGGTAGCTGAGCAATAGTAGCAATAACCTTACTCTTAGACGTCGCCGCCGTCGGAGCTGCAATGAATATGCGTGCCATCGACTGTCAAAGGCAATTTGATCAGAATTTGTCATATTTACCGCTGCTCTGAGCTGTCTGATCGGCTGGTCTTTGTGGTTGCGAGAGTCTGGCGCGCAGACAGACCGACAGACAGAAAGGTAAGCAGCCGTCTAAGCAGCCGTCTGAGCAGCCGTCTACTCCCACTCAGATACTGCGGTCCAACCAAGTCTGGCAGTCTATAATTACACCAGCATTCTTTGCTGCACCGCCTGAGCTGCTTGCACTTCCGGGATCGAAATTAGACACTATTGTGGACAATACGGCTGCATCGCAGTATCTTTCGGTCGCTACACACCAAGACTGACCAGATTTGTAGAGTCTATAAGCACAATAAAAAAGAAAACAATCAAATTGAGCAGCAGCGCAACCAGCGCAACCAGCGCAACCAGCGCCGCCGTACCCTTCTCCCGCACACACACATGTTATAATAGCGCAGTCTCAAATCCCAACGTTAAACCACCACGTAAGTCTCCAGTCTGTCGCCTGTCGGAGGTGGTGCAGCAGCCGCCTGTCGTCACTGCTGTGTGCACTGCTACCCTTCGTTTCCATTTCCCTTCTCTCCCCCGTGCCGACCATTTTATCCGGCCCTTTTATCTACTTTCCCTTCGCTCCCTTTCGATTTATCTTTCTTGCCCGTTCATTGTTCTGCTTGTCTGCTTCTCGTCGCCTTCTCTTTTTTTTCCAAGTATTTCTCGTCTCGTTTTTGTGGTTTGGACGCGAGAGCGTCTTTGCCTCTGCGCCTTCCTCCTCCTGTCTACTCTTCCTCGCTGCGCAAAACTCTATACCCTGCGTGTACGGCGACGGCGGCGACGACCACAACCACATCCACGTCCACGTCCACGACCAGGTGTGCAACAACTTCCTCTTCTAGTCCTTCGCGACTCGGGCAATCAGAGCATTTCTGCTCCTCGTCTTTTGTTTGTTCTCTTTTTCCTGCTATTTTTCTTCACTTTCGCCCGCAGATCGTCCTTCTGCTCTCTCTTCTACCCGTCTTCTAGCGTTTTCGCACCCTTCTTCTGGTCGGTCCGTCCGCGCCAGAAAATCAGTCTCTGTTCATAATTCCTTTCTCTCCGACAAAAACCTTTTCTCCCACAGTCATGATCCGCCGATGGCTGCACACAGTCGTCACGTTTGCGACAATCACCATCGTGCTTATGACCCTCTCGGTCTTAAATAACGCCATAAATCAGAAAAACTCGGCCTCTGCCCTGTCTTCGCAGCTGGCCTCTCAGACAGACTCCTCTCTTCTCGATCCGCTGATATCAGATGCTAATCTGAATAATTTCCCAAATCAACAGAATCCTGCTTCATCAGGAGACCAGGAGTTTCCATCTCTGCCGGCGGATCATGGCAGTCTCAGTGGGCCTGCCGTCGACGAAAGTACTCTTCGCACATCCCCTCTCGCTCCCTTACCTCAGCGTCTCTCGGACGCGCCCGCACTCTCATCGCTGCGCATAAATGATCCTGTCAGTAGGCAAGATGTCGACTCCGCCGCTGCTCCCCATCAACCGGCTCTCAGCGACTATCCGCTCGAGCCCTCGTCGAATATCAACGGCGCTGACAGCTCGCGCAGCTCTTTGGATACTACTAGCGGTCTAGATAGTGTGACCAACGATAATGCTGAAGGAATCTCGGCTCTGTCGCAGTTGCAGACTCCGCCGAGCTCTGTGGCCTCAGATTTCCAGCAACAGCTCTTATCCGCCGGTCTACGACAGAACTCGCTCTATGAGGATACGCTGAAATTAAGCAATTCACCCAATCCGCTGAGACTGCTCATGACCGAAAACGGTGGTGCTCATGAGGAAGTGCTGGCCTCGCTTATCTATGCATTCGCGCAGCTGCCAAACTCGTACATGTATCAGTATCTGCTGCGGCCGCGGTTCAACATTGAGGCCATAGTCGAAGGCTTTGGACTGAATAATGTAGCGCGGCATCGGTTGAGCAAAGAGCTTGTTGCTGATGCATCGGACTTTGTCATTCCTGACATTTTGATTGCAGCAACCTGTGAGAATGATATTGCAAACCTGCGTAAACGGATGCAACCTATGCTCGGAAACGGCACACATTTATTCTGCACAATTCATCACACCGACCGATGGAATTCGACCGGCGATGGCAAGTTTAACTACAACGCTATCAAAGAATGGGTTCGCGCTCAACAAGTTACCTTTTTATTTTTATCGCCGCATACGCGGGATACCATGATCCGGGATATTCTGCCTACATGGGACGAGGAGGACCGGTTTGTAGCTGAACAGTTCCAGGTGTTTGTGCCTGTGTTCCCATTACCAGGACGGATTCCTTCGGCCCCGGAAAACGTAATTTCGCGCACAGTCAAGAGCGAGGGCGAGCTTTCGTTTAGTATGCAGGGAAATTACGAGTCCGATCGACGAGATTATGAGGGTGTCTTTAAAGAGCTAGAAGAATATCATCGTATACAAGCAGCACGCGCGAGTGACTCGGACTTGAGACCCGCAGTCAAGCTACATTTAATCGGCAGCGGCAGGACACCGGAGGTTCCGGCTGACATTGAACAGATGGTAGTGTTCGACACGCGACTCCAGTTCCCAGAATATTACGAGCTGCTGTCGTACTCGTCTGCGTTGCTGCCAGCGTTCGCGACAGAAGGCTATTATTACACAAAGGCGTCGAGCACAGTTCCGGCGAGTCTGATTGCCGGAGCGCCTCTGATCTGCCAGCGCAGACTGATGGACACATATGCATATCTGACAGAAGATGTGGTATGGGTCCAAGAAGAAGGTGAGACCGAGTTCGATGTTGTTTCTCGGATCACAAACTTGCCCTTAGAGGCCATTTCCGAGCGCAAGGAGCGAGCATACCGACGAAACATGGATCTAGTGCAGGAAAATGTGCGGTCGGTGCAGGCTTGGAGTTCGCGACTGCCGTATGACGTGCAGCGAGCAGGGAACGAGCCGTTACGTGAAAATTGGGAATGGTATGGATAGTGAACGAACAGCATACTTATAGATGTAATATAATTTTTAGTCATTTTAGTTCATTAATTATTAGTTATCAGTTATTAGCTGCTAATGAAACAAACATAATTGCATTGATTCGAGTATGGACTGCGCTGTAATGTAGAACTAAGCGAGGCCGAGCGCTTCTTTGACGATTTTCGAGGTCTTCGCCCAAATTCCCCAAGATTCCCCAAGATTCCCCAAGAAGCGCCGGTGGAAAGAAAGAAGGAGATTATATATTAAAAAACAAATATTTATTCTTGTAAGTACAAGCATCAACGATAAACTACATATCGCTCCGCAACCTCGACGTTACTCTCAGTCACCGAATATCTGCAACATGTCCTCCATACAAGATTCCATCTCTCCCCACCTCTCCGCCTAGCACCATAACGGCTCTCAACCAGCGTCCGGCTGACTGCGCCCTCTACACTCATATTAGCTAATATATTTTATTCAGGAACATGATTACCTAATCGTCGATTAGAGGACCGCCAGGGCGCTGATAAAGACCGGACCTGAAAAATAGCGCATGAAGCAGCACATGCAGAGTCGCCCCCTTTTCCTGTCGGAGTGGACAGTTTTGGCAGTTTGGTGGACTAAACGCGCGCAAACAAGCTCAAAGAGGCCCAAATAGACCCAAACAAGACATTCAAACCCCCTATTTTATCATGGGCACTGCAAAAATGGTCACAGATTTGTACTTTGTAGAGGCCGGCTGTTTTTAGTATGCAGGTTTGGGAGTAATGAGGGCAGAATGCAGCTGGGCAGGATGTTGCTGGCGGGTGCTGCAGCACCATTTCAACGCTGGGAGATTTTTGCTTCATTTCTGTCTGCTAGAGCAAGACCAGGCTTATTCCGCTTCCGTTTTTCTGCATTCTCGTTTTCTCGTCGTCCGGTCAGCTCTAACTTGTCGAGTCTTCAGTTGCTGGTTTTCATTGCCGTCGTTCTGTTGTAGGTGCGATTGTTGCCAGGTTTGTTCGTTCTCGCTCGTCTCTACCGCTCCCGCATACTGGTGCTGTGATCGCGTACCTCTGCACGGCTGATCTTCGCGCGCGGTCTCGCTCCCACCTACTACCATCCACACGCTCTTTTCCTCTTCGCGCTCGTCACACTTCCTCCTGCACTCAATTATTCGCGCCAAATTTTCTCTGCACGCACAATGATTCGTCTAAGCAACACCAGCAGCACTGCGTATGTCATCGGCGCGCTGCTCTCGCTCTTCGTCGTCCACTTCTTATTCTTCTCCTCTAATCTCTCGGCCGCAGACATGTTCTCTCCGACGGCCTCGAACGGCGACGCTCCCCCCCTCGGACTCAGTGCCGCCGACCTTCGCACAGCACATTCTCACTACCAACAGGTCGTGTCCGGCGCCCAGGCTCCTCTTCGCGACACGTTCGATGCTTTCCAGGAGTACAAGTACAGAGACATTTGCCGCATGTCCTCGCTTGATCTCCACCAGCCGTTCGAGCCCTTGTGCAAAGACAGAGAATCTCTTTTGACCGCCATGTCTTCCGGTGGACGTATCGGCATGGATGCGCCCTACATGCCTCGAGACTGCGACATGCGCTGGTACACCACCGAGGAGGCCTGTTCCGTTCTCGAGAAGTTCGATCGTGTGTCCATCGTCGGCGACTCGATGATGCGTCAAATGCTGGGCGCCCTCTATGTTATTCTGCGCAAGAACCTCGGCTATGGCGGCGTCACAGACTGGAACTTTAGTGATCAGGAGAAGGCAGATTGTTTCTGTAATGCTCAAGTCAACGTAAAGTCTTGCTCCATGCAGACCATCTACTCGTCCAAAGATATCATCAAGTGGGACCCCAACTCCTTTGCGTGTGATCCCAAGAAGGTCAACATCTTAATGAATCTACAGGTCCGCTTCCCCCAACCGGAAGACGAAATTAAACGGTATGCCGAAGATCTTGGTGGTGTCCCCGAGAACGCAAAGGTAGCTTTTATTTACGGTCATGGTCTTTGGAATGATCTCGATGTCCAAGCAACCCTCAATTTCCTCGAACGGTCCGAATCCGGCGTCAAGTTCGCTATCCCCGGTTTCCAGAATGGTAATCCAAAATATCCCAAGCTCTTCATCACTCCTAATGCAGCCGGCCCTCGTAAACAGGACAGTTTCATTTTGACGCAAGGAAATAAGCCGTTGATGATGTTTGAGCAGTCCATGTACACCGTTTTACCTGAGCGTGGATTCGACGTTTTGGGAACCTGGAACATGTCCATCCAATCTTTATCTCTTGATGGTGTTCATTGTGATATCCGAGGTAATCTTATAAAGGCGCAGATGCTACTCAACTGGCTGGACAAGGTCGGCTCTGCATAATTGCTTGCTTCTATGTTTGTTCAATCAATTCTATATGACCTATGTTTTACTCCCGGCTCGCATTGCATTTTTATTGTCTTTATCACGACTTTGTTTCTACTATTATTAACAATTCCTTTTTGGTTTTTGGTTGCTTACGGCTATATGTTTTTGCGTGTGTTTATATATATATATAGTGTTGAAATAAAAATATCTGGGATATCAATATCTAATTGTAGTGGGGTCAAGTGCTAGCGGCTGGTTCATCTGTACGACGTGGCTGGGTCCCGTTGCTCTTCTTCCCTACTATTGAGCTTTCATCCTGAACTGTCACGCCCAGCAGCAGTAGTACAAAATATCACATACAGTCAAATTAATTTAGACGACTATTATATCAATTGTTTTTTGTCTCGTTCTTTATTTCGCAACAGAGATTAATCGAGTTAGGAAGAGATTCCAGATGGTTCCCCGGAGACGCGGTCGGACGGCATCGACGGCGGCGACGGCGAACTTCGTGTCTGCGCATCTATCCACAATTGATGATTTCCTTACCTCTGTTATAGTAGACTCGTTATACTTTTGGTCGCATGTTCACAAAGTACATCCGGCGCGTCGAACACCACGAGGACCGAATGTGAGGGCAATCATTAATATCATTCAAACAAGTTCACCTGAAGAGCTGTTGCCGCGATTTCTGGCGCTTCCCCAGATAAGGTCATATATTGCAGGTCATACGACTACGACGCAGCTAGCATTTAAGAAACGACTGCAGATCGAGTTTGCGTCTCATGCAAAGAGATATCTGGACATATACTCACGGTCTTGTCCGTTCGAGGTCGCGACCACCGAACGATATCGGCGTGTTTCAAAGCGGTCAGAAGCATGTGTGTTAGCGAGAACACGAATTCCGGCAGATACTCGAGTTCCTTATTTGGTAGGCAAAATGGTCATTCTCGGCGCAGATGATGAGAATGAACTGTTCAGTGAAGGCGACGAGGATAGTAGTCAAGATGAACTGCGGACAAGGGATAACCAAGCTGACTACCAGAGTTCAGGGTTTTCTGCGCGAGACAGAAAAAGGTTGAAGCGAGATTTTAGTATTATCTACAGTCATAGATTAGGACACGCTTGTCTAATGCTTGGTCCAGCGCGATTTGTCAATCATGACTGTAAACCGAATGCCAAATTCGAAGCGCCCGCTGCCACGGCAAGTACCAACACTAGTCATTTTGGAGCGAACTTAGATAATTCAAACAGCGTTGCTCTAGTGTCTCTCACTGATATCGAGCCAGGACAGGAGATTACAGTCTCTTACGCTGACAACTATTTTGGACTGAAGAACAGAGAATGTTTATGTGCCACTTGTGAGCGTCGCGGGACAGGTTTCTTTGGGAAAAAACGCAAACGTCGTCACCATCGTCGTCAAGTTCAGCGATCAGAGTCATCGACCTCGACGTCGTCGAATTCATCGAACCAGACTGATGATCAGGCTGACATAACTCCAGACACATCTATGGACGAGGATTTAACGGACAGCGAATCTGAAATATCCTATTCATCTGACATTGACTCTGACGTGCAATCTATAACACGATCTACTTTTCCAAAGACTCGAGCTCGGAAAAGGCTACAGTTGGTTCGTCGGGAACAAGAATCACAAGAACGAATGACTAAATTGATCCAACAACACCGCGAATCCCAACGACTATTACAACTCAAGGAGCAACAACTACAGCGGGACTTGCAAATTTCTAAGTTTGGTCATAAACTTGAAAATGGGCGTCGCAGATCGACTCGGCAGGTTGTACGGACCAAACCAAAGGATTACGAAGAAGTAGTGAAGTCTTTGTCAGAGCGAGATATCGGATACAATAATGTCATCGGTAAAGACCGCGACAACGGAAGTGATGTTGAGGAGAAAAGAGGGAAAGGCGAAGGTCAAGACGAGTTTATCAACTCCTGGAACTCGGTCAACGCATTGATGTACAACGCATATTGGGGTTCTGAGCAATCCACCGCGGAATCAAGACACTCAAACACAAGGATTGAAAACCCCTTAGTTCCCTCAAATACTCCTTCTTTCGAAATCCGCAAATGTCAGAACACTGAGTGTAACTCCCAATTTTTACTGGGCTTAAATGAGCGGGCCGACCGTCTACAGAAATCTTGTCAGTTATACGTCGATCGATATTCTCGGATCCAGACTCCTCTGGTATGCTGTCGATGTAATCGTCATGCAGCGATTTATAATTTACCATGGCCTTATGTGGATGCAACCGTAAAAGTCGAGTCAGTGAAGAAAATCGGCAAGAGATGCGTGCGAATAGAGGAAGAGCATGCGATTAAGAGAGTGGGCTACGTGGAGTTATAGTTATAGAACATGTATAATATATTTAATGTACTTTACTGCACATATGCACAAATATCTTCCACATCAAGCATTTGGAAGTGGTATTTGCGGAGTTCCGCCACGCGAGCCATCTTTTACCAAAATAACTTTTTCTCTCCAAGCAAACTTGTCCAGCAACTCTTGCGCGAGCGATTTTTCAATACAGCCTAAGGCATACTTGCCTACGACCGGAAGAAACTTAAAACCATGACCACTGCCGCCGGTCGCGATGAACAAATTCTCGTATCCTGGTGGATAATCAAACAGGAAATCCTTAGTTGGTGTATCAGTGTACCAGCATATTCTTGTTTTCTGAAACGCTTTCTTAGCAAATTGAGGGCCCAGAAAAGTCGTCAGTCCATGTCTTATACAGTCTGTAGCATCATCGGGCAGAGTAGTTAAATGCTTAGGTAACTCGCCTGCGGAAAAATTTACCGGCTGGGGTTGCGATGAAAGACGAGTTGGATCGAGCGCTGTAGGTTCAAAATTTGTATATCCAAATGAATGTCGAGCGGCCTTGATAACTCGATCCCGCGGATGAGGTGGGAAAATATAGAATCCGGTTTTGAAGTTGATATATATTGGTAGTTGGGAATATTCAGCAAACTCTTCATCAGTATCAACCGGAATGAACGCAACGGGTTGACCAGTAGCCAATGCACGAGACTGCGTGTCGAACAGCGAATCTGTCCAAGCACCCGTGGCCAAGACCACAAAGTCAGCAGAGAGAATTTCATCTCCTTCAAGCTTAATTCCAGATACTTTTTCTTTCTTGTCGGAATGAACGATTGAAATCATGGTTCCAGGAACAAATTTTGCTCCTCGGCCAATACACTCACGGAACAACGCTGCGACAGCTTCATTGGCGTCTGCCCATCCGGCTTCATACGAGATGTACCCGCTATGACTGTTTAGTGCATCTGCATACGGCAATCCCAGGGTTTTCCTCGCATCTGCCCCAGTTGGTAATCGAGCAGCTCGGCCATTTAATTTCTTGACGTTGTTGTACGCTTGTTCGAGATAGTCATTCTCCCCGTCTTCATTTGGCGTCATGATTAGCATCCCGCACTCATGAAATGCCTCTGCAAGCGCTGCATTGCTCCGCCATTCAACAAGTGCTTCCCTTGCCATTGAAGCGTATATCAAATCATCGTAGTCTGCTCGCACAATCCGCGAAATATCGCTCGACGAACCATCCGGAACGGGAGGTGTGGTCCGGTCAACAATTGTCACGTCTTTGTAGCCAGATATGAGCATATGATACGCCGTCGAAAGACCAAACGCTCCACCTCCGACAATTATGATCTTAGACTCCTTAGTTGGACCCATGTTAAGCGGTTTGACAGTGATTTAGAATCAGCTTCACTTATTTTCTTGATCAGCTTCCCCGGTCCACTTTTATACCTCCATAATGATCCGATTACCAGCACAGAATAGTACCCTAACCAGATATGGTTCCCTATTCAGATAATTAGTATGTAAACTACAGTTTCTGGTCCCTTCTGTTTTCCTGAATCATGAGTCATTGCGTGTTGTGACGTGGACGGATACAGGTTTGAAAAGCCAGCTGAGCAAACATCTAAATGTTATTAGCTATTTGCAAGTCCGGAATTCTGCTATATCGCTTTGTTGTCTAGATCGATAAAACAAATTTTGCGAATTGTCTTGCCAGCAAAGCTTAAGCCAGATAACTACATTCCTGCTCTTTATGCTGAAGACTCAATTTATCTCTGGTTGGTCGATATATAATGAAGAGCTTGATGAATTATTTATCTAACTATAGATCGATTTTAAATTCAAGTATTCGTAATATAAAGTTGTGTATTTCTGGTGGTAATTTCAACAAGTCTGAAACAAGATTATACATTATACAGAAATAATAACGACCTTATATCTCGGTCTGTGCAGAATTGTCGCTGCCAGAGGCGAAGACCAGATACGCATAAATCTCTCAGCTTTGACCGCCGTCTCTTTAGCTTAGGTCTACAAGTTCCATGAGCAAAAGCGGCTCATGAGTACTATCAGTGTGTCCGTGCTAAATCCCAGACCAATTCCAAATCATTATCAGCTTTAGCTTTAACAAGACGAGCGGAGACTACGCGATGTTATCTCTAGAGGTATCTCGTTTATTAATATTATGCTTTCTATATCACTACTTAGTAGAAGGTCGATGCCAATTCTAAATCATCTGCGTTGAGGAAATCGGATCCAAGACCGATAACCTGGCGGTAAAGCGTATTACGGGTGGAGACGGGCCACCATGGGACCTCCCAGAATCGAGTATAGATGCCGAGGTTATGAGCATTTTCAATCAGCTTGGCAACAAGGTCATACTGGGTCTGGTTGAGACCTGTAGTAGCAATATCTCCGCATATAGACTGAAGAGAACCCGAAGCAATGGGGGAAACCCAGCTTGGATTTGCAGTATCGTTCAGATTGGCAATAGGCCCATCATAAAAGTAGAATCGCTCTGACTGAGAAAAAATATAGTCATAAGGACTATTTCCTGTTCCAATAACAGTGATGGGGCCCGAAACTACGGACGAGCCATTATAAGTGGTTAACCATCCCTTCTCTTGCAAAGGCTTGAGAGCCTCCTCGACGTAAGGCCAGGTCGCATTGCCATCAGTTTTAACATCGATAAAGAGATAAAGAGTAGCAGCCGAGTTTGTATCCCAAATACCACTAAATATTGTTAAAATGAGTAATCTCATAAACGCGTAAAGGCTTACTTGACTGAAGTTTCCGTAGCAGTATAAGAGTTATTTGGATTGTTGTCGGTCAAGATAGAAACCAAAGGATCAATATAAAGATTGGCAAGAGTACGCTGAGTATTGAGCGCTGCCTGGTGATGGCCGACATAGAGAGTGTCATCTCCGTCGAAATGCCATACATCGGCCTCAACGGACTGTACACCATATGAGAGTGCAGTGTACAGGGGAATATCACGCCAGTAATCATTGTGCGAGTGGATACCCTTGACAAAGATGTTACGGGTAACATCAGATGAATATTTTGTGTTGATTCCTCCGGTGAGAGATAGAATCTGAGTAGCAATGGGCGTCGCAGATACAACACCTGCCATAATGGCGGCGCCAGCAATGGCAATGTTTAGCTTCATTATGAACTAGAAGCAAATGGTGAAGCAGACTGTCTGGATAAACAGTTCTCAAGTCAAGCAAGAAGGAAATTCGTGCCGTCTTTATACTTGTTCCAAAAAAGAGGAGAAAGCATACACCATTCTCCTTAATGTGACATCAGAAAATGCCATGCGACTTTGCCATGCGTCGCTCTCTTGCTTAACCTTAGCAGAGCCCAGTTCAAGAGCATGCTGATTTAAGATTGGCTAGGTGAACTTTGCAAAAAGAACAAAAAAAATAATGTACTTTGAAAGCTGCACTTGCATGAATAAGGGTGAAAATAAACGACGTCAAACCAGTTGGTCTGCATTTCATCATCGACGAGTCAAGAATACTGGACCGGTTCAATTTTCCACATAATTTCTCTGTGGTACTGTACCTAGGTTTGCACCTCTAACGGCCTAAAATAGATTTTGGTCTGGAGTGCAATGGCTTTGATCTATCGTACGGATGGCAGTAGAGGAACTCTCCCATTTCCCTTCTGATTCAGATCATGACCTCAGTCGAAGATCCTTCGAATCCAGTCATCGTATATCCGATGATCTGACGCTATTCAGATTACTATTTTACACTACCAGATTGGCACTACTGATACTACTGTGTCCCTTCTATTTGAATCCTCATGTATATCTCCGGACAGTGATTCTATCGAGTTCACTTGTTCAAGGCTACCAGAATTCCAAGTCACTCTTCCTCGCACATCCAGTCCCAAGTCCGTGACAAAAGTAAACAAAAGCTGCAGCCGCTCAATAAGTTTTCCTAATCAGGCATGACACGTGCTTCGCCTCTTTGAACCTCGTGGAGACCGTTCCGAGTTGTCGTTGGTCCATTGGTAACCACGGCAACAAACAAAATATAATTCTTGGTTTCTCCCACATGCGCTGCACAGCGGTTTTCTGTCTTGTTCGTAGTTGGATAGACAGATAAAATTGTTTGCAGCAAGTAATATCTACCAGTATATTATAGCCATCTCTGCATTCACGTTCCTGACCTGATTAAAACTTGCTAACCAGTTTGCGCCAGCCAGATTTGAAACTGGCTTGGGATCAGTCTGTGCGTTTCTGTAACAAATATAGTAGTAAATTGTGTGCCTCCACGGCTTCATTTAGTCCACCTGTACTTATTGATTGGTCTGAAATATCGCATTTCTTGTGTCATCTTGTCCGTGTGTAGTCTGAGATTGGGATATATACTCGGCAATCCTTATTGACCGTGCACTCACAGTCCGAAAAAGCCTGCTGTCGTCACTCTACTACTACGTTGATATCTTTTATCATTTGTGCTCGTTCATTTTGTTCCAACTGAAGCATCATAAATGAATAAAATTTACAACTCAATTCTCACACATCACAGCACTAAATTGCTAATCTTACAAAATAATTCAGTCTCGATGCCGTCCCTCGCTAATCACATTCGTCAGCTCCCGGTTCTGCATTGTAATACTCTTGGTCTTGTTTCACGTTAGTCTTTCTCCAAAATATCACCCAAAACAAATCTACTCACCATATGATTCACTTTATATATCCCTACAAGCTGTTTAGCAAGCTCGAACATATTATTTCGTAGCGAGATCACGATGAACTGCGCATTCTTAGTTCTTTCCTTGATATAATTTGCTACAATCGACACGTTCCGGAAATCGAGTGCTGCATCAATCTCATCCATAACATACAACGGTGTCGGCTTAAAATGATGAAGCGCAAACACAAGGGCTAAGGAACTCAACGTCTTTTCACCTCCTGATAAATTTGAAATATTTTTCCAGCTCTTCTTCGGCGGCATCACGCTAAATAAAATTCCTTCCGAAAAAGGATCAAGACTGTCCACAAGTTCCAATTCGGCATTCCCTCCCATTGTAATCATCTGATACATTTCCTTCAATTTGATCGAGATTTCGCTAAATCCGGCCATGAACTCGTCTAATCGTCGCTTACGAAGCTCCTCATACCGTAGCTTCACAGAGTCTCGGCGCCCGACCGACTCGTTCAAGTCTGTATGTCGAGTCGCATACTCTTTTTCTCGTCGCTTGTACTCCTCCAAAACTGTCAAATCAACTTGCGCCTTATCTGTGGATTCCTCTAGATCTGCGATTTCTGCTTTCAGAACGTCCACGTCTATGGCCTCAAGTTCGTCAGTGCTGTACTGCTGTAGCTCCAGTCTACCTTTTTCCTCGCCCTCAGGGTCTTCACCAACGCCGCCTTCTTCCTCCTCAACCTCAAATAAGCTCAATGAGTTTTGTTTTTCTCGCCAATGTTTAAGCCGACTTTTGCTTTCTTTCAGCTCCTTCTGTTGACTCTCAATCTTGTTGCTCAGCTCAAGCTCGGCCTTTCTAAACTCGTTGATATATTTAGAACGAGAATCAAGTTCTTCTTTGATCTCTAAAAGACTATCTTGCTTCTCCTCAAGCGCGAACGTAGCTTTACGTGAGACTTCTTCCATTCCACTTGCTGAGCGTTGAGCATTTGCTAGCTCCTCGTCGGCATTCTTGAACTCCTCTTCAATAATCTTTAGTTCATTTTCGGCTTCTTCTATGACTTTACGTTTTTTCAACGCATCCTTCTCACTCTTCGCCTTCGAAATCTCGTTACTATTCACTTGCTCAGAACGCAAATCAATTTGTTCCTTGATGCCATCGACTTTTGATTTTTGAATCCTCAACTTGACACCACCAATTTTCATTATATTCTCTTCTAAGTCGTTAATATCACCTTCAATTGATGACGTCTTAGCACGAAGCTCTCCCAATTCGGCATCTAATTCTGAAACCCTTGCTTCCAGCTGTTGGATCTCAGCATCGTCACTCAAATTGGTCTCCAGCTCTGCCTGCAATTCGCTCTGCATTTTCTTTGCATCCAATAAATGGGTTCCAAGAGCTTCGATCTCAAGATCAATCTTTGATATAGACATCTCGAGTTCAGGTTTCGACTTCTTAAGATCTCTGAGTGCATCCTCCATAGAGTTCACTCTTGATGCAGCTGCTTCCAGCTCTTCCTCGGCTCGAGCGTACTCATCTTCTATCTTCTTTAGTTGCTTATCAGATATAACCTCAGCAAGTTTGCTGCGCATAAGGCCCTTGGACACTTTACTTCCTCCTCCACTCATGGTACCAGCGGTGTCAATCAGTTTCCCGTCAAGTGTAACAACGCGCCATCGCTTTTTTCCGTATGCAATACGGTTAGCTTGCGCCATATCTCTGGCCACTAGGGTGTCAAACATAACACTGTAGAAGGCCTGTGCAAATTGCTCTTCTTTCGGACGAACCAAGTCAAACAATCGCGGAACATTTTCTGGAGTACGAATAGGTGTTAAATCCCTCTTAGGCAGTTTATCAAGTAGAATAAATTTTGCTCGACCAAGGTTGTTTTTCCGCAAGTACTCGATACACGCTTGTCCGGTATCAACACTACCGACCACCAAATTGTTTAGAGAAGGACAAGCAGTTGAAATTGCCACATCAAATTGTCCGTCGATGGCTCCAAGATTGCCAAGTCGACCAAAAAATCCATTTATCCGGCCTGTATCTTCTAAGCGCTTTAAACTAGTAAGGACACTTCCTTGGCTCTGTTCCGCATCGTATTCTTCTCGAGACTCTAATGCTTTTAATCGAATAATTGAAGTTTTCTCGCGCATTTTGTCCAACTCGGTTAATGCTTGACTTACCTCGCTGTCACCTATCTTAATTTGATCGTTGACATGAGATAATCGCTGAGTTAGTTCGTCAATAGTCTTTTCCTTTGCCCGTCCATTGGCTTTGACCGCTCGGATCTTCTCCCTTTGCTCTTCGACAGCCTTCCGATCGGCCTCACGTTTACTAAGAATGATATCTATTTGGCTTTTTGTCACGTCAAGCTCAGAAATCTTCATGTTGATTTTATCATTCCATGGTCCCAGAAGCTTCTTCTTTTGCTCAATTTCTTCAGATATTCCCTTGGTCTTGCCCTCCAGACTTTCTTTTATATCTTCAAGCTTGCTTTCTTCCTCCGTAAGACTCGCTTGAAGCTGGCCAATCTCTGTATTCAATTTCGCGATCTCTTCATCGTAAGTTGAAGACCAGCCGCTCGAATTATTCACAGAAAATGCAGAGGTGGAAATAGTTTTCGCTAGTTTCTCTTGCTTGATTGCTATATGCTTTTTCCGTTCAGTTAGTTGTACAACGTCCCGTTCATGCTTGGCTAGTGCTTTGGCCGAATTTTTAGCGTCAGCCTGTAGGCGCTCTATTTCTTTAGCAGCTTGCTTATACGTGTCGTTCAAAGCTCTAATTTCTTCCTCGTTTCCGCTGTTATTGGTTTTTTGTTCATGTAGTTCAGTTTGTAGACTTGTCAAAACCTTTTCAATGACAGCAATTTTCTCTTGGCTAGCAGCTGCATAAAATTGATATAGGGCGGATTGCTTCATCCGTAATTCGTTAGTCTCTTTGAGAAAGTTGAGTGCAGCAGAACGGGAAGATTCTAAATTTTCCTTCTCCTTCCGGACAATATCCAACCGGCCAAGCTTCTCATGACAAACTTCGTTGAGAGTTTCAAGTTCTTGCGCAGACTCGTCAATAAGCTTTTTATAGTTCGCCGTTCCAATTATATCTTCCAGATATTCTAAAAGGCCATCGTCGTTTTCATTCTGTGCCTTTGGCTTCATTTGCGCTATACTCTCGACTTCACCTTGAAGAATTAAAAACCGCTTATGGTCTAGATCAATTCCGCGAGATCTTAATAAAGACGTGACTTCATTATAGTTACTTTCACGATCATTTATGGTATATTTTGAAGTATTATTCTTATATGCTCGGCGAGCAACCACCAGCTGTGAGTCGGGAACAACCGTAGTGGATCCATCCGGCTAAATCAATTAGTCCAATCAAATTGCACAGTCAAGTTAATACAACTTACATTGTCAATGACATCTTGAAAATGTACTTCGACACTGCATTGATTTAAGTCAGGATGAGCAGCGGAATTATGGATCAGCGCAGAAACTTTGGCTTGACGCATCTTGCTGGCTCTAAATCCAAATACAAACAGCAGTGAATCAATAACATTTGATTTTCCGGATCCATTAGGTCCAACGACAGCAGAAAATGACTAAATATATTAGAAGAAGCTCAGATTTGATATCAGAAACTTACACTGTGAAATGGTCCAACAACTTGACGACCAGCATATGATTTAAAATTATTGAGGACTAAATTAGAAATTATCAGTCGTTTTACTGAACCTTCCGAACCAATATGATTTTCAGCAGTCACTGTTCCTATTTCGGGTATCTCCATCTTTGGAGCCTGTTTAACAGGAACTAATTCGGCGACAATTGTCGTGTTTTGTCGGGAGGGAGAAATCTCAGTCAAAGGAGACGGCTTTGGTGTATTCGTCGCCTTCATGGGGGATAGTACAGACGTACTCTGAAGCTCCTTATCAAGTAAAATACTAGGCGATTTCAGAGTCAGCTTTCTCAGAGAATTCTGCACAACCCGACTAGGAGATGACATGAGAGAATCGACAGCCAGCGGAGAGCTAACGATATCGCGCGTAGGGGATCCGTTAATTGGTGTGCTAAAAGTGATGGAAGGAGATTGATCGACACTAATCATTGTTGAGGCATCACTGAAGTCATCCTGTTCAGCAGGTTCAACAGATCTGTTTGCGCGTCGAGAACGCGAATTTGTTGTTGATGATAAGCTTGATTTTGGAGCCCTGCGCGTTCGAGGAGCAATGGCCGGAGCAGGAGAGTTCTCGTCTACAACCGACGATCTAGTAGATCTCGTAGACCTTCTTGAAACCATTTATTTCGTTTGAGATTACAAAATCAGCGTGAAACTATGCTTGATATTGTTAAGATTTGAAAGATTATGATTTGGTTGCGGTGACACGGTGGGAGTTCTTTGTTGTGTCGGTGCACATGACATCAAAGTGAAAAGTATACAGACCTGTTGCCAGGGCAACACCAATAATCCTTCTCTACGGATGCCTGAATATCACGTAGAAACATAGGCTAAAGAAATCAATCAATTTCTGATTGCCACAGCTCTTTTTTACACGTTATTTTTAAATATCTTTTACCTTTACAGTTCACATCAACATCATTCATCTCATTAGAGAAAATGAAGTCACATGATTCGATGCATTGGGTTAGGGATATACAGAAACAGCTGCATTGATAATAGATATGGCATATGTCTATAGCAATTCCCATTTATGTCTCTCGATCTAGTAATCACTATAAAATAGTCTAGCCGAACAACGATTCGCGAGAAGTTTAACGATTATTGCTTTTGGCCAGAGACATCGCGCAAAGCTTGAAAAAAAAAGCTTCTTGGAGTTTGTTTTGTTCACAGATTTTTTTTAAACAGTTTCTGTTATAATTGACTATGGCTGACGGAAATGCGCTGTTACTGAAGGTGTGTATTTCTATGTTCTACGTCATTTAGAGAAGCAGCTACTAAATCAGGGCTTTCTAGGCAGAGAAGAGAGCAAACGCGACAGGTCCCTTTGGACTGTTCGCAAGTAGCTCACGGTTTGAGGAGGCGGGTGATCTTTACATCGAAGCAGCAAATTCATTTCGTTTAAGCAAGGACTGTAAGTGGAATACTGAGCTGATTAGATTGTCGCTGGAGTTAACATAAGCGCATCAGTAACGAGTGCCGGAAAAGCATTTGAGAAAGCTGCTCAAATGCAATTGCAGTCTGACTCAAAAGATGAGGCTGCAAATACATATATAGAAGCGTACAAGGCATATCGAAAGGTTGATCCTGAGGGTGAGTAAATGATCTTGAATATCAAATCCGCATATAATGGATTAACAGATAAAGAATCTGCACGAGTATTGATTCAAGCCTTGACTCTGTTCACACAACGAGGTCAATTCAGAAGAGCAGCAACATACAAGCAGGATTTAGGCTCATTATACGAGACTGAGTTGCAAGATCCAGTACGTGCTATGGATGCATATGAGGATGCTGGGGAATGGTTTTCAAACGACAATGCCGAATCGTGAGTTAAACTAGAATAAACCCATGAATGATCCTTGCTAATCAAATTTTAGGCTGGCTAATAAATCGTATTTAAAGGTTGCGGAACTTGCTGCTACAGCGGAAAACTATTCGAGAGCAATTGCAAAATTCGAACAAGTTGCCCAGAGCAGTCTAGGAAATAATCTTACCAGATGGAGCTTGAAGGAGTACTTTTTCAAGGCTGGGTTATGTTATATTGCAAATAAGGTATTAGTAACCAGTATTTTTTCTTCTTTGGAGATATTAATACGGTAGGATCTTATTGCCGCCAAAACTGCTGTGGAGCGATATTCCGACATGGATCCCACATTTTTTCAGACTCGTGAATATAACTTGTTATTGGTAATGCCTTCAAATTCGTCCTGTATACAATCAGCTGACCAAGCCTAGGAAATCATATCAGCATGCGAAGATGGAGACCAAGAACGATTCACAGATAAAGTATATGCATTTGACCAGTTTTCCAAGTTGGACAAATGGAAAACGACAATTCTTCTCCGTATAAAAAGCTCGATTCAAGAACAGGATGATAACATTTTGTAGTCATTTCTTAGAATGCGGTCCTAATATTTTATATTCAATATTCATGTAATCGGAATAAGATGTATGCAAAATAGCTCAATATATAACTTCGTTTGCAGTTAAAATTTACTGGGTTTTTAGAGTTGGAATATATCTTACAATGATTCGACGTACGAATAATTTTATAGTCAAACTCAGTCTACATACAAATTCAATGTCAAAAGTAGTAAATCTAACAAACTCCCACGAGCCATGACAATAGATAATAATCAATCAACTACAAATACACCAAAATGAAATATAATATTATTGGTTTCCGATAACCGATGACTTTATTTAAGCCTCGAAATTGATATATTTCATACGATCATAGACTGTACGAGCACGCAAATATGGATCAAGATTGATATAATCCATACGAAGTTTCTTTGCAATATCGTTTCTCGCCGTGCGAGATTCTTCAGCCGAAGAATAAATCCAGTTCCATGTGGCATCTTCATATTCACGAACGAGTTTTGCGCGCTGTTCAAGAAGCATCTCGCGGGTTTCGGTATCCTGCAAAAGTTTGTCTTCCTCTGGAATGGGTTCAAGGTATTTGTATTCCCAGTCGACGGGTCCTCCTAGCTCCTTCCAAATCTTTTCACGATCAATGAAGTTGGACAAGTCATCCAATGACCGTGCGAAATGGATCTTAGCTGCAACAACAGGATCAAGCCAGCGACGAACGATATTCCAAATTCCTTGAAAAATCCAGGGAGCCTTGTAGACAATAGCCACACCAAGACTTTCAGGATAATGTGCTTCAAAACACTTAATCATGAACTTAACAGGGGCATAGTCCATATTTGCAAGCTATACGAATCCAGTCAGTAAATTAAGCAAAACAGTCATCACGAAGCATTTGCTTACTGAGAAATCTTGAAGATCAAAAACAACGGTTGCCGTATCAACAGGGTCCTTTAAGCACATACGCGCAGTCTCGATAGTGTAGATAGTGTATCTATTTAGCGCATCCTCGCTCTGATCACCTTGTTTATGGAGTCTTGCGCGGACGACACAAATCGGTCTACCGACCTTATCGCGCTCATTGAGATAGGACTTGCCCAGTCGGATTTGCTTCATGAACCCTTCATCATGTTCCGCTAACGCCGCGCCTTCGCCCTTGAACACAATCTTCTCGACGTCAAAGTCTTTGAGACGCCAATGCATGGTAGAAATAACCATGACAAGTGCTCGCTCGACGTCCCATTTGCGTGCACGCAGAAAACGAAGTAAAAGCCCATCAGGATGATCAGCTTTAACCATACTCCAAAATGCAATTCGCATTTCTTCAGGAGTCATTTCAGACATGGCGGTCAGATACTGCTTTGACTGGCCGTATTTGTCTTCGATAGTTTCAGTGGGCTCGATAGTTGGGCTAGATAAACTCGAAGCCGTACGATTCAGCGCAGGTTCAGGATCCTCCTTTTTGTTTTCTTTATCCTTGTCCTTTCGATGTAAAATCCCAAATCGCTTCTTTTTCTTGGGCTCTTCCTTCGTTGCAGTTGACGACAATGTAGAAGCAGTTGAAGATACGGGAACTCCGTTACTCGACTTTATGGAAACAGTAGATGTCAAAACAGAGGTCTGAACAACATCCGGAGGTGCAGACACGCCGAACACTTTCATAATCTGGATCCATAATTCTTTGAGTTTGATCTCCTGTTCCGGAGTGAGGTTATTCGGACGACCAGGAGGTTGCTGATACGGAGCAGGCATATCAAATGGAGGATACAGTGAATCGAAATAGGGAGTAGGCGGATACTTTAGTAGAGTCGCGTATACTTTAGCAGCTTCTGGCGGTTGAAGGTCGTGCAGCCGGTCTGCGATGGTAGAATGGGGATGAGTACTGACGAGCGCTAAAAATGGCGAAGAACGAAGAGCCGTGCGAATACTAGGACTTGAGAAAACAAATCGAAATGCTCGAAAGAACATATGCTAAAAACAGAAGCTAACTTTTGTATCCGGAGTAGTTTAGACAATGTCGTGTGCCTTCTCAAACTGCTGACGGGAGCAAAACGATAACGAGATCAGCACTCACCGACCCAGCACTGGAGAATATGAACCAGTGAGCAAACAGAACCAGCAGGACTTTTTAATTATGCCAATTGAGTCGGAATTTGCCAGAATCCCGCTCGTTTAGATCCGTAAATGATCTTACAAGTTTGCGATGCTATACTGAGTGGGCATATTCATTCTGGAACACAGCTGTTGAGTGCTGGAGACAAGTAACTGTCTATGAGTTTGGCGTTAATGGCTCAATCGCGAAAACTTCGTTGATTTGCACCGGACCTATCGGATCGCGTATCACCACCGCACAGCGCACCAGCATAAAAACAAATTCAAAAGCTAGATCAAATTGACATAATAAAATTTAAAATAATTTTGAACATATAATTTAGCCTATTTATAGTGGTTCACCATGTATAAATCCTTTTAGTAAGAGCGTTTGGTTACCCTGTTAAACTCCCAGTGGGATTTTCCATATTCTGAAAGACACAAACAAATGGAACGCGTCTCCAAAAAATTCACGCGAGTTTCGCTTTAAAAAGTCAGTAGCAAAACAGCCAGGAAAAATGTCTGTTCAGCGACCCTCTCGGACGGCTAGACTGCCTACCACGCCATTGCGACGATCGCTATCGCAACAACGAAACGGTAGTTCGATTCATCGAATATCGACAAACGCTCAGCATCCTTTGGAATCTTTGAGACCTCAGCTGTCGGAACTAAGTGATTCGCTCGCAGATCTAGATACTAATTTCCAGTATTTGGATATTATGCATGATAATCTTGCTCTTTTTAGTGAGAGCTTGGCTGCTTTTCTATACGGTCTCGAGATCAACGCATATTGCGTGGATTTACCAGAAGTACGTCCTATCGAAATAGTGTACTGAAGAGTGGAGTTGACAGTTTAGGCACCTACCGCTGCATCATTTCAGCATGAACAAGAAGAAGAACAGCTAGTTCGTAAGTAAGATTTGTGTTCAATATGATGATAGCCACTAACTTGATATTCAGAACAAGCTGCTAGAGATAAAGCAGCGTTGGAAGAGCTTACTTCGTCGTTGACCGCAAAGGATAATAAAACTACGTCTACGCCTTTGAAACCAGGAAGTGAAAATAGGCCTTCTAGATCAGCCATTACAGCTACTTCTAATAGGCGGACTCAACCTCCAGCATCCGGGATAAAGCGCCCGACAGGAACCGGCAGGCAGTCCAATGCTAGTAGTACTACAACAGCTGCAAGATACAGTCGACCCGCGGCTACTCAAACCTCACGGCCGATAACAAAAAGTACGGCAACAAAGGCAAGTACGAGCACAAGTAGTAGGCCGCCGTTTCGATAAGCACCGTTTGATGAAGCGGTCAAAACTAGAATAAAAAACACAATTTATATTCAGCTGCTGGTCTGTAAATCCGATTCCAATGAAATTATCACTCAGAACCTTCAAGGTTCTTGATCAGTTTGGCATGGACGGCCTTAAGATCGTCTTGGGATGGAGCGGTCTGAGGCCATCCGATGACAAGCCCGGATTCGGCGGTCGGCTTTGGAATGACATGGTAATGGACATGCATGACAACCTGTTCGCGAGAAGTTAGAGAGCTCACCTCAGATTTAGTAATGATCACCATACCTGATGAGCCAGCGTGCCATTGTTTTGGAGAATGTTATATTCTACATCATCCGATCCCGCGCCGAAAGCAAGCGCAATCTTCTTAGCGACAGGCGCTACATCGGCCAGGTATTCATCGGGAATATCGTGGGTACGCTCGCCGTGGTATTTTGGGATGATAAGCGTGTGTCCCTCGGCCAGTGGGTTGATGTCGAGAAACGCATAGACCTTGGCTGTCTCGTAGACTTTGTACGAAGGGATTTCACCTGATTGAGCGGTATTTCGTCAATGGTCGCAGTCCAATTGGAGTCTTTTGGTCGTCTCGCTTACCTTTGATGATTTTGCAAAACAAGCACGAAGCGTTAAGAGCCATTTTATAATTAATTGAGGTTTCGCTAGCGAAAATCTGGCTGATCTACCGAACGATCAACTGAAATCGAGCGCATAAATACACAAGCATGTACATTTATGCGCACGTGCGGGACATAATGTGAGAGCGATGTCGATTATGAAATTCCTAACATATAATCTTTATGGATTCTAGTGAAGCCGAAGAAATAGTAGATTCGGAATCAGAAAAATGTGCGATATGCTTACAAGTACTCATTCCTACCCGACAGGTGTATACGTTTCCTTGTAGGCACAGGTGGCATCTGACGTGTATATCACAATGGCTACGCGTCTCGAAGCAGCCAACATGTCCCTTATGTAAAGAGATTGTTGAGCTCGTGGTGTTTGAATATCCCTCCAAACATTTGGCAGACCAAGCCGTGCTGCGAATCCCGGTGTCGGTATTCACGAAGCCGGCCCCTATTCCGGTCTCGTTTTCGGTGTCACAGACAGATCAAAGTCCTACTACAGGACTTGAAGAATCATTCTCGAGATTCACCATGTCTGTATTTCGCAGACAATACATCTACCGAAATCGATTGCGAGTCTGTCACTTTGGTGCAAACCCGTATTCGCGATTTACAAGACTCCCAGGTTCCTTAGAGTTCCGCAGGTCACAGGTTCTACAAGCACGCATGCGAGGGTTTATTCGGCGAGAGCTTTGCGTGTTTCCGGTTTTGTTCGATCCTCAAAATCCGGTTCTACGAGAATATTTTCTCGCTACGTCGACGTCACGCGAAATTGAATTTGTAACGGCTTATACGCTGCATATTTTTGGTCATATTGATGTTCAGACCGCTCAGGGGCATTTGACAGCTGTAGCAGCATTGGCAGAATATCTAGGTTCACAACATGCGAAGCTCTATGTTCATGAAGTTTGCCAGTTTGCTCGAAGTCCATGCAGCTCTGTGTTTGAGTATGACCGGTTAGCACAATATGTGTTTGGAGAGCGTGAATATGGGCGGACGTTGATCGATTTGGGTAAAGAGGAAATCGTTGCCAATGCAAAGATGTTCCACGGAGATCCATTGCTAGTCATTCCGCCGGCATATCAATTTCGATTGCAAGATTGAGTTTAATTCGCTACCATTAATTACCATTGAATACAGATGCTACAAGTTGATTTACGGTCGTGTTGAATCAGTTAGCTATAATATAATATTAATCACGATAGAAAGATCAAGCCTGACAATACTTGACGACATTAGAACCATTTGCACCGACCAGAGACTCGATATACGAAATAAAGGTGTCTACTGGAATCATATCCAAAGTTCCCATGGGCGTATTCGTGGCGAGGGGTTGGCCGCCATACAAAACACGGATGTAGTAACCCGAAGTATCGTTCTTTGTCCAGAGCTCGAAGACCACTTCAGCGCCCATGCCAGGCCAGCGGAGATAAGTAGCTTGAAGAGCACCCATGAGAGGCGATACAGAGCCGTCATGACCCACGTTGTGGCGATAAATGGTAGGTTCGGTGCCTGCCATGCGGCCTTTAAGTCTTGAGACGACCTCGGCCAGAAAGGCTCCGTAATGAGTCGCCGAGTAGACGGTCGAGTTATCTGCTTGACGGAAGATGTAATTGTACTCGTAGTCGCCGAGACGAAAGACCTGCTCGGCCATGTCTTGGGTGATACAGTCCGTAGAATTTGTAACGTTGCAAGGCAGGGGAAGTTGATGGCAAGTACGTGAGGACAAGTTATCGAAATAATGGTCAAACCAAGAGTGCCAGCCAGAGTCCGTTGGATCAACACCTGAGATTGCGTCAAGCTTGTCGTACAAGCTTTGTGACATATTGAGATGCTTATACCAAGCATCAGTTGACTGATACGCAGTGCGCACATCGTCGGCCCAGGAACACGAGTAACCTGGCTCCATGGAGTCTTGATCTGCGGTCTGCTGCCAGACTGGAACTTCCTCAGTGTCCGGGTACATGGCAAGGATCAGCGCGCCGGCGACTTGAGAAGTGATGACATTACTCGTTGCGCGGAAACGCATCAAAGTTGGATCGAACTTGGAGGGGAGAAACTTGAGCAAGTCTCCGTAGACAGAGTAGATATCCTGACCGTGCTGGGCAGAATCTGACAAACCAGCAAAACTTATTTGCGGAAATTGGCACGTTCCATTGAACCCCGCTTGGTAGTACATCATTGGATTCGCCGAGTCCTGATAGTTTTTCCAGTAGACCTGGGACACATTAATACCGTTTGCCTGCTCACCAAAGTAAAAAATTTTTTCATTGTCGCAGTACATCGCAATATCTTCAGTAGGAAACGTGTTGGATGCATACGGAGTCCGTTTATGGTGTCGGTGAAGAATTTCGACGTATTGCAATGTCGCATTGGAGGGCTTTACATACTCAGACGCACGAACGTGAGGCATGTTGCAGTAGTTGTATGCACCATAAGATTTTGCAGGGACCGTAGATGTATTGTAAAATCCACCGTTAGTACCTGAACTGGAAGAGAACACAGCATTCAAATTGTTGAACGAGGTGTTGCTCGGAGCGTAGTGCGTAATGTTGTCAAACGTGTAGGCCGACGCAGACGTCGAAGCGACGAGCGCAAGAATGGATAGTTTTGCAGCAATCATTGTTAAAGATAATAGACGAAGGATAAAAAATTGGCAATTGCAAAGGATATCGAGGATTTATATCATGTTCCATTTCGTCCATTCGATATATCCACGTAAGGTCATGACCAGATCAATTACACTTCCAAAACCGGCCGGAAGAGTGTGTCCATGAACACCAACTTTCATTGGTCCTAGATTTTGATCCAAGTCACTTTGGATCAAAAGCATGCAAAGTTTGCATGATCAAAATCTGATGAGTCCAGAATTGCCGACTCTGATATGCATTGGTGTAAAAGTGTAAGAGAGACTAGACGATAAACGGCGACGATCTGGTTTGAACCAGCAACCCAGACAACAAGGTACAGTACCTGCGGACGTAAGTCTCTCCACTGGTAAACGTTTCTGCACAGCTGTCGGCTGACGAATTGCCGGTGTGTTCGTCGGGTTATCCACCAGCAATCAGCATGGCCCACTGAAGAAGTAACAGTGAGAACAGTGAGTCAAGCTTGCAGCCCTATCTGTGAACTAATTGCAGATTAATCTGAATGAAATTAATCAAAGAGGATAAAAATTCCTGTTCGACCCATTTCCAGCTAAGATGATGATGTAAATTCATAGTTACTCATAACTATCAGTAAAACTCGGCTCATTGCATGCTGGTTCTGCAGTCATTGACGACGGCCGAGCCAACTGGTTGGAGGGATCAAAGCGGGCAGTTCTCCCACGTGTGTAGAGATCGACTGATAGTGGCTAAGTCTTCATGCAGTCCTGTGGTCAAGTGGATAACAAAATAAATTGATCAATATTAATTTCAAAAAAATTACGTCTATTCTAGAACTATTGTTAACAAACTTAATAGGTGCTGGGAAAGCTACACATTCGGCCGCCGTCGGTGACCATAACCGAGCCATTACAATAGGCACCGGCTTTACTTGCAAGATACAAGATAGTTCCTGCCATTTCCTCGTCGTCTCCCGCACGTCCCAATGGAATAACTGACTTCGGGATTGGTTGCAAGTGGACTTTATTAGTCTCGTCCATACCGTCGACTTTGCCGCCAGTCATACTGGAAGGATACATACCCGGCGCAATCATGTTGACTCTGATATCATAATCCGTGAAGAATGATGCGAGCATTTTCCCGAGATGCGTAGTCGCCGCTTTACTAGCGTTGTACGTGAATGCGAATGGAGTAACTCTCATGAAACCGCCAATTGAGGACGTGATAACAACTTGCGCAGTTGGTTCGGACGCCGAGGTACGGGCCTTGTTGGCCGCGTCTAGCAGCTCTAGAAACGCGACTGTCGTGAAGAAAACCGACGTAACATTCACTGAGAATGTGCGCGCCCATTCCTCTTGAGACTTTGCCATCCAAAACTCCCGAAGCTTGGTCACATCTGCCTTGATCTCAGGCGTGAAATCATGCGTAGCCTCTGACATGACCCCCGAGTTGACCACGAGAACGTCGACTTTGCCTGCTTCGGCCTTGATTTTCTCCGTCACTCGAATCAGATCTTGTTTTTCAGTTACATCACACTGTATTGGAATCATTTTTCCGTGTTTAGCATGGTGTTTGACGGCATTTTCGAGAATTTCCAGTCGTCGCCCAAGAATATACACCGTCGCACCGTTATTTTCCAGTGCCGTCGACATCATAAGTCCAATACCTGAATAAGTATTAGTATTGTAACTTCTTGTCATTGGGTATTATTAATATTAGGTAGTCGATTGTTATTGAGCTTATTTTAAGCGCAATTGATCGTCTATTACTCGAGATAAACTTACCGGTACCCCCACCAGTGATAACAATCACTTTACCTGTAACGTCAAAAATGGATAAGGTACTTAGATCAGCCATTGAAATGATTAACTCTAGGCTAATTTTATGATGAATTGTGGGATTAAGAGGTTTTCAATTGGTATTGACAGTAGAGAATAATAAGATAATATGACTGAGTTGGCGAGGAGAGATAATGTAGATAGATAAGATTGGGAGAATCTCAGATCTACGAATTATGATTACAGATTTCCTTCATATTGATTATAAAACATACTCCAACACCACAAACACAATAAAACAATAAACATAAACCTGTTTATACAAGAAATTGACATATATAAATATACATATATGTACACGAAATACTATATATAAACATGTAACTTTATCGGCGGCTAATAGACTTTGATTTTGATTTTGATTTTGGCTTTAGTTTTTGGTATAATTTGACAATTCGTCAGCCCAGTTTAGCTGCTCAATTCAGTCAATTCCGTACATTAGCATTTGCAGAATTCCAATAAAATTTGCAAAGTATTTCCTTAACTTATAGTTGGTACTTCCTCTGGCAATGTACAATATAATGGCGTTTTGACAAGTATCAGTAATGCACCACCATAAGCTCAAACACACGTGATATATACGTCATTAGCCGAGCAAATTCAAGTGGCGGTCCAGAGAGGAACGAGAAACCTCAGCATACGACGAAGAAAATAGCTAAATGATAGTAATAGAACGAACCAATTTCCGCATCGCACGTGAGAGTCAGGCCTTAGACGCACTTCTGCGGATCGAGAGTTCGGCAAGAATCGAATTCCGCTGGGAACTGCTGAGCGAATGGTTGAGTTGACGCTGCGTATATTGACATAGAGTTCTTGCGTATTCGGCACGAGCAGCGTCGCTCGCGGATGTGTCGTAGAGATAGGAACTGCTGTCCTCGTCTTCAACTTCGCTTTCATTGTTATCTTGGTCGACTTCGTAGTCATAGACATTGGTTGAGTCGGGTGCATTAATAGGGTCGGACGTATTTGAGATATTGGGAGGCAAAGATTCGGATATTGGCAAGTCTGCGAGTCTCGACGCTAATCCATCTACTTCGCCATCACCAGTGGTCGTAGAATTCTCCAAGGACAACTCTCCAGCAGCCGTCTCTAGTGTCGCAGCTGTGGTGGTTGTTGGCTGCGTCGGCTGCGTAGGGACAAAGACAGGCGACGTCGGGGTCGGCGGTCGATTGATCGACGCAAATAAGGTCGGCGTGGGGAATGGAGGAGTGTCTGGCAGACGTTCGGCCATTTTGGCGATGTATTTCTATTAAGGTAGCGAGGAAAGGATGGGACGAATATTTCCTCTAAAGTAAGAAGAGAGAGAGCTGGAGAGAAGAAGCAGACGGTTATTATAATTATAATTCAATACACGGGACTATGTGGGTCGATCCAGCACAGAGCCGTCTGAGTCGGATTTACTTTATTTTAATTTTTTTGGGCCTCGAATTTGGTAACTTTGACGATGGTGGCGGCACCCAACTGGAGGACCAACTGTATGACTGTCAGTCTCAATCCAGCGGAAACCGGCGAAACTCGGCGGGGAAATGACATAAACATATAACTTTTTTGTTCTGTAATATAAACTCGCCCACGATTACGGCCTCACTTGTGCAAAAAAAGGGAAGACGGATGACGAAACCTACCGATATGACGGAAAAAATGACGTTGATCGGGGTCTAAGCCCGGTCACACCTCTACTTTTAGTCTACTTTGGTCATACTGATATTATGGATAATATCGATAGTACCAACTTACTGAAAACAATAATAATAACCATTATTGTATAAATATCAATAGTCATTCTAATAGCAGTCCATATACAAACATGTAGCCAGTATACTCCTCTGTACAAGTAATAGAATGAATGTACATGTGTCGTCATAAACTTGTAAAATCCACGTGATCTGTCATGTGCTCCAGGATCCATAGCCGAATTGGGTTGGATCTGGAACTCGAGGAAAAGGATTCATCGAATTTGCGTATCTTTTAGACAGTTTGAAAACCGATAGCGATTGATGATAGTAATTCGTTGACGGATAGCGGATTTACTGTGATTCTTACCGAAAAATACGGTAGATTTGCTGATCACCCAGATACTCTATCTGGACGCTGCTGCCGTCGACATGTCTGATGCCACAGACGAGACGTATGACCAACTTCTTGTCCGGCATAAGAAAGAAGCCCGGGACTTAAATGCGCGAGTAATAGGACTGAAAAAAAACAGCAAAGGCGACAAGAAAAAGAAAAAGCAAGTTTTTGCCGATTGCGAGAAACTGGAAAATGATCTCAAAGATCGACATCGTCGAGAGTTGAGTCTATTTGATTCGAATGGTCATCTGCACCATGATCAAGAAAATAAGGACAGCCAAGAAGTACTTGATAAGGAGGAAAACGGAGACGTTGATCTATTGGCTCAATTATTACAGCAGACATCTACCATCTCAAATCAGCAATCTGAACCCAATTCAGTTCAACAAGATCCTATTGTCGTTTCTGGCGTACCCAAGAAAAACCGGCAAAAAGATCGACTCGCCCGCAAACAAGCAGCTCGCGAAGCGCTTTCGCGTGAAGCTGCACTTGAGGCGAGTCAAGCGCCAGATCTCCGAAAGATAGAGTTGGAAAACATGGCCGCTTTGACGGCCGCGCTCAAGTTAACCGAATACGATATACCTCCAGACGGTCACTGTTTGTTTGCTTCGCTAGCAGACCAGCTAAATACTCGACTGGGCCTATCTCCGCCTACGAACTCGCAGAAATTACGCGCGCTTGCCGCAAATCACATCAGATCGCACGCCGATCACTTCGCACCTTACGTTCTCGTGGAAGGAGCGAAAGATGTGCCTACCTATTGTGACGCATTAGAAAACACGCCGGTCTGGGGCGGCGACCCGGAGATTCTCGCTATTGCTTCGGAATTTCATTGTCCTGTAAATATCGTCATGGCCGCCTCCCCAAAACTAGTAATCAATCAAGACGGACAAAGCAAACCCCTCTGGATTGCCTACTACAAGCACTCATATGGACTCGGAGAACACTACAACTCCTTACGTGATAAATAAAATTTTACATTACTTGCTTTTAAAATCCAATACTTTTCATTCTTCACTCAATCTCGCGTACGACCTTAACACATCCCAACCAGCATATGCTTCAGAGTCGCTTTATACATCAATTCATTTATATTAAATCATGCGAACCAAAAGTAAAAAGAAATTACATCAATCAGAAATCAATGAAATATCAATTAAAATTCAATGAAAAAGCAAAATAGCTCTAATAGTTACATTTCGTGAAATCAAAACTTTATATGCATTTAGATCTTAGCATCAAAAGACTTCTGGAGACGAGCGGCAACAGCATCAATAAACTCCTCGGTCGTAACATAAGAAGCACGATCCTTCTTGCCCTGTGCAAGTGCAAGATCCTTCGTCATCTTGCCATCGACGTTCACAGCATCGATGGTAGCCTTCTCAAGAAGCTGAGCAAACTCAACAACTTCAGGAGTCTCATCGAGCTTTCCGCGCTGCTCAATACCACGAGTCCATGCGAAAATAGATGCAATCGAGTTTGTAGAAGTCTCGTTACCCTTCTGATGTTCACGGTAATGACGAGTCACGGTTCCGTGGGCAGCCTCAGACTCAAAGGTCTTTCCGTCAGGCGAAATCAAAACTGAAGTCATCAGACCAAGGGAACCGAATCCTTGGGCGACGATGTCAGACTGAACGTCACCATCGTAGTTCTTCATCGCAATAATGTAACCTCCCTTGGACTTGATCATCTGTGCAACCATATCGTCGATCAATCGGTGTTCATACCAGATACCTGCTGCCTCGAACTTGTCCTTGTACTCCTTGTCGTAGATAGCCTGGAAGATATCCTTGAAACGACCATCGTACTTCTTGAGAATGGTGTTCTTAGTCGACAGATACAAAGGATACTTCTTCTGGAGAGCAAGGGTAAACGAAGCATATGCAAATCCCTCAATAGATTCGTCGGTGTTATACATGGCAAGTCCAATACCAGGTCCCTTGAAGTCGAACACAGTCAAGCTAGTCTTCTCGGATCCATCAGCGGGAGAGAAAACAAGCTCAAGCTTACCAGCACTGGGGACAAGAGTGTCAGTAGCCTTGTACTGGTCACCGTGAGCGTGACGACCAATGATGATGGGCTCAGTCCAGCCAGGAACCAGACGAGGAATTGTGGGAATGACAATGGGTTCACGGAAAACAGTTCCACCAAGAATATTACGGATGGTTCCGTTAGGCGAAAGCCACATCTTCTTAAGGTTGAACTCTTTAACACGAGCCTCATCGGGAGTGATGGTAGCGCACTTGACACCGACGGAATATTTAAGAATGGCCTCAGCAGCATCAGTGGTGACCTTGTCGTCAGTCTCATCACGGTATTCGACCGAAAGATCGTAGTACTTGAGATCGACATCAAGGTAAGGAAGAATAAGCTAAAGCGATCAGTTAGACACAAAAACAAAAAAGCTCCTAAAATTCACCATCATCACCACCAGCTCATGCAGAACAACTGCCAACCACAATAAACCCAAGAACCACTATAGAAGAAACCCACACATAACCACCAGTAACCGAAATCACGGATCCAAAACCCAGAGGGTTAGGGGACACGGGGATATGACGACGGCGGCGGAACATTGGTAAAAGTGAGTGATTGGGTGGAAGAGCACGCCGGGCTCGGAGCTGGTGATGAGTGGACAGGCGAAAAACAAGCGCACAAACTAAGAAAAACTGTCGAGACATACCTTATCCTTGATGAATTGCCAGATGATACGGGTCATCTCATCACCATCGAGCTCGACGATGGGGTTCTTGACCTTGATTTTAGTAGCGACTAGAATAAGACGTAGTTAGTGAACCGCTTACAGAGCCAAAGTGGGGTCTTCGCGCACGCGAGAAAAAATAGAGGGCATGAGCACAGGAAAAGTTTGCCGAGCGACTGTGACCGGGATGCAGACTAAGAACGAGATCGCCGCCCAAACCAAGCCAATTGAGGACACACACCGCGCCTCGAGTAGCAATTGAGTCTATTAGAGGCCACAGTGGAAGTTCCGCGAGACAGCTTCGGTAGCAGACGAGCCGACCCGGGAAAAGCGGCAGCACGAAAGAACAGCGGTCGGGACAGAAGACACAAAGAGGAAGGGGGAAAACCTACGACCAGCAGCCATTGTGAATTGCGCAGTATTAAGACGAGGACGAGAAGGAACTGAAGAAAGTGCGAGAGGGGAACGGGCAGAAGAGCGGAGCGTGCGAAGAAAAGAGAGCGAAGAAGCCATAGGACAGAAAAGGGAGGGGCGAGATATATAAATAATGGGCAGAAGCTGCGGCGGTTGTTATGGGGAGCGGGAGCGGCGCGGGAGCAGACTGGATAGTGCTGAGTGAGCAGCGGGAGGGAAAGGGAAGAGCGAGTACAGCTTAATAGAGAGCAAGTGGCGGGGATGGCAGCAACAACAGCAGGCAGGATAACGGAGGGTATTTGAAGGGCAGAAACGCGGCGAGAAGAGGCGACGAAGAGTGCGTGAGAACTACAGAACTGGGAGTATTACAAGGGTTTGGGGTGAAGCGGACGAACGACGAGGAGGAGGAGGGGGAGGGAGGAGGGGGAGTTGGAGCTGGACTGGAGATGGGGACAGAGATGGGCTCGAGAAAGCAAGTTTTGGCTGGAATTTAGGGCGACTAGAAATGAGTAGAATGAGTGTACAGAAGAGCGGAGAAGTGTACACACGAGAGAGTGTGCACACGAAGCAGCAGTTGGAGGTAGCCCTACGACGGAGCAAGTGTAGCTAAGCGCAGAGTAAGCCGGACAGCTGTGCTGGTGGTGTAATAAGCAAATAACTGTCTATAGATTGTATAAACAACACCACAAGACACGGACAGACCAGCCAAAGGAGCTGGTTAACCAGCTCCTTTCCATCACCGTCGCATTACTAATTGCAAGTGCCGTTTCTTTGTCGAACATTCCCGTGTATGTCCGGTCCAAAATACAAACAACTGACATATCGGCTTACTATACTACACAATTGCTTACTAGCACGGCAGTAGTAGCAAACAAGAGTATTCGCAATATCCATTATCTGCTGTGCTTGCTCGTAATACAGATCCATAATCACTCCGAGGTCGTCCGCCAATCAGAACTTGACTCTCCAGGCCGGTTCTCTAACAAATCTGCTTCTCCGCACTCGTCCCCCACAGTGCCCTGGCCAATCACCCAAGACACTTTCCGTAGGACGTTCCGGCAGGCTTTGGTCTTCCGCCGGCTCTTGTTTTGGGGGCTCCGACACCAGGCGATGCTCTGCAGGGCGGCCACTAACTACTCTGTAACAGGCCCCGCAAAGGACGGTCCCCACAGAGCGCTTGCGTAGACAAGTCGCTGTTCTGCCTGCTCTCTGCTTGTTCCGTATAGTAATTGTCATGTTGCAGCATGTCCTGGCTAGCAGCTAGAGAAACGGCATATCTTCACATTTGTCGATTACTACTTCACTTCGTGTAAACTGCGACTATTTTCAACTGCTCAGCTTTAGAGAATATCCATCTCCAACCCGCCAAAATCTTCTGTTTCTTTGAACTACATGCGAGCTGCGTGCGTCTCTTATATATACATCTCGTAAACATACGCTCCATGCCCGCTCGTCCGCTGCTCTGTCCGCTCTCTCTCCCATGCACACACGCGTTCTCGCTACTAGTCTGCTAATTTCTTTATTATCTCGATCGTCATTGTCTGATCGGTCGCCATTGTGTTTCCTTCACCTGACTCCTGACCGCGTAGTCACTCTCTTCCCGGGTTGTGCACTCAGAACTCGCTATTTTCCACAGCTCTGCTCACTCCCACTACACTGTCCCACTACACTGTCCCAACTCGTCCTCCCGTACATAGCCCAGCGAGCTGCTTCCCAGTAGCCTCCCCATACTAATATTGTTCTTGTCCCCGAAATAACACCCAGCGCACGTCCGTCTGCCTCGCCGAGTATAGTCCGACTCGCTCCCCACAATATTCTCTATAGTCCCATCGGTTGCCCGTCTGGGCAGGTCATCTACCCGGCATCCTTCTACCAGCACCCGACACAGCTTCGCTCTACCCGACCGGCTGGTCCCAGCCTTCCACAAACTGCAAACCTTATTCCTGCTCCACTCCCCGCAAACACACGTGATTACTCCGCGTTACGGCTGTTACGTAACCCTTTCTTTCTCCGGCCTGCTTCTATCGATTCCGAACGCAGTGCATTGTGTACTCATTGTTCGATCTGCCATTATATGACTCTAAGCGCCTACGCAATAAGTTTATTTGCTGTATCCAATCAAAACAGCCAAATCAAATGCATTCTTCTCGGTCAACTACTACTTTGCTACTAGACAAAACATTACAATAGTCCACCCTTCCATGACGGCGATCATGCTAAATTAACTAGTGTATAATGACAAACAACGCCCGACCTCTTCTTCTTCAGTTTATGATACTTGTAAAATCGTCCCTTCTTGCTTCCGGCCGACCTTCTTCAACTTCGACTAATCTGTACTATTTAAAATGACATGCCCTTTTTGATCCGTGCAATAGCCAGTCCAGGGTTCAATCCCTTGGGGCAGGTACGCGTGCAGTTCATGATGGTATGGCAACGGTACAATGACATTGTGTTTTGTAAAGCCTTCTGGCGCTCCTCCGTAGCATGATCTCGCGAGTCCGCCAACCAACGGTAAGTTTGCATCAGAATGGCAGGTCCAAGGTACTCAGACTGATTCCACCAGTACGAAGGACATGAGGTTGAGCAGCACGCGCACAAAATACATTCGTAAAGACCATCAAGCTTCTTGCGGTCCTCGACAGTCTGCAAGGTCTCCTTTCCGTCGGCAGGATAATGAGCACGCTGCAAATAAGGCTTGATCGACTTGTATTGCTTGTAGAACTGCGTCAAATCTGGCACAAGATCCTTGATAACAAACATGTGGGGTAAAGGATAGACCTTAGTTACCTGAGCCGTGTCCGTATTGATTCGGCAGAGGCAGGCAAGAGTGTTCGTTCCGTTGATGTTCATAGCGCACGATCCGCAGATACCTTCACGGCAGCTCCGGCGAAGCGTCAATGTAGAGTCCTGCTCGTTCTTGATCTTCAAAATAGCGTCCAACATCATAGGACCACAGTCGTTCAAATCAACAGCGTATTCCTGCATATGAGGCTTGACCTCTGGAGTCTCCGGGTTCCATCTATAGATTTGGAACTTTTTCAACCGTGGGGTTGCTACAGCTGTAGCGAGACCCCGGCTATTGATGGGCAAGCTCAAGATTGTTCTCCGAAAAGCCTGCATTGTGTGTGTAGGTTGGTGATTTATATAAAGCAAAATATAAATCTGACTGTGTATAAAAATCTATATGTTTGTCTCTAGCAACAAATACAATCAAGCCAATTAAGCAACACAAACAAAAGCTTCGAAGGTGTGGACTTGAAATAGTTGGAAAGAAGAGTGACGAGCGGATCTGTGCAGTAAAAAGGCTCGCTGCTGTCCCGCAGACTCCGTCTGCTTTCTATTGCCTCTTCTCCGATTGGCCGACTCCACGCATCTCTTCATGCACCTTTATGCCATATCCGCCACATTGCCTGGTTAGGATGTCCCTATTGGTCCACCCATCAGCCGCGTGACCCTGCGGACCCGTACAATTTCGCACTCCCTATTGGCCGAGGTAATCAGATCTGATTACATAACATATTACGTGTGACACTTGCGTGTGTTCTTTTGGGGGGTACTATTATCTAAGCCAATATGGAGGAACAGGCAAGAGCGGCTAGTAGTACTTTCACGTTACATCCATATCGAAAGAAATAAATAATAAAAAACTACTGCATTCCGTATTCTATATAACCGTGAAAACAAAATTGTATATACCGTACTCTTTTTAAAAGGGTCTAAAATGGCCCGTCGACATAACCAGGCAATTTCGGATCGTGGACCTGGCACTTAACACTGGTAATCGTATGCTCCCATCCACCCGAAGCCGTCTTCTCCAGTACTAACGCCGTCAGATAGTCGCCCTTATAGCATCGGCTGTCTAGTCCCTTTGAATATTCCATAATAGACAGTCCAGTCTTTGCATCGTGTCCGTATAACACTGTTCGGCGGTCGGCGGGTGCTACTGATTCTTGATAGTCGTTCCAGACGTACTTCCAGAGAATGCCGTCTCGGGTCGGTGAGGCTGTCGAGTTGTCAGGGCCCAGAATTGTCCGCATGTAGAGTAAAACGGCAGGGTCTTGGTCTTCGTAGTTATCCACGTTCCACATGAGTCCAGCGTGCACAGCAGAAACGTCACCGTGATCTTCACCAAAAACCTTCTCCGGAAAATGCATGAGCAACGGGCACGAGTCCATGTACGCGATCTGTTCCATCGTCGCCTTTTTAATGATTTTCTTTTCGTCGGCAAGAATATGAACAAAGCCACCCTCCTCAGCATCGTATTCCCCAGACTCGAGCTTGTCGTCTGACATCTCATGCATCATACAGTCATCGTCGTCTTCCTCGGTGTGAATATGGCTATGCTTTCTGCTTGCCTCACGCAGGTGATGTTTGGGTGAAAACTTCACACCATCAACCGTGCCTTCCTCCTCATCATCGTCGTCGTCAAAATGCTCTAAATCACCGCTCTTACTACCATCTTTCAAACGATCGCGCACGTCATTGTCGAATTTTTGACCATGCTTCTTAGCGTAACGTCTCAGCAGTGTATTTTCGTGATTACCTCGAATGCAGGCTGCGTTATACTTCATTGCCATCTCCAAGACAGCAATTGAATTTGGTCCCTTCGAAATAAAGTCTCCCAGCAAAAATAACTTATCTTGACCCGGGTTAAATTCCACTGCCTTCAGCAACTCCCCAAACTCGACATTACAGCCATGGATATCTCCAATAATAACCAGTCGTTCACCAGTACTTTGTGGGACATATTCTGCCGACAAATCTTCGACTTTGACTGTAGGCTTGATCACGTAGACCTCTTTCTCATGCGTTGGAACGAAAAATAACATGAAATAGATCAGAGGTAGACAGAGGACTCCCAGTAGCATATAGCCAAGTGCACGTTTATTAATTCTTCGCTTAGTCGTAGGCTTATACTTAAGCTGCTGGTCATTTGCGGATTCTGCCTCAAGTATATTGATCGCACGAGGATCATCGCGGTATGGCGCAAACTGTCTCGAGTCCATATCTTTATATACTTATGAGTGACTTTGAGGTTCTCCTCTCTTCAAATTCTTTGAATATACCCAGTGGCAAGTGAATAAGACTAAAATGATGGTGTGAACTACCAACTAAACCAATTTTTGTCCTAGAGTTGACTCTATTTGCTCATTAACGCTTCCACACACAAGTAAATGAAAGCCCGCTAATAAGTTTTTGCACAAAGTACGACAGCTAATCGTCAAAAGTCGTTTCGATGGGATTCTGGCCACGACGGCCTTGTAGGTCAAAACAGAACGCACATGTTCGCTAACCGTCCCAATGACTGGCTCGATTGCTGACTGCGTAGATCTAGATTTGATTGCGTACATTACAGACTGATTATCGGCGCGGCGTTGTGGTAGCGATGAAGGGACGTTAGGGTTTACTAATCTGGTCATTATCTTGATCTAGGATTTGATAAGAACTGATTTCATTCTCGACGGATCAGAAAGTTATGCACTGTTGTGCTGCCCATTTACTGCTCTGGTAGTTCATTCTAGAACTGCTTTGTGTTTTTGATTATAACTTGAGCAAGACGATGAATGAATTTATAATATATTGTATATGTCCTCAAGATGACCAAGAGATAAGGCATCAGCGATGTATAGATTAGATCCCGATTACATGATCATACTAACTGTATAACATAATGTTCTTGAGAAACGCCTTACTCTATTTCCACCTCTGGCGTACAATCGACATTTCGACATCGATAAAAAATTCAATCGGGATTGCTGGATATTATTTCTATTACAAGTACCTATTAACCTTGACTTTACCATTTTGCAACGTCACGTTAAGTTAATGTACATAGGTACAATAGCAATTCTTCCCTTTATAAATGTAACTCTGTTCTGGTATTGATATTCGAGTAAACAAGAATCTCTATTCCTCCATTCCAGCAATATAGAGACGCTACAAAGTCCACAATATGTTATTGGTACAAAAGCCACAATATGAACCTCGTGATCTGTCACCATCAGTGTACGCAGACCTTCAAACGGACTGAACTTCAAGTTGATCTCAATGTCGAGTTTGTAGTGTGTTCTTTACCATCAAATGATTGAAAGGAGATAACTGAATAAGAATGAGACCTCTGAATTGTGCATATTTACGGTTTCCAAGATTTCCTACTCGATATGTGAATATCTGGACCGATACTACCAAGTTCCTCCCTTCTCCGGCAGCGGTTCACACACGAAGACTGCACTATATACCTGCCCGGACAGCAATTCCGGCATCGACATCTGGGCATCGAACATATGCCACATCAGCACCGACACGGATATTTTGGACTCGGAATAAAGCCATTGTAGCGGGGTTATTGTCAATTAGCTTTGTTACTTATTATTTCTGGCCGCGGCATCCGTATCCTAAAGAGATTGCCGACTTATTACGAAAGGGTCTATACGCTGAACGGACAAGGAAAGAAGACAAATATGCGAATGCTTTGGATTACTATTTGGCCGCAATAGAATTGGCTCGCAAGATGGGTCTGGATCCTACAGGTACAGCGTATACAGGTATTGAAATAAAAGCCGCGGACATGTATGAGAAGATCGATAGGCCTGATCTTGCTTTGGGGATCTACAACCAATTGCTTGAAGACGGAGAAGTCAAACTACAAGAAGATCCCAGACGAGTAGGATACATGACAGAGCGCGAGATTATGACTTTTGTTCGAGTTAGTGTTCGCGCTCTCGAATTAGCCGTCGAGCTAGATCGCGATCTTGATAATCATGCCACACTTGGATTCTGGATCGAGGCTCTCCAGACTAGATTACCCGAGAACTATAAGACAGTTCTGCATGCAAAGCTGTTGAATTTTGTCGCAGATGATCGGAATTCCGAATACGTGATCTATGTGGACTCTGCTGAAGATAAGTTGAGCGAGTCGTACTACGCGCTCCCACTTTTCCCGACAGAGTCAGCTATTAAGGAGTTCAATGCGCATCGAATCGACTTGGAAGTTGAAGAAACTCTTCTTTTAGCCAGAGATTTTTTTGCGACCTTTTGCATTGAGACCGCTCGACCGGGAACTGGATTTTGGCTGAAGAACGAGAACATTAAGCTTCTCCAGCTAACGGGCTCGCCATTACCACGAATCCTACGTGCGCAAGTCGATATAGGAGCAGCTTATTTTTTTGCATATGAAGTGGCCAATTCCAAGGCACTGGGGGATTCGACCAATACAGAAGCGGCAAATCTCGCTGATCGATACCTCGCAATTGCTAAAAAGTGCTATTCCGACATTTTGGATACGATTGTTGAAGTCCGCAATTCGCCTACAGAGCGCAAAAGATATGAAGAACAAGATTTTGACGATCTCGATGTCGCACAAAGTTTCGCTGTATATGGACTGGGCGTGGTTGAAGCGAAGAAACGAAATTACAACAAAGCCATGTCTTTGTTCAAAGAAGCACGGAGTCGGGCAATGGGTTCCCACATACCAGAACTGGTTGAGAAAATTAGAGCAGAATGGAAGTTGATGCTCGATGAAATGGAGAAGGCGAGAATGGCAGACTCAGTTCTGGCCGATGCTGCCGCTTATGTCAGTGCTATTGCTGACTCTCCCCGACATACCGTGGATTCTTAGGTTGCATTTTAGGTATTGAGTTTTGCCTTTTGTTTATATCTGCTGTTGCTCCATTTCTTTCTGTGAGAGGTGGGGTTCCCAGTAAATAACTATATGATGTACAGAAATTTCTTGCAAGTTAGAGATTTTTGGTCAGTTGCCAAATCTCAATTCCAAATTCGGAGTTCTTATGATTTCGATAGCCTGGTGCTATGAATGAATAAGATGTTATTGTTTGGACTTGAAAAATCCGGCGGAACTGGGTCCATATATCTGTTTCTTGCTCGGCCGTAAGCCCTCGATGTTTGTAGCCGATGAAGATCCTTGTAACTCCTGGCTTGCAAAGCATATCCAGAGTTTTTAACAAGTCCGGAAATAATTCTTGAAAAATGAGTTAGTAGATGTAAGTAAAAGGGACATAATAGCGTACCGACTTCATAAATTAAGTCGCAGGCAATTACCACATCGAAGGAGGAATTCGATAGATGTGCGATATTACTCCCCCACACATAAGGTAGGATTTTGATATCGCTACTCTCTAGATTTGCGCCCACGGCGTTGGATTTAATGAGTGGAATAGCTTCATCCAAATCCGTCATTGTCAATTTAGTCCTTGGATAAGACTTGATCAGCGACAGGCCCGCAGCTCCATTACCAGTCGACAAGTCGAGAACGCTTGCAGGATGGTCCAGCTTGCCTATATATTGGAGCGCTGTTTGTAGAATAAATACAACTGAATCCCATATTTTACCCGGAATATCTGATAACGACTCTTCGACTGCAAGATAGCGGTCGTTAGACGTGTAAAGAGGCCGATATGAAGCTAGTATTTCTGATTTGGTCTGGAATGGTCCGACTAAAAGAGGTAGAGCAATGATTTCGTCCTTCTGAACTGAAGTATCTATGGATATTAGCGCAAATATGCCAGAAGGTATTGGCTCGTTAGTAGGCTGGAGTTTGATTGACAGAACTCCCTTGCTACTCTGTTGAAAGCCATTAAAATTGAGACCGGGATAGTAAAACCGAGAAATTCCGTCCAGCGTAACAGGTTTAGCAATCAAGTTTTTGCATTGAGCTCCATCTGCAGTAACAAAAGAAATTGACAAGTGAACTGAAAACTCCGGAGTTATAAGATATCTGGGAAACAAATTCATCTCCGTTACCAATCCGAGATGAACTGTCAACTGCTCATGGACATCCCAAAACGTGGATGGAAAAGGCTCTCGAAGTACAATTCTGTATAATGTTTTATACTTTTCCGCTGCTTCTGTTACCGTGGGAATTGACATAGCCTGTCGAGGATCCATTAACGCAGACACTGATCTCTGAAGAAGTTGTCTGAGTGAAGACAAAAATTCGTATGAGATTTTCAAACTGCTTGACAGTCCATTTCTTTCGAACCGAGCAAAAGGTAGTAAATTCTGGAGCACGACTAACTTAAATGTGCTTTCTTCAAAAGCAAGATTTGAAATCTCAGCTCGGTCTACTTTTTCGCAAAGCTGTTCAAGATGGGTCACATCGTTCAAACTAATTTCGGGCTTGTCCATTTCAAATTCACATTCTGCTCTCAACAGCAGCGCAATAACCTTCATCAGATTGAATTCCAATCCACTAGAAGTATTCGTATCCAACTCGTACAGGAGAGTTGTCAGTTCCAGTTCAGGCTGTCGACCATTTGTCATATTTGACTGTGCGATCCGTCGTAATATAGGATATCCGGCGTAATCCCAGTTCCGTTCGCGCCAAGCAGCAAGCGCACGGAGCAAGATCAGCCATTGTAAATCTATCGAAGAGATAGAATGATCTAAGCTCGACTGAATCGATAGCACAAAAATATCTGCTTGAGCTCCAACTTGTTGCATATCCAGAAAATAGGCGATACTCAGGTCTAATAGCGAAAAGCACTTTTGATACGTTCAGGTAGAAACTGTACGCCGCACCATAACGCCCTCGCTCCCAATAGACATTTGATCTGCAGGGGTTCAAGAACGCATGTATCTGAAATCCAAGGGGCCCACGAAGATAAAATTGATCTGAAGTACCGCATGTAAACAGTAATGGCCGCAGTATGGAGAAAACTGCGAATGCCTGTAGAGGTATGTATACTGTGCTTCGAGACTGCTAAAACTAATTATGACCAGGATGTCACATTAGAGTGGATTCTACCAAGCGGGCAGGCTTTTAGGTAAGGAGCAAGTTAGGAATCCAGAATTATGATTAACAACTCAATTAGATGGAAACGCCATGATTCTGAATGGTAAGACTGCAACTACTGTTTGCACGTGTCGGACTAAACTAGAAAAAGGATTTCGGTATTGCAAGACCAGATTGTTGTGTTGCGGAATTGCCACGATTGCATTCAATATAGATTCATTCAGGGCACGAGTACAATCTCCAGGACTGCACCGCTCACACCTCCGCCTTCGTCACCTTCTTCTCCTGGAAATATACAAGATTTTCAGAACATTGATGACTTTCTACACGACTATTTTAACGCTTCGACGGATCTGTCCAAGCTCTACAAGGAGATTTCTGCGAGAGATAAGGTGTTCAAATCTATTGTGGCAGAATATCCAGGGATCAGATTGCTAAGGCAAGATCCTTGGGAAACTCTGTGTAGTTTCATCTGCAGCAGTAACAATAGTATAAAGAGAATAACCCAGATGGTATCATTGCTTTCCTTGATTTACCGTGAAATACAGCTTACAAATCCAGATTGACGCAATGTGCAACGAGTTTGGAACTTACATAACTACTTACGAAGGAACGCCCTACTACACATTTCCTCGGCCTGAAGTGCTCTCCCAGCCATCAACCGTATCTAGGCTGCGACAGCTAGGTTTCGGATACCGCGCCGAATACGTACACAAAACAGCAAAATTAGTCTCTGAATGGCAGGATTCCGGTCACAACCTGGCTGAACTCCGAGGAAAACCTTATTCTACGGTTCGCGAGTTTTTACTAGAGTTTCCAGGCGTAGGTCCTAAGGTCGCTGATTGTGTTGTAAGTTTCACGTTTTCTTAATTTGTGAACTACTTCAAGTGCTTACTACTATCCAGTGTCTAATGGCCTTTGATTGCCCTGGCTCTGTCCCAATTGATACTCACATCTGGAACTTTATTAAACGGAGATATAATCCCAAAAAAGTAAAAATGGTTACGAAAACCATGACGAGAAATTCTTATGATCAGATTGCGGACTACACTCGGGGATTGTGGGGCGATCACGCCGGCTGGGCACAGGCTGTGAGTTATTCTGAAGCGATCAAGTAATAATCTAATTTTGCCTAGGTCTTTTTTATTTCGGAATTGAATAGGAGAAAGTGACTGCTTTGCCGTTTATATCCTACAGTGCTGGATATCAAGATTTGTTGATCCGGAGATTCTATATGAGATCAGCAACTGAGCAGATCCATTACTAAGTCATTTTTCAATATCCCACATCTACAATACTGTAGTCCAATACTAAAATCTACAATGACTTTACCGAATTTTAACTCAGATTTTAAAGAATTGGCATGAACTTATATTAAATACTCCTATTGTTCAATACAAACAACTAAAGCCAAAGAGAATCATCCAGACAACATTGAAATTCTATTAGTGTAAGATACTTAAAGAAGCGAATGGTAACTACTTACGCTTAACTAACGCTAAAAACTTTGTAGAATGGTGGTATGATACAGGACAAAATAAATGAACAAGTCATGAGCAATCGCGATGTAGATAAAGCCTATTGTCCTGGGTTAGACCCATTAGAGATAATATTCCTTTGGATTCAGTTTTTGGAAGCTATTCTGAACAGTCCAACCTCATATCCGCTCCAGTGTGCTTTTTTCTATGCCTGTGCTGTTTACATACATGGCGTTTGAAATCCAAAGATACTATTATACGCTTATTAAATTAACTCATAAATAATCAAAAATATTGAAAGCAGATATCAAAAAGCTTTGCAATTTTCAAACAGGCAAAGTTGTACAACTCGACGATAAACACAAAATTATTATTACGTATACTACTATCGGCTCTCAATCGCAGAGCGAACAAATGAACAAAAATTAACACAGCTCTTGTAGATGATTCTCAATTCTCTTCACTGGCAGATATAATTGGGAAAAGATGTAAAAACTGCCATTGAAAGGAAGACTCAAAAGTAGATTATTAGTCGGCAAAAACAGAATTAAACAAATCTCAAAATTAAGCAAACGGATTCAATGTCCTCACAGTTAAACATGGTAGGCTCTTGCCAATCTCCGCTCGTAGAAGAACAGGGACATGTTGCAGTTCACGTATTTCCTGAATCAGATCTGCTCCTTCAGTCCGCGTGACTACATTTCGAAGATGGGCAGCTAATGTTGCTCGTCGTTCCTTTTCTGAACTATCCAAAGAATTCGATTTGGACAAAGTACCCACAGTCCCTCGTGACGATGACCGCTTGTTAGGTGATTCTAAAACTTTGCTCACTGAGCCGGTTTTACTTTTGACGCCATTCTGAGATTTCGCTCCAGCTTTCTCGTCTTCAAGCGATAGACTTCCAAAATCTAAAGTCCGATTTCGAGCTTCGTCATTGTCTTGACTGGCAACTGTTGAACCACTCTTGGCTCGATAAAGTGATCCTCCATTATTCTCTCCACGATCTTTCTCATCTTCAGGTATCCAAACAGCTGAATCAACTCCCTTTTCCCAGTAAAGCTCCAGACAGCGATTCGCTTTGTCGAACTCTGCCTTAACTAATGGTAATTGATCGCAATGAACCCGTTTCTCTACACCGAACTCAGGAATCAACACGTCAAACGCAGATTCATAGACGTTAATCACAATTCCATCTCGAATTAAGTGCCCTGAAGTGGAACTCATAGAATTTATCGCTTCGCATAGAAACAAATGAATCGACTGGTCTTCAGCATTCTTGGCTGCATCTCGCCGATCATTGCAATGCTCACTCAACTTGACGAGGGTTTCCATATCAGGGCTATATTCCTCTGTATTATTGTTAAAAATCTATTGATATACTTAGAATGAGCTGAATTAAACTTACTATTATTCATCAAAGCGTCAAGCTGTCTATGGACGACAATATCAGCATACCGTCGAGTCGGAGAAGTGAAAGTTGTGTAATTTGGAGCGTTTAAAAAATAATGGAAGGAATCATTCCGATCAACTTTTCCAGCAACGTAATACTTAGCTCGTCCAAATGTCTTCAGTAATAAAGTTTCTAACGCTTTTACCGTGTCGGGATCTTGAACCTGAAACAAACTATTTTGCAATTTGGAGCTGCTTGATCCATCAAAGTTCAAACCAAGAACTTCCATCTTTTCAAGAAATTGATCCAAACGATGTTGATTTGGTGGGGAATGACGCCGAAGAAACGCTCGTTCTCCCATCTTGTGCTTGAGAATGCTTGCAACAATCGAATTTGTCTTGATCATAATTTCATCCACAAACGCCGCTGACAATTTCCGGTCAAAAATATTGGTCTCCGGAGGAATTCGCTCATCTTCTAGCTGGTCAAGCAGATTCAGATAAGGAAGCTCTGTAGTGCTGGCATTCAATCGACGTTTGCGGAAAACTTCAGCAACGCGCTTCAAAGTAGATACGTGACTGGCTAATTCTCCTGTACTGCTTTCCTTGCTTAATTTAACAAGTTCAGCCTTACTTAAAGATGCTGACGCACAGACAATACTCTTTCCAAGCCATAAGTTGTCAATATTAGCATTGGTCAAATCAACGTCCAACACAACACTGAAAGTCAAATTGGGCTTTCCAACAAGCACAGAAAGCTGATTTTCTAATAAAGTCTCAGGAAGCATAGACACGACTTTATTGATCATATGCACAGAAGTTCCACGCTGCTTCGCATCTCGATCTATAGGCATGTGTGGCTGGACAAAATAACTAACATCGGCAACATGAACACCTAATTGGACTCGGTTTTCATCAATTTTGGTGACATGAACAGCATTTTCTGCACATTGTAAACCTCCGGACTGCAAAGCGATGACATAATCATTTGGAAATGATCGACAGGATTGCTCACGTCGCAAAACTTCTGCTTCATCAATCTTGGGAATTGAGTTCACACTTTGTAAGACATAATCGGGGAAGGTGTCGGTCATGAAATTATTGTCTCTTAAAATTGCATTGATTTCAACATTATGGTCGTTTACAGGACCAAGAGACTCGATCAACACGCCGAACGGGTGCAAAGAAGTGATGGGCCAGCGTTTGATTGATGCGACGAAGAGTGTATCAACATACTTGTCCTGATTCTCAACAAAATCTTTCGGAGCCTGCTCTGTGGGTATTGCAATCAAAGGCACTCGCTTATCAGTTGGCTTGAACCAAACAATTTTCGGCTTATCAGTCCGATTATCATGATCTTTTTGATCCCGCTTTTCGGACTCTAGCTTTTCTTTCGCGGCTTGAGAAGAAGGCCGCAAAAGACCTAACGTACCGCTGTAAAGCTGACCCGGCGTCCGTTCAATCACAGCAACAATATGACCAGCGTACAGAGGTTTACTAGTATCACTGATTTCGTCTTCTTCTACTAAGAGCAAGCCCTGACCTTCCACTTCAACATCGTCATTCTTCTTTTGAAGAGGCCGAGTACGAAGACTTCCTCGTCTTTGCACACCACCTCCATCCTCTCCTTCCTTGCGCTTTTTCTTCTCTTCCTTTTCACGCTTGGAATTCCAGACCTCGTCGACAGTTAAAAGTTCAACAGCAACAATATCCCCTTCTAAGGCCCGGTTTCGATCTTTTGAGCCACAAATATAGATATCAGCATCGAGTATACCATCTGTGGAGACATAGGCATCCGATCTATTTTTCTTATTGACTCGAAGAATGCCACTAACCAATCGTCCTTCGCTGATAAGCGCAGGAATAGATGCTTGAGGAAGATATGGTAAAAAAAGTGATTTGCGCTGCTGCGATTGCAACTGCGCAATCTGTAACTGCTGTTGAGGTTGTGCTTGGGGCTGTTGACTCGGAAATCCCATTGGATTGTGGACCGAAAAATCGGGCTGACCTATAGGAATGGAAGACGGTCCAAACTGAGATAGACGGTTTTGCGAGGCAGTACCTATCTGATTAGGGATTGCAGATCCAGTCGTCATAGGTTGCTGGTGAAAAACAGAAAGTAGACCTGGTTGAAATGGGTTTTGAGAAAACAGATTAGGCTGATTACCTCCCATTGATGGCGTCGTCATTGACCCACGAGATCTATGTCCAGGGAAAAATTGTTGCTGTTGTTGTTGTTGTTGTTGTTGTTGTTGCTGTTGCTGCTGCAGTTGTTGCTGTTGCTGCATATTGAGAGATTGAATACCAAGATCGGTTGATGATTGCTGGATAGTCGAACGTCGCCAATCGCCCTCGAAATTACGAGAGTTAGATCGAGAGTGGCTATTACTTCGGCGATCTTGAGAAAATGAATCGTTGAAATTGTTCTGGGGAGCAGGGAAGGCATAGTTATTTGGCTGAGGCGATCGCGATCTCGAAACATCATCAAAATCCATCGTAGTACCTTGACTGCGAGAATGATTATGTCTAGATTTACTTGCTGAATTCATCGATGGCTTAGGCGGAAATTGAAACCCAGAGGTTGGTTGTAGCGTAGGTCCAGTATTGAGAGTGTGCGGTTGAGTATTTCCAGTGCCAATATTGGGACCGCCTTGCTTCGCAGCCTGAGCAATTTGGGCAGCTCGTTTTGCCTCAGGAAGTGCAAGAGAGTGCCTGCGAACATGTCCCTGGCCGCCGTTAACACGCCCTTGATTTCGATTTAAAGACTGCTGTTGTTGCTGATTGGACTCATAGAGCGAGGTTTTCGAGCCAGGCATTGAAGGAGGCCCCATAGATTGAAAAGGGACAGACGACTGGGTCCGCCGATGGGCGTTACCAAGCATAGGTCCTGAATTCTCAAACGGGCCATAATTTGTTGGCGGTGAGGACATGAAGGAGGGGATTGAAGGAGCGACGGGAGATGACTGAAGCCCTTGACTAAGCAAACCAGCTTGAGCAAATCGTTGCTGCTGAACCAAGATCTGTTGTTGCTGAGCCTGAAGCTGATCCATGTGCTGTTGTAAAGCTAATTGTTCAACTAAAATTGTTAGTAAAACAAAGATCGAACGAGAGAAAAATTGGCAAAGATGAGCAACGACCACATTCGAGATCGGCTATACAAGCAAATAGAAGACACAACAGGACACTCGCATACTCATAAGAGGAGTCAACTCAGACGGAGACCGTCGATGAGCAATATGTAGCCTTCCGCGGCCCTGTTGATTTTGCATGGTCAACAGGTAACTAGAATGAGGGCTGGTGAGATAGATCGGAAGCGCTGAAAGCAGATCAGCGAGAGGAAAAGAAATTAGCAAGGATCACGAAGGCAAGCCAAATGAGAGCGAAAACAGAACGAGAACAATCTGATGAGAAACAAACAAACACAAATTCTCAGGAATTAGGTCTGCAGGAAATAGTTGTGTAAGCAGACTGATGGGGGAGGACTAGGGAACTGGACTAAGAACGTGTATAGGCTATAAAATAAAGGGAGTGAATGGAAAATAGGGAGCGGACTTGGAATGTGATAGTTTTGCAGCGAACAAGAGCGAGAGAAAAAGGATCAAACAGAAAATAGTGAACTTTCCATTAGCAAGATAATAGAAAGGAAATTAAAAGTAAAGGATCGGCAGATATGACGAGGTAGAAGCGAGAAAGTCGATGACGGAAAAATTGTAGTGTAACAGAGGGTGATCTGGAAGGGATCTTTTCTCTTTCGGCTGACGCGGGAGAACTAAGAAAAGTCTGGCGACGAGGGTATAAACTTGCAATAACGCGAACTATTACAAGACTGAAAGCTTCAAAGCAGGCGAAAACAACCTCAACAATGAGATCCGATCGAGGCCAGAAGAAAGTCTATGAGGTCGTCTGCACTGAGGACTGTGAAAGCTATTCATTCTTGCACACTCAGCCTTCTGCTGGCTGGTGAACTGTAATTGCGGACGGTGAGCGCCGAGCGGGTGTCATCCGCGCTATTAAATGTGGGGCTGGTGCGCTCTAATGAGCTGCGATCGATTAGACAGTCGGTGACGTTTGTTTTTTTTGGTTCGGTGTTCGGAGAGGTCTGTGGTTTAATGAAACTGCGGCCTGTCGAGACGAATTGACGAAAACAGATCGATCTAGTCCGCTGATTACATGCATTTTACGTGTTGTCTACGCGTCCGGCTGTGTGCTCGCCTTCTTGCAACCTCCCGCACATGAAACCATCATAGTCGAGCACATCGAGAACATCCAATACCCAGAAATCTAGTCATGACCATCAGCATGTCTCATCGCGACTGAAGTACATTTTTAATCAGCTATGAATTGTTTCCCGTACCGTAAATTACGCCAACTATACTATTGGCCGAATTCTTCATCAGCGCAAGCTGACTGTTTGATCATTTAAGGCCAGTTCGCTTGCGTCATAGACTTTCATCGCTCAGGTACAAGTTACGATCTATTTTAGTGTGCCACGTGATATGGACACAAATCCCTTTTCAATAATTTGATTCGTGCCAGCAGTACCTCTGACATCAGAACTCTCTCACTCCTACGGGCAAGAATGGTGAGACTATATACAAGAAAACAATTTCTTTCCGACCATGGTCCAAGACGAATGCATTAATGATCTCCATGGGCGGCCAAATGTCGCATGTGTGCCTGGTGCTCAGCCAGCACACCGTTCAAGCATTGCACAAAAGATTCTCGTTCCTCTGGTTCTGCCTTTCCACAGGCTGCCCAGCGGATTCGACACTCTCGGTCAACTATATACACGTAGCCCGAAAATTTATTGACAAAGCCAATCGAACGATTGAGCTTATGGGGAAGCATAGAAGCGTAGAAAAATTTCGCGTACCGATGCTGAGGTAGTGCTGCGCGTGTGCGTCCGGCAAACAACTTGGATACCCAGCGCTTGACAAAGCTCTCGGGAACATTGATATCAATAATTTGATAATCCTCGTCGCCCGTTAAATGGGTTCCTGCAGCATAAGCAGGAGATTTGAAGTATGAATTCACTTGTTGCTCGCCAGAAACCGAAGAGTAAAGCTTCACGACAGACACTTTTCCGCGCAAGACGGAGGTGGTATCGCTTGGTTTGGATGACAGTAATGTCGGCCCAAAAAAATTCGGCATATACAATGCTTTATCCGCCCGAAAGTACATTCTCGGGGCAACCCATTCTTTACCCATTGTCTTCGTGAAATCTCTCATTTCGCTGAAATATGACTTCGAAAACTCCTCCATTCTAGTATGCCAGTTAGTCTAGGTCAACATATGTGCTGAAGCACTTACAATCCTTTTCGCTTCTCAATATGCCTATCATAGTCTACAAAGTCTGCCCTTTTTTGTGCAAATGTCCGTGTGTCTAGTCCTGTATTATCCGAGGCCTTGGGCGCAGAAATCATGCCTATCGGCCGGACTAAGTATGATCCGACCTGGCTCTCTCTAATCTTTGCTTCTTCTTCGTTTTTCTTAGTCTCACTAATAAACGATGATATGATACCGGGAGCCTTTTTCTTTTCAGTCGAAGGTCTGGGTAGCTGTGATTCGGGAGCTTGAGCTTGTTGTAAGTTTGACGGATCCTTGATGTTTTGTCGAGCAACTGAAGTCGACAGCAGTCGGTTCAGATTTCGAGAAGAGTGGCATGTGTAGATGAAGCAGTATTTGCAGTACGGTCCAATTTTAGAGCTTGACCACATATTGAAGCTTCTCTCGACTATTACCAAAATTGCTTGAATATATCCTCGCTGGATAATTTGAAGTAATTATCATAATGGGAGACTTAGTTCGCGATATTTAATCCGGGTAAACTTTCTCAAGCGGCGGTCTTTCGTGAGCGCTGCACATAGAACTTAGGAGGGAGAGAGAAAACATGCGTGAGTGAAGAGTAAATAGATGTAATCGCGGATTGTTATGACATCTAGTCGCATTTGGAAGAGCTATGAAGATCGAACCTAATATTTGAACTTTGGCGCTTGTGGTCGGCAGAATCGTCCAGGTTTAGCAAGTGTAAACTTATTGACAAGTTCGTCTTTGACTGCACGTGCTGGAATTCGTGCAGCCATCGTCGATGCAGTCTCTCGACTCGTGATTAGAAGGGCACGTCTCACGCTAGTAGCTTAAGGGCAATCAAAAGCTCTAATCTGAGGCCGACATGGAATTTCTTGTTTTGTAGTCTACTGTATTTTATTTGACAGAATTATCTAAGATTGTGACTGTTCGGTTTATCGAAAGGGCCAGACTGAATAGGCAGCCGTCAGACTGAATCATGGCAGGACGTTACCAGAAGCTTATTCTGTTTGCCCCTCTCGACTGTTTATGATTTGTCAGGGCAGGTCTGCACTTAGTTTGATTTCCTCTGAATTCTGGCCGACTTTGTCTCTTATGTGTTTGGACTCACCTGTCAATCCCAGAAATTCCTGCTCGCTATAACGGGAATAAGTTCAGCCCCATTCTTAGTTGGCATCTTACCAGAAGTCTTTCTGCGACTACCATGACAACACCGACGACGACGACGATCAGCCGCCAGGAAGACAGGTGGTTTTCCGCAAAGACTTTTCTTTTGCGAGGATTGCTAATTTCGAAGCTGCAGCTTGGGCTGACGAGGAAATCTCGAGCAGGCTAAGTCAATGCTACCATGAGTTTGACTGTCATGTTTCGCACAATATACACAGAGGCTGACGTCTAGCCAACGTCCGTAGTCCGAAACTTTTCCAAGTGTGTAAAATTTTAACTAGCAAATTACCGAAAATAGCGGGAAATCATGGAGAGTTTTGTATCTGTGGTATATTACCCTCAGCGAAGCTACTATAATATTTATCTGTGCCCGTTGATCCCGGCTTAGGATGATCTACTGTTGACAGCTTAATCAAGCGCTCGATAGTTCATACTCAAGTTTTTAGCCAAAGCAGCTCAAAAGAATGCACTAATACACTGGACGATTCAGAAAGTGAATTTCAGTTGATTCTGTTACCGTTTTTACACAACTTAGCGCCTCTTCTCTAGGCTAAGCGAAATGCACTAGAAGTCGCTCGCGAAGATGCTTACATGTTAGCCGCTGCTGTATAGAGTATATTAGAACGCTTGAAATACTATATATGTTGCTTCTTGTTCTTTATCGGATCGTCCTTCTCAATTACTTCTTGATTAGACCGGCTTCTTCACTATTCGACTGCCATTCTAAGGCTTGTTTAACTTCTGCTGTTGTCTCACAATCAAAATACCGCTATGCATCGCCAAGATCTTTGTGAATTCTCGGCTCGGCTTTGACATAGCTTGCCATCTCAATGTTCGACGATATATTTATGGATTAGGGATCATATTTACGACTTTAGTGGTGACTATCAAGTACAGACTTCGAGGAGCATAGAGGCAAAAGCTGAATATTCGGCAGATTTAATCAATTGAAGTTATGATATAGAACACATTTGAGAAAGTGAAATGTGTGATACAGTGATAACCCAGTGTTTGGAATAGGATATTGGTTCAATTTTAGAGTCTTAACAACTGCTTCTTCAGTCACATTCTGGAGTTTTATGGCCGCTTGGTTCATAGATGATAATACTGTGGCGGCTTTGTTACTGATTCCAACTATATGATCCTCATTTTTCCTGATTGGGTTTCATTACGTGCAAGAGCTCTTCGCGTTGCGGTATAAGGCTTCATAGATTATAGCAAACCAGACCTATGAGTTATCATTCTTGTTAATCTTGTTATCGTCTATGACCAGTCACTAGCTGTTTAACTGTTTAACATTTGGATAAGGACCCTGGCCTCAGCAGTATTGCTTGTTTATGAGATTCTTATCAGATCAAATATGATTTACAGGATTACATTCAGAATTGGAATAGGTATATCCATTTCCTCAAGAATCTCTAGATACGAACTATGGTCTGGAAGGAGACTTACATTTACAATTGCTAGCGAACTGCAACGAGTTTAGAGTTCAACGAATACCTTGTATCTTTCGAAGTGTTCCATTTTACCGTCACAGAGTATATGTATATGCAGGAGTCAATTATGCTTCTTAGATAAAGCCTATGTTCATGAACGAAAGACAACTCAGTTCGGCATCACTACCCAACAATGTGAATTATGACCCCAATTACTGTCAGCCATTAATTCATGGATGTCTATTCTCTTATCATATAGGATACAAGCCCTCAACTGATTTTAACCGTAATTGCATCTACATGATTCTGTTTCTAACTAATATCTGCGAAAAGACAATAGTAGTTTCGATGTAGGATTGTCTCCAGTTAAGGGACGGATGCAAAAACCAGAGATTACGATGTTTCAAAATCTTATTTCAGGTGCTTGATATCACTGACTCATTTAGTTATGCTTTGTTTATTGGCTCAAGTTTGTGCTAGTCGAAGATCTTGTTAACGGGGTTGAAAGCAGCTGCCAAAATTGACGCACAGCCTTTTCGTGGACGTACGTTGCGCAGGCATGTAAAATGAAATGACAAGTTGATTGCACATATTATTTATTATCTAGTGAATACCGAAAAATATCAATCAGGCCGTAAGCTACAACTTAATAATAAAGTATGTAGAATGTAATTGGAACTGGAATTGGATGGTCTTCGCAAAAATTGATTAGAGTTTTCTGTAGCGTATCTGTTTTGTCTTAGTCTAAAATCCTGGAGAAGATTCGGAAACAAGTCACTGCGATATTCAGGCACCGGAAGACACTGTTCGAGGATCAAAATTACAAGTCATATCTTATTTTTATATGCGTAATGTGCTGCCTAGATTGAACAGTCTCAATTCTCGCCCAACAGGCAGCCAGGGAGAACAGTTTGAGAGTTGCCGGCCCGTGCCTGTGCCTGTGTCTGTGTCTACGTGCGTATCTTGAGGCTGTGTCAGTAGAACAACTGGGAAGCAACACACGGCGTTGACGACGGGGAAGGAAGTTAAAAACAAGATTATTGAATTATTTTTTTCTCTGATTTTTTTATGGTCCGCTCGGAACGCCGTCGCTAGAAATACTCTCAGTAGAACTTTGTAGCTCCCGCGGCCATTAAAGTGGCCCATTCTAGTTGTTGCTTAGTGGTTCTGTTTATTCTATTATGTTGGACATTAGATGTCTTAATCATCTACTTTCACTATACTCCGTTCCCCCTCTCCTCTCACTATCCACCTTCCCTTCTCCCACCTGGCCCTCACGCCCTTCGTATAAACTATTTCTAACTGAAAACGAAAGGGCACGGGCTCTTCATCAAAGCTGCCACTGTGGTTGGTCGCGGTGGCCGTGAACGTTCGGCGACCTTCCGATGAACTTTTTCTGCCCGACGGACATGAACTTGTCTGCGGGCCTCGGCGGGTCTGACCATCGAGGCAAAGTGGTTCAACCAGAGGAGATTGCTTTTTCTCGTATTATTTATTATCCATGCTCGTAGAAGAGAATTTCAGAACTCCGATGCGCTCGTTGTACGTGGTCCTGTCTTTGCGGAATGGTTCGACTCTAAAATGCATTAAGATACAACCTGTTTATTTGATTTTCAACTTACGTATCTCCTTGCTTGTTTAAGCTGTCAAAAATTATTATTCCAAATATTTGTAGCGATCGATTCTTTAACTGATGTAGACGGACGCCCTGGTAGACTTCCCTCCTTCTACTACTTTTCAAGTGCACTTCCACCTCCACACGAATGTCTTCGGATTAACGGAATGACACACACTCAACAATCAATACCTTTCACATTGTCTCTTTGTATGCTCTTTCTTTTCGAGGCCTGTCATGAACGAGGGTTCTTGGATTTCCGCGTTTCTTGATTATTTTCAACGGGAACTTGCAGAGCATCACGACGATACCTCATCTCAAGTACTGATATTATCCCTGGAATGTCATCTATCCACTAGCGAACAAAGTTGCTCCCGAACTACATAAGCTCTAAAGTTAAGCAAATCTACACATATAGAAGAAACTATAAAAATCTGTGTTATATCTCCCTTTGCGAACAACGTTTTCCCGCCCCTTCCAAATCAGCCAGCAGCCTTCCATTCACATCACCGCTATCAACACAAACACGAACACCGCTATCAAACCAAAGTAAACTCATAAAGTTCACAAAAACAGAGCAAAAAAAAGCTTAAACCTATTCCCCGCCCTTATGTCTAGATACAAGCTTCGCAGTCAGTCAACGCCCGTCCAAAAACTATAATTGAGAAGAGGAAGCGTAAATTCCGTAACCTCACTAACTCCATTACGGTTTTCTTTCGTTTCTTTACAAATTCATGTCAAAATTACTCGCTTTATGGATCGGAAAAATTAAGTATATATGAATTATGAACAAAAAAAAGGAGTAAATGGTACACCATTCTTACTCGGAATCAACGCCCGCGGAACCCACGATTTCGCCAGGATGCATCATTGCGTATGTACAATCATTTAAATGGCCAATGAACTCATCCACGTCTCCGTACGTTTGCGAGCAATTGCTACAATTCAACAGTCCATTTTGCTGATCGCTATTGCTACTAGCGCTGCTGCTGCTGCTGCCTTCAGTAGGGATACTGATGCCTATAACGGTTTCGCTTGGATCGCGACCCATAGCACCAGAAAGGGTAATCGCAGATGACGAAGGAGAGGAACTATAACTCGAAACGCCTTTCGCCGAAAGTGAAAGTGCTTTAATTTTCCTCCTTCCTCTTCCTCCATTCGAGTTGCTTGAAGCGGTTACGCTCCCCGTAGTGCTTTCCTCTGTTTGGTGCCTGCCAACTCCTCCTTTGCTCTTACCACTCATCCCTGATATCATATCGCCGTGAACGGTTCGTAAGTGACGCTTAAACGTATCCAGACGGCCAAATCGCTCGTTACCAATCCGACACTTGGCCACTCCGAATGGACAGATAAATCGTCCGTCATAATGCTTTAACTCATGGCGATTGCGATCTGCTACTCTGGCAAATCCTTGTGTCACATACTCACAGGTAGGTTTCCCGTTAGTATATCCTGCCCGACATTTGTGTGGTTTGGGCTCTTGAGAGTGAGTCCACAAATGATCGTCAAGTTTTTTGAATGGCTTTCTGCAGATTGGACATTGCTTTTTGCCATCCCTTGCCGATGTTGCTCCGGACAAAGACGAATGTCGTACTGAGGCAGTCCGCTTAGGTGCAGACATCAAACCCACTGGAACATTTACGGTGTTGCCTCCCGTAATGAGGTGCCTGTTGTTGCTACCCGCGCTCATTCCTGTCTCTGAGCTGAGAAGAGATCCCGAGCCGGCAATTACAGACCCTGATGCTCCGGTAAAACCTCCAAAAGAACCAACCATAGGGTCATCTTGTTGTCGTTTCATCGTGCTGAACCGCAATTCCGTGACATCTGAATGTGAGCGAAAATATCCTCGGTTCACATGTGTTGGATTTTCATTAATATGTGTCTGCTGCTGTGACTGTGTATTTGATACCTGCTGTTGTACCTGTTGTTGTACCTGTTGTTGTGATTGTGGTTGTTGTTGTGGTTGTTGCTGCTGTTGTTGCTGCTGTTGTTGTTGTTCTAGCTGTTGTTGTTGTAGCTGCTGTTGTTGTTGTTGTTGTTGTTGTTGCTGTTGTAGCTGTTGTTGCTGTTGCTGTTGTAGCTGTAGCTGTAGCTGTTGTTGCTGTTGTTGCTGTTGCTGTTGTAGCTGTAGCTGTAGCTGTTGTTGCTGTTGCTGTAGTTGTTGCTGTTGATGCTGAAGTTGCTGTTGATGTTGATTTGGTTGCTGATGTTTATTAGGTTGATGATGATGCTGCATGGGAGTAAATGAACTCGGCTTGGTCATTGCGACATTATAATACACTCCGGAGCTATCAACAACTGTAGGTGAACTATCGATCGATGTAGGCGTCAATGGAGAATATATTTGGATGTGGTTGTTGACCGAGACGTACGGTTGGTCCATCATGGAGCTGTAGACGATCGGTCTCGTAGACTGATGATGAGCTTCTCTGGAAACATCCTGCTGTGCCGAAGCCATGCTTGCCGCCATATTCACAGATTCTGATGGGGATGGGCACTGCGAGTTAATAGCAGAAGTCGATGAACGATAGACCCCAAAACTTGAGACAGCTCCAAGAACTGAAGAAGTCCCATCGTCGGATATCCGTGGAGACGAAGTCGATGTCACTGACGGCTCAGGCGAGTTCCAGCGAAAACCCATAAGAACATCAGAATCCAAAAGATAGTTCGGCGTTAATGACAAAGACGACTCTGATTCTGTTTGATTCATCTCGTGAGGGATCACATGGAGCGAGGGAGATGGCTTTGTCGATTCGAACTGATCGGCGGTGGTAAGTGTGGACGCCGAGGGAGCGGTTGAAGACGAAGGACTGAGGGGAAGAGCCGAGTGGTCAATCTCTGAAAACGCGGTCGGCTTCAAGGCTGAAGTGTGCATAGACAAGTCATTTGCAGTAGAAGTTGTGTTGGAGTAGTTGGTAGGGAATCCATAGGGAGCTGAGGGGGACGCGAGCGAGTGCGGGGGAGCGGAATGAGATGACATCGGTATGGAAGGCCATATGAAGTTTCCATTTAGCGAGGGATCGTTAGGATCGGGCGCATGCTGTATAACAAGACTAGGCAGTTGCTGCTCTTGAGAGTGTTGCTCTTGGAAGGGAAGAGTTGATGACGGACTGTAGAGAAGCTGCGACTGCGACTGACAGATTTGGGAGGAACAAGAGCTAGGAAATACCCCGGAGGCGGGTGTGGGAGTCGAGTTGGAGCAAAATTGGTCTAGAAAACGAGTGTCTTGAAAGAGTTGAGGAGAGAAACTGTTGGCCGACACGACAGAAGCGGAGGATGGTATCGAGGTCGAGTAGGGAGCGGGAGGGGCAGAGGTCGGCAGCGTCCTGTGAGGAGAGTGGGAGGATGAGGCCATGGCTAGTAGGAAGGAGGACGAAGCGAGGGCGCGCTGCCTGTAGCAAGGCAATACTGAGAAGGTGGAACGAATGTCGGGAGAGGATGAGTGTGAGTGAGTGAGTGTGAGTGAGTGAGTGTGAGTGACGGGAGAGAGGAAGAGAGCGAGAGAGAACAAAAGAACAGCTTGGGGAGAGACAATGGGCGGGCGCGGAGGGGATATATAGTCTCAAGTAGAAGCAAGAGCGAGGTGGTGGGGTGGAGAGAGTAGCGCTAACGAAGGGAAGGAACGAGGTACCACGACATACCGTAGTAGTGCACGGTATATTTTGTGGGAGAGAGCGCAGCGAAAGTCTTACTTAATGCGAAGGAATTAACGGTAGACGAGGAGACGATGAGCGCGTTGGATGTAGGTAGGTCCGAGTTGCGGATAAAGGTGATGGCAGAGCATGCGCACTATGTTGTAAGGATTTGCGGGACGGTAGTCAAGAGTGTCAAGAGAGAAAGCGAGAGCGGGAACACAACTCGAGGAAAGGTGACCCTTCTCCTCTCTCTCGTTCGGACGGGACAGAAAGGCCGTTTGCGCGGCGCGCTCTTCAGTATTTGGCGGAGCGAGGTTGCTGAAGACATTTCTTTTTTCTCGTCTGGACTTGATTGCAGGTACCGCTCAGACATTGCAAGCTATTATTGTTGTTTTTCAACTTCGTGAAGAAATGAAGTGTGATGGTACTGCTCTGCTGATGCTGCTACTACTGCTACTACTATGGTCTTCTGTCGCTAAACAGACTCAATTGGCTCGCGGGCTGGCGGGGGAGTTGGCGAGGTACTATGGGACTAATTACGCGGACACGGCGCCTGTCGCTGTTGACAGCGAGCACCTAAGAGTTGCGTTTGATGGGAGCCTATGGCCAAGTGTGAGAAATAGTGCGGAATTGAAGGACATGTATTTGACCTTCGTCGTGATGGCGGTGGAGGTCTACTGGATGGTACTGTTTGTCTGGCTGCGGCGGTTGCGAGAGTATCCAGGAGAATGCGCAATGACACAACATAGTGATAGGTGACGGCCACTCCTTCGCACCTAGCCCAGTAGCTTGTAGCGACCTGATCTCGCTCGCTTGTTGATCTCTTCTGGTTCCTGGACACAAAAGTTATTGATTGTGATCACTAGTTTTCTTTCTTTTGCAGTGTTTACTATCTAGTTTACAGATACTCGGGCAGAAATCAGTCCTCAATACATTCTGGATGCTACGCAATTTGGCGCCCTGTACCGTGCTGTGGCGGTGCGGATGTCGTACCTGGCCAGCTATTAACTACGGCAATTCACGGTTGGCTACTCATCCCGGTCAAATGTCGGTACCTGCCGAGTGGCTTCTGCATCTCCTTTTCAAGTTTGGCATGGCTCGCTGCTGCCACACGGCGAAACTGCGCCGCGCTCGCTTTGACTAGCGTCGCCTTTGCTTTCGGCTCGAAGTGCATACGGACTGGATCGTCTAGGACCTCGTTCCCACCGTCCCCTTACGTGAATCTGAGAGCAAAATGCCGTGCGTAGGCTCTTCCACGTCGCTGCTACAAAACATACCAAATACCGATGCCTTCCGGTGCCGTCTTAGTTCTATGTTCCTCGCATTCGCTCGCGCCGTGTCCGTCTCCGTGTCCGCGTCCGTGACGTGTCATGTCTCCGTGTGCCGTGTTGCAACAAACGATTCGAGATGGCACTTGACATCTGCTCGGGACAGAAATCTCTCCGGCGACGCGGACACACATGCATGCATTGCGCTCAGTTCCGGGAGCTTCCTGTATGTATGACACGGCAAGTGTATAGATCAGATCGTAAATCTTGAGCATCTGTCTCGTCTCGATAGTGACGTAGAGCTATACCAGCAGCGGAAAAAGGCCAGTCTACCAGCTCACCCACTCGTCTATGTTCGCTTCCTTCTTAGCCTCTACACCCTAGACTGTAGACATTCAGGTAGAAGAACGAGTTGCTCAACAGTTTTGTACGCATTGTACTCGCAGTCCTGTCTTCGCTGTCCTGCTCTGTCCATACAGAGAGAACGCTCAACTTTCTATCGCATCATCAACACACAGAAAAATGCCGTAGACTAGAGAGCGAAGAAGAAAAGAAATCCGCTTCCTAAGAACCGAGACAGGCTTCCAGAAGGCCCATGGAAGGACTCAAACGCTCCTATATATCATCGCGGTTCCAGAAGGCGCGACAGCAGCCTATTCCAGGATTTTGTGCCCTTCACGGCGCTGGTAAACAACGAACATTGCGGCGGCGCACCAGCGCACGGCATTTTCACGTGACCCGAATTGCATGACTGGGCGACGAGGCGCGTAGTTCGCGGAAGGTTAGCGATGAGTCGCAGATTTGCAGAAGCGGATAGAAACTTTGGATGGCTAATTCTGTCAAATTTGCACTGTCTTCGTCAGAAAAAGCAGATGTGGTATCGCAGTTTTGCCTAGCGGTGGGCGATCCGCCCCGCAGCCAAAATCTGTTTTCAACGTACGAATCTACGTGGGAACAAGCGGATAGTAACAGAGTTCTCGCCAAATGCCACGTTGAGATTTGACTGGAGCTCGTCAGGACAAAATGTTGTTGTAGGCAACGACGACGGCCCGATTGTTCCGATACTACAGGAAAACCGCTGACCAAGCGGATCGCAAAGAAGTCCAATATAGTGATCTTGAGGCAACATAAGACACTAATTAATAGCACATGGTGAATGGCATAATAGAAATAAGCCCAATGACCAGAAAATATAGATTACCCTTAGACTGTAGACTCGCGCGACTGGAGTCCGCTAATATTCAAGCGGCACTGGGCTGCTCTGTACGGCACTGCTCTCGCTTTGGTGCAGCAATCGGTGTTTGATCTAAAAGCTACCATTGATCAGGCACTCTTCGCGAAAAGCTCCATATGACAGATCAAGCCTACATGACTATTAAACTTCCGCAGCCTGAAAATTACGTTTCTTTTACTTTAATATTTCATAGATCTGACTTGGGTCGGCCAATAACGCTGCTTCTGCTGCGATTCGCGCTCCACCGATTCTTCTGTTGTCATCCCAAACACCGCGCTGACAGCTAAAGTCAATAGCAATTGCGGCAGCCACATCAATTGGAGCCTGGCGCCGTATCCGGCTCAAGGCGCCATATGCAGGCTGAGCCACAGAGCTAACTCATCCCTGAATTCAGACGCCGCAGACCTGTCTCACCAGCCTTCTCATCCTCCCAGACGGATCACGATGTCTTCTCCAAGTGCTTCTGCTGTAAAACTCCAATGCCGTGCAATCGTCCAACAAAAGAAATCTCCGCGCTTAATATTCGGTAGTAGACTGATACTTTCTTTTTCACATTTTTTTATCAAGCGATCAAATCACATCTTCGCGCCTCGCTTCTCTCGCTTACACTCGCTTGCTGAAACACGTTACATGCTTGAAGTATCCTTCCCAGCGAGCACCGGCTAGCTACCAAGCGACCAAACTGTTTCCCTACTTTCCGAGGTCTGCTCATAATCTTTCGCTTGCGTGTGCACGGGTCTGTATTCTTCGGTGCCATTTGCTATGACTTGACCAGAATTTAGATTATGCTCGCAATTTGACCTGAAATCAACCTTCTCTGAGCGATGTCCAGTTTCGCTCTACTATCTGATTGATCACACGTTGAGATAAAACATCGTAAATAATAGCAATCATAAATTCTAGGCGTAATTAATTTACAGTATGGCCCACTACAAGGTGACGATTTAAATATATGTAGAGATAGATACTAAAGATTTTTCATATTGTCCATATCTTGCTATCGACTTTATCTACACCAATACATCTAGTTCACAGACATAGTCCCACCCCCAGCCGGATCTTAGTAGCGCTCATCGAAATATAAGTCAATCTGATTAACCTAATGCTCAATTCCAAATTTCAATTTTTATTTATTTAAGAATTTCATTAAACAAATGCACTTCTTTGGAACACTCGTAATTTGTTAATGCCAAAGTCTCTTCACTGCACGCAACATTGTTTTTTAATCCCAACGGCTAAGCGAGTAGGGTAGGTGGTACGACCTGTCAGTTCGGTCTTGTATGGCGCGTGCATGGCGACATGTGGCTGAACAGAGAGGTACGAGCTGCTCTTCTTCTCTATCATTATTGCTATTTAACTTCGTTTATTTTTCAATTTTATTTTGTCTGTTTGAATTTCTTCTTTTGGTTGGCGGCATTTTAGACAGTAAGACCAATATTTCCACGTGAGGACAATGAAACAAATCATTCAAATCATTCAACCATAATATGTTGAAAGATAGTTTTTACTAACCCCTTGATAACCCATGCTGATGTAACCTACTTCATTAGGAAGAGTTCATCCGCAAACTGTTGTTCCTGCTGATGCAAGAATCGTAGTCTAATCTCCATAAAAGCTAGCACGAGTCAATGATCAAGTAATTAAATAGACTGAAAACAGAGGTATAATTGTAACTGTAACTCCGCTTTGCAATTATGATCAGTTCCTCCGTTTAATTGCCTATCGGACAATAGAGGGTATAGGACGAGCGGATCGTAACATGATAATCGAACAAAATACCTAGAAGAGTTGCTGATAATAGGCAGGAAAATAGAACAGAACGTGCGCAAAACAAAAAGATTGACAATAGTTTGATGCCAGTCTTGAATTGTAATAACGACAGCAAATTATTCGACTTGCCCGATTTTGCGCCGACTGATAAGTAAAAACAGTCGACTAAGCGCCCATTCTATCGCTACACCTCCACTTGACCTCCACCTGATTTCCAAATCTGCTCTAGATTTCATGATTACATTAGGTCTATTGTCAAGGCGAGCTCACCCTGGTTTGGGATCTTTGATTATTAGCTATCTATTATATGCATTTGTACATCATTGTTTAGACAAGCAGAATTTTAGACTTACAAATTGCAATTTGTTGAGAATGAGTTCAGATTCTCGCCAATAAATCATAGTCCCCCAGACATGGCTTAACAATAACCCTATGCGTACATTTTCCCGTTTGTCTCTGGAACAGTTTTTGACGTTGACATGTGTTCGCACCAAGCAGCCATTTCGGTGGTCTTCAGCTGATTATCTTTGATTGTGAGGAGTGTTAAGCTAAGTTCTTGCTTCCATTTTTCGTTGTCTTCTGTTCTGCTTTTCTCCACGAGAAGCGAGCGGGTGGAGCTCCACAAAAACATAGTTTTAACTTCACTCATTCTCTGGAGAGGATCTGGAGAGGATCTGGAGAGGAAGTCGACCAAACTGGAGAACGATCCCGTCTCGACGTCATTTTTTCATCGATTAACCAAAGTTTGACACAGTAATATGTAAGTATCGCGCAAGCTAATGATAGATATATTTGAGGATTGACTTGACCGACGGCTGGACAGGGAGCGTTGAATGCTTCGACCACCAGTGCTCACAAGTTTGGGTTCACCTAATTCTTATTCTATTTGGTAGGGTTTGTGTTTTACCGCCATACGTTCGGCCCAATCGTTCTGACTAGTCATCATCTATGATCTGATCTTCGAATTGCTGGAAATGGGGTCTCAGATCTGTATTGCAGTTGGCTGTTCCGTACTAACTGCGTAATAATTGACCGTAAGACATGTACGGATGTGTAAAAAAACTGCGTGCTAATATAAACACCATGGGCATCCCGAATGCTCAGAAAGGGGGAGAACGGGGACTACCAACATTTTGAAACGTCATTCTTTTCATCACGACAGTTAAAACCCTCGCTCTGCACATTTGGCTTCTTCCCGCCCGAGAGTAGATGACCCTCCCGCGGTCCCGTTATCGTACGTAAACAGCTGAATGGGAACGACTAGCCTTGTGCGGCATCGCTACTAACCAAGAAAGAGGGCTTACCGTCTTCTTCATCGTTGCTATTCGTCTAGACCCTGGACAGTTATCGAAGCCACGGTGAGATATATCAGAAAAACTACAAGGATGGCCTCATAGATAACAGAATCTATCTCTTTTTCAAGTAAGTCAGAAGAAGCTAACCCACTTGCTTATACTGAATTGATAGGCTCCGATTACCTGCCTTGTCGTTTGTCCAGGGTCTGCCCGACTTTTTCTCCACCGTCAAACCAATATATTATATTTATATGTTGCTGCACCGGGCTAGCAGTTTTAAACTTCAAGCCCCCTATCCTATTTAACTCTCATTCAACATATTGATGGGCTTGTCAGTTAGCAGCGCTAGCAATTATGGTGAACCGCGCTTCGTTTCGGCAAACTTTTCGTAGCATTTTCGACTCAAATGACCATTGGTTTACAGAATTTAAAAAATAAATAATTCCACTCTAAGTTACGCTGGTCAAACTCAGCTTTGAGGTTGTCTATGGGTACATTACATGCATCTTAGAACTCGAGATATGTTAAAGCTTGGGTTGATGTCAGTTTGAAAAGATCAACGAAGTGAAATGTTAATCAGTTCTTGTCTTCAACGGTTAAAACCTTTCAAGCCAAACTAAACCTTCTTTGAGCATGCGTTCTCTATCACTGCCGAGGATCAGTCACAATGATTCGCGTTTTAAATTTAGCCTGTGTGTCGCCAATATCCGAGAGATATAAGATTGAACTACTCCATCGATATCGTATGCAAGTCCTATGATCACACTGATTAAGGAAAAATGATCTTAGTGTATCAATTTGTTAGATTTAGATTAACCTCCCTAGTTGGCTAATTACTTGATGACCAGATCTCCTGCAGTTTTGCTAGTTTTGGCAATCTCCAGTAACAGATTTTCTCGTTCTACCACACATTCGGCAATCTGCAAAAGCTGTCCAATATCCTTTCGTACATTTGAAACAAATTTCATTCGCATAGCTTCCTGCTCTCTTGTGAAATTGCGAGCAGGCATGGTCTAGTTGGTGAACAAGTTAGTAGCTGTACGTTGATATCGCAAAGTCTGCACAAAGCTTTAGAGTAATTACCTCCATGGATACCTGCAATCTTTTCAAAAGCGTTGCGCTCCGGCGAATTTCCTTCTTAAGTGTCCAATACCGGCACATGACGCGAACGGCTTCTTTCCGCTTTCGAACACTATACCGTTTCAACTGGTCGCAGATGCTTTTATAGATTACATGCGGAATCACCGGCGCACCGGAATTAGTTTTCCAAATGACCGGCTGAAGATGGTGTTGCTGTTGCTGGACTTCGTCTGTTATATTTTGCCTCGAGTCCTGGCCGTTGTTATTATTAGACACAGAAGCAGTCAGATTTGTCAAATTGAGCCGTATCCGTGGGACTTCACTGGCTCTCTTCCGCTCATGCTCATCCACGAAAGATCGATTATTCATCGTGAGCGAATTATAGAAATATTGAGCGGCAGGCACCGAGTGTTCCAAGTCGTTTTCTGCGTAATACTCTCTCGAGCAATGCTTTTCACAAAATGTCTCGAGTAGCTCGTAATTGAGGGCACGGTTACTTACTGAAGACCTCATCAATAGCGGGAGTCTGGCACGACGTCCGCATGTAACATGATATGCCATATAACAGGACTTGTTCATGCATTGAATGCAAGCACCTGACTTGCGCTTGCAGATGTAGCAACTGAGTTTCCATCTTTGTCTCGGAATCCTCTCAACTCCTTCGATGGGTTCCATATACACCGTATTTCCGATTGTAGTTTCCGGGATCCAAAGTGCGCATAATAAATGTGCCCACTGTCCATGGTCGGTTTGCTTGAATGCTCCGCCCTTATTTGGACAGAAAATGCAGGAAACTTTCGCATTTGACCCGGCAAGACACTGGCGGCAGAGCCACTGTCCTTCAGGAATAAATGGAACACCATAGCAATCTTGGTGTGCAGCTAAATTGCAACCGTCACAAAACACAATCGCATTACTATTTTCGCATTCACCGTCATCACAAATCGCACATTTGGAATCATCTGTCTCGTTGAGTAAATCAATCGCTTCCATGTGGTTCTTCTTGGGGAACTGGATCTGCAGTGAAAACCATTCCTTCTCGATTAACGTCATTATTATTTCAAATAACGTCCGAGATATAGGAGTTGCGTTGTACTTTCTCCGTCTTTCCTCGTTGAGTATTATAAGAAACTGATCATCTGAACAAATTTTAGTTAGTCATTCGTGACCAAGTCATGCCTGATCGCTCACCTTGCTCATCCATATCATATTCAACCGCGTTGGGATCTTCAGGCTCCATTCCAACTTTCTTCAGGCGAATATATGAATTGGGCATCTTAAAGTGTTCATGGTATGTTCGCCCAATACCAGCATGTAATTCGTCCAACTCCACTCCGACTCCATTTTCCAGATTTCCGATCACTCTAAACTGTTTCTCCTGAGTTGGTTTTGTGCTGGGATTATACGCTTTTGACCATCCATGACCCTTCCTCTTCCGCGTCGAATGGCCCTGTGAATGATTTCTGGATTCTAGGAAGTTAACTCGGAGCGGCATATCTATCGCCAATTCAGGATGGAATTCTAAATATGATCTTTCTTCGCGGGGACGTTCATCGTACGTAATCAGTCCAGACATAGACTGATTTTCTTCTTCTTCGAGCTCGTCCACTTCCTCTTCCTTCCTGTGCTCAGTGTCGTGTCGCGGACTAGATGACACGCGACGCGTCGAATTAGTCAGAGACCGCGAATCTCGACGGTGCTTGTCATTTCGTCCTTCAACACCCATTTTGACTCCGATAAATATGAAAAATGATTGAAATTCACTTCTTATTTAGACTTCTGTAATCTTTATCCTAATAAGCTCTCGTCTCAGTCGGGATTTCCAGTCTTCGCAAATCTTTGATTCAACCTAACGGGATAATATTGCTACATACGACGGGACATCATATATCAATCAAAATTGAAAGCGAATGTTTCATTCGCTCAACGCCAACCAGTCGCTCCCTATTTGTCTCTCATATTCACCGGATTCATGGATCCGATTTACTTTATGAAATCCAAATCAACAATCATACATACAATTCCCAATATTCGTCAATGTATCACGTGATATCACGTGATAAAATTCACACATTTTCCGTTGATCTCTATGCCTTGATTATGAATGCCAGTAATAGCCAACTAAATATATAAAATCTTGAAAAGTTTATATACTATTGAATTAAAATATTGTCAATCTTGTCTGCGTCTCGTAAGGCTCAAAAACTGTCATGCAAAACCAACCCGATGTAAATTAGTACAAACATATCTAGTTTACAAGCATAGTAAGTAGTTACCCGGTTTGTAAACTCATCGAGGAACCGGGCCGAATACTTCAGACAAAATTTGAATCAAAGGAAAAAAAAATTAAGTAGTTAAGAATGAGCAGATGACCGAGAAAGGTTGACTTTGTTTGTCTAGACCAGGGAATTCTTAGGTATTACATTGAGCTTAATTCTGAGCCTAATTTGTTGTCGGAGGCGATTTGATTGGATTAATATTTTTGTCGGGTCACTGGAAAGTTTGGGTCGTCCTTAAACTGAACGAACTTTGAACCAGTCATCATGATTCGGCAAGAGATTGTCCGAGAAATAATTACAGCTATGCGAGCAAGTAGGCTCTCTTGCCGCTCTGCAGAAAATGTGTCTGCCAGTTTGAACAGTTTGAAAGCCTTCAGAACAGATTCAGCTTCTATCAGACAAGCTTCTGTGTTCACTAGATCATTCCATTCTTCGAAACCGACGTTTGAAGGCGAACAAAGACCGCCCGGGAAATCACCTCTTCAAGTGTTTGTGGATACATTCAGGCAGGAATGGAATAAGTCGCAAGAGCTGCAAGAAAACATCAAGACCCTTCAAGATGGTACCAAGCAGGTCGCCGATAGCGAAGCTTACAAGAAAGCAAAAGAAGCTTATGATCGTGCAAAAGTATGTTTGTATAAAACTTTTTAATCAAGGTTAGATTAGAATAGTTTTTATTGACTAGCATTTAGAGTGGAACTTCTGCCACCGCGAAGACTTTGAAAAAAGCTGGCGAAGCAGTAGGTTCCGCAGCATCTACTGCTTGGGAATCACCTGTAGTGAAGGCCACGCGAGACGTTGTTCATGACGCGGCGGAAGGAATTGATAAAGCCACTGCTCCGATTCGCGAGACACAGGTCTATAAAGAGGTGAAAGAAGCCATTGATGACGGCCGCAGTCGACGATACGGAGGTTTTGAGGAGCGAGAGACTCGACGAAAGCATAGACTGGAACGAGAGGCCAAACGACGGCAAGAGGCAATTGAAAAGGGTATATATACTACGAACCAGCCAATTGTTGAAAATACAGAGTAAGCAAACTTTATTTTAATATATCTTTTGGGGCCTTTCATGTGAGACTGTACTGATCCGATATTTCAGAGTAACAGGTATTGAGTTACATAAGGACGCCAAGCCAGAAGGTGAGAGCGAGACAGCTTCCGGATTTTCAAAATCGTTTGGTAGATTCAAAGAAATGTACAATGAATCGGAAAACGGAATCATTTCTAGTGTGCGTAGCGTTACGAATTTTATCGGGAAAGCATTCCAAGAGTCGGAAACTGCGCAGGTAGTTCGAATGATTCGAGAAATTGATCCGTCGTTTACGATCGAAGATTTTCTAACTGAATTACGAGAATATATTTTACCTGAGATCATTGATGCCTATGTTACATCTGATGAAGAAACCCTCCGGGTTTGGTTGTCAGATGCTCCGTTTAGCATTTTCCGAGAGCAGATCAAGCAAGTTCGTGTTGCTGGTCTTTATAGCGCGAGCCGAGTCGTTGATATTCGAGGCGCAGATATTAGTCGAGTGCGACTACTACCTCCTGACGATATTCCTGTACTTATTGTCACTTGTCGCGTACAGGAGATACACTTGTTTAAGAACCTCAAAACAAACGAGGTCGCTGCTGGCTCGGAGGATAGAGTACAGATGTGTGCTTATGTGGTTGTATTTACAAGAGTTTCGGCAGATATTAACGATCCTGAAACAAAAGGGTGGAAAATCATTGAGATGGCTCGAGTTCGCAGCCAAGACTGGACGTAAATAACGCGAATGGGATATCATGGGTGCATGCAGTGCCTTTTTCTCGTGTCGAAGCCGTATTTTATTTATCTTTTATGTTCTTACTAATTTTCCCTGAGCATATGCTCCCTTTTGTACATATTTGTCTATCTTTTAAGACCTATGCCAGAGTGAATCATGGATCTAGTAACTGTTTAGTCCAGTCGTACTTGTCCCACATTGCCTTAAAACCTTTTGCTCTGGGATCTTCTCCCCGTTGCCATTTCGATTGTCGTTTAATCTGGTCCGGCTCAAGTTCAAGCATGCCCCCGATAACTTCTCTCGCAAACAAATCTCCCTTTGGCCAGCGACTAGAATCTTCAATGACATGTCCATAGCCACCATCCAAGTTAAACCAGACATGGAAATATGGTAATTCTTTCACCAAGCTTTGTCGAAAGGCGCGCTTTCCTAGTCCATCAGATTTCGCGCGAGCAAGCGTATCTATGATTTTCTTGTGCTGGCTCCATTCTTCATCGGCTGATAAGATAGCTTGACGGAAATATGCTGGCGCTGTTTCCGCTAGCTCGTAAGGAACCGGAACGGCTTCGATAGACGCATGTCTTCGCATGTGCATGTTCGAAGCATTTTCATAGAACAAAACTCCGCGCTTTTGGGAATGATACATCCTAGCTAGACACTTCATAAAATTCTGCAAATTTATTAGTTAGTTGTATTTAATACCAGCTATTGATTATACGAACTCTGATTTCATCCCACTCGTCATCGTCGCATTCAAGAGTGCATCGACGGTGAGCAATAGGAACAATTGTAGCAGCGCCTGGACTTAATTGAGGCATTGTAGGTAATGTCAGATAAACGCGAGTGCCCGTAGCAATAACAGGAGCAATTGGCGGAGCTTCTTCGGTCATGCATAAGGGGCATGAATCCAATATACTGTTCATTTTGTGAACTTTGTCGATGGCCAAAGATTTCAAGTCGATCTTATTCTTTTGGATCCTTTGCGCAAGCTTCTCCGCGTTATCGTCGATGTAGTCCAGATCCGCCTTGAACATTTTATCTCTAGCAATTCGGTCTGCAAATTGTCGCCCTTCGGAAGAACTAAAACCTCGGGTTCGCTTTTCTTCGGCAACCATATCGTCGATTGTCATATCTGATTCGGATTTTTCCGGGGCGGTTAGTATACCTCTGGTGTCCATTAATGAAAGCACTTCCACGTTGACTTGTTTATCTGTAGATGACGTAGCGGTAGCTAATGCTTCATTATATTCCTCTTCGAGACGCGGGTAGTCAGGCGATTTTTTCAACTTGGCTTTCATGAGAGCAGCCTTCATCCGGTTCAATTCTGTCTCTGTGATTCTCGCTTTGATCGGAACTGTTTTTCGTGGTCGTATCTCAGGAGATGCTGATCTATTCTCGGGATTATTTGAAAATTCGTCCATTGTCGTCGACTTACGGACAAAATATGCGTCTCCTGGTTGTCTCGGTTGTCGAGTAAACACGTTCGACTTCGACTCGCTCTTGCTGCTCGGATCACCAGCAAAAGAGCTAAAATCAAATTCGTCATTATTCTCGGCGTTCATCCATTGATCTCTAGATTCATTTGATTTGGACTTGTTCGGTGTCTGATTGTCATTTGCTTCAATTACCCATTCGCCTTCATCATCTTCGTCACTAACGTCACCAACGTCACCATCGTCGCCACTCTTCGAGCCTTCAGTGTTTTCGTCATCTTCAAACTTGCGCTTCTTGTTCACGATCCTTACTTCATCTTCTGAATATTCATCAACTTCTTTCCGAGTACGATGGCCGCGATGGCTGGTATCTTCCTTTATACTACTTTGGCTTGACCGACGAGATTTGTGTCCGCTAAGTGGCCTATGTCGTTCACTGTCATGGTGACCTCTATGGTGGTAGTGATGATTATGATAATGACCAGTGGATCGATATGACGACTTCTGGCTGTGTTCTGATGAATTTTCTGGCATTCCTGGTAGATTTCCTACCTATGGTCTAATCTGATCTGAGATCCTGCAGCTTGTGACAGAATTGGATTGCACTTAACTTTGGGAGAAACTGTTGCTCGTTAGGAATTTCTAGACCCACCTAAAACCGGTACTCGTCGAAATTTCCCAGATCAGCTGTCTCCACCTTTTCTTCTAATTCTGTTAGCAGAATATTTCTGCAAGTTAGCTAAATTTACATATAGAGCTTAATCAATTTTGGATAGATTTGGAGAAGCTTTTTTTGGGGGTATAGGTCACTATGTCAAAATACTGGTGTAAGCCCTGTAAATCAGTGCGTTGTTACTCTATATACAATGTTTTTTTTATCTTAACAGTCCTAGTTCGTGCTGGATACGAAGCTCGGGAAATCGCAGCATGAAATTTCTTCAAAACATAAATCATCTATCGATCGAACACTCAAGGACCTGCATCGGCAAAAAGTACAGCAAGAACGGAACGACCGAGATGCGAAACGAATATTAAATCAAATCGAGAAGACTATCGGATCTAGTTCCAGCCTTAACGCCAACAACAACGCGCACAGTACCAATCGCAACAAACTTATCCCTCAGGAAATGAAATCAGATGCTAAAGTCCGAAATCTAGTAGCTTCTGGCCGAAATGCACCCGCAGAACTTGTTCGTCCATTGGGGAATAGCGGGAAAATCTCCAAGAAAAGCAAAAAACCTACTGTCCTGGGTGCGTTACCAGATGGTCCACCATTCTCGGATATGAAAGGAAATGCCTCGGCAGCAAGAGGCATAAGCGGTAAATCATTTCATTTGACGAAACGATAATTAAATTCAGCGGTTTGTTAATATGCGATTACTGACGAGTTTGTATTAGTGACTGGATTTTGTTTGGCGTTCATTAAAGGGTACAATTTTAATAGTTATATAAATAATATATATAATGCAAAGCATTGTCAATAGCTATGATATGCGCGAAGAAATTACTAAAATTAGTTAACTTTGGAATTGACTATTCCGCTCTATGATAAGCTTGACCAGATTCCAGCGGTCCAGTTCTGGGAAATCAAGAATAACGATGCCACACTTGCCACTTGCACCAGGAAACACATCCGCAACAGGTGTCCGGGTATGCTTTGCAACTCTTCGAGGCCAGCATGCTAAGTACCACAGATTCGACCCAGTAGTGAAGTTCAGATAAAGGGTATTTTCATTCACATCTGCAGCTGCTCGATTAACATGCTGAATAATGTATTCAATCTTCAGCGGGATGTCCGCTCGCGACTGCAACTCAGAGTAATCCTGAACAGCAAGCATAGGAACTTCAAGCAAACTTACGGAGGTTTCTCCCGTTGTATTGTACGTCCAGCTAGCAGGAATCCCGAGACGCGGGATATCCTCTGAATCGCAGGAAAACCGGCGAAAAAGAACAATCTTGCCACGAATTTCTCCCAATGTGGGAATCCGCGGTTCTAGAAACCATTGATCACGATGCAAAGTTTCAAAGTAAGTAGGGCATGACGACGAGAGAAGGATATTTGCCAAGTCAGTGGCCTCATATGAAAACGGACCCTCATGCTTCATAGAAAGAACAATAGATTCGGTGGGATGAGCTGTCAAAAATTCAAAAATATCCTGCAGAACAGCTGATAATTTGACAGGTGCAGTAAGGGATGCAGGGAAGTCCCCGTGGACTATTTCAAGGTCGGACTCAAGAGTAAAACAGGTGTTGATCAAAGGCTTGGAGAGCCGCAAGTCCATGAAGCGGATACCATGTGTAAGTTGACTGTTAATAGATGTACCTTGACAGCGCACGGTAGGGACTGCAAGGAGGTAAAAAATGATGTTAGTAAGCAAGGAAGTAAAATATCGCAAAATTATTGTTGTCGTTTCTTTTGCTGGAAGTAATCAAGAAAGGTAGACCAGAGACACACGAGGATATAAACCATACGGGAAAATAACTTTCCAGTTATATAAATGAATGAAGGGGGTCGCAAAGACCACGAAGGGGACCTGCTTGGAGAGGCAAGGTACACAAAAGAAGTAGACCGGAATCGGGAGGTTCCTGTGCAGCAGAACAATAAAATGAAACGGACACGAGCGAGGCAGAAAAACAAAAAAGGAAAGCAAGATAGCAGGTCTAATCAATACGTACAAGATATGTGGCAGGTGGCAGAATTATGAGTGCCAGGACACGAGATAGCAGTAAGCAGAGTAGAGTCAGGGAAGGATCCCATCCACCGCTCGAGATCTAAAGTGGCTGCACTTTCAAGACTGCCATCAAGAGGATCAACAGAGCCTGTAGAGTCAGGAAGAGCAGCCATAAGAAGAAAGTGCAGATGAAATAGAGTAGGATCTAGTTTCCCAAATGGTATTGGACAGCGTGAGCAGACAGATGACCCGCTACGGTAGAAGGGCCAATGGTGGAACTGGGATAAATGCAAGGTGGGACAAATGATCTGATCTTTGGTTGACGGGTAATGTAGTTTGAGCAAGGCAAAGGAACTTGCGCGGGCGCAGAGCAAAAGCTGAACTAATATCTGGCTATACAGTAAGGCGTGAATTTGAAAGGTTTTACAATAACGATACTGTCCAAGACCAAAAAAGAAAAAGACTAACAAAAAAAACTTTCAGTTTTAAAGGGACCGGCAGAGAGCGACAGCAGATGGCGAACAGGTGCTCAAAACCCAAATAGGGTATGACGAGGAATATTGACCACGATGGACAGGGCTTAAAACAGAATTGAAATTTGGTCAGCGCACTGATTTGGTTTAAGACCAAGAGGCGGATAGTTTAAAAGCGTAGCTGTTACTGGAATTTGAACTGAAATGGAGTCTGTCGAAAGAAATACAGAGAAGTTCTGGATCACTGGTTCGTTTGAACAAACGTGCGGGCTTACCGTTTACTGGTTTCTGTTGCTGTTTACTGTTTGCTGTTTCCCGGTTAGTGCACTGCTGGTAGTATGATATTTGTTGGTATCTACAGCTGTCGGTGCAATTTATCGTCCCGTAGTTGCTACTTAGCTCTCCAGCTGAAACCGGATAACTTCGTTGTACTAGTAACATGAGAGCCCCACGCACAACGACCCACATGCTGAGCGCAAATAAAACATTTGAAATATGGAATATCTCGATCCGCCAGTCGATCGAGAGAACGTTGGTACGGTGATACGGCAACAGGCGATATGATCTCCTTTCGGCTACGATGGATGGTATGAGCAACGTGTAAATAACGAAATAAAAACAATACTGCTATCGTCGCGGTGGGCAATCACAGATCCAAAGTGGACCGCTCCTGAGAAGTGAAGGCTGTTCGACCGGAGAAAAAAATCGGCAACGCGTGGCAAAGCTGCTCCGTCACGGGGAAATCCGCGCCTCCTGTTTACAAACAAACATACGCGACACTGTTGATATTCATACGAACATACTCCGATGTTAGACCTCCGGCAAGCGCAACTAGGGGTCTAGGAAAGTGATCTTCTTCTGCAGGTGACCGAAAAGAGTGGGGTTGACTCCTAGGTATCTGGTAATGCAACGAGCGTAGGATGGTGTTTGACTAGCCAAACATACCATAACCTGTGGAGCGTGTAGCAGAGGACATGATCCGATACAGTTTAATGGGCGTGCAGAACCTGGACGTGCTCTCTTGGCCTATAGCTTGGGAAAGCCAAATCCGGGAATCCAGACTACTCAAATGTCGTGTAAAATTACTAGATCTATGCTGAAGACAATACGAATTTGCAGTCTTTGTCTGTTAGTCGTCCAGACACGAGAGCTCCTAGCACCTCTCCCAGTCATAGGAAGATGTAGTGCCGAGAGGCGTCGTCCTCACGTGCCGGAAGCAGAGCGAGCGCCATTCAGACCGAATTCTCGATTTCGGCAGAAGGGGACTTCTCCTTGGATTCTCGGAGCACGCGGAGAATCAAGACCTTACGCGAGCGCCCAGCAAGAGATCTTGGACGTGACATTTGGAACCATCGGCAGACTTAGCTGAGAGAGGAAAGGTGGCGGCAAAAATTTTCCCACACCGGTCTACCGTCAAATGAATCACCGTCATCGCCATCACGGCTGCGGAAAGTGGCCAGTTTCCGGGACAAGAATGATGGCCGGGGATGCAGGCCGACTCGCCGTTAGTAAAACCCGGAGAGGAAGGATAGTCCTCGAAGCGCGCACGAGTGGGGAAAATGCCTAGTAAAAGAGCGAGAGGAAGCGCGCGAAAGACAGGGATAGAGAGGGACAGAAATGGAGTGTGAATGGGCTTTGTTACTGCACGGTTAATGATGATGCATTGCATCTATATTGGGCTCGATATTGCACAGACTTTGGTCCCACGAATCTGGTAGAGATTTGGTCGGAACGGTCTGATCAGATGACCTTGTAAAATTTTTACGTTCCAGGCCACACCCCAACTATGAGACAGACAAGTTAGCATCTGGTTTCTCTGGATTTCGCTAAGAGACAGCTTATGCGAAGAAGACTTTTAAGGCTCAACGTCGGAAGTCAATATTCCAGAACTGACAACTGAGATTCTAGCGAAGTGAGCAAGGCTGTCTTCCGCGCTCGCACGATAGACCCAGTAGCTTTCAGGACGGCGGAGACACATGGTAATAGAAGAAGCAAACAGCGAACAGACCCCAGGATTTGATGGCAACCGGTAGGAGCAGGTCATGCCTAGCAAAAGAGAGTCCGCCATACATTTATTTTACCGGCCAGTGCTGTAGCAGCAAACTGCTTATTGTAGAAGTTAGAGCCCAGTAAGCTCGTGTTGGCCAATATCGCGGATACCGTGACTCTGGCCGCTGCTGGAACAGCCCCCAGTTCTGTTACTACTACGACTTTGGTCTTGCCATATCTTACGTACGAAGCAGATCAGCCCGACCGGTAGAGGTGGTCGCGATCTGCATCATTCCCATGCCGACCTGGTATTAGTCTGCCGTAGTGAACCGGTCTGGAAAAGAGTGTCCAAGATTGCAATCGTGCGAACGCTCACCACCGCAAGAACAGCAGCAGCCACTTGAAGTGCGAGCCCAATCCGAGTGTGAAGACGGGAACTGCGCACCTCGCTCTGAAATGCGAGAAAAGCCAGCAGAGCTTGGTAGAGCTTTCAGCGCTCTGGATGCCGCGAACTGACACCTCGTATAGCACACTGCTTCAAGCATGGCCGAAGCCGGCCATACACAAGCACCAGACACTGACAATGAATGACCAGAGAAAGCAGGAGCGAGCCCCCTTCTCGCCCCTTCGTTCGCTTAAGAAGCCGCGCCCACGTCCGAGGCACGTGTCGCACCTGTGTATCGGTATGCCCTCTCTTAGCTGGCTTGACAAGTAACAACACTCTGGACGGTGATAGTTGTGGAGCTGCTAGCGCGTCTAATACGTCTACTATTACGGATGCTACCTGCTACAGCTGCGGCGCTCAGAGGGCGAGCCTATCCGCAATCCCAGATGCGAAGTTATTTTCTCCTTGCCTACCATGTTGGTACGCACACTTTCCAAATGCGGAAGGAGCGGACATTGTCACCTTATTGCAGAGCTGTCTCCCGATATCCTCGTTTGTGCTGTCTCTCCAAACCACAACTTTCAGATCAGATTTTTGCCCTCGATTTCAAATGTAATATCCTCTTGGCCTACACTTGTCATATATTACCGTCCTGGTGCCCGCAAGACGTCGACAGTAGGCAATTTATATTGCTACCTCATCAAATAAATGAAGTAGCCTGCTCCCGCAATATATAGCACTAGTCCCGTGGTTTGAGCTAGGCTAGCACGTTTCGGGTTTAGCTCTAACGCTTTTGCCATCCCAGACCAGCTCTATCGAAAGAAAAAGTACTGTCGGCACGGGCTCCATCTGCGCTCGGTAGAGCTCTAATCCAGAATAGGCCTGCTCGTCCAGTAGACCGCCGCCCAAGAACAAACCTGACGGCTCGAGGTACTGCGGAAGGTACCTCGTAGGTCTTTGGCTGACTACCAATCGCGCTACCATAAAGCTACCAGGCTACTGACCGCCAAACCTAAACTCTACTTTAAGTGCTCATCAAAAACAAACCGCCACTTCCGACCATACTTCCCAATCCAAACTACTTCACAAGTCATCAGGCATCATCATCAATCACCTACCTCTACCTTGCTACTCCTGTCTTGTTGTCTTCAGCCTGATCGACTGACCTCAGCCGATTAATCCTCCTTCCCGCCGTAGTAAGCAAGAAATAACACCGTTTTTTCTAGATGGCCTTTGCTGTAGAAACCAATACTTGTACTGGCTTTGTTGGCCGTCTCCAATCTTGACTAGATTCCTAAAAATAATGGCCCGTCTCGCGTCGTACCTGCCCTTTGACAACTGTTGGATACATACCCACTTGTCTACTTCCAACTGCCACCACCGCTACCTCTGCGACAGATACCGCTACTATTGATACGACTGCTACAATGCTGGTCCCTTCGTCGTCTCCTCTCTCACTGGCTCTGTGTTCGTTCTTCCTTCCTCGGCCTCTTTTCCTTCTCTCCTCCCACTCATCTTAAGTAGGTATTGCCCCTCCTGTCTTCTGACTGCGTCTCCTCCTTGCCCCCCCTCCCTACCACAAAAAAAACCCTCTTATAGTCCTGAGGTTTCCCTCGTCTTCGCTTTTATATTTTACCTGCTCTGTCTCGGATACTGTTCCTGCTCTCTCTCTCGGTCTCCTAGATCACGATACTCATCAGTCCCGCATACTCGGCCAACTCCACGGCGGTACACTCAGCAGACCCTCCTCTGCTCGTGTTCCATTCGTCACACCTCCACACACGCCAACAGAGTGTGTCGCATTCGCCTGTCTCGCTTTCGACTATATGGAGCATAGTTGATTATATACACCATGGATCTCAAGGCTATCATATCACCAACGTATGTCTCTTCTATTACCGTTTTGCATCCTTCCCTGCTAACGAGAATCACGGATAGATCTCAGGAAGGCTCGGTCCCGCAACTGAAATCCACGCGCTCTGGCTCGACTGATCTCACTTCATCGCCCTACACTGCTGCCCATGCCACCTCACCTCGCTCCCTTGCCGTTCCTGAACCAACCCAAGAACTTCGACGGACTGCTGGTCAGTCGTCCTCTGCTCAATTTGTCACCCCCCTCAAACTTGATCCTGACTACGCCGACTATGTTGCTGCCACCTCTACCCGTCCACATTCTGCTGGCTCTTCTGTGTCGACCGAATCTTCGAGATCGGACACGTCTGAGCACGCTGAAGGTGCTGATCAGGAGGGCGACGCGATGCTAGTTGACGCTACGTCTGAATCAAATGGTTCGCGTCCATCTGGATCTTCTCGCCGAGTTGCGCACATTCTATCAGAGCAGCGTCGACGCGAGAGTATCAATGGCGGGTTCCTGGTGCTCAAGTCGAGCATTCCCCATTGCCGAGGAAGCCAGGATTCCAAAGCAGTTATTCTCAGGAAGGCAGTTCAATACATCACCTCCCTGGAAGGTGAAGTTGAACGACTCCATGCTCAGGCAGCCAGAAATTCCCATCATCCTTCCCAACATATCCACCGCCCATCAATTCATCAGCCTCCACACGTTCCAAACCAGCATCAGCCCCCTCCTATGTCAGGTCCTCCTCCTCCACCGCCTGGAAGCCATTTTGTCCATTCGGCTGGCACTGTTCCACATACCAACGGCGGGCCTCCCGCCTCTGCGCAGGCACCGCCGTCAGATCATGCAAACTGGATGGCGATTCCTCAACATCCCATGGTAGTCCAGCAACATCAACACCTACAGCCGCAGCAATTATCTCCGTCACAGCATCCAGCTCTGTCTCCGCATGGACAGACCTCACCTGCAATCACACTGCGGGACTCCCGACCGCCTCTGACACAGTCGCTATCGTCGCCTGGTACATCGAGGTCACCCGTTCAACATCCTGGGCACCCTAGCAGTGAGTCTGTCGGGCAAAAGCAGCTTGGCATGCTAACAGTCGGCGGTAATAATCCTAATAATACTACGACAGCGACGGCTATGGTAACCAACAGCAACAACAGTGTCGCGCCGGTCGCTAATATGGCCATGTATCACGCTGGGATCGGAGGTCTAGCAGCAGGGGCGACTCCAGCTACGGCCATGATTGCGCCCTCACGACCAGGCATACCATTACCCGTGACATTGCCAATGCATGGAACTGGACCTACTTCATCAGCAGGTTTGAGCGGTGGTAGTGGTAATAATGGAACGGGAGGAGGCAATCTGATGGCACCGCCGGAGGCAAGCCATCTTTCGGGGCCGTTGCAGCATCCTCATCCCTCGCTTATTGGCTTACGACACGCGTCGTATCCAAACGGAGTACACCAGCCAACGATGATGGCATCTGGAATAACGTCGTCTCCAAATTCTTTATCTTCAGGTACTGCTAATATTCCTGGATTTGTGTATGGCACATCACCGCAAATTATGGGCGTGGGAGCAGGCCCCATGGGAGGACAGACGGCGTACATTTCTCCCTACACGGTTGGCGTTCGACCACGTCTATCGACCGAGTGGGAGATCCCAGGAGCGGTTTGAGCCAGCCAAGGTTGGACTTATTTTTGCTTTTTGCACATAAACTTTTCTCTTCATATATTGGTAATGATTGATTTCTCACGTTTGAAAGTATTGGAAGCTACTAGTAATTAAGGCGTCTGGTGTTTATACTTACTGCAGTTTGTTTTATATTATATATATTTATTTATATGGGCGGTTTAGTTTTTGTACTTATGATATAACCTATTTGTGTGCTTATTTTTGACTGACAACGATAATGATGGTAATGATGGTAAGAAGCATAGATAATAATAATATAAGAATAATAAAAAATATGAAGATCATGGTAATTAGGAAAGTGTTGGTTTGATGTGCGCGATTAGCGTGGAGTAGTAAAAGAGTGGTTGGTTGTTCTGCTGCTGTTGGGAACCGTAATAATCCAGTGTCTCACGCTTGGTCTGCTGCAAACACGAACGATTCATTTCGAAACAGCAGTCAGTTCCAGATTAATTAATATAGAATATAATGGAAATTTATCCGAGTACTATAACAAATTATATTACACAATCAAGTTATAACGAGTTATATATTTCCTCAACAAGACAAGGACGGGCGAGAGTGCGCGTGAGCTTCATCTGCAGGGCATGGTTTTCGGTTGTGGCGTCTGTGCGCAAAAACTCTAAAGCGAGTGCGTCTTGTCATGAAATTTGTCTTGACAGGTCTTGTGTGAGTTTATTTATTTTTTTGCTTCTGACTAGAGGTGGGAACATTACGGCGTGCGCACGTCGGATGGCAGGGTATGTTTGCGGCAAGGCGGATTAGAGGCGGTAGCCCAAAAGTCGGCGCAGAGACAGACGGTGCTCGCACGAGGACTGGGAAACGGAACCTGGATTGCATCAGCGGACGAGTCATGCGTATTAGCGTGTGTGCCCTCTGTGTGGAAGATGAGGGACAGGCAACAGAGCGAGAATTGGAGAGAGTAATGAGCTTGAATCACTTCGGCAGAGCACCCAACGACAAGTTGAAAAAAATAAATAACTAAAAGTCGTTTCCCGTCTGATTTGGCACGAGCTGGACACCAGAGAGAGATAAATCTGATCCTGAATGTGATCGCCGCCGCCGCCGCCGCCGCCCGCAGTTGCTGGGGGTGGGTCTTGGGATGGGAACGGGGCCGGCAGCAGGGCGGCCTCCATGGGGGGGCCGTGGACACAGTCTGGCCGCCTGTTCTAGATAGTAGGACCTGCGCAGAACCGTAGAGTGCATATATATTGTAGGAGGGAATTTCTGAGTGCGAAGGAATACGAAAGAAGAAAGAAAAGTGTGATGAGCTAAGGCGATGGCTGGGCTTGTCAAACTTCTTGACAAGCACAGCAGGTGGTAAGCAAAGATGGGAGGAGGTGACGATGATGATGCAGACCTGCATAAATCGAGATGTACATAGTCGCGGCATTAGTAGCGGAATATACGTTGGCAGCAATGAATGAGATTGTGGTGAACATGTGCGTGTGTGGATGGGATTGTGCCTGTGGCGGACTTGCATAAACCAGAGATTAGTTCCTGCTAGTGCTGCTCTAGTGCTTGCCGCTACACAGCGAATTACCGGTTATTGCTACTTCAGCACGACTTCTCAGAACATGAAACTCCGATCGCGACTCCAACTTGCGGCAGGAGAATGTGCGAATTGGGGAAACTGGATCAAGCAGGAACCGAAGCAGGGTGCAGACGCGAACCGAAACAAGCTGCGGACAATGTCCGAACGAGCAAGTCCAATTGAGCGTGCATGCGGTGTCTGCCTAGCAGTAGCAGTCTTCAGATACACCGGATAAGCGATGGCTATGCAGAAAGCACCATGATTGCTGTTGTTGCTATTATTGTTTGATATTATTACTATTATTATTATTAATAGCAGCAGCAGCAGCAGTAGCAGCAGGATCCAAGCATAAAGCAAGGAGCGGAAATGCGGTTGAATCGACGTACTACCTACCATCTCCGCAAGGAGCATCGAACCAGAGTGTGATGTTGATCGGTGCTCCACAGCACCGTAGTAAATCCGTCAGACGGCACCGCCGATCGATTGACCTCCGTTCGGACAGCATCTTATCAATCGCCACTGTTCGTCGGCCATACGACTACGACGGACACAATGCGGATTGCTCCGAAGCAGGACAGAAAATCGCCTGTAAAACACAAGAAGAAACCTGCGTAGATTAATCTCGAGTACGCACGTAGACAAGGACGTCGCGTAGTAACCACTGTGTGCCCTTTGGGTAGTTAAGCCAGACAGGACTCGGTTCGTACATGACTCTCTACGCGACAAAGTCCACCACTACAATTACGTCCACGATCGCTACTGCAATCTCGACTTTTTAAGTTGTTGCTATAGTTTTGCAGTCTATCTTACGTACCTTCTACTGCAGTCGTGTTCATATGCGGAATCGTTTGCTCAATGTTTCAGTGATCTTAGCGGAAACAAGTACTGAACAGCGGACTAGACCTCGGATTGAACAGAGCTGCCCCGAAAACAGGGGGCTTGTGCAGGGCAGGGCAAAGCCATTCAGTGGATACTGCTGGTCATACCGCACAGTACTGCATCAGCCGATGCTAGCATGTCTCTAACCTGCTCGGCGAGTACGGCCGGCCCTGGGTGCTGGTTCTTGTGCAAAGCACGGCAACGAGACGGTAGCAGGCAATCCAACAACAAGCAAGCCAGCTACAAGTTCCATGGGCTTGCTTTCAGGAAAACAAAAGAAACTTCCTGAACGTACGGCAGCAAGGTATTGCATGTTTCCACGACCTGTTCTACAGAGCCTGATCAGACAGACAGACAGAGGGTGTGAACAGGGAATGTGATATAGAGCAGCTGTCAAACAAAAATACTCGCCGCAATACCGCAGAGGATACTTTTGCAGTACAGAACGCTGTCAATGCTAGTCTCTCTGCAGGACAGATCCTACGCGTATTCGCGCATGTCCACAGACAGTGCCAATCAGACAGACAGACAGATAGACAATAATATTCAGTCCCCAGCCTCTGTAGCTGAAAGATCAAAGACCTAGACAGTCCTTTCCCCACCTTGTAGTCAATCCCCAAACCAGACCGTGACTGTAAATGGCATTTTGGGATGTTCGACCTGCTGCTAGCGTGTCTCTGCGATCGCGAAACGCAGTCAAAACTTAGTTTAATTATGAATATCTTTGCGCAGGCTCCCACGCGAACCGCTGGAGCTGGCTTGTTTCGAAGTCCTTTCGTCTAGATTCGGGATCGCGCACACACACAGCCCTGCTCCTGTGCGCACAAGAACCACGTGCTGGCATTGTCTCTCTAGTCACCGGATATCTTTCATTTCTTTTATTATTTTGCAGGTGCTGCATTCTCTTCTGTTTACTTCTTTTACTTCTCGTGCCCCTTGCTTGACAAATTCCTGTTGAACCGATAACGAAAACTCTGGTAGCGACTTGTCTGGTCGCTCTCTCATGACCTCATTGTACATCTGCTAATTCCCAAAGCTGCAGCTGCTGTAGCAGCTGCTGCTTGCCATGCGCCTGCCATTCTGCTCTGTCTGGAAATTTGAACAGGTTGCACTTGTACATGTGCCCATCGCTGCACGACATGTTGGGGACGAACATAAATTTAACAGCCAGACAAGAACCGTACTCTCAATATTTCTCCATGGTTAAATTAATTCCATATCAGACCACAACCCCATTTCTGCTGTATTCTGTTCTGTTGCGATCTGTATAGCATTTCTTTGCTGCGATCACTTCCTCATTCAGTCTGCAGGTATGAACTGCTTTTGTACGTCGGGACATAATGTTTCCTAGTGCAGTCATCCATTATTTCCCATGAACTTGTCTACGCTTACTCGTTCGCGGTTACTATACAGGTCTAGCAATTTGGCCAAACCAAAATAATTCCGATAATAGCTAAACGACCGCAGAAACTCCCGTCGGCTTGAAATATCTCTCGTTATTTTGCTCGCATTGTCTCTTTTTGGCCTGGTCCGCTACCTCGAGACCTGGTCTGCTTGCCCTGCTTGTTGTGCTTGCTCTGCTAAATGAATTAGGAGTAATGTCTTACTCCTACTTAATTCATATCTACATATATTTTCATATATAGACAATCTCGGACAACCATGAATATGCATGTGCATAATTACTCGCCGGAGAATCATCTGGGTTAATAACTGCGCTGTCTCGGACCGGGAAATATAAACCCTCCAAGTTAGTCTGAATTCTCATTCCGTGTACCTTAGACTCTTTTCACTAAATGCCGCCCTAGTTTTCAACCTCGAGACAGTCATCACTCCGAAGATCGTCGGCCACTCCGGCCAGCCAAACTTCACTTACAAAGCAAAAAGTCCAACGAAATTCTGCGTTCATTCGTATTCAATTATTTTTATCTAACTTCACTAATCCTCTTCTCGTCTTGTTTACCAGCTCCATGGTAAAGCAAACGGCATAGTCTAAACACGTGTCTCGATACTTTATCCCACTCTATGCACACTCTGTGCTGCTTGAGGGTGGGTCTCCAAAGCTCCCACTAACTGGACTTATGCAGACTATCGCTCAATTAAGCAACGCACCGAAATCCCGCTCATTCAGTATAGAGTCTTTGCTCCACAATATACTGGTAGACTTCCTTCGTGACTAGCTGATCTAGTGTAAAACCTTCTTTGCTCTAAAATTCCGTTAGTAAACATAACTCAGACATCAAGCCAAAATCAAGTCAAGCTGATTTGATGCTCTGAGTTTAGCTTTGCTGCTCTGCTCTGCTCTGCTCTGCTCCGGTCCGGTCCACCTCGCTCTGCGGCCAACCAAGCCCATCTCCTCCCCCACCGACCAAAAATTCGCCTAGTCGGCTCCCAGCTGGCTCCCTGCTGTTTAACTTCAACAAACACATGCTCAAAAAACCGTTAATCCCAATACCCAAAAGAACGAAAAAGCCGTTCCTTGTCCCATCCCTACCCCGTTGACCTTCACCGACCACCCATCAGATAATCAAGACTATCCATCATCCTTACTGCTCATCCCAACTCCCACGTCTGTTAACAAATGGCAAACAACTACTCAAGCTTCTTTCCAGAAGAAATGGCCTGCCAATCGGTTCACTCGTATCCATTTACTCTCCTAGGACCTTCGTATCCGTTCCGCGCTACAGTTCTCTGCTATTCTCTGCTAGTCCGCAATCTGCTTAGCTCCACGCCTCCTGGGCAACTAGTCCTCCACAGAAGTAATGAATAGAGCCTATTTCGCCGGGCTTCTCCGCAGATTGTTAGCCAGTTTCCTGTACGCTAGTGAAATATACCGAAGACGGGACCACTACTTCTCTTCCCTATTGCTCCAGTGCCACTTTACAGGACGGGGTATTTCTCCTTCCAGTACCAATTTCTATACTTCCACTCGCACGATCCAATTAACGCCGTGCACTTCTCTTCTAGTGTCCGCCTCTGATTGTTCCACTCATTCGCTCAGCTTTCGCTTGACGTCGCACCATCACTAGCTATCACAGTACTAGACACTAGCCTCTTCGTGTTCTTTCACTCCAAAGCAATCTCGGTTTCCATCTTACTTTTCTGCCTCGGCCCACTTCCTCCGTGATTCAAAAAAAACAAACCCTTCGGATGAAATCTACTCGTAAGCTATTTTGACTCTCGGAAGGTAATTATATGCTCTAACTGACTCCTTTCTCACCTCCTGTAGCACAGATCCCCCAGCTTTCTGCACCAATGTACTAATCTGACCTTTCCTCGTTTTCATATAATCAAACGACAAGTACCGAGGCATGAACGGCGCTGACCGAACTTTTGACCGATGCCGTATTTGGATAACTAGTCGGGATTTCAGAATATTTCCAAACCAGGATCTGCCTCCGTTTGCACCGATTACGTAGAGAACATTCAAATGAGTTCCCTTTCTGAATTAGTCGGCTCCTTTCATCTAGAGCCAAAGACAGCTTCTGGTTTGCTGTCAAATATCAGGTGTTCTCTGACACTCGCGGCTGAATGTTTCACCCACAGAGAGAGCAGACCAGTTCATTTACAACAACTAGGAGAGTTCCAGAGCATCAGAGCAGCAAGTTCATATCACCAACCATCCCTGCTAGAAAAATGGAAAACATAAATTGAACTCACCTTTCCGTATTTTGCAGCATCTCGAGCCGATGTGGAGCTGACTAGTGATAAATCCAGACTGCAAGCTAGACTAGCCGAAGGCAACTCTTCCGGCTTCCAGGTACTTTCGTCGCGATCCGAGTTCCCGATATCGGCTTGTAGTTCCTGCACAAATTCGATATTAGCAAGTGTCAACATAATATCTAAATAATTCGCATAGATAGGGCTTAATCTTCCTGCACGAAGTCCTAATCATTAAACTTCTCGCAGCATGCTTCCATGACTTCATATCCTTCGTGTGGATATTTAGCAATGAATCTCGAACGCGCGGGCCATCGAAGTCGTCGCCACTGCTTGATAATAAGCCAATGTAACATGCACCCCCTTGTCCTGGAATAACTTCCAGTACTCATGTTTTGGAACAGTAGAGCTGGTCGCGCAGGTTTCGAGCAGATTCAGCCTTTTGACAATCTTAAACATTCGCCTCGATGGTAAGAACAACAAATCAACTATGCGAAGAACTTCTGTTTTCAGCACTATGCCAATATCTTGTTCCATGTGTTCCGAAGAACAATCCATCAAGCAGGCTATATGTGTACTCGACATTATAGGTGCAAAAGACATTAACGACAGGGGAGGATGGGGCTTACGTCTGCGAGAGAAAGGTCTTCTTGACTTCTGAAAATTTCAGTGTTGTCTTCGTATGGTCTCAAATCAATTTTGGAAGCCCATGCCCGAGGAATCTGGTCATTTTTACCATTACCGATGTCATCCACATAAGATTGCTGCTCCGAAGCAGTGCCATAACTAGGACTATCACGAATGTAGCACACGATAGAGCATTGGCTCATGAACTTGTCCAGCGCAGTACTCAGCGACTGTCCGGGATAATACCTATTCGTGTTCAAAAATTATTAGTTATTTGGTTCGCAAATTTAGACAGGGTTTTGCATTGAGGGCGTAGGCTAGCGCAATAAAAAAATTTCTACTCCAGCTAGGCGAACGCCAACTCGTTTGAGAGGCGAGGATGCTAGCAAAAGCCCATTTTAGCAGAAATTATTAATAAATTCTCCGGAGGCTTTGGGAGAGACACTTTCCTTGAAGTGCCGTATCATGGAAAGGACAAATTGCGCGGCGCAGAGAAGAGCCCTGTAAAAATCCGAAAGTAAAATAGATGAACTTACTTAGAGTCAAGCAAACGAATCAATGTATCGAAGCCTGTCAAATACTCCTGTTCTTGGACACCAGGAAAAGCATCCGCAACAGCCTCAGCTTTGTCAATGAAGCGAGCGAAGGGTGTGATCGCAATTGCTACTTTGATTTGAACTTGCTCAGACGGAGCTGACGCAGTAACAGAACGGCTAAACAGCTCCATCATTGCCAGCCTTTCCTCCAGAGCTGCTGGAGTTGATGGTTTGTCGGCATTTTTGGCGCCAAGCATCAAGAGTACCCATATCACTGTCTTACTCCGAGCAGACGTGGTTACCAGACCAATTGGTTCTCGCACTGACCGCGATGAAGAAGAAGGGAGGGTTACGGAGTCCACGCTACCGTGCGAAGGAACTGCCGAGGCTGTAAGATCTAACGAACATGTGGTGGCATCAGTAGAGGCTCGTGTTGGCTGGCATTAGTTGGATATTCCACTTACCATTAGTAGCGAGTGCAGCAGCTGGCGAAACGGCTTCCCGGGAGTGTCTCAACTGTCGTGGCCTGATCTTGCGATGGATTGCACTGCGTACTAGACCCAGATGAGCAACTGTAGGCGGATTGTAAGAAGAATCGAACACTGGATAAGATGGCTGGTGTTAGCTAGTCTAAAAGTGCCGCGCGCATAGGAAAAATTTGTCCGCAAATGCAGACCAACAGGATCAGCATATTTGCCAGCTTGGTCAAATTAATTTTGTTGTTGTTGGTACATTTGTTGGTCTTTTTTGGTAACACAACAACGCAGCAAGCTTCCTAAACAAGGCGGGAGCAAGGGGTCCTGATGGCTCACCTATTAGAGAGTCCACGCGGTCGTGCGGCGACAACAGGATGTCTGGCGATGACCTGTAAACAATTCTGATTCTCTGTCCTTCTGAAAAGAGCATTCGAAGCTCTTTTCGGTAGAAATTAGCTGCGGCCGCGAAAGACATACTACTGTGCCTTAGAATTAGTGGTAGCTGTAGCAAGTAATGCAACAAATAATAGTGCACTGGCAGCGAGTACAATCAATATAACTGTGCGAGTACCTAGAGAGATACCTAAGTACTACCAAAACAGACAGACAATAGACAAGCACAGGTCAAGAACTTGCCGATAGTTCTAAAAAAGTAACGTCCGGACAACTGGGTAATCAGCTTCTGCTTTTTGATCCAGCGGTCACGAAAGATCATACGATATCCAACAGCTTTCTGTTGCCCGTTAGGAAGTAGACTCGTTGAGCAGCAACTAACAGAGGCGAGAAAGAGAGAGATGTCCTGTCTAGCCGTTTAAGCGGTCCGTAAGTGTAAGAGTGCAAGGGCTGCTTCTGCCAGGACAACACCCAGATGTGAAGAAGTAAAAAAAAAAAAAAAAAAAAAAAAAGGTGGGCCAACGGCGGCGGACGATCGAATATGGATCTGCTTGAGTTACGTTCTCTGAAACGCAGAGCTTGTTACTTCTAAACCACCAGACCGCTCTGATTGTGATTATTGGATTATCAACAGTCCGATATTTTACTGGTGATCAGCAAATCGTTATACGAAATTTCAGCCATTTCAGCTGAAAAATAAAGGCAAGGCGGTCGTTGATATAAGCGTTTGCTAAAGCTACATCATTGCGTTGGGAATTGAACCCTTACAGTGTCTAGACTGACTCCCTCCCAGATGTACCGCTCCTATGTAGAAAGAACATAATTCGACAGCGCTTATTTTAATTTATGACTGTAGAAGCGAGACCTGCTTTTCAAAGTATTTTAATCATTAGGATGTGACGGCGCTAAAGCTTTCAAAATTGAATTGCCTCGGTACCGTTTTTCTGTGATGTTCAAACGATCATCGTATGACAAAGTTCTCTGAAGCTGTAACTGCTACCGTCCTTTCACAAGGACAAAGAACAATTTCCGCGCGTTTCCACGCGAAAAAGTCATAATTGCGCGGCTTCAGGTCTTATTATTTCACGACTTCTATTTTACTGTTTTTCTGGGTTCTCTCGCTAGCCGTTACGGCAGGTGTGCTGTGCCGTGCACTTAACGTCAAAATCGTCGCTCTGTCCAAAGAGCATTCCTCTGATCTTTCACGGAGAAATGTCCGTGCAACACTCCGTATCAAGGTACGGCCGCGATCTTTATTACAGAATCCGAAGATCGGTGTGTGTGTGCGCGAGAAGGGCATGAGGGTGAGGATTAGCGCGTAGATCATTCCCTGAATTTCAGCGTAGAATTTTGAAAAAGATGGGTGAAGCGAGTGTGGATGTGGATGAAATCAATCAATTGGTAAAATATCAAACATATCACATCAGATAGAAAATTGAATTTGAATTGCATAGTTTGTGTTTGTTGCATGTATATGATATTAACAAGTACTACATAATCCAATACCAAGACCGTGGAACTAGAAAAGGCTCTACGCAATAGAGAACCAACACTGCAGATGAAAACATTCCGAAGTAAAACCGATATATAAGTGAGATTAAACTCGAGATCGTGCTCTCGCTTTTCGAAACAAAATCCAACGGTAACAGCAAGAAGGCTCGTGGTTACATATACCGCCTACACTGGTAAAAAGTGGGCGAGTGGAGTCCCCTTACAACGTCCCGCTTCTCACGTTGGTGACAGCCTAACCGCAGAATCTTTCGTGCGGTGATGGCCGATCTTCATACTATGGTGCTGTCAACCAAGCTGACTGAACTAAAATCAAATGAGCTGTTAAGCATCATTAACAAAGGAAACATGATGGAAATTAGAAGCATTATTCGCAGTACTAAGAAAATGTTAGTTATATCTCCCAAACTATCAGAATGCTACATAATTATACTGTCAGGCACTTAAGACAAACCCTGCACGTGGAGCTACACGTTCAGCTTCACGTTCGCACGCTCATTTGGGAGTTCTGTATTTCTGTCCGTGTTCACGCGTACGGACAATTGTGAAAGTCAGAATTCATTGGTCACAGCAGATATTAATTTTAAGGATCGCCGTAAGCACATGACTTGAATTCGTGACAGTTATTTGAGGATTTTCGGCAGAGAGTCGCGGCTGCTGACATCAATAATTGAAGCGCAAGCGTTGTTGTCGCAGGTACCGTTGGATCTGGGTCTTCTGTCTGCATTCGTGCAAACGGCTGACCAATGTAGACCGGACGAAGCTGTGTACTAGTGGACTTGGTAAAATTCCGTTCTAGATCTCGGACTCTTCCTGAATAGGGTTCCAGACTATGGGGTTGAAGAATTATTTGGTTGAGCTTAACAGATGTCAGTTTCCCAAGTTAGGAATTTGAAAGTATTAGTAGCATATATTGCTTGAATTTAGCAAACCACTAGTAAAAAATATGAATTATTGCGTATTCCTTAACAGCTCATTGACAAATTTTGGAATGACAGAAAGCTTCTCTGTGAGAAAGCGTCAACGGTGAAGAGACGGCTTCTTCCGAGTAGCAGATCATATGACAATTCAGCTACGCGGATCTGTTAGTAGAGATATGGTCTCGGTGGATTGTGTGATATTGGGTTCCATTAGAATGAATGCGAAGAGGACATTGTTTACTTACTTAGCTGGTTCTGCTAAGAGTATAGTCAATGGTCTGATTTGCTGCTTCTTAGAAGTTGTCGGGCACATTTTAGTTCTAGAGTTGATTGATTGTGATTTAGAATATTCATTTTGATTCAGATGCGTATATACCTGACATCCTGAATTCATAACCACTAGAGAGAGTCAGAGTACTCAGACAGCAGATATTTCGCACTGGCATTGTATCGTTCCGTCACCGAAACATTGGTGTATCGTATCAACTACAGTTGAATGGCATGTGATATGATACGTACAAAAACTAGAATACTAACCGGAAGTATATTCCAGCTTTGGAATTCTCTAGACTCTAGCACGGGCGTTCGACTTGGGTGATGAGAACGACACGACCAGATATTTAGGGCGCTAAAAACTACCTTGTCTTGTCAGACAGTAAAGACGACGAAATTTCCTTGATGGCTTCATCAAAATATCTGATATACTCAAATTATATTATGTAATACGATTATTAATCCAGTTGAGAAAATACGTTGTAGTTTTGTTAACAGTATAAAATGGGATTATACAATGATCAGGCTGTTTTATAGCTAACGTAGTCAACACTCGAGCTCAGCATATCTGGTTTAAGGTCAAAAATAGCTATAGCATCTCTGCTTGTCCAAAATTGTCCTAATTCAGTCGCAGAACTAATATAGACCGAGATTACTCGTCAATGTTAAGTAAAAATTAGAACCGCAAGTTCAAACGGACATAAGGAAACGGCTGTGAAGTGGCAAGAACTAGAACTGCAACCGACACGGCACTATCATACCTATGAAGCCTGTGGCCAATGCTGAAGTTTTAGGGTAGATGGAATAATCCTTGACAATATGAAGAGAATTAACTGAATCCATTATCTCGATCGAAAGAGGTCTGGAAGGTTGCACTCAGACAGTTAGGCATCAACACATAATTTCGAAGAATTAATAGCTTATTATATATCTACAGAGCAATTACAGATCTTATTCTTATCAAGTACAAACCTAAAACATTCGAAGCAAAACTTGACAACTAATATAATCAAATGCATGCTATTGTCTATCTCAACTGTAATCAGGATTAAGCTGAATAGATATAATTAGCTCCATATGGATCCTATGGTTCATACGGTTCATATGTGTTTTAAGTAGTTCCTGAAACTTTCGTGCGGCTGTTACCCACATTAACTGAAGCGCGACCATCAAGCCAATACCACAAAAACCATTGTTTTACAATCACATGCCAGATTTGGAACAAATTACCGATGACGACCAGCGTATAAAACTTTCTGCTTTACAAACCGGTGGTTTGTAAGTAATTATTTGTGAGGCGGACAGCACACACGAAATGACCACTGACTCGAAGAGAGCAAAACTGATAATGAGAATCGGAACGCACAAGTATGATTTTATTTATGAATGGTTTTATTTTGAATTATGTGATTGCAATGGAGCTAATAACTTCTTGCAGTGGTACTTTTCATGCTGATGAAGCGTTAGCAGTGTATATGCTTAGATTGCTTTCGAAATATAAAGACGCAAGTAGGTGATTACGGATTAATGAGATTCGACCGAACTAACGAAAAAGCTGTTGTGAGATCGCGGACGCCCGAAATTCTTGATGCTTGCGACATTGTAGTCGATGTCTCTGTAAGATCTTTTGAATAAATAGTTGATGAGATCAAAGCATGAGTTATTAACGTTAGCAGGCCAAATATGATGGCATAAAATATTTTGATCACCACCAAAAAGGTTTTGAAGAAACATTCTCTAGGGAATTTAATACGAAACTGAGTTCTGCTGGATTAATTTTCAAGTATGTCTACACCTTTAGAATCTGGGCCGTTCTTTATTAACCGCCCCTTATTAACCGCCCCTTATTAACCGCCCCTTAGACATTTCGGCAAAGAGATCATTTCTTCCACAGTTGATCTCGCCGAGGCAGATCCAACAGTCGTACTTCTACATAACAAGATATATGCTTCTATGATTGAAGCAATTGATGGCAGTGATAACGGCATACCACAATATCCTGATGATATTCAAAAGGCTTATGATACGCGTAGCATAACCCTGCCAGGGATGGTCGCATCGCTTAATCCTACCTGGAATGAAGAATCAAGCGATGAAATTCTCTACACGCAGTTTCTGAAAGCCAGTGAATTAATGGGAAGTACGTTTATGAATGTTTTGAAATACTACTGCAAGTCTTGGCTGCCTGCACGAGATATCGTCGCGCAAGCACTAAACGAGGCGACCAAGTATGATCCCGAAGGAAGAATCGTTGTTTTCGATCAATTCACATCGTGGAAAGATCATATTTTTAAACTTGAAACAGAACTGGGCTATGGCAAACGAACTCTATATGTTCTCTATAGCGACGGCAAGGGATGGAGGATCCAAGCTGTACCATTAACTTCGTCCAGCTTTCAGTCTCGTAAAGCGCTTCCGGAGGCATGGCGAGGTGTAAGAGATGACGATCTTAGTGAATTATCTGGAATCGAAGGCTGTGTTTTTGTGCACGCATCTGGTGAGTTTCTCGATATTAGCCCTGAACAAAAAGCACTGACTGGTTCATTCAGGCTTCATCGGCGGCAACCAAACACGCGAAGGGGCGCTAAAAATGGCATATAAGGCGATCGAATTATAAGTAAGCCAAATTGATTCAAAAAAGTCATTCATTGATTTGTTGGATACAAATTAGAATTGCCAATACAAGCTAAAAGTAGAAACAATCTAGAATGGCCATGGCTGTAGATCCAAATCAAAAAAAAAGAAAATAATGGTCAAGACATAGAGAACACCAGCGCCTAATTAGTCTTCGAATGCTTCTAAACGGTAGATATATAAAATTTTGATAGATGTTCAAGATAGGGATAGCGAGAGGGGGAAACAGAGGTCAGGAAAACGGAAGTAAAATGATTCAGTTATTTCTTGGTTGAGACAAGAGCCGAGTCAAAGTACTGTCGCTCACGGAGCTCGGCCTCGGCCTCGAGGATGTAAGGAGTCAAGTAACGAATATCATCCTCAGGTTTTAGGCGTTCTTCCTTGGGCAGAAGCTGATGCGAGAGAGAAAGCTGCATAGCGCGACGAATACGGAAGACGCGGTCGTAGTACTCCTTCGGGTCGAGACGGCTAATGGCCTTTTGTACGACCTCGGATTCTTCAGCGATCAGATCGTCGTAACTAAAATACTTGTATTAGTCTGACGAAATCAGAACTGTGGATGAGCCATCGACCTACCGAAGTCCGAGTTTGCGATATCCATTGGCCTCCGAAAGAAGACTCTGCAGGGGAACGACGAGCTTCGCAAGACTTGGAGCCTTTGAGAGAAAAGCATTAGCAAGTGTGTGGGTTCTCAAAAAACTTCCGGTCATTTTCGACTGATTGGTTGATCAAAAAGATGCTAAAACAGATGGATTGTTGAGCGCGCAAAAACAGCGAAGTGTAAAACGAAATTGCAGTGTGTCGACTTCTTCCCTCTTACTCTTCGGAATCCTCGCACCTAACTGGAATAACTTGCTCTCAGGGTTGAGGTATCCTGATCTGGAAGGCAGAGACCAAGCGGCATTTGGCACCATATGATTGGACACATCTCTATGCGCGAAACGGAGTCGCATATATGCTGTGATGGTCATTGTGGCCGTGCAACATGGCTGAACCACGTGACTATGTGGCTATGACGCGGGGATAAGGTAGAGAGAGGAGCTAGGGCCGGTACGGATTACTAGGAGAAAACATGGGGAAAGGGAGGAAAATCAGACGACTCAGTCGGACGGCCGTCCCAACGGATCGCAGGAACACGCGCACGATTGGGAAGCAGCCAGATAGCCGACTGGATTGTGAGCAGACTGTCGTCCATTCTTCCGTGGCTGTCACCGCTGCTTACTGTAGAGATGTAACCGTGTCGAGTCTGTTGCTGCCAGATATATAAACATCGCTCTGCCTCAAGATTATTTGTTTTGTTGTTGTTGATCATCAGTGTCAATTGCTGTCTGCCTCTCTCTTGTCATCGATCAGATCTGTCGTCTCTGTCGTCGCTGTCGTCATCACTGCCTAAAGCTTTCGCATTACTGATCTCTCACAAAAAAAAATGGCTCTCCGCTTTGCTTCTGCTCTTCGTGACGTCAGGTCACCGATCGAGGTATCTGCGAGGTCTCTGCACTCGTCTGCAACATCGCCAAAGCCATCACATGTGCTATCCAAGACTGTATCGGACTACAATCGCTTGAAGGTTGATTCTCTGCGTGCTGAGCTAAGGAAACGTAACCTCAAAGTGTCCGGTAACAAGAGTGCTGTATGTATCATCTCCAATTTGTAGGAGCCCATAACTTACAATTTATTTAGTTGATCGATCGTCTTACTCTCGACGACACCCAGGCATTTTCGACATTGTCCATGCCCTTGTCGCGGGCTAGTGTTCCCAACACTGTCAAGAAGATCGGCCGAGCGTCGCTTCAATCTGAGGCCTTGATCGCAAAGGCAGTTTCGGCTCCTGTTGCTCGTCCGATGTCTACGTCGGCTGTATTGAAAGCCAAGGGTGACAACTCCACAGTCGATTTCTGTTATATGCCTGTCCTCCGCCAGCCTGCGGCCAGTGATATTGGTTTCATTGTGAGTCTTCCTTGCATAAATTGAAGATATATGTCGTTGAATATTGTTCAATATTAACCTCGAATTTAGCCTGTTCTCCCTGACAGCAGCCACAAAGTTATTCTTGAAGTATCTACGGTTTCCAAGCCGGAGATATTCCATGTTAGTGGTGATGGTCTCACATCTGCTTCTTATTCTCCAGCCAAAGAGATTGAGACAGCTACGCCTTCGTCCTCGAACAGTAGCTCTTCGGAGGAGTTCCAATCACGCGACAGAGTCGTGTTGTCCTCTGTTCTTGCCGGTGCATTGGCATGGCTTGGAATCGGAAAGCTCAGCAAGCAGTAACTATTACGACAAAATAATGCCAGAATTAAAAAAAAAAAGTTCAACTTTTTATGATTATGGAATTCAATATCGTCTCGCATTGGTGGTGGTTTGTTTTGGGCTGTAGATATGCTTGTTATCATGGGCGTGTTTTTCGGCGTATATTTGTTTTGTTTGTTTTTGGTTCTGCCATGGGTATGGTATAAGGATTAATGAGAAATTATTGCTTTACAATTTCAATTCTAGTACAGTGCACTTATTGCTTTGCATCCGCTGTTATATTTTAACAACTAAAGTCGTTCACCATTAGTTTGGCAGAAACGAGATCAGTCTAGCTCAAGCTATTTCGGCAGAATTTCGGGGCGTAGATTGAAAAATTTCTGGGGTTGCAAGGACGAGGCAACAAAGTTTTCAATGATCTTAGACTTCTACTTGCAGCGTACAGAACACCTGATAAACTTCTTATAGTCGGTCCAGTTTGTGGGGGACCGAAGAGCTTCATAGGTCCCAATAATTTTTCTACAGGGGCGGATTTTAGATATGTTATCGGTGTTCTCTAGTTTCCGAGATTCTCTTCTGCAGAGCTTCTGAACAGGCATACCCGCAGAGCTGAGCTCTAGCGCCATCTGAATACCAACTTCTTTATATTGAATAATCATAGATGTCTGTCAATAGGCTCCATTCATTTTAAAATATTCATGATGTACGTTCAGGATCAAATGTAAATAGCTTCATTTCCACATATTCTCGGAGTTGAAATAATCAAGTACCAACTTTCTCCGCAATTTCAGATCTGACGCGTGAAATGCACGTGCATGATAGGACTGGTAAAATCTAGTTAGCGCGCCGCACTGTGGTATGGTCAGACAGACTGTTCTTGCTGTATCAGAGCCGATAGAGCGCTGTTCGCTGTTAAGCTATCGGATAGCGGAAGAAGCGACAGCATGGATAGACGAGCGGACTATGGCGAGCGTTGATAAGATAGTATGTACACAGTGTTTTATAGATGGTTAGCAATTGACTAGCAAGTCTAAACAATACGCATTTTTCTGAAATACACGGAATCTAACACGGAATGTCATGTATGCTTGAGCATACGGATCTCCGGCGGCACGGCAGCGTCGGATCGCTGAGTGGAAGAACGTCGGCCGGCCAGTCAGGAAGTGAGCATCACAAACAAAATAAGCACCGAACAAAAGCAAAAGTACAGGTTCGAGACCATATAGGGAGGGCTTGTTAACTCCATCACTAATCGCCTCTGAATTGCACTATCTCAATTGCCAGAGATGACTGGTTGCTGAGTAATTGTGACGAACCCCGATAACTGAGAGATGGCACAACAATTGGCATGCTTACAAAAGTATTGAATAGTATTATCATTTGTATTTCCACAGTAGTTTCCTAGCAGCATTATTCAATTTCACCGTTGCAGGAAATCCTGGTCAGCAGTAATCAATTGTAATCCTTATATGATTGCTCTAGCGACTCCGTACAATTTCCCATTTCGAATTTCTTTGATAAACCTATATACAATGGATATATTGGCATGTTGCTGACGAACTTATTTATTATTTCCATCTTTTGCTCTTCTAATATTTTTTATTACTTGCACGCGAGCAGTCTCTGATCTGTTCAGTACCGGATATCTCAAGCTGGGCCCTGTTCACGTGCACAAGCGCTAATAGCCCCTCTCCCTCACTAAGCGCGGATTATTTTGTTTTCCGGTTCATCGGGACTGGGTTTACGATCGATCTCAGCAGGTAGTGGGTGCTCTCTGCCACTACTGTTCTTGTCCTTATAGAGCGTTGCGTCGAGTTATTGGTGTCGTTTTTCTGGGTACAATATAGATCGGCACTTCTTTCTGGTAGTTGGTAGATTGTGGAGAGCACACAGCTGTCAGTAAAGACTGAACGAGCCGGAGTTCACCATCTCCAGTCTGGTTTTTCCTTGCTTGCTGCTTTTTTTTCTAAACTCCGGAAGCACGGGTTATCGACAATCAAGCTTATTTGTGGTTTTACTTATTCGATTCTGGAAGAAGCAATAGTGGAATTACTACCTGTTTTATTTTTTTCTTTGACTAGTGTTTATGGAAGGCTCTACTGTATTCGCTATCGTTGCAACTACAAAACTATAAATCCAACGAACGAACGCAATACACTAAAATGGCAGAGCCTCAGTCGCGCAATGATGGAGGAAATCCGAGATCAGCGCAGATTGTTACGCATCGGGCACAGGTTATTCCAACTGTTGTCCCTATGAAGCTTCTGGAGACTCAGCTAAGCAAAGTTCCAGATTCGTCGGTACCAGCGATTGCAGGAGCTACTGCAGGAATAGTTTCAGGATTGACCGTGTGTCCTCTGGACGTGATTAAAACGAAGTTGCAAGCACAAGGAGGATTTTCGAAGCGCGGATTGATTAAAGATCACTATTATAATGGGCTGACCGGAACAATTAAAACTATCTGGAAGACGGAAGGTATCAAAGGGTTTTATAGAGGTGTTGTGCCAATCACTCTAGGATATTTACCGACGTGGATGGTTTATTTTACTGTATACGAGGGCTGCAAGTCGAGATTATCGGAAGAAGAATATTTCAGACAGCACTCCGCAGTGGCACATGTAGTATCTGCAGTTAGTGCAGGAGCTTGCTCAACCACTCTCACAAATCCGATTTGGGTCGTCAAAACTCGACTTATGACACAAGGAAGCCATACTTCATATCACTATAAAGGAACGATTGACGCGTTTCGAACAATGTATCGACAAGAAGGTTTTATTTCATTCTATGCTGGAATCGTTCCTGCTCTCTTTGGATTAGCACATGTCGCAGTGCAATTCCCATTATACGAAGAATTTAAAAAAGTATTCCTGCCCCCTCCAGAGTCTAGCGAATCCCAGAAAGTATATGGGATTTTGTTGTCGTCGTGTCTTTCCAAAATGTGTGCTTCTTTCGCAACCTACCCTCACGAAGTTGTACGAACGCGAATGCAGATTGCCCGAGCCATGCCTTCAGAGAACGGTCATTACGATAATGTCTTCCAGACAATTTATAAGCTTGTCCGAGAAGAAGGGTGGCGCGCGTTTTATTCGGGACTGGGGACGAATCTTGTTCGAACAGTTCCGGCGTCTGCAGTCACACTTATGACTTATGAGTTAATAGTCGAACAAATCACAAAGCTGAAAGGTTCTCCAAAATTATAATTTTTCTGGTATTGGTTTTGTTATTTTTCTTGCATAAAAGGTTTTCCGATGCATTTTTTTGTTTTGTTTATGTATATGATTGTGGAAATATAGACATTGGAGGGATATGGTTGTATTATATAGCTTGGCATAATGCAGTGTATTACTGACATTAAACGGTATTAAAATGTATTGAATAGTACTATATTTGATTATACTAGTTTGATTCTAATATAGCTTGAATTCATTAAATGGGTTTGACTATGTACATATATAACTCTCATTTGGACATCAGAAAGATGTGTTTCCTCTTGGTCTCTTGTGAGAGTCGTCCTCAGTTAGTGCCATAGTTCCCGCTACTGCTGTCTAATGAATAAATGTTAATGCTGCACATAATTCCGTGCTCGGTAGATGCATGCTGTTTTAACGCAAGCAAACAATAAAATACATACACAAGCGAGTAGAAGGCCAGGAATCCAAAGGCCCTTCTTCCTCTCTCCACCAAAAGCTCGATACATCAGGCTTTCATGAATCTGACGCAGTCGTAATTCATCTTTGCTCATTGGCACCGAATCGCGGTCGACGATTCCTCGGAGTAGTTCATAGGGATTTTTTTGCGCGCTCCTGCCTTTTCGCGATTGATAGGATAATCTGGCTAAGAGATTTTTAAGCTTCATTCTCTTGCATATCTGAATATAGAGGTTCAATCTTGACCAATAATTGCATCAGACTAATGCTAGCCGAATCAGATCTCAGTCAGATCTTGATTTGCAAAATGAAGGAATCATCGAGATCCAAATTCAATGCTCTGGACAACTTTGGGAACAAATTGGGAGAGAGATGTAAGCTCTGAGGGGCTACTGTCATAAAGATCGAAGCAGTGGATTATATTTGGATAATGCAAACTAAATTCAGGGTATTTCTGATATTTGCATACGCGGTCTTAATTTTTATTAAGCTATGATGGCTTGGTACATGTTATTTTCTACGATTATGAACTGCAATAACCAACATAGAATTGTACCGACAAACATATTATTGGTCTCTCTTTAACAATCAGGCATGGTTAGTCTGCTCATATACGTGTTCAAGTACCTTCTTTCATGAGTTTAGCACAAGATTCGCTGTCAAAGGCAGAGAAATTATGCAGGAGATTAGTCAATTTGATTGGCAAAAACAAGCAAGCTGAGATACAAAAATCGCTCGCGATGAGGGACTTCCGCATGCCAGTATTGTATCGAACCGTAGTTGCCTGGCAATTCATTGTATCAAATTAAAGTAGACAACAACTTATCAAGAAGTCAAGAAATAGACAATAAAGGATATATCTTCATCGCTTAAACAGTGGCGGATCTAGCGGGAAAAAACTAAATTAATGTTGGTATGTCGAAGTATAATCTAGCCGAGTGCGATCAGATCAAGGGAGTTGCTAGGGTCACCACCCATCTATGTAAATTTCTGTACGCGACCGGATATTAGCGTTATGTTGATAAAAATGATTGCGGAAATAGTGTTCCAGGACGAGAAAAAAGATCGAAATGGAAGCTCCACATCAGATTTATCGGAATAGGTTGAACTAATCCAAACAGTAAACTACACGACGGTTGACCCTTTAAACAGATAGCAAAGCTTTTCTCTATTCTGCACACGACCTTTTGTTAGCAATCCCCCCACTCCCCCACTATCCAAACCTCATCTCGTTAGTGCTCTCCTTTCTGCCTGTCTGGATGTGGGTATGAGGGTTTTTTCCAGGTCAGGTAGTCCTGCAGATAAGGAGAATCCAAATTTGGTGTTTCAATGGGAAGCGTTAGGCTAGAGAAACTTAGAAACTTTTAGTTAGTGTTCGATCCTAGCAAATTGACAGCAGAGACAGGAAAAATGAAATTAAAAGAACCGCTAGTATATTAGGGCGGACGTCGTGTTGTAGTCCCGTAATCACTCATAACTGGCGCTATGTACTATCCAGTTAGTTGCTGCGAAATAGAAGAAGGCGATGATGTCAGGGTGATATCTGCTGGCAAGAGCCAAAACAAATCCACATCATAAACGATACAATAGTGCGAACTCTAACAAAGCTAAAACAGCTTTTGAACTTGTTTCAGGAGTCTAACCGCTTCAGCTGCTGGACAAATAATTTAGAGATTATTGATGTAATATAATAGAGTATTCTGTACGGACAAGTGATTACTGATGCTGTTGTTTCGGCGCAAGATCGCGATGTTGTGCGATGCCATCTCTGCTGCTCTGAGGACTGGATTTTCCGTATCGTGCGGTGCCAATTACGATACCGGATTAGGCAACCGTCGGCCAGAGGGTCGTGCAGAACGGAGTGCGAGCAGCAATTCTACTCCGCTGACGTACATCTGGCTATGAAAAAGTTATAGAGAGATGTAGGATCAAATCGATTTCTGTGAACTGAATGAATAAACTAATGCATCTGGAGATCCGTGCAAAGCAATCGCATTATCAATCAAAACTTTCTTCTGGATCAGTAGCTGCATGCTGGAATGCTCTGCTCAGCGCAAACACGAAACACAGCGAAACCAAACGTGACAAGAATAAGCGATGGCCACACGCGCAAACTCTCCTGAAGGCTCCGTGAAACCTGACCTCGATTTTGGCTGGTTGCCTACTCATTGCCATTTCCATCTTTACTGTATCTACACGTACTGGGCTGTTCCGACTTTTCAGAGTGCCGATTCATTCGTAGATAATGCGAGCAGATACGCCTCTGTTTCGCAGTAGCTCTTGGTTCCGATGATGACCAGGTTTTGTTCTCTTGGACTTGAACGTCCACCGCCTTTGTGATCCTTTTCCGACTTTTCGAGACCGACTTTGACATTTAGTCTGTGGGTTGGGGTCGAGCGCATGTCAAGGCCGATGGAAGTCTTTTGACTTTTTCTACGCACAGCGGAATGGAAAATTTGAACTCGCGAATAGTATACAACAGATCTATGCGATCATTGTATGATTTGGATCTGAACATAAAGTCTCAGTAGAACGGAGCACATCTGCATCAGCTGCATTTGTCAGGTCTAATTTCTGGTGACGATTAAGCTTCTGGATCAGAAGACTCCAGCAGGCACTTGATCAGTTCATCTCCGTCGTAATCCCGCACAGTTCGCAAAAGCTCAGAGCCCTGCCTGCCTTGGCTTAGCCAGCAAGCAGCACAGCGAGAACCCGGCCCCACTAGTCAGGAAGGCGGCATTCGCTGTGTTTAAGCCGGTCACTTAGAACCAGAGGTGTTTTGTTTATTATAGTACGTGCATACACGCACTCACTCGCTCACTTACTTACCCACTGTACGGCTTCCTGCAGCATAGTTGCTTCTGCCATACTATTCACCGCGCCGCATTGTCACTGCATTGCTGTCGTATTGCCATCGGCGACTTCAAATCATTCATACATGCCTAGATGCACCATACACTACTGCAAATTGCAAACGTACACAACTGCTCTAAGACGAATCACCCAGATTTGCAGCACCTATCCGGTCGCGTTTCGTACTTAAATGGCTTCGGTCGGACATCCTATCTCTCAGACTTCTTCTTGTCCTCTTCGTCACGGTGAAGTGATCAACGTCAAACCCGACCTGCGCCGACGTCCTTTCGCCCTACTCCATCTCGATATTTGAAGCTAGGACCAGTTTCCAGCCGGGTATTCGGCCGTGTCGGTCTCCAGAAGTCCACCCACACATCTCCAGTGTAATTGCAATCATATTATCACGGTCGGTAATCAATTCCTAGCCGGATCTGAGCGCGCTCTCTTGCTGTCCATCTGCTTAAACTGCCGATAGCCCTGTCCATGTCCGTCTCCTCTCCATCGATCCTACCGCGGCCTCGACTCAGCTCCCTTTCGTCCAGCGCACCACTCACAGCAACAGTAACAGCCTGCTTAGAGTCTAGATAGCAAATGAATTTCTATAAACCAGCTTGAATAAATAAATTCAAAAACTAGTTTTGTTCATCTAGAAGCAGTTCACAGTTGCAGTGATCTAATGATCAAGCAAGTGAGATCAAATCTTTGACTAAGCGATTCTTGCAGTAAAAAGTAGTATCATTATATCAAGTCTCAAATTTCTCGCCCAAACACACTTTTCGAACTATAAAAAACTAAATCTTTCAAAATCCAAAAACAATAATAACACAGACAATTATTAATACTAATTCAATTCCACCAAATTTTCGCTTCCCGCTGCGATTTTGAACGCCCACAAAATCAAGAGAACAAACAAACTCCCAAAATATTAAATGAAAAGGACATGTGAAAATCAATAGCCAAAACCATATACCTTCAACCGAGATACTCATTCAATCAAATGCGAAGTACCTGCTGTTGTGCGTTATTGCTTGTCCCAGCTATTTTGTTCAAATAAAAATTAATAATCGAAATCAAAGATCGATCAAACACCCCTTCACAAAAATCAGATCGTTCAGATCGCTCCGTTCCGCTCCGTTCATTCGATCACACAGTCCGGGGCCACATTATTATTACCGCTGTTCTTCTTTTTTCCTGTCTCATAAAGACCTCAGATCCTTTCACGCCATCCCCATCCGACAAAAAACCCAATTATAACCAAAAACAAGTTGACAAATCCAGCACAGTAAACAGGACAAAAAGACCAACCAAAAACAAAAAATTATAGACGATTGTCTGACACGCAAGAAAACTCCCAAAAAGAAAACGAGGCATCATTAATAAATCACAATACTCGTCATCATTTATCATCTTGATCACGATCCGATAAAAAAAAAACAGAACCAAAAAAACGTCGCATACGATTTAACGCTTAACATTCTCACCTACCGCCACTCCGCTACCACAATAAAGGCAAGAATAGCGACCAGCAGGTTGAGTAGAACGCATAGTAACCCATTCACCCTTTGCGGGGATGCGACCACAAGAAGCCGACAAACATCGCGCACCTGTTTTCTTGTATCTAAAATCAGACGAGTTAATATCACTTCAATTGCATGGTAAACTATTTTCATAAACATGAGGTAGTACCTTAATCCACAAGAGTTGCACAACTGGCCAGCCTCGACAGACCAAGAGGGACGCCAGCACGGCGACTGATCAGAACCGCAAGAAATGCATTTTCGACCAGAGTGATGACTAGTTGAATGCTGGTGGAGGCTGGCTGCAGCAGGCTTAGGAGAAGGCGAGACAGAAGGTGAAGGAGTGCAAAGACCAGAGTCGACGCTATCAGCCTTAGAATCTTTTGCTGAGATGTTCTTTTTGAAGTAAGTGGAGTTCGCATGCGACTTGGGAGTCTTCGGCGCTGAGGCCTTCGAAGGGGAAGAAGATGCTGCAGACAACGAGATAGAGGAAGAAGAAGAAGAGGTTGAAGTGGTCGCCTTGCGCGACTGTGAAATAGAAGAATAGGGACGGAAGACAGCAGCACGATCTAGCTTGTAAGAATGATTTCGGCGAATCCACGACTCGATCTGTGGGCGCCAGGAATCACGAGGAGCAGTGTCTGCGAACAGTAGGGAGAGCACCGGCGCAGGCGCGTGATCCTCGAGATCTTCTTCTTCTTCCTCTTCATCGTCAGTAGTGACAGTGGATGCAGACCGAGTAAGACTCGGGCGGCGCAAAAGGGAGGGAGCGCAAGTAGACGCGGTACTTCTAGGATCAGATGTAGGAGCAGACACAACAGCCGATCCGGCAGGCGAAGGTGGTGCAACGACTGGGAAGGAAGCAGGCTCTGCGGCAGGAGTGAGAAGAGGATTATTGATGGCCGAGGAAACGTCAAAAGCCGGCGGATCAAAGCAGACACGGGAGCCGAACGCAGCCCGCTGGAACGCCTTGTCGAAGGGCTTATCGTCGTCGGAACATGGATCGATAGAGGGATTCGGCGACGGGAGACCCGTCGAATGGAGGACAGTCATGGAAGTCATTGTTGATCCGAAGGTAAAGCAAGAAAGAGACAAGGCAGAAACAATAGCAGCAGAGAATTGAATTGGTCGCGCGTGCAGAATGAAAGCAGCGGGCACAAGGCGGGTGATGAGCAGCTATTAAAAGGTCGTGGGGAGCGATGGAGGTATACTGGTTCAGACGGAAACAGAGACGGAGGCGAAGAGCAGAGGCGGTGGATGATTTGGGAATTAAATAAGACCGAGTCCTTAATATGGGAATCAGTTAGTGAGCAGCCAGCAGAGCAGTGCGCGACGAGGGAAGCTGGTGCTGTTGTTGGAGTGTATGTAATTGCAGCTTGACCGTCGGTAGATAGATAATGACCAGAAACTCTACGATGATGGAGGACGAACAGACCCAAACCGGGTAGTTGGACGTCGGTGGTGCTGGTGCGAGTGCTGGCGCTGGCGCTGGCGGTGGATGCTATAGCGCCGAGGAGAATGAAGAGTGGACATCAGACGTGTGTTTGAACGGCAGGTCCAGTACCGGTCGACTACGGCCCAGTGCAGTAGTAGACGCGCCTGCCGGATGGCGTACTGAGAGGTATTTGAGATGGCTTAGGAGTCTTTGACGAGGCAGCAGAAAAGTACAAGGCGCGGAAAGAGGCAAATCAGAATTGACTAGTTTGCTCGCTGGAATCAGTAGCAATGCTGGGAGCAACTAAGAGGGCCGACAAAAGAGAGTTTCCGTGCTAGCTGCCTGCGGATAGCTGCCCCCCTCCAGCGAGCGATGGCGGGTGAGTCGTTGCTTTTTCCAATCATTCTGCAGCATCGCGTGAAGGTTTGATTACCAGGTCGCGCCGAATTGGTGAACAAACTGCGCTCTAATCTGGGTCAGACTTCGACCGACGAGCTTGTTTTTGCATTCCTGGAAATTATGGTAAAATAGGTCTGCGATGACTGGCTAAAGGATCATAATCTTTGTCGGCGGCGAGTGCATTTGATTGTGCTGTTGATTTTTGAGTTTGTCTGATTTGATTTCTGTTGATTTGTCGTTCGGTTGCTGTTGCTGTTGTTGTAGTTGTTGTAGTTGTTGTTGCTGCTACCGGCTCCTCTAAACTTGAACGCTCTACTGCCTGAGGTGATCTTTGTCCGCCGATCTAGTCTGCCGAGCTGCCTTTGTGCTCGCGTGCCAACAATGTCGCCGTATCCACACGTTAACATCTCTACATGTCCTACGTGGAGAAAATCTGCCCGATTCCGCAGTTTCGACCGCTAACATGCTCATGAGCTTTGGCGGGCGTTTTCGTTGCTGTTTTGGTTGTCTGGCTATGCATCTACATCTGCATTTGGAATTAGTTCTGGCTTGGGTTTTTCTTTTTTGCGCTGGCCTGCCTGCTCGGCCAGTTAATGGCCGGACAGCTTACTACTCGATCACGCTGCTTTTCGCTAATCCGGCCTGACTAATCCCACCTCAACGTCTGCTTTGGATCGCACGCTCCCCCCTTTCCCAGTCACTCCTTCTCCTTTCTTTTGTTCTTGCAAAATGTGCATCCACACATATGCAATGGCTGGCTTTATAGCACGCCTTTCAAGGCAATCATTTCTATAGTCTGTGGGGTCGGGGAAGAAGCTTCACTTGTCCTGCACCGGCATCCGCCCCTGTCAGCGAGATATTTCACAGCTGCAGAGACCTTTTCACATGAAAATTGTCCAGCTCTGTCCAAACGCACATTCTGCTCCGCGCAGATCGAGATCCAGGCATCGCCGACCGGACTCAGGGCTCTCTTCGATTTGCGTTTCGTCAACTCGACCGTAGGCGCAGTAGACCCAGCACCGTCAAGATCAGACCAGTTTAGATGTCTTATCTCTCGGATATCGGCTCTTCCTGCTACACCGAGCGTTACGTAATAATGATGCCGATTGCCCAGCCTACTCCTAGAATTTCCTACAGTTCTGACAAGTTACTGTCTCTTAAGTCCGGCGGTTATATATCTTTTGCTCTTCACCGCTACTTCTATTCTCCATTCGAGTCGAGATATAGTTTTTCGTCTTCGTATTAAGGCGACCTCGGCTGTCCCTAGCTCTTGTTTGCTGTCTTGCCTGGCTCTCCCGTGCCGTGCCTTTCTCTACAGACCTGAACAGCGAAGGGCGCTCACACATGCTCTGCATGCTTCTTACACTCTCGTCGCTGCTTCGATTTGATTGATGGGTTGACGTGCCGATCTCTTCTGTCTGCGTTTCATACCTGTCCGCCTGCATTTTACTGTTATTATTGTTGCTTGTTACACCATGTCAGAGACTCAGACATGTGAGATGTTTAAGTGCAAGCATGAGACATTCGGCTCTTGAAGACATATTCTACCGAGATTGCCCCGATCTCACGATGTCCGCTAAACACTCATGGTCTCGCTAGGACCCACGCGATGCCCTGCCTGGGGTGAAGGGGGGGAGCAGACTGCGTGAGTGCGGGTGAGGGAACCACCGCATCGCAGACTATTTGCGGAATAGAAGCCAACCTAAAGATTAAAAAAAGTAATTGGTCAGTGGGAGAAGGAAAGATGGTAAAATTATCCTGACTGAGGGTCATGTATGACAGTGAGCCTGGTCGTGCGCTAGTTACGTAATACGTATTCGCGCTCTCGACGGATGCTGCTCCTATGTTTCTGGCTTGCCAGGAACGACAGCAGTTTCAGTTCATTTCCATTATCTCTAGCCGGACAGTAACGGCCACCCCCCTCCCCCCAGATAGATAGCTGCCAGACAGCTGCAGGACGGTAGGCTCGTCGCAGAGCGGGCTGACCCGTGTTGCGAAGCGTCGCTAACCCAGACTAGCAGTGGACTAGTGGCGTACTGCACTGTGGTGGACAAAAACACAAATGATGAAGAAGATGATGCTGCTGTCTGCTACTACTAAAGATGAGCGAGGCGATGAGCTAAACGGCTAGGGCCAAGATGAGCCTGAGATGAGAGGCAGAAATTAGGAGAGAGAGGCGGAAGCAATTGTTGGTCGCGAGAGTGAGCTCGATCGGATTCAGGTCCCGGATCAAATCGCACAGTTTCGTCTATCGCTCGCTCACTCTCCTCCTCATAAAATGATTGTGTATGTAAAAAGCACATAACGTAGCTACGTTCGATCTGGATCAGCAGGTGCTTCTCAATTGAGATCCGGAGCCTTTTTGTGCCTTGAGAAAGGGCGAGAGGGACGGCCGTACTTGATCTGATCCACGAAAATAGCAGTCATACACGACGACGCAAACTCTAGATGAGATCGCGGGACACGGGGAGACCACAGAGTGTGAAGCCAGAGTCGCGCTGTCTGTCTGTGTGTGTGCGGGCGTCGGCCAGTCGTGTCTCTGCCAACAACAAGCAGAACAACGACATCTCGCTTTCTCCGCCGCCGCCGCCGCCGCCGACGCCTCTGCGCCCTGCTCCTTTGGACAAGTCCAGTCCACGACAGCTGGCTGGCTGGCTGGCCAGCTAAATGCTAGGCAGCAGCAGCAGCAGCAGCAGGAAAACCTCGATCCGGCTCGACCGCGGCCATAGGGTCGCCCTTTCTGACTAGATCCCGCATGCTACCAATTCACAAGCAGCACCAGCTAAATCTGGGTTTTGCTTTAACAAATTTAGATCAACCTCTGTCGCTAGATCATTGACCAGTAAATAGAGAAACATCGTATTTCCTGCACGGAAACTAGGCCTGATCTCCTTCCGCATCGAGAGCGCAAGTCCGACTGCCGTTTCCTCGAAACACACCCGTTCCGGCGTACGAGAACTGCACGCGCCCGCCGCCGCTTATTTGTCCTCGGGTGTCCCGAGTGTCGCGCAGCGGTTTTAGAACATTGTTTGCACCACTCCCAGACCACCTGCACCACTCGATCGTGTTAGTTTACGCTTGCTTTTACCGTGCTTTTTTTCCCTCGAGACCCACTCCACATTTATCAATTCTTTCATTTTACTCCTAGAGACAATCAATCAGTCAATCCATTAGTCAATATTCCTCCAGTCCACCACAAAAACCCACTCTCATCGGCCATCCACTCCCAGCGCTTGGTCCAACTTTGGTCCATTCTCAGCAATTAGGCACGCTTTCTAGGCTCGTTCTCAGCCTCCTAGTGAGTCTGATTCCAACCAATTGGGTCGTATCTGTTTCCGATCGCGCGCTCTCCGACCTCGGTCTGCTCTGATTGATCCGATCCGTCCCCATATATACGTGCACCCATTGGACCTGCGTCTCTGTGAGCGCCTTGCTTGCTACAGGCCCGGATCTGGATCCACCTGGAATCTTGCATTTCAGAGGTTTCGTTTCTTTTCCCGTACTCAGCAGCGAATCCCAGAACGTAAACTAGAAAAACACGTTTATTTTCTACGAGCGCCGATTTCAATAATCGTCCTTCTAACCGACTGGTTGGCCGGCCAGCCAACCAGCTTCGGGCGCTAGTAGGATGTTGCCAATTTCGAAAATATGGTTCGTTAGTGGGGGAGGAACGGAGTAAGGTGAGGCGGTCGCGAACTTTCTCGGCCGTGAAATAGTAAGTTTCCATCGGATCATCCGCCTCACGGCTTAAGTAGAGCAAGCTCGTATGACGATGATCCAGAGTCAATGCAAAAAGTCCGTTGGTCAGGCTAGCGAAGATTCCAGATTATTGGTCGCGTTTATTTCTTGTCTCGTCTGCTCGAACGAGACTGGAATATCAAAATCACCTTACCGGAATACCAAAACTAAATTGTAGAGAATGACACACACACACAAGGCCAACCAAAAGCAAACACTTCTTGGTGATCCGGCCGGCCAATGAATCCACGGCTCGGTCGACATCCAATGGCCGGCAATGCGCTGTCATCCCTTTTGAATTTTTTGCTTTTCAATCCCTGGTTTGTTCCTGTTTCGACGGATGAGGTCCAGCAGTCAAGAAGCAAGGGCACGCTGAGAGCATGTGTACAATTCCCGCTTACTCTGTTCTCCGGCTGTTGTTTACTTACAGTTCTGCCTATAGCTCTCCCGCATTAGCTTCGTCTGCAGCCTGTTCCTGGGTAAGACTTTGCTTGCGGGCCTTGCTCCGACTCGAGTAGTCTGTCTTATCGCCTGATCTAGAAGATGCCGCGATAAAGACCGCAATGTTCCACGTGATAGCTTCCGTTTGCCGGAAACTTTGCAGATTTTCTACATTCTAAACTGAAAATAAGCAACCAGGTCTTGGTTTATTCGATCTACAGAACATGGTGACCATTTCCTGCGACAGCAGCTGTCCAAGTGATTATCAATGTCCGATCTGCAAGATTACTAGAATTATGGCAGCAAACAATCATAAGTAGCTGCTATTTATCGCTTGCATGTCCAGAGGATGCCTATCACTAACAGTAATCTTAATTTGGTGCTGCACAACGAACCAGATCCGCCACCGCATCCCACAAAGTTTCTTGTCTGTTTGTTATTTTTTTTTTCGGTCCTAGTCCTTTTCTACATGCCTCTGCACAATTATTTCTTGATCTGGAACACTTCCCACATACCCGGACGGCCCGGATCATTTAAACGTATGCATTGTATGTAGCTTGCATCGATTGCCAGTAATCATCCGTATTGCGCCCTTGGAATTGAACAGTTCCAATGATCGCGTAAAAACGGTCGCCCTGCCGGTCTATGTGATTCTTGTTTCGTCTCTACGTTGATTCTTCTCTATTTTCCTATCATTTATTTAGGTCAATGCTGATTTGGACTTGTTGAAGGCATGCTTCAAACGAGCACAGTGTATGCAATTTAATGCCTAGTCGGAACTATCACAGTAGTGTCTGTGCACTGCCGGAAGCGAATCACAAGATTCTCGACCGTCCTTATCCTTTCTCTATATATCAATCAATTTACAGTGGTAGATCAACTGATAGGCTGGGAGAATGGGAGAAAGTTGATAGATAGCGCAGTCGCATTGATCTGTAGCTTCGACTGTGCGCTGCCGTGATGTTCAATCATCCCGGCTTCGTGCCAGTCAATCGATCATTAGTCTTCTCGTCTCCACGATCGAGATGTCTTTCCAGGCGAGATGTAGCCATGCGAGCTAGAACAGCGCGATCTTTTCAACGCACTTTCGCGCTCTAGCGTCCTAACTCTAGCTTTGATTGTTACACACGTAATGCATGTGCCGACGCGCGTTCTCCTTACTCCCTCCCCTTCTTGCCCCTTCGTGCTTTGCTCTTCATTTCAGATGTTCGCTTACTTTCGCTTGTACTGTGCTGAATAGAATGATGTAAGTCTTGTCTGTCTGCAGTTCCACAAGCATCCCTTTTTTTCAGCCAGTAGAAGTAGCCTAAATAGGCCTCCACATTCCATCGACTGCTCTTAGCTCCTGAAGGCAGGTAAGTTGCTCCTGTCAGCGGTGAGCCTAAAGACCAGTCCGTTTCGAGTCGATAGCCATTCTTCGTCTCCAGAATTTGTACTGTAAAAATTTCTCTCGAGCCTATTGGCATTCTCCTATAAACTTTGTCTACGCAAGAATCCTAAGGCTTGTTTTCTTTTATTTGACTGTTTGGATTGTTTGGAACTTGGCTTTTTCCAGTTCTGTATGGATCCCAGTTTTTCTTGTCCGTTTGTCTGCTTATCGCCATCAACCCCTTCGCTCATCGTTCTAACCCGCCTCCTGAAATGTCCGACGTCCCTTTTGTGCTCGCTTGCAGTTTGTATTTTAAGCATCAACTTCTGAGGTTTAGTACTGGACATGGTCAGTTGGTTTAGACGTCATATCAATTTTTTTTCTCTCCCTACCTCGTCCGCTAGTCAATCCAAATCAGATTTCCACCAGATCGGATTAGAAACTATGCTTGTCCTAATCGAAATATTAGACAACTCGTTCACCGCCTCTCTGGATCAGGTGGGCTGAGAAGCTTAATACAGCAGTAAATTTCTATGCGGCCATTTAGATCGGTATTACAACTGTACTACAAATCACGAGTGTATTATGACCAATCTCACCGACTACTGCTGTTTCTTGACATCATGCGGGTCTACTAAAGTTGCAATACAAATAGCCTGTTTCGGTCCATGGATGTCCAATACCCTGTCGGCAACATAACCGATACACTTCCTCGTTCGCCTTCTCGCTCCAAAAATACCCAGATCTAGCCATTCCTTTGCAGGCTCTCGAAAGATCCACTTTACTCGTCCGATTCGGAGCTGAAAAAGTGAATTGATATCATGCTTAGCACGGATTCGTTAGAAGACAGACCGGCCAAAGCCGTGTCATTGGGAGAACTTGTACTAGATTAGCACTATGGACGAAAATATATTACCATTGATCACGAACACGAGAGCGGCGATTCTAGATTCAGTGCAGATCGTCGCCTCGGGCTCGATCTACGCGCACCGAGACGACTGTTAAGGAAACTTGAACTCCAAGTCAGATATTAAAATCTGCTTTCTACTGAGAATAGCAATTGATTTATGAGTCTTCTGTATTTAGTAAAAAGCTTGTAGAGTGAGTGCTCGTTAGAGTGAAGGTGTTTCTTCCTAACAATAATTTGTAATCTACGTTCTCGACTGGAGTGAATATGAATTAATATTCCCCTGTCCATATGTAACCTGTAAATGCAATATACTAGCGCGACCCTGGATCCATAACGATTTTCTCTCCACTGATTACACGTCAAAAAATTCGAATCGAAAGTCAATGGACGTCTCGTGTTCATTTCCAACCGAACGAATTGACTCGAACTTCAATTCCCTCACGTATCAGCAATTCCGATAATTGAACAGAATCCGCCCGGCCTGTGGACTCTGTTCACTAATGTCAGCCGACCAATCCGAGCGTATCAAATTAAATGTCTCAAAGTTCTGTGCAAGTAGATATTTACCAGCCAAATATTGCCCCGTCTAGACGATGTCGGAGATGACCGCAGAGCCTGAAATCCCGGCGGAGACCAAATCCCGATGTGGCGCAGCTGCGGCGGTGGTGGACTTTCGTGGCAAGAGCGCTCCCAGCTTACTGTTAAATGCGTTCACTGGATCAACGGTTGAAGGAATAGCCCGCCCTATGAGTAATGCACTGGCTTCTCACGCTTCCTGCTTGCTCGTGTGACACATAGGTTCGACCTCAGAAATATTAAACCAAATACCAGCTCCAGCAACTACCTGATGTATGTTGTCGTCTCTTTCAAGGAAGTGACTGGTCCGTCTGAATCGTCCACCCAGCCAACACAAGCAGATCGGATCAAAAATCACCATGTGGCAGTGCGGAAGACATGTTGAAGATCGGTAGGAAATGGCGTTCGACTGGTTTCACTGAGCCGCGACAGTGGCGCGAAGCCGACGGCAAGCGATAGGCGCGCGCTCATTAGCTGTCTGCCAGAACTACGTAGGCTGGTTTAGACGGCTGATGGAGAGAGCAAGCCGTCCTCGTAGGGCTGATTCTAGTTAGGACTCCTCAGAGCTGGTAGGCACAAGAATTAGAGACTACAATGGAACAAGGGAAAGCGAAATAGCCGACAGGGAAGCCAACCAGATGGCCGACTACAGTCGTATGCTGATGTTGATTTTATCATCAGTCAGCAAATCTGTGCTCATAGATAAGCAGTCTAGCATGGACCAGTCAAGTTCCGCGTTCTTATCACGGCAATTGGCAGGGAGCACTGGCAGTCGGACGGAAAGAAAAAAAAGCCCTGACAAAGGTATTGTAGCCACGATCATGCTGGTTCGTACTTTTGCCGCAGCCCGGTCAACAATAGTGAATTGCAGTCTGGCCACGTCCCCAAGGTTCCGAGCTTTACCAGCAGTATTAGCGCAAGCACCGCTCCTAGTGTTATCGATGCTCCGGGAAAATTCTCCTTAGGCTCTGGGGATATGTGGACTCCGCTCGCGCAGAGCAGACCTCTACTACCTGTGCGCTTCGATCTGGTCGTAGTGTTCAGCAAAGCAGCGAGCGAGCGAGAGGATGAACTCACGACCCTTGAGCTTGTTTCGCGCATGCCCTGTCTGGTAGTGCCTTGGCTTTCTTTCTGCGGAACAGATGAAGTCTGCAGGCAGACATACGTGATGCTTGACTTGTATACTAAAATTGTCCTGCCGGAGTTGTTTGCCCAAAATGCTTGTTCCAATATTTGTTTTTTCCTGCATGAGCGATTTGTTTCGTCAGCCTAAACCCAAACCAGACAGAACGAGGAGACAAGAGTCTGGCCTCACCAAGATAAGAAGACGTGATTAGTCGTTACAGTTTGAACCAGCCACATAGCCACCGAGGCTCGTGGACGCCGCTCGCCTTGCCCGCTAGCCCAGCCAACACAAGCTCTTTGGCCCCGGTGGGTGGCGGTCTTGGTTACCCAGTGAACAGAAGAAAATCTTCGGCCGATCTTGATGCTGCATTTGTTCTGCTCCTTCGTACGGACGATCCAGACGTTTTTCTTCTGCTTTATGGTCCATTTCAACCTCCTATTCTTCTCCGTCTTCTCCCGAAAACTGCCCGTGAGCTTTTACTTCTCACCGAGCTCACCTGCTGCCAGACGTACAAATTAGGTTTCACTTCCGTTTTCGCTGAATGGTCCCACTCCCTTGAGCACAGACGCGCGCTAGGTAGGCCCCGCGACCCCTCCCCGAATAGACCGGCATCGGCAGACGGCATACTATTTCGCTTCCTGCACAGGAAGAGAAACTGGACTGTTAATCATCGCACTGCTTGTGGTACTAATTTGTCAACTTGCTCGACGAGTCGTTGACACTCTGGTAAGTGATTTCAGACATCTAATGACTCCCGCGTACTCTGAGCCCGAACAACGACACCATGGTGACACCTTCCTCTTATCTGCCCTGAATCAACCACAAAGAACTATACCCGCAACAGACTAGGTCCGATAGTTTATTTGTTATCATCCTGTTCTCTCATAATCTCGCAGTTTTCCGCGTGCGTTGACTCAGTGCAGGCAGTTCGATTCAGATAAGCCACCTTCTGCAAGCCACTGGAAGACAGTGTCTCTGTTAGACCCGGTTCATGGCCGGCAATTGCCTCTCTATCTAGCTCAACCTACTGACCGGTTTCATAGATCGAAGCCTCCTCTGATTTCACGTCTGTATTTCACCCCGCCAGAGCGGAGATATATAAGAAGGGCTCCTCCCTCCTTAAGGGCCTGCGACCGTAACGAGTGTCTGTACGAGCGCGTTCGTTCTCTATCGTACTATTTTAGTCTGCTCTGCAGTTATCACTCATACTCGGTGCCGAATAATGGAGTCTCAAAAGGTAGACGAAGGCTCGTATGATGTGGAGCCCGAGCAAGGACTGCACGAATATTCTGCTCCCACTAATCAGAGTGCCTGGAGAAAATTTCTGAGCAAGATCGAACTTAATGGGGTCGATGAAGTTCGACATTCAAATCTTGATTTGGATCCTGTCCCTCCAGAGCGCCGAACCTGGCGTACTCACAACTATGTCATGTACTGGATCTCGGACAACATGTCCCCTTCAGGCTTCCGTAACGCTGCTTCCCTGATTGAAATCGGTCTTTCTTGGAGAGATGCCTTGGTTTGCATCACTGTTGCTCAGATCATTATTGCTGGCGTCATCGTTCTCAATGGTGTTTTCGGCTCAACCTACCATGTTAGTTTTTCCATTCAATCTCGCGCTGCGTTCGGTATGTATTTCTCATATCTTATGATCATCATGCGTATGATTGTTGGTATCTTCTGGTACGGTATTCAGACTTACACTGGAGCTGAGTGTGTTCGTTCAATTCTCTACGCCATTTTCCCCCAATTCCGTAGGGTCAAGAATACCATGGCTGCTAACGCCAACATCGATACTCAAATGATGACCGCCTACGTGATTTACTTCATTCTCATCCTTCCTCTTCATCTTGTTCCTGTCCATAAGCTAAAATGGCTTTTCACCGTCAAGAGTATATCCACTCCTGCCATTGGTATCGCTCTTGTCGGCTGGACTGCTCATGCTGTTGGTATGTCCAACACTTCACTCTGGAACCAGAAGACTACTCTCTCAGGAGCTACTTTCTCCTGGACTTTCCTTTCTGGTCTTTACTCCAACATTGGTTCCTGGTCCACTCTTGCCGTCAATGTCCCTGATTTTACACGATATGCTAAGAGTAATAAGTCGGCTTACATCACCTTGTTCGTTCTGCCTGCTACTGGATGTTTGATTTCATTCTTCGGTGTCGTCACAGCGTCCGGATCCAAGATTCTTTGGGGAAGCGTTTTGTGGGATCCTCTAGAGTTCATTGATATGTGGACAAGTCATGGCGGTCGTGCTGCTGCTTTCTTCATCGCATTCTTCTTCCTCATTTCCCAAGTTGGTGTCAACATCGCCGCAAACTCAATCTCCGCTGCTAATGATCTTAACTGCCTCTTCCCTAAATATATCAACATTCGTCGTGGACAGATTATCGTGGCTTTCATTGGCTCCTGGGCTCTTACTCCGTGGAACATTTTGACCTCCGCTCCTGCATTCCTTAATTTCATGTCTGGCTACTCCGTCTGGCTCGGTCCTCTTGTTGGTGTTTTACTCTCTGACTTCTATCTGGTCCATAGACAAAAATACGATATTTGGGAGATGTACGACTTCAATGGAATCTACAGGTACAATAAATGGGGAACCAATTGGCGTGCTTTTGTCGCTTTCTTCTGCGGATGGGTTCCTTTACTCCCAGGATTCATTCCCACCGTCAACAGCAAGGTCACCGTCCCAACTGGTGTTACTCACCTCTATAATGTGGGATACTTTTACGGTGTTCTGTCCGCCTTTTTTGTACATTGGCTTCTTAGCTACTTTTTCCCTGCGCATCAGACTATGATTGATCGTGCTATCACTCCAGATACTGAGGTTCTCCATGGCGCCGATGAGGAGATCGATCAGGAGAGCGAAGATATTGCCTCGGGTGAGAAGATTATTGTTGATGGATCGAAGATCTAGGTTATTGGTTTTTTCGGGTTATTGGTTTTTTGATATATTTTCTTCTAATTTCTGTATATTTTACATTAATGGTTTTGGTCTAATTTGAAATTTCTTCATAAACCCCTGCCAGTTCGACTGCGCAAATCGTAAGGTCCGATTTAAATTACGCAATCAAGGTTATCTAACTGTAATGCCTTAGAATGCCTACCAGTAGCCACCTTTCGAAGTAATCCAACTATTAGAAGACTTGCATTTGTTCTAACACCTCTCAGCGCAACTGTTGAATTCTTCCTTTTAAACTCCTTGTGCGGTTTCGGCTTTAGGAGAATTACCAGAATGCTTATGCAGATATTACGTACGCAAACTTTGAATGAACTAGCGACCAAGACAGAGTCTAAGACGCTGCAGAACAGTTTGTAAAGTCTTATCTATAGATAAGACTACTCTTGGTCATGATTTGCATGATGCCATGACTGCCATGATAGAGCCAAGCCTAGATCGGTATGGATCAAGGAATCGCACTGGACGTGAGGTCAACTGCGCAGAGAGTTTAACTTTTGTCACGGTGCAAAGTTCATCGTGGCGGACATAGAAGAGTAACAAAATGGAATTTTTGCCGGCATAGCAAAGTCACCTGGAAGTCCACTCCTCTAAACGAGCTCACTTCATGTCCGAATCTCTACCAAATTTTAAAGTTAATTGGTCTATAGTGGGCCTGATCGCGCGCCGACACTATCTGAGTTTGTTGCTCGTGGTATTTATGCTGGTCCTGCCATGGTCGTGACCATATGCTTAATCCCTCCTGTGTCCTGTACCCTTGTTCTTTCTCTGCCGGTTGAGTCCGCACTAGGTTTAGTCATCGCTATCTTTCACAGGATCCAACATCATGTGACTGTGGCGGTCAAAGTGGGCTTGATGGCGTACGCCTAAACGTGGAGTTTCGGTCGGGATCTGCTTCGAGGTGCGCTCGGACAGATGTGTGGGCATTTAGCTGGCAACGCAATCACAGTAGAGACAATAGAGCAGTTCCCTGAGGAGACCGAAACTAGATACTAAACCTGTAAAACCAAAGAGTGCTCTGACTCGCGACAGTGCGACAACGTAGATAGATAAGCACCGGATACAGAGATAGAGAGATAGCATTGCGAGCGTGAGCGGAGGTCTGACCGAAGTACCGGCCCGGCTACGGTCAGTTCTCCAGCAGTCCTGTTGTGTTTCTCCTGCTGGCAAGTCTCCGTATTCGGCGCCCCTTTGTGGTCTGGTAATTCACGACAAGCTGCAAACAGAGAGCAATTTCGAGCTCAGACCTCAGCTTTGTTGGGTTCTGTCTTGGTTGTATGTGCAAGAGCTAGAAGTGCTGCTGATTGATTGATATTATTACTTCTGCTGCTTCTGCTACTGCTGCGAATATTCCAGATTTCTGTCCCAGCAGCCAAGATATTTCCGAAAGATATCAATCGGTAAACATTAATTTGCTTCAATGCTGTTATCTTTTCTTCTCCCTCATGCCGAACTTCACAATTGCGTCAGACCAACAAGCAGCTCGCGCGGACGTCTCCGTGTTCAACCAGCTAAAAAACCGGCTCTCTGCCTTCTATTTTAGAGTTGTACTCCTGCGCATCGTCGCTCTTCTAAACAGCCATCCGCCGCACCGCCGCACCGCCACAACGTTTATTGTCTGCTGCCGACCGGGAATTGCTTGAAGGTTTGTTTGCAAATTGATTCACAGAACTTTTCTCGCGATGGTTCTTGTTAAACGCCAGTCAGATCCAGTTCCCATGAGTATCGCTGGGCACTGACAGAACCTCTGACCAGCCGCCCCACAAATGAAGATATCCCGCTTAAGTACCGCGCACTTTATTTGGACAGGCCCGATAAGTGGTTTACCGGGTCGGCAGAAGGTCAGATAGCGGTTTGCCAATCACTGGTCAGAGACTCATCCCACTTTTTCGCCGCCTATTGATCCCCACCACCCGTCTAGCTGTCGGAATATAAATTTGTCTTCGTTTCCTCTCCTTCCTCTCATGTCCCTTCTGTGAATATCTTTCTGGCTCGCTCTGGTAGACTTTCTATTTTCCCATCTGTTCTCCTGACATGTCCAACGAAACTGAAGGGGTATTTGGCCAAGAGGCCGTCGACTACTCTTCTCCCAAGCCTACCTCTACCTGGAGTCGATGGCTCTCGAAGCTTGAGCTCGAGGGTAGTGACCAGGGTCGTAGATCAAATCCTGATCTTGACCCTGTTCCTCCAGAGCGCCGAACCTGGCGTACTCACAACTATGTCATGTACTGGATCTCAGACAACATGTCCCCTTCAGGATTCCGTAACGCTGCTTCACTTATGGAAGTTGGCCTTTCATGGAGGGATTCTTTGATTTGCATCACTATCGCCCAGTTCATTATTGCTATTGTTATCGTTCTTAATGGTGTGTTCGGCTCGACTTATCACGCGAATTTCTCTATTCAGGCCCGTGCCTCATTCGGTGTTTACTTTGCCTACCTAATGATCATTATGCGTATGATTGTTGGTATCTTCTGGTACGGTATTCAAGCATATACTGGTGCCGAATGTGTTCGTTCAATTCTCTACGCCATTTTCCCCCAATTCCGTAATGTCAAGAACACCATGGCTGCTAACGCCAACATCGATACTCAAATGATGACCGCCTACGTGATTTACTTCATTCTCATCCTTCCTCTTCACCTTGTTCCTGTCCACAAGCTAAAATGGCTCTTCACCGTCAAGAGTATATCCACTCCTGCCATTGGTATCGCCCTTGTCGGCTGGACTGTCCACCAAGTCGGCATGTCTAATACCTCATTGTGGAACCAAGAGACTACTCTTTCTGGATCTGCTTTTTCGTGGACTTTCCTTGCTGGTCTTTACTCCAACATTGGCACATGGTCCACTCTTGCCGTCAATGTCCCTGATTTTACACGATATGCTAAGAGTAATAAGTCGGCTTACATCACCTTGTTCGTTCTGCCTGCTACTGGATGCCTGGTCACTTTCTTTGGTGTCGTCACCGCAGCCGGATCCAAGATTCTTTACGGTAGCATTCTTTGGGATCCTCTTCTATTTATTGATGAGTGGACAAGTCATGGAGGTCGCGCTGCTGCTTTCTTCATCGCATTCTTCTTCCTCATTTCCCAAGTTGGTGTCAACATCGCCGCAAACTCAATCTCCGCTGCTAATGATCTTAACTGCCTCTTCCCTAAATATATCAACATTCGTCGTGGACAGATTATCGTGGCTTTCATTGGCTCCTGGGCTCTTACTCCTTGGAACATTTTGACCTCCGCTCCTGCATTCCTGAATTTCATGTCTGGCTACTCCGTCTGGCTCGGTCCTCTTGTTGGTGTTTTACTCTCCGACTTCTACCTGGTCCATAAGCAAAAATACGATATCTGGGAGATGTACGATTTCAATGGAATCTACAGGTACAATAAATGGGGAACCAACTGGCGTGCTTTTATCGCTTTCTTCTGCGGATGGGTTCCTTTGCTCCCAGGATTCATTCCCACCGTCAACAGCAAGGTCACAGTTCCGGCCGGAGTCACCCATCTCTACGATCTTGGTTACTTTTACGGACCTTTGTCGAGTGCTCTTGTTTACTTTGTCCTTTGCTACTTCTGGCCTGCTAAAGAAACAATGATCGACCGCCCCATCTATCCTGATACAGATGTTATTCAAGGTAGCGATCAATCTTTCACTCCAGAAGAGGATGAAACCAAGTCCATGGAGAAAGTCATAGCTGACGGAGCTAAAACCTTTTAAAGCTTTGCATAGATTAACGCGATAATTGTTTGTTTTGGTTTGCTAGAGTTAATTATTATTTGTTCTGATTTCACATGTCGTTGTAGTATCCTTAGTAATTATTAGTGGACCGGTGTTCTGCAGGAACTGCGATGGCGTTAACCTTCATGCATAAGGCTCAAAAGGGAAGATTCTAATGTCGACATTTTCATCAAAATCTCTGAGTTATAGTAGATAATAGATCTCTAGACCTTGCTGACTTATTTTTTACTAACTGGCTTCACATTTTCCGCTCCAATTACAAACGGCTTACGCTGTTAGAAATGTATTACTAATATCTTAGTCACAAGGAATTTGGTCACGTGTTTGTCAAGCCATTGCTGATGCTCAATAATTAATAACAACGTAACTACAAAAAACTGTTTTCGACATTTCCTGTTTCATTCTGAAGGTGAGAATCAAATAAGGTCTTCAAGTGTTTGTTTGTCAAAGATCAAAGTGAATTAATTACAAAAAAGAGATCCAGAAACTTCGCATCGTAGGAGTTGAAAATTTCAGGGACTTGTGTCGGACAGAAATCTTGTAAAAGTTTGCTAGATAACTGTTTGCTTGTCAAGATTGGCAGAATTCATCTTCATTTGCGATATTTGACTCTCCATAAAGTTCTCATTGCATAATAGGAACTTGTTTGACTTGTCTGTTGATCTACTTTTGTTCTATCGAAAAGGGTTGCAGGGATCAGATCAGAAGCTCAACCACAAGCCTAAATACGGTGAATCTCGCCACAACAGTAAATTCGGCTCTAGAGCAAGACAACAGAGTAATTGTTTACTTCGAGCTTCTGGCTATAATTATTGGTTAGAATAAAGCGATGTCTTCTACGCCACTGGTTACTGGCTCCGTGATGGCCGAAGAGTTGCAAGCAATCATAGGCGAGCGACTACGACGCGAAGGGTTTGCGGAGGATGAATCTCCATTTGTGTCAGAATTCATCATAGTCATGATTTCGAATGGTAAGAATAGTGACCAGATACGATCCGAGCTTGCGGACTTGCTTGGACCAGATAGATTTGCTCAAGATTTCCCGACGTGGCTGTTTGTGCAATTGGATATCTTGAAATCTAAATCTGGCGTTGTGTCGTCTGGAAACGAGGCTCCTTCGACTGCCTCATCTACTGTGGCATTGGAAGATTCAACAACAGACTCGTCGCAGATATCGGCTTTTGAAGATCAAAAAATGGTAGATTCTGATCTGCCAAGCCTGCCAACTGGGCCTTTGGCTGATAGGATACGGGCCAATGTGCGAAGGAATGACGCGCTACATCGTCAGCGAGACTCAGGTTCAGGTATCACTAAGAATAGTCATTCCCAGCGCAGTGGACGATTTCAACGTCAGCGAGGCGGTGGTGCTATCAATGGTAGTGGCGAGTGGGTGAGCAATAGCGGCAATAGAAGTTTTCGAAATCGACAACAGAATAATGTTCCCATGAATCTCAATGGAAATGGTTTTTCTATATTAGGTATGGCGAGCAATCCATCTTATACGTCTGATAGCAATGGCGCAGCTTTGTTCGTGGCGAATAGCTGGGGTGGAGACTATGGGAGTAATGGTTCTGCTGCTAGAGTGCTTGGTAGAGCTAGTAGATGTCGACATTGGCCGGATCATGATCTGCCCTGCAAGTTTCCACATCCGATTGAAATATGCCAAGATTTCGCCAACGGCGCGTGTCCATCGTCGAGAGGTTCTTGCGACAGAATCCATGTCGGAGAAGACATGTCTGGCGAAGATGCCCAGCGATACGTCGAATCTGGGGGTACCTACGACTTCACGAGGTTGTATGAGATGGGCAATCCTCTTTTCCGCGAGCGCAGGCGAAGGCATGAGATGGAAAAGCAGTTTTCTCGTCCCCAGCAATCCAAGACGATGTGGCATAGACCAGGTGCGGAACCTGTGTTGTCGATAACTCGGTCTGAATCTGAGAACATGCCGATCTGCAAGTTCGGACTGAAGTGCGCGAACAAGGACTGTGCATACGCCCATCCTACGCCAGCAAATGGCAGCGCTCTTGTTCTCAATACTGAGGTCTGTTTGGCTGGCTTGGGTTGTTCGGATGAAAATTGTGTCAAGAGCCATCCTTCGCCAGCTTCCGGGGACGCGACTATGGCTGATGGAATTTCTGATGATGCGTTTGACAAACGATTTCTCGAAACGTGTAGATATCATCCCTACTGCACAAACAATAACTGCAAATATAGACACCCTCTTTCGTCGATATTGTGTCGTAATGGTGCAGATTGCACTCGACAGGACTGTATGTATACACATCCTCTGTCAACACCTTGTCGGTTCGGAGTATCCTGTACAAATTCTTATTGTGCATACACGCATCCCGATGGAAAAGGAGGCGTGAAGAATAAGGTCTGGGTAGCTTCTAATCCGTCGCATTCCGTTAGCGAGCGAGCGTTCGCTGTTCCCGATGATGCGGTTGAGCATATGCAGGTTCCCACTGAGTCTGGTACCGTCGCTTAAAGCACCATCTGATATATTCATCGAGAGCCAAACAATCTTGTCGCAGTGGTTATTCTCGGTTTTATATTTTCTGTAAATTATATATTGTCTTTTTATTTATTTAGGGGAGTGGCGAAGGATTGTGGGTTCGGATATGAAAATGGGCTATTAAATAAATATTATAATTATCATCATTAACGTAACAGTAGTAATCTTGATCATGTTGATTTTCTTTAATTCCTCAGTACTTGGGAGCATTGCCTCATTAAAATAGGTGTAGGCTCATTCTTCCAACTCAATCACGGGCGAGGTATCTACACAAGTCGCCAACTTAACCCAGAGTTTCTGCTACTCATTCATGGGATCAAATGTTAAAATTTTTTATAACTCCTCATCATCTAAAATGAGAATCGCGAGAATTCAACCAGTCGCGTTTTTGCGCACAGAAGCAGAACAACACACTAATCTGGGATGGCAGCTGCAACTAGATGTAGCTGCCAAGTTGTCGCACTGATTAATCATTCTCTGCAGCCCTCAAAATTGTTCGTTATATTATTGCACTGCGTTAGAAAGCCACGGGAGATTCCTTTGATGCTGCAATGTAAAAATTCAACATTAGAGAGGCTTGCGTATCAATACTAGTCAACGCCGTGGTTGCAGCATGTTTTTAGCATGCTTTTACCAACCAATGGAGTTCGTCATGCGGATGCTTGACCAAAATTTCCGCCAGTCAAGTTTGGATTGGCTTGTTCTTTCTATGCACTGGGTGAATTAGTCCAAAGTGAAATTTTAATAAGAATTATGGTCTGTCGTGACTGTCTCAGCAGGTCTGTTGAACAGAATGGATCTAAACACAATTTTCTAAACGGGAATTGCGTCTATCGATGTCAGTTATATCTTCTGATTCTCGAATTACAAGTTTCGTTCTTAACTATGGGAGCTGTATTAGATGAAAGTAAGATCTTCAGGAAGCTGTCGTACTTTTTTCCAGACTGCTGGGCCGAAAATTCACTGCGTCATGAACGAGTCCATCGCTCAAATACACAACTGCTTCGAATTCAAACGAAATAGTGTACACAAGCCTGAGTACTGATAACTATTTCCAGGAATATGATAAAGTTTGTTTTTAAAAATGTTCTGATTTCTGTCATATAGGGTCAGCCTTCCTGAATTCTTTACGAGCAATGGCGAACTCTACGGCAAAGGTCTGAAAATTATTAGAAAGTTCGTCTTGCATGGCCTCGAGTGTTTGGTTTACTATAAGCATGTATTCAACGTCGGCGATGTTAGACAAGATACCGCTAGATTTTTCAGAATATTGGTTCTTAGTGTTTGATTTCATTGGGGAATCGATTGAGAATGCTTGCCATATCCAAAAAACACAGGCAACCCAATTGGATCCACTCCACGGCTTAAATATCCTCACATTTTCTATAGAGCTAAAAGCTGATTTCGAGTGTTATTTGATGAAGGAGTTTAGTAAGGTTAATGAAATGCGAATATCTGACGCTGGGAGTTTGGCGCGTCGATGATTCTTCAAGTCCGCTCTATGAGTTCTAGACAGCTGACAAATTTGTCAGAGCTGATGTCTTCTTTCGGTCTGGTCTTACGACATATATCTGGAGAATACTCTATTTCGAGTCTGTATACGAAATTTCTGTTATCCTGCTGGTCCGGGAACATTGATTCTTCAGACACCAAGTATTACCAACAGACGAGCAGTCGAATCCGAGTTCTTATTTCCTTTGCAATCCCGAGCAGGATTTTTGTAAACAACGAGAAAGCATCAGAATCTCGACCAATTTTATGCTTTCAAATAGCAGATAAATATCTTCGCAGTAATCTCTACTTGTCGACTATTTATATTCGACCGTTTCAGGATTATATTAATTTTACCTGGTTCAGTATTGTACTTATCTGCCCTCTCTATCTGGCAGCAGACATATACCCTCACGCTGCATATAAGTTTCAGAAGTTGAATCGATCAATGTTTGATGATGCCATTTCTGATAAGCATAGTTACTGAGTTCCATAGCTTGATCGCTTTCTCATCAAATTTCGAATTTGTATCTAAGACTCTGAATTCTGATTGACTTTGGACAAGTCGGAGTGAGCCTGTTATTACGAGACACTGGAGAAGTTTAGCAATACTTCCAATTCTGTGGGATTTTAGACTGATGTCAGATATGCAAGTATCAGATTTGATTCGTATCCATGTATAGTTAGCACAGTTTAAGTTTAGTGTTTCGTTGAACGATCTGGCTTCATACTCTCAGTCGTATATATCTGTATTTCCAACTCGCTTTCTAATCCACTGCTCTCTGCGTTGACATCGCGAATCTACCACTAGACTCCGGTTTACCTGTGAATCCTATTTCGAACTGTACTTCAGCCTATTCGCTCTGACTCGTAGCTTTGACACTGTCATTACAGTAACTGTAATCAAGATCTGACAAACAAACTATTTAGGCCTGATATTCGGGAGACTTCATCTGGCCCAGCAATAAATAACTATCGATCTAGGAAGTTCGTAAACAGATGAATGTTTCCACGCCATAATATAAGTTTTAATGTTTTGCTCATTCAACCCAATATATTATCTATTGTACAAGGTTCATGATAGCGTACGCATATACACCGCGAGGAGTTACTGATCCTCGCGGGAGAGTACCTCGTCGATTGCGATAAGCCGTAGAAAATAGAATGGCAAAGGACAATGAAAACACTATGCGTTCTAATAATTCATGTGTAGCCCCAAAATCAGGTGGGAACAAAGCACCTAGAGCCCTTGGGGCTACAAACAGAGCAAGCTCTCCGCGTCTTCGGGGACTTTCAAGAAAAATACCTACTAGGTTAGATAAGACGAGAAGTGTTAGTGCATAAAACTCACTCCATCCAGATAGAAAGCTTCCAAGGCCAGGAGCAATCGTATCATCCCATCTGATGGGCTTTATTTTTGGGAACAAATTTGGTCCTATTCGTGTTCGTACAAGACATACGGCGTACCAAGTAAGCATGACAAATGAACCTAGAAACGATGACGATCGAATCGAATTTTTAATTGCCCTAAGAACAGATCTGATATTCATTTTGCTTCGACTTCGCAATAGTAATACTAGATTAATAGAAAGATATATTTTTAGTGCACTTTTAAAAGCTCGAAAAAATCTCCATAGTCCGTGAAGTTCACAGTTCGAGGTTTGATTTTGATGAACCACAACGCATGGTATCGGGATAGTAATCGCAGGATCGGCATAATCTCGAGGCAGCCCCATGGCTTCACAGCTGTCGGCCATGACATATGAATATCCAGAGTCGACGCCGTAAACAAACTTTTTTGCTCTTGCTAAGCGGAGCAGTTCTGTAAGATTATCATCCATATCAGCAAATTTAGTGATCCAATGATTGTAAAAGTGGGGAAGCCGAGAAGGATAGAAAAACCAAGAAAACATGATGACCGAGGCTGAGACAATAAACGTCATAGAATCGATAGTCGACTGGCTAATAGAGTATTTCGATTTCGACCTGACCCAAGTCGTGCTCTTTCCCTTCCGAAACAGAAAGTCGAGGGCGGAAGTGAAAAGAAACAAACCAGTGTCAAAAGTTCTCCCTGAGACACGAACCGATGCATTTCCGTTGGCTCGCTTCAAGCGTAGCTGATGAAAACCTAATACAAGATAACTTGCAATTCCAGCTCCAAATAACGTAGGGAGATCACGAACTTTGTTGCTAGTTGCAAACAACAATTCCATCACTCGAGAGGCTGCGACGGAAGATGACAACAAGAGACTCCAGAACACTGGCAGTCCATCAAGCGATGAAGCATTCTTTAGTATATGTCTAGATGCGCGGGAAATCTCAGCGATATCGATTCCTTTGGAATGAATGATCTTAGGTATAACATTGATTAATCGCGGAATAACATTAGCTGCATAGAAGAACGCAAATCCCGTAGCTCCGCTATGGAGGTCAGCTTGAAACAATGCGATTGTTCCTTCACTTTGTATACATACGAAGCTAAAACAGAATCGCGTAATAACCGAGACAAGTGAGAAGATATTAACAAGTCAGGTCTTTCTATAGTAGACAAAAGCATTCTATACAATATATCTATATCGACGGAATCATCTAGCTCAAACGTGCTAACTTGTGAGGAAAGTCAAAAGCTAGACAACCACAGGGACATTATTCACTTGCCCATTCACGTGCAAGCATGTTAAAAAATCGCAACATGAATTCAAACAAACGATACTCTAAACAATCACATATCGACGATATTCATACAATAAAATCAAATTACCTAATGTACAATGTAATTTCCCATTACATAAAAGCAAACCCAAACAAATCCGAAAAATAGACTTAGGACCCCCATCATTCTGCTAAATTAAGTAGAACTGATGAGATTAAAGACAGTAGTAATACAAAAAGGACATAATATGAAAGAAATTGTAAAAACATCTACAACTCCTGACTAGGACCCTTTGTGATTTTTCCAGACTTCTTGGGAAGAAGGTTCTGATGAATATTAGGAAGAACACCACCCTGGGCAATAGTAACATGTCCAAGAAGTTTGTTTAACTCCTCATCATTTCGGATAGCAAGCTGAAGATGACGAGGAATAATACGGGTCTTCTTGTTGTCACGAGCAGCATTTCCAGCCAACTCTAGAATTTCTGCAGCGAGATATTCGAGAACTGCAGCGAGATAGACTAAATAACCATCAGTAAAACTAATAAAAAACTAGACAATAAGACACAATATACAAGACATAAGCACTATCACTTAAATATGCAATCAATATAAATCAATCACTTGATTAAGTAATAACACAAAATCCCAAAAATCTATCATCCATTTATATTGACCAATCAAATCAAGACATACCAGGAGCACCAGCACCAACACGCTGAGCATAATTGCCCTTTCGGAGCAGTCTATGAACACGACCAACGGGGAAGGCAAGACCAGCCTTTGCAGAGCGCGACTGCGACGACTTGGCTCCAGAAGCAGCCTTACCACCGGATTTTCCACCTGAAGACATTTTGTTTATTTGGTTTGATTATTGAGCGGGAGCGGAAATAAGCGCGACGGAATTGTGCAGAAACACGGGTTGGTAAGAGAACGTAATCAAGAAAGAGCAGCCCGGCGGCGGATTCGCCTGCTTTTATAGTGCGCTAGATCGTCCACACCATCAGCCAAATCACAGCCGGAATCTAAGCCGCATGGCCTATGTGTCGCGGTGTGGTTCTCACTTGAATGAACGTAGTCAGATACCCATCCCAACACACCCAGATTTGGGTGCTCTGCTGATGCGGCCGCGCGTGCCAAAACATATAAATACCCGCGTCTGCCGCCCGCCTCGCATCAGCTCTTTCTTTTCTCTCCGTACCACTCTTTCGCGTCCTTCACAGTCGTACATACTCTCATATTTACGTGTTAATCTTAAATCAATCTAAGTCACAATGCCACCAAAAGCTGCCGAGAAGAAGCCTGTTACTGCCGGAAAGGCCCCTGCCGGAAAGGCTCCCGCTGAGAAGAAGGAGGCTGGAAAGAAGACTACTGCGCCTTCTGATAAGAAGAAGCGTTCTAAGTCTCGTAAAGAGACATATTCATCTTACATTTACAAGGGTATGTTTCACTTATGGATTTATCTTGTTTATTTGTTTTACTAATTTATATTTTAGTTCTCAAGCAGGTTCATCCTGGTAAGTAGTGTTTTGTTGTGACGTGATTGGTTTTTATCCGATCTTGGTGGTTTTAGTTGCTGATTATTTTTAGATACTGGTATTTCCAATCGTGCCATGTCTATCTTGAATTCGTTTGTCAACGGTAAGATATGTTTGATGGTTTAATGTATGATTTATTAATTTTGTTAGATATTTTTGAGCGTGTTGCTACCGAGGCTTCTAAGCTTGCCCTTTATAACAAGAAGAGTACTATTTCATCTCGCGAAATTCAAACTGCTGTTCGTCTTATCCTTCCTGGCGAGCTTGCTAAGCACGCTGTCGCTGAGGGAACTAAGGCTGTTACCAAATATTCTTCTTCATCGAAATAAGTTTGACGCGTTGCAGTATGCTGCGTGATTTTGTATTTTTTTCTTTGTTTTGTTGGTTATGGTTCGGATAGGGTTTTTTCTTCGACGCGTTTTCGTGTTCCTTGTGTTATTAGCCATTTGTACAATATAATTTGATGCCCTTAGCAATTTATTTTAGTGTAGTCTATAATTTGGATCATTGTAATATTGGAACCATTGATAATTTCATTTAGGTAGTTTTGTTTAATAATATTTTGTGCAATTATTTTTGAATTATTGGAGAAGTACGATCAATTATTCAAATTTCGTTTTGTGTGCAAAGCCCGTGCCAAAACATGAAGTTGCTGATCACTCACTTGAACTAAATTAACTAGAACTACCGCAATAAATTCAAGAAAATCTAAGAAATAACTTGAATTAATTGAAAAAGAGCTTAAACCGACACACAATAAATCTAACATTTTGGATTTTTTTATAATACAAATTTTTATACCATGCTGATTAAATACGGATGAAGATCTACGCGTCGTTCGCGTCTTTTACCTTCTTTTGTTCTACGCGCCACACAAGGTCACCCCCCAAATTTGCCATTTCAGCTACCATGGCAGCTGTGTTCGCGGTGATGGATCGATTTGACAAGGGTCTGGACGAGTATCCTAAATAGACCTTTAACGGACGATCAACCAGAATGCGCGGATTCCAGAGACCTGCGATCGCGTTGTTGCGTGTGGAGTCCTTGAAAAATAAAGCAGTCCCTTCGAAGACGGATTCGAGTTCGCGGAAGTACAGGTCCGATTCGACGCAGAGTGCCTCAACTGGTGGTGGATAACCCAAGGATGCTGAATCGGAAGTTCCACTCGCCTCGACACGTTTCTCCAAATATAGCACGAAATCAAAATCGGACAATCGAGACACAAAGAGTTGAGCGTACTCATCCATGGCAAGAGAACGGGTGGCGGAGGTTTGAATCAATGCGCAACTAGCGCGAGCGAGGGCTGTAATTCGGGCGCATACTACTTTTGACGGTCGTTCTTGAGTCCAGACGATTCCCGACTTTTCATAGTTGATTGCGATAAACATGGCGACGTGACTCATATCCGGATCGGACTCCCGCTGGGTCCTGAACGCCTCGCGGATGTTTTGAATTTCTGCAACCGATAAACTTCCATCTGCATCCAATATCAACGGATCTGCTCGCCAGTCCCATTGCGCAAGAAAGTGCAACGTACGAAGAAATCCCGTCGTCGGCGAATTTGGAGTCGCCCAGGGTCGTGGCATCAAGAATATGCTAAGAGTAATGAGTTCAATGACTACATCCTCCACCTGCGGAGATAGGAAATGAGAGTGAAACCATTTCTTAACTCTCCGTACTGTAGCAGACAAAAATGGGAACCGATGACAGAATGTGGAAAATTCTGTTGTGTGACGTGACAAAAGCGTGAAGTCTTTGTTTAATGACCGTAAGGCCGCGAACCCGAGATCCTTGTCCGCCTTGTAGTTCTTCAGCATTGCAGTCTCCCGATCAGTCTGGATTCGGACTCGATACCCATATCCAATTGGCATCAGTACATCTAAATAAGCGAAATTTTGTATTGTGTCTAGATCGCAATCCAATCCAGAACGACACTCGATCCCAGGCTCCAAACGGGCCAAACTTTCGCCTATAGCTAATAAAAAGGCTGCCTTACTATATTGTACAGCTTTCAGATCTTCTGGCCATTTTGATGTCGTTTCAAGTTCGATGACCACTTCTGACAAGCCCTGTTCATCATTCAGGACGTACTCAACAGGCGCTTTAACGCTGGCATACCTCAGCCTATCTGAAGCACCTACTACGTTATGCACACGCAACGGCAAATCATCAATATCAATCAGCAGTTTCCGGAGCATGTCAAAGCCATCCTGATTCTTTTGGAATTGGGCCAGTGCGTCAGAATTACCTAGATCAGAATCAGAGTTGAAATACGCAGTCAAATTTGCATGACCAACTGCAAATCCTTTCAGAATATGACTTCCGAAATGACGGTCAAACAGATATTTTGCAATTTGTGCCACAATATTATATTCCTTGCTTGGACTCCAAACCACTGATTCGGTAATGCTGCCGTCTTTGAACCTTCTTAATTCAGCCTTTTCTCCCCAAAATGCTCGGAACTCTGCAGCTGATTGCTTATCCTCTGCAGAAGGACCCTGAGTAAGAAGTTTTTCAGACTCTTCACTATTTAACAACAGACCGACTGTAAAGGTTGTTCCTTCAATGGCTGCAGGCTTGCGCGACATAATTTTCCAAGGAGGACAATCCGAGTACTCGAGAGAAATAAGAGAAGCTCTAGAACCCAATCCTCGTTTCAATATCTGATAAGCTTTTGAGAGCAAGTCTGATGCGAAAGACGGGTTGAATATATGACCTGAATCGCGATAGACTTTGTCCGGGGCAGTAAACTGAAAATGTAGAGTGAGATCATATTGGTATATATTACTGCTGACACGTTGTGTAAATACGGAATCGAACTGATCACCATTCACGTCGTTCAGCTCAGACACGGTCAAGGCGGCCTCGTGGCGTAGCTACTTCTGTCAGTAACAACACAGATTATTCAGAAAAGTAAGCATACCTTGTCATAGGAAGATGGGGACATGCGATATAACATATTGTAGTTGCTGTCATTAAAGATAAGAATGGGCGTTCCGTTAAAATCATTCTTATCAAAGTCCAAGCCATCAGAATTTAGAGAGACAGGTGTGGCGGTCAAATCTGTACTTGCAATATAATTCAGAGTGGCCTTGAACAGCTGGTAGTTACTGAATCCCCTGGCAAGCACTCGTGCGCCTTGATTTCCACCGCCTTGTAACAAAACAGCCATCAATACACTCCATTCTGTTAAACCAAATCCACCACCAGCAACCGAGCTGCTAAATCCTCGCTGACGAAGCCAGATATATCCTAGCTTGCAAGCATCTCGAAACCCATCACAAGTGCGGATCGACTTGTTCAAAAATACAGTCGAGTCAAAATGACTAAGATCACTCAGAACACTCGAATTATAGAAAGCAGTCGGTTTCATTGCCAGGTCATTTCCAACTTCATACCGGACACAATTTCTCGAGGGACCTAACTTCGATAACGGGAATACATCTGAGCTGATCGACGGAATAATACGAATAAAACATTTGGCTTTATGAAAGTCATACTCTTCTCGTTCTTCCTTGAGTCAGTGCGAGAAAATTATCTAAACCAAAGCAGCTCACCTTTTAAGCTATCTAACCGGAGAACTGGCCGTAAAAAGTCGCCGTCCAGCAGGTCATATTGAATCTTAAAATCTGATCTCCCATTCTGATTTAGTTGACTCGCAATATAAGCCAAATAGAAGGCACGCTTATGAAAATATCTGTAGTTGAGGATATCCTTTTCAGTGAACAGACTATCTGGCATGCTCACGATAACATCCACTGAGAAGTGCTGTGGATCTTTGACCATTGTTTTCAAAATATAGCTACCCGAGAGGTTGAATTCACTTGGAGGCGCAAACTTGAATCGATACTGAACATCCTTCGAAGGCTTTGGATCTGGAAAAGGTATCGAAACACCGGTCTTCCGAATAGCTTTCTCTGCATCAGCCAGTAGAAATTCTGGAGATTCGGGAATAGACTCAATAAAATCTTTCAGTTTATGCAGCACACGATCAACTGGCTTCGTCTTTAACTCATCGACTTTTAATTCAGCTAGTAAAGCGTCGATTTCCATCTTGAAGATATTGGACTTGTACAGCAACGCAGCCTCTTGGAGATTGCGTAGTTCATCAGCGAGATGAGTAGTCTTTCCCTGAAACTTGCGTTTTTTATTTTCACTAGAAGCAGATTTTTCAGGTTTTTCGAGCTCCTCGTCCTGTTCGTCTGTCTCGCTCTCGTCCTCATCTTGATCGAACCCGTCTGAATACTGGTCGAATTGATCAAGATCAATCTCGGCCTCGACTTGTACGGCAGTCGACGATTTCGCAAAAGTGCTTGCTTCAGCTTCACGAATATTCCCTTCTCTCTTTCGTTTCGCCATTACTGATTTTACTGTCCGATCCGATCTCGTGCAATCCAACTACAAAACACGACAGTAGCCAATCTCCACTGCTGAGTTAACCGCCGAAATTTTCTTTTCTCCCAACTGAGTGCGATGACCAAACTTTGTTAAAATTCGGGGACTGTTCATCTGAGTCAGTGAGAACAAAATTGCAACTACAGATACATTTGCTTCAAAAGACCTATTAGGAACAGTGAAAAATAAACTTTAGGATCTAATTGTGTAGTATCAAAACTATTATTTCACTTACTAGTTCTTGTACTGACAGACTAATTTCTACACAAAAGCCTTACAATGTAAGCGAGAGCACGACTTAATATTTTTTTGCTCGTCTGAATACCATCGGGTATGGCCCAAAGAAAGAGTCATTGGCGTGAAAGAATAGATATAAAAAGCACTGAAAACAATACTTCACGGCTGTTGAACGAACTGAAAGATTGAAACAAGTTACAGATTGTTCTAATAATTTTTAAAATGCCATCAATTGAGCGGCCTCCGACAGTCATCGGTTGCACTATTCCTTCGAACACTCCTCATGCTGTCAGTGTAACGTTGCCTTCCTGGAAGGCAAATATCGCGTACGAAGAAGGAGCTGCGTGGGTTGTCGATAAGATGAAGTCCGGATATCCAAGGTGAGATCAGCAGCTATCGACGCTTGTATGTGTAATATGAACGCTAGAAGACTGACTGACTGCGCCGAACAGGTTTTTCTATCACGAGAAGATTAAACAAGTAGGTTTTTTTTAAACCCAGACTGTTTTAAACGGGATCTAATATCCTTTTAGTTAATCACTCTAGCTGAATCACTCTATGGCCATGCAGACGAGAAGGCGCTCATTTTCCCTTCCTATAAGGTCGCGTGCAAGTGTCGAACCTACATGAACCGATTCATCCAAACACCCGATGCGACCATTCGGGTAGTAGAAATTGCTGTACCGCCGCCTTCCAAAGGGGTCTCATCTAATATTTCCATTGTGTTTTTCCCAACAGATGCAGCTGCTCTCGCAAAATCGTTTTGGCAGCATACTGGTGATGGCATTTCGAGTAGACAGGCAGAGTATTGTCTAGAGCAGTTGAAAGCTAAGGCTTCATCTGATGTTCTCAAAGCCGAACCCAAACAAGAAAATTTCAAATTCGCTCCTCATTCTTTTAAAAGATATGCCAAACGTATGGATTCCCCACCCGTCACTACTTCAGAGGATGAATCTGACGACTCGAGAGAGTTTTCGACTTTTGTCGAAGAACGTTTCGGGCGAAATCTTGATATTTCATTCGTTCGCCAAGTCAAAGTGGCAGTACGTCGACGCATCGCTGGTACTCTGGATGGTAACATGGACATTTCACAGATCAATAGTGTCCAACCGCACGAATCTACTAGAGATGTGGAGGGACTGACGGAAGATGATGTTTTTCTTTACCCTACCGGAATGAGCTCCATTTTCAACGCTCATCAGACTTTGCTTTCTTGCATGGAAAATTTGAAGTCGGTTTGTTTTGGTTTTCCTTATATCGACACTTTAAAGATTCTGCAGAAATGGGGCCCAGGTTGCCACTTTTACGGTAATGGAGAGCCTGAGGATCTAGTTGCCTTGGAGAAATTACTGGAGTCAGGAGAGCGAATTATGGCTCTATTTTGTGAGTTTCCTTCCAATCCCTTGTTAAAATGTCCGAACCTGAAGGAGATTCGACGTCTTGCCGACAAGTATAATTTTGCTGTTGTGGTCGATGAAACTATCGGCAATTTCAAGAATATCCACGTGCTCGAGTATGCAGATATTGTAGTTTCGTCGTTGACCAAGATTTTTTCGGGGGATAGTAATGTCATGGGAGGCAGCCTGGTGCTTAGCCCAGCGAGCAAATATTACAACTTGCTCAAGAAGACGATGGCTACAGAGTACGAAGACAACATGTGGGCTGAGGATGCCATTTTCCTTGAGCGGAACAGCAGAGATTTTGAGTCGCGGATTGACCGAATCAATGTCAACGCTGAAGCCCTGTGCGAACTTCTTGTTCATGATCCGAAGATTAAACAGGTTTTTTATCCCAAATTCAGCTCTACGCGCCAATTCTACGACGACTGTCGCACTGAAAATGGTGGATATGGTGGGCTGTTGTCTATCATCTTCTACGACCCGGAAAATGCACGCAAATTTTTCGATCGTATCAGTACTGCTAAAGGACCAAGTCTCGGAACAAATTTCACGCTTCTTTGTCCATATACGATTCTGGCGCACTTTGTCGAACTTGAATGGGCAAAGAAGTACGGCGTAGATGAGTCGCTGATTAGAATTAGTGTTGGTTTGGAGCCTACCGCAGAATTGGTAGCTAATTTTAAATCTTCGTTGGATTCTTTGGATAAATGATTATTATGATAAATATTATTTGATTGATTGGGTAATAGTTTTGTTGTTTCTACTTGGTTTGTATTTCGACACAGAATTACTTGTTTGTTAGTCCCGTATCTAAGCAATGAGATGGTACTCTGTAATAGATTTGTATGCATCCAACTGAAGCGACCGATGAAGCACGATCACAATAGAAAGTCCGATACAAAACTCATGAGAATCCTGAATAAGTTTAACCACCTGAGAGACCAAAAAGGTGGCACAGATGAGTAACCAAAACAAGAATATTTCAGTATCGAGCCCGTAGCTTTTTATGTTCGACTTGTAGCTGATTTTGCTTTTGAGGGTCAGATAAAACCTTGACAATCATTTGCCGAAGAAAACTCGAATATTCATGTTGCTTTTGGATGGCATAAGCCTAGTTGTCAGCACAAGAGAAAACTAAGAAATCTGAAGTCCTACCTTCTTATCATGACGGCTTTCTTCTTTGTTCTGTAGATTTTGCAAGAGTGAGCTCATACGATTTCCAAGATCTTCAATCAAAGGTTCCAAACTCTCAGGCTCTTCGATAGCTTCAATAGCATCCAATTGTGATTGTTCATCCTCTGTAAGCAAGATAGCGGACTGGTGGAATGTCTCTATTGCAATTTTCTCCACCAGACCAAAACCTGGATTGATATCGTGCAGCCGAGTAATGGCTCTTTGACGAATACGATCAAATACAGTTAGATTCCGTTGCATCTCGAAATCTGGATCCTGTCCTACACTCATCAAGCTGAACCTGATTTCATCCGATGAGTACTGATCTATTTTCGACTGAATTCGAGTCATTGCAGTCTGGATCCAAAAGATTTGCGGATCTGAAACACTTAACTGTCCAATGATAGATGGTGAAGAATTCAGACCGTCTAATTCCCATAGAACTCCTTTAACAGGAGCAAACGCGATAAAATGAAACGTGTCATTATCTTCAGATTGGTATAATTTGCGTTTGCGCTTCCGTTCCATCATGCAGATGTAATTTTGCACTTCCGTATCTCTCAGATCGGCAGCCCGGGCATATTTATTATGGTTCTGTCTGAGAAAATCAAAATTTGCCAGCGCAGACCCGCGGTTGGCTGGATTGAATGTGGTCGTAAACTCTTTGAATTGCTTCAAATGTTGACCTATATCAAGTGAGGTCTCAGAAAAGTTCTCGCAAGCATTCAAAACGATATTCAGTAATGCAACCGATCCACAAGCATTGTCGACCACTTGATTTGCAAACCAGCACTGCCGGTCGAGATCATCCAACTCAATGAGTTTGTCTTCGGCTCTGTCTATAGAACTGTCCACCCAGCGAAAAAGAAATATTAACCCATAAACAGCCTCTTCATTGTTAAAATCTGTAGCGTCAAGCGAATAGATTTCATTGACTTTGGCTCCTCGAACTCCCAGATCCTGCAACAACTGTGTGAACACGATCTGTTCATGTCAGTACAAGCGGCCCAAATGATAAGATATGAATCATACAGGATCGCTTTCAACTGTGCCCCAGCTGAGATGTTGTTTCTTTTCTGATATCAGCTCTTCCGGAGCTTGGGATAGATAGTCAACCAGCTTCTGATCTGAATCGTCCAGATCAGCCATGCATGCACGCTCTTCCCTCCCTCCTCGAGAAACGTTCAGGATCTGATCTGTGTTGACCTTTGGCCCGCAAGCAAGTCGTGAACAGCTAGCTATGTAGGCAGCTAATCGAATCCAGTGACAAATATCTACCAGAGTCTAAAACATGAAACATATAGTTGTTCAGATCAAAAGATAAATTCGGAGAATAGCGAGGGCACAACGTGTGGAGAGAATTGGTTCGTGGGGCTCGTTTCCAACGCGCAGGTCGTGTTGTTTTTTTGCCTATTGAAGATCAACCTCTACTCTGCGGAACCGGCGCGACAACACGCATGAAATAGCGCACATCGAAAGATCCACATTAATTTTCTCTAGCATTATAGTTTGGAGAGTTTAAAAGAGCTCTAGATAAGCCAGATCAGCATTCACGGCTTCTCAGTGGCTCCAAATGTCCGCGAATCAGCCAGACTCCTCCCGTGCTCGTCGCAGCAATATTTTCCAGCAGGCGCGCCTGCCAACTCCTTCGACTTCTTCACCGCTTTTTAGACCAGAATATGCGCTGCCAAAACTACCTAAGCTTTCAGAAGATAGGGCGGATTTGTCGAAGTCTAGTATCAGATCTAGTACTCCATCTCAGACACGACTATCTTTAGGTTCAAGCCTAACCAGTGGAAGTTCCCCATCACCAATGAGTCCTTCGAGTCAGTACAAAACAGACTATTATTCTCAGCCAACTTCTAGACTACCTTCTGGTTTTCCTCCTTCTCCTTCTAAACGTGCTACGAAATCATCGACCGCAAACGACTCGTTATTTATTACTAAACCGACCATTGTGCAGCCAGCCTCAGATCCCCCGAAACAGTCAATTGCTCCTCCATTACAACCTCAGAGTATTAGTCCGCTTATACCTGAAGATTATATTGACGTGGGCTCTCAAAGACTGTATATGATTAGTCTGTTTGTGCTCATACAGACATATAAATTTTATGAGTTGATCCAGCTGCATGCCAAGAATAGTACCGATGCTGAGCTGGGGTTTGCATTCAAATACCTGTTGATCGAAGGATTGTATTTATGGGTACGTAACAGCTCCCTTCTTTTTATTTGTCTAACAATAATCTAGATTGTTCCAGTTTTTAGGATCCCTTGGCTGACCTTTTCGCCAACAGTAACAATAGCTCAAATCATCATCTCTTCGATGATTACCGTATTTCTATCTACGACTTCAGCAATTTCATTGACAGCTATTTTTGGAACTATTTGGCGGTCTATATATGATCGAGAATTGTCTCTATCTGAAGGTAGAGTGCGTGCGAAAGATATAGTTCATGGATCAGATCATATTTCCGGACGATACGTGATCAATATTTTACCCGAGAGCACTGCAAAATTGAATCCTCTAGGTCAAATCTTTTGTATGAATGATAGAGATGAGTCTGTTTATATTCCTTTACGGTTGAATGCTACAGATCCCAAGCTAGTACAGGTACATCATTTTAGCTTTGAAGATGCGAGCCAAAAGACTCTGAGTTTCTCTAAGCGACATCTCAAGAAATGGACAGATTCGACTCTAGATCAAGATCTTGGACATGGAAAAATCACTCATTTTCAGATTCCAGTCAGATCTCCTGGACTGTATCGGCTCTCAAAGGTTGTTGATTCGTCGAATCTAGACGTCCGTCTCTATGCAGTGGATGTTCTTGTATCCAACTGTCCGAAGGCACAGATCTTACCTTCTTTGAGTGATAGGTCGTCGACAAAATCAAAAAAGGTTTACAGTGTTGATAAATGTATCGGGATGGTTGACACGCCGACTTTAGTGGTATCCGGCGTGCCACCTCTACGGGTTAAGTATAGTCGGTCGACGAAAGATCGAGATTCAATATTTTCCGTGCAAAGTATACAACCTGATCAATTCTCTTCGCCACTTTTGTCGGGCGCTCCTACTAAAAATGGGCGCATCTGGACTACCGGCGAGACACTGAACTGGGGTTTACCGCAGACGGTGGAGATAGGATTAGATACTGCCCTTGGGACTATCGGTCGATGGACATACATGATTGACGAAGTAGAAGATGGACTAGGTAATGTTGTCAACTATTCAAAGATTTATGAGCGCCAAGACCGAGAAGAATCTTCCATCTTGACATCAATGGGTCTGTCCTACGGGCTATTGGTCCATCCCAGACCTGCAATCCGGTTCAGCTCTTGCAGTCCAGAGAATCCATTTAATCTCGCGCGAAATAGGACAGTAAATATTCCTTTACAGTTGACCGGCTCGTTAGATGAAGGACCATACGAAGTTTCCTTATCTCATTCGCGATCAGATTCCACATTGCCTGCGGACACACTTTCCCTCAAGATGCACAAGGGATTAGAGAGACTACAAGTTACCGAGGCCGGAATCTACACAATAGACAGGATTCATGGTAAATATTGCGAAGGTGACGTATTGGAATCTGCAAATTGCCTAGTATATACGCCAGCTGAACCAACGCTGGGAGTCAAGTTCGAAGACATAGAAGATAAATGTGCTGGGTCGATCGGTGTTATGGTTGATCTTACTCTTACAGGAACACCTCCATTTGAGTTACAGTATCAAACAATAACAAATCTTGGTCATGTTCGCACTGAGAAGATCCGAATTGAGCAAACAAGACACCAACTACAATTCCGGCCGGAGTCTGCGGGCCATTATATCTATGAGTTTTTTAGTTTGAGTGATAGCTTATATCGCAATATTCCGTTAGACCGTTCACAATTTCGAACTGAACAGACAGTGAAAGTGCTTGCAAATGCAGCATTTGCGAGAAAGTCGGAGAGATCGAAATGCTGTCGCGGAGATTCTGTTGAATTGGCCGTTGACTTCCACGGCAGCGCTCCGTTTTCTCTAAGTTACGCGATTGTGCATGGAAGTAAGAGACAAGAATTTATGATAGAAAATATTACCGAGTCGCAATACCAGTTTATTACGCCGCCGCTTACCAGTGGAGGATCATATACCGCAGTATTGCTTTCTGTGGAGGATGGCAATGGATGTAAACGAGCACTTAGCCAGAAGGATGCGGTTATCGAAGTTCGTCGCAGCCGTCCGACAGCACAATTTGGCCAGATAGACGGACAAAGGAAGGTAAAGATATTAAAAGGGGAAACTATTGCGCTGCCCTTACGCTTGAACGGCGATGCGCCGTTTAATATTATCTATCGCAGAGTCGATAATCAGGGTGTGGGGTCGTCTAATATGAGTGTCACTCGCAATCGACCAAATGGAGATTCGATCATGGTTTCCGAGGAAGGGCGGTATGAAATATTGAGTGTGTACGATGCTTATTGTCCTGGGACAGTTCCCGAGAAGCATTCTGTAAGCATGTTTGAAGTGGACTGGCTTGATCGACCCCGACTTGAGCTGGCTGAATCGCCCGTATTAAGATCTGTGGAAGAGGACGGCGAGCAAAAATCGAAGATGAAGATTCGGAATGATGTATGTGAAGGAGACGAGGACTCGTTAGAAGTTGAGCTCTACGGGTCAGCTCCGTTTTCGGTTATGTATGAGCGAGAGTTCCGAGGCTCAACAGGTAATCCAAAAGTTTCCTCTTTCGATCTACAGGCAGGAACGCACAGGGCTAATATACATATGGAAACTGGACAGAGCGGAGAGTACACATATCGATTCAAGAGCATGTGGGATTCAGTCTATGATCAGGTTAAAGTTCCAAATGACATGTTTGTGCCAATCGTGGTAAGGCAGACAGTACATCCACGACCAGAAGCAGTTTTTGTGAATGCAGGAACCGTATATAGATCGTGCGGAAAAATCAATTCTGATAGCGAGCTAGAGCCTATAATGGTGAAGCTAGTGGGAGTAAGTAATATCAAGCTGTATCAAATTAACTTAGTAATGACACAGCAGGTTGCGCCATGGGCACTGACACTGAATGTGAAGCATGAAACTACAGGGCAGAGTGAATTGATCGGATTTTCAAATATCAAAGATAGTCTATACGATGTCCGCAAGATCTATCGATCACTTGGTCTCGGGACACATATTGTGACGATCGAGGAAGTCTCAGACGGGCGGCACTGTATACGGCAGACCCCTAGCGGGAACGTTGTATTCGGGAGTACGACAGGAGAAGTAGGAGTACTAGGAACAAGCTTGAGTCGTGCGAACGGTGGAGTATCTTATTCAGGGCGCACGTCTCAAATCAAAGTCCGCGTGGCTGATGTCCCCAGCATCACAGCTAGTATAGGAAGTACAGGCCACGACTTCTGTGTTGGAGATAGGGTGTCATTTTCCTTGACCGGCGTGCCACCGTTCGAGGTGGAGTACGAGTTTAACAATAAGCGACAAAGAGCGACCGTGAGTACGACATCATTCACGCGAGTAGCTTCGGCGCCTGGGATATTCCGGATCTTGTCAGTGAAAGACGCTGCGTCAACATGCAAACAAGTAATTGGGGACGCAGGACTGGACGAAGAAGGTGCTGCCTTGGCCGAAATGCTTACAAAAGAGGTGCACGAGGTGCCTACAGTGCTGGTTTCGGAAGGAAGTATGATCACACATGATATCCACGAGGGCGACCGTGCAGAAATAGTGTTTTCTCTCGCGGGAAGCGCACCGTTCTCATTCACGTACACACGCAGTGAACAGATCGGCAGAGGAAACAAGTTTCGAGTACTTGAAACACATACAGTGTCGGAAGTGCTCAGTAACCAATATAGCATCTACACATCAATGCAAGGTGTTTACGAGGCGATTTCAGTCGAAGACCGATTTTGTCGGGCCAGAGTGGGAGCATAATATGCGGTGGTAAGAGCAGCGAAACGGGACAACCGACATAACAGGAACGACCTACCGGTATATCCCATAACACACCAGAGCACGGTAAGCACAGGAAAATGTACGATAGATAAACGGGGGTGCAATGCATTTTAGATAACGAGAACGTTATATACAACAGGAAATATGAGTAAAATAGAAATGAAAATTGAAAACACCAAATGAAGCCCAAACAAAGGAACAAAAAAAAAGATGGAAGGAAGCAGACATGAATTGTAGTTGGCGATGTTGAATAGTAGTTGACACAGATTAGTAGTATTAGTAGTAGTAGTAGTGGAAGCCCCGCTATAGCAAGACATTTGTACCTGCCAGATGACAGAAACAGAGGGGATTGTGGCTGTTTCTATTTTCTGGGGACCAGAGTCCGAATCAGAGTCCGAACAGGGGGATAGCACTTCACCAAAGGGATGTCTAGATGTATGCAAAAAAAACAACTGAAGAAAAGACAGGGAAGTTGAAAGCTAGCTAGGAGACCTTAACGATAATGAGCTGGAAAATGTTAGTAGATCAGAAATAAAGAAAGGAAGAAATCAAAACATTGACGGCCCGGGAGGAAAGATGGGGATCCGACCAATAGAAAGACGTACAATCAGCATCAAGACCGAACTGGATTTCTTGCTCCCACTTGTCTCCATTGGCAAGTAGCTTCTCTTTGTTGTAAAGTAGCTCTTCACGGGTCATCGTCGAGTACTCAACATTCGGGGTTTCAACAATGGCATCGACGGGACAAGACTCCTGGCAGAGACCGCAGAAAATGCACTTTGTCATGTCAATGTCGTACTTCGTGGTGCGGCGGGAGCCGTCTACACGCTCTTCGGCGTCGATAGTGATGGCAAGCGCAGGACAAATGGCCTCGCAGAGCTTGCAAGCGATGCAGCGTTCCTCACCAGATGGGTAGCGGCGCAGAGCATGTTCACCGCGAAAGCGCGGTGAAATTGGGCCCTTCTCATAGGGATAGTAGATGGTGTATGGAGCGCGGAAGTAGTTTTCAAGAACAACGTACATGCCACGCATCAATTCAGCCATAAGGAAAAATCGGCCAGCAATGTCCAATGCTGAATCGCCTTCTTCCCAATCCTTAGGCTTGGCGACACGAAAATCTGAAGGATAGGTGATCGGAGTCGCCTTGAGCGAAGAGGCAGAGGATGTGAAATTTCGACCAACCGCGAGCCGAACGACGGCCGAGGCGGGCGTAGCGGAGAAGCAACGAACGCGGGCAGCGCGCATAGTAGCCGAAGCAAGATAAGAAGCCATTGCAAGTTCAAATACTAAGGAAAAGCCAGATGATTTGAGAAAATGCAAACACAAGTAGGGGGACAGAAGAAGGATATTAAAAAAGAGAAAGCAATGGCAACCAGTCGTGATGATTTGCGCTTGTTACCTGCAATGAGTGGTGGAGAGGACCGGGTGTTGACTCCAATAAGGGTCATGTGTCGAATCCAGTGTCCGCGCGAGGTCAACCAATTTTATGCTCTCTGATTGGCCAAAATGACAGCGCCTGGAAGACATTCTCTACAGGGCTAGGGCCTATCCAAATGGGACAGGCGGGCGGTAGACGAGGGTTTCCCGTGCGTGCTTGTCTATTCGTCTTCCCGGCCAAATTTGTTCTCTCTTTTCCGCTGGAAGCCCTTGATTCTTGCTGGTTTATTTCTTTGCTTGGATTCCAATTCTGTTTGTGTCCGCTTTTGGTTCTTTGTGTTTAATCCTTCGTTTGTGACAATGCTGCGCTCGTCCGCTCTCCGTGCCGCTCGCTTCGTCGTCGCTGCGCGACAGACCGCCGTCGTTCTTCCCCGGCCAGTCCAATCCTCTTTCCTCCCGCGTTTTTACTCGGCTCACGGCGGCCTGACAAAGGATGAGGTTGAAGGCCGTATTTTGGAGGTTGTCAAGGCTTTTGACAAGGTATGCTTCTTCGTGTGATTGCATGTGACAGGTGTATTGTGTGCGCGCCAGAGCAGATCTGGTAGAAGTTCTGAGTATGACATGCTCGCATGTCATGGTCGGATCGTCGACACCGATGCTGCTGCTGAATTGTCTCTCACGCTCAATTTAATCAATTCATCCATTCTAACTCTTTCTAGGTCACTGATCCTGCAAAGGTATTATGATTTATTATAGGTCCTTGATTTCTGATCTATGATCTTTCTCTAACCGTCCCAGATCACCCCCGCCGCCTCCTTCGCAAACGACCTTGGTCTCGACAGTCTTGATACTGTCGAGGTGGTAATGGCTATCGAAGAAGAATTCTCCATCGAGATCCCTGACAAGGAAGCCGATCAGATCACATCCATCGGCCAGGCTATCGACTACATTCTCGCTCAGGAAGATGGTAAGTTTTACCAACATTCTTGTTTTTACCTCACGCTAATAAATTATAGCCGTCTAAATAGTCTGTACTTGTATATATCCGAAATGAATTTCTTTTTCCTCTTCGCCCTGGTTCTACTATTTTTGTTCTTCTTTACCGTAATCTATCAATCGCTCGCATATGAACCTATCGCATTTTTATCTTTTTCAGCCGAATCTGGCTGTGGGAAATTCATAGGCACACTTCTAGTTCATTATCATAGGCTGCTTGCCGCACATCGAGATATTTTGAGTAGTTTTGTGACTAATTTATACGTTGAGAATTAGTACAGTCGTATTGATAATCTGATTTAAATTATATAATTATCTATTTACGGCCTTCTCTCTTGACCTTAATATCTGAGGTAGAACCTGCTCCACGTGACGTTCAGCTATCAGCTTTATCCGTCCGGTTTTGACATTATAACTGAAAATATAGAAACCATGATTCGCATATAGCCATTGTGTAAAAAGCGTACAAATCAAGAGCAATCATTGATCAAATATCGATTAACGGTAAATTAGCACGCGCCTGAAATTTAGTCCTCAGTGCGCAAGATTCGCATGTGGCTGTATGATTCATAGAAATGCAAGATTGCGATACGCATTCATATCTTCAATTTCCTTTGACTGCACCCTTAGTGGGAGACTAGCATTATCCTCATCATCCACTTTGTCAAATTCCCTCTCAAGCTCTGTCTCGATTCGCTTGATGATTTTGATTGTTTCCATGTCCATTTTGACGTAATTCTCGCTCATTTCTTCCAGCAAATTTCTGCAAGTCGTAAGATCGCGCATGCATTCCCAAGTCGCTTCTAACGCATAGTTGTATACCGGAGCGGTAAATCCATACAAATAGCTTTCGACCCCAAGCTCACGAGCACGATCGAGAATGATCAGGGCGCCGGGCACGTTGTGAAATACTTCAACCATTGTTTTCATGGCTGCTAATAACAGCTCGGGATAATTCAAAATTTGATTTTTCAATGTCGCTACTTCACCTGCCTCAGAGTTATCTTGCGAGGTCAACATATCGCGATCGTCTATCGATTTCCGAAATGGACGAAAGATCTTGACTTCCGCTAACTCGAGCATATGTAGATCCGACGGCGACTCCCGCATCTCCGACTTGACGGCCTTCAGTTCTTCGAACCTCACCCATTCGGAGACTCCGTCATTGGATATGTGACTTTCCCATTCGTTCTTCTGGCGCTGGGCATCCTCAAAACGTTTATGACGCGACCTAGCGTCGCCATAGAAGGTTTCATGAAAAGGTCGTTCGTTACCAACACTTCGCTGTGCAGCAAGCCTATACTGTCTGATCCACCCGGTCGCACTCTGCGTTTTAGATGTTGCATTGCTATTATTACCTCGGGCCCAGCCTAATGTCTGAGCACGTATCTCTCGGCTCGTCGGCCCATAAAACAGTAACTCCTTCTCATTGCTCTTGCTTGCGTCCCTCACCCTGTAATCTTCAATAGATGTAAATTTATCGGTTTTTTTTCCACGGGCTCCTTTCTTGCTCTGTTGATTCGCCAGCTCGTCAAAAGTACGATCAAACGCTCCAATTTCCCGCAACGCCATGCCGGTGCTAGACCTTCTGACCTCCTTCTGCTTCTCTTCAAATCTTGTCCGCCTTGAGTCAGAGGGATCCTTAAGTAGATAGTCCCATTCAGATCCGTCGTTATTACTCCCAATCTCTGCTGTCTTGGGCTTCCGTCCTTGCTTCGTAGTGGCCTTGGACCGTTTTGTCCCATACATGCGGCAAACAAGCTGCGTCCGACACAGTGACCTGGATCCGAGTCCAAGAAAAGCTGGTGTAGATTTAATGCTGCTAAACATGTCGCACGACTTTCTCTATGATTTGATTGCTATTCTTTTGAGACAAACAAAAGTCAAAAATAGATTTGCATTTGAGTTCTAGTACACACAGTGGTTAGAAATAACTATGGTTTGAAGAAAAACATTTTTAGTCAATCATTTGAAGTAGAAATGAACGAATGGAGCGGTAATGTCCCAATGCCCATACAATTTTGACCAAACAAATTATTCCATAGTATTCACTTTCATTAGATCAGTTTTAATATTCCGCTATTCTATTTGTATTTATTTAGATAAGTCAGCAGTAATTCCTGACCAGGCAGAGCTGAGTGGACTACTCGGGTTTGATGACACGTTGGAAGGCAACGCATTGCTCAATTTACAGCCAGTATGAGTTCCAATCCTTTAAGCAACTCACGCTTGCATCCGCCAAAAATTTCATCTGAACTACTGCATAATAGACCATCAAATGCATACTCATTAGTTACCATCAGTAGCTAAAATGTGCGAATATTTCTTAAATAATGCATTCTCATTTGGTTAACTCATTTCCGTGAACCCTTCCTTGTCAGAATCAAAAATTTAACTCTCCATACAAGCACGACACGGAAAAAATTGATGTATGAATGTTACCAGAAGAAGTAGGGGAATATTAAAGTCTGCACTGAACTCTCTGTTGGAGTTGGGATTCTATGTTTTTTATCAGACAGGATAGACAGTTACGAACAAGAAACAAGTCATAGTAAACACCGCGAGTAGCTTTACACCTCATTGAGTGGAACCAGAATAAGTTGAATATGTACTTGCCAGAACTGACTACATCATCTTTAATGTCCTAGATACTTTTTTGCTTAGGAGTTAATTTTAAAAATGTATAGTCATTTTATGGTGAAATTGATCAGTTACTGTGACTATATTATCTGATTGCTCTGAATTGGCTATCGCATGAGTATATGTCTATATGGTTTTGTTAACATAGACATTGCATACGTATCATGGCTTTTATAATTTCTGGTTCGATATAATTCGAGGTTCCTTCTATTGAATCTCATATCTCACTGAAATTTCTTCTTCAGTACAGTAGATAGCACCTAATGCCGCATGTTATAACATGACACCATATCCTAGCAAACCGTATCCGTATAGCGCAAGATAGCAGGACATCGAACTGCAGAAACTGCATGCGAATTACTTATTCTTCACTTAGAGTAATAACTCTCACATAAATCTCTATCCTGTCGTTGGTTGAGTGGATCAGATCTGACCAAAGATTGAAAGATTGGGAGAAAGGGAACTAGCACCGCATACGCGAACAAGCACTTACTCGATTAGATATACAATTATTAACGAATGAGCTCATTAGGAAACCAAATTTTCGGAGAAGGATTTGGTTCTGGCTCTTCAAGTAAATCAATTATGTTTGGAAGCGCGAATAAACCACCTACGTTCGGCCAGTCCTCGTTTGGATCAAGCCAGTCGTCAGCTGCGCCAGCTTTTGGACAGTCGAGTTTTGGCACTACACCCACCTCAGGGCCTACATTCGGACAATCCACGTTTGGGTCTTCTTCTGCATTCCAGAGCAATAATTCTGGTGTGCCTGCCTTCGGAACCTCGACATTTGGAGCTTCACCAGCAGCAAACACTTCATTTGGATCCCCTACTGCAATTTCCCGGCCATCAACAACATCGGCACCGGCATTCGGATCGAGCTCATTCGGCTCCAAACCAAATGCTCCAACTTTTGGAAGTTCTGGATTTGGTACTTCTGTGGCCATATCTAGTCCGGCTAGTGCACAGAGTGGATTTGGAGCTTTTGCAAATGCGGCAGGAAATTCCGGCGGCTCACCGTCACCATTCGGATCATTTGCGCAGAACAGCGGTAGCAATGGATTTGCAGCGCTGGCTCAAAATTCAGCGAACAGTAAGAGCACAGAATCACCTTTTGGGCAGGGTGCTTCTGGCAGCCCAAGCAATGCTTTTGGAGGTAGTGGTAGTTTTGGACAGTCAAATCTGTCGGCTTCCCCGTTTGGACAGCAAAGCAACACCAACGTAAATACCTCCGGCTTTGGATCATTTGGAAGTGCGAACACCGCAAATCAGAATCTAGACCAGAAAAAGCCTGCCAGTATGTTTTCGTCTTCTGTCGGGTTTGGTACACAGAATCAATCAAGTCCATCCGAGAATCCATTTGGCAAATCAACTTCAGCAGATAAAAATCCATCCACGGCAGGAGCGTTTGGTGGGTTCGGACTAGCTCGTGAGTTCACCGGGTTTGGATCGCCCGCAACTTCGCAACAGAAGAATGGTTCGACAGACAATAAAAGTTCGTTCGGAGGATTCAAATCTCAGACAGATGAGTCCACTAAACAATTTGGAAGTGCATTTGGTGGATTTAGCACGACCAAAAGCAATGGGCTTACATCTTCTGCATTTGGTGGGTTTGGCTCATCTAATTCTACAGTTCAATCTGGACAAGACAGTAATCCAAGCAATTCCCTGTTTGGAGGTGCTAGTAAGACAACACCACAGTCTACTGACATAACGCCAATGTCGTCGCTATCACTAGCGTCAGAGACTAAGCCAGCCAGCTCGTCTTCACCAAAAGCTGTTCCACAACCCTCAAAGTCCAACGAGATTTACGTCACCTCAGCGTCAAGCCGGTTTCCAGTCGCTGCTGGAAACAAAAATACTGATACACATATTTTCGACCAACTTCCAGATCGACCTCTGACTCTAATTGAACAAATGATCAGCAACTTTAGTCTACAGAACCGAACACCATTACAAAGCAACCAGAAGAATCCAAATACAGGCCATGAAACACTATTTCAAAGTGCAGTTCCGATGTATTTACCAGCAGTCGACGATTTACTACCCGCTGAGAGAGAAGCTTTCGAGGCGCGGACGTTTCAACTGGGTAAAGTTCCAGAGATTGTGCCTCCATTTCAATATATTTGATGTTAGATTTTTTCATCTCTCTATTGATGACTTTGCAGTGACCTATTTGAGAATAACTGTGTAGTTGATAAGCATAGAATTCTAGCCCATTGATCGCAGAATCTGTTTTAGCATCATTCTTCAGACTGGGCAGAAATTGTATCGGTGCTGTCGAGAGAAGCTTCGACTGTAAATTACTACTACGATAGAAGCAATACTAAATTTTTTAATACTTTTATCATGTATTTACTTTTGATAGAACAAAACAAAACAATTACAATACAACTCTCATGACCGAAAATATGGAAGATGACATCGACATATCGTGTCATACGACAAGAGGCACCGAGTACGCAACAAGAACCCAATCCTATTATATAACCGCCTCTAAGTTTGTCCTTAATTTGCTTAGATGATGAATATGGTGATTTTTCTTTACTTATTTTAGAGGTATGACAATGCTTTAGTTTGCAATTGTAACCTCGATCTCGACACCAGGCTCAATGTTGAAAGAAGTGATCTGCTTGACAGCACCAGAAGAAGCGGTCAGATCAATGAGACGCTTGTGGATACGCATTTCATATGCATCCCAAGTCTTAGAACCCTCACCATTAGGGGCTATTACGGTTAGTAATGTTCAACTTGTAAGTTTTAACTCCGTTTGAAATAAATGGATCAGCTGAGACTATTCGACTAAAGTGGTATACTGAAGTCAAAATGCACAAACTTGACATCTACCACGGGAATCTCATAAAAGATATACTAACTCTTTCGGGTAGAAATACGTAGAGCCTTTGTAGGTAATCTGACGGGACCCTTGACATGCATATTGCTGTTCTTTGCGCGTGAGATAAGTTCGCTAGAGACTGCGAAAGATTAGTAAACGAGAATACAAAAGAGCGTAATGATAACGACGGATTAAACGAAAACCAGTATCAACAAACCTCACAATACTCGTAGATATTGCAGGCAATTGCTTCTGTTCCCGTCCAGTCTCGCAACTTTCCATACCTTTCTCAAGCTGGGGAACCTTCCTAGAAGTCATAGTAATGCGGAACTTCTTGAGGTCGAGAGCTTCAGCTCCGGCCTTCTCCTTTTCGTAATCCATTTTGGTGATTTTCTGATTGACTTAGTCGAAATTAGTATTTGAAAGAACGACGACAAAATGTAAGAGTAGATGGAAGCCGTGATCAAAGGTTGGGCTGCCACAGTCGAAAAGACAGAACCCACCTCACAAAAAGAAGGTACAGCTATCCACTACTGTAGTCGACGGTACCAGGTTCAGACTACAACTCCTTGTTTTAAGCCGAGGTGCAAGCATTTGTGACTGCTCAATACCCTAAAGTAGGGCTGTGTTTAGGGTCTGCGAATTTGGCAGATCGGAGTGGGTATGAATCGGCTTCGGGTAAACTCTGTTCTTGGGAGATATTGATTAGGTAATAATATATAACAAGTGTGAGAGAACAGCTTGAGCCAGTTTTCAAATCTTTTTGGAGGAGGAAGAGAAGTTGTTGGAGCTGTAGCGGATTGTCTCATGAGTGATAATTGGGTGACTACTTAAATAATAAAGCAGATTTAGTTGCGCTTTCGTCACAGATTTTATAATCTCGCCGAACTGAATGAGCCTTTGCTTCCCTAGAATTGGATCATTGCTCAGTGCAAGGCTAGAAATATCGCACCTAGGATGTAACTGCATGTCAGTGCTAATATTTGTAGATCAGCGTTATGCATTGATCAATCGTGAAAGACCTGCTCTAGAAGTTTAATTTAGATTCAGAGATATCGTCTTTGACATCTCACTTCGCGCGTAACGTCTCAACCTAATTCATCGTCTCTGTGCCAGATCATTGGTAAGGAGGCAGCATGCCATGAAGTAGAATATAAAAGCCAACCAGTTAAATGTTCTGAAAAGACATTATAAATCCGATTCTACTAATAAAGCTATGAGAACGATCAAATTCCTACTAGTCAAACGAAGACCATATTGCATTAAACCAGTCGACCAAGGACATCCCAATTAGAAGTAGAGACAATAGTTCAAAGCCAATCGTTCAGGCCTTGGACACTCAACAGACATTGAGACAGACCCAGAACTACTACAGCCATGACTTCTGTATTCTAGACTCGCAGAACTAAAGTAAATTCTCATGTGACCTTGCCAATACTAGAAGTGAGACTGGATGGATTCTGATTCAGTGAGAGATAGGCATTCTATCACCCCATGTTTTTCATAATTACTTCATGCAAAATACTTTTCCAAATAGAGAATAAATATTAGAATATCACAAGAGCGATATAAGTTTATGCAGAGGATAAGCAATTGTATAAGAACCTTTACATTTGAGGAACATAAATGTAAAAGCGAAGATTTCTACTGAACCTTCCCGAACTAAAATTACTACATCGATAGTCGTTATCGCCAACTCCAATAGGTCTATAAAACGCTTGATGAACCCACATGCATTCGATTGTCCTTCTGAGCCTAGTGCAAAAGCACAACTAAGGCTAAAGAGTATGTAGAGCGTTCAAAGAGTTGTGTAGATTTATCTCGAGTCAGATTCTGCACTTCTCTCATACTAAGGGCATCAAGGATAGAAAATGAATGGGGCTAAACTGTTTGAGATCCTGCGTGCTAAAATGAAGATTTGGAATTGCTGTCATCGAGTATATAACTTCCTTGATTTTGAAAGTGCACAATATTTGGTTCCGCGGATGCGCAATTGTAAAATAGCGATGCCAGTAATGCTTAGACCGTATTGTTCTAGGTACAAATTAAGACAGCTGTAAGCGCTGTGAAAAGAAGTGGTGGTAATGGCTAGGACCCCACTCGTATACAGACCCATGATGAATGAATGGTCAATCAGAAATATGCTGATTTATCTCACTATTTACAATGTTTACACTTTCGTCTCTCGTTGTGCTATGGTGTATGATATCGCAGACCCGGGGAACAGTGTCTGTTTATTGTCCCAACAGGGTCTGGGTACAGACGCGTCTGAAAACGCGTTCTTGGACAAGCTACCTCTTCCTCCCACTGGATGATCAAGATTACCGTCCAGCCATAAACTTTTTAACACTGACTTAAATATTGACTTAGCAGTTTGTGACCTTTCAGTTAGTTCATACGATGGTAGAAGCTGTCAGACCTTCGAAGCGGCGTCGTCCAGGAAATGACAGTCACAAAGTGGCCGATGACCAGACAACGTCATACGTGGACAGAGATGTATGTTTGCCCTTTGTTACCAGTTCCACTTGCGAAGCTATTCCAACAGAATCTCACAGTATTCCAGAATGAGTCTAATACAGTTACAAAAAAACTTCGAACTGATTATGCAGGGCAAGAATTTGACAGCTTGGAAGAGGATGTGGACTCAGAAGATGAAGCATTCAACCGAACACAGATGTTTACTCAGCCAGAAACAGCGCAGCCAGAGAGTGTGAGTTCTATAGATTACCTCCGTATTTCAAGAGCTAATCTAATGTTTCCATTACAGATCGGAGCTGAAAGCGGAGTTATCTTGTCTGTTGAGCTTAAGAACTTTATGGTATTCTAGGTCTAAAGATGTTCTTGAGCTCGCACTAACCTTATGGCAGTGTCACGATCGTTTGAAAGTTGAATTTGGACCCAGCATAAACTTTATCATTGGACACAACGGTAGTGGTAAAAGTGCTATTCTCACCGGCATTACTATTTGCTTGGGTGCCAAAGCCAACACAACTCAACGCGCATCAAGTATAAAATCGCTTGTGAAAGAAGGGAAAACGTGAGAATAGTTATTTTGCATATAATTTTAATTATTATGCTAACTGATCTTAGCCGTGCTTCTGTGATTGTGGTTCTGAAAAACGGTGGTGTTAATGGCTACAGGCAGGACGTATACGGTAACTCAATATCTATCGAGCGTCAATTTGGGGTAGGAACTGTCAATAGTTCTTATGTTTTCAGATCAGAATTTGGAGTCAAGATATCCGAAAAAAAGGACGAACTTCATGATATTTTAGACTTTTTTGGTATTGTAGTCGATAATCCTATGGCAATTCTCTCCCAAGATACAGCACGTTCATTTCTGAGTTCCTCTACAGATAAGGAGAAATACGAAATGTTCATGACGGGTGTGCGTCTTGAGGCTTTGCGATCAGATTACGATAAGATTTATACGGATATTATGCAAACAAGAGATGACTTTGCTTTGAAGTCAAAGGATTTAGAAGAACTGAAAGCTGCAGCAAAAGAAGCAGAACTGCTATACAATAGATCACAGAACAAGCTTCGTTTGGAAAAAAAAATGAATTATATTGAGGCTCAATTTGCATGGGCTCATTTTAACGAGCAACAGGAGATTGTCGATCGAACGATGAACGAAATTGAAGTCACTCGCGAGGAAAGTAAGATGGCCGATGAACAAATCAACCAATCTCGTGAGTTATATGAGAGTAGATCGTCCGAACTTGTTGAATTATCGACTCAGTATGAGGAGCAAGAAAGAGAGGAAAATCAAATTGAAAGTCAGCTACAAGAATTGAGAAATGTGAACAAAGTTACCAAAACAAAGATTGTCGAGGCCAAACGAGACGAAACTGCCTTGAAGGCAGAAATGGATCGTATCAACAAGTTCAAGGAAGCAACACAATTGAGAATAGAGCAAGAAATGGAGAGACTTAAACAGAGCGACGGTGGTAGGCATGCGCAGTTGGAAGAAGATAGAAAGCGTATGGAATCCACTTTGCAGGAGCTCAAGGCTGAAAAGCGAAGCATTGAAGACGACCGAGTGAAAACTCAGGAAAAACTGGATGAGCTAATCTCCCTCATACGGAAACGAAAGGCAGAACTTGACCGCAAAGCAGGAGAATTAAATGAAAACAAAATTCGAGTCGATCGTCTCCAAACAGCTCAAGATTTATCTGTTTTTGGACCTAATATAAATGGGATCCTAGCTGATATCCAAAATGAGAACCGATTCACGAGAAAACCGGTGGGTCCTTTGGGTCGCCATATAGCTCTGTCGAAGCCCGAATGGAGTGGTGTCTTGGAAGCAATCCTCAACCAGACTACGACAGCCTTTGCCATTACCTGCTATGAAGATGAGCGACTTCTTCACCAAATCCTCCGCAGACACAACGCGTGAGTTTGTGATTTCTTTATGGAATTTTTAGGATACTAAGATTTTAGCAAAAATACGATCATAACAAGGAAGTACGATTTGTTTGATTATCAACATGCGATGCCTGATAGCGCATTCACTACGGTACTGCATGCGTTAGAGGTAAATTTTCTTCTTCGTATTTTGTTAAAAATTATGATTCTAATCGTTATAGATTGATGATGAATATGTAAAAAGAGTTCTGATAGATATGCACCAAATCGAGCGCACAATCCTCATTAAAAACCGTGAAGAAGCTGAGAATGTGATGTATAATCGTCCACCAAATGTCAAATGCTGTTTAGCGCTTGCACAGTCCAATAGAGGAAATGGATTTCGAATTCTGACTCGGTGAGTAGCAGCTTGGATTGATACTGTTGCCATTGATCTTACTGACATGTTTCGAGAAATGGATCTTCTTCGATCCAGCCTCAGCCAGCTTTCAGGGACGCTCCGAGAATGAAAACAGATACACGCATGCAATTAAGGTAATATTTTAGGTTTGCGCTTTGGTGTTCATGGCTAATACAACTAGAAATCTTCAAACCGAAGCTTCGAAATTAGAAATTGAGCTCGATGAAGCAAAAAGCAATCTCACTTCAGTAAAGGAGGAATGGGAGCAAACTAAAGCCGAATTGAATGATTTTGGGGTGAGCTACCACATGTAATGCTAGGGAACGCTATCATCTGACAACTTTATCAAGGCTCGAATCGCTGTGCCTGAGACCAAAATACACGATGTACAACGTCAGCTCTACGAAATCAATTCTCAGATTCAAAGTGAAGATGACCGCGATAGACTCTCAACCTTACAGACTAGCTTACAGGTTCGTTTTAAAATAATTTCATATGGCATATAAGAGCGCTGATGGTAGACTAGGAGGCTGAAATGAGTCAAGAACGTTTACAGAGTAATTACCAAGCAGTAATTGTGGAAAAAGATAAACGAGAACAGGACTTGATCAGTACGACAAGAACGTTAACTTCAATTCGGAATCAAAGGCTGGAGTATGAAAACAAGTTGTTAGAGTTAAATGTGTGTAGCCACATTATTTCAAAGTTATCAAAATCTGCTTTATTAATATTCCAAATATAGATGAAAAAAGAATCATTAGAGAAGGAGCTGAGGTCGCTACAACGTGAAGTTGAATATCGAAAGGCGCAAAGTGCACGGCGACGAGAGGTCGTAATGAAACTGGAAAGCAGTTTAGAAGAGCAGAGTCGAATATTGGATGAGATTCTCCAAATGTGTAAGGTTTACTCGTCTTCAAGAGTAAATACGGACGGGAAGACTTCAGAACAGCTCGCAAAAGAAGTGACAGAAACTCAAGAGGAAATAGCGAAAGCATCCCGAGAGTAAGTCTAACGCTATCTGGCATTAATGGAAGACTAATGCAAAAGTAGACTGCCGATGAGTTTGGACAAGATTCCACAGTTTTATATCGATACGCAAAGACGACGTGATAAAGCACAAAACGAGCTGAATCGTTTGAGTTCCCTATGTGAAGTAAGATAATTCAGAAAGTGTGATGCAATTGTGCTAATATTTGACAACACAGGCTTCCTCACATTCTTACAGTCATCGGGTTGATAGATATTTCAATTTTCGGAGTACAATCTGCAGTAGAGCCAAAGCCATTTTCAAGCAGACTCTTGCAGCTCGTGGATTTCAAGGAAAGCTTATCTTTGATCATGACGCCGAGACATTGACTATACAGGTAGGCCCAATTGGAAGTTCAATTTTTATTGCTAACTAGATAATATTTAGGTCCAGCCAAGTGATAACCTAGTTAAAAAGCACAACGAGGAGCGGAGTGTCAAGACACTGTCTGGAGGAGAAAAGTCTTTCACGCAAATTTGTTTGTTGATGGCTTTATGGGATGCTATGAACTGCCCCATACGTGGACTCGATGAATTGTATGACAACTTATTGAATGGGGATAATCAAGCTAATCAGATATACAGTGATGTTTATATGGACGCAGTCAATCGTAACACAAGTCTGCAACTTATGGTATTAGTTTCGCAATTAAATTGAATTTGATTGAATGCTAACTTCGATAGATTCAAACAGCAAGTCGCTCTGTCGACACTCAGACTATTTTTATCACGCCCCAGGCAATGGGAAACAGTCTAGGGTGGGGTGAAAACACCAAGATTATCCGCATGAGTGATCCAGAGCGGTCGAATCATTAGTTTTGTATTTATATAATTTGTACTGCAGTACAATAAATAGCCTCATATCTTGTTATATCAATGACTGCTTGCTTTTCACTTCCCTAAGCGTACTGTCGTCACATGACAGTCTAGAATCATGTGATGAGAATTCGACTAGGTTTTTCGCCGACAAGTTACTTGTTGAGCTTCACCTGGTTTATTCCCCCTTTGGCCATAATAAATACGCAATCCGGACATAATCGAGTATATTTATCGATCAATTCTTCATTCGAGGAGCTTTCATTTGTCAATTTTTGTATTTGAATCATTTGACTGAAAAATCGCTATCTAGTGCTACTCCCTTCTACGCAAATCACTCAAGAAATACCACGAACACATTTAAACTGCACATAACTTAACGCTCCTCTCCCTTTATACAATCGAAAATGGCCAGTGAATTAGCTAAACAACTTGAATCAGCGTCGCTAAAGTAAGTATTTTATTCGGACAGGAATCGTCTGTTGATTGATTACGCCCACCGCACGGTATCTCGATCTTGGTGTTACCGATCCACTCAGCTAACTTACGTGTCATAGCTCCAACGACTGGAAATCAACAATCAACATTCCTACAAAAGACTTGCGACCACAGACTGAAGATGTCACAGAAACTAAAGGAAGTGATTTCGAAGATTATTTTTTGAAGCGTGAGCTTTTGATGGGAATTTTTGAGGCAGGTTTTGAAAAGCCTTCGCCAATCCAGGAAGAGGCTATTCCTGTTGCCCTTGCTGGTCGTGATATTCTTGCTCGTGCAAAGAACGGAACGGGCAAAACCGCTGCTTTTGTTATCCCAGCCTTGGAAAAAATTAATCCCAAGCTTGCTAAGATTCAGGCTCTTATTCTTGTCCCCACTCGTGAGCTGGCCCTCCAAACATCGCAAGTCTGCAAGACCTTAGGAAAGCATCTTAAAATTAATGTTATGGTCACTACTGGTGGCACCACTCTTAGAGATGATATCGTTCGCCTTCATGACACAGTTCATGTCATGGTTGGCACTCCTGGCCGTATTCTGGATCTTGCTAGTAAGGGCGTTGCCGATTTCAGCCAGTGCCCGATGTTTGTCATGGATGAAGCTGACAAACTTTTATCCCCTGAATTTACCCCAATTATTGAGCAGCTGCTCTCATTTTTTCCTAAACAGCGCCAAATTCTTCTTTTCTCCGCTACTTTCCCACTTGTGGTCAAGAGTTTTATGGTATGCGAATTAGCGAACCTTGTGTTTGGAATATATTATTAATCTAGCTTAGGACAAACATTTGACTAAGCCATATGAAATTAATCTAATGGATGAGCTCACCTTACGTGGTATTACTCAATACTATGCTTTCGTTGAAGAGAAGCAGAAAGTCCATTGCTTGAATACCCTGTTTTCAAAACTTCAAATCAATCAATCCATTATTTTCTGCAATTCGACTAGTCGAGTTGAGCTTTTAGCCAAAAAAATCACTGAGCTAGGGTATTCTTGTTTTTATAGTCATGCCAAGATGCTGCAAGCGCATCGTAATCGGGTTTTCCACGATTTCCGTAACGGAGTATGTCGAAACCTTGTCTGCTCTGACCTGCTGACTCGTGGTATTGATATACAAGCGGTCAATGTTGTTATTAATTTTGATTTCCCTAAGACTGCCGAAACTTACTTGCATAGAATTGGTCGTTCTGGTCGATTTGGACATTTAGGTCTTGCTATCAATCTTATCAGCTGGAATGATCGATTCAATTTGTACCAAATTGAACAAGAATTAGGAACCGAAATTGCGCCTATTCCTCCTACTATTGATAAGCGTCTCTATGTGTATGATTCTCCAGATTCTATTCCACGCCCTCAAATTTCTCAGCAGACGACGCAGAACTTTGTTGATAGATCTGCTCAACAGCACCAACAGCAGCAACCGCAGCAGCAACGCCGTGGTCAGCAGCAGCAGAGGAATGGTCGGCCATATCAGGGTCCTATGAGACCTCTTCAGCAGCAGCAACAGCATCCAGTGAAGCAAAACTAGATTTATCGGAACTTCATCAATTTTGAGAAATAAAATTTCAATACATAATTGACGATAAGATTTGTGTTTCTTTGAAGGTGTACGGTTTATGATTGTCTGTGGATGAATTTTATTCTATTTTTCTATTCGGTTATATTTTATTTTACTTTATTACTCTAACGATAGATCTCATTTTGTGTATGGATGTCTGAAATTGGGATGGTATGAGCGTTCAGCTATCGCGTACATGAGAAGATTTACTTACGATTTAAGATAGTTTCTTTCAAGAGCTATATTACTCTACGATTTCACAGGAGACCATACTTCAAGTCAAGTGTGGCTATTATCTCAAAAAAATTAAAAAAAAAAACAGAAAAAAGGATATTTAAAAACAACTAAACGAAAATGAAAGAGCATATTCCTTTGATGGGGGCCCGCTATGGGCTTGATTTGCATGAAGATTACATTTTCTTGTTCTAATGTCTAAGTCGACTTTTAACGAGAATTTTTAAAGGAACGAGGAATAATTATTCTTGGTAAGAGTAATTGACAACGCAGATGTATTTTTAGGGAAATTACAACGTTGGTGCTGCGCGTTCTTTGTTGCTTGTATTGATATGTAACTATGATAATGAAGACTATTGCAAACCTCCTTGGAGGAGGAAGTGCTCTTTTAATGCAGATTGTAAGAAGGTGGGACGTAGTGGTGCCAGCGATGGTGGGAGAGATGAAAATAGTACACGTGATATGAGTTCGGGAATGAATAGAGAAGAATGAATACAGTAAGCCTTTGTAGATCAAATTTAAATGACAGAGTAAAGGAAGAGAAGACCGCAATGAATTTTAATCCTTACAGCGAGGAAGGGGTAAGTTTGTTATTGCGCGGTATTTTGTTGCGCTACAGGATTACTAGACAGAACAATTGACCGAAGATTGCTAGGGGTCCGTGTATCGCCTTGCATTTGCAAGTACGTTTGCAGGAGTTGCGGAAGTTGCACTTACATGTGAGTTTTGCTATGGTTTCACGATTTGTAAGACTATTTTTATTTTCGTACTGATCGGGCATGGAAGATCCACTGGAATATTTAAAAATAAGGTCACAACTGCCGGAAGAGCTGAACAAGGAACTAGGACTGATTCGACGAAAGTTCAGGCTACTTTATACAGGGTGCGGAACTATGATGTTTGGATCAGTAGCCCGGTCCGGAGCTAGGATAGCTACTTTTGAGATTCTGCGGCAGCAGTTGTCAGATCCTGAGACTGGTGGGCTAACTCCACCGACGTCGTTGGCAGCAGGACTAGCAGCGGGACTGATCGAGTCATTGGTGCTGGTTCCGTTCGAGCTAGTCAAAGTCAGGCAGATCAGTTCGCTGAAAGTGCCGCCTCCGGGAACTCGTGAAACATTTGGAAGAATAAATTATTTGCATGGTCCGCTAGGCTATACATACGGTCTTATGCCCACGCTTATCAGACAAGGAGTTGCCTCAGCAACAAGATTCACTGCATACAATTCATTGCGCCAACTAGCTGAAGGATTCGTACCGCCCGGCGAGCGCATGTCGAGTAATTGGTCGGGTCTATTGGAACTGTTTTCTGTCTATGCCGCTGTGTATGTTTTAGTTTGTATTTTGCTTTCAAGATTGGACAGCAGTGAAGCAACGAGAGGATAATGATATTTGGGCTAACATGTGATATTAGATTAATAACGATGCCTATCGATGTGGTTAAGACGCGAATGGAGACATTGAGTGGACGGCAACTCGCTAAAAGCAGGTCTACCTTATGCATGTATCAGTTGTTTATGACTGATGGCGTTTTGAGTCTTTTCAACGGTGTGTTTCCACGGATAATTCGTGCAAGCGTCGCAACAGTCATTATGTATCCTTTGTATAGAAATGGATTGGCTATAGCAGATTTTATTGCTGGAAAGCCGGATTTAAGATAGCTGTTGTACATACTTAACTTAATGCATAAGTCCTAGTCACTATGGTGATATTGTCCTCCATTTGAGGAGATTAAGTTATATGGTTATCCGATGCCTTCGCTTTGAGTTATGTCCTTGGCCTCCTTCATTTGCAGAGCTGGCTCGAATAATTGTTCGAATGGTCGGCACCTTTTCGCCTCCTGCCAATGCATCATTGACTAACTGATATACTATTCTTTCGTTACGCCAGTATTCTAGTGGTTTTAGACGTGTTCTGACCGATCGACGCGGCGAGGGCTCAAAACTGCTAGTCGGTGTAGTCGGTGTGATTTGATTTGTTGGATTTAAAGCACTGGCGAAGTCACCTAGCTTTTTATGCTGCGCTTGTTTGATATGTTTGATATGTTTGGATGATTTTGTTGAAGACGCAATCGATTGTTGTCGACGTTTGGTTGATCTTGGAGTAGATTTGGAAGTAGATTTGGAAGTAGCTGTAGAGGATACTTGTGGAGATTGTACAGTGTGCGACGCTGCTATCTCTGGTCGCTCGTTCAATACACTTTGCGCTTGAGGTGACTGAGGATGCAGAGGTTCCAGGCTTGAAACGGATTCCTGACGTTCCAGAGCACACTGTCCTCGAGTTTCCCCTTGAAGAATCGCTGAGTGTCCAGATCCAATGTCAGACTGGCCATTTCGAAAATTTGGGGCGGCCTTTCTTTTCACTGGAATGCCCATGTCTAATGATGGGTTAACGAGGTCGCTGCTGTTCATCGTCAAGCTGCTCTGCCGTTCTACAGAATTAGGAGAGGAAGTCGCCTGTGAACACTTTGATTGCGAAAGATCGCTCGACTGGGAAAAAAGAGATTCTAAATCGATATATCGTGATGCGTCTGTTGTGCTCGCAACTGCTTGGATTCGAGGAGATGTAGAAGTGCGCAGGTTCGGTCGAACGTCTCTATCGCGAGCTGATGGCGATGGCAGTATCTGACAATGCAGAGCTGATTTAACGGGCTGGGTAGCAGTCTGATCCGTGGATTGAGAAAGTTTTGGGGCAACAAACTTCGGTGCAGAACTTGTGCTCTGCTCTCTCATAGCTCTTGAAAACTAAGCAAGTCAGCATGATCAAACAGCAAATCTGGTCAGATGAGAATTACCCTTGGCATAGGACTCTGTAAAAACAATTTCTGTAGCCCGTCGATCGCAGGCCGATGCGCTGCCGGAACAATGACTCTCGGCGAAGCTTTTTCGTAACTACTGCTTCGCTTCTCAATGCTCCTGGTATCGGTCACATCATTATTGCTAAAGTCGTTAAAACCGTGTGAATGCAGAAGCGCGCGGCGATTTGGAGTACCGACGGGCGTAGATATTCGCGGATGAGGTGACCTGAATGTGAAATCCTGACCAAACAGCTCTGTCGCAGACAGTTGAGGCATTGTAGAAATTATATCCGATATAGTTTCAGCTGAAAGCACTAAAGCATAACAGCTCCGAATTATTTGTTTACTAACAATGAGAATCGTAAACAAACTACTACTACTTTTCAAGCATGTGCGGCGACCCGACTACCCATATACAGTTTTTTTGATTATGATTGCACAGTTTATTATTTTACTTATTTTACGCCATACAATTACATTCACTGACAGATTACGCGGCTATGCCATTGCCATTGAGTGCATTTCCTTGTGGCCGTGCTTTTTGGTCAGTGTGTATACTGCGAAATGAATCTGGCGAGGTGGAATATACTTCGCCTGATGGTGTCGATGGAGTGCTGGACCTAAGAGCAGCAAACACAGAAGTCAGACTGCCTGAGGGAGGCTGTCCCACGACCGACTCATTGATCATATTTCCAAGATATTGCTTAGCATCTGTTACAGCAGTGACTCCAGCGCGTTTAAGGAAGACACGTTCATCTGATTCGCGATACCTTTCCCATGAATCCACACCTTGCTGGGCCGATATCGACAATGTGTCGTATCCGCTCTTGATAACCTCCGCAACTTGCTCAGACGAGAGTGAAGTTAGTTTGAACTTCGAAGAACGCTCTTTGATTAGTCGGCGGTAATACTCGGAAATCGAGTTCAATGTGGCCACTGAAGCTCCGCTGGCCTGCAAGTCGTAGAGTTGAGAAATTCTTGAAATTAAATCACCGGACTCGATTAGCTTATAGAATAGATCATCATAATCCTCCGCTCCGGCCAGAAATGCCTCTCCTGCGGAAAAGGCAAGAACGAGTATCCGCAACGTGTCACCAATCAGTATATCGATACCCGGTAAATTCCGCAACCATTTTGATGAAGACGAGGCATACTTGAGAAACGAAAACAATGTCTTCCACAATTCTGACCAATGATACCGAAGACGCATTCGTAGCCGTTTCAGCTGTGAAATAATTCGGAGGATTGTGCCGATGGCTAGCGAATACATTTTCATATCGAGCGATTTTTTCATATTATGTCGTAGACCGCCCGTCAGAGCGTCTAACACACCTTCGAGTACAAATCGTTCATCTTGTACGAGAGGTAAAACTGGCTTTCGCTGACGACATATCTTGATAACAGATCGACATTCGATGCTAGCAAGCTTGTGGATCGTGACTAGATCTTCGACCAGTACGCGAAATATCAGCATGCTCAGTCTCGCGTAATTGGCCTGTCGTTCAGATCGATGCTGATGCTGCAAGAGATATGATGACAACGACAAAAAGCTAGAAAAGGGTGTCTCGTCCTGGCCTATGATCTTTGTATCAAGCAATACTCGGGAGAAAAACTTGTTAGCATGGACAAAATTGCATGTGGCAAGGAGAATAGTCGCAAATGGCGGCGGTAATTCAGCCAAAACTTTGTTTGTTTCAAGGTCTGGGTCTTCTTGTGAGAACGCAGATCGCGCTTTTCTTGCCAGTTCGCTGTAATTGAGAAAATATTCCAGGGAAAACGAGTCCCCAGAGTCATCAACTGCTTCGATATATGTTTCTCGAGAGGCGCGGCATGCTCTGCCGATCGCAAATACTATTTTCCGCATGACTGACTCGTCAACAAAATCGGATAATCGGGTTTGATATGGGTTGTATGCTTCCATGCGATCGTAGCTAGACAAAATTCCAAGTAAAACGAAAGCCTCAAAAGTATAGCCCGACGTCTCGTCGTCGTAAATGATCTGGATGAGCGAAGGGAATATGTCTCGCTGGAAGAAGTAGTTGATTAAGCTTGTCCGATAAGATCCACAAACAGTTGAGAATATACCGCGAAGTGCAGAAATGCGATGTTGAGTGGTCGGTCCATGGCGCATTACTTGATCAAGGCATGACACATATTCCTAGATACTGGTTAGAACCACAACTGAAGTCGACAAGCGCAGAATTCCTACCATAAACTGTTTGTCGACTGCATCGAGACCCACAAGAATGGATATCGTCTCTGAACTTGTGAGTTGGCGCGCAGTAACTTCACGCACGAGAATATGAAGAGTCTTCATTTGTTAGAAAGTAGAGGTAATTCAAACACGGGATCGGACTTACATCGATACCGTTCAAGACGACATCGGGACTGTTGCTGGATATTGCCTGGACTCCGCGAGCAAAGACAGAACGAATGGTGTGCTTAAAGAGTCAGTGCATGAATACTGAACAACTGCTATGAGTAACTGACCTGGAGCTGTTGCATGTCGTTGGTCGACAGACTTCTCAGAGTCACCGCAAGTGCAGGCATGTTGGTCCTGAGCAAAAAGAACTCGACCCAGTAACCATCATTATCGGGAGGGGACGAACCAATCTGAACAAAATTTATTAGCTTACCGAAAAAAAACAGATGAATGCAATTGAGATTTCCAGTTGGTCACAGCAATTGGTATTAGACGAACCTTGAATAAGGTCTGATAGAGACCGACGATCTTTGGCTGGAGACTTCCGCGCTCAACTCTGGCGAGAGGAGAGACCAGCGCAGCCATTCAGCAATGACAGAACTGAAAATTGTCTGTTTTGAAGAACTTATTAGTAAAAAGATAGTCGTCTGTTGCCTAATTTTTTGGGATTCAGTTTTGGGCTAAATTTGAATCAAGGGAAGAAGCTGCCAAAGGAGAAGCAACAATCGCACAGCAGCACAACGACCAGAAGCCGCTCGAAACGCGTTTTCCACGCGACCGAATGCGGTATTTTAGCTATTGCCGCCATGCTTATTACGCTTGCCAAGTTCTATTCAAAACAAACGTAAAATTATACTATATATTCTACTATAATTCAACATCATGGTACCAGGAAGCTAATCCAAGCACAAAAATCATCAGGGAAAAATCAGTAACGACGTTCGTGACAATGTGGGTGTAGCGCGCAAGCAGTAGCAGATAGTTCGAATAGGGAGCCGGCAAGAACCCAGCTACTTTTGTGAATATCGACTTCGAAGGTGGTCGGCCCTAAGAAGAAAATTAGTATGATATATATTGATTTAGTCAGCGGAGTGGATCTTGCACTTACTCGCTCAATCATAAACCGAGAGGACTGCAGGGCCAATTCAATGGAAGCTAAATACAGTAGAACCTTGCTGTTCTGGCTTGAGCCATGTGTTTCAATTCGAGCAAGTTGTGAACCGCGGACTTCGAGAAACATGACTGAATATAAACTCAACAATAGAACGGAAACCAAGTGGATCGTTTTCCAGTAGAAGGAATAGTCTGAGTACGCATTCGGCTGGCTGGCCTGGTCTGATCCCCCAGGCCCACTAGCTGTACCACCAGTACTACTGTTATCAGCACCACGTTGAAGCATGGAGGTGAAGAAATCGGTATTTGCAGATCCTTCACTTGCATTACCCGACCCAAGATTCTTCAATAATTCTTCCAACATGGGATCTGACCCTGATACATCACCGGGGCCAGACCGAAGAAGCTGTAGGAGTGGGTTGTCAGCTGGGGTAGCCGATCCAGGAGCAAGCGAGGGAAACACATCTGGAGGATCATCGAAAACAGCATCAGCTGTTTCCCGAGCAGACTCCTCGACGGTAGAGGATCGCTGCGCAATTGTTGGTTGGTGTTTTCTTGTGAATGATGTGTCTTCTCCATGACCGGTGTTTGCGATCTGGTCGAGACGAGAATTACCACCGGAAAGAATCCGGGCTTCTCGTCGTTCTCGACGGAGTCTGGCTTGCTCTTGAGCCTTTGATTCTGGCTGCTCAGACATTACTTTAGTTCAATGTATTTACCTTCAATGTATGCACCATCATTGATCAAGTTTACAGAATACATCATATATTTCAAACGTATAAATGTGGAGATATATATTCACTTATACCATAATATTGTACATTTACTTGCGTTGCATTTGCGCCATATAGGTTACTTGACTAGACAATCCAGCCCCTGGACCCTTCAGGGGAAACTTAGTTCAAGCCGCGCGTCATTTTGGGAATTTTAGATATTGGACTCCTGCCCTCCTAAAGAAAGTCGAATTGCTGGCTGGCCGATAGCTGGAGCTAGTCGGCTGGCGGATCGACAGAAAATATCTCAATAGAACTTGGACACTGTGTTTGCTGTATCGGAGCGGAAATAGCGAGCCAATACAGATCGGTACTAGATGTGTTGGTTCAGTTGTTGAACGCGATGTCACCGACTTGGCTCTTTGCTACAGGGAATAATATATTTGGCCAATTGTCGGGCCAAAAGGCAGATTCGCTGCTGGAGCGGCCCCAGCTTGTTGCAAGAGCAGACGAGTCTATTCATGTTCTTTGGGCTGGGTGGTTCGACACTTTACGTGAGTTGTTCAAATATTCCTCTAATTTTGTTGTGTCGTTCGGAGTTGAAATCTGACCTTGCACTCCTAGTACGCATAGATGGAAGATACGAGCTCCGTGGGTTTACGGCCGGGTCTGCGGGAGTAGTTTGTCTTTGCTGTCCCGATTCCGTTCAGATTGTATCTGGTTTTGGATCTACAGAGCTTGTCGGTGTGGTGGGATCTGACGGAGAAGTGTATTCAGTCAGTCCTGACGACGAGCAGGACGATAGTAGCTCAATAAAGAATCGACAACTCCGGCCTGAATACGATCTTTCTGACGCTTTTGACTCAACAATATGTCATATTTGCATGACTGGAAATGGTCTTTTGAGCGTGCTCCACGACTTTGGTCGTGTCATTACTGTCTTTGAGTCTCTATCCGCTTTCCACGCCAATTCAGCAAATCAACCTACGCATATAGCCAAAAAAGAGTTCCATCCCCATCGTATACGAAGATCATTTATTGACATTCAAGCAGCCGAATCGCATTTCGTAGCCCTTGACTCGTTTGGATATGTCTGGTCGTGGGGAGCTCCGAACCTCCACGGTGAACTCCTTCAGCCGAATACATCGGCTGAGTCGAAATCAACATTACTAACCCCTAGAATTGTGTCAGCTTTGGAAGGCATTTCCATGATGGATATATCTACTAACGGATGGCTTACAGCGTGCATATCTCGTGATACAAAGGATATATATTTATGGGGTTGGATGGGAACCGACGGCCGTCGTCTGATTGGACTTCCCATGAACATCAACTCCGGTCTGGCCGGAATTATGGACCAATTTGATGAAGATGAACATATTATTCCTAAAAGTATTGGTGTCGGATGTGGCTTCATGGCACTAGCGGTTGAGAACAAAGAGACGCAATCTTCAGAAATCTATATAGCAGGCGAGTCTGATGTCGATCGCTATAGACGCTCAAAGCCAGTGCATATTGAACAATCCGATGCAGAGGATGAGACTGCGGACGAATTTATAAGACTATTTGGAGAGTACGACCATTTGTCATCTTCTACTGGCTCCGCCAACACTGGATGTACATCTCCAATTGTCTACTGTGCACCTGCTGCGACCTTCGTGTTGATTTCGCAAACTCCAACGTAGCAATGCTTGAACTTCTCTATTGTAACAAATTTATTTAATAAGTAATAAGTAATTAGCAATAAATATCCATCTCGACGGAATAGACCGTATGCAATAGATGTCCACGGCCAGTCTCGTAGATGGCCGCCTGAAAATAATTACACAAACCCCACAGAGAGTCATCACAGTATGGAAGGCTGGAAGTTTGCCATCAAAGCTGGTCTTATTCGATGACCAGACGACCACAAAGAATTTAGTTGTCTATTTGCAGTTGGAAAATCGCATCTTTTTCATTTATTTGACGTTGAAATACTGCTCCTTTCAGAAATTTGAGTTTAGATTTGGCTGTTTTCATTTTTTGCTTGGCGTAGAATCGTGTATTGGCGGTATTCGATCTTCAGAAACTGGCACATCATCATCATCATCATCAACAAAGCGATCCAGAAAATTTGATTAAATATGTCTACGTGGCTTTCATCGATGTTTGGAGGAGGTTCAGCTGCTCCACAGCGAGATGGCCCGAAAAAAGCCATTATCGCACTACGCCAGCATCTCGATACGCTAGCAAAGAAGGAGCAGTATATTGAACAGAGGATCTCAGAACAGGAAGCTATTGCTCGTAAGAACATCACTAAGAATAAGTCGGGTAAGTCATGTAATTCGAGTGCCTAATCTATTTGTGTTTGTATGACTAACGCATAATGCTAGCTGCGAAGGCTGCGCTGATGAAGAAACGAAGGTATGAGCAGGAATTGGAAAAATATCAGGCTCAGATCGCTACTCTAGAAGCGCAATCGAGTGCGATTGAGTCTGCCAACCTCAACTTTGAAACTATGAAGGTTATGCAGGCCGGAGCCAGTGCTATGAAAAATATCCATGGTAACATGGACATTGACAAGGTTGATGCTACCATGGATGAGATCCGTGAACAGGTCGCACTAAGTGACGAGATCGGCCAGGCCATTTCGCAGCCTCTAGGAGAGACTTTCGACGAAGACGAACTCGAAGACGAGCTCGAAGCACTCCAGCAAGAAGAGCTCGACGCCAAAATGCTCAATGCAGGCACTGTGCCTTCGTCCAGATTACCTGTGACTCCCACGAAGATTGACGCTGAGTCGGAAGATGACGAAGAGGATGAGCTACGGAAATTACAGCGTGAAATGGCAGTTTAAGTTTGAAATGTCTTATATTCTTATATTTTTTATTTTGTTCAAACTTTCACTAGTTTTGTGGTTGTATCGGGGTAGCGTGCGTTCGGTTCTTCGCTCTTTTGAGTTTCATTTTTGATTGCCTATCGGTTTGCGTTTGGTTTGCGCTGATATCTGTGTATCGGGTTAATATAGTGTTGAATTTATAATTCTGGATGAATTGACGTACAATACAGTTTTACTATTAGCCAGTAACTCCAATATATTTTAATTCATAAAGCAAGCTGCTACAAAATTGAGTTCAAACCATATGAAATCAATCTTGCTCGACGATACGCTGAAAAAACTCATCGATCTCTTCGATGCGACTATTTCTCATTCGAGCTTTATAAACTTTAAATCTGAGCTCGGCAACAGACCACCATTCAGCTGCGGTGTGAGGACCTTCAAGATCTATATCTTCTGCAATTCTTCTCCAGAGAGCTGCATATTGAAGATATCGGCGGTCAGGAATATATGTCGGATCATATTTTTTCTGATCTTGTACATCGAGTTGTTGGCTTGCGATGCGGATATTTTCCATCGATATAAAGTCTGAGTAGAGATGGTAAGTAAAGCAGACCGTGTTGCAGTCCATATCACCGCCGACTTCTTGCACATGGCGCGAATACATGCAATCTAGAAACTTTTCTTGTTGCAGTCGGAGTCGCTGTGTGAGAGTGCCGACTAGATCTGCACTGCTCTCGGATGTGTCGCCTTCGCGATGGAAATATAGAGTGCTGTCGGGATAAACTCTGCAAAGAGCAGACTTGATCGTGGATATAGAGGGAGGAAAAGCAAAAGAGCCGTCGACCCTGTGTAATAATCCCCAGATGATGTCGTCAATTTGTGACTCGATCTATTAGTATAATTTCTGCTAGAAGCCTAATCTATGGAACTATAACTCACAATAGTCTCGGTGGGCACTTCCATGCTGAACTGCTTGCTAACCAGTCGAGAAGAACGGCGAGAATTCGTGACATCCAATAGAATACTAGTTCGCGAAACTACGATTGCTGTGCGAGTCTGGTCTGCTGAAACGGGTCGACTAGTGTGTATATTCGAAGAGTCCGCTGAGAAAGGTTCAGTCGGAAGATACTCACAGGCGTCTTCATAGATGGACATACGCTTTGCGTTCGAGATGATCGAAGACCGTTTACTCGAGCGATCGTTCCACATTGCAAAGTCTGCCGCGTCGGTCTCAGCGTACTGAACTGATTTATCGTGTGTGGGGTCTAGATCAGGACATGCAGGAGAAACTGTCATCAGGGAATTGGGGCCACGGTCAGAGACGAGCGGCGGTTGGCTCGAAACGAGGATGTGAGAGGAATCAATGACAATAGTTGGCGTTTCTGGCGCGATGCCGAATGCAGATTTCTCTTCGGCAGTCAGTGATTCAGGGGCGGCGGCCGGCTCAGCTGCTATGGATAGCCGAAGAGGAGGATGAGAGGAGGCAGTTGTTACGATCTCTGCGGACGATCTCTTCAGTGGAGCTGGTTGCTCCAGCTGGTTCTGATCCGTTCTTCTCGAGAGGTCTTCGAGTGTGTATCTGGCTGAACCCAGAGAAGACAGCCGAGCATTGGTCGAAGTAGTAGTCTGGTTCGAATGGCCTTTCGATCTGGGAGTCGCCGTCCGAGCGAATGATTGACTAGATTTGGACGAGAACAGACACACAGAAAATATTGAAAACGGCGACGACAGCAGTTTTGGCAACCGGCTTTTGCGGGTGCGTGGTCGAGAGATTGCAGACATGTAGTTCAATTGGCAGGATTGTCATTCAACTTGCAATTAACATCTGAGGAGCAAGCGAGAGCGCGAACTGGATATTTTAGGACAACGTGAATGCAAGGAAATAAAACAAATGAAGTTGAACCAGAACAATTGTCACTGGCTAACGACTCAAAACAAACTAAAACAAACGAAACCCCAGGAAATCGATATCGAATCAAAATTCTGTCGGCTGTTCCTGAGTTGCGCCCTGGAATGCGGCGAGTGTTTTGGAGTTTCCGAAACGGTTCAAATGGGCAATATTGGGTCTGTCAGAGTGCCCCTTTGAACTCCGTTTGATTCGGAACGGACATTTGACTGAAATTGCACTAATGCTACGGCATAGCACGGCATAACACAGCACAGTAGAAGGACATAGCAAGCCGTATCAAGCGAATTTCAAACGATGGTCATCTAGAGCAGATGAAATACACCGGGAATCGTAGCCGTACAACATAATTCAGTTGGGAAGTCGCGTCGCGCGCGTTGATACTTTGCCGAGACGCGTCGAAAATATGATCGACACAACGGGCTAAGCGAACGCTGCAGGAATTTTCTTAGATAATGGAACCGCTGCTTCAGCAATCACATTCGCGTACTAATATCTAACTAAGTTGCTGGATTTCCTGTTACGGGACATATGCTTCTTTGTGCCGTTAACCGCAATCCCCGGGTCTTAAAGCGATATGACTCCTGTGTTCAGCTTTGGATTGAAGTCAAAAATTGCTGGCACATCTAGCATAGACAGAGGAAGAAGCAGCTCATTCCGCTCAGATTGTACTGTAGAATATTTCACAAGTGTTTCATGCTGCTCGAACACTGTTCGGCTGAACTTCGATATCATTGTACTTTAACAAAATCAAGACTAGCGTGCTTCATCGCATCGGATGCACTTCACCAAACGACTAATACAGCACTCGCTAGCTATTTTCTATCTTCACCTAACCAGTAATCCAGCAAATCGTAGGAAACAAATTTCGTTGAATAACTTTGATTACGTAAGTATGCTAGATACAACCTCATACAGACGCCTTATTTCTTACTCGAACTCCCAATTGAGTACCCAATTTTTTCAGTTTATCGGTCTTACATTAGGTATTTTCAGACACTGCACACAAAATCTCGGTTAGCCAACCATACCAGTTTTTCAGTAGCAAAATAGATCCTAAATCAGGTATTCTACGTGCTAGTTAATTCTGCCGTCTGTTTTTTCACGGCTTGCTAGTCGTGGTGTGCATGGTGTTTGCTACCTATTCGATCACAGCAATTTTTTTCCTGGTCCCAACCAAAAATACACATCGTTCGACTAGAACTGAACAAATATAACCGACAATGAAACGAAAAGCTGTCGTTGTCAAGACCAAGACGAATTCGGTTAAGGTGTGTTTGTGAATTGCTTTGATCTCCAATATCCGTCTTGTTTCGCGGTACTAATTGTCAACAGCCTGCAGTGTATAAGGAAACAGGCGCCAAATTATCAACCGGATCTGTTTCTAAAGATGTCGATATGATCGATGCTGATCTGTCTTCCGAGGAAGAAGATGAGGATGCCGATGCCGATGAACTGAACATAGCTGACCGGATTCATGCACTAGAGTCCGCTGGAAAGCCATCGTCAACGCAGGCGCCGAGCTTGCTGTCCGATCAGGCGAACGGCTCGCACAAATCGGGCTCGAAAACTGCTCAGGATAATTTAAAGCCTGTCCAGCCTACGGTTGGGTCGCTATCGACTGTTCTAACGCAAGCTCTGCGGACAAACGATTCGTCTTTGCTCGAATCGTGTCTGTCGATCACAGATCAAGAGGTGATTCGCACAACTATATATCGCCTGGACCCAACCTTGCCCAGTGTTCTTCTTGAAAGATTGGCTGAGCGGATAGCAAAGACTCCTACCCGAGCGTCTCAACTGGCAGTTTGGATACGCTGGATTATGGTTGTTCACGGCGGATTTTTGGTGACGCAACCGAATTTGGTTAGTACTCTGTCGGCTTTGCATGCGACTCTTGCGCGCCATGCTGGTTCACTGAATCGGCTGTTGGCTTTGCAGGGACGGTTAGACATGTTAAACTCCCAGCTGGAATTGCGGAAGGAGACTGCAGCGTTAAAACTGGACGACGATGATGACGTCGACTCGGATGTTGAATACGTTGAAGGCGATGGCGAAAAGGAGGTTGTCATTGATGATTCAGGCTATATTATTGGCGAGCAAAGCGATAGTGGTGGCGATGAAGATGAAGAATTTGAGGAGGAAAATGAAGACAGCGATAATGAGGAAGTTGAGACTGATGAAGAGGACGCATCGGAGGCGCTGGACGAAAGTAATGATAGTGCTGATGGTGAAGAAGAGGAGGAGAGTGGGGATGATAATGAGGTAGATGACGACGATGACGACGATGACGACGATGATGAAGATGACGATGACGACGAATAATTTTATACAGTCATACCTGCCGACATCAGTCATACGTGCCAGCTCATATCTCGAATGTCTAAGTCCTTGTTGGTCAAAAGTTACGGATCACTATTCATGTTTTGGGTAAAAGGTAGAATTTGTTTTTAAAAATCTTTTGTAGCATATTGTACAGATATCTTAATTCATTACACTTATATTATACAAGCAATTGTTATAATCCCTGTTCGCTTCTCGCCAGTAGAGCCGCCTCATTTTGCTGCTCCACCACGTCCTTTTCCAGATCCCGTAAATCACATTCAATCTCATCATTCGCACGAAGCCACTGATTTTTGCCAAAAAGCATTAACAAATCCAGATTTTCCTTCCGAATCTGTGTGTATGCCAGTGCAACATATGCCTTTCGGACCACTTCTTGCTGCTCGAGAGGGTCTGAGGCGTCAAAATCAATACTCACATATCTGTCGATATCAATTCCTTGCAGCGACTCTCCATTCTCAAGCTTGTTCATCGCATCTACCATTAACGGCGAAAATGATGACTGCTTGTATGATGGAACCAGGGGATGAACCGTAGTTGGCGGATGTCGTGCGAGATCTTCAAGAATCTCTTGCTCAATCTGTGCCCTCAAACCTGGCGGAGGTTCCTGAGCGATGTGCAGTTCTGCCACGTTAGGTAATGGCGAGCATTGTATGCTGTCCCTACTTACCATGTAATCTACTATCCCATTGTGATTTCGCAGCCATTGTCTCGATTTTAAATCTCTTGAGCACTCCAGCTGACAAGCAAACTTCCAAACAAATGAAACGAACTTTCGCCGCTGGGCGGAACAACTTTACTCCCAGTGGGAAATCTCTTCACAAAACCTCGTCAATTTTTTGATGTGTTCAATTTTTCTGTCTGAATTTGCTGTCGATCGAACAATTCAATTCCATAATTTAATTGACTTAATCCAAGAGACCAAATTAGAATATTGTGCACTATCATGGTTAAGATCAATGAAGTGAAGCCTGGAATTGGCGGCCGCGATACTCGGACAGCTACCCACACACACATCAAAGGACTTGGACTTGACGAACGCGGTCTTGCGACACGGACTGATGCCGGGAGTGGTGGATTCATCGGACAAACGAACGCTCGAGAAGCATGTGGAATTATTGTTGATATGATCAAGGCAAAGAAGATGTCTGGTCGAGCGATCTTGCTCGCTGGCGGGCCCGGAACTGGTAAAACAGCGCTTGCACTTGCAATCTCGCAGGAACTAGGTCCGAAAGTACCATTTTGCCCCATCACTGGATCCGAGATCTTCTCAACAGAAGTCAATAAGACGGAGGCACTTATGGAGAATTTTAGACGTGCAATCGGACTCCGTGTCAAGGAAACAAAGGAGGTTTATGAAGGCGAGGTCACTGAACTGACCCCCGAGGAAGCTGAAAACCCACTAGGGGGGTACGGCAAGACAATCAGCCACGTCGTAGTAGGATTGAAATCATTTAAAGGAACCAAGCAATTGCGATTGGACCCTAGTATTTACGAAAGCATACAAAAAGAACGCGTCACTGTCGGTGACATTATCTATATTGAAGCTAACACAGGGGCCGTGAAGGTGTGTATAATCGTGGTTCAATATTTCTGTTTCTTATTGACAAATCTAGCGGGTCGGCCGTTCCGATGCGTATGCAACCGAGTTTGATCTTGAAGCAGAGGAATATGTTCCGCTACCAAAAGGCGACGTGCACAAGAAAAAGGAAGTTGTTCAGGATGTGACACTGCATGACCTCGACATTGCGAACGCGCGACCGCAAGGAGGCCAAGACATCATGTCGATGATGGGGCAACTAATGAAGCCCAAGAAGACGGAAATCACAGATAAGTTGCGACAAGAAATCAACAAGGTTGTCAACAAATATATCGACCAGGGGGTAGCAGAGCTGATCCCCGGCGTATTATTCATCGATGAGGTTCATATGCTCGATATCGAGTGTTTCACCTACCTCAACCGCGCGCTCGAGTCATCTTTGTCCCCAATTGTCGTTCTTGCCTCGAACAGGGGCATGGCCACTATCCGCGGTACAGAAGACATTGTTGCTCCACACGGTGTTCCTCCAGATCTCGTTGATCGTCTGCTCATTGTCCGCACTCTTCCCTACAACCGCGACGAAATTCGCCAGATCGTCGCCAAACGCGCTTCCACAGAAAGTCTGGCCGTTGCTGAGGAGGCACTGGATGAACTAGCAAACCAAGGCGTCTCCACTTCTCTACGTTATGCCCTTCAACTATTGGCTCCTGCAGGCATCCTCGCCCGCGCTGCTTCTCGTGTTGAAATATCCACCAACGACGTCCAAGAAGCCGAGGAATTATTCATTGATGCTAAACGAAGTACAGCTATCGTCCAATCATCAAATGGCTCTTATCTTCCTTGATTTAATTTTCTACTTCTGCTTACCTTGTTTCTACTGTGATGCTCAATTGTATACTATCCCAAATCCAAATATAGATATATCTGTAATTTGATTTCGCACGTTTTCCCACGTTGTTACTGAAATTTTAATATAAATACAATTTATTCCATGATAGAAATCACCTATTTAAGATCCTCCCCCACCGTCACGCAATAAAATGTCTAAAACCCACTCACCCTCCCACTGATCTAAAGCGGTTCAGCAGAGAAAACTGATGAGTCAACAACAAAATTCAGCTTCACATCTTGCTATACAACAAACGAAATCAAAACTAAAATCAGACTAAACAAAAGCAAAAATGAGTTGAAATAAAACCAAAACAGAACACGCGACAGAATTGCAAGATCAAATAAATGAAAAAAGACCCAAGATCAAGGAAAAATGAAATGAAATGAAATGAAAGCAACCGCAAAACACCAATATTATACTAATCTCTAACCGCCCAATTGGTCGTAGCCAAAGATTCCAAAAGATATGGAAAGAACCTATGAAAAACTAAACAGCCTCTTCCCCAGTTGGAGGTACCGCTGTCGGATCAGGACTGGTCGACTCGGGACCACGCAAAATTACTTGTTCCATTTTCCGAACACGGTAGAATGAAATGGCAGACGAAATGAATAGCCACATACCAATAGCAATGAGAATTGAAGATAATATAGAAGGCTCGCTTGCAGTAGGATCTTGATAGTCTGGACTCGTGCTGTTTGTAGTTGTCTCAAAGTTGTAAGAATTCGGATCCACGGAAGCTGCTGCGGCAACTGTATCGGCATCTGCAGTAACTCCACTCCCTGTGTTTCCACTATCAGACGATCCGTCTCGCATATACAGACCGTACTGAAACAGTGTAATGCCCAGTCCAGCACGAGAACCGTTCTTTGCAGCATGCGTAGTGTGGAGTAGATATGTGAGCAAGAAACCTACAAGCTGGAAAGACATCGATATCAACATATTCCAGATGAAATTAAACAAACTACCCACAGGCAATCCATCAATAAACACCTCGTCCGATGCCATACCAGGCGCGATGATGGTGGTTTCCCAGTATGGAGGTGTAGCGTCAGCAGCAGCTTCTTCATATGAAGGCGGCCGCTCCTCAGTAGCTTTAGCTTCGCCGTCGTCAGTCTTAGCAACAATGTTCGCAAAAACTCCATCGTTGCCACTACCGAGCATAGCATGAGGGACTGAAGAAGCCGAAGAAGCCGAAGAAGTAACAGGAGCATTGGAACCTGCAACTAACGATTCAGAAACAGATGTGGTAGATGAGGCCGATGAGGCCGATGAAGAAGCAGCGCCTTGTTCGGAAGTAGAGGGAGCAGAACTATTCACTACAGGCAGTGACTCTACTGGTTCGGTGACAATCTTAGCAGAAACAGCATGTGATAAAAGATGCTGGTCACTACCATCAGCAACTGAGGCTGAATGCCGACTGCTGGCGGCAACAGCGGGAGCTGCAGGTCGCCTCGTGTAGTAATAGTCTTCCGAGTCCGTCATGTCATTTTCATCGTCGTCGGGTACGTCGAAAGAACGAGCTAGAGGGTCATCAGGCTGGATGGGAATATATGAAGCTGTTGAGCGGAATGAAGGTGGAGGAGACATGGGAACATGACCGGATGGCATGGCACCAGCAGGATCTTCGAGGTGAGGAGAATCGGAGGAGGACGGTCTGGGCGCGGAAGAAGACGATCCCACAGAAACGATGGATGCAGAAGTAGAAGTACGAGAGAGAGTAGCAGGACCGGCAGGATTGCGCGGGAGCTGGAAACAGGAAGTTAGCGATGATTTCGCAGAGAAGTAGATATGACCGAGGTCAGTCAGCCAGACACAAATAGCCTACGTACCCTTGAATACTTGCGACCCAATCGGGCCATTTTCTATGTATAATGAGAGATAAGCAGAAACTGTTCCAAGAAAGAAAATAAACAATCCAAACTCGTGTTTGGAGCGATTGCAGAACAGTATCAAAAAAAGTTAGAAGTCGAGGTGGAAATTGCTCTTTTCAAGCACCTGTAGAATGGTGACGACGATTGATAATTGACGATGGGCTTTGCTGGTGGCAACCTGACACTCTCCTTCCCCCACTGTACGCGCCGGCACGGTCGCAGGTTCTGGAACAGATCATCACGTGTGTAATATCACATGACTTGACTAGGCCATCCTAAGACTTCCTCTGGAAGTTTGAAAGATATTTTCAGAAAGGACGTCTAGAAGAAGGAGCTAAAACCAAAATGGGGGTGTTTCCGAAACAAAGTCGTATCAAGCACCAGATGGCCCAGATGGTCAAATTATCGACTGGTCCTGCTGCGGTGAAGGTCGAGCCCACGATCCAGAAGGTAAAGCTGGTTTTTGGAGAGCAGGCCGATCATCCTACGCAGACCGGATTAAAGTGAGTGCGATGAGTGAACATAGCGGACAGTAAGAGCATGTGGCAATTGACAGATTTTTAGACAATTTTGGCATGAGTACTTACCGACCATCAAATTTCACAACATCGACCTCACCATCAAGGTCAACGACAAGCCGAACCCGCGACAGAGAAAGAAAGCAGAGGGCGCTGCGATGCTGTATATCAAGACAGGTAGGTTTTTTTTTATCGTGTAATTGGTCACGAATGGGTGGAATTACAAACGAAATAATTTTGATTAATTGTACACAACTAAAAATCTAGTTGACCACAAATTTCGCAAGGCCGATGTCAGAGATCAATCCCCCGAACAGATTCTCCAAACCTTTATTGAGCTATCGAAAGCCCAGAGCGTGGATATTACTGAAAGTCCAGTCAAATGGTCACCATAAACTTCATTCTGACTCAATTCTTGTATATAAGCTTTATCATGTATTCTACCAATATCAATCTAATCAATCTTTATCCGCTCAAATGCATATCGTCGACATACTGATGCAGATTACTAATATATCGGTCTTTGATGCTCTCCGTTCTGCCTGCTGCAATCTTCAGAATCATTTCGTTCAGCTCAGATCTGCCCAAGATATCCACATGATCTGCGGTTTTAGCGCCGCCTCGAACATCAAACCGCTCTGGCTCATGCAGCATTTCCACAATTGTCACGTTAATACCAGCAGGATTGAATATGCTATTTTTCTTTTTCCATTCATGGCACATTGTGTGGGTCAATAATGAAACCGTGCCATCTCCTTCGCCCATAATTACCGAGTTCTCAAAACCTGGTGCAATAGTGACGTTCAGTTTGGCGTAGTCCTTATTTTTCTCCTCCTGGTACACGTACGCACGCTCGGTCTCCTTGCCAATACCATATAGACAAAATATTTTCATATCTGGAGCGTAGGGCAATGGTGCTTCCAGGGGATTCGTCCATTTTCTGTAATCAGTCTCACTCGCCAACAGTTCCTGTTTTGTGCGAGCAATCCCATAGCTGTAATTCTCCTCCACTCGAGCCTTGAACCAGTCCGGCGCTTGGCTGTACAGAAACTCAATACTGTCGCCTACAGACAAGTTCTTTGACGACAAAGCAGATATAGTTTGTTTGAACTGAATGAACTTTCCGTAAGTTGTATTAATGCTTGCAGTATCATCTGGAGCCTTACTCAAATCTCCCCAAACCGCTTCCGCTCCCTTTGGCAACATACTAGCAATACCAGGAAGAGTTCGCAGAAAATACGCCCGTTCGGCCCTAGAGAAAAACTTCTCCAGGCCATAAACCGCAAGAGCATTGAGCTGAACCGTATCTCGCATCTCACCACTAAGTAGTGCTACTATGGCCTTTGGTGTACCCAAACTAGAGCCTGAAATATCTACAAAGGCTTCCACGTAATCGTTGACCCAGTTCTTACCACCATTTCCATATAGCGGACCTTCTGCCTCGACCCATTTCACAAAAAAAAACATTACCTGAGAACCCATGCTGTGACTAGTGAGAACAGTTTTATGGCCATATTTCTTTTTGTTTAATTCAATTAAAAGTTTGAGCTTGGAAAAGTATCCGTCGCGCCGTTCGAGATCAAAGAAGGACAGTCGCCAGTCATAAGCAGCAGAATACATCATGTTGGGGTCATAGGACAATGCAGCAAGATTTTCCAGAATTTTATTCCAGATCCAATAACCAGTGATAAAATAATCAGCTAAGACATTGTTAGATCTAGGAGCGTGTACTGTGCTTGTGCGATTTTGATTTGGTCTACATACCAGCTTCGAGACCTTCGGCGGCCCTTATCTTATATCCCGGAGGATCTAGACCGGTTTCGGTGTCCAAAGTGATGTGTTTCTATTCTGTTAAAAGAGGAAAATTAGTTCCGAATAATATAAAACATACCAGCCAACACTCTTTATCCAACAACATAGCGCGAATCATATTCCAGCTGCCCTACAGACAAAATGTGTCAGCACGCAACTAATATAAATACAAGGAAATCCGGATACCCATAATCGTTTTCGAAAGTACGTCTGACAGGAACACTCTTCGGTGTCCATGACAGACCAGGACTCGAGTCCGGTGGATATTACTCCCGGGATCATGATGACGGGGAATTTCGCTCTATAACCTTCAGCAAACAAGGCACTTCCGACAGCAAATGCGTTTGTGGAGTCAAGATGGCTTTGCTCATTCTTGGAAATATCTGTAGCATCTTTGAGAATACTAATAGGGAGGCGACCTTTGAAATCCTCCATGAAATCAGCAAACGAGTCGAGATTGACATCGGGCAGTGAGTCCAAGGAGACTAGTTCCTGGTTTGCAGCGAAGTACCATGCAGACACAATTCCAAGCAGCGCGCCTATGAAAAACACGAATTTTTGCGACAGGGGTAGGGTCTTCCGAAACCATTTCTTATTAGATTTCCGGTGATGTTTCTGATCAATTTGATCGGTAGCGTCTAGCAGATCAGACTTGTCGGCCGCTGGTTCGTCTGTCACAGCGGTGACATCGACTGCTTTAGCGACCACTGGCGAACTAGTGTCTACTGAGTTCTTTTTTGAGTCCTTGCGTTTTCTGACCGCCATTCCCCTAAATTCTACCTGAAATCCGAGTTAATCGAAGTGAAATTTTTTTGAGATCTGTTCGATCTAATACAAATATACCTGAATATATTTCGTAGACTAGAACCATCCCCTTGGAAAAGTTAACAGTCCCAAGGTGCGCCAGGGACGGGGTAACAGGCTTGTAGATTAAGATCACCGCACACTAGCTCGAAAGAAATTCAACAGCTCATAGAGCGTTTCAACAAGAGCATAAAATCGAATTTTTTTTTCGAAAGCCACTTTTTTAGAAGTCCGACGCGCTAGTACTCCGCTTTCGTGATATCGAAAACGAGAAACTCTCGCGACATCAGCTGGCTGTGTCTGGTGGCGGCTTAGTGCTTGATCATGCTACGACTTCAGTCGACTATTTCTTCATGGAGAGAATATCTCTCTCCGGTGAGCCATATCTCCAATTTCAAACAGACTGGCGAGATCACTCCTGAGGAATTTGTTCTTGCTGGTGATTATCTCGTTTATAAGTTTCCTACCTGGGCCTGGTACGTTATTGGCAGCTTTTCTGTGAGCTCGTCACAGCTTCTCTTGTTCTTTAAACTAATGCTGATATAGGTCTTCTGCAGCACCCTCCAAACAGAGAGATTTCCTTCCCCCGGACAAGCAATTTCTCGTTACTAAGCACGTTGCCTGTCATGTTCGTGCGCAAGCATCTTCAGGGGCCTATCAGCCTGCCGCAGGTTCGGCAAGACCTGACGAGTCGGAAGAAGAAGTTGAGAACGGCTGGACTATCTCGTTTACGTCTTCTGCAGCAACTGCTCAGACAGCACCCATTTCTAGCAGCTCGGGAACGTCACCCTCCGCAGACGGAAGTCCGGCGGCAGTTGCCGATGAGGATGAGGATTTGATCCTTGATATTGACGACATGGACGATGAGCTTGCTGACTCTGGTTATCTCGCCAATCCCACAACCGAAAGTGGAAATTCCGCGACCAGTCTTCCAGATCGTTCTTACAATCTTTACATCACCTACTCCACTTCATATCGAGTGCCGAAAATGTATCTTTCCGGATTCAACGCTTCAGGGTCTCCACTCACCCCGCAAGAAATGTTTGAGGATATCGTTTCTGAGTACAAGGACAAGACGGTGACTATCGAGGCTTCGCCCTTTTTGGACAACATCACCATGGTATCCATTCATCCCTGTCGACATGCGAGTGTTATGAAGATGCTATTTTTCCGAGCCGAAGAACGACAACGACGACTATTGAGCCAGGGTAATGCTAAACCAGTTACAGATGTTGACGATCTCCTGCATGGAGTCGAAGGACTTGGTTTGGTTTCAGACGAGTGGGAAAGCATAACGACGGAGAACTTAGAGAAAGACAGTGAGGAGCAAGATGCGATACGAGTTGACCAATATTTGGTTATATTTTTGAAGTTCATTTCAAGCGTAACGCCTGGGATCGAGCACGATAACACAATGACCGCCTTATGACATGAATGTTAGTAGGGAGACTGTTGGGCGAATGGCGTTTGCAATGATTAAATCGCATGGGCACGGTATCGAACTAGGATTGATTGATATTGGACGGAGGAGTTTATTATAATTGTACTCTATGTTTTTGTTTTGATTCGATTTCATAGTTTATAGTCTACTATGTAACTAATTCTATAGAGATATTCCCTCCACCTCAATAGTATTATATTTTGACGAACTATAAAAGTCACTTGTAGTGACTCAGATCTGTTAAGGGTACATATGCAACTCCATATTTGCGGTCTTTAGTGACATTGCCCTGATCGTCTTTTATAACCTCGTAGACATATTGATTGCCCGCTGATCCAGATGGTATGAACATTTTGCCTGGAGCTTTCAGCTGGCTGATGAGTGCTTCAGGGATATGTTCTGGAGCGGCGCCGACGCTAGAAGATTAATTCACTTAGAGTAGCTTAATGATCTAAGACTACTTACTGTATTGCATCGAATAATTCTCCAGGATACCCCAGTCTGCCATCGGTATCTGCGAACACAACGAGACCATCATTTACATACGCCTCTCCAAGCGGAATTTCTGAGAGTTTAAAAGATTTTACAGATTGATTAAGTAACTCGGGGATGTGCTCAATAGCGACTACTTTGCCGCCCGGCATGACGAGTTTACACATGATAGACACCAAATATCCCGATCCTGATCCCACATCCATGACAGACGCACCGGGGTATAAATATGGGGCCAATGATTCGATCGCTGCGGCATGCATGTGCGGAGCCGAAATCGTAGCATTATATCCTAGATACTGAGGTTGATCTGCGTACGGATCTTCAATTGCAGGTATGAACAGGGCACGATCCGTAGTCTTGAACGCCGAGATGACCCGATCTGTTTGAAGTAGTTTGTTTTTCACTAGATTGGCGACCAGACTGTCATTGGAAACCCCGCTGCTTCTCCAGGCCATTTTATTTGCTTGTTATATTCTCGCAGAAGTCTCAGTAGTTTGCACGTCAAGCGATAGCTTGTTTGGGTGAACTGGGAGTATGAAATATCTGGGAAAATCCACAATCACAATTCTAGGAGAAACCAAATCTCAATCTACCATTCATACCATTTTACAATTCTAAGATCTGGCCAGAAAATTTTGATTAATTTTAGAATAAAGCAAAAAACTTGCACCAACATAAAGACATCAATGAAAATAACGTGATAGTATGATCGAGGAGGATCCTGCATATATGAACCTGAGGAGTGTGCGATAAGAGTATGACGGAAATATGGAATTAAGCTGAGAAGATGAGGAATGAAAGCAATTGTAAGCCATTGACTCACTGTACCGGCAGATTTCAATAAATTTTATGGTACATGTTAGCAATGACTCCAGGATCAGTTTCCAGATCTGAAATATCGGCCAATGCTGTAGATTGTCTTAGCTATCTGTGACGGTAAGTGACGTGAATGCAACCTAAGCTTAGTTTCGGTTGTAAGTTGAGGGGAAATAGAACCCCTGAATGAATAGAAGTGCGATCTTGTTAATGGCCATTATGAGTATGATTTAATTATAAACTGAACCAGAGGTAGAAGCTTAAACTTGAAGAGAAGGCTGAAGATAATTGATGCACTGTAAGCTATAGGAGTAGTCGATATTGGATTCTAATGTTTTAGAATCTAATGTGTTATGGCGTACAAAAAGGAACAAGGTGGTTTCATTAGGCATTTATATTCCTCAGTGATTGACTACAACATTACAGAGGGGTTGAGAGTTTGCGCTGCTTCTGAGTATTTCATGATCAAGGCCTCACCAGCCAGTCCGACGCTTCAGCACTGGCATGTTTTCGGTCCCTGACTAACAGCTCGGTGGCAATAACTGAAATTACGGACGTTTGAAGTAACCAAAAAAGAATCTAAACTAGCTTTGAATAATCGAATGTAACACATGTAGATCGATATTTGTTCCAAATGGCTGCAGTATTTGCAATCGATTTGAGACAAACAATATGGCAACGATCACATGGAGACCACATGGAACAGCTTTCTTTGCCACCACCATTGGATGGAATACCTAAATTTTCCCGAGTTGTGGAAACTATTGACCTCAACTCGAGATGTCGATTGCTTGAGAGCAGTTTCTCAGACAACTTGTTTTAGTACAAAATTCAGATTCCTCTGCATCAGCGAACCAGCCATGTTATAGAACGCCATGAAGTCATTAATATCATTGTTAAATCCACATCGATTCGATAGAACTCGTCTCATTTCTGAAAAGCCGAAACAACGGCAAATCGGTCCTTCTGTGAACCAAAGCCTCAATTCAGCTTTTAATTAGTTCTTGGGGTTAAACAATCTCATGACAACCTAATCCTACTTATATAGTCGGCTGGAATAAACTGTCTTTTGCCGCCCAGATTGCCTCCCGCTGTCTGCTGGTCGCTATGGTTGCTATGCAGAGACTGCAGTTTACAAATATCCAGATTAGGAAATATTCACGAGCACGAGCCACACCGGATCATAATACGCGTTCCCAATCCAAACAAAACGAAGTCACATAAGCCAAACTGCAGCCTAATGGACCTGAGGAATTGCTTGTCTCTGTTTCTGTTGCATTATCCGTCGTTTGATCTGCTGTGCTGAATAGTTTCAACTTGCTGTATTTCAATCATGACATCTGCTCCTTTTGTCTTAGAATGCCAGCCTGCTGTGCGATCACTCAGACTGCTAGATTCGTCTAATTCACCTTCTACTTCTCGTCTCATCGACGCAATTGCTCTCAAAGTTTCGAAAGCGCGTCGAATCATCATTGTTACAGGAGCTGGGATTTCATGTAACGCTGGAATTCCTGTAAGCTTTTTCCGATTCGAAGTTTCTCTTCCCCTATGCTAAAAATTGACCTATCCAGGATTTTAGGTCCGAAAATGGACTCTACAATATGGTTAAGAAGGAATATCCAGACGCTGTAGTTAAGGGTAAAGATCTCTTTGATTCCGTGCTATTTTCCGATCCTTTATCAGCGTCAGTATTTTGCACTTTCATGGCACGTCTGCGAGCTTGCATTTTAGAGGCTCACTCAACTTCTGTTCACAAGTTTATCAAATTGCTGCACGATAAGAGGAAGCTTTTGCGTTGCTACACGCAAAATATAGATGGTCTTGAGAGCCAAGAAGATTTGAGTATCGGAGTAGAAGGCAAGCGCGCCAGCGTTGTTCAACTGCACGGTGATATTCATATACTCAAATGTACTTTGTGCAATCAGAAGTTTGAGTGGACAGAAGAAGATAGCCAACTACTGGAAGATGGGCTTTTTCCTGAGTGTCCTAAGTGTTTTAAGAACGCAGAGGTGAGAGCGAGTTTAGGCAAGCGGAGTCCTAGTATTGGTGGATTGAGACCAAATATCGTGCTATACGGAGAAGAGCATCCTGATGGAGATGTCATTGGTCGGTCGATCACAGCAGACATTAAGGCCAAGCCAGACATGCTTATAATTGCAGGAACATCATTAAAAGTAATGGGAATCAAAAAACTTGTTAGATGTGCTGCCAAATCAGTTCATGAAGCTGGAGGAGTGGTCGTATATATTAATCAGTCTCCGGTCACCGCTACGGCTTGGAATGGAGTAATCGACTATCATATTGAAGCAGACTGCGACGCTTGGGTTGAAGATTTGAGGACCCGCAATAGCAAATTATTTTTAAGACAGACAAAAGTCGATGTTTCTTCCGACAGTAACTCAAAAATGAGCAAACCAAGCAGCAATATCGGAGGGCCCTACACACCGAAGAAGCCAAAACGGAAATATGATGTTGACTCTGTTGTACTGAAGGACATATCTAAATCATGCGGAGGCGTGCGGACGTCAGAAAGGAGCGGCCTCTCAACTCCTAAGCGACAGAAAATTACGGAAACCGTTAAGGAGTTTGCGAAGCCAAAATTGTCGCATGCATTAGTAGCAACAAACCTGGAAAGTTGCACGCGGCCATCGCCAGTGACTGAGATTATTGTAGCACAATTATAATTATTTTTAGAGTGGTTCCTTTACAACGGCGTTTGACTATTAATATCTCTGAATATATTTTAATATTTACCAAAGTTAGAACAGCGTACAAAAGAATTCACAATCAGAAGTACCATGGCTACATAGTTAGAACCTAGTGACGGAATCAAACTAATAATCTGAGCCGATGTTTCCCTGGCGAGAGCCTAACTTGGAGCTTGCTTGGTCTGCTGCCTGGTTCAAGGTATCGCGGACCTCGGAGCCCATGCCCGAAGACTGGGTTTGCATCGATCGGGGATTCTGGGTCGAGCCTGACTGCTTTAAGTCAGAGCCCTGGTTCGACGAACGGTAGAAACCTTCATTGTCATCTGCATTCTGAGAACCGAAAGCTTGTCCACGAGAAGACATCTGGTTACTGGCACGATCGCCACCGGAAGCAGCGTAGCTGTTCCCGTTAAGGCCACTGCGCTCGGATGATCCTGTAGAAGTAGTCTGAGTTCCGAACTGAGACTTGCCCGTCTGCTGAGAATCCTGGAAACCTTGCTGCTGCTGGCCGTACTGCTGATCCTGTTGGCCTCTCTGGCCTTGTTGGCGACCCTGTTGACGACCCTGTTGAGATTGCATGCCTTGCGCAGCGCCGGAATCGTCCAAGCCTGACATGTCGTCTCCAGAACCATAGGATTGTCCGGATCGAGTCGAGCGAGGCTCCTCTTGGCCGTCGTTATGGCCGGTCAATTTGGATTTGAACTCTTGAAACTTGGAACCCATTGTTGATATACTATCACTGATATTTAAAACTGATCGGCTAGAAGGATAGCGTATAGAGTAGATATCTACAAATAAAACCTGAACTTACAGAGCAGTGACTGCGCTTTTATATTCGTAAATCTACAGGATTTGTCAATCACATATCCTCTTGTGTGGTTAAGAACCCAATTACAAGCAACGGCAGATCTAGAGAACAGTGATACACGTGCGACTGAGTTAAGAGGCCAGCTATTGCGTCTGCATATCTGTAAATGAAAGGAAGACAGATTTAGAAGAACACATGCTTATGATGCGTCATCTTGTGATAACCGTTCATTCATATGACCGGACGATTTGATCTCACTCAAGACGGTCCAGAAAAGAAACGTGAATTGTCCTCGAATCGCATATCCAATCGCCATTCACTCCATAATTCTCCATACAAATTCAGTTTAGAAACAACCTAGTTTGCTTCAACTTCGGATTGCATCTGGGAGAATTCTATATTGAATGTGATTAGGGCGCGGGTATTACAAGAACAATTTTGTTAATAGGAGTGAGATATTTCAGTTTAAACGTCATAAACCTCATCTGCTCCGGTGAGCATTCCTAGTTGGAGTGACGTTTCGATTTAGCAGCAAAACACGAGATATTTTGTCCGGGCCAGCTCAGTTCAGATGAGTTCAGCTCAATTGAGTTCAGTCCGTGCCCAGCCTACATTCAAATCCACATGGACAAATGCAATTTCACAGCACTATTTTTACCCGATTCTCTCTCCCGTAGATCGATATTACCGATTTATATCACATATCGGTCCTGTGCTGTTCGAGTAAGCGCAACGTAATGCAAAAGTCACCGCGGATGATGAACAGTGGTGAAATACAAAGTCTGTGCCATGCCTGCAGGGTTAGGCTAGTTGTAGAGCGTGCAATTACTCTACAAAGTAACTGACTATGATCTAATCACTTCCTTTGATTCTATGTATCCAATCACAGAACGAATAAGGTGATTTGTTGCGCTTTAGTCTTGGGCTGGAATGTTGAAGAATGGGAGATATCGTAACGTCTGGAGACGGAGAGCTGTTGGAGATCAGTAATGGCTCGACAGCGCATACGTCAAAGGAAGACGCGTCGGGCCCGAGGAACGTGAACACAGTAGTGTTTGGCCAGGAATATGAGTTTGAAGCCTGGTATGGCTGCTCTTACTATAGCAATCTTGACAACGCTCGCAAAAAAGCGTCTACACCAGGCCCGATCATTGACAAATTGTACGTTTGCAACAGATGTTTCAAGTACACTCTTGATGGCTCCCTGATGGGCCAGCACTTGGTAAGCAGACCATTTATCCTCCTGTTCATCCTCCTGATTCGAGTTCGAGTTCCTGACTTGTTTCCAGCTTCTGTGCGCTGCATCTTTTAGTCCAAAGGGAAGGCTAGTTTACCAGTATAACCAGTTTTCAATTCGCGAAGTTGACGGTGCGAAAGACAAAGTGTGTTTTAATCCTGAATTTTATGTCCAGTTTGATACTAATCCTGATACTATCCAGCTCTATTGCCAATTATTATGTCTATTTTCGAAACTATTCCTAGATACGAAATCCGTCTGCTTTGCGGTTGACAGATTCACCTTTTACGTCCTTATCCACCATAGCTCTGCGAAGAGCGAACAAGCAGTGGGATTTTTTTCAAAGGAAAAGCTCTCCTGGGATCAAAATAATCTTGCCTGTGTAGCCGTGTTTCCTCCTTTTCAAGGACAGGGACTTGGCCAAATCCTCATTGAATTTTCCTATGAATTGTCCATCATTGATGGTGTTCTTGGATCTCCTGAACGACCTCTATCTAAGTCGGGCAAGAGGAGCTACCTGCTGTTCTGGCGCTCGTCGATCGCTCGAGCCTTATCTAGAATCGATTGTCAAAGTGGAGTCTCGATTGATGATCTATCTCACGCCACGGGAATCAGACAGGATGATATTGTGGAGGCCCTGGTCAGCTTGAAGGCTCTTCATAAAGGAGATAATAGCTTATGGTCTATTGATAAAGCGGTTATAATTGCTTGGGCAGCAGAAAATAAGATCAACCTCAATAGACCAAGTCTGATTGACGTAAACTACATCAGTCTATGATGCAAAATTTCGAACTACATATTATCATAGTGCAAAATACCACACCACAGCAATTTATTTGTACCATAAATCATACTTTGCATATTTCATTGTATAACTAGGAAAAGCATATTTGTAAGCTTGTATTAAAACGAATTCTGTTTAAGCATCACTATGCATTAATGATGCTCAACAGCCATTTTCTCACCATAATCCAAACCTCGTGCGCCTCTAATATATACATAATCACGTTGTAACTCAACATTTCACTTCCGCAGAGTACCACTCCATCAGCAGCATCGCTATCCTCTCAAACGGACAGATGAATTTAACCGAGGCTTCTTGCTGAAATCATACACCGCAAAAACACATACATATCCCAAGCCATCTTCATATAATGAACAGTCCCGAAAATAATCTATGATTTTGTCTGCCGAATTGGGTAACGAGAACCACAACACGAATGGTGTGATGATCATACTCAACATCTCTTGAAAAGCCAGCACAATCTTGAGACTGTAATACTGTGTGAACTCCTTCATGACTTCTTCTGTATGAAGCTTGCCATTCCATTCTTGCGGTAAATAATGTGTGAATTCCGCGACATATCGCAGATTTGCTTCTGGATCATATACTAACCTTTCATCTTGAATCATTCCTCGTGCTGCGGCAAGAATCGTTCCAAATACACCGATGTAAAACAGTACATTACGATCATTTGAGATTTCGAATCCAAGAAATACATCAGGATCGATGATTGACGCGATCGCCAAAACCGCCGCAAAAGCACCCGCAACAATAACCACAAATCGCAGGATCTGATTAATCATCTCCTTTGGAAACTGGTTCACGTATTCCGTGGCAGGATAACAACTCAGATCCATACGCCGACGAAATGAATGGTAAAGTTCATTATATTCTCGAAATTTCCACTCTGCAGCACTGCTATACTGCCTAGCTCCGACAGAGCTCGGATTCTTATGATATTCATCAAAATATTGGAAAAAATACAGTAAACTCAAATAAACCATCAGAAACGGTGCAAATACCAAATTGATTGCGCCAGCAATCATAAATCGTCGTCGAAGACCCTCTGCAAGCTCCTTTCGCTTATCATATTTCAGAATCACAGAATTTATCTGCCCTTGTGAGTTGAATACATACTCCATCACACAAATATCAATGTTGAACTTTAAGCTTCGCGTGAGCCATTTGTATTTTCGGCAAAATGGGAACGGGATACTAAAATCCAATACATCCTTGTTGATCATGCCGATGAAATAATTGTCTCTTCGCATGATCCGATGTGAAATGTCTCTTTCTTCCATTCGTTGCTTGGACAAATGACCTAGATATTTGCGATTTGCCTGATTCGATGTCAGCGGATTGTCATCCCTAAGGAGCATTATTCGATGTGCTATCTCATCCCAGGAGACGGTCTGAATATCACTGTTGTTGACTCCAAGAAGATAGAGATAGAAATCACGGATATGGAATAGCCAAGGAATACCTAGGAGTACATTGGCCAACCGAATGAACCACACGAAAGTTAAAACCCACAGACAAAATTTTGAAAATCCCCCAAGTCTGACATCAGTTAGAATCAATTTGACGATTAAAATAATCAACATATACACACCTGGTCATACAATGAGGAACCTCAACCTCCTTAAGAGTATGACTGACACGGATACTCGAATAATCAATACATGATGTAAGATAAATAGTGAATCCAACGACGAAAGCAAACGTAGCGAGATTGATAAACTGCTTGAGCAAGATATTATAAACTCCCTTTCCCGTATAGTACTCGTAAACTTGCGACAGAAACACATCTAAATTTCCCACATTTGCCCAGCGCCAAATAGCCAAATCTCGCGCATCATTGTGTCCAGACATTTCATAGCGTGGAACACTAACATTCTCCGAACCCTCTCCTGAAGTGCTCTGAGCTAGTAGAGAGTCAACCTCAGGCGGAGGTGGTAAATTTAAATTTAAAGTCTCTCGAAGGCCTTGAAGACCCGCCGTGGCGGCGACTGGCGAAGACTTGACATATGACGATTCTAAGTTGATCCACTTTGGAGGTCGCTGAGCGATATCTGCTGGAGGTGCCGGAAGATTTAGTGGTTCAGGAGGTGCCGGATATGATGATCCAGGAGGCATACCAGCATTCCAGGCATGGTTGCTATATCTGAACGATATTTCAGCTGGGGAAGCATGGACATCACCATGCCGACGATATCGCCCCCCAGCCGGCTCAATCATAATCGAAGCAGGGACCTGATCTTGCCTCTCAAACTGAGAAGTTTGCACATCTGACACAATATGTCGGCTGTAAAAACTTCTTTCTGGCGCTCTCCCGGTAGTGCGAACCGGATCATCGCTGACAGTTTGGCCAACTGCTATGTCCTGCGGCGGATCCTCGTTGCGGTCGTCAATGGTTGATCTCGACTGATCTTCTTCTTCGAACGAAGAGGGTAATCCTGTCGAAGAGTGAGTTGAGTGCTGTCCGATTTGAGCACCGGTAGCCATCATGTACTCGTCATCCCCATCCGGTACATTGTTCACCAAATTTTCGTCTTCATAGCGAAGTGCGTGGTAAATCGACCCAGTGCCCAACACACGCGACAAGAAGTCAGTGTTGTGTTCCATGATGTATGCGCGCGCAAAACGGCGCTCTTCCGCAAAAACTATGCGTGTTTTATAGTATCGCGAATCTTATGATTAGCAAAATTAGTTCGTTCTCATTCTGCCGATCACTTATGTTGTTATTGTCGTTCTAGCTCAGCCTGCTTGGTGCCCAGAATACGTTGCTTACTTCCCCCGCCATAAATCACGTGAACAGCCTGCCGCAGACAACTGGCAATGCGAAACAGCTGTCCCACTTGATGCTAGTAAACTAGTGGTTCATGTTCTGGCACTTACTGCTTACTTAAACGCTGATTGGCAATGGCATCTACAAAGTAATGGCTACATTTGCGGAAACAGATGAGGCTTTGTTGGGTGCGGCCGAAATTGTCGCTAAAACCCCGACGTCGCTAGCGGTTTCTGGAGGTTCACGGTCTAACTTACTCTCCTTGAAGTTGTCCGAGATACTGTCCACATCGTATGCTGATTCTAGTATTAAAGATGCCCTTCAGCTTCTTGGTGACAGGATTGAGGAGAATACTCCTGAATTGCGACGTCAATTCAAGGCCAATGTGGAAGCGGAAGTCATCGAAGCTAATGGACAGGTGTTAGAGCAGTTCTCCAAGATAGCAATGGTATGACCATACTTAGCATGTGATCCTGGGCCATTTTTACTAAATCTTGATAGCAACTAGAAAGAATCAAGCGCACAATTACCAATATGAATACTATAGTCGGTGAAATCACTGAGCGAGTGGACAAATCAAAAGCAGAGACGAAGGATTTATTCGTTGAGGAGGAGAAACTATCTGCAACAAAAGGCGAGATCACAGCTAAACAATCCCTATTAGATGGCATCAGAGCGCACTTTACTTTGAATGAAAATGAAGTTGAAGTTATGACTTCTTCCGCTGAGCCAATTGATGATAGATTTTTTGTGGTAATCGACAAGGCCAAAAAAATCGTGTCTGATTGTGAAGTACTTCTTGCCTGTGAGAATCCTGTTCTGGGGTAAGTAGAATTGGTGTTGCTAATAAATAATTTCGCGGACTAATATATATTTTCAGAGTTGAGATAATGGATAGGATGTCCAAATATCAAGATCAGGCCTTCGATAAGCTTTACTATTGGATACAGGGAGAGATTCGTCATTTTTCTGTAGATGATGAACGCAATAGACAAACGATACGACGGGCTTTAGGTTTGCTTGCAGAAAGACCTGAGTTGCTTCAAAATTGCTTAGATGGCCTGTCTGACATGAGACAGAAAGTGATACTGCGCGAGTTTTTGAGTGCATTAACTGAAGGTAGCAAGCCCATAGAGCTTGCGGCATATGATCCATTTAGATATGTTGGTGATATGCTTGCCTGGACGCATTCAGAAACTGTAAATGAAAAGGAAATCTTAGAATTACTGTTTGCAGTTCATGATCCCAAAATCGTCATTGCCGAAAATGAGACCATTATTGAGCCCTGGATTGAAGAGTTTGATATTGCACGAACCGTCAGCGAGTTAACGGACAAAAATATGCAGTCTATCTGCAAGCCTCTGAAGGCCCGCATTGATCAAGCATTGTCAGGAAACATAGATTTTACTCTTGCATACAAAATTTATAATCTGATTGAGTTTTATTATTCTATTTTTTGCAAGTATCTGGTAGACGGTTCCGTTCTACTTAATTTGCTGAAAGTGTGAGTTTGCGTTATATCTGCTATAATTTTTTGACTAAATAATTAGCCTTCAAGCATCTTCCATGAATCAGTTTCATAGATCAGTGAAGAGTCAGGTTCATAGCGTTCAGATTGATCTACCTGAAGTGTTGTCAGATTTGCAACCACCAATGTTTTTGGGAGAGAATTTGAATAAAATGAAAATCTTAATGCAGTCTTTCGACACATCATCTGCCGTCACTCATGAAGGGAAAGAAGAAGAATTCACTAAAATCATTGAGGAAGCATTGGAGCCATATCTTCTTTGCTGTCTATCCATGTGTGACAACGGAAATATAGGACCGGAAGATAAAGACATGTTTATGATCAATTCAACTGATGCCATCATTGTTAGTAGCAGTCCAGCATTGACTAGATTTACAGGCTAATTATTTTAGGCGGTACTTGAACTATATCCCTTCACAAAGGCTAAAGTGAATGAGTATAATAAGCAGATTCAAGAACATATCAAGTCATTGGTGGGCACTGAATACAATATTTTTTTAAGAGACTCTACGCTGGGTCCAGTTCTCAAGGCAATCATTGATAAAGCTGAAGATGTATGTAACCAACCTGAGCTTAAGAGATATAAGCTACTAAAAACTATCTAGATTTCTTTTGAGTCGATTCCTGAACTCCAAGAAGAAAACATTGGCCAATTAGCTATCGCCTTGGACGAGTTTCTACCGTCAGCATTGATGGATGCGCAGACTCGACTTCAGCGGCTTGGATCACCGAGATTAGGAAACACTATAATTCAAGAAGCAGCGAGGATGTTCGTGAAGGACTTCGAAAAAGTGGATAACACTATTATCGAGGATTTGGGCATTTCGAGAACTCTTTTCCCCCGAACGGTAGCCGAAGTTAAGGTACTACTGGTACTTGATTAAAACGAAATATAAGATAGACCAATCCGAATGCATTTTATTATGAGTTTAACTAACTAGCATTGCGGTCGTCCATATTTTTGCAGAACCAAAAATTTGAAATCAGTTGTAACTAGGTCCAATTTAAGAACCATTTGTACATAACTTATTAACGATAGAATGAGCAGAGCACCTTACCCAAACGCCTTCCATAGCCTATTCCCCACGTAAATAAAAAAAGATCGATAAGAAATCAATCTAGTATATTGTTTGCTGTTGTATTAAAGTAGGGTTCCTTTTGTGCAATTTGAGTCTGACCGCTTTCGCTTTTTTGAGCTTGTAGACGTAGAGCGTTTACCATTCGGTGAAGGGGAAGTTGGAATATGTAGCATGATTGCGTCCTGTCTGGATCTAGGTGAGGACAGACCAATCAGTGGAGGAGAGACGCCGTCGCCGTCGTGTTGAAGCAAATGATACGGTGTAACAGGAGGTATATGGATTCTCAGATCATCACTTCGTGACCGAGGAGAAATTTCCTCAATTATTGCGGTCTCCAAAACCTCTTGTTCTGATTGCGGATATGCTGCGAGATAGCGTGGAGGTGTAGTCGGCGGAGAAAGCGGAACAGATGACGATGATAGCAATAGTGATTCGTTCGGTGATGTCTGAGGTTCGTAAGAAAGATCTGCAAAATCAGCTCCAGATTGAAGATCTGCAGCCATACTTGACGGGTCCGCCTCAAGATCTCTTGAAGCTGGAACCGACAATGGCCGAGCTACTACGACGACGACGCCGGCAGAGCGAGCGAGATCTCGATCATCACGGTCAAATGGCATTAGCGGGACAAGGCGGGAAGGTCTAGAAATATCCCTAACCAGATCTGAGTAAAACTCGCTCTTATGTCTCTGCAAGGAGCTAGAATGACGAGAGTAAACCAACACAATTCCGGACGAACATGCGCGTTGCTTCTCTTCCTTGATTCGGATGTCGATTGATCCTTCTCGGTACGCGCGATACCAGCCAGAACGCGGTCTGCTCACGCGCTGCGTCATCTGTTTATTTCAAGTTCTTTGTACTCAGGCATAAACTCCCAAATAATCACGTGAAAAAAAAACGTGATATGCCCTACGCTTTGTAGGGCTACAAGTGTGACTGTTTAAGCTGTAGTGAGCTACATTTCGCATGGGAGAGACTCTCGATTCGTGCGGCGTAGCCCGCAAGACTCCCTGGAGGTCACTGCCATCTACCCAGCCAGGTTGTGTGAATTTTGTTCAAACTTGTTTCTTTCTTTAGCTGCCATTTACTAGCGGAATTGAACAGTAAACATGCCGACAAGAACTACCAAGACACGGAAACTGAGAGGACACGTTTCGGGTATGTCGTTTTTGTATTTATTTTGGATTGTATTGGATTGAACTCAAGCTTGTACAAGTTGAGAAAACTTCTGCGAAGACAGACTGACTCCATTTACTTTTTGGCATGCAGAGAATGATTTACTAACAATTTTGTAGCCGGTCACGGTCGTATTGGAAAGCACCGCAAGCATCCTGGTATATATTCACTATTTGAATCTTGAAATGGAGATGTTGTACGGAGACGGCAGATGCTTCGTTTACATTTATGTTTCTATTAGAGGAGCTTATAACTGATCTCTTTTTTTAGGTGGTCGCGGTCTGGCTGGTGGTATGCACCATCACCGTACCAACATGGATAAATACCATCCTGGTTATTTCGGTAAAGTTGGTATGCGATACTTCCACAAGCAGAAGAATCATGTATGTAATTTAGTCTTTGATTGAAGCGAATTTGGTATTGACCTCTTTTTATAGTTCTGGAAGCCTACCATTAACATCGACAACCTTTGGGCGCTTGTTCCTGCTGAAGACCGTGAGAAGTATCTTTCTGAGTCTTCAGATGTCGCTCCCGTTATTGATACTCTTGCTCTTGGTTACGCTAAAGTTCTTGGCAAGGGTCGTCTCCCAGAAACCCCAATCATTGTCAAGGCTAGATACGTCTCGAAGCAGGCCGAGGAAAAGATTAAGGCTGCTGGTGGTGTTGTCGAGCTTGTTGCATAAATACTCACATGTTCTATAAAATGGAAGTATGGCTTCGTGTCTTTGTATGATTTGAGGATCTAAATGGTTGTTCTTGCCCTAAAAGTAAATAAATTTGGTTAAGAGTATTTAATACGTATGAATTGGCATTTGCATGCTATGCAAGTTATATTCTACTCCGTCTGGTTTGAAAGAGTGGTAATCAGGGATAATCATATATTTTACATTTTATACAGCAATTTAATTTAATTTGGTTGAACTTAGACACCGCGTAGAAATGGGTGTCGAAGTGCATCAGCAGCGGAGATTCTCTTTCTGAAATCGAGATCCAGACATTTTTTTAGCAGACTAAACGCATGTCTGTAATCGTCATCCTCCTGCATCATATCTCGTACCTCATCGACTCGATTAGGATCAAAATCTTCGGTGGTTAGCGCCCAAGCTACAATATCTTCATATCTTATTCCGTGCTCCGAAATCGTGGAAATGTTTGTGTCGAATAAAGCACCTAAATCGGTTAGACCAGTTCAAGAATAGGAAGAAAGTAAAAAATGAACTTACCGTGAAGACGTGCACAAGAAGACATCTTGTGTCGTCCAGCCATGGTACCGATTTCAATCATAGCATCAATATCATCAGAAGACTGGAAAAAAGGAAATCTCTTTGACAAAAAACATAGAATTATGACTCCGACTGACCAGATATCGATTTTAGTAGTCTGATTCATACATTTTAGCAACACCTCAGGCGCGCGGAACCCTCGTGTTCCTGCTCTATTAGCACGGCGTCCTGGCCTGCGCATAATTGTTAATAACTTTTTTCTGACATTCAGTCATAGATCATACCTCGAGTCATTTTTCAAGTATCCATTCGCCGGCTGACGATCACCATAGCTCCTGGGATGCTCTCTTCCGCCTCTACAAACGCAATATTGTGGTTCAAGAGACTCTTTCTGCTCGTATGTTAACATGGCATTCTTCACATATTTGAGAATCACATACTTCTGCTAGTCCAAAGTCTACCACATATCCCTCTCGCTTATCAAGATCATATAAAAAATTACTTGATTAAGGTTAGCAAAGCACCAAGTACCTGGCTACTTTGACTTACGTAGGCTTGATGTCACGATGAATGATATTCTGGGCATGCACATGGCTAAGTCCTGTAAACAAATTCTTGAGATAATATTTGAATTCTTCGATGGGCTGGTCACGAAATATCTAAATTGCTGGTTAAAAATTGTCACAGGATTCAAGGGCAAATTGAACATACTCTGAATTCGGTATGCTTGCAAAAAGGTAACACAGCCATGACTTGTTCATGCTCCCGAAACGCAGTTATCAGTGGAGCTACCGCTTCGCTTTGAGACAAATTGTGAAGCAATATCAACTCATTCAGAATTCTTTGTGGACTGCTTGTCACGCATATACGCTTAATTGCGACATATCGTTTTGGACCCGTCCTCCTAGTTCCATGGCTATCGTCATTGTCGGTAGTGCTGCCTCCGAGATCCTCGGCCTTGTATACACTACTGAAAGTCCCTATCCAGTATCAGGAATAAAGCCTTAGTAAATGAGATAGAATACAACAAACCTTCTCCGATTTTTGAAATTAATCTAAACCTAGTTGAAATGGTTTTATATGTCTGCCTGAATAATTCCAGCTCCTCTATGCAACTCTGGCTCATCTCCTCATCGTCGTCCTCCTCCTCTTCACCATCTATGTTTCCATCTGTACTTTCGTCGTCTTCAACAGTAGTATTCGATTCGTCGTCTGGATCACAAGGATTCAATTTGGATTCTTTATGTTCTGATATTTCCTGATTGATTTCCCCAAAGCGCATGATTGTTGTTTGTTGATCTTCGGCCATGGCATCGACAATTGAGTTGTCTGTATACGACTGAAATTCCATTGAATTCTCGTTCAAAATCTTGTCTGACTTTGCCACAATAGCTCTATCGTCCGGACTCAACTTTTTGTCAGTCTTCGTCCTCTGCATGCTGGTATGAATTCTGGTATGTACTGTGTTGAGGTCAAGATCCGTCACCCGTCCATTATGGCTCGGAGGTGCGTGGTCTATCTCCATTATGATTACACGTATATTCAATTAGTAGTACCGCAGATTTCCTGCTGAGACGGCTGCTCGATACACGCAAAGCGTAGAAGAAATTCCTCGTGAACGTTGGCACCGTCGAGTCTGATTTCGTGGAGTTTGTTGATGTTCCTGGTCTCGTCGATTTCTCTCACTAAACGCGTCTCACCGGCTTTCCTGACAGAGTGTGCCCGAGCTTTCTTTCCGAATCACCTGCAATTCCAGCCGCAAGCCAACGCGGTGCTGTTGCCTAGGCAACCAACGTCCATAAGTAAATAAAAACATAACTGGGATCGGACAGAGAACCGCCGCATGACCTGCGGACGATGCATAGGTTAACGCGATGCTAATGTTGGACTGATTTCTTATGAAACTTGTACTACAATCTGCATTTTGCAATAATTTTAAGTATCACAGAAAATACGCAAAGTTATTGAATATGGACGAATTTGACTTATCTGAAAGCCTGACCTCGTTCTTGTCTGATCCTAGTACGTTGGTTTCAACTGATCAAACTGGCGAAGACATTGAAGGTGCTCTCGACGCAACTATCGAGAGTCTCACAACCGACCCCTCGGCACTATTGCAAGAAAATAACTTTGATATTCTTATGTGCATTTTACTGTATGTACTATGTATTTGGGTCAAATCTTCACTGTAGTACTAATTTGACAGAAACTTTGCAAATCTGTCGATAAAGGGCAAAGCAGAACTTGCGGACGTTATTACATCAGGATTGGCAAGCCAGGCTGAAGTGGCTCATGAAATCATTGAAAGCGATGAGCCAGAGTTATTCGAAACTCAAAAGCAGATATTGGAAATGTACAGCTTTTTGACATTATGGCTTGTGTCCGTCATTGAAAGTGCCTCTCCTCACAGTGCCCATATGGGATCAAAGTCCAAGTTTAAAGCTCAGCAGCAATCGCAAGGATCGATAGATGCCAAATTTGCATTCGAACATTTGCAGATTGCTTTGGAAATCATGTGCAAAGTTCAAAAATTGAAGCTTTCAAAGTTGTTCGTAACTTCCTCCGAGCGCGACTTGTTCATAAGCCTTTATACCCGTTCAGCTTATTTGATTCTGGAAAATGAGAATGCAATCAAGAATCATACGCTCAAAATGCACGTATTCAAAGTACTATGTATTGCTATTAAGTATCATAATCATGGATTTGGTGAGTAACTGGCCTATAAGAAATTGTAAAACGTCTCTAATTGGATACAGCCGCGCAAACATCGCTAATTCAAAATCTCTTATACTACGACCATTTATCTGAGTCTATTGCAGAACTATTACAGATTCTTGCAGAACAATATGATCACTCGCAGCTTACTGATGAAATTCTTAGAGAACTTAGTAATAAGCAATTTAGTAGTAATGACGTGAAAGGACCGAAGTCTGTCTCTGTGTTTCTCATCAAACTCTCCGAGGTTGCACCTAGGTCTGTCATGCAAAAGATCACGGTTCTTGTGAAATACTTAGATAGCGAGGTGAGCATTTATTTTGAATGTTAATCAGATCTAATTCACTGATTAAGCAGGTTTACGCGCTTCGCTGCGCGATCGTTGAAGTGTGTGGGAACTTAATTATTGATTTATCCCATCAAGAAGATTTGATGGAGACACACAAAATTCAGTTGAACTCTTTGTTCGATGTTTTAGACGAACGATTTTTAGATATTAATCCGTATTGTCGCTCAAGAACCATTCAGGTTTATACCAAGCTGTGCGAGTAAGTTTCTCATATCAGAAATCGAATGAGCAGGTAGCTAACTAAATATTAGGCTAGATATCAAACTAGGTCCCCGAAGACAACAGGTCACTGATTTTGCTATTCAAAGTCTTCAAGACAAATCAAGTCATGTTCGGCGACACGCTATCAAACTTGTTTCCAAATTGATGGCTTCTCATCCATTTGCAGTCTTACACGGTGGCCAGCTTAAGCTCCAGGAATGGAGCGACCGATTACAAAAGGCAAATGAAGAGCTTAAACTATTAATGCCTCCTCTAGATAATAATTCCGAGACACCTCATAACCCTGGAGAGTTGTCTCGAATTGATGAAGGGTTGCTTGAAACTGCTTCTGACAATGAAACACCTGAGGAAGATATGGGGAATCAAACTATTCAAGAATTTGAAAATGTTGAACTCATCAACAAACTTAAATTAACGAAGCAATATTATCAGGAAGCTATCAATTTTATCAGTAGTCTGCATAAGGCTAGCGAACTTATATGCTCTCTATTACTCGCCAAGAATAAGAGTGAAGTAAGTGAGGCCATGGAGTTCTTTGTGATTGCGGATGCATACAAGCTTGAAACGGCACGACATGGAATCAGAAAAATGCTTCATCTTATCTGGACCAATTCTAATAATGATGAAGGAAAAGGAATACAAATTCACCTTGTTGAATGTTACAGATCTCTGTTTTTTACTGCTCCAGAGGAGTTCTCGGAAAGAGATAGTTGCACATTTATTGCTCGCAACCTCATTAGTTTGACATACGGTGCCTCAGCGGCAGAATTGACTTCTCTTGAGAGACTTTTGCTTGTTATGATGAAAAACAATCAGCTACCTCAACTTGTGATTCAAAAACTCTGGCAGGTTTATGGCGTTCAGCAAAAAGATGTTTCCAAGTCACAGAGACGTGGCGCAATAATAGTTCTCGGCATGCTTGCTGCTTATGATAAGGAGATAGTAGTCAAGGAGTTGGAAACGTTATATCATGTCGGTCTTGGATCTTTTGGAAAGCATGATCTAGTGCTTGCTAAATATTCATGCATTGCTCTGCAGAGAATGTGTGGAGGGACGCTCAAACTTGCTAATGATCATCCCGTAGTTGGACGACTGATTGCCGTTATTGAGACATACTCGGAAAGTCAGGAATGGTATTCTTTGTCTGAGCAAGCCTTGAATGCTCTCTATGGTCTTGCGAAGCGGCCTGATATTGTCTGTTCAAACGTCATCAGAAGTCGTACCCGACGAGTATTTTTGAAAGATAATTCTAGCGTATCAGATAGGGGAAAGCAAAGTTCATCAACTGTGGAGCTGTCGCAATTGCTGTTTTTGGTTGGACATATCGCAAGTATGCAAGACAAAATATGGCTGAAATATCCAATACTAATTTTTAGTCAAACAAATAGTTCTGATGGAGTCCTACGAAAACGAGTTCAAAAGAAGGAAGATTGCTGCTGAAAAAGGTGTGTTGTGTAAGCTTGAACCAAGTCTGTAGAAACTGATGCCCTGTTAGACATTTCGCAGAAAGCAGTCCCTAAGGATGAAATGGACTTGATATCCGGAACATCTGAAGACGATTTCACGGAAGCAATCAATCATATTCGAGAGAATGAGTTGCTATATGACCGCATGGGATTGCTCAGCAGCTTCGGCGGATTGGTAGCAGAAATTTGCTCGGATAATTTGAAGTACAATAATTCGCAACTACAAATTTCTGCAACATTGTGTCTTGCCAAACTGATGTGCGTTTCCGCATCTTACTGCGAAGCTCATTTACCGCTGCTGCTCACTATTCTAGAGAAGTCACAAGACGCGGTGACACGGAGCAACATTGTAATTGCTCTGGGTGATATGGCGGTGTGCTTTAACCATTTGATTGACGAGAATACAGATTTTCTGTACAGACGGCTTCATGACTCCAACTCTGCTGTTCAGCGAACATGTCTAATGACCCTGACGTTTCTTATTCTTGCCGGACAGGTTAAGGTCAAGGGCCAGCTTGGAGAGATGGCTAAATGCCTTGAAGACGGCGATAAAGGTATTGCAGATCTGGCACGAATGTTTTTCAGTGAACTAGCGCGCAAAGATAATGCAATATACAACTCATTTACGGATATCTTCAGCACGTTGACAGCTGATAGCACGCTTGGAGAGGAAGAGTTTAGACGGATCATTAAATTTTTGTCTGCCTTCATTGAGAAGGAGAAACAGGCCAAACAACTTGCCGAGAAACTAGCAGCACGACTGCCTAGATGCGAAACAGAACGACAGTGGAATGATGTTGCTTATGCCTTGTCGCTAGTAAACCACAAGAATGAGGAGATTCAGAAGACAGTTCAGGAAGGATTTAAGGTGGTATCATCTACGGCGTAAAGGTGAAGAGTCGGTTTTATGCTTAATCTAGAATAAATTTAAGAATTCAATTAGCACTAGTTTCTCTAGTACTCTGTACAATTTAAAACAATCCGTTTTTAACGTGGGCCTGTTGTCGGTCGATCTTCGAAGCCCGGTTGACTGTCAGCCAATTTGCTCGGAACCCTACCACGGTATTTGTCTTGCCAGCCTCAAATGTAAACATAAGGTTTTAGTATATGTTCTTGTATCTTGTACTTGCGAGCGTGGCCCAATCGACCTGGAAACACAACAGCGCTGATTGTCCTGAACTGAAGGAGCACTTTCAAGCAGAGTGGTACGTAAACGCAGTACTTTTTTTCCCGCATTTTGGCAGTCTTTATTTTGTCAGTCACTGACTGAAGTTGTATTGAAGCTGTTTTCTTTGGATCGATTGCTTTTGTCTGCGCCTGTTTGACGCACCTTGAGCTTCGGATTTTTGTCAAGCGTTAGATAGAAGACAGGTAGACAGACGGACAGGGACGATCTGGATCTGCAGAGTCCGCACAATTTCAACGCCAATTTCGTCTATCTTTTTCCAACACAATGGTCAAACTAAAAGAAATTCCGAGAACGGCGACTTTTGCTTGGTCGCCGGGCCAATTGCCTATTCTCGCAACAGGTACCGTGGCTGGAGCTGTCGACGCGGACTTCTCGTCAACCTCGTCGCTGGAGCTTTGGGATCTAAATTTGGTCGATAAGTCTTCGACTGGTGTTCAGTTGCAAAAGCCTCTGGTTTCAGTTAATATGGATGTTAGGTCAGTTCTTTTAGATGTGACTCGATTTGTTTGAGAGATCTGTTGCTCATTGATTCCAAATCTAGATTCCATGATTTGGCCTGGGGCGGCGTTTCTTCTTCTCGTCCTGCTGGTGTTCTTGCTGCTGCACAAGAGAATGCCGTATTGACACTTTGGGACCCGGATGGACTTCAACAGGGAACCACGTAAGTTGCTATTTTCTGTGTTACTCCTTATAACTAGCTAAAGCTGACAATACCAGCGAGCCATTTTTTAAGGGAACAAGTCATACTGCTGCTATCAAAAGTCTTGATTTCAATCCGTGCCAAAATAATCTTTTGGCCACCGCCGGTGCAAAAGGAGAAGTATGATTCTTAATCTGCCTATTGAAATGAATTTTGTTGTTGACGCGCCATTTTAGGTCTTCATCTGGGATCTGGACAAGCCTGCTACGCCGATGAAACCTGGCACTTCTTCTTCGCGACATGACGAGATTGAAAGCGTGGCTTGGAATAACAATGTTGCCCACATTATGGCTACTGCTGGAAACACCGGTTTCACTTCTGTATGGGACCTAAAGAATAAGCGCGAAGTTCTTCATCTGTTTTATCCTGGTCCCGGAGGTGGCGGTAGACGCGGTGTAAGCAGCGTTGTTTGGCATCCTGAAAATGTGAGATATTAGTTTTTATTCTATTAGGGGGATTGCCTTAACATGTCATAGTCTACGAAACTGATCACCGCTCTGGAGGATGATTCTTCTCCGGTGATCTTAATGTGGGACCTTAGAAACGCAAATGCTCCCGAAAAAGTTTTGAGTGGACACAGTCAAGGAGTCCTTTCACTTGCTTGGTGTAAACGAGATCCCGATTTACTTCTTTCGAGTGGTAAAGACAATCGGAGTCTGTTATGGAATCCTCAGTCCGGAGAACTACTTGGAGAGTTTCCCATTGCTACCAATTGGACATTCGAAACGCGTTGGTACGGTAGAAATCCTGAGCTATTCGCCTCTGCTTCGTTCGATGGCAAAATTACTGTTCAGTCGTTGCAGAGTATCAAGAAGTCTGAAGCGGAATCGATTACTCCTAAACCTGAAGGAAATGATTTTTGGAATAGCCAGTCTTATGTCGATAACCAGCAGCCATCGTTTTCTCTGAAACAACCGCCGAAATGGCTTCGTCGGCCCGTTGGTGCCTCTTTTGGCTTCGGTGGTAAAGTAGTGTCGATTCGTTTAGATTCTTCAACTTCGCAGTCTTCAGTTAAAATCCAGAAGATTGTCATCGAGCCAGGCTTGGCTTCGGAGACTGAACAGTTCCAAGAAAAGCTCAATTCCCAGAACCTATCAGCCATTGCAGAGAGCCGATCTGAGGAGCCTTTATCTGAGAAGGATAGATACGACTGGAAGATTCTCCTTTCTCTGTATGACCAGAGTCCCAAACAGAGGTTGATTGAAAGTTTGGGTTATTCGCAAGAGGAACTGGAAACACTTTTCAAGAAATTCGAAAGTTTAGCTGTTAATGGATCTGGAAATGAAGAGGATATGCCAACCGATGCTCCAGTGGGCAAGGATACAGCGGACTCACTTTTCAACGACTCGGCGGTTGGTGACCAATTTTTGAGTAGTATAACACCGCAAGTTGATGCCATTCCAGATGTGATTGTTCCTTCTGGCTCATTCACCATTTTTGACAAAGATACAACTGATGCTGATAAACTTATTGCGCAAGCTGTGGTGCTGGGCAAGTTTTCAGAAGCTGTAGAGATCAGCCTGAAAGAAGACAGGATGTCTGATGCTTTCATGTTGGCTCTATCTGGCGACGATGAGTGCCGAGCTAAAGTTCAAAAAGCGTATTTCGAAAAATATTTAAATGGACCTTCATATATTCGTTTGCTTGCATCAATCGCCAACAAGAACTTTACAGATATCGTAAAGAATGCAGATATCAATAACTGGAAGGAGATAGTGGTCGCTCTTTGTACATTTACATCTGATGGTGAGTTCAGTAAACTGATTGCTGAACTGGGTGATAGACTTAATGAAGTCAGAAAAGCAGCCAAGTCTGAGGATGCTCTTGAGCTTCGCAAGAGTGCAGCCTTGTGTTATTTAGTTGGTGCTAAGCTGGAGCAGGTCGTCGGCATTTGGCTTGAAGAGCTGGCCGGTAAAGAAAAGGATGCCTTGTCCATGGCATCGCCTACTGATTCGCCGTTCAAGATTCATATAAAGTGTTTACAGGAATTCGTTGAAAAGGTCACTGTATTCCGCAATGCCGTCAAATATACTGATGATGGGGAGAAGAAATCTGGCGCTGAGGACTACAATTTGGCCGAACTGTACGAAGTGTATAGAGAGTATGCTAATGTTGTAGCTAGCCAAGGTTTTTTGGACTTGGCTCATAAGTACTTGATGCTTCTTCCGACTCAGTATCCATCTGCTGAACTAGAAAAGGAACGAATTAGAAAGGCGACTACTGCACAGATTCTTGCTACTGGCAGTGCTACTTTACCGATTGCAAATTCATATGGAGCTTCCCGCTCGGTTAATAAGAGAGCTTCTTTGTACACACCTTATGCTCCCGTGACTGAAAGTCTCCCTTCAGCAGCTCCAATCTCTCCTTATGCTCCTGTTCAACTTTCTGGAGATTCTTCGTATGTTCCTTCTGGGAATATGTATCAACCGCCTTCTGCCGCGGCGCCGTCCACTACGACAGCTGCTCCTGTCCCACTGTCGACATATGAGCAGCCGAAGGCTAGCCCGTATGGCCATGGATATAGCACGAGTCTGTCGATTCCTGCTCCTCCCCCTCCTGTTGTGGATCCTCCAAATTTACATCATGATCAGCCTCCAATTGGGCCACCTCCAGTTACCTCCCATCAATCAGGAACTAAGAACGTTGGTGGATGGAATGATGCTCCGCTCTTGAAATCGGCCAACAGAAAGCAGACCACGCCTGCACCTGTGCAACCCATTTTGTCTCCCTTTCCAGGACAAACTGCGCCTGCTCCGACTGGGTACGCTCCGCCTACTGGCAGCACACCTCCAGCGGGTGCATTACCATCTTATGGTCGCAGCTCAGTCATTGCGCCACCACCTACGAATGCAAAGCCACCTCAGTCAGTGATTTCTACACCTGTCCAGTCTCCACCTCCAACTACCGCTAGAGTTAATCCTTATGCGCCGTCTGTGGAGTTTGTTAATTCTGTAGGTCAGCAGGCAGTTCCTCCTCCTGGTATTGGTACTTCACTTCCGCCGAATGGGCCTCCTTCGGTGGGTTCAACATATGCCGCTCCTACGCAGACGAGTCGTCCCGTGAACCCATATGCACCACAACCAGCAACCACTACAAATAGTACAAACAGACCCATCAATCCGTATGCACCTGTTGCAGCACCTGTTTTACCTACTGGTCAAGCCGTTCCTGGTCCTCCTCCGATGACAGCCCCTCCTCTTTCGGGACTTCCTCCTATGACAGGGCCTCCTTCTGTGACGGCTGGATATGCACTTCCTCCCCAAGCACAGCATGTACCGCGCCCGCCATCAGTTGCTCGCACGGTCAGTCCAGCTCAATCAATAGTTGCCGCTTCCATGTCGGGTCGTTCGACTGCAGCTGCTCCTCCTCCTCCCAAATACGGTAATTTCTGAGAATGTTGAAGTTAATAAGCAGAAGAGATTTAACTCATTAATAGCTCCGGGCGATCGATCACACATTCCTGCGAATGCTCAACCCATTTATGGAATTTTGAGTGCTGAGATGGCACGTGTGAAGCAGAAAGTGCCGGTAAGTCTATTTGAATCAGGTACGATGGATTTAGATGCTAACGGATTGAAGGCCAATGTGGCTCCGCAAGTGCATGATACTGAAAAGCGTTTGAATATTTTGTTTGATCATTTGAATAACAGTGAGCTTCTAACGGAAGAGACCATTCGAGAAATGGTTATTCTTGCGCAGGCATTGCAGAACAAAGATTTTGATACTGCATATGCGGTTCATCTTAATCTGTGGACAACGCGCATGGATGAATGCGGGCAGTGGATGGTTGGAATCCGTCGACTGATTGAAATGTTAAGACATACGTCGATGTAACGAAGGATATGACTGTTTTGAACTCAATGTTACGTATTAGTTTGCTTGCTTTATTTCTGACTTTTAAATTGTTATATTGTGTTTAGTTATAATGTTTTTAAAAGAATGAATCAAAATGCCAGATTAGATGATATGTACTAACTGCATTTTTTACAATATTATCTTTGAATATCTGTCATATTGATTTAAAATATTGCTCGCTCTATACAGTACTTTCTATTCACGAAAGAATGTCACTTAAAGATACAAAATTATTATTTAAGTCATTAGTCATGGTCCGGCTGAGCCAGGGTTGGGACAGTTGTCCAGGGTACAAAGTCACGGCGATGTTTCCGCCACAGTCCTCGTGATGTTTGCTTGTTGGCTGGCCCAACGAGGCCATATTTCCCAGTATTTTCACACTCTCTGACCTAAGAGCAGCACAACCACCGCGGTTGTTCCTATAGTCGCTGAAACTTTTACCATTCTTACATCAAGGAATGACTATGAAGTGGTATGCGATATGGACTTTAATGCTGAAAAGAAAGTTGCTATGATATTCTGTTCTGCGTGATTAATCTGGAATACCACTGAAACACAATGTGTTAAAACCTGTGTTGTTAGATACTGGAGGGAGGCGAATAATTGCTCCAGTGTTCCGAAATACCTATGATTTTCATCTGTCGAGAATACCTAAGATATTTGATACCTAAATGATAACTGGCTATATTGTTATATTTCTAGAACGGCGGGCTTTAATTTCATTCAAGTTGAAGTCAGGCACTATAGTGCGGTTGCGGTCTTCCTCAGGCTTTCTTGGTTCAGATCTAATCCACGATCTGCGCTTTGTTGAAAGTTTTTTTTGAAGAGGTCGTCCGGTTTTAGAATACGTGCTGGATTTTATTACTCGCAGAACAGTACCTTACCAAATGGTTTGGCTGATGGTGAACTTGGTCACGCAGATCTATCCATTGATTCTCTCAATGCTCTCCTCCTGCATTTGATATCTGCGTGAACCACCTTGAGATTTTTTTTAGAACTGTTCTGCAGCGTCCTCTACAGAGTATCGTTGTCAGACGGACGACATAAAAATTCTGTTTCGGTTCTATAACTATACTACAAGCAGTCAGTCAACACCAGCAGTACTTTCTACTTTACAGAAGCTTATGGTATGGGGCTCGTTAAAGGTGAAACTGGAGCCCTATGTCAGCTAGAATATGCGGGGTTTAGTAGTCTTTCAGCGACTAATCTCTGGCATAAGGCAAGTCATTTTACGATTCGACCTTGTCAGAGTCTCACATCCAGAGATCACATATATCACATGATCAGTTGTGATTTGTGCGTAATTCTATCACTCTGATAGATAAACTTTTATGAGCGATGGGGCGGTGTAGGCTACACTAGGTGAGCTGGGTGTTCGTAATTGGTTAGTCGATTTCCGGAATCGGCTTTAGCTTACTTATCCCTTACTTTGGACGGTTCATGCGGCTTCGTTCTACATAATTCGCTGACGTGCTGACATGATCGCCTGGCATCTCGTCTTTGCAATGCAGCGCGTGGCCGTGCAAAGTGTGAGCTGACGAATAGGAATTGGAGGTGGCGTAGGTCGTGCGGCGGGTGTGGAGGTGCAATAGACATTCAGCAGAGCGTAATAAATTCACGGCCGCTCCCGCCCGGCGAGTTCGCCGCTCCAGTCTGCTTTTGTTTTCTTTTCTCTCGCCCTTTCCCAGTTGCCCTGCCTGCTGACTGACTGATCCGACGTCGACCGAACTTTTTTTTGTTGACTTGTCTGCATCGCTCTTCTGGGCATACTGAAATTGTTCTTCTCTTCTGTTGTCTTCTGTGATCGTGTGCTCGTGACCAGCTGTCCTTTTCTTTTTCCCGTCCTCTCCGCACGAGCTTCTCTTGCTCTCGCCTAGTTCGATTTAAGCAGCCTCAAGTGTCAGGGTATCAGTGTGAGTGTGGGAACGAAAGTAACGGTTACTTTTCCTTCTATCTTCCCACCTTCCGGCGCACTTGATTTTTTTTTTTGATTTCTCTCTTAACCTCCCACTTTCCCATTTCATCTTCTTTTTTCTTCTCTTCCACCAGCTTTCTCCCTAACCCTTCACTGGTGCCAATCTTTAAGTCACCTCGTTCGCCTCGTCGTCGTTGCTGTCTCTGTCGTTTCTAGTCAGAGCATTATTATGGACTCTGCTGCGGACATTGCGGCCGCCGTCCAGCCTGTTCAACAAGTGCAAGAGTAAGTGAAAATTTTGCATTAACTTATGATAGTGTCAGTGGATTTATAATTGTGTCTGGGATTTGTCTGCTCGCTTCGTCGTTGCAGGCTCCGGTCTATTCTGATACCAATTCTATTTCAACAAATTTTCGTCGCAGTGTATGTCCAGATAGTTTTCTTGTTTCTGGATATTGTCATTCACGGATTGTATTTCTCACACTTTGTCTTTCTGTTCTGTTACTGTATTCTAGCGTGTTTCGACATCGGTTTAATGTATTTTTTACACTTCAACCCTCTTCTCATTACTGTTTTGATTTATCATTCGTGACAGTCTTTATTATGCGTTGCACATTCAAATCACCGGACACAAGCATAGTACACGTGGCATTCGTTCTTGTTTTCTTGATCTTGAATTGACGTTTTTAGGTCACTGCCGACAAAGGACATTGCGGATTTGGCTTCTAAGGATGCTGCTCCACTTTCACCGCCCATTCCTTCTCCTCCCCTGCATCATTCAGATCCCGAGCGTGAAATTTCATCAAATATGTCGGAGAAGTCTGCACATGAGCAGCCTGTCTCATCTGAGGAGCCGCCGGCTAAACGTGTGAAATCTGAGCATGACTCTGAAGAGGCACCAATGGCGACTCCAGAGACTCCTGCTGCTGAAATGGCCTCCTCAGCTGATGCTGCTTCTGCTGCTCCCGGTATTGCTGATTCGGCTTCTACTGAGTCACCAGCAGCAGTCACTTCTATGTCCGAGTCTGCACTAAAGTCCGAAGCGGTTGCCGTGGTGTCCAGTCCGGTAGTGCAGACTGGAGTGACTCCAGTTCCTCCTTCTATCCCTGGTCAGACGCTGCCAAAACATCAGACGAAGTTTGCCCACTCAATGCTCCGCTCATTAAAACGTTTGAAAGACGCTTATCCTTTCTTGGTTCCTGTTGATCCTATTAAGCTTAATATTCTGGACTATCCGACAGTTGTTAAAAATCCTATGGATCTGGCCACTATGGAGAAGAAGCTTACTAGTGCTGAATATCCAAATGTTGAGACATTTGTTGCTGATTTTAACCTTATCGTTGACAATTGCATTCGTTATAATGGGCCTGAGTCCAAAATTTCTGAAATGGGCCGTAGTTTAAAGGCTTCTTTCGAAAGACAACTGAAGCAAATGCCACCTCTTGAAGTTGTTAAGACTGAAACTGTTAGCAAGAGAAAGAAAAGTGATGTGGTTGTTGAGCAATCTTTTGCGTTGACCCCTTCAGGAGTCCCCATTATTCGACGTGATTCTGTTACGGTTGAGACTGGTCGGCCAAAGAGAGAGATTCATCCGCCACGTCCTAAAGATCTGCCATATAGTGAGTCTAAACCGAGACGGAAGAAATTTGCTGCAGAATTGAAGTTTTGTGGAAATGTCTTGAAGGAATTATGCAGTAAGAAGTACGAAGCATTTTCGTTTCCTTTTGTTCAGCCTGTTGATCCTGTTGCTTTGAACTGTCCTTCGTACTTCAAAATTATCAAGAAGCCAATGGATCTGAGTACAGTTCAGCAGAAGCTTAGCACGAATCAGTATGAATCGGCTGATGAGTTCGAAGAAGATGTTCGTTTGATGTTCCGCAACTGCTACAAATTCAATCCTGAGGCGTCTCCCGTGAATATTATGGGGCATAGATTAGAAGCTATTTTTGATAGTAAGTGGAAGGATAAGCCCGCTCCTCCACCTCCTGCACCTGCAAGATCTGAGTCTCCAGTTGGAGACGAGTCTTCTGAGGAGGAATCAGAAGAGGAGGAAGACAATAGTGATCAGATTAATCTTTTAGAGCAGCAACTTATGGCTATGCAGAGCCAGCTGCATATGATGAAGAAAGCTAAGAAGGAGATGTCGAAGAAGAAGAAGGAAAAGAAAGAGGCTAAGAAGAAACCAACAGTACCGTCGGGAAAGAGAAAGAAGGGGAGGTCTAGTTTTTCTTCGGTGCCTCACGTATCTTATGATATGAAGAAAGAGCTTTCTGAAAAGATCACGGCCTTATCAGGTCAGAAGCTTAATCATGTGGTGAAGATGATCCATGATTCAATGCCTCATCTGAAGAGTGCTGGTCAAGAGGAGATCGAGCTAGACGTTGATCAACTGGACCCTGTTACATTGGTAAAGCTTTATCAGTATGTCACAAAAAATACGCCTGGTTCAACTGTACGAGCTTCTGCGCCAGCGCCAGCGCCAGCTCCGACTAAAAGTAAAAAGAAGGATCAGAAGAAGCAGATTGCACAGCTTGAGCGTCAGCTCAAGACTATACAGCAAAACTCTGACTCTGACGATTCAGGATCGTCATCCGATGACGACTCTGAAGAATCTAGCTCGGAAGAAGAATAAACTGGTTTGATCATGGATATTACCTCTAACGGGTGATTACCAAGACGTGAATTATATAATTTTATGCGATTCAGAAGCGGGGTCCAGTGAATTCTCTGGATTGGGACGAAGAGTCCGTGTTATATATATTGTCATTTCAATTTCCTTCAGGATTTATCTTTTTTACAAAGGTGTTTCGTTGTTGCGGGTTGCTTAGGAGTCGGGGACACATTATTTGCTCTTTTATTCTATTTTAGCTGGCGGAATCTTTGAAGTGTTTGTTGATTGATATGATACTGCGAAGTTATATTGATCGAGGAGCCTGGAGGAGGTGAAGATCTGAGAATTAGAATTATTTGCGCTTCCAAAAGACTTCAGATTAATGTTGTTTTGAAGTCTCTGGAAGTTGCGTGTACGATAGGATAGTAATCATAATGGTATGAGGAACAAAAAAGGTTTCTAGTAGTTTGGTAAGGTGTAAGGGTATGTAACCGACGATTGTAGTGATATAAACTGGGATTGAACTACGATCTGCAAATTTCAATTGTTTATTGATCTAAGTTCCTCCACACCTAAATTGGTCTGGTAAATTGGCCAATGTCGCGAATGATCGAGCCTGTTAATAACTCCGGCACGAACGGAGAAGATGATGAGTACATTGATTACGCCCTGTTCACTGCACCAGACTTCAATGTAATCTCGTTTTGCAACGAACTAGTGGTAGCGACGAATACCGCAACGGATAGCAGTGTTGATTTGACTGCTGCGCAACAGCGAGTTCGGTTTGATTTGGAAGAGGTTGGAAAGCTTTTGTACAACGAGTCGGTGGAGAACCATTCGTCGCTGATAGCGCACGCAGCCAAGTTGACTACGGTAGTGGATGCGCAGGTTGTGTCTGCAACGAAGACAGAGTTGGAGGCCGTGACACAGTCTTTTCAGAGACTCGAGCAGCAGGTGCTGGTACCATATAATACTGCACTACCAATATATACCGCGCTGACGAAATTACACGCTACCGCAAACATGCTTAGAGGATTCACTTGGTTCGCATATCTGGCCCGACAGATCGTTGCCATGCAACAGGCTGCAGCAAGTGCGTCGCTTGCGGCGAAGACAGATTCCAACGGAACAGCAGCTGCTGACGCCTCGAGATATAACGTTCGCGCTGCGAGAACCTACGCCGAACTGACCAGACATCTGACAAATTTCCCAAAATTAAGAGCTTTGAAGGTCGTCAGCGAAATTGAACAAGTGGTTAGATCAAGTAGAGAATCATCGTCGACGACAGGATTGAGATGACTGAAGGATTGAGGCGACTGAAGGATTGAGGCGACTGAAGGATTGAGGAGACTGAAGGATTATTTTTTTAGGAGTTGGTGCTATTTTTCTTAGTATATTGTAAATCGTACATAATATTTATATACCAAAACAAATCCAAATACAACAATTTAGCCATTACCTCCTCTAATGCAAAACACCGATGAACCCCCACCATTCTTTACCCAACCACTTTTTTTTAAGCATTATCTAAATCAATCAAGATTCATCTTCCATTCGAATAATTGCTGCACGTCGACGTCGACTAACTTCATCCATGCGCACTTGTGTTCGTAGTGAATCCGCAAGTCGGATTAGTCCATCAATGGAAATTGGATGGCTAGACATGTTTTTCATGAACGAGTACGCTTCCGCAGCGTTATCTAGTGCAAGAAGATCCTTGCTAAAAATACGGAATAACGCCAGGGCAACTCGGAATAAATAGACCTCGCCCTCAACACAGACAAACACGTCCCACACTCGAAACAAAACTTCTGCAGGTAGCCCATCCGTGAAGCATGACAAAAACCAATTAAAGGTGATGGCTTCAATGTCAACGTCAAGTTCATTGACAAGATGATCCCATAGCTTTGGTTGTAATTCTTTCAGATATTGTTTCAGCACTCGTTGATCGGCTCGTGACGTCAAAAGTGGCGGTGAAAAATATCCTTGAGGGAGAATTTTCTCAATGACTGAGACAAACGTCCAAAAAGCATCTTCCTCAGTCGCGTGAGTCAGCAATAACGTCGCTGCAATCATATTCATTCCCTGACAATATCCGATATCTGGATTCCGCCGACTGAAAGCAATCAATACTCGTTTTAACTTTGGTACGCCAGGGCCTTTACCACCAAAAAATACGTTCGTCGGCATCGTTCGAAAAAGATCAAGATCAATCTGGGCCACGGCTTCATCTTCTGTCTCAATCCCGCGTCGGGTCCTGTCAAGCTCGATATTGATTAGTTCTTCGTATACACCTGGCACCTTCACACTATCTGCACCACCACATTCAGACCAAATCTTAGACCGGTAGACTACAGGAATACCTCCAAGCACCAGCGCTTTGAATTCTTTATATCTAGCACGGCCGTTTAAAAATTTATTCGAAAGTAGACCACGACCATGGAACCCAAACAGCTCGCCGGCGTCCATCGACATGGGCGTAAACGACTCAGCACCGACTTCGTTCAGCTTTCGCAAATATTCATCCCATCGTGTTTTTTGCAGTCTTTGAAGATTGTCATGTAGATCTGTCAATTGAGTGAGGAGATTCTTGATAACATCCAAGCTTTCCTCTGCATTGCCACGACGATTTACAGAACTAGAAGATCGATTCCCATCTTCATTTTCATGGTCTTCTCCACCGGCAACAGATCCTGACCGAGAAGAAACTATTCCAGATAAATGAGCCGGCTCGGGTTTATCGATTAGATCCGCTTCACTGGGTGTATCTCTCTCGACAAACCAAAACTCGAAGCCATTATCAATATTTTCCAAAAATCGTGCTCCTGTGTTAGACGACAAAGAACCAGGCTCCGGAGGTGGGAGAACTGGTCGGTGCTGCTTGTCGTATATGAAACCAAATCGATCTGTCAGCAGAAACGTATCTTCGGACCGATAGTGGTCATTCCATGATTGTAATAATGTAGGTGGCTGGATACTCTGCGGGACAATAGTATCGAGTTCTACCGGGCCAACATCACCAGGAGTAGAGTTGGTCATAATTGATTCCAAGCTACCATTCCCAGATATTAACGGTGTAGCAACTAGCTGAGCACTTTCGGCAATGCCGCTGGAGTCGTCTGTAGAAGCAGGAAGCCAATCGGGAAGATTGTTCGGACTGGAAGTAAATCCGGAAAGCGTATCTGAAGATCGTGATTTCAATTGCTGTAAAGATGTCTTTGACGACCTAAAAGGAATTGCAAATCCAGACCGTTTAGTATGCAATACTGGCGGTACGGTGGGGGACTTCTCTGTATAGTTGTCATATTCATTCGAGGCAGATCGACTAGAAGAGTCCCGAATCGGACCGATTATTCTCCTCGGCTTCTTTTCCTTTTTATTCTTTCGAAACGCCGTGGCAAAATGAGGTGAAGCAACTTCGTTTCGTAGTGATAGATCTTCAAAGCTGTTCGACTGCGAGTCTACTGAACCTTTGAACAAATTCGGGGATACTTCTTCGCCTTTCTCATCAACAACGACCGGATCATCATTGTTTTCTAAAGAAGAAGAAGATGACGACGACACAGAAGCTTGCCAGGAATTTGATAAACTTTTCGAATCCAACGTCCTTTCATTAGTAGGTGAACTCGAGGGCTCAATAGGACCTGGAGCAGGTCCCCGAGCAGGAGCGATGAGATGTTGCCGTCGCCTGGATGGTTTCGATCTAACCGACCTAGCAATCACAAAAGTAGAGTCAGGGGAAGATGAAGAAGCAGATTGCGAGGTGACATCTTGAAAAAAAGTATTCATGTTCTTATGCAATGAGCTGCTGCTCCCTGAGATATCAGTCTCTTCTGGGAATAAGGGACTTCCCGAAGACTGCGAGGGAACCGGTTGTACAGCTGGTAACTGGTCTTGTACAAAATTCATCTTGTTCGATCTTGTCGAATCGGCAAATGTACTTTTACTGTTACTGCTGGTGCTGGTGTCTGGCTCGACAGGGCCATCACTGCTATGCCAGAAGAACGGCAGCCGAAAGGACGACCTGGCCGAGGTCTTTGTCGGGCTGGAGGACACGGAGATTGTCGCTGATGTGCCTGCTGCTGAAGTCGGGGCTCGCATTCGAGCGTTCTTAGCGGGAATCGGACTAGACATTTGTTTGGATTAATGTCGAGCAGACTGTGCTGTCGTTATAAGGCTCCGTCTCCGCCCAGTCTAATCAGAAGGAATCAGTTACTGCAAAGCTGGGAAAGTATAGCCCACTAAGCCACTGGGATAGCTTGATTAATACTTACCAGAAACCCGGCAAAAAAATCTATTCGGCTGGCCAGCGGTCTACAATGGACGGTAACGAGTTCTGATATCCTATAAGGACAACGAACTAGAAGCAGATACTGCCGACGACGGCATGAACTCGCGACGGACGTGACGAGCGTAACGACCGGTACGACTCTTACTTCTAAGATCCTCTTACCGCCGAATGCGTCTCGAGTCACTTGAATTGTCGCTGATATGGACCGAATTTTTGGTCGTGGTGATGAACTTTTCGTCAACTCTCTGGCTCGACTTGAGACGGGTACGACGGGGTGCCTGACCTGGGCCTGCGTCTTACCCGGACGAAGCAATGCTTGCGCTTACAGCTGGGTCATGAACGCCGTTGATTATATAGGTTGTCATTTCATATCGAAGATATATTTCTCAGGATTCGGTGATTTAGTTGGTTTTATTCAAATTTAGAGATCTGAAATGTCAGAAAGACCGCAAAAACGGCAAAAAAAAGTCTCTCTTGTGATCCCTGCGTTTTCTGTCCCTTCAAGCACGACTTCGGCGCGGCAGACTGACTCTACTTCAATAAATGCAGATGACCAAGAGGACGACGACGATTTCGACGTCACTAGGCATGATGACGACGAAGATGACGATGAGAACGACGATGCAGATTTAGATCGCGCGGAGAGCTTCAAAGTCAGTATACGCACGGCTGATGGTGAAGAAGAGGAGGATGAACTGGCCGAAGATCTGGGAGGTGATATGAGCGGGGATATGAACGATCTGAATGATACAAATGATACCAATGACACCAATGGAGGAGTAAAGCAGGAATATACAGAAATAAATAATGGCCAAGATGGACTATTTGTGGACTCGGCTATTGAAGCAGACTTATTAAATACGAACACAGACGGACTGGATACTAACAGCGTACACAAGACTCTTCGGCGGCGAGCGTTCGGTCATGGCATGTCAAACGAAGAATTAGAGTATGTTTATTGCACTTCCTCATTACTGGTTTTGAGAGTTCCAAACTAACTATTTTCAGAATACTACTCTCCACGTTTTCGGAAGAACAGATGGACAGATATGAGACATTTCGGCGCTCAAATGTGAACAAGTCCGGCGTCAAAAAGCTTGCAAATGCAGTTCTAAACCAATCAATTGCAAGCAACGTTGTTGTTACAATATCTGGTGTTGCTAAAGTATTTCTGGGTGATATCATTGAACGCGCTCGAGATGTGCAGCTACGAACTGATCCTGGCTTGGATGGAGCTCAGATTCCACTGATGCCTCATCATATCAGAGAAGCCTGGAGACTCTATCGTGCTGAATCTGGTCTTGTTCCAGCTGCTCACTGGAGAAGACAAGGGGGACGCGGTGATGGTAAATTGTTCCGATAATTACAAGTATCTAACGTAAATATCATATTTTCATTTATATTTACTAATCGATGATATGACCATCATTCCACAGCGCATCCTTTGCAATCATGTTTCTGCTCTACATGGCCATATTTAGTGGCCATATTTATGAGCCTAGCCGATGGCCAGAACCGAAAAATCCTCCCTTGGCTGGATTTGGTGGAACGTAATCTTCGTCCATTCTCCGCTCGACATGTACGTCCACAGGCTGACCAGGCTCGACATTCAGTAAATGTAAAGGTGCGCGACTGACCTATAGTTAGTTCATGCTCAAACTATGTTTTAATTGTAGAAGTGCATACCCGCTATTGATAGCACGGAGAATTTCTTGATTGCGCGGATCATCATAGCGCATTAAGGGACCATTCTCAATCGTGAATCCATCAGCCCAGATCGTTAAAGTTCTTGATACTGACGGCAAAGATTCTGGTTGAGCTGGAATCTCCACGGCAGATGATGGCGAGGAAGTCTCACTACCTAAAGTATGGCCAGCTCCTGTAAACCGAGGACGACTTGAGCGTTCCTGTTGTTCTTCCACTTCCCGACCACCACTAGAAGAATCGTCAGTACTTATTGGCTACCGCTATGTGCCCAGATCCGTAAGCACAGATTAAATGGACTCACCGCTCCGCCTGCATGAGGAGATCGCGGACTAAACTATTCTGGCCCTGATTTTGTCCATCAGGATTCTGCACTGCAAGTCCGCTCTTTTCGCCACCAGTAAAGAAATTCTCCTGAGGTTTTCGATATGCGCGACCAAAACTGCTTCCGTCATTGTCTGAGTCTCCACCACTTCCGCCAGCAGATGCCTGACTGCTGCTCTCGCGGTTGATATCAGCAAGAGTGCGAACGCGATTGGAGGCAGCAGCGGCACGTTTTGCGCGATCTGAGGACGACATTGTATTTTCAAACGAGGACGATGACGACGCAAATCCGGAGCTATGCCAGGAAACTGTTAGAAAGACTGCTCGGTCAATATTTCAGCTGTCTGTCCGATCTGCCTCCAAAATTTTGTTCGCGATGGCATTCACTGTACTGTTGAGCGAATGCCTTCGAAGATCGAGTCCAACAGTGTCACGTCGCTGTCACGACATGATCACGTGTCAAGCGAAATAGTTCGAGCGAAGTGATTGTAGAAGACAGCAGAACAAAAAGAGCAGCAAACTGACCTAGTTTCGGGATCCAAAGCGCGAAAGGTCGAAGAGAGAGCCATTCGGGGCCTCGTTGGCTCGGTTTGGTCGTACTGGACACCCGAAGCAAATGTGTCGCTCATGTCGTCCGCACTGGTCGGGTCGTCCTCAGACTCATCGTCCCCGGCAGCACCACTGTCTCCAGTTGAGCCTGAAGCGAAATAAAGCTCGACAGCTCCCTGGAATCTGTCAGTAGAATTTTATGGGGAGAATCATATCATTAATCGAGACCAATTCAATGCAATCTGGTCCAGCCATACATTTAGATCGCCCTCGGCTGCCTCCAAGTACATGCGCGCTCGATCTGGCGTGCTCTGAGTCAGCTCGACAAACTGGGAGACTAGAGCGTCAGACTGCGGTTGTGCTTCACTCATTTATAGTCTTGTTGTCTTATATCTTTGTTTGTCTATATGATTACGATCCGCAAATAACTCGAATATAGTGGTATCACAAACGAACTCGGTCTCATCCACAGTAGATCCAACATCCCAACGCCATTGTGTACCAGTACGTATCCCTCTAATTACAGGAACAGAATCACAGAAACTTATGTAATTGCCCTAAAGCGGTAGTCAAGACTATATATTAAGTATTCAGATCTATTTTTCAGCCGAAATATTTTATTCAATTTCAATTTGCTAAGGGTGAGCCAACTTAGATTTTCTCATTCTCAAGCTTCTTGTGACAGCTGTTAAAATACTGTCAATTGCTTATACAGTCATGTGATCATAAAGTTCCGACACGTAGCTACAGCAGCCCTGGAAAGTGTTCATCAATCGATCATTAATTCTTTGTTAGAACGAGATTATTCGATCCAGTGAGAGTTCAACGAAGGTTCAGCTGAACATCTAATTATCTCGATTATGCGCCAATTTGGCTTCATCGTGCTTCTTTTTTTTGTGCAATCAGCGTTGCTGGTGTCGGCACAATTCGACTTCTTTGAGCATATGTTTGAAGGCGGTGGACCAGGAACTGGGCGACAACAGCAAGCCGGCGTGCAAGGCAGTCCTCAATGGTATCAGCAAAACTATGAAGCCGGTAAGTACTTTTCTTGCGTATATCAGGTGAGCTGATGTTGATGACCGTACTTATAGTTGAGTGCAAGGGATACGTTTGTCCTGATTCCCTCGCCTGTGTCAAGAAACCAGTAGACTGTCCATGTCTCTTTCCTGCTGCAGAAGAAAAATGCATTTTACCAGATAAAAAGAACTACGTTTGCATATCAAATGAGGGCAGAGGCTGTTCCTTTGTTGAAAAGGCCTGGAAGGGAGAAATCTGATGGTCCACTGAATTTATTGTACATTATCGTTGTAATTTAACATCCATAACTCCTCGCATGAAACAAAACGCCTACAAACCAAAATATGTATCAATCTCGTGTGCGACTTGGTATCCATCGTCGAATCGAAATTTCCTTCACCATATATCGACTTAGAAGCTCATCGACTGAGCGCCATTCAATAATACTTTCAGGTACTTGTACATAACACAATATAAGCGTCTTTTTTACTCCACTCACAACCCGATTCACGCCAGAAATCCAGTTCCACTCTCGTCTATTGGCTTGGTTCCGATTTTCATCAGCGTATAAAGGCATGATAATCACAGCGAAGTCAGCATGGGAAAATGGTGGTCCTTTACAATAAAGTAAGTAGTCGACTCCGAATTTAACTCCATCTCTAACACACCACCCATGAGACCTATAATAATGATAAACGACGTAGTGCATAATAAAATCATTATCAGGCCGAACATCTGGCATGAGCATAGTCAGTAAGTATGGGATCGGGATATGGTCCTAGTAGAATTAGAAATCAGTCTAAATCATTTAAATAATTCTACTTACCCCTGTTTCAGCACTGTATATATCCAATGTATCCAGCCCAAAAGTTAAGAAGAACGCTTCTTGTGGAGTCAAATGCAACTTTTCTAATCGCTTTACAGTTCCGTCGAGAGTTCTCAATTTTTCATCTTCCTGCCGAATTTTCACTTTAGAATCTATCTCTATAATCGACCCGGCTGCCGGAGAGACTTCCGTGATGCCATTTTCAGCGAGCTCCCTAGCCTGTTTAAATTTCCTACGGGCATCGCGTCGTTGAGCAGTTACCAATTCAGGAGCAACCTTGCCATCACTTGCTGCGAGTCCTAGTCTTTTGGCAGTTCGTATTTCCCAGGTAGGCTCACTTCGGCTCTGGGTCCCCTTGCCAAAAAATCCAGAGCTCCAGAGCTGCCTCATGCCTTCAATATCGTCAACGTACACCGCGCTGACATAGCTGTTGAACTTGTCCTCACTAGTGGAGAGATATGCAGTGATTCTTTTTCGTCGAGTAAAAAATTGCTTTATCAGTGGTACAGCGAGAAAGGCGTACGCATATTGAGCAATGCAGATAGGATTATAAGGTATCAAAGCCGGAAGCTCGATCACAGCGACAGGTAGTGGCTTCGAGTACAAAGCATTCAAATAAGCACGCCTATTTTTTGGCGGCATGGCCCCTAAACGAGTCAATTTAATCCCGCAATTGTTTTAGCAACGAAAAATACAACAGAATGAACTGAATCAGATACCGTTGTAGTCTATTGAGAAATCATGTAGCCTCCAGTTCGGTTTCCCGAGTCAAGCATACAGATCTGTTATCATCATTGAATATAATTCTATTCTGTATATCCCACGTGTTAAAACTTTTGTCGCAGATTACTCACCTGCAGCTCACATAAACTCACGATCCGGTCGAAACCGGTTACTTTTGCTAACTATGTTCGAGATAAATTTTGAAATTAAAAGTTTTTCTCGTCGGGTTGAAGAGTGCCATTGTCTGTTGCAATTTACCTTATGGGGTTGGTGCTTCTACAATAAGCGGCGCAGCTTGCAACTCCGTTCGCCAGATATGAGAAATCTGGTCATAATAATTCAAAATCAGTCAAAACCGACTTCAGCTCGCTCATTGGTTGCCGTTGCGCTCATATTCGTTGTTTTTCAGCTGTCTAGATTGCTGTAATCGAGTTTATCGCCTCCAGTGCTGTGCGAGCTCTCTATACACTGCTATCCCACGCGTGGCGGCTTTCTCAGACTTCTGTGGTCGTGTGCCATCTTTGCTATCCGTCCTATCCTGTCTAGCTCCTCTGCAAACACTCTCAGAAGATGACAGTATCTCAAGTTTTTCTCGAACACTTTATTCCGCTCCAGAATCAGGACGTCCAAGTTCGTGCGACTAAGCAGCTACTTCTGGACATCTTTCCCTCGTGGATCCCTGATAAGATTGCTGTTACTTCTTTGAAGGGCGGAATTACCAACTGCGTAAGTTTCCACGGCCATTGGTCGGTATAAATGACTAACGCCTCTTGTGCAGCTGCTGCAATGTGTGTATATGCCAAATACTTCACAGGAATTCACGGTTCTCGTGCGTGCTTACGGTAGAGGAACTGGAACCATAATTGACAGGAGCCGTACGTGTCTCCGTTCCTTATTTCATTCATATTTATAACTAACTCTCTCATAGGTGAATATTGTACGCATATTCGACTATATTCGCATGGACTAGCCCCTCCACTGTACGCCAGATTCCAGAATGGGCTCGTTTATGGCTTCATTGCTGGTCGATCGGTAGATTATCATGAACTTAGTAACCCGTTGCTGATGAAAGGAGTTGCCAAAATGCTTGCACAATGGCATACCGTTCTTGAAGCGAATGCAATAAAAATGCTTATCAGGGACGAGTTCCCGGATTCTTGCTCAAAGCAGTCTGAAGAATTGGTTGATGATATTTGGCAACTATGTGCAAAGTGGATCAACAAGTTGCCCTCAGAAACGACGGGCCAAGAAGCAACTAAAACCGCGTTAGTAAAAGAATTGAACTGGGTGATGAAAGAAATTTGCGATAAAGGAGGTCCCACTGTTGTTTCTCATTGTGATCTGTTAAGCGGTAATATCATTGTTCCAGAGGACTGGAAACCCGATAAGACATTATCTGCCACTTCACCGCCTGTTACATTCATCGATTATGAGTATTCTCTCCCAACTCCGCGAGCATTTGATCTTGCAAATCATTTCATGGAATGGCAAGGATTTGACTGCAATGTATCTCTGATTCCGAAAGTTGGGGGTCCTACTATGCGCGAATGGGGTAAAACTTACTTAGAAGGAGTCAAAACCTATTCGAAACATATCGCTCTGACAACTTCTTCTTTCATTAATACTACTACGAAATCGGAGATTACTGTTTCAGAATCTGAAGTCGACTCGTTGATGGAAGAAATCCGTACCTGGTGGGGAATGCCTGGCTTCTATTGGTATGTTCTTACTTTCTTTATGTAGACTCACTGTACTAAACCTGATTAGGGGCATTTGGGCTATAATTCAATCAACAATATCTACAATCGATTTCGACTATGTTACGTATTCGCGAAATCGATTATCTGAATATTGGTCTTGGAAGCAAGACTATATTGAAAACAAGCAGAAAGTAATAGAAAGTAATTTGTGATTCTATTGTTGGTCTGATCATGGACCTACGGCTGGTGTATTTGGTGTTTTGTTGTTGTTTAGGTTGAAGGGTATGATTCGTTGTATGAATAATTTAGATTGCATTGGATAGAATTAATCAAAATAAGTTCATTTGTGGCTACCCCTCATGTTGGCTGTGATCATTTAGTTCAGCACGATGATTAAACAAATCCTTGATCTGTTGGAGGGAAAGCTTCGTAGCTTTTTGCAATTGTGTTCCATCTTTGCTTCCCAGTACGCTATTTGCAAGTTCCCGTTTCTTAGCTTGCAGTTCCAATATCCGTGTTTCCACCGATTCTTCGATTATTAGTTCATGCACATCAACCGACCGTGTTTGCCCGATCCGATGAACGCGATCGATCGCTTGCTCGGATATCATAGGATTCCACCACGGGTCAAGCAAGACCACTTGTGAAGCACATGTTAAGTTTAGACCAACAGCACCAGCCTTCAATGAACATAACAAAACGCTCACTTCTGGGTCCTGCGACAAAGTATCTAAAGATCGAACCCTGTCTGCCGGCTTCATAGATCCGTCATCTAGTATATTTGTTAGTGAATAATTGCTAGAATCTCAAGACTTTTGAACCTACATCGAACATATTTGATATTCTCATCTCTCAGTGCTGGCTCGACAATATCAAGCATCGAGGTGAATTGACTAAACACTATGGTCTTGCGTGTGACATTCTCCTTGAGGATCTCCAATAACGCAATCATCTTTGTACTGAGAGTAGCACTATTTATTCCTCGATTAACGAAATGTGAAATGCAATTATCGCAATAATCCTCGTCTCGTTCCTTTTCTATTTCATTTAATCTATCTTATTCAGTATATAATCACCTCAAACGAATTTCACTAAAATCTTACTGTTCCTGACAAACCATGCATGTTCTCACAGTAACCGCTATATCACTGAACAAGTCGGCCAATTCATCCATATCATCTTCCTGAGCTGTTGCAGAGCCAGCTTTCGTCTTGACTTTTTTCTTTTCTCTCCTGGTGTCCTCTTCCATATCTGTTTTGAAGTTTTTCGTAGCCAAAGCAGTATGATCGCACGCTTGTCGTAGCCGTAGGAGTAACAAGAAGACACTCATGTAGCTGACTTTTTGTTTGTCCTTTTTGTCTTCTAGAATCTTTTCGAGTTGACTGCCAAGCTTGCTATGGAGAGAATCATAAAATGTTCTCTCAGGCTTTGAAAACTTAAGCATTCTTTTATGAATAACGCGCGGTGGAAGTTTGAAATTATCTTGACTCAAGACATCTTTAGTTCTTCGAAGATATATCTGAGATAGCACAATTTGTAGTCGCTTCATCGCAAGTCGACCCTTTCCACGTCTCACTGGATTTGTAATCGAAAGAGTCCAATTTTGAAAATCAGATAAAGGTTCTATATGTAGAAACTTGAACAGCGAGTACAATTCTTCTACGCTATTCTGAATAGGCGTTCCTGTAAGTACCCATCTATTCATACCGTGTAGCTGACAGCATGCCTCCGATGTTTTTGCGGCTTTATTTTTAATAATATGTGCTTCGTCCAAAATGATTCGCCACCAATCTAGCTTGAACAATGGACCTTTCTTATTGGATTCGGAGGCTATAACTTGATATGTTGTTATGACCACTGAAAAGCGAGATAACTGAGACTCGTCAGTTATTCGGGAAGCTCCATGATGAACGCAAACAGATAACCCAGATGCTTTACTTTTCACCTCTTGCGCCCATTGATTGATTAGCGCCAGCGGTGCAATAATCAATGTTGATTTGCAGGCATTAGTAGAGCTGTGCAGTTCCTCATCCCACGGATGGGATACTATCAACGCCAGCGCCTGAATCGTTTTTCCCAAGCCCATCTATACATTTGTCAACTTTAAGAAAAAATAATATCAAGGTCAAAATATTTACATCATCACAGAGCAAGCCACCTTTGTGCTGTACCTGCCTGTTTTCCCGTTGGCGAAGAAATTTTAAACCTTCAACTTGGTGATCCATTAATTGAACAGACAATCCTTTTATTTCGCGATCAGATGAACAGATTTCATCAGTCTTTCCATTTGTCTGACTAGACTTTGTCAAAAGCTGTTGTAAAGATTCTACTAGGCTTTCATTTGGAGCAGTTAGTCTATCTGTATTGCAGTCAGAATCTGTATGCTACGCTTCAAAAAAATTATTCAAACCTTCTCTTATCGATTTCACGCTAAAATCGCTGCTTGACTTGTTTTCTATTGCTGAAGGCATTGCCTTGTTATGAGACTTTCCTATTTCATACAATGTCAAGCCGATTCCGAACGGACTGTCGGGTTTCTCATTCGTTCTTCTCTCATAACTGTCTTTATGAGATATTTTCGAGCTGTCGGAAAGTGACAAATTATCCATTCTTTTAGTAAAAGACTCATAGGGATTTGAGCTGAAAATGCTAGATCGGCCATGCATTCGATCCGAATTGGAATTTCTAGTCGATTCATATCTCGGTTTCAATCCGATTTCTCGACCCGGTCGTACATGAATAGCGTAAGGACGAGAAATTTTTACGGGTGCACGGTCAGGGCCCTCCAGTTTCTTGGTTGTAACTAGCTGCACTTCTTCAGTTGAACTATGTGCTTGCAACGAGTGAAGACCATTGTCCGTAAACTTAGTCTTAATATTCTCTACTGGCTGATGACGTTGTGCGTTTGTCAGTGTTGAAATGGGTTTATACGGACCAGACGTAACTGCATATTATTATAGTTATTAGTTTCAAGATCTCTAAGATTTGTAGTTTAGATGTACCTGCTCGGTCTTGAATTCGGGTAGGCGACTGGGAAGAAACTTGATTTGGTCTAGGTAGAGGATTCTGTATCGGTGATGCTTGACCAAACAACACTGGATTGTGCCGACTAAATATTCCTTCGCGCTCTTGTCCATGTTTTTGAGTTGCCATCTTCTTATTGTACGTTGTCCTCGACGATTAGGCTCTCGTAAATAATTATATTTGGATGCATTGAGATCAAGCTCTGTACTGCTTTAGTTTGTTTGCGGCGTTGCTGGGACAACATCAATAATAACTAATGACTACAGCGCCGCATCGCACTACCCGTCACAAGAGAGCTCCTCCTTTAAAATATGTCGTTATATTTTGGAAAAGCTGGTTTTCTTAGCTGGACGACAAATTATTAACCTGTAATTTGAACTATATCAGCGACGGGATTATAAAGTTTTGCATAAACGAGTAGCTAGAAAATTTAACTGCTTGCTTATTCGCATAACTATATCAGAACGCGAATCTAGGTCAGACGTATATTCTCATCAGTTTTACTCAGGTGAACGTCGACTTCTTTCTAGATGATACTAAATGTGGACAAAATTACGAAGAAGACAGTCGAAGGTACAGACATAGCAAGTCTGAAGATCTCGAAGTTGTTCCGATGTATCCAATCTCGCGGTTCAGGGATCGATTCGACCATTGCACACGCAAGACCTGATAACCAAACTATACTAAACAATTGTTGTTGCTCATAACGACTATCTGAATATTCAAACCTACGGAAAGTGATCGCAGTCTGTTTTGCCTGGAGTCTGATACTAAACATATAGTTCGGTCGAGATTTTGAGAAATCAATCAGGAACTATTCAACACAGGTCTAGTAATTTTCAAAAGTTTGAACTATTTTTGCTTCACCGAGCACAGTGGTCTGACAACCTCTTGAACTGAGATCTAAGGCTGCTAGACTTGAGGAGGTCGAAAATTGCCGCAGAAACAAAAACAAAATCCTGTGCTAAAGTCAGGATGGAGATTCGGAAGCTTGCTGTATTTATATCCGAAATTAGTCTCAAACTCCAAATGATCAAAATCGAACAGACAATTTTTTCGATTCGCGGAGCCGAAATAATATCTTGATAAGCAGGTTGGAATGGATTTGGCTTGCTTTCGACAATAGTCACTTCGGACCAGCCGAGAGAATCTGGGCTGGGTCGAGTGTAGTAGGAGAGCGCGGGCGAAGATCAGGAGGAAATAGAGTAATACCTGTAGAAGGATGATATTTTTTTGACTGTGAAAATTAAAAGAGTGATTGCAGCCAGAATGATAGACTTGCTGTGTCCAATTTCTGAGTCGAATTTCTGATTTCCTAGTCTGGGGTATGCGCACGTGAACATGTACTCTCGTTGTGGATCTGAATATTTCTGTGTAAATTCCAAGCCAAGTATTCTAAAAACTCTAGAGAAAAGACACAAATAATTCAGGCTCGTTGAAAGAGAGGAAAATTTTTCAATAGAACTGACTTTAAGTAAATTAGGTAAACCAGTATCCTTTGTCTTTGCCCCTTTGTAATGTTGCTTTGTTTGCGTTGCCATAAGATATGTGGATGAGAAGTTTAGATAATCTAGGTATAATTATTAGTTTTTAGTTGTGGAATGGTTTGAATCATTGCTCATTCTATCCTATGAGCATATAACGCTTGGTGAATTGCCTGAAGCAGATATTCAAGCTAATTTCCTCGGAATGAGAAATCTTACATTCTTCGTTGTAGTGATATTTACTTGTAATAAATCCACCAATAACAGTAAATGAACCCTAATAAAAATCTACGATAATGCCTACAGCAAAAAAACTCAACTAATATGTCTATTGGATATTAATATATTATTAATTATAATGAAAGAAAAATATAGTACCAGTAATAAGAATAAAACTGTACATGAATATTTGTCGACACCCTTCCTCCGATTGAAATTGAACCTATACAACAATCTTATATAACCGCTCGGAAAAATAGTATATAATTAGAACAAAAGCACAAGAATAAACAGTGGCGAGCGCAAAGAAAAAATCGAATTATTAAGATTCAAAAACAAAATATAGCGCAGGTGTTCAAAAAACCCTTCCTCAAAATTCACAGACCCAACGAAAAAAAATGCAATCCCAAATCGTCTTTTTTGCATACTCTCACTTCTCTCAGTAAAAGTATATATTACAATTCATACATACACTTCCATATATACAATATATGCGCGTAGTTAGAACTTTTATAATGATGATCTTGATTATGGTGATAATATTGGTGTTATTGTCGGGGACGGTGATGGTGATGGCAATGATGATGATGATGACGATGACGATGATGACGATGAAGGTGATGATGTTGTTGATGATGATATAGTTGAAATGATAATATCATTATTATTAGTGATTGTGTTGTCGTTGTTGCCGTTCATATAGATCTGACCATCCATATCCATTCATAAACTGCCGCGTAAATAATCTTCGACTCCAAAAGAACCATTTCTTTGCTTGCTCTATAAGGCCTCTAACGTCGCCTAGATCTCACCGCTTCTTTCGACGCCATCCTGAGAGTCACTTCTGCTCAAGACTACTCGCCGAGCTGCTGTTACCACTACCATTTCCATTGCTGGTACTCGCACTCGCGCTCGCACTACCGGTGAGACTTCGCCGAGAGGGTCCATCGTCTTCAACCTTGACTATTGACCCCGTAGGTCGATATATGGCATTTGTGGACATTTGTCGCGGAACTGGCGGGACTCCATAGATTTGCTGCTGAGCTGAAGCTGTGGGCACATTGGGCATATTCTGAGGCGGTGCAGGCGCTGAGGACGCACGGCTCATAACTCCTCGGCCCATCTTTGCGTTTCGCTGTCCCATCGCCGACGAAGTACGACTGGGACCACCATCGGCACCAATTACAGACATCATTGTGTCCATAGGACTAGGTCCCACACCAGAAATATTGCTCAACATCCGACCATTAATCGTAGGTGTCTGCGCTCCATCCCCTCTTGGCACAAAACGAAATCTCGGTGCCTGTGGAGCGGGTGGCGTGTTGAACCCAACTCGCATCTTATGAGGCACTGGGCCAGCCTGGTGACCGGGAGGTCCATACATCATCGGTCTATTAGCATTGGACGATATCGAGTTTGCGCGGGACTGATCTGTCAACACATGAGTATCCACATTACCATATCGATCAGAAGTATTGTTAACCAGCGGGGAATCCATAAACGACTCGTAATATTCCATCTGACGAAACTCGTTCGGAGAAACGCTTTCAGAAATGCTCATTTTGCGAGATCCAGGTCCACGCATAAGCTTCTGTAAAGCTCCTGTGACACCACCAGATCCAGGAGTAACCGAAGGGTCTGCGCGAGCCTGGAAGCTTCCTGTACGACGAGTCCGACGAGATGTCATCGACAACATGTCTACATCAGTAGGACGTGGAGGTCCTCGCTGCGAGAAGTAATCATCGCCGCCCGATTCGCTCATCATATCTGCACTATAAGACTGCGATCGCATAGGAGGTGTTGGTCTGGGAGCGGTCCTTCGTCGCTGTCGCATCATATATTCTTGCTCTCTCAAGGCTTGCTCCCGTTGACGCAGCTCAAGCTCTCTTTCTCTCAAGGTGTGCTGATTCATCGGCACTCCATTTGGAGCCCCATCGGTAGTGGTATCACCATAAACAACTAGATTTGAAAACTCTTCCAAACCTTCTGCAGTAGACGGAGTATATCCATTTGCACCAGCGCTAGCAAGCTGGGCTGAGTTTCTGGTAGACAGAGAAGGACGCCGACCAGCATTAGTGTCTATAGGAGGAGGTTGACGAGACACTGGAGGAGGAGCGTAGCCACCACTGGCTAGGAGCGGAGTGAGTGGTCCACCAATCTAAGTTATCTGATTAATATCTCAAGAGCACAAAAATAAATTAAAAAATGACATGAACTTACTTTCGACTGATTCATTTGGTTTAAGCGAGTCAATGTAATATAAAGCATTTCAAGCCTTGGAGTCTCAATGCCCGCCTCACTTGCTAGACGCAGAGGATTTGCCAGCAATACCTCGATCTCCATTGGTCTTTTCGCAATGTAGTCTTGATACATCATGGATGGTTTCGAGACCGCAATAGCAGCTTCGAGAGAAGGTTTGACAAAAGATTTGCTATCAATGGTGCAACCTTGTGATCTAGCAATAGCAAGAAGCTCCGACATTGTTCCAACAACAGCAGAACGAACATGATCAACAGCAATAAGCGTTGAAAGATTGGGCTCATCTAATAAGACTGAAAACGGATGCAAAGCTATAGGAGTAATTGATTTCTCCCACTGTTTCTGTTTAATATTCTTCGAGACATTGCACTTTACTCCACCAGCTTCCAGTGTGAGCGCAAATGATTCAGCCATATCTTCTACCAAACTAAAGTCAGCTCCAGGTTTCGCAGCATTTGAACCTATCCAGACTTGTGCAGGAGATGTTCCAAATTCCTCAAAGTCCACGGGACCGACCTGAGTCAATGACGCGTCACAGACAAGAGATAGAACAACATTTTCTGGAAAAGAATCAACCAAGTAAGATTCGATGCCGATCCCGAGAGAAGTATTTACGACAATGCAAGTGTGGCCAGGAGTGACAACGTTCGATATAACAGCACCCAGATCATAGATATCTGGAAGAGCTTTTATACAAACTATGACATAATCGAATCCGCTAGATGGCGCGCGAATCTCATCAATTGATCGAGAGACTTCATAGGTTAGCGCATGAAAGCCACGATAAAAGCAAAAGGACAATAAAATAATTTACCTTGATGTGGTCTGAAACGTTCCGAGTTGAGAGTACTTGACTTGAAGGATATGCCGTAGTTGACAACGATTTCGTTATGAATCTTCCAGATCAGGGAGACGTCAGCTGCATTGCTCGCGGTCAGGCGCCAAGAGAGGAATGCAGATATGGGATTGCTTCCAACTATACTAAATTAGTAGCTAAACAAAGAAAAAGACAATGACACATACCAGACAAAATATTCAGTCTATTATCGGTCATAATGTACTATGAATTACCTATACAAGGATAGGAGACGCTATTTACTAGAGAGAGTTAATTAAGACACGAAAAAAAACAAACTCAAGAAATGGAAAAATAGGGTCCAGAAAAAACATAACATACCTAAATTAAAATAAAAGGGACCCTAGATGGGCGATAGAGGAGCAGAAAGGAGAGGATCGGAGAGTAGGGCCGAACACGAAAACACCAGGCGCATACGTGAGCGACAGGACGATGAAATTAGATAGATGGGAATAAGAACCAAACAAGTACAACTAAAAAGGAATCTGAGAAGACTAAAAGAGTCTATGTGTAGTAGACAAGACGAAAGGTTAGCTTTGTGGATGTTAAAGGAGCGGGAGGAGAGGGGGAGGGACAGCGAGGTATGGTATAGGAGTGTGAAGGGAGAAGCTGTGTGTTGATGGGAGTGGGAATTCGAGGCAGGAAAAAAAGCTAGAGGCGTGCGCGAGAGCGTGGAAGAGGAGCCGCGACGCGTGCCAGCATAACAGAAGAACGAGGATAGGTTATTTCCGGAGCCAAGAAATGAACGACAGTATATGCAGACGGGGAAAGATAGAAAATGCAGGAGATAAAATAATCACGAACCTAAAGTAAACGCAGAGTGCTTTGCAAGTTATCTCGCAAATACGGCGTGGTAGGGGGTGAGTGACGATACGCAATCGGAGCCGGGTAGAAAACCTGGCGAAAAGGAGCAAAAGATAGGCGCGAGTGTGAGATGAGTGAAGCGAAGGAAGTGAAGGATAAGAGCAATAAGAGGAAACGAGGAGAAGGAAGAAGTGTGAAACGCGACAGGAAATGCCGGCCGGCTGGGGAAAATGAATATGGAAAGAGGGCGGCAGGTCGAGAGGCCCAGGAAGGGTTGGTTTGGCGCAATACGAGATCGCAGACTAGGGCGGACAGTTTTGGGCGTCGCAGAAGATTGCAGGAGACGGAATCTGAGGCAATGCAGAAGGGGAATTGAGAAAGAAAAAGAGGCCGAGTCGAGAAAGAAAGAAGGAAAAGAAGAAAGAGAGGTTGAGCAAACAAGAAGAGGAAGAAGAGAAGAGGCCGAGCGTGAGAGAATCAGAACGAGAGCAAATCGGCGAGCGAGACAGAGAAAGAAAAGAGTGCTTGAGTAAGGCGGTAGTATGGCGGTAGGGCAGCTACAGTAGCTAGCTCGTGTCTGAGAAGGCTGGAGACACAGCGCAGAATGGGAGTGGAAACGCGGCGCAGGTTCAGGGATCAGGACTGAGTTCCGGTTCCGGTTCTGGTTTGATCTGACTGTTGATTTGGCTCGGTCCACACCGCAGGGTCGGCGTGATGAGGGAGATTTAAGAATTAGACGCTGGACCTTGTCCAGCGTGCGAGATGGGAAGAGCAAACAATTTATTAGCAAACAATTTATTAGCAATATTGTAACAGAATCAACTAAGAGTCGAGGGAAAATAGAGACTGAGCAAAGTAGAGTAAAGTAGAGTAAAGTAGAGCAAGTACAGTAAAGTAGGACAAAGTTGAGTACCATGGAGTAAAGTAACTAGAGCGACAAGACCAGGAAGCAAGCATAGTGTAAGAGTTTTTGCGGATCTCGCATTGTCAGAAAGACAGCCTGGCTGCTCGGTTTTTTATGCTGACCGCGTCAGAGGACAGTCGGCGGTTCTAATTTCAGTGCGTATGGCGTTGAGTATCAGGCGTCAGGCGTGGAACGTCGAACGTCGACCGCTTCGTTCAAACTCAACCAATATCGCACACGGTTTTTTTTTTACCGTTGTAGCTCGAGCTCTGGTGATTCAACTCTAACTTCGTATATATATATATTATAGAGGCTTTTTTTTTTCTTCCTTCAAGGATTTCAGATTTAAGGACGGTCTGAGCAGGACTACGTAACTCCGGGGACTTGGTCGAAAACAGCAAGACTTTAGCTAAACTGCGAGCTGCACGTTCGTGGATGGAAGGATGGAAGGATGTATCTGCCTGCCGCGCGTGTTTTCATGTTGTGCGTGAAGGCGGCCAAGATCAGACAGGCGCTTTTGCACCGATTAGAGATAGCAAAGAGCGGGCCACGTGGCCACGCGATCTGAGGTTTGTATGCTTAGTTTGCTTAGTTTGCTTGGTTTAGTCGAGTTGATAGAGCTGATCGAGTTGATCGAGTTGATCGAGTTTTTCTGCTGCAGCTTATGGCTCGGCAGATATTTGAAAGGGTCACGAAGATGCAGTCGTCGAGCACCAAACAAACAGTGCGCCTGAGCTGCACGACTCTGCCTGTATTTTGCACGGAGAAAAGTGCAGAGTAGAGCGAGCGCACAGAGAGCGCACAGTAAGCGTACCGTAAACGCACAATAAGTGCCGCAGGTGCAGGAGACTGCTACGTCCTTGCGGTAGCTTGCAGTCTGGCGGGCTCCCGTTGCTTACTACTTTCCCCCCAAACTGCCGCTCTATAGCCCTGCTTACGTCCGTCCGAAACGTCTTTCCAGCTCTAAATAGTCCCGCTCGTGCCGGTCCCGCGCATCTTCAGTGTCGCCCTGCCAACAACTTCAAACACACCACATTCTGACACAGCTGGCCCTTGCGCCAGTCCCCGCCTCGCCGCATTCCCGAATCGGCCGACACGCCCAGGATTCGCGTCCTAGACTAGCCCGCTTCCAGCTGCTTACTTGCTTGTTTCGGAAACTCGCCCTGCCCTCCGCTGCCCGCTATAAATAGCTCCCTCTCGAGGTATTTGTGCAGTCCCTGGACGTCGCCGTTATTTATGCGATTACGTAATCCAATACGCGGTATGGTGTGGCAGCGTTTGGTTGGTGTCAGCCGCGAGTGGTTTGACGGCTGAGAGTTAGTTAGTTAGTTAGAGCCTGGAGCCTGGAGCTTAAGCTTTGATGGAGGAAGAGCCTGAGAGGCTGTATATAGTCGTCAGTAGTGTAAGGTCGTAGTAAGGAAGTGGTAGTAGTGTAGTAGCAGTAGTGTAGTAGTAATAGTGTAGGAATAACAGCGTAGGAGTAATAGTTAGTAGTATTGGACTCTAGGATGGATGAATGGATGGATGTACGGCAAAAGAGACTGTCACCGAACAGCATTCACAATTACTGGGTTGGCTGCTATAACAAGTCACTTCTATCACGACCTCCAACCTTTTTTCACTTTTTGCCAAGTAAATCAGCCAGTCCTCACAGTTTCATCCACAAAATCATGTTCTATCGCGTTCTGCAGGCCCACTAATTAACGAAGCAATCGATGTTTTATAACTACAATATACCCGGCGTTCATTTGTGCTGCCTGCCTTATTCAGAGCACCTCTTAAATAGTCAAACTCTTCCTGCTACATTTCATCTGTATAGTATTACAAGCAATTCAAACTAGACAACCCAGTCCCTGACGTCATGTAACTCAGAGGTTGCAGCCAGTGATAGCCACTGACTTCCCTTCTGGTCCCGAAAGCCAGTTTTCAACTTTCACTCTACATTTCCCGGAACTCCAAGACACTGCTTTCCAAGACCCAAAAACTCTCTGCTCCCGTCTGCTTGTATCCGCTGTCGAGTTCATCCTCTCGGGTCTACTACTACTGCTTACTTCCACGCCTCCAGCTGCGGATCCCTATCACATCGACTTTCGGATCTAGTTCATGTTTTCTTTTTTCTTCTCCACCAGGCTCCTCAGTTCCACTGCAATGCTTAATCTCATTGCCAGCTAAAACAGCCTGTTCCCGTCCAATCCTTCTCCGTCCTCCTCCCTCATCACATCCATCTTCCTCGCTCTCGCTAAATGCCTGCGGCTCGTATGCGGCTCGACGTGCGGGCTTTCGTCGCTAATTAGTATGCGCACGGAGTGAATCGCCGCGAGCTTACACGTATTGGGCAAATAGTTTCGGTCAGAATATATCACTCGTCTTAGATGAGTTTTTTCCAGCCAGACACTGCTACTGCTAGTTAGTATTTTTCCCGCTGTCTATCTGAGTAGCATATTATACAAAAATTCCTACCATGCTGAGCAGACACGTAGACGCAAATAGTCTTGTCGAGCAGCAGCTCAAAAGTGAAGCAGGCACTCATACTGGAGATGTGACAGTTGCCAGCGGTTTTGAATCTCCGTACCTCAATCGCTATACAGCCAGCGAGCCAGTTCCAAAGTTGTAGGTGCCGCACAGTCCAGCAGGACACCTTTTTTTTTATACAAGACTCACCACCGATCTAGTTCTATTCCTGAAAATGGACTCGAATCAAAGGGTGCGTGTAATTGCTGAAAGATTCATTACTTTTATGACTACGGATCAAGCTGACAATCCCAGCTGCTTACGCCTTGATTCGAGATGACCTGGATCTAGATGGCAAGCCAAATCTGAATCTCGCGAGCTTTGTTACTACCTACGTCGAGCCTGAAGCGGTGTCGTTGACCAACGAGAACTTGACCAAGAATCTCGCTGATTCAGACGAGTATCCTGCGCTGATGGACATCCACTCACGATGTATTAATATCCTCGGCAGTCTTTGGCATGCAAAGACAGATGAAAAGCCAATTGGGTCCGCAACCACTGGATCCTCCGAAGCCATTCACTTAGGAGGCCTGGCCATGAAGCGGCGATGGCAGGAAAAGCGGAAGGCTGCTGGAAAAGACGTCTCGAATCCAAATATCATCATGGGAGCCAACGCACAAGTGGCTCTAGAAAAGTTTGCTCGATACTTTGATGTTGAAGCGCGTTTGATCCCGGTTAGCAAGGAATCACATCATTGTCTGGATGCGACCAAGGTTCTCGAAAACGTTGACGAGAACACTATTGGTATTTTCATTATTCTTGGATCAACTTACACCGGCCACTACGAGCCCGTGGCTGAGATCTCAGAGCTCCTGGATGATCTCGAAGCGCGAACCGGCATCGACGTTCCCATTCATGTTGACGGAGCATCTGGCGGTTTTGTTGCGCCCTTCTGTCATCCCAATACAGTTTGGGATTTTCGAATTAAAAGAGTTCATAGTATTAATACCTCCGGTCATAAATATGGGTTAGTTTCTGCCGGACTTGGATGGATCATCTGGAGGTCTGAGGAGTACCTTCCTAAACACCTTGTATTTGAGCTCAAGTACCTTGGTGGTGTCGAGCAGAGTTTTAGTGAGTATTAAAGGGAATTGCATATATATTTACTTGGTTCTGATCGAATTGTCTAGCATTGAACTTCTCTCGACCGGGCTATCAGGTAATTCAACAGTACTACAACTTCCTTCATTTCGGCCGCGAAGGGTACACCCGGATCCAGAGGAACTCGCTGAGCAACGCGAGGTTGCTTGCGACTGTCCTCGAGGCTTCGGGTTACTTTGTATGTTTGTCCGAGATTCATCGAAGGCGAGGAGTCCATGAATATGATCCTAGTGCTTCGAAGGAGGAAAGTGAACTTGGCGATGATCCGGAAAATTATAACGCTGGACTACCTGTCGTCGCATGGAAATTAGCTGATTCTGTCAAGGATCAGTATCCCAAAGTTAGCCAGAACAATCTGTCTACTCTTCTTCGGGTGAAAGGATATATTATTCCAAGTAAGTTTCCTTTATTTTCTTATCCCAATTCACCTGGAATTAATTATCTGTTTAGATTACCCTTTGCCGCCCAGCGAGGGGAACGTGGAAATTTTACGCGTTGTTGTCCGAGAATCCATGTCTTCTGATCTTCTCGAGCGATTGTGTGGAGATATCATTTCCTCTGTTGAGCTATTAATCAAGCTTTCAGCTGATCACTCTATCGCCGCGATAGAACACATAATTAAGCCAGCTCCTCGAGTTTCTTCTTTGGGCGGGCTATCCGAATCGAGTAGTCAGGTTAATTTGGCTGACACTGGCCACAAGCATGGCCATTATAAAGGTGTTTGCTAAACCGAATCTTGGTTAGTGAATTATCTTTTTTAAAACGAGTGAGTTTTGGGGACGAGATAAATAAAAGTCTACGGCATAAGTCGTTTTAGTATTTATATAATATAAATTACTTTGATCTATTTGAAGAATGTATACTATTTATATAATATAAATTACTTTGATCTATTTGATAATTACTCCGCACTATCATACATGACCATCGACTGCGTAGACTGTCGAAGGTCATACATCAACGAGCCAGGCTTCATAGTCCAGTCAAGGTTGTCGTACACGGTTTCACCAGCTTCGTCGAGACATTGCATGGCGTGCTGTTTTTTATCGAGCGCGACCCACTCTTTCGCCGCAACCAGCTGCCAGAAGGCAGCTTTCCGCATCCGATTGCCCCATCCTTGGGATCCGATCCCGCGCCGGATCGCGTAGCAGGTACTTACTCTTTCAATAACCAGCGCATGGGCTAAGTTACCCATAAGTTTTTCGCTGACAGCCTTCATTAGCCATCTAGCCGCATCGTCAGCAGCACCACCTCCTCGCGACCGAAGTAGTTCTGAAGTGACCATGATCGTTCGCAGCGCATAGGTCGGCAGCGCACATCGGGAAATGTATGAATAAGTTGCCGAATCAAGCAACGGCTCAAGAGTTTCCGTCCGAGCTTTCGAGCTTAGTGGAACTCCACTGAGAATCAAACTTGCTGCAGCCATTTCTTGCGCTCCAGCATGATACATCCACGCTTTATCGTTCAAAAAATCCTTCCGTAATATATCATACGTACTCTGCGCCAGTTTCCAATCGCGGATCATAAACGCATAATCGGCCAACTTGCGCATCTGTGCTTCCGCAGTATGAAATGAGTACGAGCCCGTCGTGGAATCGTAGTTGCCGGAGACACTGCTCGTGCCTCCAGGACCAGAAGAGTTTGCCGGTCTCGAGTTCGAGCTCAGAAATCGCCGTGATGCAGAAAAAAACCTACCCGCAAGCCCTCGTCGACTGGACGCGATCTGATCATTCCAAGTATTTATGCATCTTTCCATGAAAGGGACTAAACTTTGCACAGTCATATCTCGAATAAAAGTTCGCAAATTGCTAGCATCACTTTCGAAAATATATTTTTGGTCAGTATTCAGCGCTCGCAACATGCCTATCTCTTCACTTGCACTGATCCATTCAGAATGGTAAAAGGGAATAATAGGCTCCGAAAGATCGTCAGTTGCTGAACCCATAGTAGCCATTTTGGACCGCAAACGAACCATATGGCAATGGATTCCAAAATGACGCTTCATTCTTTCAAACAATGCCTGTGATCTGATTTTCCTTGCATTAGCCAGGTTTAAATGAAAACTATGATTGCTCTTACTTGTCCAGCTCGCTTTGATCCTCGTCATGAACAAGAACATAATATCGTAAATAGTCCTTACTGATATACGCTGGCAGCTGCACATCGTTCCCTTCACGATATAGCATTGATAAGGTTTCGATAGGTTGTGGATTCCGGGAAGAAATAAATATTACGGCTGCGACGGGATGTGAAAATGTTTCATGAGCAGAAACGGGAGGAGAAGCCAGCATTTTTTGAAAACACTTTGAATAGATCGTCTCGTGAAGTGCTTGAGGAGACAGTGGGCTAGGCGACGTGCCATTAGAAGACATCGCAAAAAAGCGAGGATTTTGCGCCAAGTATAAGTTTAATAGACTATCGATATCATCGATGTCGAAGCAATCGAGACCAGAACCGGCAGGAATAGGAACTGGTGCGGTAAACGTAGATGTCCGACTGTTACTGCGCGACCTCCTACGCGGAGACACTGGAGACGAAGCTGTGGTCGAAATAGGAGAAAGCGTCGACGAACTGTGTAAAACACCAGCAGAATGAGCGGGCAGGCTCGACTTCGAAGTCGTCATGAAATCAGAAGAGACGAACCGTAGTCCGAAATCATCGAGTTGAGTGGGTATTCCCTGGGATCCATGAACTGTGACTGTTCCTGAAACTGTGTCACCGAATGGTTTGAGCAATTCCAGAATCGATGAGAAACCTTTTTCACTAGCAAACTCGTCGGCATCGGTTGACGCAAACACCGCTATTCGAGGGGCAAATGACCGCGCTATCAAAGAAGCGACTGAGGACAAATTATTCGGCGCACTCGCGTTGTTCGGCGACAGTGGTCCGGTCGGTACAGTAGAATGCCCAGTCAAGAAGGAAGAAACCGACAATGATATTGACGGAGCAGGAGAGCTGTTCGACGAAGTGATTTGAGCAACTGGCGTCGAAGGTGTACTTGCGATTGAAGGAGGTCCGGTAGTAGCCTGTTTGGAACGAGGACTCCCCGCACCAACGAAATCAGCCTGATCCAGTCCCTGACTCAGTCCCCTCGGATTCGATGTTTCCGATGCTGGACTTGACATTTGTAGTTCTGTTTCTATAGGCTTGATTTCAACAGTGATCCAAGAAGATTCATCACTTCCTCAGATCTGAGCTGGCGCTTGCTTGATTTGCGCAATGGGAATGATTCTAGAGAAAGTAGATTTCAGTGAACACGATCTAATTCAACTTCTTTGCACTGCGAAAATCCAACTGTTCTGATGTCAAGTCACCAAAAAGAGAACAACAAGAAAAGGTACTTCCGAGGCTATGAATTTGGCGGCCAGCAAACGGTGCGGCAGCAATTTATTTATACCACACATACCATGAATTAATTACGAAACACTACTTTTTTACACCAAATCAAACCATAAACAGATTTAAAACTTCAGTTGATCGAGTTAATTATCTTCTTCATCTTCAACAAAAGGGGCAATTTTCGCTTTAGCTGCTTCGACCTCCGTCGCAACGTCTGCTTTATACTTTTGCTTATCTTGAGCAAACTCAAGAAGATATTCAATTTCCATTTCATGAGTTCGATGACCGAGAATGACTAGCGAATGAAGTGGATTACCACTCTCCAAATTTGCAAGTTCACTTAAAGTCGCTGCGACAAATGTCTGTTGCGGAGATCCGAGACGCGACACAGCTACGCACGGTGTATCAGGTGAATATACATTTTCTCCACGCATTTGCTCTATTTCTAGAAGTTGTGATGCAGCGGTCTCAATACTCATGTATCTTGGTGGTTCATATATCAGTCTTCCTCGTGCCATGTTTTCAAAGCTCTGCTCTTTGACTTTGATGTCTACAAAAGTCATTAGTCCATGCCCATAATAGACAGTGCCAACAAACATACCTAGAAGAACCAAGGTATGCAAACCGATATCTCTGTTTTCCTTGATTCGATCGTAGAAACTGTCCGGTTTCCAGTTATCTAAAAAGAACACCAAGGATACAGTCTGCCCGAAATTATATAGCTGTAGTCCACATGCTCCTACAGCGTTCATGATTGACGCGTTATGAATGGCTTCGACTTTAATTCCGAGTTCTCGAGCGCGTATTACTAAATCTGTATGGGTTGTGGCACTGAATTGTTAAAACAGCCAGATGAACAAAAGTAGACGCAGAACATACCCAAACGGATCTCCGACGACACAGAAAGAAATATCGTTCTGATCAGCTCCTTTCAGAATTGAATCGCTGTCGCTTTCAACTAGTTCCCGGTCGGCTAAAATTACCTCGCGACCATAGAATGATTCCTACAGATAAGTCAATACGAAAGAGTGGTCCAGTACTTCTTTCTAACCCACCAGATCCTCTTTCGATGCAGCCATCAGAATACTTGTGTAGGCTTCTAAATACACTCGTTTGCTCTTTCGAACGACGTTCAGTCCGCGAACGGTAATGTCTTCGACGGATGACAATCCAAGTCCAATCAAGTAAAGCATTTTTATATAACCGTATTAATCTCTATTACTCTCTATTGTATATAGTATGGTTTTTCGTCGTTCTCTACTACCAAATAATCAAAATCCGAAAAACCTGCCCAACTCTAAATGACCCCTGATTCTATCACCCAAACCGGCTCCCGCTGAAGCTACGCGGACGACTTGATCCAACCAACAACTTTGTCAGCGACAAATTTGCTCTCCTTTACGCAAAACGAGTGCGAGCACTTCTCATCCGCAGACGCGACGTGCAGTTCTACGTTGTCGAGTGATGAATGCGCTGCCAGAAGCTCAGCCCGCGTAGAATCAGCTATCCAATGATCCTGCACTAGTTAGAAGGATTCAAAATCATGCACTTCGATGTACTCACTTTATTTGCAAAAAAGGCAACGATCTTTCCCGGCCCAGAGCGATTAGTTGATGCAGACCAGTTTCCGCTCCAGAAAATTGTGTCTAGATCCTCGGTTTCTGCCTTAACATATTCCATCTCCTCGCCGGCCAGGGACAGGCACTGATACACGACAGACTGTGACGAAACCAGACTCCTAGTCGCCTGCAGAGCATGAATAGGTGGTGATCGCATGACCAGCTTGATTGCCCAATTGACAACAAAGTCGGGAAAATATCTGGTGAAATAAAATGCGAACGAAGACGCCAGAATTGCTAGCGGGATCTTTCTCTCCAGAGCCAAAAACTTGACTCCGTTGCTGCTCTTGCTGATGTCCTTGATTGTAGGAAACAGTAAAATTGATTGTGAGACATTAATTGGGTAAGATTGCTGGCGCAGTTGAAGGATTAGATGCTGAATCATCCAGCAGCCAATACTGTGTCCAACCAAAACCACTTGTTTGTCTGCTCCCTCAGTCCCAAAGTAACCGTGCAGCCTTGACAGCGAGACCAGAGCCTCCAGCTTATGAGATACCTGGTCGTGTAGGCCATAGCATACTATGTTTTGAGGATCTGCATATTTCAGCTTTGTCGTAACAACATCACATCCCGCTTGTGATACGCAGACGATTCTCCAGCCGGGCAATTTTTCGCGGATCATGGACAGAAAGGGAACATAGTAGGTCGGCAGACCTGGATTACCAGGAATCAAAAAGACCATTCCTACTTCCTTCTGAACTGAGTCAAAAAAAAGTGGCTCCACATCATAGATCAACGTTGGATACTTGCTTTGAAGCTGTTTCAGGACGAAAACCGTTTCATCCATCCTTTGTTCAACCTATCCTCCGCAGAGCTATACTAAAATCCTGTTCTGGTTGTGTGAGACCCTTCTATGGCGGGGAAGATCACGTGTACAAACAGATTTGCGACGTGACTTTTGAAGGTGCCATGCAATCTTTGGCGCAGTTCCGTGCGTCCAATGTCGGACCAAACTGAAGAGGTGAGATGCCGTGATAGTGGCGATGACATGGCTGTCCGCTAACGAGATAGTCGACTTCGAGTCGAGCTGTGCCAAAGTTCAGTTTCAACGCTGGATCTTTAGATACTAGACGAGGAAGCAGAAGCCATCGGGCTAACGAAAATCGGGCTTCAGATATTCACAGACACCATTATAAACACCAATACAGACATAAATATGGCTCAGTTAGAACAGATAAGTTGGAGAAAAACAACGAATTAGACTCAAATGATCGTGGAGATCGGCATACAGAAAGTTCTTCCTTAAGACATCATACAACCAAGCAGAGGACTACAATTCATTCTCAACCAGAAGGCATCAGTTCAAACCCGCCACCATCAAAATTCAACCCACGAAAGCAAGAATGGCTTCATTTTGTGAGTAAACGCAACACCATCATGCCAGGTCGTCTTCTGCCAGATATATCAGCTCAGACGCCCTCTGACGAGCTATATTTGCAAGATACCACCTTCCATCCAGATTTAGTAAACCTAGGAAGAACTTATCGGAGTCCAAAATTCTTTCGATTCGGTAATGGAAAAGTACTTGGCCTTGATCCATATCTTCGGATTTCTTGTGGTGATAAGGGTGGACTCCATGATTCCTCTCGTTTTGGTATCGATGTCGTCGAGAAAGATCACGGTGATTTCGAACCCAACTCCGAATATTCATGGGTTTTGTCGAAGGATGTGCGAAAATTCAAATACAGCCAGAGCGATGTTCTAATAACGTCTTTGGATTTCATACCACTTTCTCGACAGGCCATGCAAAATCACTCTAAACTGCCGGTCCATTCGATATTGGCCGCAGAAGATTTCCGATCTGGTGATTCAGACTCAGAAGAGTCAAATGATTCGGACATTCAACCATTTTCTGCAAATAGAATTACCGACTTGACTCGATTAGCGGAAAGTTTCCCGACCGATTCTCGCGGCTGGCATTCGCTCGCTAACGCTATGATTGCAACTCTGCCGCCCGAGGCATCACAAATTCGCAGGGCTGAAATAGGTCTCTCGGTATATAAAAGGGCCATTTCCATGGCTCCCGATGCAGCTCCGTTACATATTGAATACTTATCTTTTTACGAACAGGTTCATGGTAAATATCAGGCGTCTAAAAAATGGTCCGATACCCTCTCAGCATTTCCCGATTTAAATGAAATACAAATGGCTTGGATAGACTTCTTGATTCGAGATTCCACTAACTTTGATTTTGATAAGATTCGGGAGCATATAATAGCCATTTTCAAACGAATTGCTCGTCAAATTGCAAGCAATAGTGAATTTTCATTGGTGATAATACTAGGACGATTTTGTGAAATAGCAATACAGGCTGGGTACCCTGAACTTTCAATAAGCATTATCCAGTTCATCATATACTACAATTTTCAAACACCAGCTGGTTCACTTGAAGCTTGTTTTGAAAGGGGAACATATCGTATTGGGGCACTTAGAGAAAATCAAATCTCTCAAACTAATTTGAATATTATTGATGGTTCTTGGATCGATCAAGAAGTTTTAGCAAGTCACAGACTGATGCCGACAATATTTAATGAGATAAATGTCGATGATCCTACTTCCGATCCCTTCCGTGTGGTTATATTTTCAGATATCGAGCCTTTTATCTACAGGTTCGAAGCCCCGCAGTCATTGGCAAATTTAGTCTATACGTGTTTGAAGGTTCTGGGATATCAGGTCTCTTTAAGCATACCCTATCCTGATCGTTGGCCCGTGGAGTTTTCGTTACCTGAGAAATTGTCGGTGAATAAAATTGATTTCAAAGCCGACCTACTTGATACCAATTTCGCGTGCAATTTTGTCGAGACTCTGATTGATTTCATTGCAGATGAAAGCCGACTCGATGACTGCATTGCTGAATCTCTATTAGAAACTTGTCTTACTTGTTTGTATTCTACAGCCGACCCAAAGTACGTGGCCGAGATCTGTAAGCGTGTATTAGACAAGAAGCGCACGAGCTTGAGATTGTGGTGTATTTATTCAGAGCTCATCTGGCACCAAGATATGAAGAGAGCAGAAGAAGTGTTATCTAAGGCAGTACAATACTTTCATGATTCGAAAAACCGTGTTTTGCTTTGGCGGAAGTGGGCTGGTTTATTATCTCTTGACCGGTTGTCTGAGGAAACGGAGCTGTCTCAGAATATATTTGCAAAGATTTTGGACCCAGACCACCAGACGCAGAAAGGTATACTTGTTTCCGAGTTTGTTTCCCTGAAGGATAATCAGAACGTCGAACTTGCAGAAGCTGCACTGGAATGTCTAAGTCTATGGTACTACACTGATCCCTCATCAGGTTATCGCAACATCGATCAATCTCTAGAGATTCTCCGAGATGGTATTGAAGAGCTGCTTGCTAAAAATGGAACGATTAAAGACAGATTTGATCTTTTTTGCTCCCGGTTACTCGTTTTCGATAGTCAATTTTCGCGCCTGAGAAAGGTGGCGGTGCTTCGAACCCAACTTGAATCCTGCATAGCAGCTAATCCATACTCAACACAGTATCTGATATGGTATATCAACAACGAGTTGCCGTTCCGAATGGAATACCATACTCGAGGTATATTTGAAAATTTAGTTTTCAGTGGATCGGCCACTCCGGTCAAGGTATGGTGCATTGCAATTTCATACGAGAGGCAGTACGGAAATATGCACTCTGCTAGAAGTATGTATGTTCGTGCGCTTGCCAGTATTTCAGGACGAAGATGTATTGGGCTATGGCTTGATTATGTTAAATATTTGTACGACAATGGTATGAAGACTGATGCGAAGGCGATCTTGATTCGCGGCATCATGGAATGTCCATGGAGTAAAGGTATGTCAGTTTGTACATGCATTACCGCATGATATGGTACTAATTACTTGCTTAGAACTTATTATGGCAGCTTTGTATACGTACAAAGACAGTATGGCAACATTGGAGTTGCGCAATTTTGCTGACTTACTTATGCAGCGAGGTCTTCGAATTAGAACTGAAATACCACCCAACGAGTACAATCTAACAGAACTTGGACAGCAGGACCCACATATATCAGATGAATCAGAATAATTTTTTTCGAATCAACTAAATCCATACATAATTACAAAATGCCATTACGAACTGACCAATCCTTGCCACCGATAAACACTCCCGCTGGATCCAAGTCCTGGCGCAACTTCTTGAAGAGCATTCCATCATCACCGTACCACTTTTCGAAAACGCCGGCAATACCGACCATTTGTCCATCAGCCTTAGGCTTCTTTTCTTCTTGAGCGGTCAATTCTGGCCCGGCTGGGCCAATAAAGTTCTTCGCCCAGTGGGGCCGACCGCTATAGTTGGCCATGATTTCTTCAAATTCGGAGTACCATTGGCCAATCGGAGGTGAGAGCCCAAAAGGCCGATACATAGTTGCATTGATATATAACGTGAGATCGTTAACCGAAACAGGCTTGGTGAAGTCAGGATTCGGTAAGATCGACGGCGCGTAGTCAAGCAGCGGCCGTACAAGATTTCCAGGTATTGCGCCGACTCCATTGTTTGCATCACGGATCGTGAGTGGAGACAAAGTTGTAGCTAATTTTGGGTCTGGAACGGAACAGTTTGAGACTCTTACTTCAATAGGCGCATGAACATAATATTCGCGCTTTTTGCTAGCTGCGGAAACTATATCGTCGATTTTCTGAAGAATCTCGATTCCATCTCGGAGTGGGACACCCCACTCGTTGACAAATTGTCGGAATAGACAGTCCATATTTAGACCTTCAACGGAATTCTGCACTGCCTCGTCCAATGCTGGACCAGTAGTGTCGTATGTCTGCGTAGATCCATACTGACGATTAAACACGAATCGCTCAACAGAAGGCATGGCAGGCGGATAAATTTTGACTGCAAACCACAGCATGAGTTCGTATAGCTTCCGACCGAGCCAGGTGCCGTAGAAGGAGAATCTAGGTTTAGAAAGAGATTTGTCGGACTTTTCTGCACGCCATAGTACACATTTTCGTGAATATGGAAACCACCAAACACGAACATATTCTTTTGATGTCCACAACGATTGCCAGTCTTGAAGGAGACGGTCGAAATCGATGATCTCCTGGACAGAGTGGATAGTAAACGAGGGAATGACTCTAAATGTCAGATGGGTGACGATGCCAAGTTTGCCTAGAGAGAGCAAGGCCGCCCGGAATAGAAGAGGTTCTTCATTCGGAGATATAGTACGCAGTGAACCAGAAGCAGTGAGTAAGGTGATGTTGACAACCTGCTGTGCTAAAGGGCCGTGAAACGCTGACGAACCATGGGTGCCAGTCGAGATCAAGCCTGCGACAGATTGCTCTGAGATGGAACCAAGGTTTTGCAGCGCCAGTCCTTTGGCAGCTAGGGCGGCATGAAGCTCGTAGACTCTGATTCCGGCCTCTACACGAACGTCGGTGTAGACCACCTTGGATGGGTCGTCGAATGAACTAGGACCCGGTTGAAATGACAAGACGCTATTGAGATTGTCGAGATTGACAATCCATCCGCCAGGCGAGACCATCGTGATATCAGACGGCGAATGTCCCGAGCCCACGACCGTGATTGTTTTACGAGAGATACGCGCTTCATTGACGATATCCACAAGCTCATCAATGGACTTCGGTTGCAAATATAAACTCGGTCTGCAGACGAACGTGCGTGCCCATGTAGAGTGGACATGAGTATGGGCGCATGGAACAGCGGATAGCTGCGAGAGCGTAGTCGCCGATTTTGACGGTTCAGCTGATACTACGGAGAGTGGTAGATCAGAAGCCATCAGGACGCGAGAATCGAAGAAAAATTGGGTGGACTGGGCGGAGAAGTAACAAAGATCATAAGAATCGTGGAAGAATGAAGGACAGATTGTGGGCTCATATTCTTCTCTATGCGGCTACATTGTTCTCAGTGTAATGCTAGAAGATATTCCTAACGAGCATTTTGTCATATTCTTCGCACACTAATATTATTTCTAGAGAAATAACAACAAAATACTTTAAAAAGGCTGCAATAACTAATCAACTGGGCATAATGGGTCTTCTCACGACCTTGCGCAAACAAAAGTTGAAGGACCGAGAAATGCGAATATTGATGCTGTAAGAACAAGCTGATTTTAAACTTCATTCCTCTTGAAATTCATTCAAATAATATGCTAACATTGAAACAGCGGACTTGATAATGCAGGAAAAACTTCGATCGTGCGGGCGCTGCTTCATAAAGACGTCCGAGAGGTGACGCCGACACTTGGATTCGCCATTAGCTCAGTTCCATACGAGTCCTACACGCTAAACATCTGGGACGTCGGCGGTCAGCTGTCTCTTCGACCATTCTGGCGAAATTATTATGAGAAAACCGATGCATTAATTTGGGTTGTCGATGCGACAGCCCTAAATAGATTATCAGACTGCCGAGCAGAACTGGATGCTGTGGTTTCTGACGATAGACTGACCGGAGCCGGTCTTTTAGTGTTAGTCAATAAAATTGACGCAGTTGTACGCACGTCAGTGAATAATACAGCTAGAAGTACATCTGAGAATACAGAGATTGATGTTCAAAACAGTCAGGATAACCAAAATAGTCAAGCAGGAGCATCTACGGTAGACTCGCCGGAATACGAAGCCGATCAACAAGCACAGATTGTGGCGACGGTCAGAAAAGCACTCAATATCGACAAAATTACAAACCATACATGCAATATTATTCCTTGCAGCGCGTACTCGGGTGAAAATTTGGAATTGGCTCTGTCCTGGACAGTAGACGAGGTCAAACAGAGACTGTATATGTTTGGTTGATGGGCCGGCCAAAACTTATGTTTCTAGTTTCTCACACGACAGCTGCGCTAGGATGCAACACGCCCAGACCTTATACTGCATCAATGCTGACTTCGAGTATTTGCACGAGACTTGGATGTATTTTGCGAGCAAATGTACTCTGGTGCGATATTGGACAGCTGCACTCTCCTTGGTCCGCCTTTTTATTTTGGCTACTCCACCCCTATCATCAACAACTAAATATATGTCCACGCGTCCCTGGAACTCTCGTTTTATGTGTGCTCAGGTTCTCCATTATTGATTCAGCTCCCCTGAATGCCGTCTTCGCTTCGCATCGCCCATTGCGGCTCGCTAACTACTCTCATTCCCTCGACCCTCTCCCTTTCAGTATGCCGCCCCTGAACAGCTCTGCCCCTTATAGCTGTCGCTCATTCTGGGGTCTCTTGAGCAGCGGAATGAGTTCGTTCAGATCCGCGTCATTGCCGTGGCTCGGAACTGTTTATATGATACTCTGCGGCCGTTTTTTTTCTGTCTGTACCTGTAGGTTATCTTGTTCCTGAGCTCTCTAGCTGAGTAGCTTAATGTTTTTGCCCTTTTTATCACGCGGACGAAGGTCAGCAAAGGTCGGCCCAGGTCGACGGCGACGTCGACGAGAAGCAAATGTCAGAACTCTCGACGTTCCGACTCCAGATTTTAATGTGGTAAACCCATATTCGGCTGCAATCGGGTCCACAGACTCAATTGATCCTACCTCGAAAAGCTACACGGTCGGTGTGTATTATCCTTACTGGGCTTGTAATGTTAATCAACCGCAAGATACCATCCCATTTGATATTCTAACGCACGTCTACTATACACATATTGGCTTGAACGCGGACGGGAGCCTCTATTTACCTGTGCCTGAGCTTGGCGATGGCGATGGCAATCAACTCACCGCGGACGAGTGCATTAAGAAAGTGAAATCATCGCGGGACGATCAGAACTCAAGCGTCAAACTTATTCTCAGCGTCGGATCTGGAGACGGCAGCGCGAACTTTTCCACAGTTGCGGACGATTCAGATAGACTTGAAACATTTGCCGAGAGTTTGAAAACGCTGATTGATCACTACGGATACGATGGCGCAGATATCGACTGGGAGACACCCGAGAGCACAACTGATGGTAACAGCTATTTGCAGTTAATCAAGGCAGTTCGGCAATCGCTACCATCGAGCAATTACACGCTCTCTGCCGCCTACACCGCCACAGACGTAGCTCTCGATGAGATCGACGTGACGGCGGTGATAAGTGAGCTAGACCAGTTTCACTTGATGTCGTATGATTTTTATGGCTCATGGGTCAAAGATAGCGGTTACCACTCACAATTGTTCTCTCCGACCGTAGATGCTGATAGCGCTGCTAATGGTTTGTCGCGTTGTCTTAACTCGTCGGAGGTTGACACAGATAAAATTATAATAGGCATTCCTCTATACGCGCAAGGATTTCCGGACGTAACTGGTCCTAACGAGGAGTGGAATACAAAAGATATGCCCGATGACGGAATCCAAGTGCGATATACAGATCTAGGGATCAGCCCGTTTGATTCTAAAATAGTATATAATGAGACGGTTGTAGCAGCGAGCTATTACAACGACAGCACGAATATTTGGTATTCATTTGATAACTACAATTCTACTGCAGCAAAGGTAGATTACGTGCTGGACAACTTACTCGGAGGAGTATTCTTCTGGCAGATAACAGGCGACATGTCTGAATCTAGTGGAGGTTCGCTTGTTTCGTTGGCAAGTAGTTATTTGGGAGTGAGTTAATAAAAAAGAATAAAATTTTGATTAAAATCTGTAGACTTCTCTGTAGAAAATCATTTGTAATCGGCATTAATAATATCCGACCATTTCTGTCCATTGAGCTCAGCCTTGATTTCTTTTCGTAATCTGGCAGGCATTCCTGGTCCATCATAAGTGAATCCGGTGAGAACCTGGATACAGGTGGCGCCAGCTTTAGCAAACTCCACTGCGTCCTTCCCGGACGAGATACCACCACAGCCAATAACAGTAAAATCCAGACCTATATGCTTTCGGAGGTATCTGATTGTTCGTAACGTGGCCTCTTTGACTGGAGGACCAGAAAGCCCTCCAACCTCACGGCGAAGAGAGACGGGCGACTTCAATGACGCTGGACGAGAAATCGTCGTATTCGAAATAATGACTCCGTCAATACCTGAATTCTTAATGACGTCGGCTATGCCCGCGACCTCGGTTTCAGTCAAATCTGGTGCGACTTTGACACAAACTGGAGGTTTATTTGGCGTGGAGAGCGAATCGCGAGCTTTAAGAACAGCTGATAGCAAGCCAGCTAGTTTAGCCTCGCTCTGGAGATCGCGAAGGCCTGGCGTATTTGGACTGGAAATGTTGACTACTAGGACATCAGCGTAGTCACCAAAGGTAACTACGCCATCAACATAATCCGCAACTTCATCGCCTGTTTTATTCTTGCCCAAATTAACCGCTAAAAGTCGTCCATCTCGAAGCGAGTTGTTCGGAGGTTCAGCTGCTGATGGGTGAGTAGAAAAATAGTGCTGAAGTCGCAGACGTAGACGCACGAGGACTTTTAAATGGCCGTCAGAGTTGAACCCGTACCGGTTGATAGCTGCCTTGTCCAAGGGCAGTCTAAATAGCCGAGGTTTGGGATTACCTTCCTGAGGTTTCGGCGTAATCGAACCGACTTCAACATATGCGAACCCCATGTCGAACAGCGGATCTACAGCTTCGGCGTTCTTATCGAACCCAGCAGCTAATCCGACCGGGCTCACTAATCTTTTTCCAAACAGCGAGACAGCTAAGTCTGGGTCCTCGATCTCCGCGTTGCTGCTGCGGTCAACTGGTGCAAGTCCGGTCTTCATCAGCTCAATCGCAAACCGATGTGAAACCTCCGCGTCTGTCGTCCAGCGCAAAAACGGCATTCCCACGTATCGCAGCACTGCAGACCTAGAGTCTGTAACATAATATGCTCCAGCAGCAATGCCAACAATCAATACCGTGTTCGTAATTGCACGTCGAATCTTCCAGCCGGTAGTCGGCTCAGGTCGACGACCTCCAAATATTCCTCGCCGAGCCATTAATGTAAGTACCGTCTTACCATCGAGTCGGATGCTCAGTGGCCGGGTGTTTACACGCATGCCGTTCATGATCTCTAGCTACCGGAATAATGCAATTGCCTACGAGAGTATCTAGTTTTGATGTAGAGATGTTTCGAGATGCGAAATCTCGGAAACCCTCGGAAAATTCACCGAATTTCAAGTCGAGTGGTCGACGCTTTCGTTTGTCAAATTCAGTTTGGATTCATGTCCGCACTCAATCTCTATCCGACATTTTCGCACAAAACACATACGCTTACAAGGTTCTACTCGCCGCGCTCTGATTTGACCTTGCCTTGACTTGTAGTATTTCCCAATATGGAAATTCATCAACAAAACAAATTTATTTAGAATGTATTATTGTATCTGCATCATACATCATCGAATGCTCTATACTCGATACTGCCAAACTTTGCCTTCTTCACTAAGAACCTGGGCCAGAAACTCTACCTCACTACGCTTACGGCCTTCTTCCAGCCAGTCGTCGGCCAGTTTCTTACGCCAGCCATCGAGCATATTAACCTCCCGCACAGCTTGCTCGACATGACCTTCAAGTAAAGCTGATTCTGCACGTGCAAGAACAGATTCTACGTCCGCACCAGTAGGTTTGCCTTCTTTCTTCCACAGAAGTTTGGATAGAATCCAGGAACCTGCGAAGCCTGCAACACCCGCATTCTCAGGTACTAAACTCGCCTTGCGGATCTCGGGTGCAATCTGCTTGAATCGTGCAGCAAGCTGCTGAGGTGAAAGAACACCAGCATATGCAGATCGAGGGAAAGCGTTAATGACACTTGAAACCAACGGATCATCACCTGCTGCAATCTTGATCCGTGCAAGCAGTGGAGCCAGCGGAACGGCATAAGGAGCGGCCAGAGCGTTGACAAGAGATCCTAAAGCGAGCTGCAGCTCCGCCGTGCGCTCCGCCGTATCTAGTAGTTGATCAACCTCTTTCGACAAGACAATAGTTTCCTCATAAGATTTCTTGACTTCGGCGAGTTTGGCCAGACGGCCATTTCGCTCGGTCTCAACTTTTTCGGCAACCTGCTTCGCAAATTCGGCATCTTTCTGTGCATCGATCGCCAAGACCTCATTTTTGACTTTCGAGTTGTACACTGCCTCGAGACTATCGAGTTCTGTCTTCAAACGCGAAGCATACGTAGTTGCAAGTCTATCACGCTCCGCATAATAAGCCTCCTTCCACTTTCCTTCAAGCTCGAGAACGGCCTTCTGAAATTCCTCCTGAGATTTGGCCGCCTGCTCCACTAGTAGCGTCATTTGCGTTTCAATGGTTTTTTTAAGCTCCTGTTCGTACTCCTCCTTAACAGCTAGAAACCGCGTTGAAACTTCGCCCATGCTTGCAGCTAATGTGGCGAGGTCTGAGTCATCAACAGTGCCTTTGGTGCTGATCGCGGCGAACAACGAATTGATAGACTTGACAACACTCTCAATTGAAGGGTCTACAGTTCCATCGAAAGCAAACTTAGGAAGCTTGGGCAAAACAACTAATGGCTTTGCCGCCTCGATTTGTGCAGGCTTCACAGGTGCAGCAGGGGCGTCGGTAGTAGAGGATGAGGAAGCCGATTTAGCGGAAACATACGGCACAGATCCTTCACTTCCCGCCAATCTCCAGGTAGCACCTCCACGATGAATAGTGACACGCTTATCATCACCCTCAACAGCCTTACGTGCAACACTGGGAAATCGGCGCTGAAACTGGACCTCTTCAATAAATACAATGACAGTCTCAGCGAACGGCACGTATTCAGAAAACATGTCGTGGAAGCTATCATTATTTAGCGCAAACCAGACCCCAGACCCGTAGAGCACAGCCGTCAAAAAGGCCGTCGTGTATACAAATCTCCTAAATCTGCTTTTCTTAGGTGCTGCAGTTGCTGCGGGCGCTCCTGCAGCAGAAGTGGATAACGAAGGCGTAGAAGGAGTCGCCGGCGTCGGATCAGTCAAAGGCTTTGCGTCGGCCGGTGTCTGTTTTGGCGCGCTCGTTGGCGGAATATTGTTGACATTAGACCGCAGCGACTATTCAATATTAGCAAAGTTTTCGTAATCCTTATCACAACTCTAACAAAATTACACAATACTTACCGAAGAAGACAATAATCGTACTGTGGAAACAGTCCGAAGGCGGCTACTCGCTCGAGCAGCTGGGATCCGCAGCATATTTCTGTTGTTTTCTTTGTTGCGAATTCCTTTCCACGTAATAAAATATAAACGCTAAAGATCCCGAAAGTTCGTCGGCTCGATTGTTAAATTTGAATCCGCAGATCTGGCTTGTACTAGTCGTCTGATCCAAGCTGTTCACCGTCTTGTCTTCGAACCGTCTCGGTCCTGCACCGCAGTCTCTACATCGTGTTGCATTGGCCAATTAGCGTACAGGTATTAAGCCTAACCCTGATAATTACCTATTCGGGACGTTCATTCGCTTTCTGCTTCTAAATATCTTACTCTGAATAGATTTCCTAACCAAAGAGTTTGTAAACTTGCTATCATTTCGGTAAACATACCATACTGACAAAAAAGCTAAAGCAAAATATTGAAATATTATGTAGCGTATTATACCTGAATCCCCTGTTTCGCATTAGTTTATTTTGTCGGTAATCAACATGGAGCACAATGCTATCTTTACTATTTACTATATCTATATTCACAATAACGAATAAAAATGATATTATAGATAAAGCACTAGAAATAGTACAACAACGAGTAGCCTAAGTAAAATCTTATTCATAACCTATAGTATAACCTAAAAAAATAAATAAATTACAAACTTTACAGTAATCATGTAAGGTTCCTTTAGAACACAATATCAACCTGCCACATGGCTCTGAAACTCCTTGTAACCACTCTTGCTCTAGGAGCTGTCCGTTGCCGACAATTGATGCCAGAAACTATTCCCAAATTAGCACAATCCAAGCAGCGGTCCACACTTTTTACTCACTCTGGAACCATCAACACATAACGCTCCATAGCAGCACGGAATCGCGCCTTGTATTGCTTGGGGGTCACAATCGTAGGCACTTTCCCGCCTCCACCAACCAGTCCTTTCTCTTTCACCCAGCTCTCTAGCTTTTTATCCCATGTAAAAGTTCGCAAACAATCTGGTCGTTATCAGTTAATCAGTTCGTCGGACAACTAACAACAACATTCATAAACATACCGATAATGCCCACAACTAACTGTTGACGATCTGCATCAATTGCAATCACTAATGAATAGTCCATCACGTTCATCTTAGACAGAAACAACGTATCATTCCACAGCGATGCTCGAAGTATGTTCTTTGCAGGCTCCCGCACAAACAACGGCGACTCAAAAATGTCTACACGATTATTAACCCCAAACTTGAACACTGACTCCGTAATACTCACATTCGACCATGTTTTCGTCGAGTAGAACCTCATTCGCCCGACCTGTTTGCTCTACATGTCGATTTCTCATCGAACCCTTCAGGTCAAAAATCCGTGACAAACTCCGATCATAGAATAAATTCTCCATTACAAGAATGTCCATTTTGACTGTTTTGTTTGTAATCGGATTCCGAACCTGAACCTGATAAAATCCCATGATCTTGGCAATGACTGACGGCAGATCATCAAAGAAAACTTTTGACATGTATTCAAAATAGCTCGGCGCAAACTTGATGAAGGCGTCTAACTCGGACGGTGAAAGTTGCTTCACCACCAACCGATCATCCAACGTTTTTAAAAACGCAGATCCAGACTTTCCTCCTGTCGAATCCCATTTAACACATCGAGATAGCGATTGGATATAGCGCTCCTCACAGCCGCATAATGTCCTGAACGCATCAAACAACTCTGCATAGAAAATTTTGCAGGATAATTTCGCTGATCCTTCTCGAAACTGGTACTTTAAATGCGTTCCTGTTTCCTTGAGAAGCCATTTCCTGAGCTCTTCTCGTGATTTGGGACGCGGATCTGACGACGATGCCGCGTCGGATTTCTGTCGCGTGAAATACTCCTTGTTCGGTTGTGACGTGAGAACAGGTTCTACATCGTCCTCAGATGAACTACTATCGTACTCAGGATCATCAGACCTTCGAATTTGATGTAACTTATCCAGATAATCGGGCGTAGAAAGGCAAACCGCGATCAAGCTTGATGGCTCATCTTCTCGTACAATAACGTCCGAATCAACAAATATATGTTCTGAAGGCTGTAATGGATATTCTAAAGGTCTCCAACCACTCGCCGACCGGTCGGCCCAGAAATTCGAAAGCATGGCCATCAAGGAGATCTTCTCAGGGCCAGGCGTTGAAAGCTCTGGCTGATAGGGCTGCTCTGGCGTCTGCGCTACTGAACTATGCAGACTACTAGATTGGCCTTCCTCCTGCGCAGCTGATTGAGCTACTGAATCTTCTCCAGATTCGTCTGCTTTCAGTTCGGCAGTAACAGGGTAATCAGTAGATGCCTTGGATGCATCATAGTTGGCGGATGAACCACTCACTATTCGCTCACTTATCGAGTGAGATGATTCAAAATACGATGAAGGAGGAGGCGACGTGATTCCTGGAGATAAAACCGCTTGAGTAGGGCTAGTTGAATCCTTGAGATTGGTAAGTGCTGCATTGCGAATAGTACTAATTGAAGATGAGTTCAAACTGGTTTGACTGTCTGCACTGAAAAGGGTGGTTACATCTTCTCTAGACTCAGGCTTTTTGTCTTTTCCCGATCTGCGAAGTTCACTCCCAGTTCGTTTCACTCGGCTTCTTCTACCAATGCTACCAGCATCTAAAAACAAATCTTCGTCCGAGTTTAACCCATCATCTGATAACCCAGAGTCGTCATCGTCATCTTCTTCAACTACTGCTTCCTCGATATTTCTATATACTTCCACAATTGGCTTTGACGATCCAATTGCTCGTAAACGACTCTGTGACAGCTTTTTCCTCTCCCTAGCTCGTTCCTTCTCAAATTCTCGCGATAATTGATCGAAATGGCGTGCCAAGGAAATCACTTTACTCTGACCAACTTCTGTTCCATCCCCATTTCCTGCAACTGACATTGGTGGACCATGAACATCCGTGCCACTTCTACTCAGTTGAAGCTGACGAGCTAACTCCCTGGTTGTTGTGCCTTGTGTAAATCTCGATGCAGATTTCAACTGGCCTAACGGAGGAAGTACTAATCTGTCAGGTGCAATTTTGCGGCGAGAGCTTAGAGACCGTGAACTAGACTGTGATCTCGTAAGTGATAATCCGTTATCGGCGGTAATTATCGGTGAGGATGTGCTTGAATCTTCAGTAGAATTAGTCATCAAAGCGTCGCTTAAAGTCGCCTCTGTAACTACCGAGCTCGTATCGGACGTCGTTGTCATCGGAGCCAACCCAGAATTATCACTGGAGGAGGTAGCAGAGCTAGATTCTCTATCATCTGATTCCGCTACTGTCTCATCGAGATTGCTAACCTGGGTTAATGGAGAATTAACCCGAGGTCCGTGTGTGGATGTCTGCAATTCGGCTTTCACAGAAGATGAAAATCCAGACGAAGGGAATCCACGTAAGCTCTGCTCCATATAGATTTCAGCAGAATTTGCACTGGAATCATGACTTTCGGCAGCATACGCAATCTCCGATGATGACCCACGCTCGCTAGAAGAAGGCAAATCTGCAGTCATAACTGGCATAAGCTCAACTGCTGATCCGAGATCACTAGACGAGCCAATCTCGGCTTGGTCTTCTATCCCTAAAGGACCAGCAGAAGTATCTCGCTCCACAAAAATCTTCTTAAGCTGAATCGCGGTTAACCTTGCAATATCCTTTTCGGATGGAAAAAAGCTCCGATCAAAATCTGCAAATTCTAAATCCCACTGCACAACTCGCTCTTGAAGCGATCGAATAACGGCATTCAAAGGCAGATACTCCCTGTAAGAGGATTCCACATATATCGTTTGTAACATATCCAATAAGTCTTCTTGTTCAGAGAAAGCACGATCTCGCAACATCTCAATTCTATTGCGACACTCATCAGATTTTTCGGCAGAAGAAAATTCCTCGACTTTCACTGAGTTCAGGCGTGATACAACTGAATCAAAAAACTTCTGTGTGCGCTCTTGAATCGAACTGTATTCATCCGCCTTTAATCGCACGTCAATCTCAGGTTTCCAAATGAGGCGAGTTCGCGGAAAAGAAATATCCAGTAGTTCGATCGGTACATATTCAAATCTCACTTCAAGACCGTGTAACGAAAATACCCGAACATGATCTTTATGAATATCATGAGGACACACATCAGCTCGTAACGACAGCGGAGCAGACCAAAACGAAAGCTCCAGATACTTTCCAAAAGAATACTTCCAAGTATTTTCCGACATTGGTATGGCTGGAATAGTGGATCCACATATGTTACAATGAGACCACATCAAAATTGTGCTTTCCATTCCCGGAATTCTGCAGGGTGTTTTTAGCAGCCGAACATTGATTCTGCCATTTCCATGTACATATGATCGATAATGCTGAGACAAAAGATAGGAACAACCATCGGAACAATGCATGTCGGCGCTTTCGCAAATGCCTTCTATGAATTGACCCAAAGTGCTGTCACCATCATGATAATAATTAATAGAAACTAAATCTGGACCAGTACAAGGAGCAGTTGTAATTTCACAAATCAACGAATAAAGAATGGTTAAATGCTGATAAGCAAAAGGATCGAACAGATAATCCTCTGTCTGGGCAAAATATTGTTCCCATCGATATTTTTGCAAAGCCGAAATGTACTCCTGAGAGTCACATTCTAATTCTAAAATCCCTCGTCGAACTTGGTCCATTAATCGTTCCCCGCCGCCTGGCAGCTGATCAAGTAATTCTGGTCGGACTAAATCTAGTGGTGAAGTAGGAATTTCTGCTATATCACTATCCACAGACGTAATAGTACTGGCATCCGAATGTCCTGGAAACTGCACTACATTAATTTCTTCGTCCTGTCCTTGACTGTCCTTTTCACGGATTGAGTTGTCTATGAGATGGTCTGCATTTTCAATAGCTATAATTCATTAATATCTGCTAGACTTCTGAATTGTAAAAAACTCACTTAAAGCCTTCTCAGAATTCAAAATGACAGGTGGAATAGTAAAGTCAGTTTTGCCATTCAGAATTCGAGTGATTTTCTCCAGCTTCTGTAATCTTTTCTCAGCTTGTCGAGCCTTCAAGAGCAGATACGGCTGAGGAACATCAACAAATGGGGATGTTGATACAATACGCTCATTGTACAGTTTTGCCAGTGCATCATAATAGTCTGAAATAGCGGCGTCATTGAGCTTTCCCGAAGCGGGTACTAGGTCTTGCATTTCGTCGGATCCTGTTTGCAAAGCTTTTTGCTTCCATTTTGCCAATCCATTACTCTGAGCCTGGTCTTGAATAGCAGGAGATGGCATAAAAACAAATTCATCGCGCATAAGGCAGGTCTCCAATTTAAGATTGTAGACCATATAAATCATGAACTGAGTTATTATTTTGATTTGCAGTAAAGTGTTCATGTCTCCACCTCTGAGAACAATGGTACATCGTAGAGAGGGAGGACATCCGGAGAAACTAGCAAACGTCTTCTTCATGTTCCCATTAAATGTGTAGGTTTTGATCTCAAAATGACCGCAGCTGCCCACTTTGACCAATGAAGATGTTTCATTGCTTTCCAAATCCCTCAACAAAACTTCTGCCGAGTTAACTATTTCTGCCTGCGTCGCGCGAGCAACAGCCGTGAGAACTTTGGGACGCACATTATATAGAACAGCAATACCACATTTATCCAGCTCCTCCAGTGCATACCCAGAAATGTTATGAGCGGTCAACAAGACCTGGGGACGACGGGCCACAATAGCTCTTACCGTCCTTTCCAGCCGTTCTTTTTCCTGGCTGATAACCGATTGATCTAGTGACATGAAATGATGTACTGGCTTTTTGTAAAGGCCCCCTCTCAATTTAGACCCTGCTCCTGTAATCAAATCTCCGCTGTCATTGACAAAATGCTTCCCACCTGTGGACATGGAAACAAAAGATAAAGCGGATACCTTTGAAGGATTCAACTGGGTTTGGCCGAAATCAAGAGGAAACGAAAGAAGCATCACTCTTGGAGAATTTATTTCTCTCGGCATAGATTTGAGTGCAACGTTTTTGGTGAAGACCACGCCTGATAAATAAACTGAATCATCTGGCGTGGCTCCTAGAATGCGCTTGATCTTTACATAAGATCTCACATCAATGTCATCGCCTTGATGAACGTCGGGATCTAAATCATCTGTTGCCTGTAGCAATATCGGATGCAAAGCTTTTTCCCATTGAGAGACCATTGTCGGAGTGAGAAATTTAACTTGATTCAGCAATTGGCGTAGAAGCTGTTGAACATGGCATAGAGAAGCAGCATTTAACTCGACAGCAGGTGCCCGAGGTCCTCGTAAAGATGAAGAGCGATTAACACCGTGATGGTTCGAAATTCCAAGTCCAGCTGTAGTTCCATTGGATTTGATTACTTGCTGATTTATGTTTTGAATCCCGGATTGTGAGGTCACTCGCGAAGATGTTTGAGATATCTGAGAAGAGGTTTTGCGACGTGAGCCCGAAGCGCTTCGCGACAAATGAATCCCATGATTTATTGAAGGAGGTCTATCGAAAAAATGGCGAATAGCTGACGGCTTATCCTTTATGTGCGGAGCAGACGATGCTGTGGACGCCATGCCTCCATTATCTGATTGATTTCAGCAGCGATGGAATTGCGTCAGGTCGCAACGGTTTCGTAGTGATTTGCAACCAAAGTAGCACGGCCGTAACTGGGAAGCTATTATTATTCGGATTTGCGGTAAAGTAGACTTATGGTTGATTCAGTAATTACAAGATAGGAAACAGAATGGACTTGCATGTGGGTGATGGGCGGTTGTGTCAGGTGGGAATTTATGTTGGCCTAGTTTAGCTGAGCCACCCAGACTGTGGAGCAATCTCAGCTTATTTAAAGAGTAGTCGATAGAGCTCCAGCACGGAGGCAGAATAATCAGGCAAATATCTTGAATTTCTTGTAACCTGGCAATATATCAAAAAATACAGGAATCTAGCTTGGATGACATATGTCATGTAAACCCAGTATCCGCTAAAGTAGACTGAAACAGCGTACAAAACAATTATCAGCATTCTAGCGCAGTTACGTCAATACATTTCCATTAGTTTCTATATATTTACAGTTCTTAACCTGTTAGACCAATTATTCACAGGCTTTAGAAATAATCAAATGCAGCTTTTAGACTCCGATTCTCCTCCATATGAATTGCAGATTCAACCTCCAGCTACTGGACATCTTTGTATCGTAATAGCCTTCCATTATTCGTGAGTGTCATAATTCCATGAGGACCACCAAGAATAACGTTGTCAACGAACTGCTCGGCTACAGCAGCTCCTAAATGTAGAGCAACAGCGCCGATCGACGCATAGAGAACATGCGACCCAACTTCATATAAACCAGTAGCACGAGGACTGGACATCTACTTTGAGTTAGTTTCATATTAATTGATTTGCAAAAACCAATATCATTTCATGCAATCCATTAAATGTGACACACACCTTTTCAGGATCGTTGATAAAAGATGGCTGCCATAGCATTATTTGTAGAAGGTCAGCATCTTTAGCCACGGAAAACGCAGCGAGTCGACTTTTTATAAGTGACTGCACAGTAGTTGAAAGCAGAGCATTCACATCCCTCCCAGCTACAGAACCAGGCTCATTTGATGGATATGATGATCCAATCATACAGACTTGGGCAGTGAAAAAAGTCTTGCCTATAAACCGACAGTTAGCAGATTTTCATAAATCAAATTTATGTAGAACTTACCAAAATATGCCAGCCTATCGTTATAAGGTAAAATCCCGTGTCGATAGCTTTTATGTGTGAAAACTTGCGTCAACAGTTCTTTAGGCAATGCAAACTTCTGGTTGTGTTCGCCAATCAGTCTCTTCCAAGCTTCTTCGACGGAGTCGTTCAGTAATGTTTCTCTTTGAACATAATCCGGTGCGTCACTCTTCACGGTAAGTTTTCCTGGATTTTCAAACCCGTCTAAATAAACAACCGTCCGCCGTGCCAAAGGCTGATATATTCTCTGTTGAAAAAGACCCGAGCTAGAGCTGGATAAAGGCCTAACGACCGCCCGGATGCGATTCATTTGCGTCCACGGAAACACGAAATGAACGGCAAACACTTGTTATATTATACAATTGTCCGGAAGCTCTGTTCTATCCCTATTGGAGCATGCCCTTCAATTCGTTTCGTTAAGTTGAAGCTTTGTCGTGTTCAGCGTGATTCTCAAAATTATTTTGCTGTCCCGGAAACATAAATATCCCATTTCGCGACGTTTATGTCCAGCAGTTAGAGATCATGTGACTGAAATCTTGATGGAGCTGATAGAATGATGTACTGTACTAGATTGAATCTAGATTGAACAAGACAATACTTGATCGTACTCGATCGTTTATGTGGATATAAAATACTTTATAATAATGTCACGATATCCGCTTCTCTATCCACTGCCATCGGATCGCTATGGTCTTCCGAAGACAGACAAGCAGCGATGGAGAATGCTCACTGACGCCGTCGGACGATGGAAATGGACTTATTTGACAGACGATAAGGATGCCCAGCAATTTCCTCAGCGTGTTTTTGAAAAATATCAATTAGGAATAGAGACTGTCAGTTTCATAGGGTTTCCTGGTAAAGGTGAAATCAATCTAACTTCGTTGTCTTAGGGTCTTCCTAACTTTGAATCTCCCACAACCGCATATGAGTCTGCCCTAAACGGATTACGGTTCTATAAACAGTTACAGTTAGACGAAGGTCACTGGATTTGTCGCTATGGTGGACCTATGTTTCTAATGATTGGTACCGTAGCTGCACATTACGTTACAGGAACTCCACTACCAGATGAGTGGAGAATTGAGATGATTCGATATCTAGTCAATACTGCTCATCCAGTCGATGGAGGATGGGGTTTGCATTCCGAGGACAAAAGCACTGTTTTTGGTACTGCCTGTAATTACGTTGTTCTAAGACTGTGCGGTATGGATGCAGATCATCCTGTGGCGGTTAAGGCACGTCATACGTTGCATAAATTTGGAGGTGCCCTTGGTGCTCCTCATTGGGGAAAGTTCTGGCTTTCGGTGCTCAGCTTATATAAATATGAAGGGATGAATCCAGTTCCGCCAGAGACATGGATGCTGCCAGATTGGTTACCTATACATCCTGGTAGATGGTGGATCCATTGCCGACAAGTCTATTTACCGATGGGATATATTTATGCCAAAAAGATCAGCGCAACGCTTGATCCTCTGCTAGAATCACTTCGCGAGGAACTTTATACGCAACCATTCGACTCAATCGATTTCTCACAGCACTGTAATACGGTATCTGAAATAGATATATACTACCCTCATACACAGATTTTGAATATGATTAATCTGGCGATGTCTGCATACGAGGCCTATATTCGACCTGACTGGCTGAAGGAGAAGGCTTGCAATCATGTTGCTGACCTTGTTAGAAAAGAATTAGAAAACACGAAATTTCTATCGGTGGGACCTGTCAGTTTTGCCATGAATGCCATTGTGATCTGGGATAACGAGGGCCCGAAGTCAGAGAATTTCTTAGGGATAAAGAATCGATTTGTAGATTTTATGAATATCAGTGACGAAGGCATGCTCATGGCGGGTACGAATGGAGTGCAAGTTTGGGATACCAGTTTTACTCTTCAAACCATGTGTTTGATTGGCGCTGCGGATTTGCCTGAATTTGAGGATACTGTTCGGAAAGGTTTGAAATTCCTCGTGAATTCTCAGTTCACGGAAGAAGCGGTGCCGAACTCTTACCGCGACTCGCGACTTGGCTGTTGGCCCTTTTCCACCAAAGATCAAGGATACACAGTGAGTGACTGCACCGCCGAGGCATTGAAAGCGGTTCTGATGGTTCAGAAGCTGCCATACATGAAGATTGCTATACCGGATGAGAAGATTTATCCGGCTATTGATGTACTGTTGACCCTACAGAACCGGGGCCGTTTTTCTTTTGGCAGTTTCGCATCTTACGAAAAGATACGTACGACTCCAATGCTAGAGATGATCAATCCAGCCGAAGTATTTGGAAAGATTATGGTTGAATATCCATATGTGGAGTGCTCGGACTCTGTTGTTATTGGGCTTTCGTATTTCCGAGATCATTCTACCTATCGGCGTGACGAGGTTGTGCGTGCGATTGATGATGCGATAGCGTTCATCAAGTCAGCGCAAGACCCATTCGGTGGCTGGTACGGATCCTGGGGTATTTGTTACACATACGGCGGTATGTTTGCTATGGAGGCCCTATCTTATCAAGGCGAAGTCTACAGTAATTCCGATTACGTGCGCAAAGGATGTATGTTTTTGGTGAACAGACAAGAGGATGACGGAGGCTGGGGCGAGAGCTATCGAGTAAGTAATATAATATCCAAAATGCTCTTTTCATTAACCTAACAAATCTGATTCTAGTCTTGTGAAACTGTAACTTATGTTGCACATGAACAGACCCAGGTGGTTAACACGGCCTGGGCATGCATTGCTTTGATGTATGCCGAATACCCTCAGGTGGAAGTTATTCAACGTGGCATCAAATTTTTGATGAAACACCAGCAATCAAATGGAGAATGGAAATCAGAAGGTATAGAAGGTGTATTCAACCGAAGCTGCATGATTGAATATCCTAACTACAAGTTTTACTTCACAATAAAGGCGTTGGGATTATATGCAAAATTGTATGAAACTTAGATTGCATAATGTTTGTCAGTTCAGCCGAATATAAGGTTAATTTTTATAATAATAAGGTAGTAAGGTTATTAGGTACTTGGTAGGCGAATAATAATATGAACATATGTGTTTTTTTTGCATATAAAGTAAGTAAATTAATACCTGAAACACTTTTAACTTGGATTATTCTTCTTAGCAATAACTTAACTTCGTTAGTCCTGATATCCGATTTAAATGTAGGTGTAAGGCGTTTGTGTTATTCCCAATTCGAAATTCGAAATTCGAAAGGAATTTTTTTTTAATTTGTGCAATATTGACATAACTTCAAAGCATCTCGCAAAGCTACTACATCTACAGGTTAAAATGCATTTAATGTACACTGAGGGCCCAGATGGTCGCCGTCTTTACACTTTGAAAAAGACGACTGACTCTGGAATTATCACCAAGTCAGCGCATCCGGCGCGGTTTTCACCCGATGACAAGTATTCACGACAGCGAGTTACTTTGAAGAAAAGATATTTCATGCTCCCTACACAGCAACGTGAGTTTTTTGGATTTATACATATAAAGGATAAGAATTAATTTTGTAGCTGAACCAGCGGTGTAACTACAGGTTGGATAATGAACTTTGGAAGAAGTCAGTGTACGATATTGGCTGGGTTAGAAAGCTTAATGGACTATTCGAGAATATAATTCTTGTCAAAAATAAGGTTAATTGATCTATATTACATATCATGTTTGTCAAATGTAAATTCGTAAGATAATGAGTGTGCGAACAAAATACCGAGATCCAAAAAGTTTACTTCTTTTTCCGCTCATTGACATATCGGCTGCGACCAACTTTGACACCCGTTTTCAAAGCAGCTTCCCGTTTATAAGACCCGCTTGCAAACGGAGAGTCGCTGACACCAGCTGAACCAACCCATTCTTCAAGCATTTTCTCGTTATGGCGGCGCTGCCAGGTATCATTTTTCACAGCTTTCAAGTACTCCTTTTGATCCTCTCTACAGCACACATAAGTTAGTAGATGTATATGATTGAAAAATAAAATATGCGTACCGCAGCAGTATGTCCTGCACATTTTCTGTACCTGATTTCCGGACTTTGCGACTCTGTGGGTTCGTCATACTGTATCTATCGCCACGATGCGACCACTGGAAATTCTTTTTCAAATGAATCTGGATTTGGCCCGTGCTGGCCGATGTTGTGACCGTACATCTCAATAATGTTGCTCCCCCGCAACGGGGACAGAAATGGATCGGTTTATTGCCTGTCGGTGGTGGAGTGAGGAAATAGCAGGCATGGCAGCGCAGCATCCAGGACCGGATCCGTGTGATTAGCCGCCCAGAACCTGGATTGATGACATGGATCCCTATCTGGAGTGCGACATTTTGCATCGCAAAATCACTTGATGCCATTGCTATTTGGGGTACTGCTTCTCCTTCGAGCTCTCCTGCTGAATCTCGCAATCCGCTATCGAGAAGTTGGTGGGTCTCGATATTGTCCGGAGTGATCCAGTCTCCATCGTCGTCGTCATTATCAGCACTGTCGTCATCAGTGATGTCAGTGGAGTGGATGTTTTCGGCAATGCCGGATATTGAAACAGAATCGTCAGGTAAAATAGAATCTTCTGCAGAATGTGCTTCCAGCTCTGATATATCCTCTGAACTTATCGTCTTGATTTCACCTGACGTTTCTTCCGGTACCATCTGTTCGGCTAACGGCTCTGATTCTTTGATCTTGACAACTGCAGGGACATGTTGTCCAGCCGATTTTGGACGACGTTTGCTTGATTTCGACTTTCGGGGAACCGTACTCCAGCCGTCATCGACCTCCAACCCCGCTACCTGTTCGGCCACGTTCTCAACAGCAGTATTCCGTGTTGACTGTCTGGACGCAACCACTGTAGCAGGCGATGATGCAATCTTGACTGGGGCTTTCCGTAGATGTTCGCCAGACCCTACAAGCTCGCATTCGATCTCATATGACAGCGCAATGATATGTAAATCTGTTGTGCTCAGAGCCGAGTAATCTCCAGTTTTCCTCGCAAACTCATTTACAAACCTGACCGATTCTGGTTTCGGCTGCCGTAGCGTTAGCCGGTCTCCCCATAGCAATAAGTTTGCTCGTGCTCGCTCATCTCGAATCTCTGCATGTACTGACGGCGTTGTTACAAAGACTTCAGCAAGTTCATGCAACGTACTATAGGCGTTGTTGATTAGCGGCCCAGCGTCAAGGACCAGAGTATTTATGCGCGACATCACAAATGGGTTAAAGACAATCTAGTGTTGAAGTGTCCAGTGAATAATAACAAGCTGAGTATTTCAACATCAATCTTCAATGCTCGCAGGTAAAAAAAAATATCTTCCCAAAATTTCGCGCCGTGTCTCTCGCGGCTCATATGAGATTAGGTAATTTCATAACAGTGAACAATTACATAATCACAGGATAGGCGGGAAATCTACGCTTCAACCGACTTCTGTTTGAAGGTTTATGTAGATAAAAATAAAGAAATCTCAATTCTTCTGTTCAGCTATTAGTAAATTGCGACCAGCATACTATCAGAGGATTTCGAATTGGGTATCTAAATAGTTTGGGAGGTGGAAGAACAGTCATTTTGGTAACTCCCGTGAATTCAGAGTCGTACACAAAGCCCCATACAGGCAGGTTCGAGCGTATCTAGAAAAAAACATGAAGACAACTGCTACTGCGGAATGAAGCTAGAAATACATACTGCAGCTGCCGTGTAGTACTGGCTACTCGTCAGTCTGCGTCTACGTCTGCATGCAAGTCTGCTCGGAGATGTGTCGACGATAGCTGCGAGAGGGCTGGTCTCACCAATTCGGGCATGACCTCCCGCTGGAGCGGCTACAAGCACCTGCAGGCGTTCTGAAAGGCAGAACAGGCAGAGTAGTGCGGAGTGGGATTTGTTGAGCAGCTGGACAATCCCCCTGACAGTTGGAGTCGAAATGTAACTTCGAAAAAAATAAAAATAGATTAAGACAAAAATAAAATAAATAAAATAAAATAAAATAGGCGCCCGCTGCGAGAGCAGCGGCTGGAGAAGATCGCGATATATTTATATTTGCTTTTACTTTATTTTGGTTGGGAGGGGGCACTCTGCAGAGAGACTAGTTCGACGTTTCTGGCTGGTCTCACACACAGCTCGCACTCTGAGGACTGAGCGCTTCCTTCTGTGTGCTAGTTCAATAGAAATACTGCTGCGCTGTGTTCGGCGATTAGTTGCGTTATGATCGTCGCCATATATGCACATTAATGGATCGTATAATCATGCAAGGCTTGCGGGCAAGGGGGGTTACAGAGCGGAGGATACGGTTGAAAGCATGCGTGTTCAATGAGTTGCAAAATGCTGCGTATTTTTTTGCAGCATGACACATTTGCAAATAGTTCAGTATCCATTGATTAGGTATAATAAGAGATTTGTCGCAACGCAAATTTGTTCTAGAGGAACTCGCATTTGTGAGTGGGTACGGCCTGCACACTGCTCAATCGAGAGCCAGAAGTGCGAGCGACCAGCACAATGGTAGAGCTCTCATCCCACAGAGTCGAGAAGCACCGCGATTGGCATGCGCAATGTAAGAAACATGAAAAAAAAGGAGGATTGCTGATCGTAGAGGATATTTTGCCGGAGAAATATTCCTGCACTTCTGCGACAGAGAGCGACCCAAACGTGTGGTATCTCTGTCTGTCTGATCGTATTTTGAGCAGAGAAAAAAAAGTTTCCTCGTATCTTCGTAGGAACTTGCGTAGAATCATAGGGCTGTTAACGCATCTCTGCAAACGCAAAAGACCTTCGAAAGGGTACGCGAATCTACAAACACGCTTATCTGGGTCTGCACTCAGAACTACGGTCATTTGTTTGTCGGAATTCTCCGCCCGACAGAATCAGAACTAGACATCGGACGGAAGGACTGCGAATGCTAGCTGTTGAGTGAACCAAGAGAAGATGGCTTCATAGCAGAATATCGAGTCGACGACTGTGAAGCAAAGATAGGGTTTACCACTGTTGCGGGTCCAGGCTAGATTGATGAACGCAGAACTGGGAGCTCTGCAGTCATGACACGTGTGAGAGCGACGAAGTAAGACAACAGAACAAAACCAGCTTGGTGGACAGAAATGACGAGCAATAGATTGGGAATATGGTACTGTCGGAGAGGATTCTGGTTTTTTTCCTGCATTGCAAGCTACTATAGTCGTATGTTTTATTTCCTGTTGGTTAGCCTGGTTTGGCTGTGTTCGGTTGGGCCATGCTACAAGCAGGACAAGTAGGGTGAGTGGCTTAGGACTACTGGCGCAGGAGAAAAGAGATCTCTTTCGCTCGCTCCGCTCAATGAGGACAAACTCTGCGAGCGGCTGTGGGTTTATTTTATTTCCCGTTGGGCTCGAACCCGAAAATGTCGGATCTGCTTTTAGGTGAATTCGAAAGTCTGCTATTACGCGTTCGCTAGCGGAGCCGATATCGAGAATTGGGTAACTTTTTCTCGAGGCGGCCGTCGGCGCAGAAATTGCTACTGCAGTTCGAAGTTGTTCTGTTTGATCCTCAGCGCTGGTCCTGCAGTTCTCCTGTAAATCTGAGGTACAGTTGTTCAATTGTTGTTCAATTGAGGATCGTCCGCTCGCAGATTCTTACTCGACAGTCCCGGTCAATGGGTTTTCTCTCGAATTACTACCACCACAGTCCTAGAATTTCTGACGCTCGCACGGTCTACCTTCGTAAGTCTCCTTCTCACTAGCTTCTACTGCAATGCGGCTCTGCCCTCTGTCTTGTCTCCCCAACCTTTCCAAGCAGATGAGCCAATAGCTGGAGTTCTAGCATGAGCAACTACGACAATCCGGCCGCTGCGGGACCTCCAGAAGGTCTGGATGCAACTAAGAACCACCCAGAACTTGCGCGAGTCCCCTCATAAACTGGAATCTGAAGTACAACCGAACAATACGGCATCCGCTGTCTCTGTACGTCTGTTATAATTTTATGAGCGCGCTTTGGAGTCGAGACAGTCGTCTCCAGCAAACAGCAGTCTATGATGCCTCACGCGGCCTTATTGCAATATGCAGACAATTCCTGTTAATATCGAGGTTTGGATTTTGCTTCCGTAGGCTCAATCGCATAAGCGCAGCAATAGGGACTCGAACGGCAACCTCCGTAGCTCACTCAATTGATCACTAAAATTTTAGCGGTAGCCAAGGTTTATTAGCTCCTGTAGAGCTTCTCCCAATGGCGCGCTCTACGTCGGTCCAAGTTTGCTTAGTAGAGTTTGTCCGATATTGGACAAGCCGGATACTAAGAACCGACACACCTATAGTTTCCCCGCCGCAATACCCAAGTCATTCGCTTTCCAGGCTAGCACTGCCCAGGACCACCTCGATTCCAGCGCACTTTCCTGGCCTATTCAATCGCAACTGAGATCAAAATTAGGGGGAAATAATTTGAGCACTTGGTAAGGAAACAGTTGTTAAATCCTGTTTTAAAAACATGGAATTTCCAAATATAATACAAATTCAGCGAGGATTTTGCTCTGTTCTGTTTCTCGCGTTTGCACTTTTCTTTTCTTTTGGCTTTCAAAATCGAGTCGGAAGATAACTCAAGTTTGAGGGGCTTGATGACTTAATTTGTTTAGAGATGAGCTTATGGCGTACTGATCGTAATCAGCAACGCAGTATTGTGCACCGTAGAATTCAAGCTAGCATCGCATGTTGAGATGCTGCGCACTTGGTGAACCTGTTCTGGTCGCAAAAAATTAGTAGACACAGCAGCGTTGGAAAAAGAAATGCCTAGATGATGAGCAAATATTTTAGAGAATTTTTAAATTGCATTTCTCGATAGTGTGGACGTATGACCTTGATATGCACTATATAATACCGGTATTGAATTGATCCGCCATGTCTTTCCAAGGGGGTGCACATCTTGTGTGCGCAGATCAATTCAATATAGTCAATACTATTGAACTGGCTAGTATATAGATTAGCCAATAAGGATTTATTTTCTACTGTCAATTATATATTTATTCCTTATTTTAACCAATTATTTGTTTATATTCATTATTCTTTACTCATTATGAAAGTGTATAATTAATGTTTAATACAAGAGTCTAATATCAATAATGGCATCATTAGATTCAGATCCGTTCTCAGTCCTAGATGCTCCTTAAGACAATACCACTTCAAACCTAGCTAGCTATCAGATATTCGCATCAAGTCGAAGGTACAGGTATCTCAGTCGATTTGAATCGAGTCGACCTATAGATATACAGACTCGCGATGGCCGAAAGTCGAGAACTACATTCTACTCGACTCTGGTGAAGCCTTGTTGAGTTCACACAGAGCTAGGATCAACGATTTCTTCTTTCTTTTATCAGTAGTGTTCAGCGTCTTCTCTATATCGCGCTCGAGGCCCAGAAAAAACACAGCAGCCAGAGTAAAAGCAGACAAAGCTTAAAGCATAAGATAGTTAATTAAAATGAGCGTAGCAAAGAACAAATGCACCTCCTAATCTGCAAAGATTTTCTGGCGGCTGGGCCCAACGCATACTCACTCAGGCTTGACGATCCAACAAAAAAAAACAAGTTCCAAACCGCGCAGATTGAGTGGCTTGAAGAGTAGATATTCAAAGAGATCGTCGCCGTTTTTCTCGGACATTATTTCGGCACGGATCGAAGCCGACTAGCCATATCATCGCTCAGGCTTCCATGGATGAGGACATCGCCGAGAACCCATGCGAAGAAAATGGGAAAGCTATCGCTATCTAGAATTTTGGATCTTCGGTATTCGCTTTTGCGCTTCCTAGACTTACCGACTTTTAGTGAATCTCGCATCAACGTGTTTCTGTCAGACATTGGGTGACAGTCAGCAAGCGATGCACCATCACCGCATAGTTGACGATAAATTAGCTAGTTTCCAGCTAGCACAGAAATGGAAAACTGCTCTAGTTGCCGGTATATTCTGTTAGTCAGAAAAACACACAGTTGGGTTTAGAAATTAATTCTCTAGCCGTCACTCAGCAAAAAATGAGCGCTATTCTGCTCTGAGCTTAGGACAATTTTCAATGTCACGTGATCAGACACCGTAGCCATTGCACACAGACCCAGGCAGAGTCGGGTGAAAGGGCATGAGAGAGAGAAATTGATGAATTGCATTCCGATCAGTCTGGAAGTGTCTGCTGAAATTGCGATGATGGCATAGAGGTTCTCAGATATCATGGATCGGAGGTGAAGGTCTACATTATTGGGATCTGAGTCGAGATGTCTACCGAAAGCGAGCTGCGGTTGCTAGCTGGGTTACTAGCTGGGTTACTGGTGCAATTAATCACCAGTGGTTCTTGGACCCTATCGCTAGCTATCTGAATATAGACTTGTTCTAGCTGTCTCACCGCGTACAGTGGTGCCATTGTGGGAATCTCCCTCAAAAGATCTACTATTGCCAAAATAACATTCAGGAGAGTAGTACTTTTGTTCTCGCTTTATCTGCTCTGGCACGCTAGTTTCTGGTTAGTTTAATCTGGCCCGCCTGCAAAAATTGTGAAATGACATGCTTTCTCTTTGGCCTGAAACGGTTTGCAGCTCTTGAACTGAGCTAGAAGGAAAGGCCGAAAATCTCGAGGTCTACTATTATCATGATCCTATCAGTAAAACAGGTTTACATTTCGATATCTGGACGGGAGTCCCGGAGAGAGCGTTTCCCTACATGCTGTATCGCAGGGATCGTCGCAAACTCATCCAGATCAGGGAATTAAGACAGTGCACTTCTATGTGCCAGGAGAGCGCAGTAGACTTAGAAAAATAAACGGCTGGCTATCATTCTGAACAGTCGGTAGTTTGTGTCCAGTAGAATGAGAAGCAAATTCAGCGGGTCGTTGTCCGATGGTATTTTCCGCAAACCATCTGGATCATAATACAACAAAGACAGTCTCCGAGCTGACAGTGAACTTAGTTGTTTGTACCAGCCCTGAGCTTGCAACATTTCTTTGCCTTCCCCCACTCCCGCCAGAGAGTACTCTGCTCAAATTTATTCTAGTCGACAAACCGTTATAACGAACAATGCCATCTTGCACTATCTGATTGATACAAACTTGAAAACTAAGTGGACTATGCGGGGGCTGTGGTCAATATTATTCCGTGATACAGAAACGGGATTCACTCATTCGTTTTCGGGAGAGTCTACGGAGCAACAGAAAAAGGCTAATCAGGCATGAAAACAGATAATGACATTTCTCCGATCTGCCCGCTAGACAACCGCAACTATCGTCATCGATGAAACTGATGTAGTATGACGACACAAAACCGATAGGGAACATTGGTGGAGATGTGTACACAACAAAGTAGTCCCAAAAAAATAAAAAAAATGGTTTCGGCTAGAAATCCTAAAAGGTCCCGTTGCGACATACTCTTTTCGTAAATGGGCATCTGACAAGATAGTTGCTGTATCCTGCGTAGCAGAATTAATATGAAATCGAAAAAAACAAAAAGAACTCTGGAAACAAGATCTCCTAACAACAGAAGCAGACAAAGTTTTAGTTATATTGGCGGCCACTCTGGATGTGGCGGACGATTGTTCTCCGCCTAGAGTGATCTGTCCTTGCAGGACGTCGACTTGTATGATTGCTTGGGATTATTGATAGCTGGGATCATCACTTGATAAAGTGCAGGGGCTATAGAGCGCTAAAAATTCCGTACAGCCCTTAAGCTTCGGATAATGAAAGTCATATATGAGAATATTCCATGAAGATCATCCATGCGATGGCCAGGCTTCTGCAGCTTGTATCAAAGCATGCTGATCATGATCTTCGTCCTCACCTTCGTCATCTCTCCTGTCGCCAAAGGCTCCTTCTAATGACGCTACATGCCGATTTTCAGTCCTAACAGCATTTCTCTAGGGCTCCCAGAAATCGGGGCTACCGACCAGAATCGATTCGATAACAAGGTTCGAGACAATTCATTTTACTTTTTGAGACGGTCCCTAGGATAGTGTCGACAAGTCTTTCTCTGTGCCGTTTTTTGGCTGACATTTGTTAAGCCAACGAGGAAAAAGCAAGTGGGCTGGCTGGGGAGCAGCACTTTGCGCACAGTAGGTGTAAACATAATCCATTCGAAACAGGACAGCGTCTATCTTGATCAACAAGGTATTTCCGATGTCAACATGCTGTCAAATAATTCTCCTTTTGTTAGACTCAGGAACAGAATTCAGTCAAGGGGGTAGACTACACCACACATCTACGATACCAGACTCTTAATCAAGCAGATCGTACGTCAGACAAAATACAGAGATAAACGACGTTCCACGCCATAGTAGTAGTAGAACCCTCAACTTCGCTCGTTCCACCACATGGCCCTCGGCCATGCATGTCTTTCACTCGGTCCCATTTTAGCCTGTCTGCTATCGTCGATTAGAGACTGCTAGCCTAAAGGCCTGCTTCGAGGAGACAAGAGGAAAGAAACTCTAACGGAAGCAGGGGCTAGGTGAGCCTGGCGGGTATGATGTGCCGGCCATTCTGATAATTCTGGAAGGAGGTGGGTTCACTTTCCTAATTCAGATAGAAATCATTTGTTCCGATAGCAAACTAATAACTTTATCTCTCCTCGTCATAGTACTGGCCATAATGCGTCTACTCGAAGGAAAAACCTCTAAACGGTTTTAATATAAGCTTCCGACGAGCCTGTGATACGGTAATGGCGGACAAGAGACTTCTACTACCTCAAGCCACCAAAGGATTCTGTGTCGCGCTCCTCACGTTGTAGATAAAACTCGTCGTGGCTGCTGTCGACTGTATCACGTGACGAATATTGAGCGAGTCGAGGTGATTGGAGGATAGGAGGCTGAGATTGGACATGGGTGGATTGCACGATTTTGTTTTGTTTCTTTTTGGAGGGGTTTAGCTTCGTTAAGAGGTGTAAGATGAAAGTCCTTTATTTTTCCAGGGCGGCTGACGAGGGCAGTTGACGAGGGCAGTTGCTCTTCTGCCCGTGCTTGCAAGATATTGAATTTATCGATTTTATTTTTGCTGGAGAGTTCCCAACTGAAGTCAACGACTTGAACTGTCCAATTGAAGAAAGTGCTGCGAAGGACTAAGAGGCCGGTTAACTGACCAGTCAGGCTAGTGTACAGGCTAGCTACCTAGTCTGTACACTAGCAGCAGCAATAGCAGCCTTGCGGGCAAGATTTTTTTTTGTCGGAGTACCCGGATCATCGTCGTGATAGATAGACATCGGACTGCTATTTAGCAGCTCTTGCCAGCAGCAACAACGTTGAAGACTTCTGGAAAAAGGCGACTAGAGCATAATCGATCTACGACGGAAGAACCGTCCCGCGCAATTGTGGGCAGAAATCGGCTTGGCAAGTGTGGATTTCCATATTACCATCAAGTATAGATCTAATATCGCATTCTTGATCTGCTTGAGTTGTGAATTTGCTAGGTTTGTATCTGTCATTTAATATATAAATTTATCGATTTTGTTTTTCCCGCTCTCGCTTCATCGCCTTTGACGGTTGCACTCGTGGCCGCTCTGTCGGCCACTTTGTAGTTTGCCATCGAGGCCGATAAAGAGATCGATGAGGGTAGGGGTCTAGTGTCGTCATCGGTATAGTGATAGTTGCTGTTCGCCTACACCTTTTGCCATCCTTGACGACAGACTAAAGTTCCAACCAGTTCTAGCGCACCAAGCTGTTATGGTTGGGATTGACAGATGACTGGAACGACAAATGGACATAGACCTCTGTTGAACGAGAAGACGGAGATGAACATAGACATGCACAAAAACAGAGTGAATGGCTAAGACTAGACCAGGATTAAGCCCATGTTAATCCGGAGTGTGTCGCACTAGCACGTGCATGGTCCAGATGTCAAATGAGAATTTCCCATTTTTTGAGCTTTGGTTTTTGAAAATTGGTCCCATAGGGAACGGTGTCCGATGCCAGCTGACATTACGTGGAACTATTGCGTAGAACGGTCCGTTTTCTGACCGTACAACATCAAGATGCTAGGAGCTGCTGAAAGCAGTTAGGCGGGAGGAACTCCGATGGGAACATTAACCAAGACAGAATAGCGCTGCTATTCCATGAACAAGCTGATTTATTCTGTGCAGAGTGTTGGGAATTCTGATAAACTCTAATGCATCTAGTTCACTTTTCTGCTTTATGTGTGGATTTTCCAGAAAATCAGATCTCGCATTTCTAACTTCAATTTTCTGAAGTCAGTCTATTCAGCAAGGAGCATGATCAATCTGCACGGAATCTGCATAACAAAAGAAAATCCAGCTGGAAAAAGAAAAGTAGAACTCTTTCTAGAGTTCTCTTCCTATTAGCGAATGCACCGAGAGATTGGCCATAGAACTCAGAGATTGAGCAGGGGCCCTTTCAGGAATAAACGTCCTACAGTTCTGCTAGAGAAGCTGAGCAGTTACGTTTTTGGTCCTCGTCCTCAGACTTTCGTTGTTTAGCACATACACATTCGACCCGTAATGCTGGCCTTGTACGGCTTAACCAAAGTCCCTCAAAGAACTACGCTCCTACCGCCAGGCTCTTGTTGAGCTAGAATTTTGTCGACCATAAACAAACTTATACACACAGACAGTTCTACTTCGAGTAAGAAGGACTTCTTGCAAGTCCAAAAAACGATGAAAGTCGACCGCGGCAAATAGCAAAACCGCACACTCTGGAGATTTTACACTCTGGCGATTTCACGGTCCGGTTTGCCGCGATGCTTCTATCACTATTTCCGCTCTTTACCACCATGGAATCGGCCCACCTCTAGCGTCTCGCGGTCGCCATCATTCTGAATGTCATTGCTTTCCGAATATCAAGTAGCCTAAATTTTTTGTCGGTGGTGTGTGCTTGAGGCCTACCATTGTAGGTGTCGAACGACTGACTAGTTTCGGCTGAACAGTGTAGTGTACATTTCGCTTCTCATCGGGTCGCAAGCGCAAGCTAGGCTACAACCGAAACAAACCCACGAAACAAAAGATGATCTGCCGTCTGATTTTTGTCATCAAATCAACAACATCATCAAAGAAAACCCAAAAAAACAAACAAGAAAGAGCAAAAAAAAAAATAAGAAATATCTGAAAGAAATTAGAAGCACCCTAACAGCACTAGTATCCGAAGAAGACTAGATGAGCTAGCAGTGGCAGTGTTTCAGGGTTTGTCCTGCTGTAAGCGTGACAGTCGCGGTGCTAGGTTCGAGTGTCATCTCGCTTTCTCTGGACCATTAGTGCTGTCAACCAACCACTCAAAGGACCACACGCCGGAGGGTGAGGGGCGAGTCTAGTGTGGTTCGTCAAAATAACAGCCCATTAACTCCTTCGTTCCATTGAGTTATGAGTTAGTGTGATTGCCTTTGATTTTCGAGTCTATTTAGTTTGCCAGTCAAGATTCCTTCTATAGCCGGCGATCTGCCGTGTCGGCTTCTACTAGAGTTCTAACCGGACGGTGCCGAGGTTCGGATCTTCGCAACGAAAGCACATACAGACATGGAACAGAATACAAGGTCTGATACGAATGGGTCTTTGGGGTTGTTCAGTAAAGAAGATAGATTGATCGATCGGCTGCTATCGGTATCTAAAACTGAAATATGTCCAATTTAGATAGGTCTGCGCAGCTCTTCAGGCGAGAGAGATCGCAGTAGCGCCGGCGTCTGTCAAGTAATCTTACAGGTGAGAAGCGAATCTGTCAAATAAAATGACTTTTACAATTCAGAGAAAGCTCTCAATTTCGGAGATTTTCGCCCTGCTTGACATATTATTAATAGATCTGACATGTCTTAAAGATTGATTGGTCTAAGTAGAGTTCGAGATGTTGACACGATTTTAAATTATGATTTTTTTGTTCGGTCCGCTTGCTGTCCCAGCTCAGGGTTCTTCAGATATTTTGCTCAAGAGAGAGAGAGAGCCAGAGCAGCTAGTTGGTCACCTTGTCCGTCATCCGTTGGGACACCGTTAGATCACAGTCCTACTAACCCACAGACTTTGCGTCCATCGGCCGGAGGAAGACAGCAGAAAACAGTTTAGACAAGATAGACCAAAGTTGCTTAGGTGGCCACGCAAAATCCACCTATGACCTGCTTGACTTAAGTCCGAAGTAATGGGCCAGCAGCCTGCTTTAGTATTATTGCCTCTGCCTGAGTTGAGTTGGCTTAGCAGCTACACATTATCTAGTGTCCAGGCTGCTGGACTGGGACCAAAGGGAGGAAAGGACTAACCAAGATTGCTGGGGCTACGCTAACATCAGCACAAAAGAAACAATTAGCTATAGGAGTAGACTGTAGTCGATGACTGAAGAGTGAAGTAATTCAGAATCAGCACGAATTTATGAACATGACCTTCCGATAGTTCGCCGAAATCCGGAAAATATTTCTGTATCGGCAGAATTTCGTCGGAGATCAAAAAATTCTTCCACGTACAACTCACGAACGGCGAGCGCAGAAAACGCTGCAGAGAGTCAAATGAAAAGTTAGGTTCAACGCGTACAGTGACGAAGATTCACTACCGCGTCTCGAGAAGGCACAGCCATCTCTATCCGCGGATGTATTTGGTAGGAAGCGTTAGGAGAATAAACCTACCTGCGTGCACTTTGATAGGAAAGTTTGATAAAAGAACGGGGATCAATCGCTGGCCTCCGTACAATAATCCGTGGCCGCCGCCCAAATCCCAGTCGGGCAAGTAGACAAGCCAGACAGTGCGAAGAAGTGTCCAATTGGAAGAAGACAGTGACAAGCGACAAAGCCCATTCTGATCTCGTGACGTACAATAGAAAAATCGCAGATGTGACTACTACCTGCTAATTAGGCCTATCGGCATTGCTTTGCTTCCATCGACCCCTCGGACCAGGTCGGCCTCCGACATATCCGTAGCCCATGTTGGGGATCTTGCATGGGGGCTAGCTGGGTCGAGCCTGCGGGCTGGGTACTTGGGACGACTCTAGATGAATAGTCTGTTCGACTCCGATATGGCTCGACATAAATGGCCATGCGATCCAAATATGGCAACCCCCCTGCTCTCTCCCAGTCGAAGTCCTCAGCGAACGCTCACCTTTCTCCCATACACCTACTCATACACACATCCGTCAGCACAGACGGGAACGTAACTCGGGGGTAAGAAATCTGATCGAAACACGTGTACAGGGGCTTGTATTCATGTCTGGCCGATGCCTCCGCTGGCATGCCCTGTCGGGCGCTCTACTCTACACTTTGTTTAGCCAGTGTTCTTGTTATATAGCCATGGGTGTTGTAGCCTGTACAGTGGACGGCTGGAGCATGTTGTTTCAATTTTGCGGGCTTGTATGGCTAAATAAGTAGAAGAGGTAAAAAATACAGCGAATACGGCGACGGAGATGCGTATGCAAATATGAGCTCATTTTTGGCTGCATTTCTATCTGGCAGAATAGGCGGTCATTAGCAATGGGAAGAAAAAAGAAATAATTCTGAACATCTCTTCATACTATCTGTCAAAGAGCAGATAGAGCAGGACTTTAGCTGCAACCGAGCAAATCAAACGAGAAGGCCACATTAGCGAAAATTTTCTGCATAGAATCAACTACGATTTGGGGACTTCGTTTCCGACAGAAAGTAATTAAATTTGTAAATTGAAAAGTCGAGAATTGGAAAAAATATGCGCAATAACCAGACATGGAATATTGCATTTTATTTGTTTGGCCGTTTCGGGGCGGATTGTAGTTAGCTTTCGTTGTTCTTTGCTTTGGGCTGGGCACGCGAGATGTGGTGAGACTGGATGAGCTGCTGCAATAGATGGAATGATCAGGTGGACAGACTTTGCTACAGTATCCGCTGATCCAGCAGAGAGAGACCTAAAACAACCAGAGGAAAAAACTGACTGCTTGTCTTCTTTTTCCGCCATTGGGCGCAAATGCGCAATCTTGCAAATGTCTCGGCACTAGCTGGATATACGAAGCGCAGCCGATATCTGCAGATCCTGAAAGGTCTGCCGCCTGAAAAAGATCTATCGATCGACAGACAAAGTGTGCAGGCGCAAGACAAGCAGATTCTACAGACAAATTATCCTGAGCGCCGCGTTTCCCGCTGGTCTTCGGATTTGTGTGCTGTATTTAACGGACCATGATTTAAAGCCTTTCTGCAACGTCCTTTGGGACTAAATAACTGTCTCGCTTTTGAATCTGAATTCTGGTCTCCAGTCATTTTCAAGACGGAGATCGGCGGGGAACTAGCGACTTCGCCGGGAGGCACGGACACACACAGAGCCTTCCAGCGCTTGTACTTCGTGCTGAAGAAGATTAATAGAATGGGTCGACAAAATACACATGCACGCACGATCGATGGCAAAAGCAATCCACAGAGAGGCTGGCGAGTTTGTTTTCCGCTCTGCATGAGTTACAGTAGAGTTGTAGTATTAGTCGTAGCTGTAGCTGAGGGTGTGCTGGATCAGCGGGACGCGTCCGATAAGGACAAGACTTCCTATCGATTGGCTAATCGTCGGCGGCGGAAGTCTTCTTCGTGCGATATATGGCAAGTGGTATGACCAAATTTAGCATACAGCACGTCTGATGCTGACGAGAAGCTGTCTTGCCGATATCCAGCTACAGATACTACTCTCAGCATGGCGCACTGGCAAAGTGTCCGACCAGGTCCTCTGAGTCGGCTTCCAACAGCCCAAGAATTTTCCTGCAGTAGAATGCTCAAGATCATTACGTGGACGCTGTAAAATTCAATCATTGGCCTGCAGAGACAGACGAATGCTATATATGATGGTCGTGCTATTGGATCAGTGAAGTGGAATGGAGAATGGTAGGAGGGGGCGGGAAGGTGTGTAGAACAGTGTATGCTGGTTGAAAAGAACATGAACACCAGAATTGAACTCTCTCAATCGGTACTAGTTTGGGCGACTTGTCCTAGCCAACAACATGACGACCGACTGACGGACTACCTTGATGTAGACAGACGCAACTCATTCCAAGCCCACTGGTTATGCACGACTCTCAAACAATACTTTCTCCACTCGCCCTGCGGACGACGTCTAGCAAGATGCGATTACGATTTAAATGCGCCATTTTTTTTCTGCACAAACTTGCTCGAGTTATTCTTGGTCCTATCGCGGTCTTGTCCCACACCGGCAAAACCCGAAGCAGGGTATGGCATAGAATACAGTGCAAAGTATATTCGATGCAGTGCTCGGGGGGAGTTAGGCCCGGCAGATCGCTCTGGAACAAGGTTTCCGAGATATCGTCGGAACGCATTGAGCCTTGCTGCAGCAATTGCAGCGAGAAGTGCGAACTAACTTTCATGGTCGGCAGTGCGGACGAAATTCTGTCGAATAGAATCGTCTGATGATGACGCTGTTGGTGCTCCTGATGGGGAGTACTTCAATTACTATTGCAATCTTCGTGGCCGGCTGGGAGAAGCTTGCCTGGCGCTTAGCCCAGACCCCAGCAATATTCTACCTTCAACACCCGTCCAAAACAAGCCTGAGCATGTTCCTGTATTTGGACGAAGATTCTGTCAGTTTGAAAGGCACGGTCGGGACACGCAACCACGACTACGAGGTACGAGCACTGAGTCTGTTATTATTTGACTGAATTTCCTGTCTGGGACGCTCTTGAATGCAATCTATGTTGACGTGAACGGAAAGATTGTAGCCAGGCACAGACTGGGCGACCAAGACAGCAGCGATTTGACATAAAACCGGCAAAGCCGGTGGCGCAGTGTATAAATTATGAGAGAGAAAGGAACAGTGCTGGCAGGAATCGGCAGTAGTCAGGCCGACTGGGGCATAGATAGGCAGACCGGGGCAGGGCTGGAAACAGAAACAAATACAAGTGCCATAGTGCGCAAGAGCGCGGCATCGCTTGTGCCAGGCGTTTCAGTGGCATGAATAGATTGAATAAATTGAATAAATTGAATTAAGGATATAGTGATTAAAAACAGTATAAACAGAAACATATCGATGACCAGAGAACGATCGAAACGATGAGATTGTCGCCGTGAACGGTAGAAAGAAGAAACAACACGGCGAAAATCGTGAGTTGTGTTGGTTTTATTTTCCTTCCGCGTGTGCTGTTTTCAAAGCCAAAATGAGTGTACGATAGTTTGAAATGCGAGCATTGTGCCTGGCCGAAAAGTGCACGACTGGGGGTGCACAGCAGCTGGTGCAGTGGGCGATGGGGGAACAAACGGTGTGTTTGGCCCGGTCAGTCTATCGAGAGCTTAGCAGAAAAGCAATAGAATGCGAAGATGCTATACACCTCAGTCGACAAAATATATGTGTCGACAGAGAATTACGCCTGATGTCGAATCTGAAGGCAGACATCATCGCGACACAGACGCCTCGCCGCGCAGTGACGAATTGCCGTACTCGACTCCGAGGAATTCTCTCTCGTGCAATTGAGTTTCATCCGGTCAGACAAAAACGCTAGCCTGAGGTCGCTTTCATGGATGACACATGTTTCGGGTACAGTTTAGAGCTTTCGACTAGCAAGTTAATTAACTTGCCATTTTGGGCAAGTATACACATGTGCTCCACTCGCTCACGGAGCGTGCTCTCTCTCTAGGACAAACTCATAATGCTTTAGTTAGTGATTCTACTTCACCTCGACGCTGGCCCTACGCTGGCCCTACGCGGGCCGGGAAATACCAAGTATCCCGAAAAGGAAACTCTGGTATTTTCCGTGAACCTGCTTGCGATTACAAACCTGAAGTTAGATCCATTCTGAATAAGCAAACAAGAAGGTAAGCAAGCACCAAGCACGCAAACGGGCAAAACTAGCACTCCTAACACTCTTTGTATGTTCGGATGCTTGCTCCGTAGTCCAGCTGCACATAGATGGACGAATATCGCAAAGTTCAGTTCTGCTGCGCGGGGTACTGCAGATAGACCAGTACGTAGCAAGCGCGCCGACAGCAAGGTTCTAGTAAGAAGCTGGCAAGATGCTATTTTAGCTAGCAAATGGTCTAAGTGAACGGCGACGACCGGGAATGCACAACGTGCTGCAGAGATAAATATCGTCTGATACCGCAATAAGAACCAAGACCTCGCACAATTAGAGTTGAAATGTCGATGCAGCTGGTGCGATATGCGGGCCGTGGACGGCTGGCTCTGGTCCTCAAATGAAGAGTTAACAACACATGTGCGGATAGAAAACCTGGAGGGCTTTAGATTTGCAGCATGTACAAACCACTTCAACGGAGATCTGCAAATGGAACTATGCCTTTGCTTTTACAAGATTCTGCCGAAATAAATGAGGAATCCGCTGCGAAGCGAACCACCACTCTGCGCCGTCTCTCTTAATGACTTTCGAAGCCTACTCCATCGTCCCACCGTCTATATCGTTCTAAACTTGCTCGCATGGTCTCGGCTACTGGCTAGATATCTCTATCCACACCCTTACTCCCTTGTTCTCACGCGCTCAATCCCCCCTCATTCACTCATTCACTCGTTCACTCACTCCCACTTCCTCCCTCTGCAGCACCGCAATACGCGCCTGCACTCCTCGTTGTTGTCATTACGTAAAGGATTCAAACATCCGCGCCGCACCTATTCATGGGCGTGTGTTCTACGCGCGCTCTCCAAATATGCTCGCCGCCTCCGTCGCGGCACCATGGAAGGATGCACTTTAAAGTTTTGTTTGACTTGGGCTTACTTACCTAAGTATGGAAATCAGAGCTGCAACAAGGTTTTACGGCCAGGAACCTCTCACGTGTGAGCCTGGAGAAATTGCCTGCTTAACGTCTTTTTCTTTTTTCTATCTGGCCGGCGAGAAAAAAAATTTAAAGAAAAAGAAAACCGTGTGTGCTGCTGGATAGAACGTTTGAAAATGAGAGATTGACGTGTGAAAGCAGAAAATGACGATCCTAGAAGATTGAAAAAAAAAATTGCGTAGAAAAAGAAAGAAGAGTAAGATTGCCCACGTTGATCTTGGCTGCCCTTCCCTGCGGTTTCTATACGATTACGCATGTTCTTCATATGCGTACACAAGTGCCGTCCAACACAGACGCAAATGAGCGCGACTTGTCCGGTTTGTCAAGGCAAGTAAACGGCCCGCATAGGCTCCTACTGGTGGAGCTGGAGCATATGCACAAGCCTGCAAAGCAAGCGCTCTGGATCAGACCGGGACGATCATGAATAGGTCATCTGAATGCTGCGCCTTTGCAAGAAACTATATTTTGCCGCTTCTCTTGTCCGATGCCACGGCCAAAGTCGTTTGTTGTGTTATAATGTGTAGACCGCTCACAGAATCCGCGAGGTAAGAGCCATGTTACAGAGTCTTCTGGAATCTGCTCGCCACTGAGACGTTAGGTTGCTCGGCAGTTTGGACCACACGTAGAAATGAGCGAGCAGACGAGAGAGCAGGGGGACAGTCACCTGCTGGATTCCGAGGGAAGGTGTTAAAATCATTTATATACCGAATTCAGATCCAATTGGAGTCTGCGAAACATATCCAGCAGTTGCTACTGGTTTACACTCGGCGATCTCTGCTTTGCTTCCGCCGGTTAACTGTCTGTAATACCGCTGGCTTGACTGCTTTTCAAATCCACTGTCGGGCTTGGTTTTGGACGCGACCAGACCACAGGCAAGCGTTCCAACGTTCAGGCAACTGTTTGGACGGCACCGCTGTTTCTACTTTTCATTCCTGTGTCGTCGTCGTTATTTTACTGGATGCTGCTAATTTTTTTCTGTCCTTGCTACTCTACGACTACCTTCTTGTGTGTGGGCCGGAAGGGGGGGTTTCCAGGCAAGCGCTCCTCTTGTGAATAACGGCATTAATTTCTTCCGTAATGTCCAACGTGATCATACGGGACAGTTCGATTTCGGCCTACTCGTCAAACGGCGCAGCAGGAATATCAGCTAACACGATAGTTTACTAAATAAACAGAACTGAAGCGCCAGACTAAACATTCTGCTTGAGAGCGAGAGAAAGAAGATATGCCAATGGCCGCATTTGTCTAGCGGAACAAGTTGGATTGTCTAGACAGCGACTGTTTCCAAGCCGGTGGGCTGCAAAGTCGCTACCGCAGCAAAACAAGTGACTATATAATAAATTAAATTGATAGATTAACTTATTAGAAGAACAAGTAAACCAGGTCTACGCCAGGAGTGCCGTGCTCTACTGCAGACGGTCTCTCGTACAGTCAACATCCAAGAGCCATTCTGCTGGGCCAAATATTCATTTTGAGCAAGTCTCATCATATGATCTGCAGCGAGACTTCTAGCGTCTTATCGGATAACCTACAATTTCACAGCTTTCGTCCGCTCTGGTATGTCTTCCATGCATGCTGTTGTGCAGATGAAACGGCCGTACTGATCGACGACTATAAGCTCGACTCTGTTTGAAAAAAACACAAAAATTCTAAATATACAAGTGAATTAAGATTGTCCTTCTTCACCTAACAGTGTGTGGAGCTTGGCTCTATCTCGTAAGCTGCCGTTAAGTCGACAATTCTGGACTTGCGAGCCTTCTGCTTGTTTGCATTTTGAATTGCGCGGATAAGCATCGTCGTGCTTCATCGACCCTCGTCGACCTCGTCTTCCCCGCGGGCTCAGCTCTGAATGCTCTCGTCTAGCCGGGTAGACCAAAACTAGCCAGCCATCAACGGAACAAGCCGTAAAACAGCACCGACAGGACTGCGTCGGCTGCCCGCCAATCCGAGGAAATTCTATCAACCCGACTCATGTCCAGCGCACTTACTATTGCTCGCACGTCCAGTCAGTTTCTCAGCATGTGTAACAGCAGCAGCGCCGCCGCCGCCGCCGACTAATTAAGATGCACAATGCACTTGAGGGTCGTCTAAACGAGTAAGAGGGAATGCGGGCTGGTCGAATCAAGACTTAATCTATTATACTACCTGCCTAATCCATCCATACCCGCTCGCGAGAGGATAGCCTGGTGCACGGCTTGAGTCTTTTGTACCGCGTCGAAGCGAGACACAGCTGACGAAAGAAGGAGTTGTATATACATACATATATATATATATATATTTATCTTTATATGCAAGCCCAAGAAGCTGGTAATACTGCGCAAAATCAATATGAGCCATACACATTCCTGCGCCTCTACAGTTATATTGCTCTTATCGAACTCTACGTCTCTGTTCGCCCGCGCGAAAGACCAGGACTGTCTGCTAGAACTGCTGCTTTTTTTACTACATTCGGCGGGCCGGTCAATGCTCGCTGCAGTAACCAGTCGGCGGTGGGTGGACGGTGGGTAGTAGAGGCGGATCAAATCCATCGCGCATATTTTGCAGCGTGTAGCTGGCTGGATTTTTGCTCGGAGTAATCCGTGCTTGTCTGCTTTCGACAGCCCCAAGTCCGGCCTGAAAATGGATGCTGACCGCGAAAGCAGAAGACCATTTATGAATCATAGCAGATAATCCAAAGGTCTGCGACACAGATTTGCTTAGCTCAGCTCAGCTCAGCTTAATTATTGGCACATTACTCTGCACACGCCGAAGGCAGTCATCATCTATTACCTTGTAGTCCTGACGAGACTCTGCGATCGTCAACTTGCGTAAAAAACCGAAGCCTCGGCTGCGCAAATTCATAACTAATCACTTTTATACTTCCATTTGGACCATACTTTGACCATATCCGGTCGATCGCGTTCTCGTCGATCTTCCACAACAGACTGCAAGAGATGCTAGAACCCCAATTAACGTGCTCGACCTATTGCAATTAATATGCACGGGAAAGTCTCACCACTCTGTAGCTATCCCTCAACCCGTACCCTTGTGTCTACTGTGCACGAGGTGCACGAGGAGTGTCCATCTGGACTTGGTTGATCTGTCTGTCTCGTCTTCGTTGGCGGCACGAAACACACTGGTGGAGATTCGCGCGAGCACATATACGTCCAGGTTTCTATCGTGCCGTGCGATCGATCTTGTTTCCGTTTTCCAAGACACGCTCCCGGCCAGCAATCGTTCCATGATCTTCCTTCTCTAGATATCATTTTTACTTTGTCATCGCAACTATTACCCATTTCATTGATCTCTTGAGCGGCTATTTTTGCTACTCTGGCCGTCGTCCGGCCCTCCAAATAGGGCTGCACTGGCGATAGCCGAGTCAGCTTACTCAAATTAATTGGGCTTCTAAGCTCCCAATACCGACTACAAAGGTACAGATGATTATGGCTGCTGCTGCAGTGTAGATAGACTATTGCTGTATCCGTCCAGACAGGACTTTCTGTCAGAAACATATATACACTCGTGAATTAATTAGGCAGTTAATATATTAATTAATCTATTCTTATTCTGTCCTTTGACTTCTTACTCGTCAAAATCTCGTATATGGCAATCTATCTTAATCTACTTCTACGTATTCGAAATTATAGGCGGCCATTCCTGCTGGCCTATGTTAGTCTCCATTCCATAATACAAGCCTAACTCTATACATACACTTTCTACAAACTGTAGAAACAAGTAGAAAACAAGATGAAACCGCTCAATTCTCAGCAACACAATCATAGATGAACCATATAGACAGAATTCAAATACTAGATCGGAAGTCAAGCTGAGACTCGGCTTTATAGTAACAAAAGTAATAAGATATTAAAATAGAGGATTCTGATTTTGCTCCTAACCAACAACACCCATCTTCCAACTTTTCCTTGTAAACACAGAGTCATTATTATACCACAACTCTCCACCATATTCCATTTCTAATCGTGCGATCCAGCGCACTATCCATAGGAAACACAAAAGACGAGCCAAAACCAAAGGAGCAAACAAACATTTTTCCAGCCTCATTAGAATGTTAAAAACTAAAAGTGATATCGCTCACTAACAAAATATTAACTTGATAGTAATAATGAACAAAATATATATAATAAAAGCGCCGTAGTAGAACGTAAACGAATGGAATGATATAAGTTCTGAAACCCAAGTAATACTTCCGCATTCAGTAACTTGATTAAAGATTTTAAACGCAATGACGAGACAAAAAATTGCTTCAGCGATGAAACGATGAAAAAAGCAAGAGGAACTGTTGCACTGAAGTCGACCAAAAGAAACACTGTGTTGACAATATTAAAACGATCTTATGACGATAATTGAAAATAAAACTCCAACCATTGTAAAACCCAAAAGCAATTAAATCAAAACAATAATATAAAATGTGATTCTTAAAATACACAATCAAAGGAAGCCATATTAAATTAGCGAGGCCTGCCTTTGTATTTTCTGCTGATATAGGGAGGTGAGATCAATATAATAATAAATGAGTGGGTTTGTATCTGCAACCGAAGTCCCATTCTGCAAGTCCTAGTACTCATACTAATGCTCCATCACTATTTCCACGCGCTAATGCTCGACGACGCGCTAGAGTGACACGACGAGTAGATGTAGGAGTAGAAGCGGACGAAGACGAGGGCGTCGACATTCTCTGCTTACGCAGACGACGAGTGCTCGAATCATTAGAAGAAGCCGAGCTACCATCAGACAAATCTGCTGAAGTATCAGCTGAATCCGTTTGATTAATATTGCCAGTGGAGATGCTCTCACTCTCTTCAAACTCATTGTCGCTCACATCCGTAGTTTCAGCAGATGATTCAGCACCCGCGCCAGAGGCAACAGTGCCCCTAGCGTGTGTACGAGTGTGCTGATTCAAATTGTCAGATCGCGAAAAGCATTTATCGCACTCAGTACATCTGAATGGCTTGTCGCGAGTATGGAGACTGCGGAAATGTCTCTTAAGGTGCTCGTGGCGCGAAAAGCGGCGCTTACAATAAATGCAAACAAAAGCTTTCGATGGATCTTCTATCGGCGAAGGCTTTCTTCCACGTCGCTGGACATAAGTAGGAACGATTGCATCAGCAGGAGCAAGCGAGGGCATATGCACGATAGGCAATCCAGAACTGCCAGTAGAGGAAGAACGACCAACTAACCGTTTGCCGGCGGGTGGGGTTGCCAACAAAGGCACCTCAGTCTTGATTAAACTGTTGGCACTTCCCGGAGGAGTCGGAAGACCTTGAGCAGTAATGATAGCAGCGTTGCTACCCATCATAGAGAAAGCATTGCGCTCATTGACGGGTGAGTAACATGAAGTGAGAAGAACAGGAGTGCCAGGGACAGTCGCTGCTGAAGGAACTAGATGACTGAAGACATGTTCAGATGGTCCGCAGAGGGTGTGAAGAGATGAGGCAGTAGAATCTTGATGACTGAAGATGTCGTCATCGGACTCAAGAGTCGTGTCGACAGAGGAAAGAGAGATAGCTGACATGTCCATGTCAGCCGAAAGGTGCTGCTGTGAATGGTGGTGAGCGGACGGAGATTCGAACTGAGCACTGTACAGGGCTTGCTGCTCTGAAGGGAAGAACACGGGTGGAAAGCTGTCTTGCGACGACACTGAAAGAGGGGAAGATGTTGTAGGTGAGGATGAAGAGACCGAAGAAGCCGACGAAACAGACGAGGCAGAGGAATCAAAGACCCGCATGTAAGATGATGTAGGCACAGAAAAAGAAGGCATTTGCTGCATTGACATTTCGACAGACTTTGGATCACAGAACATGGAGGCAGAGTGAAGGGCCAGCGAACCATTTTGTGGAGCCATGCCGGGAGTATAATAGATGTTCATGTTACCAGCGTCGAAGGTTGATCCAGGGTAGAAGATGGCTGGATGTAGTTAGTAATTGAATAGATTGGAGTGTATCCACCGAAGAAGACATACCAGTTCCCATTTGATCCTGGGAGGGAGTTGTTGGTGTCGAATCGTAGATCAACGGAGTATGTGCAGAGAAAGAGGAGTGTGTGTAGACGAGAGGAGGAGGATGGCCGAAGGAGTGAGAAGGCATCTTTCTGCAAATAATTAGCAACTGACACTAGCACGAAAAGCAGTACCATTGAGCACGTACACAGATGGAGAGTCCATTGTCGGATCAAAAGAGTCTTGCATGTTTAGTATCTGCATGTCGGAGATATAATAGTATCCAGAGAAAAGGAACTAGTCGTAGTGAAGAGAAACGAAAGACGCGAACGAACGAGCGAACTGGAGAAGAATAATGGCAAATAGTCGAAGCCGGTAATCTGAATGTAAAAGTCTCGTAGAATCAAGACCGTAGCATAAGGATCGAACTGAGGCCGGATAAAGAATGCAGACGACTGCTAGAAATCAAGAGCCGGCGAACGTCAAGCAAATGAAGGACCGGTGTGCAAAAGGACGACCTGGACAGCAAAAGCGAAAGGACACTGGCACGAGGAGGACGAGGCCAAGAGAACGTGAGGATTGAACTTGGATTTGAGAAGTGAGTTGGTGACTCTCTGGAGGATGAGGATGGCTATACCAATTGCCAGGCGACGGGGGGGGAAGCGGGCCACTATATAGGGAAGAGTATGGAGGAGGAGAGCGGGAGCGCGACATACGGGAGAGCATGCGAACATGAGAGCGATGTATCTTGGGTGGTGGGAGACTGAGTCCGTGGGAAAAGGTGGTGGTGGAGTTTGAGTATTTTGGATTTAGATTTCTGAGCAACTTGCTAGTTACTGCAACTACATCTGCTATTGCTACTAGTGCGCTGCAGGCAGCAAAGTAGCTCGAGCTTGTGTTGGGTTGGTACATCAGGCTTGGGCTCAGCTTTCATTGCGCGCTCGGCTTGGGCCACTTGGGTTAGTAAGAGGTGGCCCAGGTAGTTTTGGAGAGTTGTGGGTGGGGTCTGGCAAAGTACATTTGTGCACTACGGTCTAGTAATCGACTACGTCGACGACGACTTCGGCCGCGGACAACGGGGAGAGAGCGCGCGCGAGCCCAATGACGAGAAAGATAACGGGTGCGGGAGAGAGAGACACTTCGAGAGATACTTGTCTCTGAAAGCGCTCAGGCATACAAGTTTGCAGTAAGAAATCTGTAGCTGTTTAGGCTATCCGCTGTATCTGTCTTGGGACAGTCTCTCTTTTTGGCGATAGAATAGGAATGGGCGGGCGGTCAGACAGCTGAAGGAAGCGTGCGACGTTGGGAGAGCAAGCGTGTCGTGACCGCCGCGCCCGCGCTCCTTCTGTCTTCCTCTCTCGGAGAGCTCGAGCGGTGCAAGCTATCAGCAGCGACTGATGTCGAACTTCAGTCTGTGTCGTCCGCGTACCCGCTGAGCGGCTGAACAATGCGCCCGTGTCGTGTCGGAAATCGTACCTCTTGCTGACGTCGAGTGTCGCTCTCTCGCTGACTTAGCGTCGGTCTCTCTCTCGTCCTCAGTGTCGCGGCCGCCCGCCGCCTCCAGACCGCCCGTCTACTAGGGCCCTGGCTCTCTCGGCACGCTAATCCCATCCAGAAAATTACCGCCGCGCCATCACGTGGGAGTAGCCTGTCTAATTAAGGTTCACCTCACAGCTGGTTGTGTATACCCGTCTTCCGCCTACGTCTTCGGAGGTTGGTCGTCGGTGGTCGTCGCCGAAGAATATTGACGAATCCTGTCATAACCGTTATGACCTGGCTAGGATAGTCTGGCAGCTTATGTCATCAAGTGCGCAAGTTTTAGGTTCTTCTGACTGCTGTTTTCTGGTTGGTGGTTGGTTATTTCTCGTGCTGGCAATAAGCATGTCAGGTCTGCCACTACATCAGTAGCTAGCGACTATTGCTACGGCCATAGCACTAGAACATCTTACCGCTAGCTAAGATGATATTGTTGAGCGATGTTTGCTCAGAATGTCCCTCTCACAAATGCTAACAGACCAGAAATACACCCACGTTGTGTCTGTCATGTAGTTGTCAGATCGGTAAATTACAAGAGCTAATGACCAGAAGCTGTCTCGCTAGCTGCTGTGCAGGCTCTTTGGAGAGCATCGGCTGGTGCAGATGATTGATTGTTAGAGGCTCTCAGTGCTCGTTTGTCCCAAAGGGATGCCTCAAACCATGACAATTCCCTGTTGTCATGCCTGTCAGTTCTTTGTACCTCCGACCAGCATTTGGCAAAGCCTCTGAATCGGCATATTTTGGATTTGGGTTTCTCAGGTCTAATTACCTCGCTTTTGGATCTTTTGCAGCTTTTGCTTGTTTGGGACCGGATTCTCCTTCGTCCTGGCTCTGCTGTGTACCATCTGCTAGCGACTCTCCTATACTCTGCTAGACCGGACCATACACACTAGCCCTCTCCAGACTTCGGCTGGACTTGTTGGACTTTCCTACTTCAAATGGTTTTCAAAGCACGAATTTATCTGGCCAATGTTTACTGATTTGAGCTCCGCCTACGCTAATTTGGATCACAATCAAATCACTGTCCGCCACTTGTTGGACCTTATTAGAGGCTTTGTCTATTTCTCCATTGCGGGTGTGCGGCCGACCAGCTTTAGCCGCCTTATTCTTTCTGCCTCATATAACCAAATGTGTGGTCTTGTTTTCCCAGCTCATATGCAGGGCTACCGCTTCGAATTGTTCTGCTCTTTGGGCTTTTTGTTTGTTCTAGGATTGTCCTTGATTCGCCGTTTTGCGGATATTGAGGCTGGGCTGCTGTAAAATCTTCTGCGTAATCTTCTGCGTAATCTCTTGACTTGATCAATCATCTGGTTATTCTTATTGTGTGTTCTATAGTAGACTTACTGCGCTTGGTTGCGCGGAAATTAACCACTGCTGTTGGGTACTGCTCTCCGTACTCGAAAACGCAATGCTATTCCATCTGTCCCGATCGACCCCTAAGATCTATCTATACCAATTTTGCGCACCACCCCTTTGCGCTCACTCTTTTCCCTTACATATGGATTGTCGCCAGAACACACTCTAGAATACCTTACAGTTGGTAGCGCCATAGTTCTCTACATCTCGGCTTGGTCGTATCGTCATTCCTAATTTCGATCTCAATGTGAATTATACAGTCAAGCCTCCTCTTCTCCTCTTTCGTCCTTATATTTATTTTATTTTTATTGTGTTTTACGTAGCGTCGATCACCGACCTTATTTCATCTAATTTTTCATATTATATTGATCTCTTGCGCGCGCGAATTGGCTTGCAGATATGTTCTAGATGCATTCAAGATACGCGCTCAGAGTTGTTCCATGACTTGTAGCTCTAATATCCGCTGTCTTGCCTTGTATGTACATTTGATGGCAAGCTGGGTGCGGACGGACACGGCGAAATATCTCTCGCTTGCCGTCCATAGTGTTTTCTCTATTCCTCCTCCCTTCTCCTCGATCTCTTGAAACTGTTCCGGTGTTGCTATTGTCTGAATATCCTCTTTTACTGGCCCCATCCTAGTGATCGTATACCAGACCAAGGACGAATCGTCAGATTGTCCGACACTACAAGAAACTGACCTTTCTCGGGTTCTACTAGCATCATAATAGTTCGATCGAAGCTCCTTTTTTGTGGCCCTCGTGCCCGTCCTCTGCCTCTACCTCGCATTCCACCCCCGGAATTCATCCCCCCGGTGGGGCCACTATCTAACTTGTCTCCTTCCTCAAATTCTCCATGTATGATCAACATTAGTCCTTCGTCCGTTATCTTGCGCAGTCCTTTGACAGGCCAGGCGTCTATTGCAAACTTCTGCGGCGTATTTAAATCATGACGTGTCTTTGGTAGCTTCTGCAAAAGTCCGCTGATCTGCTCAGGTCCGACCGCAAGTCTGTTCATTCGTTGTTCGACATTGCTCATCCGCGATAGATTGCGATTTACATCCCCATATTCATCTCTGATCTGCGCGCTAGCTTCTAATGTCTGCGGTGTAGCTATCCGTTCGCCAGGCGTAAGTTCGCGCGGGACACCAGTGTCTAGACAGACTGAGAACATTGACATAACGTCGTATAGAGGCATTAACTGTGCTCGGTCTTGATCGTACATCTGCAAAAATCTAGTTTCTGATATTAGCAAAATTCTGGAAAAAAATCTGAGCGCCGAATCAAAACGTACTTTCCGGTGAAATCCATAGCAATTTCGTTAACTTCTTTTGATGAGAAGAACCATGGCTTCGTTGCTATTGGCAGTTTTGAGGCCGTCCGTAAAGATTGTGAGGCAATCCCCATACCATTGCTTTGTTGTCGCGGCGTAAGATCTACCTGGGGGAAGTTCATAGAAGGAACGGACTCTCCGTCGAGCTCGGTGAGTGATGGAAATCTTCTCACGATTTCGGCTCTATAATTTTGCTCTCCAGTCACTGGATTCCCTTGTAATACGAGAACCTTGAGGCTTTTGAATTTATGCCTCCATGGATCAAATCCTTTAAGCTGCGTAATTCTGTTTCCCGCTAGCGAAAGGTTCACTAGCCCTGGATATACCTGTGCGAGCGCAGTCACCAACGACACGTCAGCGATATTATTATTAGCCAGATTGACGCTTTCAATGACTTTGATTTCCTTCTCGGCGATTGCCATCAAAGCGCTGAATAATTTTTCGCGTGTAGTCTCTTTGTCGATTGGTCCGTTTGTGGCAAGTCCTGGATCTGTGAACATGTCCGACAAGTTGAGGAGTTTGGCAGACTCATTATATCGATTGAACAGAAACGTTCGCAGTGTTTGAAATGTGTCTTGAGTGTTTGTTCGAGGACTTCTATTGTTATTATTACCGCCCCCGCGATAGTTTCCTCGTCTGTACGACATCGCCGTGTTATGCAGCCCTGATCGTTTGATCTATGGACTCGAGATTCTCTCCGACAGATTCGCTCAGTTATATCTTGCCCGAACAATGGCCACTCGCGAGCTCGCGCCTTAGAAGAAATTTATCTTTAAATTCAAAATATGAGCAAATATGTCGAGTTAAAAACCGTGATGGCTGTCTCTGTCACGACAGCACGAAACCTGATATCAAATAATTTCAGAAATTTTGAACAACATTTTGGGTTTTGATTTTTCTCTTGTGAGTGGGAGTTACTAGTCCCAGCCACCTTGGTTTACCGTATGATCTTTGCATGCCCATTTTCTAATCTTTTCGCATCAACGTAAGGCTATTATTTGCAATTAGCTTAAAACGCAATAATGCTACTACTCGTCGTTTGAATTATTTTTTAATACTATTTTTAATATTTGCGATCAACTAGGTGATAGTCTATATACTACAAATCTCATGTTAGAATTGATCCAGTTTCCATGAACTTCCACGTGATACTTTGCTCGCCTTCCAAATTATGATTGATCCCAATGAGGTCAATCAGATTTCAATCGGAATTGGTATATGAATAAAGATTCTAGAGAGGTGACATAACAATGGCAACCAGGAATACTATCCGGGGACGCCCGTTATCTCTAGACGAGATTGAAAAAAAGAAGAGCGATCAGGACGTCAAAGTACGTAATAGCAAGCTCAGAAACGGATGATTTACTAACTGGAAAATTATTACAGCCCCGGTTTCTTTCCAAGAAGGAGCGAGAACGAATCGCGAAAGAGAAAGAAGAGCAAGTAAGACAAAAAAACTCCAACAGTATACCAGACACCGAAACCGGGATCAAAGATAGACCGCGTGATCAAGCTGCAGGCAATAAAAGAATACAAGATGAGGATAAAAATTTGAAGCTGCTAAGAGAACGGTACATGGGAGTCCAACACGATTCGCGGGCAGGACAAAACCCTAAAAAGAAGCGCATGCTTTCAAATAAAAAATTCACTTTTGATTGGGATGACCAGGACGACACATCGTCAGCTATTGGATCAATTTATGACGCGTCGAGACTGGAAAGAAACGACGGCAACAACCGAAAGTCTGGCAGCATCCCCGCCCGAAAGAAGACAGAAGATTACGAAGAACTACACTGGAGTGAAAAGCCACTTAACAAGATGCGCGAGCGCGACTGGCGAATTTTCAAAGAAGATTTTAGTATTTCTACAAAGGGAGGATTTGTCCCGAATCCCATGCGATCCTGGGACGAATCTGGTCTTCCGCCTGAATTATTGAAAGTTGTACGCCAAGTTGGATATGACGAGCCTTCAGCAATTCAGCGTGCGGCAATTCCAATCGCATTGTCGTGTCGAGATGTTATTGGTGTTGCCGAAACAGGTAGCGGTAAAACAGCCTCGTTTGTGCTACCGTTGCTAGCCTACATAATAGAACTTCCAGCCTTGAATGAAGTAACAAAGGCGGATGGACCTTATGCTATTGTCCTTGCACCAACAAGAGAACTGGCACAACAAATTGAGGTCGAGACGCGAAAGTTTTGCGAGCCGCTTGGATTTCGTTGTGTGTCGATTGTTGGAGGACACACGATTGCAGAGCAATCGTTAAACATGCAATCTGGAGCGGAAATTGTGATTGCTACTCCTGGTCGACTAGTCGACTGCATTGAAAGACGAGTTTTAGTATTAAGTCAGTGCTGTTACGTGATCATGGATGAAGCAGATCGTATGATTGACTTAGGATTTGAAGAGCAGGTCAACAAGATTCTTGAGGCATTGCCAGTTTCAAATCTCAAGCCGGATAGTGAGGAGGCGGAGAACTCTCGTGAAATGGGAAAGTACATACTTGGAGGCAAGGAGAGGTATCGGCAGACAATGATGTATACTGCTACGATGCCTCCAGCAATAGAACGTATAGCTCGGATGTATTTACGTCGTCCTGCGACGGTGGTGATTGGTAATGCAGGGCAAGCAGTGGGCACGGTCGAGCAGCGTGTTGAGTTTGTCAGTGGCGACGACCGACGACGACGAAGAATGATAGAAATTCTCCGAGGCGGTGCGTTCCATCCTCCCGTTATTGTGTTTGTAAATGTGAAGCGTGCATGCGAGCAAGTTGCCAGGGAGCTCCATGACGATTTGGGATGGAACGCGGTTACATTGCATGGAGGAAAAAGTCAAGAGCAACGTGAGGCCTCGCTGCGTCAGCTGAGGTCAGGCGAGGCAGATGCGCTTGTAGCGACAGATCTCGCTGGACGCGGCATAGATGTGCCCGATGTCTCGCTCGTGCTGAATTACAACATGGCCCGATCGATTGAGTCCTATACGCATAGAATTGGAAGAACTGGCCGAGCTGGCAAATCAGGCGTGGCCATCACGTTTCTAACGAACGATGATCAGGACACCTTCTACGATCTGAGGCAGATGTTGTCTAAGAGTCCCCTCAGTAAGGTCCCGGAAGAGTTGAGAAGGTATGTATTTTTGGATTAGAGAGGGTTAGTTTTCAGTGAACTATTATTCCCTTGCTTCTGTACATTTTTGTTGTTTTCGTTGGACTCTAACCATACATGACAGGCACGAAGCGTCTCAGTCGCGGGCGGGAACAAGAAAACACATTCAGTAAGTTTAATTTTCCTGATCAGGGTTCTGGAATGTACGTACGTGTACATCCATAGAGGACGAACAGATATGATGATAGGCTGTAACTATTAATTGCATGACACTATTTTGTTTTAGCTATTTTTAACAGTATATGCTGTGAGACCTTGCACGGTGCCGTTTGTTTAGTTGATTAGTTGCTTTGCATGTGTCGGGAACCCAAGGGTTTGGAAAAGAACAGGAGCAGGACTTACTAGAAGATACATCTATCAACAGCAGCTACGTAGAGAAGTTAGTTCTCGAAATGACGATTTTGACTTTTTGTCTTTCAGTAATGTTAGGAATTTCTCTAAATCTACTAATCTGTGTGTATTGGTAGCTTTAGAGCCGAACAGGAACGAGGCTGCTGCCCAACTGTGAAGCTGCCCAACCCTGTCAAGGATGAGTGAAGTCTTTGAGCCGGCACACCCACCCAGTATCAATTTTCTTTGCTGGTCTCCACTATTTCTATGTATAACCGAGAAAAGGACGGGAACGTCCAACAGGGAGGAGGAACTAAGTCGACCGCTCTTTCTTTTTTCTTTTTTGTCGGACGACAAGCGAACAAGCTTGGTGTGAGAAACGTGGTGGGTGGGTATGAGTAGACGATCCGACTGTCGACGATGGATTTTGGTTGGGAGGGAAGGGGATATTTCGACGTGGGCCTGGTTGGGATCGGGTGCCCACTATTGCGAGCGGTGAATGTGTGCTATGGCTGAATTCGCACGAAGCGGTGGAGGAAAAGAAGATCGTGCTAGTAGAAGTCGAGCGGACTGGATAAGGTACTGTACCGGAATCGACGGACGAGCTACGTGAACATTCATCCCTTACAGAGTAGAGTGTATTATAGTGGGCAATGGGGACAGTTAACATCGAGAATTTCCACAATCTACAACAGCGATTGTCTAGCCAGACACTGTAGTTGACATTATTAGTCAGACAGAAAAAATGTCCAGCTTAGAAGTTAAATAAAGAAGCAGCAAGCTCGGCAAGTGACAGCGCAGCGGATCGAACAATTGCAGCTAGCTTGCCAGGGTTGACAGGAAGAACCAGGTAGCAGGGATCAATAGTAGGACATGACAGGAAGAAGAACCAGCGAGAGGTGGGAGTCTGGACAGGATCGAGGGATTTGTCTTCTAGACGAACTAGTTCGGCTAGCTGACCAGTTAACCAGTGAGCAGGGCTAGCTCAAGTTGGTGCGGTCGAACAGTATTCCAGCGTGCGCGCGGTGTCCCATCGGTCAGTCCACGGTGGAACTGCAAGAGTATGCTGAATGATTTGATCGCCGAAACGGAAGAGAGTAAGAAGAAGATAGAAAAGAAGATAGCAAGAGAACAACATCTCAGACGGTGCTGCTAGTCTCGCCACGTTGGACCAGCAGACCTATTTTGCCCGATTATACCAAAGAGGCGTAGTGAGCTTAGGCAAATACAGATACGGCCGACTGAGAAGAGGAGAGTATTTTTTGTTTTACTCTCGAGATCCAATTAGTCTTTTATCGTAGATTGCGCTATCTTTAAACAGTCATGGCTTGTCTAAGTAGGCTAAACGTTGTTAGAGTGAGCACATGGCTTTCGCATGACATTCGCGAGCCGACCTGTTCTTGTCTTTGTCGACGGGAAGTTACGTGATGACAGCACTATACGGGACACCCGTGGCCGAAAAGGGATCGATTGCGGATAGGGAAGTGGGCAGTCCAGCTGTCGACGTTGAGTAGGTTGGGCAGTTAGCTTGAATGGATGTCGACTCGCGGCACATCAGCGGAGTCCAGTGGGCTACTGGGGGTGTGATTCTTGAGGTTCTGGAAGAAGAGCCACAGTAGGAGCAAGAGCAAGAGCAAGAGCAAGAGCTGGGTGGACTTCTTTGTAGGACAGAATAATTTGACTAGAGAGAGCAGACAAAAGTGTCGCGACCTAGCTAGACAGGAGGGACGGATGGAGTAGATAGTGTAGGGTACGGACCATTGTAGCGGGCTGTGGTTGTGGAGAGTTGTGTGTGAGGGAAGATTAGATAGACATGCGGAGACAGTATAGCTTGAAAAACTGGAAGACCGGGACCATCGGCGGATTGCAGACTTAGCAGGCCAGGAGCAGGCATAGAGGTCAAGGTCGACATGAGACGGGAGTCCACGACACTAGGCCAAGCGGGATTCGATATCGTGAAATTTGCTACGACAGTGTTGGGGGAGCGGAAGAGCAAAGCGATGTACGGGACGTAATAGCTAGTTCTAGAAGAATGTGAAGAAAAGTAAGAGTGCAGCTAAACTCGTCCTTATTGCATTAATCGCGGCTACAGTACACAGCATTCTTTGTCGAGCAATTAATCTACTAAATTGATTCATGCGGAGCGTACGACACAGACTGACGTTAATTATCTCGGGAACTCGGGAATGCATCTCGAGGACAAAGACAAGTGCAGTTTACAGGAGGACGATCCGACGAGAGGACTCAATACGTTGGCAAAAAGAAAAAATCAAGAGCGAAAACAGGAACTGTCAGAGAACCAATCGGTCTACGAGGCCGCGAAGATGTTCTGGCAGGCCGGCAGACAGGCCGCTGGCAGAAGCTGACAGGCGCGCCGAGAGGGCCCGACAGAACTGTGTGCCTGTCCACAGCGGGCGGACGCGATCCAACACCAGATCACGGGATCGAAAAATATAGACAGCAACAACAGCTTTGCGGCCCACTACGGGAGCTGGAAGCAAAGGTTAGTCGCATCGTCATCTCGTCGACAGACGGCACAATAACGAACAGCGGTTGGAGACAAAAATTGTGTAAAAAGGCTAGTTCAGATATTTGCGACGTTGGATCGAGATGTTGTGATCTGAAAGCAAGTAAATAACCAGGCAGGCAACAGCACCAGCAATTACTCCTCCTAGTTCTACTCCTCCTACCTTGCTGCTCCTTCTACAGCGTCCACTACCTCGCTCTGCCAATGAGACACCAAAATCCCTGGTGTTCTCGCTCTCATTTCGCGATGATATTCGATTCTCCGTAAATGACCCATCACCGAATACGTATTCGCAAAGCCAACCGAACATCCCAAGACCGACCAGGCTGCAACTACTGCAGTTTCTTCCACTGGTCGTCCTCCCTTGCTTTGCCTGTATCCAGGCATAAACCTTCTCGCAGTAAGTAGTGAGCTGAGGGTGGTACAGGACCGACCCTTGTCGACTCAAGAGCCCGATTGTGCACACATCCTTCCTTCTTAGTAGGTAGATTCTCTCAGTCGGGCGGGCGCACGAAAGATAGTCGAATATATATTACTCTGCGTACCTCTCGACTTGCAGCGAAATTGCAATGCATGTAAACCCATTTTAAGAGCAATTGCAATAGATTAATTAATCTAATAGATGGGGTAGCTGCTTTCGGACATCTCTGTTAATCTATTCATGTTCTCAGCCAATATGGCTTGCACGCGCGCCGCTTCGGGCTGAATGCAGCAGACAAAAACAGCAACTGATGCCAGTTACCTTTCATCTGGAAAATAAATTACTGCCATTACAGAATCTGCCTTTTTGTGCTCGGGTTTCCTGCCCAAACCAGTAAGTTACAAGCTCTCCTCAGAGTCGTAACAATATTCACGGAATCGCAAACATGCCACTTCAAAGTCGCTGCGGTCCCAATCCGGCCAGCCTGACACTGTAAGAGCAACCTTCAAGTAGTAGCTTACTTGCAAGACCGATCGTCTACAATTATTCTCTACGTGCACTTCAACAATGCTGTCTGGCCCTTCGTAGCCTTCAAACATTGCGTTGCCAGTCGGCACCTGACATATTAGACTACAGGCTGGACTCCTTCTGCCCGTGGCTCTTCCTCACGGTAAGCATCCAGCCTTCCTCCCCTCTCGCGCCAAAAAAAATAAATAAAAAAGACAAAAACAAAAAGAATCAAAAAATCCCACACTCTCAGGGGGGCCACCAGCGGACAGATCACGTGGAGTCGTAGACATCTCCTCGACACCAACACGACAACTACTCCGACGTACCGCTGCTTCGGCCACCTAGCAGAGCAATTAATCGAAATAGCCTTTTTTCTCTATTATATTGATTACTCGCTGTGCCGTAGTCAATAATAACGTGGTTAATAGCACTATCCAGCTGCTGCCTGCTGTAATCTACGAAGATCCTCGCGATTTCGTTCTTCTGCAAGATTTCCAAGTGCATTCCATAAACCGTTTATTTCATTCTTCGTTTCGGATGATCAACGACTGTTTTTTGCCTGTACATTGTCTGCAAAGTGGCTCGGCAAATCTGTTGATCAGTTCGAAGTTCATCGCGAACATCAAGTTCTCCTCTTTCCCTCCCTACCTCTCTCCCATCACGTGAATTGACTACCTGATGTTCCTGGCTCGGAGCTTGATTGACTTGTATGCGGTGTTGCGTGTTTTGCATTTTGTGTATTTTGTGTATTTTGTGTTTTTTGTGCATTTTGTGCATTTTATGTTTTAATGTTTTTAATGTTTTTAATGTTTTTAATGTTTTTAATGTTTTTAATGTTTTTAATGTTTTTAATGTTTTTAATGTTTTTATGATTTTTTGTGTTTTTGTGTTTTTGTGTTTTTGTTTTTCTTTGTTTCTGCGTTTCTGAGTATCCGTATTTTTTTATGATTTTATGACTTTTTTTGGTTTGTTTTTAATGTGTTCTTGTGCTTTTGTATATATGGGGTTTCGGAATCGTGGTATTTGCAGGACAAGCGCACATTATGGCTTGTTATCTATGAGACTATTTTTGTTCCACGGTCCTATGCACGCAGCGATCCGGTGATTATTTGGAGAAATTGTGAAGTTCAATGTCAGGCTACAGCTGCTGATACAACTTTTTGAGACTTGTTTCTCTCCCTCTCAGCGCAATTGCCGATTTTGCATAAATCAGGTGTCTAATTTACAGTACTCCCATAGTCCAGTTTACCCATATTCTCGTTCGACTTGGTCCTAGATCTCTCCACTTTCTTGTGGACGAGCACTAGCGGAACGAGAGACTTGGGACCTTCAAATCCCACATATTGCGACCTCCTCCCGAGCCACTCTTCAGCACTATGTAAATTGTCCGTTGGAGTTCTCCACAAATCTGTTTTCTCAGTCCTCTCAGTCTACTCAATTAGTACATCTAACTGCAGGACCTCCCCTACTCTCCCTCAAAAGCCGCTCGACTCGTTATAGCCTGCTTTGCTCGTTCCACCCACAATGGCGGACCTGAGAAGGCCGGGCACTCAAAGAACCCGCCTATTAGCATATCTATGCAGCATTTGCACGTCTAAATCCATAAAAGCACCTACATGGCACACTTAGCTCCAGTGCGCGGTCGACGTCCGTCCGCGCCGCAGACGCCCTTGCCCCGCTGTTTCCGCTATTTTCACTGTCCTGAAGTTACCTCTCTCGTATCTTGTTTTCTTCTTAAGCAGACCATAGTCGAAGTATTTTTTCTCTGCAGTTCTCTTCGCGATTCATCTCTAGATTTTCACTCATAGAAACATGTCTCCTTCATTTGAAAAGGTCGACACCCTCGCGGTCGACACGATCCGTCTTCTTGCTGTAAGTGAAACTATGTTTTTTCAATCACTCTCTTGCTTTTCCATCATGATCTGCTGTGCGCTTTGCTTGTCCGATCTGGCAGCTTTCAAGTTCGCAATAGTTCAATTAGTTTTTTCATAGCCGTATCTAATCAATTGATAGGTTGATGCCACTATTAAGGCCAACTCTGGCCATCCTGGTGGTAAGTAGTTCATATTTGTCCTCCTGCTCGTAACCTGCAGGTCCCAATTCCCGGTTATGCCGCTAACACTTCTCTAGCTCCCATGGGCTGCGCTCCTATTGCTCACGTTCTCTTTAACAAGTTCATGACCTTCAACCCCAAGAACCCTGATTTCCTGAACCGTGACAGATTCGTTCTCAGGTATTTTCCCACTTTACTGCTTCTTTTTCCGAGCCGGATCCAGACTTGGATCGGAGGCATCGCAAAGTGCATGCGGCTCTGTTCGCGGTGTTTATGCGGTTTAAGATCTTCATTTCGAGCTGTAGAGATCTATATGACTCTAGTGATCTTTTTCCAACGACATCGTCTTCTGTCTAGTTCTTAGTATGCTAATGTCGAATGTGTAGTAACGGTCATGGCTGCATGCTCATCTATGCTCTTCTCCACCTGTACGGATACGGCCTTACCCTAGATGATCTCAAGAATTTCCGCCAGTTGGGATCCAAGACCCCTGGTCACCCCGAAGCCGCTGACACTCCTGGTATTGAAGGTATGTTGTTCTGTCGCATTGCTCCTATTATTTTCAGCTCATTGATCTAATATTACGTTAGTCACTACTGGTCCCCTTGGTCAGGGTGTTTCCAATGCTGTTGGTCTTGCTATCGCTCAAGCTCATTATGCTGGCCGATTCAACAAGCCTGGATATGAGCTATTTAACAACTACACTTACTCTATCATGGGTGATGGTTGCGTTATGGAAGGTGTTTCGTCTGAGGCCTGCTCTATCGCCGGTCATATGAAGCTTGGCAACCTCATTGTCTTCTATGATGACAACCATATTTCTATCGATGGTGATACTGCTCAAGCGCTTACTGAGGATGTTCTTAAGCGTTACGAGGCTTACGGTTGGCAGACAATCCACGTCAAGGATGGTGACCACGATTACTCTGCCATTGCTGCCGCTATTGAGGAAGCTCAGGCTTGCAAGGACAAGCCTACCATTATCAAGGTCACTACCACCATTGGTTTTGGTTCCAAGCTCCAGGGCACCCATGGTGTCCATGGTAACCCTCTAAAGAAGGATGATGCCGCTCACGTCAAAGAACTTTTCGGTTTCGACCCTAATGAGTCTTTTGTTGTTCCACAGGAGGTTTATGACCTTTGCGCTGCTACTGCTTCCAAGGGTGCTGCTGCCGAGATCGAATGGAACAAGCTTGTTGAGAAGTACGAGTCAGAGTTCTCTGATCTTGGTGCTGATCTTAAACTCCGTATTGCTGGAAAACTTCCTGAGGGATGGGAAAAGTCTCTGCCGACTTACACCACCTCCGACCCTGCCATTGCTTCTCGTAAGCTTTCGGAGACTGTTCTCAACAAGATTTGTGATGTTGTTCCTCAGTTGGTTGGAGGTTCTGCCGACTTGACCGGTTCTAACTACACCCGCTGGAAGACCGCCGTCGATCTCCAGCCTCCTTCATCTGGTTTCGGTGACTACAGCGGTCGTTATATCCGTTATGGTGTCCGTGAACACGGCATGGGTGCCATTATGAACGGTCTTGCTGCCTATGGCGGTATCATTCCTTTCGGAGGTACTTTCCTCAACTTCGTTTCTTACGCTGCTGGCGCTGTCCGCTTGTCTGCTCTTTCCGAGGTCCCCGTCATTTGGGTTGCTACCCACGATTCCATTGGTCTCGGAGAGGATGGTCCTACCCATCAGCCGATTGAGACTCTGGCTCATTTCCGTGCGACCCCTAATATTATGGTTTGGCGTCCTGCCGATGGTAACGAGACTTCTGCTGCCTACTACTGCGCTGTTTCTTCCAAGCATACTCCTTCCATTCTTGCTCTTTCCCGTCAAAATCTCCCACAGCTTGAGGGATCTTCAATTGAAAAGGCCTCCAAGGGTGGTTACGTTCTCAAGGAGACTGAGGGAGCTGATATCACAATTGTCTCCACCGGTTCTGAAGTTGGCCTTTCGCTTGATGCCACCAAGATTCTCGAGTCTAAGGGATACAAGACTCGTCTCGTTTCTCTCCCTGACTGGTGCACTTTTGACAAGCAACCTCTTGAATATAAGCTCTCTGTTTTCCCTGACGGACATCCAGTTTTGTCTGTTGAGGTCATGACCACTGTTGGCTGGGGTAAGTACTCCCATGAGCAATTTGGTATTGACACTTTCGGTGCTTCAGGACCATACCTCCAAGTTTACGCTAAGTTTGGCTTCACACCTGAGGGCATTGCTGAGCGTGCTGAGAAGACTATTACTTCTTGGAAGGGAGTCACTCTGCGATCCCCTCTTCGCAAGGCTTTCTAAGGCAGTGCACTTCGAATATTAAAATCAAGGAATAAAGAGGTCGTTTTGTTTAATTTTGTTTAGAATGAGATAAATCTGTAATCAGTGAAATTACGCTTTTTAATAGTAGCCAGCCGGTGGTTTCGGCAGAGCAGATGGTTGCTGTGTACTGCCGAAGCGCGGCAGGAATTGTAAGAATGATACGGGGTTTGTATCACAGATCATACCCTCATCTGAATTTTAGTTCACTGCCCAGTGAACAAGACACTAAATTTAGTGTTAGCGTGTTGTTTTGTTAGCCCTTTGATTTCGGACGAGTAGGATTGATCATCGCGAACTTCGGGTGTGATTGTTTTGTATTTTTAGATCATCGGGAAAATTCTCTAAATTTGGAGGCTAGCGCGAGGCGAGTGTCTGTGGAGTGAGAGTAGGCAGGACGAATTTCGTCTCGAAATCATTTTATCGAACTTGCACCTTGCGTTAACCGTTATCTTTGTACGAAAGAGGAATTCGGTTTAGACTGGAAAGAAAATTGATATAACTTGTTTGAACGAAATTTAGCGGATAAGATGGATGGAACTACACAAGATTTCGCGGATGAAGGAGAGTACTACAGCAACATGGCTGCTACCGGAGAAGCTACTAGTGAATATTCAAATGTAATTGATATTCCTTTACGTGATGATTCAGAGGTCGTGACAATGAATCTTGACACTGATTTGCCGGATGATCCTACAGAGTTGTGCGATTTGCTGGAAAACGAAGAGGCAGGCCGACAATTCTGGCTCGCGATTGGAACGGCCTACAGCAGATTCGGCAAAATCGAAGAAGCCATTGAGGTTATCCAGCGAGGATTGAACGCTCCAGCAATTATGCGAGGTTCTAAAACCGAACAAACTCCTTTCCGGGCTTGTTTAGCCTGGCTGTATCTGAAGCAGTACAGGGACGCTCCGGCGACAGCAGACTCGGCTTTGCTGAAGCAGTTAAAGCCCACGCTAAAGAAGGACTATGCAACACTGGCTACGAGGGAATTGAATCTGACAATGGAGGCATATCCTTCTTGGAATGTGAATTTGCTTGGTCGAGGTGTGCTGACTATGCTTCGAGGTACCCTTGATAGTGCTTTAAGAGTATTCGACGAGACTTTGAAGTCATCCGCCGGAGCTTCGAATTTGATTGCATACTTTGGTAGAGCTAGGGTGTTATATTCGAGAGGAAACTACGAAGAGGCATTGAGATTGTACCAGCAGATTTTGGTTTCCCGACCAAATTTGAAACCTGATCCCAGAATTGGTATTGGGTTGTGCTTTTGGCAACTAGGTTTCAAAGATGATGCCCAAATGGCATGGTCACGCTCTTTAGAATTGGTAGGGTTTTAGGAAATTTATTTAGATAACATGTTTTTTGCTAATTGGAATAGGATCCTGAAAATACTAGTGCCACGCTTTTGTTAGGATTGTATTACCAGGACAAGGCTTTTCACGATCTCACGTCTCCCGAGTTTGTGAAGACATACGGTCTGGCTTTGGAATATGCCCAACGGTCTTATAAAAACACGGCACAAAGAATGTCTCTCGCGGGCCTTGTCCTTGTTCGATATTTGTTTTCACGTCGTGACCAAATGGATACTGTGATAAAGCTCTGCGAACGGATTTTAGATTTTTCGACACTTCCTACTATCACTGCTGAAGCCTATTTCTGGATGGCTAGAGCGAGTCACTTTCAAAATGATTATAGTAAAGCACAACAATGGTATGGCCGAGCACAAGGTCCAGAGTTTGAAAATATGCTTGCTGCAGTGGGATTTGGTCAGATACAAATAATCAAGAACGAATTGACGGAAGCCAAACTAACTTTTGAGAGAATCATTCAGCAGTATCCGAAATGTGCAGAAGGAGTTTTGATGCTCGGATATTTGTATGCTCAAGATTACGTACAGGGAGTTTCTGGTCCAACAGCTGGAAAGCATTCTGCATCTTCTTCTACCTCAGGACAAGCAGTAGCTTCAGAGAAGGCTAAGGCGATGGTTCTTTTGGAAAGATACATTAAACTAGTTGAAAGCCGTCCTGGAGTTACGCCGACCGAAATATCAGTGTACGTTACGTTGAGCCAACTGTTTGAAAGCGAGAATCTGGACAAAGCAATAGCTTGGCTGGAGAAGGCGCTGGCCCTCCAAAGTCGATTGTTTGGTGAGAAAAATGTGCAAGAGCAACTATTGAATAATTTGGGCGTCTTGTACTACCACAAGGGACAGTTTGCACAAGCTCAGGAGAAATTTAAGCAGGCTTTGGCCTCAGACATCGTGAAAAAAGGAGAAGAAGAAGAGCGAGATGCTCGGACATTGACAATAACATACAATCTTGGACGACTAGAGGAGGAATCGGGTAATCTGGATGAGGCGAAGAAGTTATACAGCGAGATTCGAGAAAAGACGCCAGGATATGTGGATGTCCGGATCCGAATGTGCTATATCACTTTAAAGGAAGCCGAACGTGCGGGCACTGGCGAAAAGAGTAAAGCACTGACAGAAGAAGCAGGCAAGATTATTCAGGATCTTGTAGAGAACGAGTCTGATAATCTTGAGGTTCGCGCGCTGCATGGATGGTATACACATCAGCAGCAGCAGCGACGACCGGTTTCGAAGGCAATCGCTGATGATCCAGAGTTTAGACATTATAAACACACCTTACAGTACTACGATAAGCACGATGTGTACTCGTTAACTGCAATGGGTAACGTTCATTTAGCTATTGCGCGGGAGATGAAGCCGACAAATGAGCAAGAAGTCCAGCGACGCAAAAAGATGTATGAGAAAGCTGTTGAATTTTTTGATAAGAGTTTGCAGCTGGATAGTCAGAATGCATATGCTGCGGAAGGAATTGCAATTGCTCTTGCAGAGGACAAGAAATACAACAAGGCAGTTGGAATTTTTAGCAAGATCCGAGAAACTTTGAAGGATGTCGCGGCGTATATCAATCTGGGGCATTGCTTAACGGAACTGAAAAACTACAGTCGTGCTATTGAATGTGTAAGTATCAGTTAGTCATTTATGACTAGGAGGATTCAGAATGCTAATAGAATCAGTATGAAATTGCACTGGAGCGATTCCAGGGAGGACGTAACATTCAGACCATGATGTGCCTGGGTCGAGTCTGGCTGCAGCGAGGCATGGAGGAACTTAGTGTGGAAAGCGTTGAGACAGCTATTCGATATTCCCAGAAGGCATTGGAACAGTCACCTTCTAATCTGGCCCTTAAGTTTAATGTTGCGTTTTGTGAGTTTCAACTAGCAGAAGTCGTTCGACGGAAACCGATTGCGGATAGCAATGTGGAGACAATCGAGAAAGCGGCTAGTGGACTGGAGGAGGCGATTCAGTTACTGACAGAACTTGCTGGGGCGAGTCACCCTCCATATCCAGCAGCGGAGATTCAGCAGCGTGCGAATATGGGTCAAAACACTACAAGACGGCAGCTTGAGCGTGTTCTTGCTCAGCGAAAGGAATATGAAGAGCGGTCGGAGGCTAAGCTTGAGGCGGCGCGATTAGCGCGACATGGGACAACTACGGTTGCGACAGGCGGTAGTAATGGCACGAATGAAGCGAATGAAACCGCCCGGACATCTGCCACAACAGCAGCTATGAGCGTCGATGCGCAGGCGTGAGCACAAAACAATGTTGAAAAAAATACTGGAGCGGAAATGATTGCGTTGAAAATTATAAAAACGAAGAATTAATGATCATGATGATTTGAGTGAAGATTTGAGTAAATTGGAGTAGATTGTAGTAATAAGCCCGCACTTATACTATCCCCACAGCCGAGACAGTAACTGCGGGGCGGAGGGGAGAGGGCCGCCTTTCTAAAGCGGACGTCTTTGTATAACCGAATAGGACAAGCAGGATGGCGGGGGCGGGGAGCAAGCAAGTGCGGAGAGTGGGTCTAATACTGACGCGCTGGCCCGAGGGATAAAACCGTGGGGTGATCTTCGACCCGGAACTGCAGACCCGTCGCCGCGCTTGCGCTTGCGGGCATATCTGGTTATCTCAAGTACTATTTATTCCATAAAGACGCCTCTGCGAGGATATTAGCACCCGTCCGGTCCCGTCCGGATGGCCGAAGGAGAGCTGGGTCCGCGCGAGTCACCGCGGTCACTCCGTCAAGAAGAGATTGGACGAGGAGCCGGTCTGTTCGCGATGGCCAGACTTTTTCTGATTTTGCTTATGGATTTACAAGATTTTCGTTTTGTCCTGTGTTTTGCTTTCCCCGGAAAATATTTCGAGAAACAGCTTCTCTCTTGATTTTCTCCGCGAAGTCTCTGCACAAAGAATATTCGTCTCGACGGCAGTGCTGATCAGCGCGACAGAGAGTACTGCTGATAGCTCGGCTTTGGGATAGCTTTCAAAATCTTTCGTTTCTCATCTTACTCCACACTTTCCTCTTTCTCCGACCTCGCGACAGTGTTGGTTCTGATTTCCTTGCCGATTTCATTTATCATATTTTCTCAGCTGGATGCTGTTTTGCAGGATCATATCATAAATAATAGGTGAAATATCCGTCCAGCTCTGATTGGGTCAACGTCATCGTACGTGAACGTCCCGGATCTGGTCCTCTAGTCATCAATCGTCATGGACGTCAACTCATTGCTCTGTCCGCCCTCGTTTTCCTCTTCATCTACATCTCTCTGCTCAACATCTTCAACTCCATCAGACATGCCGTCGATTGCGCTCTGTAATTCACCTCTGTCGTCCGATCCATCTTCCCCATATCTCGTTCCTTTCGCTGCTGCTTTGACTTCCCCCACAGATTTGTTTCCCGGGAGTCAGTCGATATCACTTCCACCACCGATGCAGAAACAGCCTTCTTCTTTGGGCCTTGGAATCCATAAACTGAGGTCTCATCGGCGTAACAATGTGCTTTCACTGCCGTTAGACTCGGACGACGACGAAGAGGAGCAAGCCTCAGCCTTTGTCGCAACTCTGCCCTCCTCATTGTCAAAGTCCCCAGCCCCATCCTCTGCTCTCCACGATTTCCGGTTTCATCACCAATACCACAACCGTCCTCAGAGACAACATTCTGAACTACCTCACAGTATATTAGAACGAAGACGGTCCTCGACGTCGTCTTCCTCCTCATCATCGTCACAGTCAATAGACGCTTCCGACTCGATGCAGTTGGATCTCTCTAATCTGACTTCTCTGACGGCTCTGCATTGGCCGAGCCGTCAACTTCTCCCCTCTCCCACCGAAGAATATCACGACCCGTATCAATACGTGCAGCCCTCTGAAGCTTGTCTTTCTTCATTTCAGTGCAGTCAACTGTCGCCGCAAACTACTTTTCAGCAATCAGCCACCCAATTTGGTATGTCCGCGTCCACGTCGATGGGCTTGGGCATGGGCATGGACATGGACTGTGATATTCTAGTCGAAGCCGCAAAGCGCGCCGAAATGGAAATATTAGCTGCAGATATAGATGAGATGCAGTTTTGAAGCTCTCAACATCCTCTGTCAGTCGGGTTCGTCTACAATGTAAATTTTCTGTACGATATCTTTTCGATCGTTCTACTGTGTTTTAGTTTTATTAGGCTGGGTTTAGGTGTTTATTTCTTTCAGGGTTTAATGTAAGATTAATCTAATGTTTGCGATATCATTCTTCTAGTAATTCAGACTGTTTGACTACAGCCTATTCGGCTTGAGTCGCACTGTACGTCTCTCTAACACAGCCAACACGTGAAACCGAGATTAAGCGACTCCGTCTTTACTTGATGCGGAAGAGCTCAGCATCAAGGGGATTGTGTTTCAGCTTGCGGAGCGTGGACAAAGTGATATATTCAGTTGTCTGGGACCTACGCTTATTGGTAATGATTTCTAACAATCTTGGAAAATTCAGAAGAAAACAGACCACAATTCAGTTCGTGCGCAGTTCTACAGCGAGAATCGCACAGAAACAGTGGTGAATCATCGCGTTTTGTGTGCCTGTGGCTCTTTGGTTTGCTTCTCAGTGAGCAGCCTCACACAGCCGTAGTATTTTTACGTGAGAGCCTCCAAACGCTCACGATTTCTGTTAGCTCGAGCTTCGAAAGGAAGGAAACTTGCTCGAGCTCTGCCGTTCCCGCGCAATTTCCACCGAAACACACCGAAATTACGTGCTTCTTTAGCTTTATTTATCGAAGTGATAATCACACGTTTTGCCTTGTCTTTTAAGTAATTTGGTATTAGTTTGGTTTCCGTTTATGTGTGCAAGTGTCGTTGCGTGCGTGCTAGCGATCTTGTCTGCTTCGTTTTTTGGTTACCCTTACTCTGTGCTTTTGCCGTGTGGGAGCAAGGACGGAGTCCTCTCTTCATATTTTTAGTATCTCTCTCGAACTTTTTCGACTATATTTTACTGATCCGCGACCACGGGCTTGTCGTCGTTGGGTGCTGCCATGGGCGAGAATCGTTTACACGACGAGCTTTCGCCCTTTCCTCGTCGCTCTGAACTTGGCCGTGATAATCTCGCCAAAGATGCTTCCTCAATCTCGCTCGGCCTTTCCCTGGCCCCTCCACCTTCAGATCTGCTAGTCACCTCTTCCGTGGCAGATCTCTCCAAGACCATTACTGCGTCGACTCAAGATAAGTCTTTAGCAGATTTACAGCAGCAATTGGCAGAGCTCGACTATGAACTACAAGTTAGCATACCCCTGTGTCCTACCCAGCTCGATCCAGCTGCTAATGAACAATTTTTAGGAAGGCGATATTACAGAAAAAGGCTATAGAAAGCGAAGAGCTCAGCTGCTGGCTTCCTACGAACAACAATCAGACCCTGCGCAGATACAGAAAGATAATTCACTGAGCTCCCCTGAAGAGTTAGCTCGTCGCTTAGAGGTACGTCCCATCGGCCAGCTTCAATATTTTTTTTACCCTCATGTACCCTTTACTGGACTGAATTATTAATTTCTTAATAGCTACTTTCAGAACAGTATTCACAGAGGTCTACTTATGAATCTTCGATAAATCAGTTTCTTTCTCGCGCCGATACGCTAATTGAGCCAGATCCTCTTGTTACGGAGCGTTTTTCTAAACCGTCTTCCGAACTAGAATCTTTATATCCCCCACAGTCAATTGACAGCTCTCTACCGTTTACAATTTCGCAGCTTCCTTATACACAGTCACAAGATTTTCTTGCACGAGCAGCTACACGAGATCTGTCTCCTGAAGTCACCAATGATTTCTCAAAACTCACTTTACAACTTCCTCTTGAACCCCGCGAGCTTTCTGATGCTGGCCCAGACTCGCAAATGGCGAAATATGACAACCTAGCTTCTATTCTGCGGCAGCGCGGTAGAACTACATCAAGATTAAATGCTTTTGTAACCCTCGATACAAGGGGTAAGGAGTCCTCTGCAATTACTTGGGACAAACTTTCCGCACGCGCTGAGAAAGTAGGCCAAGTCATTCGCGAGAAGTCGGGTCTGTACAGGGGCGATCGTGTAGCGTTATTGTATCGTGATTGCGAACTTCTTGATTTTGCGGTTGCCCTTCTAGGCTGCTTTCTAGCCGGCGTGGTAGCAGTTCCGATCAACATGACTTCCAAATTCTCAGACATTACTTACATTCTCAAATCAACTCAGTCTCACCTTGCTCTCACTACTGATGTGAATCTCAAATCGTTTCACCGTGATTTCACAGCACAAGGTAAATCGTGGCCTCGCGGCGTCGAATGGTGGAAAACAAACGAATTTGGATCTTACCATCCACCAAAAAAGACTGAGCCCCCTGCGTTACAAGTTCCCGACCTTGCCTACATTGAATATTCTCATGCGCCAACTGGCGAGCTCCGTGGGGTTGTCATGTCTCATAAGACTGTGATGCATCAAATGATTTGTTTATCGTCTATTCTTTCTAGTAAGACAAAAAATCCTAGTCGAAAGCCAAGTGGACAACTGATGTCTGGACTTCCTACATCTTATCAAACAGTGATGTCATATTTAGATCCAAGACAATCTATTGGTATGATCATTGGAGTTTTGATGACGATCTATTCTGGTAATACTATGATTTGGCTTCCGTCTTCAACACTTGCTACGCCTGGTTTGTACGTATATGCGCTTAGTCGACATAAACCATCAATAATCCTGGCTGATTATCCTGGTCTTAAACAGGTTGCATATAATTATCAATCTCTTCCGCTGGCAACAAGAAATTATTCAAAAAAATATCCTGCTGACTTGTCCAATATTCGATGGTGTCTAATTGACTGCCTAACTGTGGATCCTGAGTTTCATGGAATTTTGGCCGATCGATGGCTCCGTCCTCTTGGAAATAAAAATAGCAGTCTTACAATAGCACCAATGTTGACTCTGTCTGAGCATGGTGGTATGGTTATTTCGATGCGAGATTGGATCGGGAGAGAAAATCAATTAGGCTGTACTATGCCTGAAATTGAGTCATCAAAACCTTCCGATCTTGCCGAGCTCTATCTTGACAAGAAGAGTTTGTCTACCAATAATGTTAAGATTTTGTCCACCAATAAATCACCGGATGGGTTTGAAGAAACTGTGAACAGAGATATTATTCGTGTTGGTGCTTTTGGATATCCGTTGCCGGACGCTACACTTGCGATTGTCGATCCTGAAACAAGCACATTAACCGCCGAATTAATTGTGGGTGAAGTTTGGGTCGATAGTCCAAGCTTGAGCGGTGGATTTTGGGGCCTTGGACGTGAAACTGAGCTCATTTTTCATGCACGGTGTTGGGGAGCGGAAGGAACAGTTGAGGTAGGTTTCTTATTTTCATTTCTCAATACCATACGCTTTGTTGTTTCTCAGCATTCTAACGTAATATCAGATGGAATTTCTGAGAACAGGTCTGCTTGGATTTATTTATGCGGGAAAAGTCTATATTCTTGGCTTATATGAGGATCGATTGCGGCAGAGGATTGATCCAGAAGAGCTAGATGCGACAGAAGCAGAAGCTAATATTTTGAATCCTGTCCCTCAATATAGGTATCATTATACTGCCCATTTGGTTCCCACTATCATGCAGTATATTCCGCGAGTTTTTGATAGTTCTGCTTTTGATGTATTTGTCAATGATGAGCGATTACCAGTTATTCTTTTGGAATCTGCGATTGCAATCACAACGCCAGAGACGCCTACGGGACCTCCAAGAGAACTCGATGTCACTAAATTGGAAACGATGGCCTCACTGTGCATCAAGAAGCTACGTGAAATTCATAATGTCCGAGTTTACTGCGTGCTGATCACGGCACCAAATACTCTCCCAAGAACAATTCGGAATGGCCGATCGGTAGTTGGTACAATGCTATGTCGAAAAGATTTTGAGTCGGGATCATTACCATGTATATATGTGAAATTCGATATTGACCGTGCCGTAAGCAATATTGCCATCGACAAGCATGTTGAAGAGATGGGTGGCATTTGGTCTGAGCCGTCTTCGGTTTTCCGAGACCAAGTATTAGTAAATGAGGACAAGCAGTATTCCGGACTAGACGAAAGAGAGATCGTGATGGATGATAGAACTGGCCGAGAATTAACTAAGTTTTCCTCCATTGTTGATATTTTGCAATGGCGTGTGTCCGGACAGCCGGAAGAGCTAGCATTTTGCACAATTGATACAAGATCAAGAGAAAGCAAGAGCACGACTTGGAAAAAATTTGATGCTAAACTGGCTGCTGTGGCAACTTATTTAACGAACCGATGTCAGCTAAAGCCAGGCGACAATGCTGTTTTGATTTACACACATGGTGAAGAGTTTGTGCTTGCGGTATATGCATGTATGATTCTTGGAATTGTTGCTTTACCGTTGCATCCCTTAGATCCTGATAGACTGAATGAGGATGTACCTGCTTTGCTCGGTGTCATTTCAGATTACAAAGTTCGAGCAATTCTTGTGAACACTGAGATCGATCATGCGCTGAAACAAAAGGCAACCGCCCAACATTTAAAGCAATCAGCGCACGCAGCACGAGTTACGATGTGTCCAATATATAATACTATGAAGCATGGAAAAGTTAATCTGAGCTGTAAGGACTTGAAACTGAAGGTGAATCCTAAGTTTATTACACCTGGTCGGCCTGCTATCTCTTGGATGTACTGGACTTCTGACCAGCGACGAACCACAGTTTCGTTGGCTCATGATACGATTCTAGAGATGTGCAAGATTCAGAAAGAGACATGCCAAATGTCGTACTCGTTACCGTTACTAGCGTGCGCTAGATCTACCAATGGGCTTGGATTTTTACATACATGTTTGCTAGGTATATATGTTGGGGCATCGACATATTTATTATCCCCGGTTGATTTTGCAGCTAGCCCGCAGTTATGGCCTCTCTCTTTGGCCAGATATAAAGTCAAGGATACTTATGCAACGCCACAAATGGTTGATCATGCAATGACTGGGGGGCCATTGAAGGCGGGTGGTGGTGGAGGTTCTTCTTCGTCATTAAGTGATCTTCGGAACGTTGCGATTCCATTTGATTCGAGGCCTCGAACTGATTTATTTGCCAAAATGAGATTTGGATTTGCATCGATTGGACTTGACGGAACAGCTATTAATTCTGTTTATACGCATGCTATGAATGTGATGGTGACGACGCGGTCGTATATGTCTATTGAGCCTGTTGAGCTGAAGATTGATATGCGGGAGTTGAGACGAGGCTATGTAGTTGTTGCTCCGCCGCAAGAGGGAAACCAGCACCAGCGATTTGTTTTATCCATCCAAGATAGTGGGATGGTTCCGATTAATACGCATGTTGCGGTTGTTCATCCAGAGACGAGAAGGCTTTGTCGGGCGAGCGAGTTTGGAGAGATTTGGGTTGCTTCGAAAGCTAATGCGGTTGGGTTCTGGAATGGGACTTCTGCGCAGGCTATGAAGATGCAAAACCCATTGGATACGATGCGATTTGAAGCCACAACTGCGGAGGCCGATTCAGGATCATATGTATATGGAGACAAAAATCTGAAGTACGGTCGGACTGGGGATCTGGGCTTTTTGCGGACTGTGGCTCGGCCGGTCGGACCTGGTGGGTCCATGGTTGATATTCAAGTATTATTTATACTAGGAGCTATCGGGGACACATTTGAAGTTTCTGGGTTGAATCATTTTGCAGTTGATATCGAGGCGACTATCGAGCGAAGCCACCGGTCAATCACACGCGATGGGTCAGCTGTATTTCAAGCTGGTGGACTAGTTGTTGCAGTGGTTGAATCAACAAGTAGAACAAGTATCTTAGCTGCGCTAGTTCCAGTTATCGTGAATGCCGTGCTGAACGAGCATCAGCTGGTTTTGGACGTTATAACATTCGTCGGAAAAGGGAATTTTTCGAGATCAAGACTCAATGAAAAGCAGCGCGGTCGAATCTTGGCTGCTTGGGTCACTAGGAGATTGAAAATAGCTGCTCAGTTTAGAGTTAGCAATCGCCGAGCTGTTGCTATTGAGCAATAATTTTAAATCTCCTTATTTTTTTTTTTCATAATGGCTCTTTTTGGAGTATAAATATATATAGACATATGTATGAGTGCGCTTGTTTTGGATGTCTGGTTGGGCTGGTTTTCGGAAGTAATTGATTTACAAGGGGGAAGTCAAATCTATAATTATAATTAATGCTTTGTTTTATATTGTAAGTCTATTTTGAATAATATATCAATTGATTTTTTGTAGTATCTATCGGAAAGCGGGAAGAGAATATCGATACATTAAAACGTAAACAGCCCACTTCGTTTTTTTCCAAACGGATAGATGGCCAAAGTAGAAATAAAGAGGCCAACGACTATACCCACGGAAATTTCTATCATGGTAAGGCCAACAGCCCAAATGCCTTGAGTGGACTGAGAGCTTGAGTTTGAAGTGGATGTGGTTGTAGAAGTAATGGTACTGACGATAGTAGTGATGGTCGTGCTGACGACAGAGCCAGTCGTAAAAGTTGTGGTGACAGCGATCTCTGTCACATTGCTGTCTGAAACGATCAAGTCAGCGACAGCGACGCCAGACACAAGCGAACCTTGCGACGCAAGCCCTGAGGGAACTTGCACGAATATCGCAGGTAGCATAGCGGCAAAGGCGAGCCCATGACCAACACGAGAGTAAAGGTTACCCAAAACACCGATGACAAACGCCCCGATTGCAGCGGAAATCTCGGATGCTTCCGAGAAGTGCAAATTTGCAAAGTAACTTACTACGTACCCGGCACCAGCAATAATCACCATCACAGGGATCTGTCGCCAATGAGCTTGGTTGACCAGAGCGAGACCGAGTGTGAAAAATGGAACAAATATAAATCGGAACCACGGCGAAAGCGAGCTAGGACATGTTGTCCGCGAAGTCGCGTTATGATCCATCCAGCCATAGATCGCAGCGCCAAGAGTAATACCAAATCCAAGAAACACTGTCATGTAGATTGTCAGAATAGCTATACAGAATAAATGAATGTCAGATACCCACATGAATAAATAATTGCATAAAACATTCTCACAGAACCTGCTACTATATTTTTCGACTGGAGCTCTAATGCTCCACAGAGAATCGTATATCCTGGTAAAATTAACGCCAACGCTCCCTGAGCAATCGCAGCAAAACAAAATAGCTCCTTATCATTAATCGACCCAAAAGCCCGCGCAACAAAACTAACAATCACAGACGCCGTAATCTCAAACACATTTGAATATAAATCTGATCGGGGCGCGACGATTAATTGCAGAAACCCGACAGTAGACCCTAACACAAAAGCTAATGGCATATCGATCCAGCGACCTCCAAAAGCAAATGGCGCAACCATCGCAGACGAAAATCCACACACTAAAACGCAAAAATAAGGATGATAGAGATTTTTGGCCTTCATGGCTTCGTCGAGCCGTTGCATAGCCTCCTCAACTCCAATAACATCATGGACAACTTCTTTGTATATGTTGTGCGTAATATGCAAGCGACCTAGATCCACTCCCTGTACACAACGGACAAGTTGCATCTCCGACGTGTGAGTGGAGGAATCGCCGAAAGACACAATCATGCATCCAGGAATATATAAAAATTGGCCGTCAATCTCCAACACCCGCGACGTCATTTTCATGTATTCTTCTAGTCGATGTGTCGGAGCTCCGTACAGCATTAGAGCGCGACATAATTTCAAAATAAATCTCTGCCGCTGCAAAATGTCGGCAATGTGAACAGTGATCCTTATCTGGTCTGCACGCGCGCTTCTTCTCTTACCCATACGTTTACCAGGTGTAGATGCGCCAAAATTCTCCCGCGATGGCGTGGTTGGGAGGCCATGGAACGGCTTTGGAACCAAATTGACCAGGGATGAGGTCGACGCGTTGGCTGAACGACTGTACCACTTACGAGTGGGTGTCGTTCTTCCAGACTCGAGTGGCCTGGATGTAGATAGTGCGTCTGTAGAAGTTCGAGCGGACTGGTTGTTCGTAGGCTCATTGTATAATTTCAATAAAGCCGATAAAATGCCTCCCTTGACCTGGGTAGGCGGCGGAACATAGTCCTCGTGCTCAACAGGGGTCTGCATACCAGACGGAATAGGATCTGCATCAACCATGAATGTAGGCTGTAATTGATCTTGATCTCCACCGCGAAATGCGTCGCTCAACTTGACGGTATGAGATCGCACAAGAGAAGCAGCCTCTTGCGCTGCAGAAGGAGCGAGTTCGGATTCGGGGGCTACAGTAACAGCCACTGGACTCAATTTGCGGTTCAATTTTTCTAGATCCAGAGGTTCATCGCCATGAGATTGATCGTTCGATCTTGGCGGCGTGGGCGTGTCGCTGCTATGCTTGTCGTCAGCAGGAGAGCCAAACAGAAACATCGGCGGTTCGCGATCTGGTGTTCCCGGAGCACTATTTGGAGCAGAATGAGCACCGGAATTAGCAAGTCGATATCGGCGCTTGCGAGTCTCAGGGTCTTCAAAGTTCAACAGTGGGTCGGCAATCTCGAGTCCAGGACTAGAGTAGACCGCAGATATCGCTGACGGGTTGTGCCCGTGTGTTTCATCTTCCTCGTGCAGAACAGCTCTGGAGGTATTTGTTTCGCCAGTTGGAGGAAGTCGTCGTGAGGGCTTTGTTTTTGACGAAGGCTTCACAGGGGGAGATGAAGGAGTGTCTTCCGGGAAATGAACACGCATCAAGGGAGACCGAGCACCGGCAGGGGAGACACCGCGTTCTCGCGAAGTCGATCGTGACCGCGGAGACATCGACGACCGCAGCTGGAGCGCCGACGGACGCGACTGTCGCTCTCGAGGAATATACTGGCGATCGTCAGATGTATCGCGCGGTGATGAGCTCTTTGCTGAAGTAGAAGGCATGGAATTGTCACTAGTCGAGTCGTTAGTTGGTGTAGGTGGGATAGTGTCGCCGATCGTTGGGATTTCGTGGCCAGAAGCTGTGACAGTCAGAGCTGGACGCGCCGAACCAGGTGGTTTCGTTCGCGACGAAGGATCTGCCATGTCTGTTCAGAAGGACGCAGTCTGCAGGCGAAGTTTGAACGAGTCCCGAGGAGGCTGGTTAGACGACAGCGTGGCCGTGATTGTGGCGATCGTGGTATTTCCGAGTCGCCTTGAACAGAACAGAGCGAACGGCTCGACAGTAACGAATGTGGAGAGAAGGAAAAGACGCAGCGCGCGCACTAGTCGGCACAGGGACAAGCAGAGGCGGGACAGAGCAGATATTTGAATTTCCGCTGCGCGAAGTATTTAACAATGACGGTGGTGGCCCAGGAAATGTCCTATAGTACCAAAAGTGGTCAGAAAAAAGACAAATAAAAGAGCTATTGGCGAAAGATATGTCCACCATAGACGACCGAAGATCACTGAAACAGTAGCCCTAATCCAAAGCAACGTGCGCCAAAATAAGGTTGCGTATGCACAATTACGTCAGCGGGAACAGGGTCGAGTACGTGGATCCGAATGTTTACGAATGCCGTTTTAGGAAATATGTTCAATCACTGTTGGTAGTCTATGCTACAGCTATTTTTGCAAACTGTCCTGTCTGTTGTGTCATCATCCGCACTCCGTCACCCTCATTGCTCGGGCTCAGATTATCTCGACTACCGCCTCAACTCACCCCTGGCTAATTTCTTGTACTTTATTTTTCTTGAGGCACGTGACACTCCTGGCTCGGACGCCCTCAGTGGTTGTCCTTAACGGTCGTTTCAGCGAGCTGACGAATGTGCAGCAGTGCAGACCAGACAGTACAGGTCGACTTCGGCCACAAGAACAAAGATAGAGCAAAAGAGCAAAAATTATCGCAATTGATATATCGATTAAAAATACTGAATGCTAATGATAATGGTAACGGTAATGACAATCAACGCAAAAAAGAAATATAATATCAAAGATAGTCGCAAGAGCACACACGGCCCACGTCATACTCCACCGCCTCTGCAACTTTACTCTAGTCCACCGCCCACAATTCCAGCAATGCTGACCTTAGATCCCTTCCTTGTTCACCCTGATCTGCATCATCACCATTCTCAATAACGGCTGCTCCTCGTTTGCGTCGTCCCTCGGATCCAAGATCTAGCCGCGCAATGTCCGGCGCCCAAAAATTGAGGTCGGAATTTGTATTCTTGCCAAGTTCCTCCAACGTAATCGGAATCAATGGCTGCCGTAGAGGAGCTCCTTCTGTTTTACTAGACCCCAGTCCCCCGGTTCCACTGGTCGGACCTCCTGTCCATTTGCTTCCTTCCGTCACTTTATACATGCCATAAGGATTGACGTTGGTGCCGCTTGAAGTTGCAGCTCCCCCAGAGGCTAGCGAGCTTGCAGTTTTCTTCGGTGCCTTACGACGACCGGTTGGCTGCGGCGTACTTACGCGACTGCTGCTACCTGAAGTTTGTTCCGACAACGACAGGCCTTCCAACCCAGCGAGCTCGCTAAACTGCCCAGTTGTGGATCCGATTGGGACTGATATTGGCGCTTGGACAGCTAAATTTGCATCATATCCATAGCCGTAATCATATCCGGACATCACTTCCTGCGCTGACATGGCGTCTGTGAATCCACCACCGTATGGCGATTGAGCGGAAGCAATGTAGTAGCCCTGTTGTAGCTGCTGCTGCTGCTGTGCTGCATTCAACATGGCTACTTGGATCTGTTGTTGCTGATCAGCAATCAGTTGACTCGTGGCAATCAATTCTTGCTGTTGGGCTTGCAGAGCGGCATACACTTGGGGGTCCATGGAATTCGCTTCGATCAGACCAGAAATATCGCCTGTAGTTCCTCCAGTAGACCAAGTCCATCCGCCAGCATACTGCTGGAATTGCTGCGTTGCATTTTGAGATATTGGCTGCTCATAGCTAGACTGGTAAGTCGGAGCATATCGGTTTGGATTTCTGCCTCCTCTATACGACGAGTAGGTTCCCCTACCTTTCCGCCGAGGATATTGAGTAGTGGTTAGTGGCTGTTGAATACCGTACGACGACTCTGGTCGGTTCATACCTCCTGTGCCTGAGGCCGAACCAGATCCTGCTAACTGCACGCCAGCAGGATAGAAAAAAGAATCCTGTCCATAGTTTCCAGGTCTGGATCTGCTATTCCCATTATTAGCCTCGAAAATATCATTGATTTGTTCGGCTACGTCATTCGAAGACGGCCTTCCTGAACGCGGCGTAGACTTGCCGCTATTATTCCCGCCGCCTTGATGCTGAATATTAGTGTTATTAATGTTATTATTATTATTATTATTTCTTCTCCGAGATGAATTCCCGTACTGGTCCGGAACGCGATGCGACATTATGTAGATAATAGTTCTTTGTAGATTTGCAGCCCTGTTGGCCTGTGTTGGTAAACGAATGTGTGCGTTGCAAGAGTGCTGAGGACACGACTTAAAAAGCGCTCTGATAAAACGAAGCGGCGAAGCGAGCTGGAAATGAAGGACTCCAAAACGATGAACAAAAGAGATTTTATTTTGGACAATGCAAATGCGACATTGAACTGAGTTCAGATTGAAGAAAAACGACGGACGAAAATGCAGATGCTGTCGGAGGGTGCAAACGTATATGAGTGCAGAAACAACTGGCGAACAACAAACAGAAACAAACCAAGAAATTAACAACCCAGCAAACCAACAAAACAAAACAAAACACAAGAATCCCTCGCACGACACAGTAACAAAAATGCCCGCAAATAAACAATAAAGCGTATACAGTTCTTCTCGCGATTATTACTAAACTGTCAATCTCCTTCTCTCGGCTCTCGTTCTCTTGCTCTCTGCCTTGCGGCCCTCGTGCCTCCGGAATGGCCCCTTAGAAGTGTCAGTCTGTTGTTATGGATACTCATTCTTAAACCCTTATCATAGACCCTGTGCTAATCCCTTTTTGGAATCCTAATTAGACCCGATCTTGCCTATTCAGGTAACTCTTGGGACAGTTGCACGGACTCCCAGATTGGCTCAAAAGGCGGCGGCTGCGATCTCGCTTAGATTCTTTGTTCGCTACAGGTTGGAATAGTCGAATAATAAAGAGTGAATGGAGTGTCGTGGCTATTAATCTTCAATATAAACATGATATGAACACAAATTCACAATGTCAACCAACAGTACAAAATAATTATATCGCCAGATTCGCCTCCCCCAATAAATCATCCCAAGTATATCCACTCGTAGTCACAAGGTTCTGCCAATCCAGGTCTACTGGATGAAACTCAGCAATTTCGTTTCCATCAGCTGCTCCTGCTATCGGAAATCCAGATCCAGTGCCAGAACCTAGCTTGCTGAAGTCGCCCAGACCGCTGTTGTATAACGACTCCGGCGTACTGTCGATTGTACCGCTCGTTCCCTCAGATGGTGTGTTGCTGGATGCGGACGTCGCGAAATCTACCGGTGCCCCGCTGGTCTCCCGAACTATAGGCAGCCGTCCTGAACCATGTAGATATCTCAAAGACATGCGACGATCCACCACGCCCTTCGCTGATCGACTGAAAAGATCTGCTACCTGATATAGCTTACTAGTACAATCAAACGGTCCGTCCAGTTTTTTCAAGAGACTCGTGGTCGACTGCAGCAACTCCAAATCTCCCCGATCACCAGTTCGAATGACATTAGTAAACAACTCGAAAAATGGCGCAAATGGCTGGTGAACGAGACACCAGGAAATAATCTCTCGAGTATTGCGATGAGGGTCTTGACGCTTCACGAGGTCTGCGACAAGTCGGATTGCATTGCGTGACGACTCTAGGACGAGCTCTTCGCTGCGTTGACGCTCCTCAGCTGTATAAGACTCATCTGATTCCTCATCTACCGGACGAAACATACATGTCTTGCCCACTCGATGTATCATCGTCCGGCAAATATTGAACAAAAACAGAGCCAAAACCGTCACATCTCTGACGGCAGGAGGCGTGCTCTCTGTAATTAGCTGCAGTTCCTGGATCTTCGCTAACCAGCCATCAATCTTAGGTGTCATTTCTTGTAGCATTTCTTCAATCTCTTTAATTGCCAGCCGCCTTTCCTTTACAGATTGCTTCAGGGCATTCGACGAATACAAACGGATATAAATCTCGTCATATATACGACTAAATCGTAGCAACATCTTTGACCAAGAATATCCCGCAACCCTGCGCTTCGCCATGTCCTGTTTAGTATATTTGTCCACTAATATATCCTCAAACGGAATAGTTTCCGGAAACATTTCTTCCTCAATGTCCATATCGTACGACGGTAAACATGACGTACGGCCGAACGTCAGCGCAAGAGTCTTTTCGAAAATGTAAATCAGCCAAAAAACTGAGCGTTGCTCATTGACCTCAGCTGCAGTTAATCCACGAGTGAAATAAAACGCATTTTTCCGATGTAGTCCCAGTGTGATTGCATGACGGCCTGCGTGGGTTAATAGCATGTAAGTCAATCCTGGATGAAGAATGAACTTGGCACATAAGGCACAGAAAAGTAGTGTTAAGGTATTCAAAAATGTGGCTGTCACTAAAATGTTTGGATCTTTCAAGACCTGCCACACGTTTTTGGTTAGCATTTCAACCAATTCCTCGTCACCAGGCTGTGGCTGGTACTCGAAATTAGTAAGAGATGAGATCATCATGTAGCTGGCGCAAGCAACAATCTGTAGCCGGTTAGGTGCATGAGGATCGTAAAGGTCTTTCTTGAGTTTATTGGCAAACGAAAACGAGCATAGCTGCCAGAATGGCAGAATTTTTTGAATATAAACTAATATCATGTTAGCAAAGACTTGATATTGAGCAAATTGATAGAACAGTCTCACAATCTAATAACTCGATGGATCGTTGCCGCGGAGGGAGTTCAATTGTATGCTCGCATATCTGAAGCTCCTTTAACCAGTCATTCGACAAAAGATTTGAACCCATGTAGTCGAGAGTGGCTGCAAGAAGGCCCTTGATACCAGGACAGTCGCCTTCTTCGTGCGGCGATTGTTGTTCGGGCGATTGGTCAGCCATTTCTAGCATCTTCACGCACTTGGTTGACATATTATCGAGATTCTCGGCAGCAGTGATTAATTCAGTTATATTATTGAAAGAGTCCATATGTGGAAATTGTAAGTATCGTTGTGGGTCGGTAATTGAGGTAGTTAAAAGCTGCGCTTCAATCGACATCGACAGCAAAGACGATTTGCCGAGATATTGTAATCGTCCTTTGATATTTGCCACGAGAGAGTTAAGATTCTCGACACTGGTTGGAATCATGACCGCCTGCGGAGGTTTCCAGGTCGTTCTGACTGTTCTGGTTGTTGATGTTGAAGGAAGATGTAATTCTTGAATCGCACTGGCAGGAGATTCTGGGCCTGGCAGTTCTGGCACTGCTGGCTTCTGCTGCCAGGTGAAGTGTGAAGTGAGCAGCTGGCTCATGGCATCCAACTGGTTCTGCATTCTATCGAGCCGGAATTTAAAGTCGTCGCCAGGTCTATAGCATGTTAGACTTGCAGGAGAAGACACATTAAAAACTCTTGGTACCTCTCTACCATGATGCGCCTCCGTTTGCGTGCATCGCCAATAGTACGTAGGCAGTCCACTTTTCTCAGCACACAAGCAGAACATGGGTCAGATTTGTCACATTTGATCTATAAAGTCGTCAGTAAAACATGTCTGAAATCATTATGCAAACAAAAAAATAGAAAGCACCTTTTTTATTCTGCAAGAGTCGCACTAGGTGTCGTGTTAGCACATGTATATCGATAACAGTCGGGTCATTACTTACTGCTCTTGCCGAATCATCTTCATCACGGTACGCATTCATTTTCGCAGCAAATCCAATCCCGCAGAGTATATGCTATCTGTCCTATAATGCAAAAAATCAAAACTATCAAAATTATAAATCAAGGGCCACCGAAACAGTGCGAACCTCGTTCAAGAGGATCGGTTGCTGCTTACGATATCAGATACCTGATCTGATTTGCTTCAATTGTCCTCCACCGTGCACTCCAGCTTTCTCAAGTCTCTTTGTCTTCCAAATCCTTCCCAATACCCAGCGAAACGGTCTAAGTTCTGACTAAGTTCTGACTAAGCGGAGAATCTTTCCCCGGTTCCCCGTGCGGTCCTAACTGAATTAGTAATAGATTATGGTACTCTCCAGTGGACATTCTAAACTGACCGGCACTGAATAGGCTCCTGTATAAAAGTCTGTCACTGAGCTTTGAGAAGAATTACTCATTTTAAAAAAGGCATGGTAGAAAGTTTGGCATGGGCGGCATGAGTCAATGTACATTGTGATATATCCACGACAGGACTACGGCTAAGCTGGAGGAACCCCCTCTCTCCGGTATTAACATTTTCGCTTGGCTCTAGATCAGATAATAATCCCATAATATTACACTAAATACCCATATAATTAATTTTAAGAAAGGAGATGTAGCCGTGTTCATAATAACAAATTTTATTATTCATCGCCACCCAGCGTCGGCATCAAGTATCGAATCAGCCCATATGGAATCTAAATCCAGTCCTCCGGCCTCCGCCAGAACCTGCCAATCGTGATAGGTTAATCCAACTCCACTTAGTCCTGGGAATCGCACCTTGGAATCGCCATTATTATTGCCGGCGACGGAGTTGCTGCCGCCAGCTGGTGCTGCTGCCGCCATGAAGTCCATGGTTGTACTGCTTCGTACATTGGCGCCACCACTACTACTAACCAGCTCAGGCTGTAAGTTAAATGTTTCACTGTTAAAAAAATCAAGCTGCTCTTCAAGTGAGTCATTATTCCCCGGCTCTGCTCCTGTAGCGGCATCGTAGATCGTCGAAATTACTCTGTTGCCGTCAAGTCCGCCTTGATTGGACGAAGTTATTGATGTCTCGACTGTGCTATTAGTGCTACCAGCAGAACCGGATTGTGCGCTTTCGTGTTCCTTCGTGCTAATATGTGGAGATCCTGTTTCTGGAGCGCAAGTTCTCCTTTCGGAATTTCCGGGTGGCCAACGCTCAAAAATGCCTTCCGCGGTTCTAACAAAAAGGTCAACCAAATGCTCCAATCTCTTTGCGCTCTCAGACTTGTTAGAGACTCGTCTGAGCATGACCATCAACTCCTGCATCAACTCAAGATCTCCTTTATCTCTAAAGTTGATTACTGACGAAAATAGTTCAAAAAATGGAGCAAATGGCTGGTAGAATAAGCACCAAGTGAGTAGTTCTTGAGCACTCTTTTTGAGTTGTCGGCTCGTATATAGCCTTTTCAAGAGTTTTACTGAATCTCTCGCACAACTCAAAGCAATCTGCGCACTTGTTTGGGGACCTAGCTCACTTGGAAATAGGTCACTTGAAAGTCCTTGGCTTTCTGGTCCGTTCATCTTCGTAACTCGATGAATCATGATCCGACAGACATTATACATATATTTAGCAACTTCGAATCCCTCACCGTAATGTATTGTATCGTACTTCGCAACTTCAGACACCTCATTGATCCATTCCGTCACTTCTTGCTGCACATTCTGCAGTTGGGTATCTAGCTCACGTACGATCCGTAATCTCTCGACAACCGACAAACTCAACGCAGGCGTCGAATAAAGCATATCATATACATTATCGTACACTTGAATGAGCTTTAGACCAATTACACGTTTGCCATGGCCCCGTAGTTTACGTTGTTGGAACTCTTGTGCTAGCGCATCGCCGCTATCCACATAATTGCGCAGATCAACTTGAAGAGGGAAATACTGAATTTCAATATCAATTTCCTTTGTCGGAATACTCGAAGTTCTGCCAAAAGTAACCGATAAAGTCTTTTCATATTTATACAAGAGCCAGAACATGACTCTTAACTCTTTAGTCTCTTGTTCGGATAGATTTCTATCTTGGTAAAATGTGCTCTGGCGGTGAACTCCCAGAGAGAGGGCATGGCGAGTAGCATGACTAGTCAACATCCATGATAATCCAGGATTTAGAATGTGTGCTCCGCAGGCACTCTAGAAAAATCGTTAAATTTCAAATAAAACATTGAGACCATCTTGACTTACTGCCAAAAGTAAAGTCTTGAAGTTCAAGACGTTAACATTAACAAAGATCGCAGCATCTTTCAAAACCAGCCAAACGTTTTTCAGTAAATCCTGATATAACTGGTCATCTCCCGGCTGTCTCACATATTCGGGCCAGTTCATGGCGCAGATCATCATGTAACTGCTACATGCCACGATCTGGGTGCGGTTCGGAAGAGAGTAGTCGTACAGTTGATCCATCAAGCTAATGGTGAAATCAAATGAACAGTATTGCGCAAGAGGCTGGACCATTGTTAAATAATATTGCATCAAATATAATCCGTGCTGTACGGGAGGGAGGGTGGTTTCATAATATTCAATGTCAAGCTCTTTGATCCAATCTTGAGCCAGAAAAGACGAGCCTGCATAATCCAAAGTTGCGTTGAGCAAGTCTTTCATTGCGAGACGTTTGTGTGAGGGAGAGTTCTCGTCATTCGAAGAAGTATCGTCCGGACTACCGTTGCTTGAGTCTGTTAGCGCTGCCTGGCCACCGGAGAGACGGATAGAATTGAATTGTTCACAGATCTTCGAATATGGAGCAACATCGAAGGCTGAGCTTAGAAGCTGCGCCTCGATGGACATTGACAAAATAGAAGACTGGCCAAGGTATTGGAGCTGCCCTTTAAAATTGGCTACCAGAGTGTTGAGAGTCTCAATATCGGCTGTCATGAAAGATTGTCCCAGTTTCGCTGGCGTCTGCTGGATTTGCTTTGTTTGTGTCGCAATAGGTTCGTCGAGGCCATCACCCGTGGTATTGCCGATATCAGCTACGGTCGACCTAAATTGGTCGTCATTGCCGGGCGATGCAGAAACTTGGGCAAGTCGGTTGGAGACGATCTCCTTCATCATGTCCAGCTGAGATTGCATTTGATCCAGTCTCCGCTTCATATCGCCCTCCTTCCTGCGGCAAAAGTTAGCACGTAAATCTCACAAGCAGTCAGCAGACAACACCAGCAGGACATACTGAGCAGGAGCTGAGCGCTTGCGCTTTCGCGCGTCCTTCATCTCATGCCGACACTCAACATCTCTAGCAACGCATGCACTGCAAGGAACCTCTTTGTTGCATTTGATTTTTCGGGCGCGGCAGGCGTCGCACTATATCACAAAGTCAGAAACCGGTATCGGAGACCTAAGTAGAACCTATCTGCGAGCACATACCGAAGGTGAGAGATCGCTCTCGTTCTTGTCAGAAGACTGCTCGGCCATCTTGGATCTTTCTTCTGCCGTCAACTCCCAGCTGCTTCTGCTTCTGCTTCTAATCTACTCTTCTCTCTTTGGTGATTCCACTCTCTCAACAGTCAGCAATTTCTTCAACTTGAATCAAACAAGAACGATCCACGTGAAACCCATCCAGACACGATTATTGAGTTAGAAACGATTATTGGCGTCGGTCGCTGGCCATCACTCATCGTCCCTTATTCTCTCCACATTCGCGTGGGAGTTGAAACAGCCCTGGGTTGCTCTTTCTCGGTGATCTCGGTGATGGCCTTTCGCCGCGATTTTACGCTAGTTCTTGAGCTGTCCAAATAGCTTCTGGTAGTATAATTGAAGTCCGGAATAACATGAAATAATGACAATTCCGATAAATAAATAGTTAAAAAATTATCCCATCGCTCGTCGCAGTTATTTGTTTAGTCATTAGTGAATAATAAGTAATATATTATGTAATCAATAATTTTACTTAAGTCTTTATATTAATCATGTGACTTATCACGTGTGTGGAGTGAAGTAATAGACAATCTCCAAGATCTTAAGAGTGCGATTGAGCGATTGACTTTTCTGCTAATACTAGTGACCTGTAGTTGCAGCCGCGAGAACTCGGATCATAAAATCATTCAAGATGTCGGACGACGATTTCATGATGGAAGATGATGATGAGAACGTAAGTTGATTCGTGTGCAGGTTTCTCATAGTGCTCGATAGCTGATTTTTAACTGGATTAAATCAAATAGTATGATTTTGAGTATGAGGATGATGATGATATGGAGTCGAACTCGTCGAATGTTGATATTGAAAACAAATATTACAATGCAAAGGCGCTGAAGGAAGATGACGACATTGAGCCCGCTATCGAGGAGTTTCTTGGAGTTGTAGAACTAGAGCCAGAGAAGGGTGAATGGGGTTTCAAAGCACTGAAACAAATGGTCAAGATATTATTCCGCCGTGGAGAGCATGAGCGAACTTTGAAATACTATTCACAGCTTCTTACTTACACTAAATCTGCAGTGACTCGGAATTACTCGGAAAAGAGTTTAAATAATATTTTGGATTATATTTCTGCAGGAACTACTGATATGGAATTTATGGAACAGTTCTATTCCACCACGCTTACGGCTTTGGAGGAAACTAAAAACGAACGATTATGGCTAAAGACCAATCTTAAACTAGCAAAATTGTGGCTTGACAGAAAAGAATACGGCCGACTGAGCAAAATTCTGCGAGTCCTACATGAAGCTTGTCAAATGGATGATGGAGGAGATGACCAATCGAAGGGGACATATCTTCTTGAGGTCTACGCTCTGGAAATTCAGATGTACACAGAAACCAAGAACAACAAGATGTTAAAGGAGTTGTACAATAAAACGCTGCAGATCAATTCTGCTATTCCACATCCTCGGATCTTAGGTGTCATTCACGAGTGCGGTGGAAAAATGCACATGTCTGAGAAACAATGGGAAAAGGCTCGTGAAGATTTCTTTGAAGCATTCCGGAACTACGATGAGGCCGGATCGCTTCAGCGGATTCAGGTTCTCAAGTACTTAGTGCTGGCAGTGATGCTGTCTAATGCCGACGATATTAATCCGTTTGAGTCCCAAGAAACAAAGCCATACAAGTCGAATCCACAGATCGCTGCGATGAATTCGCTAGTTGATGCCTACCAACGATCAGATTTACAAGAATTTCAGGAAGTGCTAAAGAAAAATGGGGGTCCCGAGGGAATCATGAGCGACCCGTTCATTCAATTTTATCTGGACGATGTCTTGCGACGGATCCGATCAAAGTTCATAATCAATATGATCGCACCGTATTCAAGGATCGAAATTGACTATCTCGCGGAGGCACTAAAAATATCATATACCGAAATGGAGGATCTGTTGATTATGCTGATTCTCAACGGGGAAATAAAGGGCAAGATCGATGAAGTAACATCGCGGTTGGAGATCGAGGTGGCTCCCGATACTGGTGCGGAGGAGGCAGTGGCAGGTACAGAAAAGCGAGAGAAAGAGCAGGCAGCTCGTGAGATAGCACTGCAACAGACACGATTCAAGGCCATGCAGGCATGGGGTGGTAGTGTGGAGAAGCTTGCGCGGACTGCCTTTGTATCGGCGGCGCGGGGCTGAGCCTAGCTAGGAATGGCTGTTTGATATGTAGGCGGAAGGGTGCATGTGTATATAATATACGAGTATAACAGTAAAAGTTGTAAAAGACGCGCTATAGTTGCTGTCATTGAGCATGGCATAATTACAGAAGGTAGTCCCTGCAAACTTGCGGTTTGCCTGGCAGAGAGCATAAAACGGCAAGAGTTGCAGCGGTACAGAAAATAGAGTTGCAATGCAAATAGTAGTGATCGGAAAAGACCAAAACAGTAAATTCAAAGCAGATCATGTTAACGTTAGATAAATTAGTAAGCAGATAAATATTAATCGACGTTCGGCTGAAGTACGGGCGATAAAGATAAGAACGAATCCAGGAACAGGTATTAGATCACATTCTGATTAATCATCTAGGACACCCACATCCTGATTGATTTTAGCTTGTGAACTTGAGGCCTTTCTGCTCGCTTCTTACGACATATGTTGACACGATTGATTATTTGTGCAATATGATCGGACAATTCGAGTCTGAACTGTAGCGGAGCGAACAGAGATGCTCTGAAGCCTCCGAAAGCCACAGACGCGATCTCTCTCTCTTGGCCGAGGGAGATCATTGCAGATGAAGATCCCGTCGAGAGCCATGTCTGTCCGGTTCGTTTACCGTACTACTGTATACATCTGTGCTGTAGAAGCTATCTAAAAACTGCAATAATATAGATCCTAAATATTTCATTAAGAACTTGTCTATATTTTGTTATCATTATTTGTACTCCACATCTCGGCTTAGTCAGGTCCTCGGACATTAAGCACAGTCTCGAGAGTTAAAAGTTTGTCCGCCCGCACAGGCTATTATTCCCAAACGACCTCCCTCCCGAACTGACGACAGAAGGCAGTGAACGACTGATTTTGGTTGACTATTTTCTAGTATTAATTGCTTTTGACCAATTTTTTTATTGAGCTTAGTCGACTGTCGACGGATTTGCATTCACCAGCTTGCTCTCGGGTTTGCTCTTTATAGCTCTAAACTCTAGCATCAATGGGTTTACTGTAAGTTCTGTGCTCTGCCGGCTTTACCTGCCGTCTCGGCTCCATGCTAAATCGGCATCGCTAATCGTCCTTCAGCTCACTTGGCACTCCTCTTCCATGGAGTGAACAGAAATATTCAGACCATGTTCGCCAGCATGGTATCCAGGTATGCGAAATTGATTGGGGGGTCGTTCGCTTTTCTGCGTGGTGTTGTGTGGTTTGCTGAACCGTGTGGCCCCATTCCCTTGTAATGATAAAATTTCTGATTACGATAGCAATTTCTACATATCTGGAAAAACACGAAAGACACAAAGGGTAACCTACTACTATGGGGCGATGAGGTTCGTTTGCAATCATATTAGATGTTAATATGAATTTTTATTAATATTATTGTGTTAAAGGTCGAATACATGGTCGTTTCCTTGGATGATAAAAACAAACGGGCTCTTCTTTCTCTCCGTCAAGCGCAGATATTGAAGGCACTCGAGATCCACGAGTCTGAGGTACGAAAGTACGAAGATGAGCATCATGTACCTGAGGGTGATCGCATTCCCACTTTCCATCCTGAATATGGTCGATATATGCTTGAGGCCACGCCTGGATATCCTTATTCAGCCTCTTTCGACGACCTTCTCAACGTGGAGAAGAACATGAACAAGCGCAGAGCAATTGCGATCGACCACATGCACAGCAATGAATTCCCTGTCACTCTGGCGTCTTTTCCTCGTCTGGGTGCTCCGGGACAGTTCACTGATCCCTATTATCCCCCAACCGGTCCTGCGAGTCGGTCGTTCTTTCTCCCTGACGAGCTTATTAATCCTCATGCTCGATTCCCTACATTGACCGCTAATATTCGCGAGCGGCGAGGTTCCAAAGTTGCAATCAATCTGCCGATTTTCAAGGACAAATTGACGCCTTCGCCTTTTATAGACCCGACCATCCCTTTTGACCGCAAGATTTTTCCCGAAGATGCAAATGCCAAAGATGGTGCTGCCCTCCCTGATCATATTTACATGGACAGTATGGGCTTTGGCATGGGCTGTTGTTGCCTCCAGATAACTTTCCAAGCCACAGATATTGATGAAGCTCGGAAGCTCTACGATATGCTTGCTCCTCTTAGTCCTATTTTTTTGGCTTTGACGGCTGCAAGTCCGGCTTGGCGAGGATACCTCAGTGATCAAGATTGTCGCTGGAATGTTATTGCTGGAAGTGTTGACGATCGTACTGAGGAAGAAAGAGGAATCAAGCCTTTGAAAAACAACAAATTTGTCATACCGAAATCTCGGTACGATTCTGTAAGCTGGTATCTATCCCGGGGACCTGAGTATCGTCCTGAGTATAATGATATTCCTCTAGTTCAAGATGAAGCAATCAAAAAGACGCTGCAGGACGCTGGCGTGGATGACGCACTCGCAAGCCACTATGCTCATCTTTTTATTCGCGATCCGATCGTTGTTTTCTCTGAATTAGTTGATCAAGATGATGCCACATCGTCAGACCATTTCGAGAACATCCAGTCTACAAATTGGCAGACTATGCGGTTTAAGCCACCTCCGCCTGGCTCAAATATTGGATGGAGGGTGGAGTTTCGGAGCATGGAGATTCAATTAACTGATTTCGAGAATGCTGCCTTTGCAATCTTTATTGTTCTTTTAACGCGAGTCATTCTCTCATTCAAACTCAACTTTTACATGCCGCTTTCCAAAGTCGACGAAAACATGGTCAACGCTCACCATCGCGATGCGGTTTTGAATGAAAAATTTTATTTTCGCAAAGATGTGTTTACATCGTCGGACAGTTTGCTCAATGTCAGTTCGACCGGATCTGAAACGGAAGGTGAGAGCATGGCAAATTCAGAATGCTCTTCCGAATGTAGCGCTTCAGATGAATTGTGTAAAACCCGCTCTTTACCTCCAATTGAAGAGGAGTATACGCTGATGTCTATGGATGAAATTATCAACGGCAGTAAGAAAGTATCAGGAGATCCTGATTCGTTTGAATTCCCAGGTTTAGTCCCTCTCGTTCAATCTTATCTCGATAGTATGCCCATCGATGTTGAAACCCGGTGCAGACTTAATGCTTATATCGATCTAATCAGTCGTCGGGCAAGTGGGAAACTTGAGACCGCAGCTAGTTTTATTCGCAAATTTATCCGGAGCCATCCTGCTTACAAGTTTGACTCGGTCGTTTCGGAAGAAATTAATTATGATCTTGTCAAGACCGTCGAAAAATTGACAAAGGGCGAGGAGTGGGACGGCGTAGGGAAAGATCTTCTTGGTGGAATCACTGCTGAGCGGACGCTTTAGAGTAGATTTTTATGTTATTATTAGTATAGATAAAGTTATCGTTCTTAATATTGATGAATCCCATATATCAAATCTCTTCCAAGTGTTTCAAAAATTTTGGAACAAAATCGTATGACAGCTTTATATATACAAACCGGGAAACAAATAAAAAGAAGACGTCAAGTCCTTAAGTCCTGAGGCAATGCTCTCTAACCAAGAATAATTATAGAGATAGTTTCAAAAATGCATAAATTTCTTGTAATTTTAAAACATATGAATTTATGTCTAGACATATGACAAGACTGAACGAAGGAGAAGTGTTAAGAATGAGCAATCGAATTTGTTTATTCCATATGAACTCGAAATATGGAAATTTGTGGTATGTGCATGTGAAGTGTGAAAATATATCTGCAATTAGGCGGACTCAGTCGCAGCAGCGGCAGCAGCAATAGCAATAGCGGCAGCCTTTTCCTCCGCTTTCTGTCGCTCTCTCGCAAGAACACGCGATTGATATTCCATATACGCGCACTTCTCATAACCGTGTTTCTCTTGCTATGTAGGAATTAGCTGCAAATCAATTATTAACGTGACCATCATAGTTAACACATACAGTACAGCCCCAAGGCATGAACGCATTCTCTCGTCGACATTTGATCAATGGAATCAGTAAACTCGCACATCTATCTCGAAGATGGAGAGGCACTTCGGCCGCTTTCATCTCCTCAGCGGTGGCTTGAGTAAAATCATTAGCCATGAGTTCCAGATATTTTCAGCATTCCTCAACTAGTGGAACTCATCATACTTACCGACACGAGGCCATTCGTAAGTCTCAGGAGTTTCGTGAACCATTGTGAACAAAGGAAAATTACCAATTGAACAACAGCCGGGCCTTGGTAACAAAAAGTGCCAGTTCAGTCAGCCTAGTGAAACCTGATTCTGGTTAACCCACTGTAGCTTCGACATCAAGTTGAAAGTCCATGAGGCAGATGAGCTTTGACTGACTGATGATTGGCTCGATATAATTGTCTTATCTATGGCGCATTTATGGCACATATTTAGCTTGATTGATGAATTCACGTGATCAGCTGCCAAGGCATAAAGGTTTATACATCGTGTGCATAAGTCGCGTGCGGCCGTAGGTCTCTACGCGTCTGCTACGAGAAACTTACATCGCGAACCCCCTTCTTCGTGTTCGTTCATCTAGTCGGCCGATCTTTTGCTGTAACAGCTCTGTTGCCGGATCTGGCTGCTTCTTAGTGCTCAAATTTAGGCCCATTGGCCCTTCTGTGCACTCTGTCCTCTGTGTCTGTCCGAGGTAAGTCTCTGAGTTTCCTATTTGTCCCTCTGGACCCTTTTGGCAGTCGGTTAGTGCGTCATCCTGTGCCATGCCAGGCAATTTTTGACGCTCGTTACTTGCTTTGGTCTTGTATTCCCTGATATTAAAACTATTCTAGGATCAGCGGTTCTTAAATTCATGACACGATCGGATCAGCATTAATTGCCAGATTTAGTAGTCGGGCTCCAGCTTGTTTTACCGCTCTGATTATTTGGGCCGATCAACTCTACAATTGTTTACTATTCTCCACTCATCGAAGTCATATATCATTCAATTCGTTGCCTCAATTTCCTTAGTTTTGGTTTGAAAGTTCTCAGTTTTGCATTTTAGAGCGTCATGGCAGACAGGAATCATGACCAAATCTATAAGGCTACCTATTCCGGAGTAAGTTTTTCTGGCAAGTGATTTTGATAGATCTCAGTCATAAATGACAACCAAATTCAAAATTCGTCCTCTTTTATTAATTCTGTTTAGGTTCCTGTCTACGAATTCATATGCCGAAATGTTGCTGTCATGCGAAGACGCTCAGATGCTTGGATGAATGCCACACAAATCTTAAAGGTAGCGAATTTCGATAAACCCCAACGAACACGAATCCTAGAACGAGAAGTGCAAAAGGGTGTTCATGAGAAGATCCAGGGTGGTTACGGAAAATATCAGGGTTTGTTTTTGGTTTTGTTTTTGGCGAGGTGCAAATACTGACACTGAGCTAGGAACATGGGTTCCCTTGGAACGAGGCCGCGAAATAGCAAATCAGTATAATGTTGAGGAACTACTAAGGCCAGTCTTTGACTATCAACCTACAGCTACTAGTCCACCACCAGCGCCGAAGCATATCACCGCCTCTTCAATAAGAGGAAGACTGCATAAGGGGGGAGGTGCATTACCTCGTTCTGCGCTTGGCTCGAAGCGAGCTGCTGCTGTCGCCGCTGCTGCTGCTGCTGCCGGACGGGCAGTCACTACTGCTACTCGTGGAGCTCGTGGTAGAGGTCGTGCTCGGAAGCGTGGCGGGCGTGGAAGTCGCTCAAGTAGGAACATTGACGATGACGACGAGCCTGAGGAGGAAGAGGATGATGACGAAGATGATGACGACGACGATGAGCATGATACCTTTGATAAGGAAAGTGTTCAAAATGGGACTGAAGATATTGACATGGAAAATGATGAGATAGAAGCATCACCAGTGCATCACCAGTTCTCGTACAGGCAGCCAGTTCAACTTCGAGTAGACGACGAGAGCGCGACCCCTGATTCGGGGAGTATTTCGAGCGGATCATCAATATTGGATAGCGGTTCTGAAGATACAGATGCCAATAGTGCCGATGAAGAACATGTGAGAGGAGGACGCAGTCGCAAACATCATCTTGAAGACGCATTAGATGCTGCCCATTCGCATGCACATATTAGTGAGGCACAGATCAAATACTCCAACGATTTGTTGGATTATTTTGTTGCGCCAGATGACGATAATATTCCAGGTTTTCTGATTCACAAGCCTGCAGATTTCGATGTTAATGCGGCCATAGATGATGAAGGTCATACTGCGTTTCATTGGGCCTGTGCAATTGGGCATTTCAGAATGATTGACGTACTGCTTCGAAACGGCGCTGATATCACGATCGTCAATAATTTGGGCCAAACTGCACTAATTCGAGCTATCACATTCACAAATAATTATGAGCGTCGGACATTCCCTAAAGTAGTTGATTTGTTACAGTCGACGATTTTCCAGCTCGATCGATTCGGCCAAACTGTTTTACATCATATTGCATCTACCACTACTTCTAAATCGAAGCAATCTGCCGCGAGATATTACATGGAGATAATATTGGGCAAAGTGATCGAAACGCAGAACAATGAAACGTTGTTGCAATTTCTAAATCAACAAGATTCAAACGGTGATACTGCATTACACATAGCGATTCGAAATGGATCGCGGAAGGTTACAAAAGCGTTTTCAAGTTATGGGGCAAGTACCCAGATCCAAAATAAAGTAGGCCAAACAGCACAGACGCTGATGGCAGCAAGCAGTTCTGGCATGAACGGAACACCGGGTCATAAATCTTCGTCGTCACCTTACCAGGTTGTCGACCATCATCATGTACATTATCATCATGCAACGAACGGACATGGGCCGCATGGTGTTACTACTCCTACATCCACACCTCGAGAACGGCAAGTTTTAAATGAAGAGCGCCCTCTAAGTCGATCGGCAACTACTCCGAATGGGCTTTTGATCACGCCGCGACCACATGTTTCTGAGGCTGCTATTGAGGCGACGCAGAAAGTTGTTCCAGCAATGGCGGAACATTTGGAAGCCTTGGCCACGGCTTATGATGCAGAGCTCCATGACAAAGAAGGCGACTTAGCACAAGCCACGCAGCTATTGGAGACAATGCAGAAAGATATTCGGACGTCTGAAAGTACAGTTCGCGAATTGAAGGCAGAATATGATGCGATAGATAATTCTGTTGTGGATGCTACAGACTCAGATGAGAGATTGATGAATATCGCAGAAACTCTTGCGCGGAAGGCAAAAGCTCGTGTTGATGCACGTGCGAAGGATCTGAGACGGCTAGTTGAACACCGACAGAGCCAAGAACTCTTGACTCTTGCACGGGAGGAAGAAATGAAGCTGATCAAACCGGACCCAGAAAGTGAGACTTCCTTGAGCAACGACGTCGGCCTCCAAGAAAAACTTGCTAAAGAGCTGTTTGCGCTGCAATTGGAACGGAAGGGAATGATATCTGAGATCGTGGAGCTGTGGGCCGGAGCTGGCGTGGGCGAGAAAATGAACGACTATAGACGATTAATCTCCTTAAGTTGCGGAGTTCGAGTTGAGGAGATTGATGATCTTCTGGATGGAATTGCACAGGCATTGGGAGAGTAAGATTTATCTGTGGTTACAATAGTTGGGAACAGTATATCTTTTGTATTATAATGGAACCTGGAGAAGGGAATTGTTTGATTTATTAAACAAAGGATTGTTGAAGTTGGGTTAAGCATGGTTGGTAGCTTGATAAATTGGAGTTACTATTTACAAGTTGTGATTCATAGAGCGCTGATTTTCTTTTTGCGAAGCTGTCTTAAATTTGGGGGCTTTTCGATCCCAAGTTCATCGCGTACATCTCGGACGTCCCTGTGAAGGATTTCTTCCCAGTAGACATTAATGAGAGGCTTGGAAGTCGCGCCGTTCTTGATGGCCCAAGGAAAATATATATTTGTAAGACGCTCGCGTTGTTTCGGCTTCAGTCGGAGCGGAGCCAGCGCGGCACCAATGCCAGTCATCGGAATCAAAGTATTCGCAAATTCAAACATCTTCAACGAGATCTCGCCCTCAATGATGATTGGAAGGCCAGTGATAGCATGGTAGAAATCGTGACATTCGCGATATCGCTGCATAACATAGGCGCACTCTGGGTCGTCGATATATTGCACCTGCTGTGTTATTTCTTTTTCGCTCACGCTATTGTACAAGGAGCGGAAGGAAAACTCACTGGTGATCTAGTATCTGGGGAAACCCCCTCGTGGTCTAGCCATTCTGTGTAAACTTTTCCTACTGTATTTTCAGGGTATGCTCGTAAAGAGTCGATGTCGAGAGATTTCGACGTAATTCGGGGTTTCTCTCGGAGAATCCGCCGCCCAGTAGGGTCAGAAAGCATGATGTCGCGTAACCGGCGCATTAGAAACGGCACTGCCGTGGATTCTCCAAGGATCGCAATGAGATCTGAAAGGAATTAATTTTTGGTTCTGTATAACCGATGTTTGATTCTCAGTATACCTCCCCGTCGGGGATCAAAAAAGGAATATATCCCCGATCCAGCGGCCAAAAACAGTTTTTGAAGCAGATTAGTAGGATAATGGCCTGGGTATAGTAGCTCTGGTGATTTCGACAGGAGCGATCGAGACTGTAGAGTAAATGAGCATGTATTAATGCGAGGAAGCTGAGGTCGAAATTTCATTTTGTTGAAATTTTTTAAATTGTTAAAATCTTGATAGGATTGATTGGTTTGATGAGGGCAACCAAAAAATATACTAATTCCTGAAAATCAGTTGATGTAGCTGGTTCAACGATATTGGGACATATCAACTTATCGTCCCACATTAAAGTATTTCTGGATTACACTATCTAATATCTCTTTTATCATGTATAATATGAAATATACTAAACTTTAATCAAATTGATTGAAAAATGACGACAAGCGTTTATCCACATCAAAATGCATCGTCTGCACTGAACGAAGAGCACAAAGTCTCGGTAAGCTTGGGAAATCTGCCGATGTTAGCATATCTTAACAAATCTAGATACTAGAACTGGCATGGCTACTGCAAGACTTATCGTCGATCATGGCTTCGATCTCAGATGGTTTGGACGAATGTCTTACATTATTACATGATGATCAGCCCAGTTCAACATTGGTACTGTCTTCAAATCGTTCCGAAGCTTTAAAGGGAATTGTTGTTCGGAAGGGAAAGGAAATCACCAAAGCGGTATGTTTATATACTACCAGTGGAATCAAATCGATTAACGAGATAGGAAATAAATCTAAAACTTTCAAGTCTAAACAAGGGACAGGTCTACAACATGGTACTTTCTCCAGGGAAAACCATTCCACTGGCCCAATTAGGGGATTGCTCGAATTTTCTCCGCCTCTGTCTTCGAGTAGTACAGGATATGGATTTCGTCGAGCCTGCAGTAGTTCTTTCAGTAGGTTTGACGGCGTGAACGGATCCTCTCAAACACCAAACTAACGGTAATTTTTAGCAACTCCGGAAACTTATTGCAAATATCCGCCATGCACATGTCTCAATCCGTAATGTCTCTGCTGCATTTCAATTTCCTTATGTCACGATCGAGTCGGATGTGTTCACCCCTGAAATCCCGGAAAACGTAGCAATCGATCTGATCATCTCCGAGTCTGGCATTATTGCAGATATCAGGACATTACAGGCCACGGAGCCACCTCAAGTATCGAGCAGCGCGTCCTCGATCCGGTCTGTTCAATCGCGATATTCATTTTCGGCATCCGCGGGTGTTGGAGGCAGCACACGTTCAGTGGCCAGTGTTGCAAATCTTGCAAATCCACGCGGTAGTATTAATCCACGCAGCTCTCGGATGCCATCTATTACGTCTGTCACATCTGTCGCATCTGCCGCTTCGGTTTTCCCTGGGAACGAATTAACACGGACAAACACAAACACTAGCACAACGAGCAATGCGCCAAGTATTGCCAGTAGCACAATTTCAACGTCGAGTACAAGCAGTTGGCTGAGTGGAATACTGGGACGCAGAAAGCAAGTTGATCCGTCAAATTTATTTGTATTCAGAGGGCAATACGTCAAAACTGTAGAGCGAATAACCGTGCAGAGCCTAGACCCTGGTTTAATGGCGTTGATATCAAAATTGAATGGTAAGAGGAGTGCTTTATTCCATGATCTTGAAGATTTACTAAATACTGGCTAGTTTTGGAGCTGAATGTTGGCCAAGCGCTACGAAAGCTAGAGATTGCGATGAACTGGAAGTAATTGATTAATCTAACCAAGGCCGACGAAACTATTATATTAAGATCTATGAAAATTCACGACAAAACTTTGAAACCCGTTCTCGTAGCTTGTTGTAAACGGACTTCTTGTAGCTGGGCCTATAGAACGGTCAGCTCGAATACTGAGTCAACAAAATCAAACTGTCCTACCTTTGCAATCAAATTTTTCTCCCGTCTTTCCAATCTTGCAATGGATGCATCGGCTTTTTTTAGTAGGTCCAGAATTTGGGGTTCGACTTCACCTGCAAGTGAAGATTTGATTGTATTTACTTCTGATTCAGGGACCACTTCGAAAATCTACAGTGACGATAGCAGTTAGTCTGAAAAAGCCGAGCCGAGCAAGAGCAAAGAAAATAAACGTACTCTTTCGTTTTGTAAAACTGTCTTCAATCGGGGAAAATCACGCACTCCTTCGTCCAAGGAGTTGATCGAAGATTCAAGCTGGACTTGATGTCAGTATTCTTCAGATCATCTGTCTGCATGTAGTGCTGGTTAAGTACCAATGAGCAAGACGCTTTCAACGAGGCCACACATCCCTGCAAACTATACTGATAATTTGAAGCCATATGCGAAAATATTGCCACACTTCCACTTCCACGTCCAGGTCAGCGTTCACTCAATCGACGCGTTGTTGTTTCGAGTCAAGAGTCAAAAACGTCACGTCAACAAGGCCAGACTGCGGAGAAACACGTGATGCATAGTTGACAAGAGTCTTTGGGACATTTCGGTTGCCGTGAAAAGTGTCGAACGGATCTCGAGAAGTCTCGAAAAACGAGAAGCGGGATCGAAATCGGATTGAAGAGAAAATTCGTTCGACTAGAATACAGGTAATAGCAATTTCTCTACGATAGAGAAAGATCTTGGACAGACTCTCGAAATCTAAATCAAAATGCCGCCTGTTCAGCAATTTCCAGGACAACCCACGATTTGGGATAAGTTCAAGATGGGTCTGATCACTGGAGTAGGTTGAGATAGTTTAATAATCCAGATATTCTAGTCGACTAATGTTAACCCAGACATCGGTTGGCCTTGTCGTTGGTTTCCTGTTTGGTGCGTCGTGAGAACCTGGTGATTTGAGAATTTGATCCATGAAGTGAGACGGAGTAGGATGAAGTGAAGAACTAACATGATTAGGCGGATTCTCAATTATCAGATACGGTCCTGGACCCAACGGATTCATGCGGTCGCTTGGTCAATATATGCTTGGGTCCGCTTCTACTTTTGGGTGAGTATGTCGGTTATACTATACTTGCGCAGTGCTGATTAGTCTAGTCTATTCATGTCCATTGGTTCCGGTATGTTACAATTATTGGCATGTATTTCCAGTTCACATATATTGATCTTGAATAGTAATTCGTTCGGAAGATGTATTTGACAGCGCATCTTTTCGAGCACAGTATCTGCAAATGCAGGTTCGCCAACAACTTTCTATGTCGACCGACAAGAGATTGGCAGATGCTTCTCTATCTGCTCATGATACTCAATAGTCTGGAAGCTTTATCTATAATCGATGTATTACGGTGTTACTAGAATTACATATTAGCTACATCAATAGATATTAATGTCGTACTCGGTCTATGACCGGATGGAGCTCACCATTTCTAGTCCAATATTAATTAGGCTTCATGCCAAATATATTCAGTCAACTATTTATTGAAGATTAATACTATCAGATTTTTCTCTGCTTCCATGTCCATTCAGTCCTATTGTATCTCTACAAAAATTTCCGATTACATAATCATATAACAATAATGATCTCATGTAAACACAAGGGGCGAGTAGAGTGATTTGGTTGTCCACTGCGGCGACGATGTTGTCCCAGAATCAAAGTCAGGTCAAAACAATCAGAAGACTGAAAATCGGATCTTATTGGATTTTTTAATCGTAATTAGACTGTCGGAATCGATTTGGTGTGAGTGGTTTCAGCTATTTGAGATAATTCTCTTGTTGAATTTAGGCTAAAATTTGCCAAGCTTCTGGTGGTTGTTGTTGCTAGATATACGTTTGTCGCGTGGAACTGCACTTCGACACTAGGCGGTAGAGGGAATCTGAAACTGACTCACCCGAGAATTAGATATTTGGATTTAGAATTGGATAAAAGCTTTTTGCAGTGATTAGTTTGCGCCATTCTATTTGGGTTTGTCGGTGAATTATTCAATGCATGCCACCTTGATTGTCGAAGATTGCAGCTGGAACTGGTGGTAAATCTAATCACATGAACATCCCTGCACAACTAGATTTGAACTCTTGGACTAGTAGTCTGCAAAGAATGGACCATTTTGACAGCCCAGTTCAAGCTATGGATGATGACGATGTTTCCACTGTGGTCGGGGAGGATATCGATCGATCGGAGTTGGATATCAAACAGGAAGCCAACCCGTCAATGGAGCTTAAGGAAATGATACTAGATGAAGGAGACGATAATGATCATGATGATATACCTATTGATGAGCCCGGAAGTGAAATTCACTTTCCATCGGCACAGATTTCGAACGGAACTCGCGAAGGTTAGTCGTGCTTTTGGTTGTATTACATGTCCATATCTCTAATCAACATTAGGCCCTCCATATATTCCAGAATCGGTAGACAAGAAGGTCGCTGGAAAAAAAAGTATGTATAATGCTATATCTAAATTACAGATTCTAAAAGTTTAGAACCTCGAGAAGGCACGGCACCACAATGGCAGCTTCGGAATTCAATCACTGGCCCACGACTCAGTCTTCACTCAGGCTCGGATACAAGTGTACAAATCGAGTCTGTCTATTTATATCTCTCACCACTCAATGATTCTTTCACATCAAAGTGCATTAAAGTTCCATTTTATCCCGAAACCTTACAACTCGGTCGACACGTTAGTGCGCGAACGGTTCCGACTCCTGATAATGGCTTTTTCGACTCGCGGGTTCTGAGCCGGCAACATGCGCAGATCTGGGCCGACCAGACTTCGGGCCAAGTTTGGATCAGAGACATTAAAAGTTCAAACGGAACATTTATTAATGGGGAGCGTTTGTCACCAGAAGGAGAAGAATCAGAACCCCATGAGTTAAAAGTAGACGACGTGATTGATTTGGGTGTCAATATTTCGAGCGAAGATGCTAAAGGTGATCGGTCTCATAAGGGTCCGGCAATCGTACACAACAAAGTAAGCGCAAGAATCGAGCGAATTGGATTCGACAATACACAGCTGTCGGATTCGAAATTCGGCATCCTAACTAACGGGGTGAACCGTGATATGACTGGAAACGGCAGTTTTGGGTTCGGGCCTGGTGGCTCCAGTGATCCAAGAGCCATGGGAGGGAATAGAAGTCTATCTACGAGGTTCGCGGAAGGTAATGAGAGTTATCTTTCTCGAGCGGGACTTACCAATGGAGGAAAATCTGTGCTCGGCAATGGCATGGTGCCAGCTGCGTCGCTGGCAAGTTTAGGGCCTCCCGGGAGAGCCAAGCAGCGAATTATTTCGCGGTTGCTAGCGCCTGCGAACTCGAATACTATGAAAGGTCCGATTTCAATGACGATGCTGATAAAGAAAATCGGCAACGAAGTAGTGCTGGCTCGAGATCAGATGATGGAGCTGCAGCGAGTATCCATGATGCTGGAAGACACTGCGCGGGAACAGGTCAAGGCCCTTCAGAGTGCGGCAGCCGAACGTGGGTCTGGCGGAGGGCAACGAGGAGGAGAGAATATTTCGACGGAAAATGGAGCCGACAAAGGTGCAGGAACGGGTGGAAATAGCGACGAAGGCAGTATTGAAGCAAAGATCATGTCGTTAACTCTAGCAGTTGCTAGGCTGGAAAAAGACTTAGCTGACACGCGAGCGCGCAAGGCTGAGCTGGAGCGGATGGTCGAAAACGAGAGTTTTGCGCGTCAGCAGGCTGAATCGAGATTGGCAATTGTGGAAAAAGAGCTCGAGATTGAACGAGAACAAGTTATTAGCGAATTACAAGAAGAAGCGGAAGAGGAGTTTAATGATGAAGAGAAAGTGAAGATTGAAGATGCAGCGGCCGCCGATACGATGGCGCTGATTGATAAGGAGGAAGCGCGACAGCGTCGTCTGAGTGGAGGCACACTGGGCGAAGATGGAGAAGAACAGCGTGGTAAACTGAATATAGGACAGTTGCTCGCGCAGCTAGAACAGACGAGAAAAGAGGCGCAGATATGGAAGATGCGAGCAATTCGGGCTGAACGTAAGGCAGAGCGGAAAGAGGGCGAAGAGAGATCACTTAAATTGAAAGTGGCAGAGACACAAGGTGGTGGAGGGTCTGGAAAGGGAACCATAGAAGACTGGGATGGAGTAGTACTGTTGGCACCGATATTGAGTTCTGTAGGAGTTGTAATGGTGGGTGTAGCAATGATGATGCTGCTGAATCGGTAGAAATGGTTGAAGGAAGCAGATTATGTACAATAGATTAATGAATGGGTAGAGCCAGATCAGAGGCAGAAGACTCGTAGATTGATTGGGTACCGACAATGGCTGCGAATCGAGACACGAACCGGGACGCAAGAATATGGATTTGGTCCGAGTCGGAATGGGGGAAAAGCGCGGCATAAGGAGCAGAACCCAAGGCATCTCTGATGGAAGTAGCTTTGGCATCAGGAAGTCCACAGGCGACGATCTTCTCGAAATATGAGAGATCTGTGAACGCGTTGATAGCGATGCCATGGGATGTGATATGTCTTCGAAGATGGACGCCGATGGAAGCAATTTTATGTGTACTGTCGAGCCAGACGCCAGTATTCTCGGTTGCGCATGCTTGCGGAAGATGACAGTCGTTTACAAGAAAGGAGATAGCGGCACGTTGGAGCGCATCAACGTAGCATTTCGACGACAGCGAAAATGTTCGAAGATCAAGAATCGGATAGGCCACTAGCTGGCCGGGGCCGTGGAAGGTGGTCTGGCCGCCTCGCTGAGCCGAGACAATGGCCGCCTCAGGAGCAGTTCGAGAAAGTTGATTGAGAACAGACTTGATGTCTGGATCAGATGAATGCTGACGGCGTCCGAAAGTGTACACAGGAGCAAGCTCCATGGTCAGAATGGTTGGCGGCGGCGGCGGAGTCGAGGGATTAAGCTTATAATCGAGGAACGCCCGAACAAGAGAATCCTGGGTCGACTGGGCGACTGTGTATGCAATTGGAGCTCCGGGCTTGGAGATGTGCACATGTCTCAGGGCTCTCGACATTGCTGCACTTGTCGGATCCAACGAGAACAGACTTTTACCGCAGAAAAGTGCTACACCAATTCCAGTCAAGACCTCAAGACACGCGCTCTGTAAGAAGCCTCGTAGGATCTTTCTCTAAGACCGAAGCACCTCTGTCTGTTCTGCTTGCACCTCCGTCGGGATCAAGTGTGTCGTACCCGTATCATCACGTGCTGATACTGCGTGCGGAAGGCTCGGTTCAGTGCGGTTTAGGGCTTAAGTAACCCTAGGCCGAAAACGGGTAGAGCGGTGAGCGTGGCAAGCATGGTGAACATGGTGAACAAGGCGGTCAGTGCGGGGTGGAAACTAGCTGTAGCGAGGGGCCGGAGAGGGGCAGAGGGAGAGGGTGAGGCCGAAATTGCGGGAGTGGAAGCGTTCTAGAGGAGAGTTAGAAAAGAAGGTAGAAAGTACGAAATGTTGCTGTTTTGCGGTCGACTGGACGAGTTGTGACTTGAAATGAGACGAGAGGGTGCTCGAGATAGACGCCGGGGAAGCGAGAATAGAGCGATCCGAGGGTTGTGGCCGGTACAGGACGCGAGGTATTGGGACGAGTTTTAGGTTGGCGCACGCGATGGGATGGGACGGAGCACGGAAGAGAGCGCAGAATGGTGCAGAAAGGACAGTTCAGTTCAGGAGGGAACAGATGAATAGCATAAGAGATGAGCAGATCAAGAGTACCAGCGGAGAACTGGTGACAACGACAACGAGGGTCCAGAAGTTGGATCTTTGCCGTCAGATGGAACTCGGCCAGTAACTAGTTCAGACAGCTCTCCAGCCGCCATTGTCTGGTGAATATCGTGGCGATTGTCATCATGAGTCTTCTCCACCTCGGCTGCTATCACAGATATCCCATTATTACTCACTCGGTGCACCTCTACTGCTGTCCTGATCAGCGCGGACAGAACGGGGCCGGCTGATGTTGGACATGTTGTCGCCACCGTTGGACGCGCTCGCAGCCAGACAGAACTGCGCGAGCACTTCCGTGGAAAAATAGCAGCTCTTTAAGCAGTAGCAATAGTAGTACCATAAAACGAGACAGCGCGGGAACACGTCGTCATCCTTGTAATCAGCCTTTCTATTTAGTCTTCTCGACCAGATCTGTTGTTTAGGACTCTGTAGTGCATCGCCCTCATCGTCCGCGCGATCACGCTGTCATTGTCATTGTCATTTGCAATTTGCCATTTACCATTCCATTCCCCGACGATCAGCTCTTATCTACACATGCCCTCGTCCCCGGATTCCGCTTCCCGTCCTCGGCCCCTTCTTGCTCCTCCTTGCTCGCAGCCGCCGCCCGTACGCCGCCTTCCTCCGCTCGTGTCGGCGCAGTTTGGGACTTCCTGTGTTTCTTCTTGTTCTGGCTCATCTAGTAGTTCTCAGTATTTTCGGACTTTTTCTGATCATCTCCCTACTTCTCCTTCTTACACTTCTCACCCTTCCACCTACGCTCCTCCTGTCCCGTCTTCACCCTCCCCGCCTGCTCATCCATCTCGACCTTCCATGACTGCCTTGTCCTCTGCCCTTCCTCCGCTCCCAGTCCCAGCCGGATCATCCCCCGTCCGCCAGACGCCAGCTCCATCCCAGATCACTCCCGAGCTCTCCGTCTTGTCCTCCACTCCAGGCACAAAAGTCCTCCAATCGGCACGCCCTTCCAAGACTCCTCGACGTCGCAATTCGTCCTCCCCCAAACTGCTCTCCGAGAAGACCTCATCGTCCTCGTCCCCGTCCGGTTCGACTGCAACCATGCTAGCTAACCGTCCGACATCCTCAAATCAACACCATTCACACCCCCATCCCCGCCCTCACTCGCACCATTCTTCTCATGCTGCTGCTGACCATCGCGACGACTCTACTCATCCCATAAACTTTCCCATCACACCCTATGATCCGGCCACAATGCTGCCTCCCGACAGTACCGCCCGGCTCGGTTCTCCGGATTCGCCCTTCGCTATCGCAAAGAAGCGCTATGCGACCTCTGTCGACGAACGCAATTTTCTCACAGGTATGTTTCTTCTCTACGTCTGGTATATTTTCTGTTTTTCTCCTTTGATCTTTCTTCTTGTTCTTCTTGTTTGCTTGTTCTGCTTGTGCAGATGGTCCTCTTCTTTCTCGGACGGGTCTCGCCTGCATCGCTCACATGCCAACCCACCTTTCGCGATCGCAACCACCTCTCTCCTCTGTCATCTATGCTCCATTTGATCTTAAGTCCGCACTATCGATCTACATTCATGATAGCGCCTGCGTCTTCTTCTCTGGCACAACAGCTCATCATGGTTGCTTTCGTCTTCCTACTGTACTGGCCAGACTGGCAATCACTAGCCAGCTCAGCCATCCTCTCCTACCACTGGGGCTCTCATACCCGTCCCTAGTCCCTTTACTTTGCCCCTCGACCACCCCTCGCTCGTCCACCCCTCCTTCGCTGTCTCTTAGCTATTCTGCGCTACTCTAAGTGGGCCTTGTGGGTCCTCTATACTGTTCTCGATTCTGCATGCCTTGTCTCTACTCCTCCTCTCCTTACTAGTCTCCCTCTTTGCACTCAGATCTTCACCCGGTTCTACTCCTTGGCTTTCACAAGCCTAGTGTGTGAGGCGACCTACTATTTACAGTTTCTTTGTCACCGTCTGTCCCGACAGACACTTTCCTCGGACAAAACACTGCTCTGTGCCTGTATGGGCTCGTTTCTGCCTGTCATTGCCGCTCGTCGGTGCGCCGTTGCTGCTATGTGTCGTCACCGCGTGTCCTTCTCTGTGCTGGTTGGGCACGCCAAACAAATCTAATCCCAGTCTCGGCCTCGAACGCCGCCTCCTCCGCAGCCGTCCACGTCCGCGCCGACCTCGACCAGACCGCCACCATTGACGCGTTGGCTCTGTGTGTGTGCGTGCGCGCGCGCTTTGTCTTGTTTTTCTGACCTGCTGTTATTCTCGGCTCGACCAAAACGAGAACCAAACGTGCACGGACTTAATAACGACTAGCTAATGTTCCTGCTAAATGTTGCTAATGCCTTCACTGCTGCACTGCTGCGCTGCTTGGGACTTTGGCTGTCCTGGTCAGCACAGCAGTGTAGACAGGTTTCCATATTAGTCACTTGTCGAGTACTTACGCGATCGACAGCTGTCCTTGGGCGAACGGAGCTAGAAAGTGGTCTGGGGCTGAATGAGGAATACTCTCACAACGTGGCCGTCGTAGCGGCTGCGATTTCAATTGTTGCAAGAATTCGTGAACAAGTCTGTGCCAGTGAAGCTTGTAACTCCGGGTTCCTCCGTTCCCCGTCTGCTCAGCAGCGGGCCAGTTCTGCTTTTATTGGAGAGGGGGCGGCCACCAAGATTAGTCGCTTTTTGCTTCAGAGCTTACACATCCAATTTCCTGTCTTCTTCTGTGTGAAAACTGGCTCCTTTGGGTAGGTTTTTACGGGGAGGCTTCTACCGGGGAGCTTTTTGGGCAAAGCCGCTATAGTCGGTCAGGCTTCATCGGGATCGCTATCTTGCAACACCATACTCTTGATCTACATCGCTTGCCTCCTTTCTCTGTGGCTGTCACGGCCTCGATGGCCATGGTCTCCTCCCTGGCCGTCACTGCGCCGCAATCCGCAGTGATTGAGCCTCATATCATACGTTGACGTTCCCCCCTTGCTTCGAGGGCCCTAAGAGTAAGAGGGCGAAGCGAGCGAAGCCGAGACCGAGACCACGATCACGAGCACGAACAAGCAAGACTTTGGATATTTATTTCCAAATTAACAATCCAAGCCGATTGAGCTAGACTGATGCTACCATACCCATGGAATCTCCCTTTCCTATTTACTAACTTCTTTATTTAGTATATGAATACCAGATTAATGGATGCTGGATTATGTGGGACTATTTCTCTGGATATGTCCATCTCACAGGCCTCTGGAAAGCCATTGGCAACTCAAAGGCTGATATTGTCAAGCTTGTCGATAATTCGCCTGCTTTACTATCCGTCATACGCCGCGTGCGCGGCGGATATCTAAAGATCCAGGGAACTTGGCTTCCTTTCCCTGTTGCGTATACGCTGGCTTCGCGTACATGCTACCACATTCGACACGCTTTGATTCCGGTGTTTGGTCATGACTTTCCTCAGTCATGTTTAACACCCAATGAACCTGGATTTGGTCAGCTCCAGCTTACTGTTTCAGATTCATCTCGTCGTCGACGTAAGCGCTCATCAGGTGCAACTGCTGCTGCTCCTGGAGGCTCGAAATCAGAAGCAAATGGAAATGAACACACCACTGCTCCCCAAGAGCCTGCTTTAGATGATCAACCTGTTGCTAAACGGCGAGTGAAAACAGCTGCTACCAATCTTAATCGACCGTCATCTTCCTCTTCCTCTTCCATGATGCCGTTTGGACAGACAGTTATGCCGACTTCTCCCACTGTGCAGGGCAGCATTGTGCAGGCTAATAATAACATTGCTTTGAGCCACCATCCTTGGCCTCTTTCGCCGCCGCCTTCTATGACTGCCCATCATCGTTTGCAGCCGATTTCTGCATTTGTCGGCAACAACAACTATATTCCAACCAATTCCAATGCGCCGCCGCCTGTGTATCTGTCGCCGAATCTTTCGTCTGCGACCACATCGCCATATCAGAGTCGATTTGGGGAGTCCCCTTCTCTTGGGTCTTCACCCTCCACCTCGGGTCCAAATACGCCTGGGACTACGTTTTATGGTTCCGGAATGATACCGACAATTCAGCAGCCTTTGTTTTCAATGAAGCCAGCTAATACTCTTCCTGTAGTTCCCGCGATAGAATCGACGGTACCGGCTATTGAAACACCTGCTCAGCGAAGCCTTGTAACTAGTGACCGAGCTTCTGGAAGTGGGCGTGTAAAGCTTGACTTTCTTGAGCATTCTAGTTTGACTTCCTCGCCATCCGACTTACTCGATGCATTGCAAGCGACAAAATCGCTTCAACTTCTTTCCGCAGGTGTATTCTTTTCTCAGATGGCTTCGTCTTCGACGACGTCTGAGCTTCAGGCTGGAGTGAAAGCCCGAGCTATTCGACGGACGACGTCTGATTCCGGTGTTGATCGGACGGTGCATATGTCCAATTACGTGAGCTCTTCGTCTTTATCCGGTTCGCCTAGTTCCGCTAGTGAATCCTCTTCTGCATCTTCATGCTCTGATACCGCCGATTGGACAGGTCTAGTTGATATTGAGGAATTCGAATGTGGCGAGTATCTGTATCGATGGGATGGAAAATCCGAGCTAAATGTAGTTCCACTTTCTTCCTTGAAAGCCGACAGTGAAGTCAATAAGACTGCGCCGGCCAAGAGTGAGAAGACAATTTCTATTCCGCGCTCCTCTGATCATATCTATCGTGATGATGGTGAGGGCCTTCTCTCATTTGCTCAAGTTGTTGAGGCCGAGATGGGTCGTAACCCACTTGCTTCCAGCTCTGTTCCATCTGCCTCCTCGGCTGTGGTGGCGGCATCTACTGGGATTGCTCGTCAATCAGTTGTCTTGCCGCCCCTTGCTAATGTACTCAAGACAGCGACAGCCCGTAACAATGTGATGGATATTAGCGGTTTACTTTCGTGATTTAGTTATATTTTCGGCGCTAGGTAATCATTAATGAGTTGCTATTCAGGCTTTCAATTTAGTTTTCTGTTCTGGTTTCGGCTGTTTATTTATTCGTTGTTTATTTAATTTGTTACTGATGGTATTTTGACGCGTTTATATATGGGATATGGAAGGAGTGATTTGATTAAGGGTACATTTTGCGAGGATTAATATAAATTAATATAATATCTAACGTTATACATGCTGTACATAAGTTAAGTAAGAGGACAAGTACAAAATGTCAAGTCAAATAGGATAGCAAATATTCTAAGACGTCCAGATATTTTATTAAGCCAAAGATACAAAAGTTCACAAAAAATCTCAAGGTCAGTAAAATTACCAAGACTATTGAATGCCGAAGATGCTGGATACAATCAACGAAACGATAGGATCCAAATTCCTAAAAGCCAAAATTCTCATCAAATCATTATAAACCGACCATGGACTTCATGACGTGGACAATGGGTGGAATGGCGCTTAAGATGATCAAGGTCGTGCCGAAGACGACGAAAGATAAAGACGATAGAGCGGAAGCACGGGGGTCTATGGTCAACAGATGAGCAGTAGCTACGGCAGACGAGTTAATACCGAGAGTAATTCCGCGAGTCAAGTAATCATCTTCCCTGACTTTGAGTAGCTTCAAGATATACCCGCCAATCAAGACGCCGACTATTCCCGATAGAATGGCGACTACAGCCACAAGAGATTGAGAGCCGTCGAGAGCCTGGACAACAGGGAGAGCGAGAGCGAGTGTGACGGACCGGCCGATGAACGCAATGGATCGCTGGGCTGAGATGCCAATTGCGTAACAAATGGGCGGATACGCAAAGAAAGTGATGAGCCCGACAACGACGTTGGGGATTATGATGAGCGAAAAATGCTGTTTGAGGTCGTTACGGAACCGGTACATTGGTAGTGCCAGTGAGACAATGCTCACTTCTAAAAGCGATTTGAATAGATCGCCCGCACCAGGCCTTTTGTGCGCGTACTCAGCACTGCCGTCAAATAAATATAAATATGTCTTTCCTGTTGAATACTGGTTCAGACCGTCGTCCAGCGAGGTGTGGATCGCCAGGGCAAGCACAAAAATCCCAAGAATGGTAAGCCCTGAACAGGTGAAGATTGGATGAACCACACGTCGGATTTTCGCTGGTAGCCGTAAGCCCAGAAATAACATGAGAATACTGAATGTAGAGTGAGCGATTAGTGAATAGCGCAAGACAAAGTGAAGCGGTAGCCCAACAGTGAACAAAATCAAAGTGTACAGAAAGGTGTCAAGATACTGCGTAATCATGTTGGCTAAGAAGATCGCCCGCGGACTCGGCGCTAGACCGATGCGGAAAAATGTAGGAATTACAGTTTCTCCAGCTTGTACTGGCGACGAATTCTGCGTCGCAACACGGCTCAGATCAGCCGTTGAATCTTGGTCATGCGTGAGAATCCTGCGTAAGCTTGATAAGACATCCGTATCGATTGTATTAATCTCATCTGTAGATTCAGTAGAACCAGAGTTCTGATTATGGCGACCTCTATCCGTAACTTCCGAGTCCATTATTTCGAGGTCGCGATCAATAGCCCGATTAAACCGGGTTTCAGACACTGACATCGTGGTTTCCGTGCGTGAAAGCGGGTTGTCAATTGAGGCAAGGTCATGATCAACTCGGCGATGGGAATGTGTTCTGGCTCGTTCTAGTGGTGTCGGACCGTTGTGGCTCGGATTAGAGAACACTGGTCTTAATTCTTGCAGTTCGATTTCGTTACTTTCCAATTTTTGCCTGTGAGTGTGCACATGTATTTCCGTCTCGATCGGGATACTCTCTGTAACCTGGTCCTGAATCTGATCCGGCTCACGAATACGGACTTCCGTCTCAGCTTCTGCTTCATCAACATTTCCAAGAGAGTTGCCATCCAAACTTGTCCGGTCATGGGGTGGTAGCTCTTCTGCCCGCTCGACAAATGCACGTTTTGAAGTCTTAAATAAGACTTGTAATCCTCGAACTAGGTAAGCAGTAAACGCCATGGTGACAATAAATCCGAGAATGAACACGGCAGCAATTTTCCCGACCTCAGCGCCACCCACCGCCGGCGACAGAGGCAAAAGCACAAATGATGGCGTGAAAAAAGTATTAATCCATCGTAGACCAAATCCAAGGGGGACGTCGATAATTCTTGAAAAGGATGCTGTTTTCCGGGATCCGATGGTGAGGTCAAGAAAGAGAAGAAATATGAACAGCAGGAGCATGCATATCACTGAGGCAGGAAAATTCACAGGAGTCAGTGCAATGACTTGGTGTATCGCATAGAGATAGAGAAGCACAATGATTACACCAACAGGAACTAGCACATAGGATCTGAATAGTCGGTACGCGTTTTTCCGTGAAGCCTAGCTCGTTAGTCAAAATCAGGTAGAACATCAAACACTGAAAACCGAGATTGGAACCAGTGATTCAAACCCGCAAAATGAGACGTACAATTCCAATGGCATTGATACAATCCACAGCCAACAAGGCTATAGGAGATTGACTTTCAGCCAAGGTCATCTCTGTTTATTTTCGTATAGTTGTAGATGGATGGAATAATCAAGTGAGATAAATGACTCATTAATTGATGCAGTATCTGTCACCTAAAGCAAGACTTTAACCAAATTATATTTGTCTTGATGATCTCTAGTTCAGTCTACTTATTCCATCTGATCACATAATCAGATTTAATAGAATAAGAATAGAATAGCATAATAATTATATAATGTACATACACAGTACAGTTGGATTCTTATTGTCGCCTTCCCCACAGCGGTAACCACGTGATCTCGGGCAAGTCCATACTGCGGCTGCGACAGCTACGTCATTCTGCGTGGTCCGTGGCTGGATTGTTCGGACCGCCAGCGGATTCGGAAGTATTTCAACAAGCAGGTTTTCTAATTTCATTCGTTTTCATTTTTGCGGTTATAATTTTACAGTGCTTTGGAAAACATTTGGTATTTTCGTGAGATTTCCTCGGGAAGACATCTAGTAGCTGTTTACTCTATTTGGTTTTGCGATTCAAAAGGCTTTACAATTATCAGAATCGGCAGTCACATCGACAGCATCAAAACCAATCATGGAATCGATCTCCTCGCTCATCGTGATTCTTGCATCGTTGTTCAGTATGTGGTTTGCATAAGCCTTAATAAACTATTTATTATATAGTGCTAAGCTAATCTGACTCAGTCCCTCCTTTGGGGATCCTGTTCATCTCGGGTTGTTCGGTCGATTTTGTCGTGAACATTGCTCTCACTATGCTGGGATATCTTCCTGGGCTTCTACACGCTCTCTATTTGTATGTGGATTTTATTCGTTTATTTTCAAGGATGCACTGAATTTAACACAAATAAAGGGAATACGTCTATTACTCTCGTCGCGAAGATGCAGATAATGGCGTGATTAACTATGATCGCGCACCAGGCGTATACTCAGACATCATACAACGCGGTGGACTGCCGGCTGGATCATTCCTGTTTCCGCAGTTTGCCAATGGACAACGAGTTGATCTAGAGTCTGGTAATTCGAATTTTCATGATCAGGTATCTGACCAGGATCAAGTCCAAAGCCAGGCTCCGGAGCCGATGCAAAGCCAGAATCAAGATCAGAGCCATGCGCCATATTCTGATACCCCAGCCGTCAACTCAGCCTCTAAAACTGACTTAAGACAATAGCTATGCCGGAATAAATTGGAGGATGTATTTGGAATTGGAAGGTGGATAATTGGATGGATAATGGTGTTAAAAATTGTGACTAATTTGAGAATTGAATATACAGACGATATACAAAAGTAAACAGAATAGTTATTTACATAAGACTTTAATTGCGCCTATTCAATACCATATAGGTCATATCAACTAACGCTTCTTTGGCGGACGACTCAGGAAACAAGGCAAGGGCGTCTCTAGCTTCGGCAGAATACTTCTCTGCCAACATCCGTGTCTGCTCGACTCCATTAGACGCAGCGACAAGCTCTCTTGCACGAGCGACATCACCCGACTGAGAGAATTTCCGGCGGATCATGGGCCCGAGTTCGGGGTACTCGTACCAGGCGAACAAGGCAGGTGCAGTAGCCAGTCCGAGCTGTAAATCAGCTCCGGCAGGTTTGCCCAAGTCAGCTTCTGATACCGTGTAATCAAGTAAATCGTCAACGAGTTGGAATGCCATACCCAGGTTGCGACCGTACTGGTAAGCAGCTTCCACGGCATCTTGTCGGATTCCAGCGAGCACCGCAGCTGAGCGACAGGATTTCGACATCAACGAGGCAGTCTTGAGATATGTTTTGTCTAGGTAGTATTTGAACGTTGCCTGAGTCGCTGTCCCGGTAAGGGAATCTTCGGGCGCCGTATTTTTCAGCTGCATGACTTCTCCCTCAACGAGATTTACAATCGCGGTCGAAATTAACTCGGTCACCTCGGTATTACGCAGTCTAGCTAGGGAGACACACGCTCGTCCAAGTAAGAAATCACCTGCCAGAATAGACATTTTATTACCAAACTTGAAGTTTCCAGATGGCTGGCCTCTGCGCATTTCTGCGTCATCAATGACATCGTCGTGGAGCAGTGATGCTGCGTGGATCATTTCTGTGATTTCCGCCAGCCGGCGCTGAGAGGGAAGCACGCCTGTGTTCGGATCTATTTTTTCAACTGCAGGGTCGAGGTTTGTAGAGGCTGCTGCTGCTGCGGCGGCGGCGGCGACCGCGTTCGCATGGTCGCGAACCGTAGTCGCAATGGACGTGATCACTTTTGCAGGGTTGAAATCCCGTAGGATGTCGAGTGGGGAGATGTTCTCATCAACATTCGGTAGAACGCGAAATTCGTTCGGGGCGTGTTCTCGCTTTGGCGCTGCTAGAGATGCTCTACTCATCAGCAGTACGAGTAGGGGACGGATATGTTTGCCCTGGCTCTGGACGTAATATTTGGCAGCGGCGTCGAGCGAGCGCTGGCCGCTACCGAGAAGCATGTGGATATTTGTCGTAAGGTTCGTCATTTCTGCGGCGACAACCGATAGAGGGTCTGAAAATGCTTTCGAGCCCGGAACAGAAGCCCGCTCCGCCGAAGACTCGGCACTGTTGGAAAACAGGGCGCTGAAAAGCATCGATAGCGGTGAATCAGGGCTATCGGGAAGAGGGTCGGAGTCGTTTGACGGCTCTTTCGTGTTGGTTAATGCACGACTAGAGCTATGAAAGTGAGAAAGCCGCCTACTCCGACAGTTCATGACCACTGCCCGAGATATACTTGAACGATATCTCTGCATTTTGGCGGTCGGTAATAATGCGGTAGAATAAATGCACAGCGGATTGGATCTTTGTCTCTAGATACAGGAACTAATTCTGTAACTTCGCATGCAGAGCACAGTGAATCCGTAAGGCAAGAATCCAAAAAGAAAATAATGCAACAATCTGTATATACAGTGATTTTAATCTAATATTTATAAGTAGCTAATTGCAAATTGCTAATTGTTAATTGCAAGTTTCGAAGTTTTGCTCAATGGCTGATGATACATGGATATATTGGTCTTCCGAAAAGTAGTACGAGAGAAGCCGCAGTACTTATTTAAGTGGAAAGCAGTGGGAGTAGTATGGCATTAAATGCAAGACATTGTAACAGCCAGGGCATAACTGGGGAAACAAAACACATTTCAATAATATCGGACATTGACAAAGTGACTATATACAAATTAATCGAGTAATTTTTATATAAAGATTGAATTCTGATCAGGTTGATTAAATTGATTGATCGAAGCGCTAGATGCGCCAGATGGGATGATTCATATTGACGAAACAGCTGACTCGGCCTGGTTTGATAATCCAAGTTTCAATATGCAGAATACAATATACAATATACAATATATAATATACAATTAAGTATAAGGGAGTCCATAATGTGGACAGACTACTGGTTCGCTGCGACAGATGATGAAATATCGCAGTCAAAGATCAGAACTAGCAAATGACGGGCAGCCGGTCAAATTCCGCATGACCGCTAAAGCACCGCTGTCGGAGACATCGGAATAGGTATTTCAGCTCGTGACCACTGATTACCACTTCGGAAATTGATACAGACTACACAGTTCTATACGACATCATATATTTGTAAATTAATCAATTAAGTAAGAGAGGGGATATATACAAAAACGCCTATTATCAACCAGACAACATCTATGCATGAACAACAGTCCCAGATATCTTTATTTGTTTGCATTACAAGATATCCACGGAGCTAGACTCGTAGATATACTCTGAAAAACAGGCAGATCTGCGTATGAGTATGATGGCAAACTTTGCTTTCCAGACGGTAGAGTAGTAACCGGGATATGACGAGGAATCGAGCCATCTTGGTCATGTTCCCTCTCATGGTCATCCTCCTCATCGGAAGACGCAGACCGACAGTGCGATAACTGTGGTAACTGTGAATCCAGATCTGAGTCGTCATGTGCTGATGCGTGTGAAGAAGTGCGGGTTAGACCAGGCATGTCGTCAAAGTCTTCTCTGTCGGCATGGAGAAGATGCAAATTAGCGCGGGAGTATAAAGAATCGCCCACATCTTCGTCGTCATCTTCATCTTCATCAGCATCGTCGTCACTGTCACTGTAGGAATAGGAATAGTCGTGGCCGTGAAGTGACCGAGAGTCCAGACTACTGTAGAGCGAGTACTTGGAATCAAGGGAATTGGAGAAGGACGGCCGTCTCGGCTCCGATTCGGGAGCGAACGAGACGTGGCGGGAAGAGGAGGAGGAAGAAGAGGAAGAAGAGGAAGAAGAAGAGGAAGAAGAAGAGGAAGAAGAATTATGGAGAAGCTGTGCGCGGATTGCATGTAGATGGGCTAGCGCTTCGTCGTCGTCGTCGTCGTCGTCGTCGTCGTCTTCGTCGTCATCGTCAGACTCGGAATCCGATAGGTTTAGAGACGGCGCCCGAGGAGCCACCGACTCGTACTCCAGCTCATCCTCAGATAACGAAGAATCCGACGAATCCGAAGCGGAATCGTCGTCGTCAGAGCCATACTGACTGATGTATTCGGAGTACGACGGATAATAGCTCTCTTCTTCTTCGTATTCCTCATCCTCATCATAGTAGCCGGCCAGATTGGAACGACGAGTCAGGCCTTTAGCAGACCGACGTGAGTCGATATGTGCAAGATGTGTCATGAGAGAGTCAAGCAGATTTGCGTGTGAGACGAGGATCCGCAGATCGTGGTCCGAAGCATTAGCTGCCTTCGAGAGTTTCACGCGAGCAGTCGCAGCGAGTCGCGACGACTCCTCGAAGGAATATCGGCTGAGGGGAGTATGTGTGGATGTGGCCATTGTAGAAGAGTGTCTTGCAGGATCTGAAGAAAGCCGGCAGAGAACACTAAATGAATACCAATGGAATATATAATAGTTCTGTGACCTAACTGACAGTCATATCCATCCGATACAAATCAAAAATTCAAGTCCAATCCGACGATGACAAGATGACTCGGACAAACCGGATTTTCTCGAGCGTCCGTTCTCCGGATCCCGCTCGCCGGTTCAATTTCCCAATTAACCGAAATGCGAGATCCAACACAAACCCCGGGCCAGAATGTCACCGACTTGGATCTTCCCTGTTTGGGACATTCTCTCGCCCGGACGAGCGTTCTGCTCCGGTCGGATAAATAGACTGACGTCACTCGGCTCTGGCGGCAGAATGACTCTCCGGAAATTGCATTAGTGATTATATAAGATTATTACTTGTCTTCTGGCTATTCAATTCAAGCAATTACGTAATTACGTAATTACGATGCCATCGCCACCCTCAACAGCTTCAGATCCGCACAATAGCTCTACCAGAACCGCCAATATCAGCCAATCCAATGAATCCAGCGCGATCAGGGAAATCCCGAACTTGCTCACACTACGACATGGCATCCACAATCAGCATCAAAACCAGTCCAGTTCTTCGCAAGTGCCATCTAGCTGGCGTCGTCGTCCCCACGACATGTCGCGACCGAAAGTAATACAGGCGACCGACACGGACGCGTTGTCGTCAAAACTGTCCGCTGCGGACGCAGGATACTTCAATGACGATCTGTTGCATCTGTTTCTGGCCGATCCGGTCCCGGCGCCTGCGTCTGTTCCGGCCTCGTCAACGGCGCGCAAACTGCCTCTGATCAACCGAGGAACATATGTTCGACAGTCGTCTGTGTCTCGGCTTGTAGATCAGTTCCTCGCAGCTGGCAATGCCGCCGATGGCACTGGTGTTTCGCGTCAGATCGTCTCGCTCGGTGCTGGTTCAGACACGCGACCGTTCCACATCTTCTCCGGTCCGCTCGCGTCGGGACTTGTCTACCATGAGATTGACTTCCCCGCGTCTGCTCTGCGCAAGGCTCGCATTATAGCGTCGTCCGACGTTCTGTCCTCGTTGATACCAGGCGATGTTGTCTACGAGCTCCAGCCAGCCCGGCGCGCCTCGCCGTCGCCCATCCAATCGTCTCGAACTCAACCGCCTCCGTCCTCATTATTCACCTGTCCGCTTGCCTCTCCTTCTTATTACATTCACGGCTTGGACCTTAACCATCTTTCTTCGCCCTCCGCTGTTGTTGGCTTGCCAGGATACAATCCCGCACTGCCCACCCTGATTCTCTCTGAATGCTGTCTGTGTTATCTTGATCCTGCCCATGCAGACTCCGTGTTGTCTTCTTTTCTCCGTGCACGACAGACTTCGCCCTATTGTCCTGACGTTGGTTTCGTTTCCTACGAGCCCTTTGCAAACTCAGATTCCTTTGGCAAAGTCATGATCCACAACTTGGCCACCCGCGGTATCTCCATCCCAGCAATGATTGCATACCCTTCATTGCCCACTCAACTAGCCCGCGCAGCAGCCTTGGGATTCACTTCGGCCGCAGCGGCAGCAGACATGAGATTTATACATGATACCTGGTTAGATCAGCGTGACCAAGCCCGCATAGATCGGCTTGAAATCTTGGACGAGCGCGAGGAATTTGATTTATTGGCATCTCACTACGGAATATACTGGGCTTTGTCCAGTGGACATACGAATTCGAATGTAAATATGGATAAAGATTTGACTAATTTGGCTACTTCTTTTACCGGACTGTTCTCCTCCTGGAATGATCTTCCTCACCAAATATGATCTTTATCAATCTCCATCTATGCACTCCTCATTTATACACTCATCCTACTAAATATTTGTACTATCATACCGGCAGCAAGAGGACAAGCATTTTCGAATATTCATTTTAATTATCTAAGCTCGAGCTCTACACTGAAATAGCATCCAAATCCAAATCGTTTGACATCTTATTATGGTCTTTTACAACCTCATATCAAATAGGTTTTTGATCGTGCTCACTCACTAATATTACTTCCTGAACAAGCGAATGCTATTCTCATTGACAGACATCGGAATGATTAGGTAATATAATCTATTTAATTCATTTTAAGTAGATATTTCGAGTTTGAGGGAAATTTACTAGCGATTTGAAACAGTAAAAGTTTGCAAGTAGTTTGAACATTTTGGAGCAACTTTTCATATTGGAAATGAGATGACTTTAAAATCGCGCCGATGCTTAGTTGGCAAACACAATTTTATCTAGCACAATTTGAATCGAACGTAAAGGCTGCACTGTACTCTAAGATATCCAGATTTTGAAATTAGGCCATCTTTGTAAAACGTATGAAGATATGATTGAAAAGCACAAAAGTGCATGGCCTGCTGTAATTGCAAATTGCGTTGTCTGGTCCGGCAAAACCAAATCCACTGTTCCAGACATAAGGACTATCTTGATCACGAATTACTAATAGTTTCGATATGTATGCTCAATAAAGGACTACACTGATTCGTTTGTGACAAGAAATATTCAAACCTCACGTCTCTCCAGTCGTACTCGGCTATATTTCGGCCGAACATTTCAGGCTTCTAAGTTGCATCTTCATTTATTCTTTAATATACCACGGTATATCATTATGTAATGTGATAATCCGACGAAACTATTGAATATTCCACTTATAATAGTATTACAATATCATTCCAAGCTTATATTACACCAATCAATATACCTGTAGTCCTATACCGCCATTGTCTGTCCGACAGTCTCTTTCTTCACTTGCACTTGACTCAGCGGCTCTTTCGGGCCCTCGTCATCCACAGGCTTGTCGATTTTGCTATTTGGCGGACTATTTTCCTTGCATACTTGAGCCGCCGCTGTCGATGCTGAATCATTGCCGGACGACGATGCTACTGGAGTTTCTGAATCACTGATAGGATCAACCTTCGCTGTTACACCATGAACTTCAAGCGACTCTAAGTCTGTCTGATTCGAACCCGATCTCCTATTCTCCGAATGAACGCTTATATCTCTTTGTGAGTCTGTGTTTGTGTCTGTGTTAATATCAGCGTTTGTCCCAGAATGTACAGCTTCGCTTGGATGAGTATCTGAACTTGGGTGTGCATCTGGCGTAGGCTGATTCGAATTCTGTGTAGCTTCCGCCTCCAATAGCGATATTCTAATAGCTTCCATGACCATCATCTCCTCCAAATCTGCCATCTGCCTAGGCCCAGTTCCCGATCGTCTGCTCGGACTCGTAGGCGATCCAGCGAGCCGACTTGATATCCTCGTAGGACTACCGCCACCACCACCTATCGATAGCATCGGCCGGCCGAGAATCGACAAATTCGTCCCGCTACTGTTCGTACTAGATGTGCCACTGCGCCCGCCCCCAGAACCAATAATCAAGCTGTCAACGCCTCCACCACTTCCTCCACCACTTGCAGACGTCCTTCTCAGTAATCGACTCCGATGCCGAGTCGAGCCATGCGAACCGCGTGAATCATCGCCGCCCAAAAACGCAGCTGTATGCAGCGCTGTCGCAGCGGCAGCTCGGCGAACTGCTTGCGCATTAGCATTAGCAAGTTTCAGCACCCAGTCTGGCCGGATTCGGTCCGTTGTGACGACGTCAGAGGACGTACTTGGAATCGAGGGCCGTCGAAGTCGGTTCGCCGTTATTCCTCCTACTGGCGGTGACCCGATTGTGCTGTTGCTATTAAGCGATGTACTTGAGTTTGACGCATTCGATTGCCGCATCAGCGTTGCACGAATTGCTGCTCCTGGTGAAGACGACGACATACCCGACCGGAAAGGTGGCGGTGTATAGGTAATACCAAAATCAGGTTCGGCGCAGTACGGACAGCTCGCACTTTCTGAAATCAATTCGATCATGCCGAACGGGGTCGTGTTTGCATTTGCATTACCGCTGCTACGGGCAGCTGATCCATCATTGGATCCGGGAACATCGTCAGTCTCATGCTCCGGGATATGAGGATCTGCTCTGCGAATCTGAACAAAGCATTCACTGCAGATGGGCTGATCGCAGCATCGAGTGGAATTAATCCAAGGCGGATAATACAAAAAGCAGATTGGGCATTCGATGGCATTCCGATACAACGTGAGTTCGATAGTCGATTTCTTCATGTCAGAGGAAGAGCCACCCGTGCTTGCGCGGGAGCGAGATTTGACGAGAGATTTGATGGATGCCGATGACTTTGTGGATTCTGCGACCGACTGTGAGCGGCCGCGGCCCGGTACTTCGGACGTGGAAGAAGTCGATGGGAATGTTGCCGACAGCGGAGAAGTCGGAGAAAGAGGAGGAGCACTGGAAGAACTCAGGTCAGGTGTGGATAATGGTGAAGAAGCAGTGACGGCCGACGGGGTGGATAGACTTGGCTCGGCGGCGACCGGAGGCGGTATTGGCTGGCCATGGATTGCAGCTAGTAGCTGGACATCTGACCAGTCTTCTTCAAAATCCTCCAGTCCTTTGTAGAAAGGAGCAAGCTTGCGATCGATCTGTAAAGTTAATACGAAGGCGAGATCTGCAAAAAGGAAACTGAATCAACGTACCATGAGTTGTCGAACTATGCGGGCTTTAAAATCCTGGGGACCGGAATATACCCCCTGAGGAACGAGATATCCACCATCGACCTGATCGTCCAAGTTCAAAACGTGTCTGACAGAAAACTTGGACGACGTATGACCGAGTCCGAGAGATAGTCCGGCCGAGGACGACGACGGCTGGTGGCCGTCAGCACTTGAAACTGAGCCATGCCTATGTACAGACGAGCGGTGCTGGCGGCTCGAACGACGTGGACTGGTAGAATCCACAACGGAAGATGAGCTCTGGCGCCTATTTCCAGAACGACTGGAGCTAGTGAGGGGTTGTTCCTTTGCGGCCGAGTTGCCCATGTTTAATGAGATGTGTTGGACTTAGAGCGGGGGAAGAGCCGTTTGAGGAGGTTGAGCTCAGTAAAAACTTGACGAAAAAGTTGAAGATGTGCAATAACAGGAATAGTAGAAGTAGCTCTAATAAGCCAAATAAAAATAGCCGAAGAGCAATAAAAAAACAATAGAAAAGCAGTAAAAGAGCACAAAGAACACGAAACAACGCAAATCAAATCAAATCAAATCACAAAGTTCCAGTCGGGCCGATCCAAACTCCAACTCTTGTAGATCGTCTGAGCAGGAAAAAGAAAGACCAAATTGCAGGGAGGCGGATGCAAGAGACTGAGGATATTTAATTATATAATACGAATTATATAATTATATTAAGAAAACCGAAGTGAACGGTGATATCAACAGAAGTAACTGTGCAATGAATAAATGAACAGCCGAACAACTGAACTTATGACGACAAGATGACTACCGTCAAACGGAACCGACCGGTTTTGACTGTTGAATACGACAAGTACGACAGCGATTATTATTTTCTATTATATTATCATAAAATAATACTATCGTTATTCTACTTTGTATTATCACAATTAAATATTAACTGCTACTATTATAATGCATAAAGAGTGATATTATATAATATCATACTAATCCCATTCCTAACTAAGCAGCTACAAAGGCCCGGCCGAGAATGGCCATCTGCTCCACCGAGTCCTCTACCGCTGCTTCCGACAGCATTGTCCAACTTGATGCTGTATTGGATTAGCTACATTTTGGTATAGAATAATGTATTTCTTATTCCCCTTACGGAATACAATGCACTTTAATTTCAATAGAAATCATTTTCTGTTATTTCTAGTCTACGTGGGATTTCCTGGTCCATGACCCAGTCAACCATCCATATTATGTACAATAATAACTCATTATCTTCAATGCTACAATCTATACTCCAGAAACGAACGTGAGACAGCATTCCTCCTCAAATAGCAGCTTCAATGCAAAAATTCCAAAATATTCAAAGTAGATCCAAACAAATCCAAACTTAAATCAAAAATACAAGCACATCCTATATCATCCAGATCCTCATACACACTCATGCAATTCCTTAATATACAAAGACCTCATCCCCTTTTTAATAACACTCCGCTACTCCCTTCAAGTCAGTCCAACTGCCAGTCCAATGACTATCCCAGCAATGGCTGCCGTAAACAGACATAACCCCAATGTCCGAGCAACGATCTTTTGAGTCCGCGAAATCTCGCCAAACGTGCTGTCTAGCCCTCCAAAGCCCATCACCAACCACATCGGCGGGAACAACACAAACACAACCAGCAGCATTGCTCCTATACTCTCCGGACAGTTTGCGCGGCCCTGAACAAGAGCTGGTGGTTCCAGCGCTTTGAACTCAAACATCGAATCGTGTTGGAATCGACCGACTCCGTTCTCAAGCTGTATCAAGAAATCCATTGGGTCTTCCGGCCCTCCACTAGGTACTGGCCTAGCCGGCTCCACATTCCGTCTAGCTACAGGACTTTCCGCTGGTCTTGATTTGCTCTCGTCTGCTACCTGACTTTGTGCATTATCCTCACATGGCTTGCTCTTCATCGAAAACCGTGAAGCTATCGAGCGCGGAAACTTTAATATACTTTCTCGAGTTGGTAGTGGAGGCAAAATCGCAGATATACGACTGTCTCTATGATTTCCGATGGCTCCAGCCGACATCGTGGTCGCATATTGACCTCTAGGAAGTTGTTGTAACATAGCTGAAAATGGAGCTAACGAGTTGACATATGGGAACGTCGACAGTGCTAGCGTCTCCATATATACCGGTACCATTGCCTTTTTGGGCCCACTTTCACTTCCTCGCTCTTGCTCGTCTGTAATTTCTCGTTCCCGGTAAATAACTTGATTCGGTTCGATTCCTGGATACACCGGATGCACAATCACCGGATTGTTCTCTGTGTCTAGTTTCGCCCCCGACTTTGGCGCTTCGTTGTCGGGCAACGCAAACATATCACTACCCATCTTTTCCATGGCATGCGAATTGTCTGCATCAAAGTCAGGAATATGCTGACTATAATCTGGGCCTGCATCAGATGCAAATGGAAACTGCGTATATTCGGCATCTGTATCAAACGAATTTTCATCGAGTCCGAAATCCTCGCTTCGCGTCCGCAGCAATCGGCGGCTTCTATATTGTCCATCTGAATCTCTCTCAATCACCTGAGCGTCGTCACTGCCTTTGCCATTGTCATCGTAGTCCAGATCGGATGAGCCCTCTTCCAATGCATTATTAGCGTCTTGCTCTTCGAGCATTCGACGCAGTCCTGGAGCAAGAATATCGCTACCTTCAGACGTGGGCTCTTCTAGTTCCAGCTCGATTGGTGGTGTGATTGGCACTGCCGAGTACACTGAAGAGTCATCGTCGACCTCCTCTTCCGAAGAATTGTAATTACTTTCATAGGTATTATAATAAAAACGCGATACTCCCGAATATCTATTGCTTGCATTTGTAGCTGCTGCAGCTGGATGATTGTTGTTGCTGTCTGTGGCAGGCTCGACGGCAGCAGTCGGACGGCGTGATTGTTCAATAATCGCTGTAGCCGGGATTGATGGCGAATGATCTTGCAGAGCCACACCGCCGACAAACGGATCGTCATTAAGAACCTCACTTGAATCGTCATCATCATTAGCTCCATCGGCAAGAAAGTCTGAAGCACCAGCCGAGAACGAGCGAAATGGGCTGGAACCATGGAATCCAGATGGATACCTGATTGAAATTGAACCAGAGCCGTCCGAGTTTCTGGACGTTGCTGTGCTCAGCACAGATTTCCTTGGACTTCCATACGAATAAGACGAGCCTGGTCGAGGATTCGAGTGCGTAGACAATCGAGGTCTTCGGGACGGAGACGGTGAATGGTGTGCTACAGCATGCAGCGGTCCAGACGGGCCAGCATGCCGCAGACCTGGATCGTTCGAATAAGATCTGCGCATATTCCGAGGCGAAGAGAGATTTAGATAAATATTCGATGTCGAACTCTTGCGAATTCCTCGAACTGGCGAACTAGCTGGAGACCTCGGGCGAGCTGCATTGATGTTGTCTGGCGAGTCGGGACCTACGCTGGAACTGCGACGCGGACGCGTCTGCAACCACGAGCGATCGTCCATGACTGCACCTTAGGACGGGAACGGGCTTAGTCTTGCTACTAATGCAATACTGGTGGAACGACGCAATCCGACCGCAAAAAAAGAGAAACAGAGAAAGGTCTTTTCCGGGACAAAATTAAAGGAGTCTGCGCAGAATGACCCGAATGAGGTTCTTCGTCGTCGAGACGGTAGTGGCGCCTTGTTTTGGTTTTGCCTGTTAGATTGTACACAAACCAGTATTTATTGTGGGAACGAAAGTACGGTGCTTTAGAGTGAGGCTCGCGGGTGCATATTATTCCACAGCAGTCTCGAGATCTTCCCCAGACCGGAGCCTCAACACCGTCGACATCTATCCGTGCATAAACAGTCTCAACTGACAACATTGGGCCGCTACTGTGGTCCTTCTATAGCTAAATCATTCAACTGGTTTACTGTAATACTAATTTTTCATATAGCAGAAAGCAGACTCTTCCAAGGATTATTTCAGAGTCCGCAAAGGAGGGATCTTCCATGGCAACGGGTGTCCTGACAACAAGTAAACAAACTGACATATATCATCAAGGTCTGTGCTTTTATGCCGTACGTATCATGTGCTCTGCTTCCATTTTGATCTGATGTCAACATATCGATTCACAGAGTAGACAATCAGGAAATTATTTCAATAAATCATCTGCCATCAGGTTCGATTGGTATTGAATAATGCTACCAGTCTCGCCTGATGGTGATCGACTTTTACATTTACAAAAACCATCCACTAGAAGTGCTCATGGTGCTGTCTCATCCACCGCCGGTTCGGTTGCACCGCGCTTCGCGACCCTGAATCAGATCGGTCGTTTGTCATCTTCCCGACATCACAGTTCTACACCCACTCAGAATCTGCATGAAAATCGCCTTGACTCAATCTTGAACAATCACGAAATTTTACAAGTACAATCCATTGAAAGGCGACGCAGTGCTCTGCTGCAACAACTAGCCTCATCTAAGCAGGAGATTCGAAAACTGAAGGAGGAAATCTCGGAAGCGAAGAGGGCACGTTCTACCAATGGGGCCGTCAATGGGCCCGTCAATGGGCAGTTAAACGCTGTCGTTGCGCAGTTGTTACTTTCTAATAATGAGGCTGTTAACTCGTTATTAGTTTCTCACGCAAACACAACTCCTATAGCTTCTTCTTTGCCCCACGCGCCTGACTCAGAACTCGATCTTGGAAAACTCCGACAACTGACTGGCCTTCATCTGGATACTGTATCAGTAGACATAGATTACACCTCTTTGGATCCAGGAGAAGAGCCTTCAGCCTTGCGAATCACAAAACATTTAATCACAGTTTCTCATCCTGAATCTAAGATTACGTTTGCTTTGTCTTTCACTGTCAATCAGACAGACTTGGAACTGGTCGATTTCTCCGTCGATTCGAGTACGATCCATCCACCTTGGGCTGTCAGACCTATTGCTCAGTTTGCTGAGCAATTAGCCGACGATTCCCGCAATAGAAATGCAGCAGGACGATGTAATATCTCAAATTTCCTTTACGGCGTATCGGAGTTTGCTCGACTGTCTATAATCCGTGCCAAAACTTTCATGCAGATAAATAACACTTTTCCAAGCCTGACCAATGGGCCAGGTCGGATCAGGTCTTCACATCGAGTAGGCTTCGCATTTTGGATTGGCCAGCCACTTCTTATTGTCTCAGAGAAACATTGCAAACTCGTCATTTCCTGGGATTTACTCTTCGATATATCGACTGGTGATGTATCGAGTAGAATAACCACACATATGAGCGCTCCTTCTTATTGTACGTGACCACTATATCCCTGTAACGTCTTACACAGATCTAACGATAGTCAGATAAAACTTTAGATATCGATAAATTATTTCCGAAGATACCACTTCTATTCAATACTCTGCTCAAAACTAGAGGAGTCTACTCCGCTTCATGTATACTAATTCGGAATTTGTTTGATAGTTGATAGTTGCACAATTTTTGGGTGATATTGTAGGAATTGAGCTACATCAAATAAAATGATATAATTTTATGTTAAATTAGATTTACAAGTGCTAAATCATGTACATAATGGCAAACGCATTAAACAAAACAGCCCAATTTTTCTTCCTTGTCGTTGCATCAACACCGATTTTTTATTTCTTCTTCTCAGCTTCAGCGTCAGCCTTGTCTTTGGCCCGCTTAGCACGAATTCCGGCGTATCGAGCATCAGACTGAGCAATACGGAGCGTACGGTAAGCTTCAAACGACTTGGCCTCCTCGGTAATAGCACGAGGCTCGGTCTCAGGAGCAATCTGCGTAATCGGGAATACAGCTGAAGTGGAAACAGTCTGCGAAACATCTGCGACCTCCTCAGCAGAAGAATCACCAGCCTTAGGCTTGCCAGCCTTACGCGGGAAGATGATCAACTTAGACTTGTATTCTTTCAATCTCTCAACGTTGGCCTCAAAACCTTCAACGGAACGATTCTGGCGGCGGAAGTCGACAGCAATACCAATGGTTGGAGCAAACTTCTTAGGGATACCAGCAGCCTATAAAAAAGTTAACCAAACCAATCTTCTGACTAAGATAAAAATAAAATTAATAATAAAATCCTACCTTAAGTTCCTCAAGAGTGAAACCCTTGCCAGCGCGAAGACGACGATTGTATCGAATAGTAGGAGCACGAACAATAGGTCTCAACGAGTCAACAGGACGGGGAGCAACGACAGCGGCCTTCTGGAGACGGGCATTTCTGCGACGAAGCTTTCGGCCGGCCTGGTCAAAGTGGACGCGAACCCGGGTTTGCCAGTGCTAAATCAAACAGATTAGTCTCTACTAAAAATCACCGGTAAAATAAAAATCGATCACAAATTGTCAAAATAAATTAAACAAACAACCTGTTCATCCAAATGTAATTCGAGCAATCGGAGCAAACTTTTCATCTTCGATAAGATCGTACCTTTCTGAAATGGTTGGAGAGGATAGGATAGTTCTTTGCGATAGCTACATCCACGTTAGCATAACTGCAGGACCAAATAACAAAGACGGCAATGCATCGTTATTAAAACTAGATTAAAACTCACCCATTTCTGCTGTTCTGCTGTTTCGTGAACTTGATGTTGTCCTGCGAGAAAAGAAGACCGAATCTATTCACAGCTCTGACCTGGAATTATCGTCAAAGATTGTACTCTCCCACAGCTGCCAAAGCGCGGCTTGAGTGTTGTGGGTTCGCATGACCTGTAGGGCTAGTAGGGTTTATTATGCCACTTGCGCGTGACTGCCTTACAGCTCTGTCCCGACCAGCAATACTGAGTGCGGCGACCTGGGCGAACGCTGCATGCTAGAGGGCAACAGAATCGTCAAAGCGAGTTGCCCAAGTATAATCCCTTTATATAATTATTATTATTTGCTGGAAAGGTAGATAATAGTTCGCGAATAAATATAGTCAATATGAGTTCTGTTCAGAGTGTTCAGGTGCGTTTTGTTTAATAGTTCTGCTCGATTTTTGTTACGTTTCGCAGGTGCTAATATTGGTTCTTTTAGACCTTCGGAAAGAAGAAGTCTGCTACCGCCGTCGCCTACGCTAAGGTATGCTGAAGACTATTCGTGATTTGATGTTTGTTATTTTAACAATGTGCTTTAGGCTGGCAAGGGTCTTCTTAAGGTTAATGGTTCACCTATTCAGCTTGTTGAGCCCGAGATCCTCCGTTTCAAGGTATGATTCAACCATTTATAAGACCGCATATGGTCCAGTTCGACTTTTTCTGTCGTCCGCATCATTGGTTAACACACTGCAGGTTTATGAGCCTCTTTTAATTGTCGGTCTTGACAAGTTTGCCAACATTGATATCCGTGTCCGTGTCACCGGTGGTGGCCACGTTTCCCAGATCTATGCTATTCGCCAGGCAATCGCTAAAGCTATTGTTGCCTATCACCAGAAGTTTGTCGATGAACAGAGCAAGAACGAGTTGAAAAAGGCTCTTATTGCTTACGACCGTACTCTCCTTATCGCCGACTCCAGACACTCTGAGCCCAAGAAGGTGCGTCTGTCATTATTTTTGGTTTTACAAACATATATACTAACGTGTTCCAGTTCGGTGGTCCAGGTGCTCGTGCTCGTTACCAGAAGTCGTACCGTTAAGCGGGCTTTCGTTTTCGGTGTATATTTCTTTGTCCTTTCTCTGTATCATGACTTAATCCTCACAATAAAAAGTTTATCGGTCGCATAGTTTGGAATGATCATTCTATTTCTGTAGATATTTGCCTATATTGATATAGAAAAGTAGTGCGCTTATTCATGGGACAGAAATACACCACTCGTGTAAATACCAACTTCTAAGTGATCAACTGCTAGTGTCCCAATTACTTCATCTGTAGCAATAATCGCAGATAAGAGTAATGTAATGCCTACGCGACTTCCAAAAACCACTCTGATTTTACACAATATTCCGGATAGATGCCTATTAGGTATCGACCTACAGTTTTTTGAAAGCACTTCCAGTTTCCATGGGATCAAGGTAATTCCTGACGGAGTTCATATACTGCATTGGAGTTTGGCTATCTCTTCCGGACCAGAAGCCGAGACTATCCGCCAGACACGAATTCGGTCCATTCGAGATGATGTCGGGGAAGAAGATGATATATTCAAAAACACAAGCACAGCGGTGACAGAGTCAGACATGCTCATGAGTAACATGAACATGCGATCCGCAATATTTTTTGAAGCTATTGAGGGTAGAATCGTGCATATAGCATGGTCTGATCAAGCTGAAGAATTTGTTTTCACAGATTTGAGGATGGAAGAAATCGGTAGGTTATATTGAATATGTTTTTAAGTAGAAATATACAATACTAATGGCTAGATCCGTTACAATTATATGCGCATCTCTTGCCATATCCTGAATTTGAGCCGTCTTTCAGCCTTCTCTGTCGAGATCTTACATTCTCTTATTTGATTTCTTTTCTACCAGAATCATACAGTGCAAATAATGAGAGCATATCATCGATTACTGCGTCGTCAGCCGATTCTCTCCTTCTCGCCAGGGCTATGGATCAAATATCTGAGACCACCCCCTCAGACCAGGATCATGACGGATTCAGGTTCTTACTGTTCGATTTAAAAAAGCAGAGGACCTGGAGGGAAGGTGCTGTTGGCCGAGAAGTTACAGCAGCAGCCATTGATAAAAGCTGGTTTTTGACAGACCTGATTTCGCGACAAAGACATGCAGGTAAACTCTGTTCTGCTCCTTTTTTACGATTTTTCTAATTACAATCCAGCTATCATCTCTATTCTAGCTGAATTTGAGCTTTGCTTTATTTTAACCATTTTACTTGCAAACTACTCTGCGGCCGAGCAATGGAAACGGATACTAGAACTAATGTGTAATTGCTATTCTGCAATCGACAGTTATCCCACCATTTTTAGTTCCTTTTTTGAGCTTGTGCGGTGTCAGTTGGATTGCGTACCTGAAGTTTATTTTTATGAGTTATTGGATTCTAGATTTGTCAAAAAGCATCTCCGTACATTTTTCAAAAGAATCCACGACCCTTTACTTTCCTCGATCACTACAACGAATTCGGACAATACCCTGTTTCTAAATGAGGGAATCGTCCGTGATCTCTCGGATTTGCTTGAATCTATCCAAAATGTGCTAATTCGCAGATTTGATATTGATTTACAGAAAAATAATACTGTTGCATCTTCTACTTTGCGATCAAAATCTTCTGTTCTAGCGCAATTATCTGGTTCCTCAGGTTTGAACTCGCAGACTATGCATCATTATGGGAGCGATGATGAGCAGGAAGGAAAAAATATGATACTTCAGGGTTATGATAGTGACGATGCGGACGAGGAAAGAGGTGAATACGCACCGGTTATTGTCGATCTGTGACATTTTATATTTACGACATTCATTTCATAATAATCATACATATGTCATCACACCTTATTGTTCATTCCATACTATCATCTTCCGGTAATCTCAACTTCAACCAATCCAAGATCGCCTCCGTCCCTTTTTGGACCACATGTGGCCGAGGATTCTTGAACGTGTTACCAGCCACTTTAAGTTCCACGATAGTTTTGATCAGAGACAATTCTGGCGGTAGATATGAAATTGAGTTATTCGAAATATCGATCTTTGCAAGTCCTTTCAGCGCATCCACGTCGATCTCAATAAGCTTGTTTTCATGCAAATTCAACTCCTCTAGATTTGTGAATACCTTCACTAATGACTGCGGAATGTCGTCGAGTTTATTAAAAGACAAATCAAGTCGTGCTAAACATGGTAACTGGAAATTTGCTACAAACATGTATAAACTGCTAATTGAATTTCCAGACAAATTTAAGTTTGTGACTGATCGTAGTGATATTGGCGTGTCGAACCCGTAGTCTCCTAGTTGATTGGACGACAGATCGATTGTCTCCAGCGCATCTGCGAATGCAAAATCCTGAATTGATCCTGGTATTGTATTAAACATATTTCGTTGTAACAATAGCTCCCGTACGGCTTCGCTGCCATATCGGTAGATTCCTCCTGGACGGTAGTGGTCTAAAATTGACTCTGGAATTTCCCTGTAATTGCGGCCAGATAAATCAACAGTAGCACCAGCCGCTGCTCTAGCTTGAGACTTGGCCGCCTGCTGTAGCAGAATTAACTCGGCTAGTTCCTCACTGCTGTCTTGTTCAGGCGATCCAGATTCAACGGACACGCCTTGTTCTTGCTCAAGACGTGCTCGTAACCGGAACTTGATATCTTTCGTCGTCAGATAGGTAAGAGACTTTTCCACAAACTTATTTCCTTCCCACTTCAACAGTTCTAAAGAATCGATAAGTCCCAGCTCAGAGTCAAGCTCTGTAAGCTGATTATGTGTCATATCTAACGTTTTTAGATTCGCTAAACCAGTCACTCCTTCTGGAAGCTTAGGCATGATATTTCTGCCAAGTAGAAGCGTTGTCAGACTTGGCGTACAAATAAGTAACATTCCAAGAGACGCTATTGAGTTCGAATACAGATCTAAAACTTCCAAAACTGGTAATATGATTGCAAACTCAGACACTACTTCAATACGATTGTGATTTGCTCGTAGAATCTGAAGATCTGAAAACCGGGAAATTCGAGCCGTCGAGATCAGACTGCCGGAGATCTTGTTATATGAAAGGTTGATCTCTTGAACTGGAAGCCTCTCCACTGACATGAAGGGAAAACTCTTCAACCTGTTTGAGCTCAAATCTATCTTCTTCAACGAAATCAGACCTGAAAAAGCTGCTTCATTAATGCTGGAGATGTCGTTCTTGCTCAAATCTACAGATTGAAGACTAGTCATTCCGGCAAAATATTCCGGAATCTCACCGTCAAGATGATTGTTGTGGAGATCCAGGTTCACTAGTCCAATTAATCCACATAAAGCCTTGAAACACTCTGTGGGAAGTTTATTGTTCGATAAGTTCAACATGGTTAAATTTTCAAGTTTCTTGAGATTGACTGGTAGCTTGCGTAAGTTGTTGTATTGTAGCTGTTATTAGATTTGTAAGTCCTCGTCCATCTATACTTAATACTTAACCGCAAAACTTACATCGATGTTAATTAAGCTGTCGAATTGGTCGGCGAAGCGATCATCTAGCACTTCCAGAGAATTCTTACTGGCCGTAAGTTCTCTCAGGGGGGTCAAACTTTTATGCTTCAAGTCTGCTCCTTCGGGGAGCGACAAGAAGTAAAACATCTCTTCCGGCAATTCGCTAAGTTTGGCCAGGGACATATCAAGAACTCCTGTTCTTCTACTAGCCTGGATCTTCTTCAGAATTTCTTTTGAAGTGCCAGACTTGCTGAGCAGATTAAAAGGATCATATGAAGCCTTCTTCTCTCGTATTGGCTTGACTGTCGCACGACTTTGTGAGCGTTGAGGAGTAGAGCTTGATGGTGTTCTACTTCTGTAGTTTTTGGCAGTGGATACTGATCGCTTGACAGGTCCAGATTGAGTCGGTGTCAAATTCTCGACTTTCTTTTCTTTAACCTCACGTCGACTAATTGAGCGCAATACTGCCGTTACACTTCTAGTACGTGAAGGAAGAGTAGGCTGCGAGGACGACTTGATATCCAGCACTGACTTGTCGGGGCCGGTTGATGTCTTGCTCACTGACCGAGTCTTTACACGACTCACAGAGCGCTGAGCTGAGCTGGTATCAGAAGGAAGCATGTCGCTTCGCAACTTTGAGACCACAAGCATAACATCTGGTTTTGTCGGGCGGACTTTCAGTGTCGAAGGTGGTTCAGGAGTTGATTCAGCAGAGTAAAGATTGGGAGGCGGCGTTGCATTTCGCTGTCGCTTAGTTTCTACTCGTTTAGAATTGAAAGATCCAACTCTGCTTCGTGTATGACGAGCAGATTCAAGGCTTGGAGTCACTCTTCGAGCAGACTCCTGCTTGTGAATAGTTTGTTTAGGTGTCCAGGACTTTGAAAGTGCCATTGAGCTAGCCTTTGGAGTTTCCTGATCTTCGGACTTAAAGGTAGGCGAATAAACAGGAATACGCGAATAGGAAGATCTAGACACAGACCGAAAGGTAGCACGATATGAATTTGGTCTTTCGGTTGAAGGAGTAGGAGCTTGAATACACGTGTCAGATGCATTCTGTCTGCGCGACTTTCCCATGAGCAATGAAGCTCTCGGAGTAGAATCTGTGTCGTCGGAACCTTCCTTTAATTGCTGTTTTATATGGCTGGTCGTTATTGTTGTTGATGAGGAAGGCCTCCTCGTAGCGCTTTGACCTTTAGGTGTCGAGAGTCTGTCCCAAGGCGACACTGGTGGATTTGAAGAAACCAAACGACGTTTAAGCATCATATTCGATTCTGTTGGAGACTTCTGATAGACAGACTGGACCCGAGTTCCCTGACGAGAAGATAAGGAAACTGTTGACTGCATGGAAGCTCTATTGCCAAAACTAGTAGTTGCCCTTGGAATATGATCAATATTCCGCCGAGAAACAGACTTAGATCTTGTGACTGGACCTTCTCCGGGAATATTTGTGAAAGTAGCAGTACTTGATTTGTTGCTATTGTATGGCTGTAGCACCCTGTCTTGATCATGCACTGAGCTACGACGTCTATTTCCCCTCGGAGTCGGCGCCAACTTCTGACCGCTCTCAGAGCCATTCTGCGAATAGATCGACTCAGAATACTCTAGAGAACGCTTACCGACAGTAGATAGAGCTGAAACAGAACGAGTATGGTGAACATGACTTCGGTTGGCTGTAACTCCCTCTAACTGGGCAGCGAAAACACTTGGTGCTCGAGGCAGTAGACTCTGATGTTCAGTACGCGACACCTTATTCGAACCTAAAAGACGATATCCCCGTGAATAATCTGTTGACCGCGAAACAGATCTGCCGCCTGGATCTGCTGTTCTGCTGCGAGAGGCTGTAGAGACTGGCAACCTGGACGGAGTCGCAGCAGACATCTTAGATTTGGAGCCTTAGGCAGCGCAAAACTATATCGCGATTATCATATATTACTTGCTCCTATCACTCTGTATATGACCAAAATCTGTTTAATTCCCTCCAAAACTTGTTATTGAATGTGATTTCAAAGATCCCAGCAGGCTTACTCGTGCTCAAAAGATCCTACGTCGCACATCTCCCACTCTATCCCAGTCAGTCCTGAAGAAGTAAACAAAGCTCACGTGAAGTCACGTGACAGCGCATTCAGTTCGCGGTTTGTATTGGAGTGAGTGCGCGATGTGGAAAAAGTGCTACAATTGCTATCTTCTGGGACGAGATTGCGGAACGCAAGTCAAGCCGGCATTCTCTTCCTTTTTTGGTTGTTTTCTGAATTTATTCCACAGATTTGGAAGTTTCGTGTTAAACTGTCTTGGACGGCAATTTGCTGGTCGTGGTATTATTCGGTTAGTAATGTCTATAAACTGCAGGCAGAGTCTGGGGCAGGCGCGACTTAAATTTCCGTTCTGCTATTATGTTGCTTGTGAATCTAACTTTGAGCTCTATCTTAGGGATTTTGGGTATTTGCCGAGATTTGGGGCCCTGCTATCGGCGGATTGTTGTGTACTAAGCAAGCGATCTTTCATTTTGATTGAGTACACTCTGTCAATCCTAAATACATCTGAGTGGTTGACTGGCTCCAGAGTACTGCTTACGGCCGAATATCTATACCAAATCCAGTTCAAGTTGGTTGAAATAGGATCTATCAATCTTATTTTGGTTCGATTATCTGCATCGGCCGTCATAGCAAAGCCCAATTAGGAAGTATAAGTAGACTTTCAGCTGGCTCATAGGGTTCAACAGGAATCATATATAACCAAATTCAAGTAACACCACTTATACGCTATCTCATATCGCCTTGCAAGTCACTTATGAGTTTGAAATCATCAATTATTAAGACCGATAGCGAGTCGGGAGACCATCAAATGGACGCACCATCACCCATACCAATCGTCCGGTCCACTTCACCTCCGGGAGGCAGCACACTGAAATCACAACCGATACCAAATGTTTCCTGGATACCAAATATATATCGATCAGGCGACCAAGATCCTAATATGCTGATTGATGAAGTAGGAAATTCTATTGTCTAATAGGTGCGTTTGTTAACAAATTTCAGGAAGAATGGGAAGATATGCCAGCTACTTCGATTCGTGACATGGACGTCACGTCAGCTCAACATCAGGTACGCTACTTATTTTGTCATGTGAATTCTACACAGAGATTATTGACCGGTTTCAGTTGTTCCGAGCAAACGTAGTCATCAGACAACTACGTACCGCACTCCAAGAAACCAAACTTTCGTCAATGCAGGATCACCTTCAGAGTCGACTATTAAGAATTGAAGCTGAAGAAGCCTTTAGGAGATACGAGGTCGAGAGCTCAATCCAGAAACGAGAAATCGATCGGCTTCGAATGGATATCATTCAGGGCCACACAGGTCAGAGTACACTCGCTCTTGATGCTGAAGAAACAAGAACTTCTCCTAAAGAGGAGGTCGAAAAATACAAGCGGAGGCTGTTGAAAGCTAAAGAACGGTTACAAGATACCCACAAGAAACTTGAAGAGCGGAATTTAGAAATTGATAGACTGAAGCGACAGTTACAAATTCCAGTAAATCCCAATGACCGACAGCCTCCGACACAAGCTCATGACCGGAGCGATTCAAATGAAAGCAGATTAGGCGCCTTGGGAATGCTTGCGAGCCATTTTCTGGATCAGCAGCGACTTGGAGATCCTGAATTCCAAGCTGGAGGGGCGAGAAATCGGTCCCGGACTACGAGTGCCCCATCATCGTCATACACTAAAGCTCCTGTTCATATGCCCAGGTCGCAACCTCAGAATTCACTTGCTACCGACGGTGAAGATACAGATAATGAAGACCTAGCGGGTGATACAGAACCGGAGGATACCGATATTAGCCAAGTATCCGAGATGCAGCCGTCGTTCGTCAGCATTAACAATCGGAAATCTAATGAGCGGTCAGCTAAAACTCGAGGATCGGCGGCCTTGAAGATGGCCGACTCGGAAGACTCTGAGGACGATCTGCCTAGGACTACCGTCCCAAATTACATTCGCTCAACTACGTCCGTGTCTACTCGTGGATTGCCAGTCTCAAGATCCGGCTCTTCCGTCGAGGAGAAGCCAGCAAGAAGGACGCATATTCCTTCTAAAATCTCAAAGTCATCGAATCGGTACCGCTCAACGTCACCCTCGAAATCATCCTCGAAATCATTGTCATTGACATCTAATTCGGCGCAATCTTTGAACATCAGGTCACGTATCACTTTAAAACGGAAAATAGAGTCTGTTCCACAAGACCTAGCTCAACGAAAACTTGTAGGCCCCAGCGAACTAAATACTTGAAGTGTCCAATGGACTTGCTTGCTTGTACTCTAGCTGGATTGCTCATCCACTGTATTATATTTATAAATAGTAATTATCAACCAATAATTTGCAAGATATCATTGGTCATGCGCACATAATCTCGAAGACGGAGATCATTCAAAGCTTGGACTAGGCCATCGATCACTTTGAAAAGCGATGTTAAAATGTAAGATAATTCTTCTATTTTTGGATGAACGTCATATATTAATACAAAATAATTAGTTCAGCACAATATTGACTGAAATTGTCTCATTGTGTAGTAACCAACACATAAATGCAACAAAAAACACATTTTCTTGTTCCGCTTTTGCGCTCCTGTCCGTCTACAATCTGCGACCTCTGCGTCCACCCTTCCGGCCTAGAAAAGTTAGAAACTAACGTATAAAATTAAAAGACAAAGCACGTACGCGTAGAGTCTGAAGGAATAGGAGTGACATCCTCAATACGTCCGATACGCATGCCAGAACGAGCAAGGGCACGAAGAGCACTCTGAGCACCAGGACCAGGAGTCTTGGAGCCAGTACCTCCGGTCGCTCTGATCTTGACATGGAGAGCAGTAATACCAACTTCCTTGCACTTGGCGGCGACGTCCTGGGCTGCAAGCATAGCAGCATAGGGGGAAGACTCGTCACGGTCAGCCTTGACCTTCATTCCACCAGTGACACGGGCGATAGTTTCACGACCACTGATCCAAAGTTAGCGTTCAAGTCCAGTGAAATTACGGTCAAATCAATTTGTCCGCAGCGAACGTGCAAACGATCAGTAATAGAAGCATTGGAAAACATACGAAAGATCGGTAACGTGAACAAAGGTATCGTTGAACGAAGCGACTGTAACTCTTCGTTAGTAGGAAGTCCACATGCACACTCTAATCAATCAATTACGTACAGATACGAGCAACTCCAAAGATGAGTTCGCCCTCACGAATCTGAGGACCAAGTGAAATGTTCTCTGCGAATGTTAGTATTTGCACTTATGTTTGCTCCTATCTTTGGCCACTAAATATTGTGCTGTCTAGTGCTGTTCCGACCAGTCGTCGACAATGCTTAAACTCTTCTTTAACGAGCACAGCCAACTCCAAAGATCCAGAAGATAAAACAAAACCAAAGCCAACATACCCTGAGTTTTTGGCGGCATATTTCAAATGATTTTATTCCTTAAGTCGTTCGGAAGAAACAAAATTGATCGTGAACAACAAACTTCGAACAAAAAGTTCTCGCAATAAATCGCTGCTCTACCACACACTCACTATTGGGAACTCTCGATTCCCTTCTTCAATAAAACCTAATCCTGATGTTCCATGTCCATAGAAGTTGAGTCGAGCTGTAGCTATTCACGTGCCGACAGTAGACCGCTCATACTAGAGAAGCAGTCACAACAAAGCCCTGAACATTTATGCCCTACAAGTATTATATAATAGCTTATAAACATCACATGATTTTGCGCCGCGCACATGATGGCTCCAAAGTCAGTAGATGGACCCCGGAAAAATTTCGAGCTTTGGACTTAATTTGATATGAATTTCGATACAGTCAAATCAGCAGGCAAGCGCGCTTAATAAGGCTGATTCCGCCAGAGATATCTCCAATTTAAAAATTTGAGTCAACTAACAATGCCTTCGCAAGAGTTTGATAACTATTTAACGCCTCTGTCGTCGCGATATGCGTCGAAGGAGATGTCGAATCTGTTCTCAATTCGGACAAGATTCTCCACCTGGCGCAAGCTCTGGTTAAATCTGGCGATCGCCGAAAAAGAGCTCGGCTTAACTGCGGTCACTGACGAAGCTATTGAGCAGCTGAGAGCTCATGTTGAAATTACGGATGAAGAAATTGTTGCTGCGAGCGAGCAGGAGAAGATCGTGCGTCATGATGTCATGTCTCATGTCCATGTCTACGGTCTGTCTGCGCCTGCGGCCGCAGGCATTATCCACTTGGGTGCAACTTCTTGCTATGTGACTGATAACGCAGACTTGATTTTTCTTCGAGAAGGTTGCGACATTGTTATCAAGAAGCTCGTCAACGTTATACAGCGTTTGTCGGACTTCGCCTTGAAGTATAAAGATATGCCTGTTTTGGGTTGGACTCATTTCCAGCCCGCTCAATTGACCACTGTCGGAAAGCGAGCTACTCTTTGGATCCAGGAGCTTCTTTGGGATTTGAGAAATATCCAACGTGCTCGTGATGATTTGTGTTTACGGGGTGTCAAGGGTACTACTGGCACTCAAGCTTCGTTTCTTGCTCTTTTTGATGGAGACCATGATAAGGTTGAGGAACTCGACCAACTGGTTGTCAAACTAATGGGATTTGAGAATGCGTATCCCGTAACTGGTCAAACTTATTCTCGGAAGATCGATATTGATGTCGTTGGCCCCTTATCTTCTCTTGGCGCTACAGCCCACAAGATGGCCACTGATCTTCGATTACTGGCTAATTTGAAGGAACTCGAGGAGCCATTCGAAAAGAGCCAGATAGGATCCAGTGCTATGGCTTATAAGCGCAATCCCATGCGATGCGAGCGAGTTTGCTCTCTTTCACGCCACTTGTTTGGCCTATATCAAGATACACTGTCGACTGCGTCTGTGCAATGGTTTGAGCGAACTCTAGATGATAGTGCTATCCGACGAGTATCACTTCCCTCCGCATTTCTATGTGCGGACATCATTCTTTCGACTTTGACAAATATTACGTCAGACATGGTTGTCTATCCAAAAGTGATCCAGCGCAGAATCAATAGTGAGTTGCCATTCATGGCTACTGAAAATATCATCATGGCCATGGTGCAAAAGGGCGCGAGTCGTCAAGACTGCCACGAAAATATTCGGGTTTTGTCCCATCAAGCAGCTCGGGTTGTCAAAGAAGAGGGCGGAGACAACGATCTGATTGAAAGAATCAAAAATACGGAATATTTCGCTCCCATTTGGGACGATCTTGATAAGTTGCTAGACGCGCGCACTTTCGTTGGGCGCGCTCCTGAGCAGACCGAGAAGTTTGTCAATAAGACAGTTAAAGACGCTCTCACCCCTTACACTGAATATCTTGTTGACGATAAAGTCGAACTTTCTGTTTGAGCCTTCTAATTTGAGAACCTTAATTCTTACCACCTCTGGAAGGTGTAGATGCTTGTGTTTATGTTTTTCTTAATAAGTTTATCTTCATTTATAAAAAAAATCATTTGCAAAAAATCATTTGCTACGTTATAGACCTTTCCCTTACAGACTTCGAGACTTGAGTCCAATTCGACACCGCCTGAAAACCTCTGACCGAACAAAAAATATACTCCCAAACAAAAAAAATATAGTTTATAACAAACCCTGTACAGTATAACTTTTTGTGACTTTTTTCTCTTGATTTATATATATATATCTATATATATTTTTCTTCTCAAAACCACCAAGTCACGCCTTGGAGGAGGCTTTGAGAGTCCTTCGAGCCCTAACAGCCTCTGCAAGATCTTCAAGCATAGGTACGGTCTGTTCCCAGCTCACACAACCATCAGTAATGCTAACACCGTATTTGAGATTCTCTTTCTTGTCTGCATTCTGCTTGCCCTCGTTGATGTGGCTCTCAATCATGACGCCCATAATAACGCTCTCACCGGCACGGACTTGAGCAGCGACATTTGCGCAGACCTTAGGCTGATTCAGATAGTTTTTGGAGGAATTGCCGTGCGAGCAATCAACCATCAGAAGCGATCCCTCCGGAAGCTTGGCTTTGGCCGCTTGGATATGTTCGGAGCTATAGTTGGGTCCGGAAGTGCCCCCACGCAGAATTACGAAGCAATGCTCATTGCCTTTGGTCGTAGTAATAGCAGCAAGACCCTGTTTAGTGACACCCATAAAATGATGCGGTTGAGAAGCAGCACCAACAGCAGCAATAGCAACATCCAGTGACCCATCTGTACCGTTTTTGAAGCCAACCGGGAAAGAAAGGCCGGACGCAAGCTCGCGGTGTAACTGGGACTCGGTCGTTCTAGCTCCAATTGCTCCGACAGAGAGCAGATCAGCGAGGAACTGAGGACTAATCGTGTCTAGCATCTCGGATGCAATAGGAATACCCATATCGGTTAGTTTGCAAAAAAGTTGGCGAGAAAGCCGAAGACCCTTATTGATCTTGAAGGATTCATCGATATCGGGATCATTAATCAAGCCTTTCCAGCCTACCGTGGTTCTTGGTTTTTCAAGGTAGGCACGCATGACAATCAAAAGATCATCCTTAAGACTCTCTGCAAGCACACGAAGGCGAGCAGCATACTCATATGCAGCCTCGGGGTCATGAATGGAACACGGTCCCACAACAACTAGAAGGCGGTCGGAGCGACCGTTTAGAATTTTCATTGCTCCCTTTCGACCCATTTGTACCGTTTCGGCAGATCGCGCAGACTACCAAGCAAATTAGACTCCAGTCTTATGTTCAAAACACCAAGCACTTCATCTTACCGAGGGGAACTCCAGCTGCAGCAAAGCCGGAGGAACTAGTGGGTCATACCCCAAGACTAACCAGGCGCGTTAGAAAAACTGCTGTACTCTTTTACAGGCATGGAAAGTATATACTTCGAACATCTTCAGGTTCCTCATTGACGACACTCGAGGGAGCCGAACGAACACCGTCGGCATTGAACATCTGCTCTTTTGTTAGTAGCGCAGACCTACAGTATAAATTAAGTAGGACTTGAATCAGCGGATCCTGAACCCGTAGCACTTCAAACTACTACTCGGACTGAAGCACGTACCGGAAGGGGGGCGGGCATAGTCGCTAAATGAACTAACAGAGGCAAAATATGTTTGTTTGAGAGTCTAGAATTCCTATCAAACAAGCTCACAAAAACTCTGTAAATAAATAAGAAAATTGAAAAATTTTGCAACTAAATGCCGTAAAAATCGTTGAAAATCGTAGTTTTCAAGGTTGGCCGGAGTCGGCGCGGTAGTGTGCGGCGTCTAAATGTGGAGTCATTCTTTCACGTGAGATCCACGTGCTTCAAGCACGTGTATGGTGTTTGTAGCTGACTGGTGAACTGGAGGAAGAAAATATACGTAACGTATCCTAAGGATTCTGGTCTCTTTTATTTCCCTAAACTATATCTGGAGTTTTATACCATCATATTATACCTTTTTTTTCTACTGATATTGTTGATTTGTACTCCTTACAAAGCATAGATTGTTTTATTGTGATAAAATATCCAATTTAAAGAGCCTCGGTTTGAGAAATGAAGTTTATATACGCAAACAAGCTTTCGTTGTTTGCTATATATCTCTAGTCTATTTAACTACCTGGTGGAAAAATAGATACCACTGAACTGCTTTGTTTTGAAGTCACGATCGGAAATTTTACAACTAGCTTTCCATAATCAGTACTAATAGCAGTAGAAGGAGCTGATTTTTTACTTACACACAGGGCTTGCTGATATCACTGATCCACAGTAAGCTAGAATGACTGACAACTCATTGAACGGTCATATGACTGATATGCATATGAAGATTTAATATTTATACTATTCCAATATATTTGATTTATTGCGATCATGTAATTATGCTTACTAAACTACGATGAGCATGATCAATCTGTGGCATATAATACATAGAACGCTGCTTCTTTTCTCAACTAAATTTTATTCTTAGTTTACAAACAATTTAATTGCAAAATTCCTTACTGTTATACAGTACAGAATGATTTTCAATTTCATTTGCTATGCATGTTTTGAGCTGATCTTCAATGGCCCTTTTCCCAAGCCCTCGCTTTCCATATCTTGTACATGAAGCGCACCTTTTCTTTGTTTAACTTATCATACTCCTTCGCTTCCAATTTTACTGAATTGCAATTCAACGGAATTAGTCAACCAATCGACATCGGTCAATGTATTCATCCAATTATTCCGACTATTCTTCCCCTGTAAGCAGATCAGAAGATTCATCGTTACGGCCAACATTGGACCCGTATCAACAATCTCATAACGTACTTGATCTGGTTGTTGACTCACAGTCTCTTACACACACTGGCTTATCGTCGATAGTACCACATTCAGCACCTCCTATAGGTCCTTCCGGCAATGTTCTCACGCGGACCTCAAACGCTTCGGCGGCGAGGGGTCAGTGCAAAGCTCGTGGTCATGCTTCGTTGGATGCGCTGTACGGGTGTGAAGCGGAAAATAGAACCTCAGCTTCATCATCTGACTTTTCTTCGATTTCTACAGCTGTTACTTCAGATATTTCAAGTGATTTACGTCCTCTTACTTTTTCATCGACATCTCGCTCGGTGCCAATTTCGGTGTCCACGACTGTCATTTCTTCCGATTGTCCTCCAATCGTATCAGCAGCCCCAGTTAATCCTGTTATTCCAGTAGGCTTGGAAGGATTAGCAATACCTGTTACTGAGATTCCTGCAGAAGTTCCTGATACTACTATTTCTCCGGTCAGCCATGTTACTTCTAGCAGTTCCAGATCGACTTCTAAGAGACTGCATGTTGTCTCGAGTCTCGATGCTTCTTATCATTGTCATGAGCTATTGGGACAACATTCAGAAATAGCAACGCTTGAAGTTGCACCTACAGGGACTAAAAGTATTGCCAACTTGTCAGCTGTGCTTCCTTCCATTGTCGCTCCCAGCACTCAGCCTCTTCGCAGAGGGCCTACCGATGACATCCCTGAATCGCTAGTTATTGCAAGATCTAAGAAAGTAGGTCGTCGCCATCGTGCGTATGCATCTATAGACGCTGTCATACCTAGTACCGGACCGCAGTTTCTTCCGTCGACTACTCAGGCTTCCTCACCCGTATATCTACCCCCAACAACTTTTAGAGACGAGGATTCGAGATTATCAGCTTCAACTTGTTTGCAGTCTACTTCAAGTTGCGAGTTTGGAATGTCTTCGGATTCCAGCTTTTTGTGCGCTTCTAGTTCTGACAAAATTGAGCCAGATTGCAGTGGATCTTCTTTCAGCTTACCCTTGCTTCCTGTGTCTCCCGAGGCTGATATCGATCAAGCGATTGAGCAATCAATCCACCGTAAGTATACCCCTGAATCCGCACTTGACTTGGCCTGTCCATTTTCATATCCTGTCCAAGAAGAATTCGACGGCCAGGGCAATCTTAATCATCCTGAGTCGGCGAGTCCGTACAGGTCTTTAGAAAATAGCAACTACGACAGTAACCATGAGCAAACCTTTTCAGGACCCTTTTGTGACGGCGAAACTGCGCCCACTGAGTTCTCTATCTTAGACTCTTCTGTGCAGCATACATCTGCAAGCAGTAGCCAAAGTTGTAGTACCATTGCGTCATCCGTTTCAGGCCCTACTTTGACTCTTAAGAAACTTTCACTATGCTTTATTACTTGCTCTATTTTTCTTTTGACCGCCTATTTCTCGTGAGCATTGCCTCCTCTTAGCTCTACCTTATAGTCTAGTACTGACAGAATTTGTAGTTTCACCACTTTCAAGACTATTGAACTGCACCCACATGTTCGCCCTGGGCTATTGTCTTTCCTGCGCCTTATATATCAATCTTTAGCTGACAAGGGGATCGAACTAGTCTCTCGTGTGTATCTGTATGGTTCAGTGCTTTATTCATTTGCGTTTCAACAAGCTTTCGCTGATATTTCTCTGTCAAACAGTACTGTTGCTGTACTTAACGTGAATTCGACAGATACAACGAATCAAATAGGCTATTTACTTCGTCCGATGAGCACCATTTCGTACTGCTTCGAAAATGGATGCAGTTCACTCAACTCTTTTGCAAATGTGTGTTGTTCTGGTGAGCAGGACGAAGGGATAAACGAAGTTTACAATTTCCCAAATGTTTATAAAGAGTCGGAGGCTGTGAATAGTGCAGCTGATCTCAGTAAGGACATTGAGCTCCACAAAATCAATGGTGCCAATGAATGCCAGGACGTTTATGAAACTCATCGAGGTGCTGGAATCCTAGTAGAGTCATTCTCGGACAATGTCATCGAACAAACCAGACCGATTCTATCAATTGCTCATCGCGGACCTCAAACGAATGACTACAAAACTACAGAGTCGATCTCAGTTTTTGAAATCGACGTATCGCAAGATCCCAGTAAGTTTCTATAGGTTTTTACAAATTCTTTCCGATTATAACAGCCAAACAGACATCTCTGACACTGACGGATTCTTCTCCGGAGTTCGCTTTTTTTTGGAAGAAATTCAAGTACTCTCTTCTCCAATTATCAAAGTCGAAGCTACTTTGGTTGAAGTGGGCGTGGACTCTACGATTATAGCAGTCAGTGTATCCGACAGTCCAACATTGACAACTGACTTTGTTGATTTATTACCAATTCGGGACATTGACAAACTGCCTGCGCAGGTTAACCAGCATCAACATTTCGAGTCAAAACCGGAGTTGGAGTTGGCGGATATGGAGGAGTCAGAAGGAGCAGTGGAGGCTGAATATGAGATTACAGTAAATGTTCAAAACAGTGTCTTGAATTTTCTTCATTCCACAAACGATTCCACTATTAATATCTTGCCACGCACTTTACCAGACATTGATACATGGCTAAAGCTAAATCTTGCTATAACCAGCATTTTTAACGGACGCCGTCTTGCAGAAACTATATCCAACCATTTGCGTGCGATTCAAGCGGAAGATTATGTCAAGCATATTCTTGGCGTAACCTTCCAGTTCTCGAAACGAGGTTATTACGTTTTTGAGAGCCTTTTTGTCGAAGGAACTCTGTATATATTAGCTCAAGACGAGTTGAGAGAGAATGACATTACACCACATGCTATCCGCTTCATTCTTCGTTCATACTTTTTAACTACGTTAGTTCTGTCAATTGGAACTCATGTAGTATAAGTTTGCTGTTTTGACTTATCGATCCTCCAAGATCCTAAATTGATCGTTTTACATTCCTTCATTACTTGTATATCCAATGACTAAATTTCTGAATTGTCTGGGAATTCCCGAAAAATCTGATGTGCTTGTCTGGTAGTTAGCCGACTACTTCTGTTCATCAATGTGATATCTGCTATTGGCTCTGAACAGTGATACCCTGTCGGCTAGAAAACCTATCGCTACCTAGAACGATATTGCTATCTTTGTCATTATTGATAACAATTGTTTAGAATTATTTTGATCTATTTTAAGCAAGAATAATCTGATATCTCTTTCCGCTTGTGCAGAGACGGCTGATTTATTTCTGCATCAACTTTCTATTCTTTTGCACAGCTCTGAATTAACCATTTCCTACAAGATTGCATTTGGCCGATATGAATGACATAGTTTGTAACTGTAGTTTGTTGATCTGGACTTTTATTTTTTGCTGGTTTGTGTAATATTCGTTGTCTGATGTTGTATTATGATTTTGGCTGTGATCAAGCTTTGCCTTCTTTTATTACTAATTTTAGAATTGCCACTGCATTTTCATAGTAGTTCCACACTTATTCTGATATAATACACGTCCATCTAAAATATTAGCAACACTAGCTCTATCTTCAACTTCCAATCTAATAGCTCATTGCGGCGGACAGGTATGTGTTGGTGAGCGGTGTATGGCTGGCCGGGTTCTACACGGCAAGAGGCGTCCACAACAATTAACCGGAATTAAGAATTTATATAGCGGATGCAGATGTACTAGCTGTTACTTAAATCGTGATTAATATTCAATAATGTTTTACAGAATCAATTATTTTACTATACAACTTTAATAGAGGTTGCTGAAAGCCTAGACAGGGAAGCTCAATACTCCCAATTCAAACTAATACATACTCTTCCAAAATCTAGATCTGCCTCTTAAGCCTATGTTTCTCTGCATGCGCAAAATTCGCAAATAAAAACATAGATAATATTTGTATATCTGTGACGATATACCACAAATTTCCAATAGAACGGAGACCATGTCGTCGACGACGGCGACTTCATTAGCAGCGGCGGAGCTTCTACAACCGGTCGCCCCGGTTCCAATGATTAGAGCACCGTCGCCGTCGAGAGCTCGAGGACGGAACCGGTCGAGATCTCCACACATCCACAGCCGTGATGTCTCTGGAGCCGATTTCCATCATGCTTATGTTGCGCCAGAACCTGGTTCGTCTTCTTCGAGTACTCTGGAAGTAGATCTGGAACGGGTAGTGTCGACGGCGACTAGTGGTATTGAGCCAGATGTCGAGCTAGGTGGGTATAAACTGATTTAATTTGATTTGAACGTTCTAATTTAAATCTAGGTGTTCATAAAGCAGAAGTATTGTCGCAAACTTGGACAAGAAATGGCTTGCATTGCGCGTATGTTGGGCTGTTCCTGCTTGCCTTCACGACTTCGTTATCTGGACAAGTCACAGCACTTTTGACACCGTTTGCTACAAGCGAATTCCATGTCCATTCATTGCTTGCGATGGTCCAAGTAGTTCAAGGAATTTTATTTGCAGTTGTAAAAACTCCAATGGCGAAAATCGCGAATGCGTTTGGCCGTCTCGAAGCGTTCTTCCTCGCTATTCTCTTGCTCTCTGTCGGGTATTTTCAAATGGCGGCTGCTGGCGGCGTTGCTGCCTATTCAAGCGCGCAGATCTTCTCGGCAAGTGGGACAACAGGACTGTTGATACTACAGCAAATTTTTGTTGCCGGTGAGTGTTTCAGTCAAGAAAGAACCTGAGACCTGTTAACAGATCATCCAGACACCACGGACTTGCTCAACCGAGCATTGTTTTCCGTGCTCCCTGATACTCCGTTTTTGATCACTGTTTGGATTGCGTATGTTATTCCATTTTGGGAGAAGTACAATCACTAACATGAATTAGTCCTGCGATTACTGATATCACGACCGAGAAGTTCACTTGGAGGTATGGATACAGCATGTGGGTTCTGCTAGTTCCGCTTGCGGCCTCTCCGTTATTGATCACTTTATTCCAAAACCAGAGGCGGGCTCGACAACTAGGATTACTTCCTAAGCATGACTGGTCCGGTCAGACTTTGCTCTCAGTAGCTAAGTCTATTTCAAACGCTTTGGACATCATTGGCATTATTCTTTTGACTGCTGCTTGCGCCATGGTTTTGATTCCATTGACTTTGTCCAGCACCACAGCGACTCATTGGCATGATGGACGCATCTGGGGTCTTCTAATTGGCGGGACGGTGTTATTCTTTGTCTTTGTGGGATGGGAGCTGTATCTTGCAACTCTCGCTGAAGCAAATCCATATGATACCACAAGACTTCGACCGTTGCTTAGTCTGCGAGTCTTGAAAAACCGCACAGTTCTTGCAGGGTGCGTGACTATATTTTTTTATGATATGGCCTACAACGTTTTTCAACCGTACTTTTTCAGCTACCTAATGATCACTCGTCCTATTTCCACAGACTCGGCAGGAAAAATCGTGCAAGTATTTTCGTTTGCAGCAACGGCATCTGGAATTGCTGTATCCCTGCTCATCAAATGGTCTGGCCGTTATAAACGGTGGCTACTGATTGGAATCCCGCTATACGCGCTGGGAATACTGACGATGCATTATTCTCGAGTTCCAGGATCTCATAACTTTTTTATTGTTTTGTCTCAGTTGATTGCTGGTATTGGAGGCGGTAGCTTGTCTCTTCCTAGCCAGATAGGAGTCCAGGCTTCCTGCAACCATGCCGATGTTGCTCTCGCCACAGCCATGTTTTTGACTGTCTTTTCTCTGGGTTCCGCGGTCGGTGCATCCGTCTCGGGCGCAATCTGGACAACCCTTCTTCCGAAGTGGCTTTCAGCTGCACTCCCAGAAGATATGCAGGATGAGGTTTCGAAAATATACGCTGATTTCGGGTACGCGCGACGAGCGTATCCAGATCTGGGAAGCCCTGAGCGCCAGGCAATCGCTGGAGCTTACAAAGATGTCATGTCGATTCTTATATGGGTAGCGGTTTCAATGGTAATTCCTGCTTTTTTTTCTGCTCTGTTTATGACTGAATACGACTTGGAAGAGCTCAGCAAAATGGTTGCAGACCAATCTGGTGGCAACTATTCGTATGGTATATTGAACAAAACTGACGACGATGACGACGCTATTGAGCGCACTGAAGAGGATATCCGACTTTCTACGGATGTACATATGCCCATTATAATTGGCAGCAATTCTGATCGCACAGATGACGGCGACGCAATCGAAGTACTTTCGTCGGATGAAGAGGAAGATGCGCTAAATGCTGGTGTGGGTGATGCCCTTTCTCATGACGATCTGGTTCAAGATCCTTTACGTGTCGGTAGACAACCGTTATTATAGATTATTCTGAGTTTACGACAATTTTTGTGTTTTTTTTTCATTGTATCTGGTCGGCGTATAGGGAAGGGACTGGAGTCGAACAGCATGACTATATCAATACATGTTCATTACGTAATATATTTATAATAATTCATGTGATGCCAACGTGACTGACACGAGAGGGGCGACCGATGATATTCCGAACGCCGCTTTAGGCGGATATGATCTTGAAGCATGGTGGTCATTGACCGCTGGTTTGTAAGGATTCAACCTGGTGAACATCAACTTGTTTGCAATTTGATCGAGTTTGCTTGAGTAAGAAACGAAAGTTAAGTGGCCAGGATAAGGACTTTGGTCCACTGAGTAAATTACTACTTTCTTTTTTGTTTCTTCCAGTCTTTTGCTCGCTTTAGTTGTGGAACCAGTAGTTGGCGGTTTTGGCAGTGCAGTTTGCTATCGAATTGAACTACCGAACGTGTTCGCAAAGGTCTTTTTAGCACTATCATTTGATAATAACGCTACAGGCCAGCAAGATTTGACACATTTGCTAGCTTGTTTGATACTGTGATATTCAGTTCAGGTAGCTTTGGGTTCTCACGAGAGCAGAAGTTATACATTGGTCATAAATATACAGATTCGTGATCGCAGCCCGCGGATTTTGACATCGGTTCCCATCTAGGCCGTCATTCAAGAAGGGACTAAACGCTAATCTTAGAAGGCAATTCAAACGATTGCCAATATATTTTGCTTTGCATTATTTTTCAGCTGTCTTGCAGCACCAATCACCTCCTCTGGAGCCAAACTAGCTGCTTCTCGTGGCGTGGACACTTATTTATTCAAAGACATAATATTTGACGAAAACTCGTTGTTTCTGCTGTCGGATTCACCCTCATCGACAGTAATCAACAACATCTTTCTAAATCTCCAAAATAGGTTCACCAAATCCACAGCCTCTAATACACCCCGCTTTGACAGTGCTAGATAGCGACACTGAACAAGAGAATACAACTCATACGGCGAAGAAACAGAAAATTGAAAACATGAGTGATATCAGCGAGTTTGATGATTACGATTATGATCAGGAATCTGACGATGTCATGGATCTGGAAAGTATCGATGGAGGATCAGGTACGTTAGTGCTGAATTTGCGAGAAGTACCTGATTGAATACTAACGGCTACGATGATTTAGATTTTGGTAATGACATCGATGGCTTTGATGATGTTAAGCCAGAGAGAGTTGTTAGGAAGCCTTACGAGGTTGCATATGAAGTTCTTTCGACCGACGATATCAAAGCCCGGGAAGAAGCTCTTGTAGCTCAGACTTGTAACATCCTTGGCCTGACGCATGACCAGGCTTTGTCTCTTTTACTTTATTTTCGCTGGAATAATGATCGACTTCTAGAGCAGTATACGGAAGATCCTTCACGGATTCTCGAGAAAGTCGGCGTCTTACTTGATGAAAGTGGAACTGACATCCGGAACTACAAACTCATCGCAGTAGATGGATTTACTTGTGATATTTGCTGCGAGGATAATGAGGGACTTTTCACTTTTGCATTAGAATGCGGGCACCGCTTTTGTCAAGATTGTTATAAACAGTACATCACACAGAAAATTATGGAAGAAGGTGAATCTAGAAATATCCAATGTCCTGATGGCACTTGTTCTATTGTGGTTAATAATGAGGTGATCAAGTTATTAGTCGATCCTAAGGTGTATGAGCGATATCAGTCATTGTTGACGCGTACGTTTGTACTGGATAACGATCACATGGCTTGGTGTCCTGCTCCAAACTGCGAATATGCAGTCAGGTGTAATGATATCAGTACCAAAGACTTGGACACTATTGTTCCGACAGTCGAGTGCAAGTGTGGATATCGGTTTTGTTTTGGATGTGGGCATAGCGATCACCAACCGTCAACATGCATGCTCGTGAAGAAGTGGTTACAGAAGTGCCAGGATGACTCTGAGACGGCGAGTTGGATTTCAGCTAACACAAAGGAGTGTCCGAAGTGCAAAGCCATAATTGAGAAAAATGGCGGGTGTAATCATATGACGTGTCGAAAGTGCCACTATGAATTTTGCTGGATCTGTTCCGGATCGTGGCCGGAGCATGGCGTTGCTTGGTACAACTGCTCCCGATATGAGGACAAGGCGAGTGTTGAGGCACGAGACAATCAGGCCAAATCGCGAGCTTTGTTAGAGCGGTATTTACATTATTATAACCGTTATGCGAATCATGAGCATTCTGCTAAGCTTGACAAGGACCTGTTTATTCGAACTGAAAAGAAAATGATGCAGCTGCAGTCTACTTCCGGAATGTCCTGGATCGAAGTACAATATCTTGCGCAGGCGTCAAAAGTGCTTCAGGAGTGCCGGGAAACGTTGAAATGGACGTATGCATTTGCATTTTATCTCGCGCGCAACAATGAGACCCATATTTTTGAGGACAATCAGCAAGACTTGGAGCTGGCAGTTGAAAATCTTTCGTTGTTGTTTGGCAAGCCTATTCCGGAGTTATCCGAATTGAAAGTGCAGATCATGGATCGGACGGCTTACTGTAGCAAACGGCGAGAAAATCTGTTGTCTGACACTGCAAAGGGGCTACAAGAAGGGCGGTGGAAGTATCAGACAAATGTTGATGTTTTATGAGCTGAATTTTGAGTTGATTTTGATTTGATTTATTTGATTTTGATTTGAATGATTTTGATTTCGAGCTGATTATACCGGTGTTTGCGCACTTTCATGGGACGGTGTTTGCATTTGTATTGTTATCGCGCGCATTGGACCTGTATTGAGGATAGTGATAATTATATTTTTCGTTATAGGACCAGCAGTTATAATTCAAAACCTATGGGTCTTCTACAATGAGTGTAGTCTTTATCAAAATAGTCACCCTTCACGTTTACAAAGCAAAATATAAAATATAAACCTTTTAGCAGATTCATATACAATTAATAATCATATCATATAATGATCAAACAGTCAACTTTCTTACTAGCAAAGATCCCAAGTCGGCAGTACAGCCCTCTGCCCGAGTAAACGAAGGGGTTGGAGGCTGAGGGGTAACCACCAGTATATTAATCGGGCAGATGTCGAGCATATATAAAGTGTCGAGAAGGTACAGGATAACAGAAGAATCCTGGTTAATAATACAATTGATTTAATCAATTGATCCATAAAATCTGAATTTAATCGAATTAAATTGTTGAGTTGAAATGCCAATCATTCTTAGTGCAACGGTGAGGAGCTTGATAGTGCCAGAAGGTTATTATACTGACAATAACACAGCTTCCTGCAGCTGCGGGCAAAGCCAAAGAGGTGAGAACAAGACATAATAGCAATACTAAGTAAAATAAAGCTAATCGAATAGTATCTTGCTGCTTTGAAACCAGAGTACGATCATGTTGTCGCGAACGAGGCCTCGATCAACCAGGCGTACTTTTTCTATTCGCCAATCGGCAAACCTGAGACGATCTACGGGATTGAGAGCTATGCCTCAAAAGACGCAATCGAGAATGTACACACGCAATCTGCGCCATTCAAGAAATTTGTAGCCGATGCGACGCTAGTTTCGGATGGCGAGCTCGGAATCAACTTGCTTGAGCCCTCGGTCGGATTTTTGAGTCGTCCAAAATTTACCGATTTTCCTTCGTCGGAGGCTCTGTTGCTCCATGTCACACTCATGGTCAAACCCGGCACCCGCGACTACTGTCTTGAACAGTTTGGAAAGATTGCCGACGACGTGTTGGCAAACGAACCAAATTGTACAAGTTATCTGTACATGAAGGATCTGGCGGATCCTAACAAAATCATGATTTTCGAGCGGTAAGTTTGCTGGTTTTTGTTAATAGTTCCTTTCTGGTTCAATATGCTGATGAAATTAGTTACTTGACTCGTAAAGATTTGGAAGTCACTCACCGTGGCGGTGAGGTGTTTAAAACTGTGTTTGGTGAACTCGATAACGGGGTTTACATCACTGGAAAGGAGGTTATCGAGTGTGTTGAAACTGGACTTGGATTCCTTGATCGTGCGTAAATATTTAGCATATATAGTTATATTTTGTATAACATAGCTGAATATATTATAATTATCAAGTAAGATTCAGAATAATGTTGTATTACGATAAAAGTCAGTGTAGACTTGATAGGGATATGTGGGGTGCAGGCTCGGAGTGCAGGCTCGGAGTGTAGGCTCGGGAGCTATAAAGCTACGATCCGGAACTTCTCTACTACTATTATTTTTTAAAAACAACTATCTAAACATACAGAAATATATAATATACACATATATAGATACATATTAAAGCTACAATTACATGTCTCGAGGATTAATCAACATTTTAGCCAAAAAACCTACAGATGTAGTGATCATCTCTGCGCTGCGAACGCCGTTCACAAAGGCGGTCAAGGGCGGACTTGCGAACATGTATCCCGAGGAACTTCTCGCGTCTGTTTTAGCGGCCACATTAGACCGGACTAAGATCGATGCCAAAATAGTCGACGACGTGCTGACGGGTGCTGTGCTGCAGACGTTAGGTGGTCAGAAGGCCTCTGCGACGGCGATCAAAAAAGTCGGATTTCCATACACGACGACGTCGGCCACGTTGAACAGGCAGTGCTCGTCATCTGCACAAGCGGCCTCGTTTATTGCTGGCGCGATCCGCTCGGGTTCGATTGAAGCCGGAATCGCCGCCGGTGTTGAGTCAATGACCATGGATTATTTTCCACACCGCGGAATTCCGACCCGGGTGTCAGAGTTGCTTATTGACGAGCCTGGCGAAGCGAAGGATGTGTTAATGCCTATGGGAATCACGTCTGAGAACGTTGCGAGCGAATTTGGTATTTCTCGCGAAGACCAGGACAGGTTTGCCGCCCAGAGCCACGCAAAGGCCGCTGCGGCCTGGGAATCCGGCTTCTACGACGACGAGGTAATCTCTGTCAGTGCAAGGAAGGTGTATGATGCTAAAGACGGCGCGAAACAGGATGAAGAAGACGTCGAATGGGTCAGGATCAGCAAAGACGATGGCGTCCGAAAGGGCTCGACGGAAGAGAAGCTCGCGACACTCAAACCAGTATTCTCAGAGACAGGAACCACGACGGCAGGAAACTCGAGCCAGATCTCTGATGGTGCCTCAGCGGTTTTACTCATGTCCCGTCTGAAAGCAGATCAACTGGGTTTACAGCCGATCGGAAAATTCGTCCACTCGGTCACCGCAGGCGTACCGTCACGATTGATGGGAATCGCCCCAGCCTTCGCCGTGCCAAAACTGCTCGATCAAACAGGTCTTGCAATCTCGGACATCGATGTGTTTGAACTCAACGAAGCTTTCGCTAGTCAGTCATTATACTGCATTCGTAAATTAGGCGTCGACGTCGAAAAATTGAACCCCGGCGGAGGTGCGATCGCAATCGGTCATCCCCTTGGCGCGACTGGCGGACGATGCATTGCTACTCTGTTGAATGGTTTAGGACGACAACAAAGTAAACTTGGAATTGTATCCATGTGGTATGTTCCAACTCATAGATATATATTCTATCAAATTACTAACAAAATAGTGCTTCGACAGGTCAAGGTTACGCAGGATTATTCGTCCGAGAGTGATTTTGTGTGCTCACGTGATCTATTCCCGTGACATTCCCTGATGGTCGTACAGATGACGGCGTGGCTGGCAAATGAGTTAATAGAAGAAAAGCACGTGCGGTGGCTGGGAAGCTGGCTGTGCGGAGCTGGGCACATGACTGAGTGGAAAACATATATCTGACCTGGATTTGCCCTGATGAAAACTAGTTGTAGGGAATAAAATCATAGGATTTGAAATATCTATAGATCTATAGATCTAGTTATATTAGAAAGATTATAGACGTATATCGAGAATACCATTTCTCAAAATGCTACAATCTCGGAAAAATTTACTTATATTGACTTCATCAACGGTAAGTCTCTTTTAAATTCGATTACTTGGGGAATCAAAACTGACCAGATAGAGTGCAGCATTTGTGCTGACTCTACTCGGAATCATGCAACTTACTAAAGTCGTTCACTTCCATCTTCCGCTGCCTACAGTGTTTCCAACGCTTGCAATCGCGTTCCCATCTGTTGCGCTCGTGCTTTTTCTGCTTCCGATCGCTTCGTCCAAAGTATTTTCCACCCGACGACTTTTCTATCCTGCGATTCTGGTCGGCCTGTTAGTTGTTGCGACGCTGTTTGTGGGATTACTGGCGCCATATTTGAGCTATGTGACACATGCGATACATGAGGCTGCCTGGCAGAGACTCTATGCCTCGAAAAACGAGCTGGTTGTTGAGAAGATCGAACAGTCGCTCAAGTGCTGCGGATTTGCATCTCTATACGACCGGGCTGCGCCGTTTGCAAATCCGGCAGATTCGGTCGCAGTGAATGCCTGCGTGCTCAAGTATGCCTACGCCGATTCTTGTTCCGAGAAGTGGGAACATCAGTCCGCTGTCGTGGCTGAATGGTGTATCGTCGTGTTTGGCGGAGTCTTGGTCGCCACTGTCGCCAGTCTCCTATATACCATCTACGTCTACAAGAGCAAGGTTTTAGAACCTTCTGCATGCGAAGCCCGTCATGGCGATCGCGCAACTTGGAGTCACCGCACTCGACTGCCGTTCGCAGGCTATAGCACTATCGACCGCACAACTCCGTCGGTCTCGTCGGAAAACTCTGCGTTGCTCGGCCGACCAGCGACAAACGCGGATGCTATATGATATGATTTTTTCATCTATGCATGTAGGGGAACGGCGCATCACTGGTACATTTTTTTAATTCATTTTAATATATACGCTTCCTAAATTTTTAAATTTTATTGGTCTAAATCGATTTCTTTTGGAGGTCCACATGGCTGGATCATATTCTGTTTACCATTAGTCACTGACACCGGTGCTGTGTTATTACTCATAGACGACTCACATCAATAAACCGCGTTTTCACCGTATTCTGCGACTCATTCAACGCAACAGCAAACTGTTCCAATAAAGCTGGATGTCCAATATATGACGTATACGTGTCTCGATGTATATTTGATATCCATTCGCTGACCTGATTAGTACATGGATATAGAATGCGAATGTGCACTTACTGCTTTGTGGTGTCAGCGTGACCAACACCAATAAATCGATTCTGAAGCTGTTCAAGCTGTTGTTGGGTTCGCAGTTTATCCGCCATAATTATTCCTCATAGGATGATAATAATTTCGTATCCGAGATTGTAGAATTATTACGATATTTAGTCCTGCCAGAGCGGATGAAACCCTTCGCTTACAACAGAGCGAGAGAGGAAATAACTTGGTACCGGAGTACTATCAATCTTCTATTCAGTCTTTGTTAGAGGACAGTAATTTTTGTAGCTTCTTTATAGCCTGAGAATACATTTGCGTTCTGATTTGCTACTGTTTTGTTTGGACATAATTTGGATAAACATTTACGGTCTAAAAACTAGCTTGTCTAGAGCTGAACTACCATAGTATTATTTGTCCAGAGATAATTTGAATATCGATGAATTGATATAATTCTGAAGACATGATAAATGCAAATGAACCATATCTCTAGCTATCTGATATGCGACAGCATGAATAGAATTCAAAATCATCTTTATATTCAAGAGGGCATAACGCACCTCTGACCCGACGAAATCATTTTGCGATAACGTACTTACATTTATTCAGCGATAATTGAAAAAATAAATTTGATACACTGCATGAATAAGAGACCGAATTAAGAACTTGGACCTTGCACTTTCACTAGATATACTATTATCAGGATTTTATGTTCTGGTGTAATGCTCATTAACCCTGAATGCTCTGGAATCCGCATATCATTCTAGCGAGGCCATACAAAGGATCATATCCGCTTGGATATCAAATTTGCTACTGATATTCTAAGTTTATATGTGCTGATTGGTTCAATATGTTAATATTCTACCAGCTAAACTTTGATTATAATATTGTCTTGGGGTATCCAAATCTGGTGGGATATAATGTATTACATAATCATTATAAGTCATTCGCTGGGAGGAGACTAATTGGGATTAATAGAATATGGACTGGTAGATCCCTGAAGACAGACAAGGATATCCATGAAAATGCTAGAGTGAGAGAAACTGACTATTGAACAGAAATGGATATAAATACGCTTGCTATGGAGGACTTAGTATCACCAAGAACAGATCAGATCAGCATTAAGTATGGCGCATAAGTTCCAGGTTGAGTTTCGTGGTGTGTCGTTCATTCGGCCTCGGCATGTATTTCTTTTGCTTTTGATTGCATCGATTGTGTTCAATTCGCTGTTACTAGCTGGGTGCTCGGCGCAGTCGTCAAACGTGCTGAAAAATATTTATCTCCTGCGAATTGGGTACAATGATGGAGTCGTATATTCGTCCTCGGACGCCTCGATTGTGAACTCGGATATCTCGTTGGCTTTGGCAAGTTTGGTCGGCGATTCTTCTATGCAGATCCGGATAGGATATTTTGGCATATGTATGACCGAGTCAACGTCGAGCTCTTCATCCTGGACGTGTTCGAGCAACGCGACGTATTTGGCTGAGCTACTGACGAGCGATGAGGATTCCTTGAATCTCATGCATCTTGCTAGCTCGTTCCGGCATGCAATAGTGTTTCCTTATTTGCTTATTGTTGCAACTGCGTTGGCGTTTATTGTGTTTGTCGCAATCCTGCCGTATCCTCCTTTTCTGCGAGGATTAGCCGTTGCGGCGACCTTTCTATCAGCACTATTTGTCCTGGTCTCCGTGCTCTGGCAGCATACGGCCTCGATTGCAGGCTCCTCTGCCGCAGTGAGTCTGGCGAACGGCACCGTCTACGCGGGGATAGGAAAAATTGCAATTATTTTTGGTTGGCTGTCGTTTGGTTGTTTGGTTGTCACTGTGATCGGCGTTTATTACTTCGTAGCAGCAAGTCGGTTTGTTTCTGAAGTCGATGTGTAGTTTAGCTCATACGCTATAATTTATTTTGCATCTGATATTTATCTGTCTTAGCCTATTTATAATCTATTTGTATTAGTGCATTTATAATCCATTTGTATTATCGCATCTATAATAGTGCATCTACTTAAACGTTCTGTAAGGTATGTTTCTGCGGTCTAAAATTCATATCTACTGCTCGGTCTAAACCGTTCCGCAAAATCGGCGACAACTTGGTCATTACCGGCAGAACAATACTCAAAGTCCGACTGTGAGTGAAGACTCATATTTTTGAATTTGTCGGTCAGAATGTCAATTTCAGTCGTTTTGGATTTCGTTCGGTTCAATGGGTTCTTCCATGGTGGATGAAAGTTGATTTCGGTATGGTTAATTTCAGCTATTTCGCTGGTTTTGCTGATCCCCGTGAATTTTTCAATATTGTTAGTTATTTCAGCTTCTGCCTGCTCAAATTCATCAGTTTGATCAAGGTATTTGGTCCACAGTCCGTTTACAGACAGTGAATTCGTAAGTTTTTCAGTTGAACGAGAACCAAGTACATCCAATGGATCCAAAGAATATTGTGAATCAAGAGAATCTGAAAAAGTCAACGATTCCACGGGACTAGTAGGATCCAAAGAATTGAAGATATTCAAGGGATCAAATGTATTCAAAGAACTTAACGGCTCAGAAGGACTAAACGAATTTGGGGTAATAGGAATATCAGGTTCAAAATTTAAGCCTAGAATGTAATCAATTTCTTGGTCGATCTGCTGTTGCAGATTAGCCAGCATAGCTCGATAGCTATTCGTTTCGGGTTCATCGACAGTAGTTGTGGAGGTAGCCGTGGTGGCCTTCGAGGCGCTTGACCTGGCAGAGACAGTGGATCCACTTGATCCGTTCGAACCGGTAGAAGCAGGCGACTCAGCCGAAGTCAGATCAGACGTCGTCGTAGATATGGGCTCGGATTCGGGATCCACATGTGCTAGACAATCTTGGATAAGATATCCCAGAACCGGTTTCAGCCTGGCTGAGTTACTGATTGGCTCGGCGTCGGTGCGCGGTCGTTTGCCATCGGTGTCGGGCAAAGGTATCGTTAATGACAGTCTGCGCTTCTGCGTGTTTGAGACTGCCATTGTGTTCGTTTCGTAGCTGATTTGATTACATATGTCAAGATCTTATGTCATTGCGACGTGCTTTATGTAAATATATATATATATATATATATATATATATATATATATATGTATCCATTGATATGCCGACATCAAACGGGCCAGCGCTTGTTGCCTTCATGTTTAAACCTTAGAAATTTGGCTAGGTCTACTGATTTTAGATACAATTAAGACAACCAAAATGAGTACAAAATTTAAATATTTAATTAAGCATGTCTTATCATATTCAGTCAATAATGTCAGCTATACCAATCATATCGTCCAACCCTATCAATCACATCGTCAAACACCGAGACCTATTGATTCGGCCAGATATGAGTCGCGATAGCAGGTCACTGGCTAGCTGGCCAAGAATCTAAATCCCTCACTTGATTAGAGCGGATTCTGAATCATTGGCGTGGATCCATAACGTTCGTCCAATCGCAGCCGTCGTTTAGTCAAATGCAATTATCAACATATGAAGTTACTTAATATATTATGAATGCGTCATAATAGGATTTTGACGGGCCAGACTATCATTCTATTGTGACATTAAGATAATTATGTAATCAATAGAATGATTATGATCATATTAGTACAAGGTCGTATAATGATATGTCTTCAGAAGTCTGAAACTATTGACCGGGATTTGTTATCAACGGATAGCAGTCCGCCTGGTCCGTGAGAACGCCATGTCCCGGACCGGCTTTCGAGATAAGCGGCCAGCGCGCGGGATTCCGAGATAAAACACCGGATTGTACGGGATTACGCTCCTTAAATACGGGAAAAGAGTCAAAAAAAGGTGAGATTGGTTATAATTGATTGTACCTTCGTTATAATTTTGCAATTTTACAGGTTTATTACATAATAGTTGATGTTGCTGTTATCAGTCGCCGATAAGTTCTGCGCACGGGGCAGTGCTTAGATGTTGGACGGGGATTACGAAGTAATTTTGGTATTGAAAAATCTTTAATGCACGACTACTACGTCGTAATATTGAAAAGACACTACCTTCTATTTATATGTATATTTATATTTATATATTTATATATCCTTAATTGTATCTTTAGCTAGTTTAGTATTTTCACGGACGTTCAATTCAACCAGAAAGGAGCTCCGTATCAATGTCGTAATATGGTGGCGCGTAACCGTGCTTGGATCTTGCCGGACCGGTGTAATTATCGACTGGACTTGTCAACCTTTTGGTCGGCATTCTAGCAAACCTTTGATTCTTGCGACTTGCTACCAATTAGGTTGCCAGGGAGGCGTCATCTAGGTTATATAGGACCGTAGGATCCGCTCGGTGTTTTAGTTATGTTTGCATTACGTTCTTCTACGTTATATTTATCTGGAATTATTGTAAGATTGTAACTATGGCCGAAGACTCGCAGCGTCTGATTTTCGATCCGCAATGGCAGGACCTCGGCATGCTTTCCTTCGACCAGGTCTATGCAAATCTTGATACTTTTCTCGATACCTCACCACCAGAATCTTCGACGTTATCGTCCTCTGATTCCTTTATGACGCCGCCAGTCCAGCATGATGATGAGATTGATGGCAGCTTCAAAATCTCCCCAATTAGGTCCGGCATTACTCGATCCTATAGTGATCCGTCCGGAAAGAGGAATAACGCGCTTCCACCCGCTATCGCTGCTTGGTTATCGCTCGATGAAGCAGAACAGTTGGCTGATACCTTCACCGATGTCTTGATGCAGTCCTTTGTTGATGGCTCTTCAGCAGAGTTACTGTCTATGCCGAATGAAACAAGTCTCTTAAATGTTTATCCGGCCGTGGCAAAGCATGTGGAGCTCACAAATCGCGTGGAGCATGTAGATTCTTATCAGCCAACTGATAATTATATTTGGCAGCCGTCATCGCAGCTGTTGCAACCACAGTTACTACCAAAGCTGTCCCAAACAGAAGAACATAAACAAGAATACCAGCAGCCGATACGAGATGTCTCCCAGCAAGAGAAACAAAAATGTCAGCATCAAGCACAAGATTATGCGGTTCAGATAGACCCGATAGAACAAGAAAATCATGGCAAGCCAATACTCTCAAACTCAGTTTTGAAGAAGAATAACGACCACGAGGAAAACTCCTTTAAGACACACTCTGAAGCCAGACTTCAATCGACTGATTCAACAAAGATCTGCAGCAACATCATATCTCAATCTCGAGTTGTAAAGACATTATCAACTGGCCCTGACGAACCTTCTGTCACTTATCAAATGGACAGCAGGCTTTCCGACAACACAATGAAATGTCCCGCAGATACTGAGCCGACTACCGATTCCTCCTATACACCGCTATCAGACGGATCCGAGTTTGCGGACATGACTGTCGATGAGCCATCGCCTCTCAATCTCCCTCTGCCGCTGACTGCTGCTCCACCAACAACATCCGTTCGACGCGACCGAACTTATCGACAGCGCCATTACAGTCATGGAGAGATCATTCTCGAACCAGTTCATCGGACGCCACGACGACAGATTGGCCGGAACCGAACGTATCGGTGTCGACACTGCTCATCAATGTTCACGTCGTCGACAGAGATGCGCGCTCATGTCGAAAGCCTACCCAACACATCCCTGTCGCAGCGGCCATACAAATGTCCTGAACTGGACTGCGACTGGAATGTAATTGGATTTCACCGTAATAATGACTGCACTCGACACTATCGCCAGGTCCATGGCGTGCGTGAGTTCGTATGTCGCTGGCAAGGCGCTCGAGAGTGTCGGACAAATCGCTTTGTCACTGCCTGGCTCCGCAACAGACACGAACGGACTGTTCATGCACGGGAACGTAGAGTGCTCCAGCAGCAACAGCTTGAGCTTTTGCGTAGTGGCGAACAGCTACCTAGAAATATTCCAATTCCAGGATCACTCACGGGAGAGTCCATAGAACGTGCAGATCTACTCGATTTTGACTTCCATGACCGCGACCCAGAATTGACAGACCACGAAGTGTCTCAGCAGGTTGTTACGCCCATAGTCGATGAGGAAGAATGGAAATTTATGCAGGCTCAGCGGAGAGCGGCCCGCGACAGAGCACGTTCGCAACAGGCCGCCCGCACGGCCCTTGCCGAAGCCGACGCTGCTAATGCTTCAATTGCTCAGAGCAAGCACAAGGGTCAGCATTTGGTTTTGGTTTTAAAGTGATATCAGGTATGGAGTATGGATAGATAATCATATTTTTTTGCAACTTTGCAAAGTAATCGACAGTTTTTTCTAATTATTGTTAAGATAACTGTCATTCCTTGTCGTATTATCCGTATTATTTGCATATAAATTCAAATTATTACCCGCTAATAATCAGATTAGGTACGAGTCTATATGGATTTTGCTCCTGGCGATGATAGTAGAGTATGGTGTTGGACTTTCCCCGCTAGTTAAATTATTCATACATCGAGTAAAAGTAAACGAAGTGTTCTTTAGTAAAAAATAGATTTCAAATCAGCTTTCAAACTGAATATCTGCGGTTTGCAATTCGAAGATTCTGTATCCTGATTCATCCAAAAAATCCTCACGAATAATAGATGGTTTTTTTATAAAATGAAAGCTAAAATCGAGCAATAAATAGCTTCCATTTTTTTAATCGCTCTTTCTACTCTCTACTAGATAGCTGCATCCCACAGATGGCATTTGTCAAATGATCACCAGCAACCATAGAAATATGTGTTTGCTTGAATACATGCTGCCTCACAATTAGTTTGATATAATAGATTCGGGATTCAATATTTGTTGGTGCTTAATGCTTGGTAGCACAGCGGTCAAAGAGTTCAGAATACCGAAACTGACAGTTAACAGAAAATCGAATCAGTTCAATTGGACTGCACATTGAAGCAAAATGTAGGAACTAGTGGGCAATCAGTACCGTTCAAGTGCATTTGATTAAACAAGCTATCGCCTGAACAATCCAAATCTTAAAGGTTTCGCTTTCTTTCTGCAAAAGACTTCTAGGCTAATAGCAGAAAAAAACTAAACTTAAAACAGCGGAACAACTCATCTGACAGAAATTGACTTCTATGGCATATTGTACCTGCTAGTTTCCTTTCTTCATTGCTAGCCTTGCCGACTAGGGAAGTCTGACAAAATTTTACAAATTCTCACTCGCAAATATCAGCATTCCTAAACTTTTCTGATTTATTGACTTGCTCTGATCAGATTCTATATACCCTAATTAGGCAACTTGTCAACAACTTGAAAACCCACAGATCACTATCTCCACCAAAATCTCGATCTTATCTCATCGACAGATTACTCACGTGACATACTGTCTTGACGAATAGAAACGGAGAACGAGCTTCGGCGAGTTTGATTGTAGATCTGGGTTCATTGTGGAAATAATCTGTTTGGATTACGGGAATTGTAAGGATTGAGCTAATTAAGTAAAACTATTGGACCAAACCATAGACGGACTGAGGGATAAAGTATTTGCTCCACAGTGGATATAACGTAGAAATATTATGTCGATGACTGAATAGTAAATTTGCAGATTCCGAGCTTATTTAAAACTTTTCTGAATTTATTATACATTCTATAATTATTATCGAGCAGAATACGGTGGTTTCTGGTATTGTATCACATATTCCATAGATTTGAAAGCAATTTGTAATTATGTAATATGATTATATAATCACGCCGCATAGAGCGCTCGTATTGAGTGTCAAGAATCAGCAGCGAAGTTGTTCAACCAAACAATTACCGGAAAAAAGGCGATAACGAGCACGCAAACGAAAAAAGGTCAAATTTTATAACTGAGCCAGCAGTCTTTTTTCGTAGAATATTTTTATCAGTATAATATTATTTTATCTATCATTACCCGCTCGTGCGATTGCTTTCCTGTCTCGGTTTTTCTTACCGTTTATCTTTTTGCTCTTAATCCACCGCGGACCGCCGCCGCGTCTCGACCTGGGCTTTGCTGAGACTTGATTTTTTTGCATTATCGTTTCGCTCGAATTTTCGCGAATTTTTGTCTTTTCTAGTTGCCGTGTTTTTCACGTCTCCATTTGTCGCTGCGATTTTGAGCCATGCCGACGCAATCTCCTCCGCAGCCTTTGTTATCAGCGTCATCGGCGTCTCCCTCGTCATCCACTTCATCATCCCCATCTCCATCCTCGTCAACTCCAGCACCTATTGCACCCATCCACACTCCACATACAACTGCTCCTGGCCAGCCAATCGAAGAGGAAGAAGACGAGTACGATTATGAGGCGTTGCCAAAAAATACTTCGTTGGCGTCGAACCTGGTTGCCGGTGCTTTTGCAGGGATAATGGTATGTACTATCAGTGCGATACACTTGTATATTCTTTAAAACAGCATTGTTGCTAATTTGTATCCAGGAACATTCAGTTATGTATCCAGTAGATGCGATTAAGGTGAGGTTTTACTTTGTTTCTTTTAATCGGTAGTGATATACAGAAAGTTCTAACGATATATTCAGACCCGTATGCAAATTATCAGCTCTGGCGGCTCATCATACTCTGGGATATCGAATGCAATTTCTCGCATTTCAGCAACCGAGGGAGTACGAGCACTCTGGCGGGGCGTAACCTCAGTAGTTATTGGCGCTGGCCCAGCACATGCAGTGTACTTTGGTGTATATGAAGTGACAAAGCAATATTTCGGCGGCAACGAAGGTTCCGGATATCATCCCATAGCGACATCGTTAGCCGGCGCATGTGCAACAATTTCCTCCGACGCTCTCATGAATCCTTTTGATGTAATCAAGCAGCGCATGCAGCTTTCTGGCTCGCGATATCCAAACATTTACGCTTGTGCAAGCTCGGTCTACCGCGCGGAAGGCTTCTCTGCCTTCTACTTGTCCTACCCCACCACGCTTCTCATGAACGTGCCTTTGACTGCCCTCAACTTCACAACCTACGAAGCTCTCTCTAAAGTGCTTAATCCAGACCGCAGATACGACCCACTTACCCACTGCGTCGCCGGTGGCCTTGCTGGCGCTGTCGCGGCAGCTGCTACTACTCCCCTCGACGTTGTCAAAACGCTTCTTCAGACTAAGGGATCATCCAATGACATTGAGATAAGAAACTCCCGCTCTTTTGTGGACGCTGCCAAAATCATATACCGACGTGATGGATTTTCGGGCTTTTTGCGTGGCTTAAGGCCTCGCATTGTTGCCAATATGCCTAGTACTGCTATCTGCTGGACTTCCTATGAAATGGCAAAGTTTTATCTCTACAAGAGTTGGTAATGACTTATTACTCGATAGCATTACTATATCAATGTCATATTTCTGATTTCACTGATATTGTCTTCAAGAGTAATCTAGTTTGAAAAGTTGACATGTATCTACATTGTTTTGGCATTTGGATTTGCTCCGCATATAATCTATCAATGTTTTTTTCTTGTTTTTCTTGTTAATTGTTTTTTTCTGTGACTGCATAGTATATCTAATGGATGTGATTGTATATCTTATTCTTTGAATGTATATTACTCTAGTAGTTAATGATTTATTTTTAAAATCAATATTTGCTTTGATGATTTATTGATATCAAAGCTGAACAATAAACCATCGGTGAGAATTTGACTGGATCGTTCGGAAAAGTTTCTCTTACAATTTCTCGATTCTATAATAAGGTATAATCTAGAGACACCTCCACTGAATCAGTCAATACTTCAGTCATACTATTTCCTGCAATAGTTGCTCAAATATAATTTACAAAAGTTTCCCAAAACTATTGAAATAGTATTAGCCCAGCAGGATTACGATTACTGGTGACTTCCATAGGGCGGACTTGACTCGAACTTCGATCTTTGATGTTGAATGATTGTAATGTATTGATCAGCCCCAACCAATTAGCTGACAAGCAAAGTTCTACTAATAGCATCGGCAGTCGAATAATCGACTTCTATTTCTGCTAGATTTCCATGTAACAGTTCATCGACTATTATACTCAAGAATAAGGCTACAGCGCTCTATATGAATGCAATCGATTGCTTGAGTTTAATCTTCGAAATTTCCGGCATATTATTATATAATCGTTGGAAAAACCCAATTAATGGTACTTAACTAATTAATTCTTAAATTAGACAGTAATTCCTTGCTGCAAATTTGTGAATCAGACGAACAGAAAAGTATCAAAACAAAATACTATCCTTGCGAAGTTCTGTTTTTATGCAATTAGAGCCCAACTAAGAATCAAATTTCAAATTTAATAATTGATGATTATTGAGGAACTATATACAAACGAGTCGGCATCACATCACAAGGATAACGAAAGAATGGACTCCTTATCAGGTTGACTTTTCTGATACTCTTGTTTAAGCAACTGGATGGCCTTATTGCGGAATTGATTAGCCTTCATCTTCGCCATAGTCGATGGTGAAATCATGGATTCAGGAAACGTCTCTAGCTTATATGTTTCCACAACGTCGTTCCGAATCTGCTGTAGAACCAGGTCGTCCGCGATACGGGTGTCCCCCAAGTGCTTCAAATACCGGTACGCACGGAGATCCGCCCAGAACCCCTTATTTGGAAATAGATTTTCATTCGCCTTATTCAAAATCTCTAGCGCTTGTGATTCCCGGTTCTCGCGGACAGCATGGTGCCGGTGGATGATTTGCAGTACATCATGGCTGAACCGCTCACGGTCTAAGCCATCGGTGATCCAGCTATCGACAGGTAGATATGCCTCATCCAAAGCGACAGAACGTATCGACGATACCTGTTTATGCGTCTTCAGAAACTGTACATATTCTTCTTCCAGCTCGCCAATACCTCGGTATTGCTCAAACGTAGCACCCAGCGGATTCTTGATCTCGGCTACAGCGAAATGCTTTTTCGCAGACAGCGGCCTCGTAGACTCGATACGAACCACATCGCCTTCTCGCGTTAACTCTCCTTCATCGTGGACAAGAAACGTCCGTCGTTTATGAATCATCTGACTTTTGTTAGCTTATTTTACTCATTTCTGTTCAGAATTGACATGCATTCTGAACGCACTCTCATACCATATCATATTTCGTGTTAAAAACTGGAATATTCACTCGCACTTTCACCGTTTTTGCCATCTTCCCCTGCGAGACTACAACTCCAACAAAGTTCTGTCTCATTTTGAATTTGCTCTCCTCGTTAGGTCCCGATTATATCATAAGTCAAATCCTAAAATGTAGATTGTACTAAATTCTAAATATTCGGAATCTTTTCACTCGCTCAGTTGTCCCGATGCTTACATATTAAGGCTTTTGTGTATATGATGTTGTAATCCTATCTAAATATCTCATTTGACTAAAATAGTAATTTTATCCAATTCCATACGATTTTCTTACTCAGATTATAGATAATTTCTACCAAATTCTTGACTAAAACTAGTTAACAGGGTACTGAATCTTTTATACTCAAATCTATTTTCAGACGCCGCATCCAGACCATACCTCCGTACATTTTACATTCCCATCCATACACATCCTATTCTATACAATAGCCCAATATTTCCACCCGATTATAAACTCAGTCCAGTTCAACTCAATTCATTTCAATTCAATCCAACAAAATGTCGAAAAGCTTGTTCTCAACAATTTATCGATCATCGGTTTCTCGTCCCAGTCCGCGAATTGCGAATCTTTTCCATTCATCTGCCCACCTAGCCGTGGAGATCGGAGACAAAATTCCTGAAATTCCGGTATACAAGGACTCACCTGGCGATGAATATCTTATTTCCGATCTAACTGCTTCGGTAAGTTTTCTCTTCAGCGATTAGTCACTCCCACTCTCTCGCCTCCAGGATTAACATGCTCAGGGCAAGAAGTTACTGGTGTTTGTGCCCGGCGCATTTTCCCCCGCCTGCTCTGCCAGACACGCTCCCGGGTATCTAAAACTTGCATCCGACTTCGCAGGAAAGAACATTTCGGGCGTCTACATCATTGCTGGGAACGACGCGTTTGTAACATCAGCATGGGCAAAGTCGCTATCAGGTACTGCGCCGGAGTCGACGCTCGTCGGGTTCTACGCGGACCCATCGGGGGCGCTAGCAAAGGCGCTGGCTCTAGATTTTGATGCTTCGAAGTTCTTTGGAAACCACCGATCAAAGCGTGGGGCAATATTAATCAATAACGGGGTGGTTGAGAAAACTTGGATCGAGCCCGATAACACTGGCGTCAATGTATCGGAGGCAGAGAATGTCTTAGCCCAGATCTAAACACGAAGCTCTAATATCTAGTTAATCTGAATCGCTTTGATCCGCAAGGAAATCGGCATTGAATGTAGAAGTCTTGTTCTTAGTTATGAAACCTGATAAATCAACTTTGTCGCTTACCATTCCCGTCGACGACTCGACTGTAACCTTGCCCCCGGTCTGAGTTCTGGTCCGATCATGGGTTTGTAATTTCGCGGTGTCTAAATGTAACTGTTCTACTTCAGACTGTAACGCCCGATCCTCTTTAATCTTTTTGGCTTTCGCTTTACTATATCGCGGTTTCATGCCTAGCTCTTCTAGCAGGTTTGTCAAATGCTCGATTTGTTCTTTCCCCGTAGGATATGGCGCCAGTTCACGAGCCCAGACTTTACGTACTCCACATTGGACAATCCAAGATTTCAAAGACGTAATCTTCTGCTCGATAGCATTGTCATTCGCTTTGGTATCTTTTTTAGATCGTCGTCTGAGCGGTGGAGTTGGGTTGGCTTCAATATTATAGTCGTCTGCATCGTTAATAGACACTTCAAGCAAACCACCAGCTAGTAATTCGCCTGTTAAATCAGAAGACCTACCACTGTTATACTTCGACCGATTCCCCAAAGGGTCTTTGTCAACAAGTTCATCGCCTATCTGTTGGTTGTCAAATCGCAAATTGTCTTCAGGATCAATCATGACCCGATCTCGATCTCGCTGCTCCCCATCCCCATCCTCATTCTCCTTCACTTTCTCATTTCCATCTTCATCGTTCTCAACATCCTCGTCCTCATTCTGCTCCAAAATTGGGTCTGGAAAATCCACCTGACCTAACTTCTGATAGCGCGGATTCTGCTTGGTTTTATGACGCTTCGTCGCTGTCGAATGCTCAGAGCTCCCAGACGCTCTTCGAGAGCGTTTCTTACGCTTTGGCTTCGAATCCATCTCAGCCTAACCGGTTAGAACCATCAATCGAACACACTCCCAACTCAGACACTAACCAGTGCTTCATCAGCCAGATCGGCTGACCGCTGTTTCCAGGCGGCCGATCTGAAAAAGTCCTCTTCCAACCCACAATCTTTAGCGACAGTTCGCCGAATACTGTTCAATGTCTCAACAGTCAGATCAGACTGCTGAATCGCGATTTTAAAAAGTCGCACGATCTCATCTTCGTCCATTGCATGAACTATTTTGCCGTTACTATTCACTCTGTAGTTTTATATTAGCTTTCAATCAACCTCAGTTCTGAGTCGCTCCAGTTCGACTGGATCGTACATGCGAGCTCGCAGACGCGTCTGATCACTGCTGTCGTTGATCTAATCACGTGATACAGAGCTCAACTGCTTGCATGCAACAACGCACATATAAAATGGTATTGATGTATACTTCCATGGAATCGAAGAATATATAACAGTGGGTCGGATTGATTTCGATTAATAATTAAGATATCACTTTTACTGTGACTAGTAGTATATTGCAGTAGTACACTATATGACAATGACCGAAAAATCGCGTGCAAATCTACTCGTTATTTCAAACCGACTGCCTATTACAATCAAAGCCAACGAAGATGGCGGGTACAGTTTTACCATGTCATCCGGTGGGCTTGTCTCTGCATTATCCGGATTAAAGAAATCGACCACGTTCACTTGGTTTGGCTGGCCTGGTAAATATTGTCTTTGCTGAGAGGAAACTTGTATAGGATAATGCTAAGATCGGATAGGACTAGAAGTGCCCGACGACGAGAAACCCAGAATGGTGAAGCAGCTACGAGACGAGTTCAGCTGTGTGCCTGTCTTTCTTTCAGATGAACTTGCCGATCTTCATTACAATGGATTTAGTAATAGCATTCTATGGCCTCTGTTTCACTACCATCCCGGCGAGATGAATTTTGACGAATCGGCTTGGGAAGCCTATCGGGAAGCAAACCGACTATTCGCGAAAGCGATCGCAGATGTCGTTTCGGATGGGGATTTGGTCTGGGTCCATGATTACCATCTCATGCTTTTGCCGGCTATGCTTCGTGAGGAGATCGGCTCCACTAAGAAAAATGTGAAACTAGGCTTCTTCCTTCATACACCATTTCCTTCGAGCGAGATCTATCGGATTTTGCCCGTTCGTCGTGAGGTACTGGACGGTGTATTACACTGTGACTTAGTTGGATTCCATACATATGACTATGCGCGACATTTTCTCTCTTCATGCTCAAGAATTCTCGGGTTACCTACTGTTCCAAATGGAGTCGAGTTCAACGGCAAGATGGTCGAAGTCGGCACTTTTCCTATCGGAATCGATCCAGACAAATTCACTGAGGCTCTCAAGAAGGAAAGCGTACAGAAGCGGATTTCGCAGCTGGAATCGAAATTTGAAGGCGTGAAGTTGATTGTTGGTGTCGACCGTCTCGATTATATTAAAGGCGTGCCACAAAAGCTACATGCACTAGAAATTTTTTTAACCGAGCATCCGGAGTGGATCGGTAAAGTGGTATTGGTGCAGGTCGCCGTCCCATCTCGGCAAGACGTGGAAGAATACCAGAACTTACGTGCGGTCGTCAACGAGCTCGTTGGACGAATTAACGGTAGGTTTGGAACGGTCGAGTTTGTGCCAATCCATTTCATGCACAAGTCGGTCAATTTTGATGAGCTTGTCGCACTTTATGCAGTTTCGGATGCCTGTCTAGTGAGCTCGACTCGAGACGGTATGAACTTAGTTAGCTATGAGTACATTGCCTGCCAGCAGAAGCGCCATGGAGTCATGATTTTGTCTGAGTTCGCTGGTGCTGCACAATCATTGAACGGTAGTATAATTGTCAATCCTTGGAATACGGAAGAATTGGCTGATTCCATCTACGACGCTATGACAATGTCCGAGGACTTGCGTCTTCTAAATCAGCAGAAGCTGTTTAGATATGTGAGCAAGTATACGGCAGCATATTGGGGTGAAAGCTTTGTGAATGAGATGAAGCGTATTGCTGCTGCTGATAGTAGAAAGCAGCAGCGGGCTATTGAAGATTTGTCTGTGTGATCTTTGATTGTTATAATATATGTTGTTTACTCTACTGCGTTCTGCGTTTTCCTTGTGTAGATATTCGTAAGCCTAACCCGATACGGTTGGGACTAGGAAATTTAGTATTTGATTTATGGCCCGTCGCCAAAGGCAGTAATTGAAAGAGTAATAGATAAGAAGAAAACAAGTATGAAGGATTAGAAAGATTCAAAATTAGTATACTTTGACCGGAATATCTTATTTGCATGCGTTATTTGGCAGATGGGTTAAATGCATCATAATGGAACAGGAGTCGAATGACAGACGTCGGATCATCAAACTCAACGAGGAATTCACTCAAAAGTTACGGAGTCAGGTAGTGATTACATCAATAGTCCAATGCGCCCTCGAACTTATTCAAAACGCACTCGATGCGGGTGCCAAGAGAATTGAGATTAATTTAAAGACGTCTGGAGATCATCTCGATTGTCTCTCCGTGCAAGATGATGGCGAGGGCATTGATCCGGGAGATCTAAAGGTTGTTGGCCATTCACATCGTAAGTATTCGTTGCTTTGATGTATTATTAGAGAAGGTCTTAACAAATAGACACTTCGAAATGCAGCTCTGTTAAGGACCTCGACGATATCAAAACATTTGGGTTCCGTGGTGAAGGTAATCAATCGTCAGATCATCTCGTTCGTTTGTCTGTTCCTCCTAACACGATATAGCACTCGCCTCAATAGCAGCTAACTCATTACTTGTCATTTCGTCTCGTCATAAATCGTACAAGTCAAGCTACACTATCCAGATTCACAATTCGAATCAGATCTGCTTTGGCCAAGACATTCAACATCAAAAGCAAGGAACTCAGGTGATTGTTCGCAACTTGTTTGGAAACCGACCAGTTCGCCAGAAACAACTGGTTCTCGAACTACACACAGCTGCGCAAAACTTGAATTGTGCTTTGCGTGCTCTGGCATTATCTCTGCTATTTGATACTAAAGCCAGACTAGAGATCGACATTCTTCTACGCACTAATAATGAGATCAAGTTCCGGTTTCCACCGTGGACAATGCTGTCGGACTTGCTAGCCCCTGGGACTGCGCTCGTGGACTTCGGATATAACGAGGGGGGGGTGGAGTTGAACGGAGCAATATCAACAGAGTTTGTGCGTGGCAAAGATCACCAATTCATATGTAAGTCCATTTTAGGGAAAGTCATACCTTTTCTAATTATTCATTATTCTAGATATTAATCGCCGGCGACTTATCAACAAAGAATTGCTGCAAGATGTAAATGTTCTGCTCCAGAGTTCTCTGCCCAGACGATCAGCGGATAGAGCTACTAGTTATAGCCGACCAGCGTTTGTTTTGTGGATATCCGCTGAAGTAAGCGGATACGAACTTTGTCAAGATCCAGCAAAGGAAATAGAATGCTTATCGGTCAGTAATGCTTCCATGATTCTCTGTGTCGCCATCGATGACTGACCACAGTACTAATCTAGAACATGAACGAGATCAGCGGAATGGTTTTGCAAAGTATACGCAAAGTATTGCAGCTGCATGGTTTCTTACCAATTACGCCATCTCCAACCAAACGGGCGCGTCTCACTGCTACTACTAGGCTGGAGTCCATTGGTGATAATGCAGCTCTGCCTACCGTGAGTTCCTTTCGAGCTAGACTTCAAGATCTGGCACTATCTCGCGTCAGTTCGAGAAACTGTGCACTAGGGGAAGTTGAACCGCAACCGGAAACTCAAAATCAAGAATGGACGTCAGCCGAGTTTGGGAGCATGGCGGAGCCGCCGATCTTCAGAACCGAGGCTGCGGAGGAAGAACAGAGCAATGATAAACGAATCTGCAAGCAAGATCTGCAGAATGCGTACGTTATTGGGCAGGTCAACAAGCAGTTTATACTGATTAGGATATCAGAAAACATGTTTACATTGGTGGATCAGCATGCTGCCGATGAACGGATTCGTGTGGAAAGATTACAAGCCGAATATTGTTCAAGTGTGAGATTGGGAACAGCAGGCGTAGAGCTGTCTCCGCCAGTCCCACTGATCAATCTGACTGAGCACGAGCAGGAACGGTTGACGAAATTTTCGGTGCGTTTGCAACAGTGGGGTTTCGTCGTCACGAGTACAAAAGCTGCAGAGGCCCGCCAAGCTGTACTGCTAGCATTGCGGGTACCAAATTTAGTGCGCGACCGTTGTCTGACAGACAAGAGTTTGGTTACAAAGTTCATTCTAGATCTGGTCCACGAGTGGAGTACGGGTGAGAATACCCCCGCATATACAGACTTACGATTACTCGATGGAACTGCGGTACTGCAGAAACTTCCAAACATAATGCGGAAAGTGATCAATTCACGTTCCTGTCGAGGTACATTAAGACCGCATTAGCTCATAAAAAAGGCTTTTACTAATATGCTCGAACAGGTGCAGTTATGTTCAACGATTCGCTTTCGGCCGAGCAATGCCAATCCATCGTCCGCCAGCTATCTCAATGTTCGTTCCCTTTCCAGTGTGCTCATGGTCGACCTACATTGGTACCGATTGCGGTATCCAAATGAGTTCTCGCTGTGAACCAAACTTTTGATACAGTCCACTCGGTATTCCGCTCGTAAATGCGAGCCAGATCGTTGTTCAGCCTCCCCATGCTCCCGCTTTATGAGTCCTTTGAATTCTATATTTTAATTGACCCATTTGACTTGTCCAATCGAGTCTAATTGGGCCTCCGAGAAATGCTCACTCAGCTCAGCGATAAGAATACAGTAGTCTCGCTTCAATTGCATGGTACCATCGCCTCACAATTACTAGCGACATGACCGAGATTTCGATTAGAAGCAAAATAATCACTAGCTTGTTTAATAACTTGCGAAAAATCAAATGAGAAAAGCCGATAAAGGCATTTTACAGTGATATGAAATGTTCTCTTTGAAAATCTGAAATATTCTTAATGTCAGATCGTCCAAATTGCCCAACACGGAATAATGACTTGAAATCCGGCGATTTGAACTATTTGCGCTTTTAGCCAAACCTTCCATACTTTTTCCGGTCATTTTCTACAGTTCCCAACTATCTTATCGAATTTGATAGCCCCTCGACACCTCGTATTACAAGTGTCACCGTTCCATATCCTCAAACGTACCGCAAAATACTTGTGGCCCTCACGTGGCTGCCATGCAGGCAAAGCCATCAGTCTCCTTACATGTGCTCGGTTATTTCTTGTTAAGAAAGTTTTTGATCGCCCTAAATTAAAGCTCTAGTGGAGCAAAGTCTTAAAAGTTATTCTTTACGGGAATCCTAGTGGCAACTTATTCCCCTCGAGATCGCACATTGTTACGTTTACCTCTGGTCAGTTTTCTCTAAAATTTCCATCCTTTTAGTAGTTCCTCGGCTCTTCCCTTCACACTAGAAACCTTAAAGGGGGGGTCTATAAGAGAAGGTTGACAATAGAACATTAAACCCTTATTCCTTGTTGTTTGGCACCTCTAAACCCTTATATGCTAAGCCTTCTACAGATGGTTGGGAGAAAGGGACTTGTGTGTGCGCGAGGACGCGGTTTCAAATTTTTCGATTCTAGTAGGAATGTACCTAGAAGGGACCAAAGCAAAATCAAATCAAACTTGACAAGCCAGTCTAAGGATTGACGCGAAGAGGATTATAATTGCAGACGATCAAGTATACCAACTGGACGCATTATGGACGCAGATCACGAAGAGCAAGAAGCGTATGGGCTCGCAGATATCATCAAGCATCTTGCAGCAAATAGTATGTTGAAATCGAACGAAGCACGTTTGACCGGGTTAATTAAACAGAAGTAGCGCGGCCTACACGGGAAAGCGGTGTAGAGCAGTTGTCTGCGTTTTTGAAAACTGATGAGGAGATCTCTGAGTTAGACATGCTTAAGATCTGGAAAGGCCTATATTACAGTGAGTAGCCTATTTGTGCAAAGAATCGCAGACCAAAAATTGTGTGTTGACTCAGCTAGCCATGTGGATGACCGACCGACCTAAGGTTCAGCAAGCTATGGCGAACCGGCTGGCGTCGCTATTACTCGACTGCTCATTACAAGTTAACACAACCCGGTTTTTGAACGCGTTCTGGGCGACTATCACGCGTGACTGGCGCAGCATCGACGTTTTGCGCATCGACAAGTATTATCTTTTGATCCGCAGATATGTTTCTGTCATGTTCGAAAAGCTGATTGAATCCGACTGGAACTCGACATTGCTGATCCAATTCAACGAGATTTTGATAAGGTATCCGCTAAAGTATGTATTCAATTATCCCCCAGTATGACTGCAGAGATGGCTAACCATGGCAGTCCAAAAGATACAAGTATAGCAGACGGAATACGATACCATATGATTGATATATACATCGACGAACTTGAGCGCACATTGTCAGAACATAGCATACCTCAACCCGCGCCGATGGCTGTACTATTAAAGCCCTTTGAAAACCTTGTCCTTACTGCTCTCTCGAAAGTCGTTCGCAAACGAGCGTTCGATGAAGTTCTTATGGATAAACGACTGTCCAGATCTGGATATATCTCACCCATCACCCAGGTTCAGCGCAAGGCAAAAGATGGGAAGCCAGTCACTTTATATGAATTACATGACCATTCGAGCTTGTTTGTCAAGCAACACAAGCGCTCCAAAACTGATTAAGTCGGTCGCAAATTGGTCTTGTCCTTGGCTCTGCTTTCAGTTATATTTAGCATCTGTATCATTAAAATTTTAATATTGTCATATAATTTCCATCTCTTGACACCTGTGTTACATAATCGATGACGCGGAACGTGACAGGCACGTGACAATTAGACGAGGACCGCCACACCAGAGGGGCTGTGAAGTCAGAACTGAACAGGATTGGATTGGTTGATTTCTGTCAGATTTTGGTAGGATTAGACGATAAACAAAATCTTGTTTCGTCGAGAATTTAGATTGGCTACATTTGTAGTTGCCAGTTTCGCATAATTCGCTATTTTTGTGCGATCCGATCGGCTTCGTGGTCGTCTAATTCTGTCTAGCAGCTCTTGTTCGTGTGTGGAGCCGTATCAGCCGGCGAAATCCTGATTTAGTCCAGGTTTATTTCATCGATATCTATTTAAATCAATCAAATCAAGGGATCAATCATGAGCAAAGTTGATATTGATCTTGCAACGTCTATTAAAAAAGCGACTTCAATCGAAGAAACCGCTCCGAAGAGGAAACATGTTCGAAGTATGTCCACTACAAGCAGTGTTCCTATTATTTCGTCGTATTCGCCAATTTAATGAACGATCATTAACGATACATCCAGGTTGCGTGCTATATACATGGGATCACCGTTCTTCAGAGGCATTTTGGGCGTCACTAAAGATCCAGCCGATTTTGGCTGACGAAATCCAGACTTTTAAAGCACTCATCACCGTCCATCGTGTTTTGCAAGAAGGTCATCCGATCACACTTCGCGAAGCGCAGGCCCAAATCGGTTGGCTAGAGAGTTGTGCGAGAAGTATCCAGGGAGAAGGCTTGAAGGGCTATGGACCTTTGATCCGAGAATATGTCGACTTCCTACTGTCCAAACTGCGATTTCATAAGAATCATCCTGAATTCAACGGTACGGTCATGATCCTAGGATTTATGTTTGAAATGAAGTGCTAACAACTGTAGGAACTTTTGAATATGAAGAATACATATCTCTCAAAACCATCGATGACCCTAATGAAGGCTATGAAACCATTTCGGATCTCATGAATCTACAAGACCAGATCAACTCGTTCCAGCGTCTCATTTTTTCACATTTCCGTCCTGGTTCGTCTAACGAGTGTAGAATTTCTTCTTTAGTGGGCCTTGTCTACGAGTCGTATGGAATATATCGTTTCGTCACGTCTATGCTTCGTGCCATGCACGCCTCCACTAATTCGGATGACGCTCTTGAACCTCTTCGGATCAGATACGAGGCCCAGCACCATCGGCTACATAAGTTCTACTACGAGTGTTCAAATCTTCGCTACCTTACAAGTTTGATTTCAATCCCCAAACTTCCTATCGATCCGCCTGATCTCTTTAAGGACGACAATGATGACGACGACCGTGCACCTGCGCTCCCTAGAAGACCGGCCCTAGAAGACGGTACTCCCGAACCTGATTTAAATGATCTGCAGGCACAGGCCATGGCAGCTCAGCAGCAGCAGTATGAAGACGAGCAGCGTCGTCTAGCTGCACAACGTGAGGCGGAAATGCAGAGACAACGCCAGCTAGCCTTGGATCAGCAGCATCAGTATGAGGAACAGCAGCGGTTGGCAGCTGAACAGCAAAGACAGGCACAGGAGCAACTTCTACGTGATCAAATGCAACGACAAGCCCAAGGGAACGTTGCTAACCTTGAGCGTGAATTGCTTGCTCTCCGGGGACAATATGACCAGGATCAGCTTATGTTAGAACGGTATGATGGCCGGGTGAAGGCTTTAGAAAATGAACTTGCTCAGCTGAACAATACCACCGGCCAGCAGTTGGCTTCCAAAGATGACCAGATCAAGTCCTTGCAAGAACAACTGGCTACTTGGAAGTCAAAGTATGATGCACTTGCCAAATTGTATTCGCAGCTACGAAAAGAGCATATGGATTTGCTTGCTAAATACAAGGCTGCTCAAGCCCGTGCTGCATCTGCACAAGAAGCCATTGATCGGAAAGAGAAACTAGAAAAAGAAATCAAGTCTAAGAATTTGGATTTGGCTGATATGATTCGCGAGCGTGATAAGGCCAAGTTAGAGCTAGATCGTGTACGCGGGGGGCAAAGCGACGAAGTTGCTCGGCTCCAGCGCGAGCTTGACGATGCTAAGCGTCAGCTTGATCAAGGTGAACGGTCCAAAGGCACTGAGCTATCCAGTCTTTTGGCTCGTCATAACAAAGAGATGGAAGAGCTTGAGCAGCAGTTGGCCGCGAAACAACGTGCTCTGGATGACTTGTCGGATCGAGTTCAAGGATTCGATGGTGAAACCGAGAGGTTACTTCGGGAAAAGGAGGAAGAGCTGGAGGTTTACAAAGCTGGAATGGACCAGGCGCTCGTAAAACTCAACGATCTAACGATGAACCAACGAGATGTAGATGCCGCTATGGACGGAGAAATCAACGGCATTTTGTCACAACATGTTGGAAAGCTTAGCTCGATCATCGATGCTGTTCTGCAATCTGCCGCTCAGCGAGTGTCAGATGCCGTCTACGAGCTGGATTCGCCGATGAACGCAGGCAACCAAAACTCGTCTCCAAACTATCTTTTGTCAATGATCGAAAAGGGATCTGCCGCTGCTACTGATTTTGCTACTGCGTTTAATAACTTCATTGCCGATGGTCCCAACGGTGATCACTCTGAAATAATCAAGACCTCTGCTGTGTTTTCTGGTGCAATTTCGGATATTCTTGTTAACGCCAAAGGTCTAACACGTCTTGCAAACAACGAGGCTCAAGCGGATATGATCGTCAATGTTGCGCGAGACGCTGCCACTGCTTCGGAGAAGTTTTTCACGAACTTGTTTTCCGACAAACTTGCGCCGCTATCGATCGATCAGCGGACGGACCGGGTTATTACAAACAACATGGATGTTCAGACTTTGCTTCAACGTCTGAGTAAAATGGCTGAATCTTTTGCACCACCGAAGGGTCGGCGCGGACCGGGCAACGGGTTATTTGAGAATGGCGATATCGGAGAATTGGTTGATCGGGAGATGAGTAATGCGGCGGATGCGATTGCGAAAGCGGCTGCCCGGCTGAACCAACTGATGACAAAGCCCAAGAACCCGGAGCTGTCTGCGTTCGATATGAAGATTCACGACGCCATTCTTGCCGCCGCAGTTGCTGTGACCAACGCGGTCGCAGCCCTTATCAAGGCCGCTACCGAGTCGCAGCGGGAAATCGTTGCTCAGGGTCAAGGTACTAGTACCCGCACGGCGTTCTATAAAAAACACAATCGCTGGACCGAGGGTCTCATATCTGCCGCTAAGGCCGTTGCTACTTCTACGAATGTGTTGATAGAAACTGCCGACGGCGTCGTCAGTGGAAACAACTCGCTCGAGCAGCTGATCGTTGCCTCAAACGACGTTGCTGCCTCAACAGCCCAGCTTGTCGCGGCGTCACGTGTGAAGGCGTCCTTCATGTCCAAAACCCAGGATCGCCTTGAGTCGGCTAGTAAAGCTGTCACTGGCGCCTGCCGTACACTTGTAAACCAGGTCCAGTCTATCTTGCAGTCCCGTGGTTACAATGAAAATGAGTTTGGCGAAAAGGTAGATTATTCGAAATTGTCATCTCATGAGTTCAAGCGCAGAGAAATGGAACAGCAGGTCGAAATCTTGAAGCTGGAGAACGAGCTCTCTTCCGCAAGGAAAGCGCTGGGCGAAATGAGAAAGGTTAGCTATCGTCAGGAAGGGGAGTAGAAGTAAAATCTGAGATAGGATTTGGAATTTGCGTTCTCAGATCCACATTCTGCGTTTTGTTTTTTTTTTCTTTTTCTAGAAACGTGGCCTTGGATGGCCTTATAATCACCAGTTTTTAGGAAAACACGAATTTACTTGGTCAAAATTAATGCGTAATAAACTCTATTGTGGTGGTTCACGATCCACCAAGTTATGTATTCTCGTTAAAATGGCAGTACTAGCCTGTGAATCCAGACAGCCAACAATCATGGAAATAAACTTTACAAGGGGGAAAAGCTAATTTATCGAAGCAACTAGTACATGCTGATACATTGGAACCCTAGATTTGCCCAGTCTTCGTCGAAAAAGCATGGCTGAAATCCCGGTAACAGGTCATCTGACAGAACTGGGAGGCTTTCATCTAAAGAACTAGGAGTATCCTGATAGGGGGAATCGTTAGCGGTGTAGTCGCTGGCGAAGTCCAGGGGTGGTGGTGAATCTGACGCGCAAGAGCCCGACAAGGATGAAAACGAGAAATTTGCAAATGCGTACGCAGGGAATATGTCCTGCGGAAGAGAATATGCGTCGGTATCAGAGATCGGTAACGGCTGTAGCTGCTGCTGAGGAATTATTGTCTCTATCCGACTGGAGCAGGTAGAGGTGTAAGATTCTGAATAGGAGAGCGGCACCGATTCGGGAACGTCAGTGTAGGAGGATTCGGGTACCGATTCCTGCTGCTCGTCAGGTAGAGTAGGAGGAACGACCCGGTTGAGCAGCCAGTCTACAAAACACTCTTGCTTGTCGCCCAAGTTGTAGATCATAGTCTGCCGAGTCCAAAAATCCTTGTTGTCATATGCGGCCCAAATTTTCGAGAGATATGAGGAGAGATGCTGCTGGTTCAAGTTGGGGAACACCCGATTGTAGTAAGCTCTAAAGCCAAAAAAGGCGTTGATTGCGGTTCCATTGAGTTTTGTTGACTTGCGTCGACGAGGGCCACTACTTCTGGGAGCCCTTGAGTGGGAGTTCTCCCTCGAAGCAGCCACCTGAAGAGGCAAAGACAAGTAGAGATTGGAGTGGTCGTCTTCATTCAATCCCATCACAGAGAATTGGAAATAGTTTGAGCTGTCTTTACTAATGCGTTTTGCGGGAGTGTGAGCCAGCTTCAGGACGTCGCAGTATGTGTTCATCGAATTGTCCAGAGCACCACGAGCTGGCCTTGAAAGCTTTGCCGATCTTCTGCGAATCGTTTTGTGTGTGTTCATCATTGGAGAGGCGGAACTGATATCGAAGTTCTTTGTTTATTTTCTAACACCATGGAAAGCCTTGAACGGAGACGGACATACCGTCTCTGATATATCATTTTGATAGCACGAAGAATGGAAGATCGACATTGCCACTCTATTAGATTGAGGAGGTCAAAACAAATCTGAGCTCAAAAGAAACGCCAGATTTGGGATGTTAGTTTTCTCTGGCCTGCAACGTTTTGAACTTGTAAAGTTCTACCGTGTGCATGCATGCACTGGACCGGGGGAGGCGTAGTTGTTGGAGGTGGTACTCCGAGTACGATATCCCATAGCCCCAGTTCGGTACTGAAAGTCTATATGCTGGCCATTGGTACTGCCGCAAGCGAACCACCCACTTTATACGTAAATAGGGAGAACATTTCCGCCAAATGCTCACTCACTCCTACGACAATTACAGAAAAAGTGAGCCGATCTGGTTCTGCAGCCGGATCGGCTCACGGTGGAGCTGAGCGCCCGATCCAATTCAGTAGTATGTGGGATCGAGGAACCGCACTCCTCCTCCAGTACACACTCCATTTGGCAACCATAAAAAACAGATATGTGCTGATAACATGTAAATGTCTGATTCTGCGGAGAAACTATAACCCAGTGCAGAGATAACTGTCAAACTTTGACCGAATTGGAATACTTTGCTGTTCAAAACCAGAATCGCTCGCCCGGATACAGGCAATACTACCAGTAGCTCTGCAATAACCCTTCCGATTCGGCGTGCAGATGCAGGACTGCAAAATGGTATATTCATCCGCAGGCTTCAACGGGACTGAACCTTGGACGACTTTAGAGGTACTAGGTAAATGATACAGCATCTCCGCCTCGCAATTTCCACAGCCATAGGTCCAAACTCCGTGAGCCCAAATTCGTGAGTTCGATGGCCGCGACGGACGTTGACTGATCAAATCCGTAACTGTGCTTTGAACCTTGCAGTGATCTGCCGAACTTGACAACTCTCGGACAATTCTCTCACATCTGTTTTCTGCCTAGTACCCTTGACCTTAGGAATTGCTGCTGGGCTCTGCCTTGATGATTGGCCATTTTCACATCTAGAGTGAACTGAATACTGGTTCATCTGCTGATCTTCTAATCATTTGGGGCCGCGTTCATTTGAGTTTGTGTCTAAGCGGATAAATTTCATAAGAGAAAGAATTAGCAATATACACAAATATGTATATAATTAAATTCGACTCCAAGGTCGGTAGCTCGCCGGGATATTCCAGAATCATCAGGTTTGAAAGGTAGATAAATTATTCTAGACTGTCATAAAAAAAATGCGTCTTCATCGCAAGCCATATTCCACACCTCGCCCATGATCAGACTCTTCCTATGCACACCCACCGAAACTAATCCCAGCAAATATATCTATGTCATCTTAAGCATGTTGGACTTTATGCAACGCTTTCTGGAATGCCGAGCTGTAGATCGCTGCGCGCTCGCTTTTGGTAGATCCGATCTGGCTCTCTTTTCAGCACGCAAAAATAGAATCTCGTTCAGCGCATCCATATCCTTTCGTAGAGATATGATCCCACACAGAATAGACTGGATCCGGAGAAGGTTACGTTTCGCCAAGTATAGTCGAAATGCGTCCCGGAAGTCGAGTTCGGCGACAGACTCTGCACTGGCAATAGCCTAAAAACAGTTTTAGCCGTAGGCCCAGCATGCCCAAGAGTAGCTTCTACTACTACTACTACTACTCCTACTCACCGATGCTAGTTCCTGAATATCAAGACAAGAGTCCAGGTTAAGCGAACCTGTCTCCACTAGTGAACCTAAAAGGGAGTTTGAGATTTGATAGAGACGCGCAATTGACAGTGGAAGGCTCATCGCAAATCCTCTGAATTTGGCGTAAAGCTCGCGAGCTAACAAAGCAGTGCTCTCGAAGTAAAATTTCTGGAAACCTACCGAGCGCCTATATTGTGTGCCCCAATTCCAGCTTGCGTGACTTACCACTTCAAGGTCTTGGGGCTGAGGAAGAAGAGATCAAAATATTGGATTCCATCATGTGACGGATCAATTGTGAAGCTTACTTGGGGGATACAGTGACTCTCATATGTACTATTTGGGGACGGCCTTAGTGGCCCATTCGAAGTAAGAACATCTAAATTGAATATCAACCTCTTCTCTGGGTCTCAATCGTGTCTGGTAACCCGGTCCGATCGGCCTCATCCAGGTCCGTAAGTGTCATGCAACTGCAAGGGCAGACAGAACCTAACTTACCTCGAACAAATCCAGAAAGCTCTTCCCTCATTTAAACCGGACTTCTTTGTCGTCCGCATAACACATGGCTCCTTGTGGGTGGTGCACAGAGGCGGCTGCGGTTTGCAAAATATTTTCTTCCAGTCGACTGTGTTGTTTCGTGCCGGCTCTGTCGCATGTTTCGCAGCAGTGGGTCTCGCAGGAGTGTCTGCACTCAATGTCGTGCACCCTTTCGATTCTGAATATCTCGTTAGAATAAAATTCGTGAAAAATGACTGCTGGACTTTAGCTGGATTTACTTTCTGGCCCATTCTCCGCGGGAAAATCTCTATAAATCGTCATAAACTCAGATAGCTTTTGCTGGCCCACGGTGGGTTTCTTAGTGCTCCGGTTGTCTATCGGATCACATTCTCTTCTCTTCCTTTCATTGACTTCATTGCCCGCAGTTTGAGGGTATTTCTGATCCTCGGCGCAAGATTGAAGATCTGGTGAAGATTCTTTCGTCTCCGGCAAAGTTTTACTCTTGAAATATGACGTTATATTTCGCGTTGGATTGTAGTTTGAAATGTAGTCCAACGACAATTTAGGTATCTTTTTCACGCCTTGAAAGAGTTTTGGCAGAGAATTGCAAGAAATGTCAGCAAATACGGGGCAGTGATCCGAGCCTAAGAGATCAGGACGAATATCAGCATTGGAGCAATGTTTGCCCAACTCCAATGAGGAGAGAATGTAATCAATGCGCGATCCTAGAGAAATAAAATCTATCAGAAAGCTTGTATAGAATAAACTCCCGCCCAACATACCGTAATTAGAGGGTCTGGCATTGAGTTTTTGATTCCAGCAAGTGAACATGCCTTGACGCGTGGGATGCATATCACGACAGAGATCTAGCATTATAGAGCATTGCTTAGGCGCAAGAATAGAATCAAGTAGTTGTCTGGTATATGTGTCTTTAAATGAGGAAAGTCCGCTATTCCGCAGGACCTCAGACGGATCAGCAGTATCGATTTCGTCCCGTATCACATTCAAGTCGCCGACCAAGATAACCTCTCGGCCATGAACGACAAGATTTTTAATCCTGTCGAAAAGCACGGTGAAAAACTGCTCTCGAAAGTCGCTACGGTCTTCAGACGACACGGCTGGACAGTAGACGTTGATGAGAACGAAATCTCCAAAGTCCAGAACCAACGATCTGCCTTCAGAGTCCAATTGTCTGGCTTCTGCCGGCCGAACATTCAAGTCATAGCCACCAATCGGATCCTCATGCTGTGCAAAGCATAAACCTTCTTCGGCTTTCAATGCACGGCACTTCGAGCTTCGAGTATAGACGGCAACTCCCGAATAGCCCTTCTTGCTCTTCGGAAAGCTGAAGTAAGGATCGAACCCCGGAACTATAACCATCTCCTTTGTTAGATCTTTTTTCTGCAACTTGAGTTCCTGAAAACAAATTATGTCGGCATCCAAAACATCAAACATGTGGCCAAAGTCTTTCTGCTCATTCCACGGATGATACTGCAAGACATTACGGATGCCGCAGATGTTGAACGTGACGATTCTGAGGCGCTGGCTCGAGTTCGACTGCACTTCGCACAAGTCCATTCCAAATATTAGTATATCCCTAGGGTACCTTTGAAGTATCTAGTAGAAAGTGGCGATAATTGTCATGGCAATTACCTTCTCCGCACTTCTGGCTAAATAATGGAAATGGAATTGAGGGTATTCTAATGTATTGCATGTCTCGAAACCATTTGGGAGTCGGCACGATTGCTCCCAAAGGGTGAGGTCCGCGGGCGGAAACAAAGTTATCTAAGATTCTTTTCTTCGTACTCGTACTTCTCTTCCTCGCAGAGTACGACAGCCACGGTTGGCTATTGAGGTATTGGTAGCTCGTAGAAGCCGATATGGCTGGCGAAGACGAACTCATCCATGATGAGCTCAAAGTCCTCTACGAACCGCCGGATGGCCAGAAGATTGATGTCGAGTGAGTACTGCGTACCAGCGTACTGCGTACTGCGGTAAACTACTGGCGCTATATGGGCTAACATTTCACACAGTATCGTTGCTATTCATGGTCTAACTGGACATGGCGAAAAGACTTGGATGTTCACCGGAAAGACTGATTCCCATAAGTCGAGTGGCCCAAAAGAGCCGGTGTTATGGCTCAAAGACCTGCTACCGGACTATGCCTATGATCGTGCAAGGTTGCGTATTCGAGTATTGACGTTTAATTACAATGCCAACGCATGGTTCGGGAAAAATTCGAACGATTTCAATGACAGAGCAATTGCGTTTGGGCTTCAACTAAATAGTCGTCGATTCGATTGTCCTGACCGGCCCTTGCTGTTTGTCGTACACAGTATGGGCGGTCTGGTCGCCAAAGCTTTTCTTAATAATCTACACCGCAAGGTATACAGTCGCGAGATCTCTCTGAATGTCGACGAGCGCAGTCGCATGCATATGTTACGTGAATCAGTCTGCGGGATCGTCTTTCTCGCAACTCCACACAGAGGTTCTAAGTTTGGCAGTGTTCTTGCAAAGCTACCGAAAGTCAGTCGTGCAGTTAAGGATCTAAAGCTTAACTCTGAAAAGCTTGAGGAGCTTACAAAAGTTTTTGAGAAATACTATATCGGAATGTCACAGTCTGGCCTGCCTTTCTATGTGGCATGTTTTTACGAAAACAAGTCTATGCTTGCGCTCAGCAGCTCTAATATTGTGTCAAAGGAGAGTGCGGCCTTAGATTCTGCCGACATCAATGCAGCTCTAGAGGCTGATCATAGTGAGATTTGCAAATTTTTTGGCTACCAAGATCCCAAGTTCAAGGCTGTTGCTGCAGTCATGCTTGACTTTCTCTGCGATTGGATGAGACATAATCTTGCCCTTCGACGGCCAATGCACATTTTGCATAACTCACCAACCGCTCAGCTTGACATAGTTTTAGTTCATGGCTTGTATCAGGACTGTTTTTCCACTTGGAAGTCGCTTAAAGCCAAACGACGAGCGACACCTTCAACCTGGATAGAGGCATTTTTACAGAACGATCGAAAGCCCGAAATTGCAGCTGCCAGGGTAATGACATTCAGCTATTTACCGCGTAATAATCGCCAATCGAGCTGCAAATCATGGGCAACGTCTCTATTAACGGTCCTGGCCCAGCATAGACGAGGTTTGGATCACCGGCCAATCATTTTCCTTACTCATTGTGTCGGTGGACTCGTTGTGATAAAAGTGAGTTTCTATTTCAAATGTCAAGTATAGTATGTCTAATCTCTAGGCCTTGATGGATAGTGTTGATCCGGAATCTTTGCATCTTGGAGTTCTTGATAATACTATCGGTGTGATTTTTCTCGATTGCCCGTTTGCCATGCAGTTGAAAAATCGCCGTGGTGGTGATGCTCTGGCGGAATACTTCATGACCGTTGAGCTTGCAGAGCTAACACTGACAGTCAAAAATTTTTTCAATCTATTTCGAACCGACAGTAGATTAAGGCGTTTGAAAAAGAAAAATATTCGAGCGGCTGTGAATGGGCGGTCGACACCGGGGGATGTCGTACTTCCTCGAGATATGCTCCAGCTATTTCCTCTTGAATTTCTCGAGTTTTCGAAAACACATTCTGAAATGGGCCACGTTGGTTCGTGGCATGACAATAACTACGACGTGATCGTTTCGTGGCTGAGACAGATCTTCCAGGATGACGAATATACTTTTGTCCGGGCACTGAGAATTCAGCATCAGTCCCAGTATGATGTATTACGTCGTTTCCTCAAGGACGGACTGTGTATGACAAAGCAAAATATAGATGTTGTAGGGGGCGAATCGCGAGCACACAGACATATGCTTATAGAGCCCACATGGATTTATTCTGATTCCGCAATTAAGAACTGGACGTCTAAACGACGATCATTGTTACATTTATCAGGCAAGGTCTATTCTGGAAAAAGTGTGATCGCTTTAGAGCTAGGTCGGAAAAAACTCCGGAGTTTAGTGAACCAGTCTCAGCTACATGGACTATTCAATATCTGCATTGACAGCGATTTAATCGTAACTCAAAGTGCACAGAATATATTTCTTAGTCTCCTTGAACAGCTGATCGAATCTGTTGGTCTAGATTCTTCGATTCCAGAGGCAATGTCAAGTTTTTTAGAAGACATTAAATCCGGCATAGTTTCTTATACTGACGTGATATCGCGGTTTCCTGAAATATTTGCATCCTTTAGTTCAATTTTTGCGTCCATTTTTATTGTTCTTGATGGTTTGGATTACTGTGCAATTGAAGAACTCGCAAAAGTCGTCGAAACTATAACTCGAGCTATTAATTTAGCATCACTCAATGCAGCGGAATCGACAAAAATATATGTTTTAACGACGAGTCGTAATCAAAGTCCGCTTTTGAAATTGTCTCGAGATTTTGAAGTGTTTAATCTGCATTTGACGCTGGATTCAACTCAGGACACTATGTCCATGTATATCGATGAACAGCTGAGTCGCGGATTGAACGATCGTATAATCGATTTGAACGAGCTTTTACCAGCAAAGAACACGATCATTAACCGATCGGAGGGAATGTAAGCTGATTCGCAGGTCTGTTTAACAAATACTAACCTCAGCCAGCTTTTCATCTGTGGTGCGAGATGTGGATACTATAATTCGAGTACTGGCTATTGAAGACACAAGTATCTTTGAAATCACGACTCAACTTCAAAGTTCAATCCCAGACATGTTCACGGGACTGCTGGCCTGGTTATCTGAGTCCGAGTTGAATTCTTTGTACCCACTATTAATGTGGATGTCAGCTAGTTTCTGTAATTTGACGATTTCCGAACTGTCGGAGATCATCAAGTTCAACTTGGAAGGTACAGAAGCTGGAGCTGCGGAGAGTTATATTAATTTGGTTGAAAGATGGTCACGATTGGGTATTTTCGAGATTGACAATCAGGAGGTAGATTTTCCCCACTCATTAATACGAGAAGTGATTATTAAACAGGACGACGAATCCAAATCTACTATTCTAAAAATGTCTGAGATCGAAGCCCATGCGCAAATCGGGATCAGTTGTTTGAACTATTTGTTTAGTTTGCCTTTGCAAGATCAGTCAAATAACTCTCTTTATTTTCGTCGACCGTCACATTTCGATGGTATCGAATTTGGAGATAATCGTCAGGTGAATCGATTATTGGAGAAGTTCCCGTTGTTATCGTACGCCAGTTGTTTCGGTGTAATCCACGGCACCACAGCAATGGCGTCGGATACGCTTTCGTCGGAGACTAGGCACAAATTACTAGAATTAATCAACCAGCTATTTGAGGAGGAGCATAATTTACTGTTTGAATTAGTTGCTGCTGTGACCAAATTGTCTGAAATCGCCGACTACGCAGTCACGTTTGACATTTGGGCCCCATTCTTTGAGTTTCGTCAGGCCGCCTTGATGATCATGCTCGGAATAAAGTCGTCGATGATGTTTCCAAGCGTGATCGATGATTTAACGGAATCTTTCGCGCTGAGTCGGTTTAGGTTGAAGACCGCAATCCAGACGTCGTCACTATTGCTTGTTGCTTCGGTTAGTCGACGGTTTGGAATTCCAAGCTCTAATGATACAGATTTGCTGAATTGTTTACTAGCGATTGCTGTGGAACGAAGTGATGCCAATTTTGTCAATTTTTTTATCATGATAGGCGCCGATGTAGCATTATTATTGCCGGGGCTGGCCTCGACAACGATATTCGAATTGGGCCTTCAAATTGGCCATGAATCTACAATTAGAGCATTGCTTGCTCGATTTGACTTGGCAAAACACAGACAGTTGTATGAGCAGTCTTTGTATAAAGTTATCGATGCGAAGTCCTTCAACATTATGAGGGACTTTCTTGCACGAGCCGCTATTTTTGAAGATGGCACCGAGATTTATGTGGAAGTTGTAAAGCATTATCTTGGTCTGGGAGATGTGGAAACAGTTCTGCAGGTGATAGAAGCAGGAAAGGCTGAGCTTGGATTGATGGGAGATGCGCATTGGACGATACTGCGGTTACTGGCTCAGAGCGTAATCATTGACGACGAAATAAGTACCAAGATTGCTAAGGAGCTCATACACGACCAATTTGATTTTCAAAAAGACAATGACGGCAATCCAACCGCTTTACAGCTAGGCCTAGAGCAGCAGAAAGTTCAATTCGCCGCATTGTTATTAAATCGTGGAGCGCTGGCTACAGTAGGGAACGTGTTGTTTGGGCTACCCCTTACACTAGCAGCATATTCAGGAGATCCCTGGTTAGTTGGTCAATTAATCAAGGGTGGAGGCCGAGTTAATGAACGGGATGAACGGTTTGGTAGTCCTCTGATTGCGGTAGCAATGTCCTCTGAGACCAACAGTGTTTCGACAGTCAAGGTATTACTGACGCACGGAGCCGAAATCAATTATTGCGACAGTATGTTTGGTACAGCGCTCTATTGGGCTGCTCGACGAGGGAAACAAGATATGTATGAAATGCTCGTTCGCTCTGGAGCAAATCCACATATCGATCACTGGAAACTGGGAACTATTCTCCATGGCGCTGTCTGGTCGGGCAGCGAGGTAATTGTGCAGAAATTGCTAGCTAATGGTTCAGATCCTAATATCTTTCCGCAAACTTGTGGATCAGCGCTGCAGGCATGGTTTGAGTCTGCAAAGCTGGAAGTCAATTATGATTTTACGTTCACAGTTCTGGAGTTATTGTTGGAATATGGTGCTCAAGTTTCAGTTTACGGAGGAAAGTTTGGTACAATTCTGCAAGCCGCCGCGTATTATGGAAATTTGCTTATTTTCGAGAAATTATTGGATAGAATTCCCAAATTGGAGGCCTCAAACATGCTCTATACCGTCTCTGGTCACTATGGAAGTGTGATTCAAGCTGCGTGTGCAAGTGGCTCGTTTGACGATAATGGAAACAATGACGCATTGAAAATTGTGTCCCTAGTTATAAACAGGTTCGGCAGAGATCAGCTGGATCTAGTTGGTGGGTATTATGGAAGTGCACTGCAAGCAGCAGTGTGGACGCAGAACGAGGATCTAGTACTGTATTTACTTGAACACGGAGCGCATCCCGATATCGGTAGCACGGTTGGCTATTATGGTACTGCACTGCAGATGGCGATCTATCTTAAGAACGAGAAAATAGCTACGTGGCTAATTGATCGTGGAGCTGATATGACGAAAGAGCGCATGACTACATCTCTTAGCGGTACTCTGGCCGATGGTGTACAGTTGAAAACTTCGTCACGATCTTCTGGGGTGAATCTATCTGGAGCTAGACCGATTTATGCGGACCCAATTGAAATGGCAAGAGCCCGGCTAGACGGGAGCATGGTAGATTCTCTTGCACAAAGATTACCTGGCATTTCTTTGAAAGTTATTGCAGATGACGCTTAATTTGATCAAATGTTGATACCCAATAAAGATAATTATTCTTTGACCCAGGTTTGGTTTCAGATTGCATTTTGTTATTTAATATCTAATAGTCGTGGGCCTGATGCTTAGACGAAAACTGTAAATTTTTGATACGCAACTATATCGATTTCCCCAAATATTTGTTAAATAAACTTTTCAATTCTAGCAGAACAGTTTCTCAGACTGACGAGATCTGATTAGATCACGTGCCAGATCTGGACCGAGATGTTCGGACTGGTACTGAGAGATTCATTGGACTGGTCCCGGTTATCATAATCACGTGGGATTAGGCCAGACTAGACGTTAGGTGATTAGAGAATCATCACAGTAAATTGACAAGGTCGATGATCTCTGAGAATACAAGAAAAAATATATAAAAATCATTGAATAGACCTAATGTTCTAATGCGATTGATTACGTAATTATGTAGATAATAGGCGTAGGAAGTTCGGATGTAGAATAGTGACCGAACAAGGGTTTGAAGTGTGTCGGCAAAGAACTACAGCAGGCGGCGAAGCAGCGATTGGAGATAATCTTGAGACAGAGATATTTTATTTCTTGAGAGTTTGATTCTGAATTGGAAAGGTGTGATTATAAACAGGATTGAATTGATAAATTGACCGAAAAAACCTGAGTTTTTTTTTTGCTATTGCTGAATTGAATTCGACTCACATTTGTCTCTCGGTGCAGATAGATTGATAGATACGGCCGTTTGAGTCCAGTTCCTTCCAGATCCAGAATTCTATCTACTATTGTCGAAATACAATACGAAATAGGCATCTTCATAGTCGAAATTACAGATAATGTCGTCACCGAGTCGTTCTGGAATGTCTTCTTCTCCCCGTCAATTCGAGGGATTTGGCACGCGTCCACAGTTTAAGCAGCAGACTTTCGAAGAAATTTATGGGGTTCCCGAGAATTTCTTGGAGATTGAGGTCAGTTTAGGTTTCAGTATTTCGGTCGATTGCTTAATGAGAGACCTTCTGAAAATGTTACTGAGTCTGAACGAAAAACTAACGGAAACCAGGTCCGCAATCCAGAGACTCATGGTATGAATTAGATTCATTGTTGGAATTAATAATCTAACCGTTCAGTCGGATACGGAAAAGGAATGTATACAGACTACGAAATTGTTTGTAGGGTGAGTCTTGATCTATTTTACGATATCACCCCCGGAGCTTCTCTGACCAGCCAGACAAACATCCCTGCTTTTAAACTGAAATACTCGGTCGTTCGCCGAAGATACAGCGATTTCGAGTACTTCCGTGATATTCTTGAGCGCGAGTCATCACGTGTAACAATCCCTCCGCTACCAGGCAAAGTGTTTACAAACCGATTTTCCGAAGAAGTCATTGAATCTCGTCGGGATGGCCTCGAGCGTTTCCTGCAAATGTGAGTTGATTGTTTATGTGAATTCTGTATTTTTTAAAGTGTCTTTTTGACTGATGTTGTATTTACTAAACCTCAATAGTGTAGCAGGCCATCCGCTACTTCAAACTGGCTCAAAAGTTTTGTGTGCGTTCATCCAGGATCCTCAGTGGGACAGAGTTCGATATTAAATATCTACTTTTAGATAAATTAATTTTACAGAGCTCTGAATGATGGTGTCGCGATGTTCTTGTGGATTCGTTGTCAATTTGTCTCGTCATCATTGTCGATACTAATATTCTTGTCTTGATTTTGGGTATGTTGAATTGTTTGCGTGCATTTGGAGTTTCGACTTTGGTTACTTGCAATGTAATTATTGAATAATATTATGTAATTGTTATTGTTTATTATTATTTATTAATATTTATGTTGTTTATATTTATATATTGATAGCCAATTATTGCCTCTCATGTAATCCGGAAGGCAATCTCTTCTCTGCGGCGTCTAAGAAATTTTCGTCCCAAATCATCTTCAACATCATTTGTGCCTGCATCAGAACATTACTTTACCTAGTTCTGTCGGTTTGGAATCAACTGCTACAAAACGGTTTGATTCCGAGCATCTACATATATCTGTAGCGCGAAATGTCTGTTTCCTCGGTAGCTACATCAAATTCTGCGTCGTCTTCAGGACCCGTTAGCAGTCGCAGGGTAGAGCAGATATCAAGACCTTGGCTGCATTTTGTGGCCGGCGGGTTCGGCGGCATGATGGGCTCGATTATAACTTGTCCGCTGGATGTGGTAAAGACAAGACTACAAAGTGATTTTTATAACTCGCAGCGGACGAAGGGTCATTTGCAGAAGACGCTACATGGTCGGCAGGTTGGCCATGTGCGCTCAGTCCTCTTGCATTTTTACGAAACTTTCCAGATTATGGCGTACGTAAATTTTCATCAGCATATTTGTCTGTTGTCAATCTAATTTTATTTTATTTAGGGATGTCTATCGTGTGGAAGGTGGTCGTGCGCTCTTTAAAGGTCTCGGACCGAATCTCGTTGGTGTCATCCCTGCAAGGTATATATAAACGATTGAACAACACAGTCTGGTTTTCTAATAATGCATAAGGGCAATCAATTTTTTTACATACAGCACGGGAAAATCGTTTGTCGCAGACAAATTCAACAACGGTGAAGAAGCGACTTGGGTAAATCTTTCCGCAGCCGCGTTCGCAGGGATCGCGACATCCACAGCGACTAATCCAATATGGCTCGTGAAGACCCGGCTCCAACTCGACCGGCAAAACACAGACATCACCAAGAGACAGTACAAGAGCAGTTTTGATTGTGTCCGCCAGGTTTTTTCCAAAGAAGGCATTCCTGGTCTGTACCGAGGCTTGACTGCGTCATATCTTGGAGTTGTCGAAAGCTCTTTGCAATGGGTTCTCTACGAGCAGATGAAGTCCTTAATTCGGCAGCGCGAGCGTCTGCGTGCAAAACTCGGCCGTGACGCGTCTCCGGGTGATGCATTTTTTGAATGGCTCGCGAAATCTGGCGCGGCAGGACTCGCAAAACTGTCTGCGTCTCTGTTAACCTACCCTCATGAAGTCGTCCGCACCCGTCTGCGACAACGCCCGCTCGACAACGGCAAACCTAAATATACTGGCCTTGTTAACTGTTTTATGACCATCTGGAAAAATGAAGGTTTTGTGGCCCTCTACGGCGGCCTGACTCCTCACTTGATGCGAACAGTGCCGAACTCGATAATCATGTTTGGAACCTGGGAATTCCTCATCAAACTCTTATCATAATCTTTACTACTTGTACATTCATTTCTTCTCTCTCTGGCTTTCAGCTGCTAGGAAATCCATCCCCATTTTTCTGTTATCTTCTTGGAGTTTGGTATTCAAAATTTTTTTCTTTCGCTTAATGACTTAATTTCTTTTTCCTGGATGCTTTGGAATCCACTATTTCGAGTCCGACTTCTCAACCTACTGGGTTCTGTAACGTATTGTACATAGAATACCGAATATATCGTCTCATATTGCCTATTTTTACAAATTCATTTCTAAGCCCCTTTACGGGCGCGTATCAATTCATATGAAGCTATTGCTAATAATTTGCCTCTGAATGTTCATGCATCTGAATAATTTTGCCATTGAACAAAGGCTAATCGTCTTTTATCTTTGTCTTTTTCCTTTACATAGACCTTTCACTGGCAGTTCTTTTAGTTCTTGTAATTTATTGTCTGTTGATTAATTTGACTCAAAATAAACCAGTTCTCGTCCTGCAATGTGAAGTACTACCCAGAATTCCCTCTCTGCCTTTCCTTGTTGTACTCAGTCGACAAAGTTTCGGGATAACTTGGAAGCTTAAAAGTCCATAAAATCTGTATGATTCATAAATCGGCGAAGATCAATATGATACTTCCTCTCTAAAAAATTTTCACGTTCATTAGGATACGCTTGTCGAATAGGCTCAGTTAAAATATTAATCAAATGATGAAGCTCAGATAGCTTCGTCAAATCCTCCAACTTCTGATACGCTAGTAATTTCCATACATGTTAGTCTTAACTTCCGAACTTCCTATGCAAATCAAGTAAGCTTACCCGCCATGCTGCTAAGTGCAAAATTGACAGCTTTCGCAATACCGCTCTGAATCTCCTCGATTCGACCTTCATCGCCTTGCGCCATCAGCAAGCAATCAACAGTCAACTGACACTTCGCCATCATTGTACGACACAGTTGGTAGTATGCACGGGCAATGTTCTCTGTATGTTCCGTAGCAAGCAAAACAGGCATGAGACGATCATACAAGCTCAATATTAACCCGTAGTCTCGGGTCTGCAAACGCTGCTCGACGATCGTAAAGACAACCGTAATCATCGCGTGGAGACGTTTCGCACGGAGCGACATTGCAGCCAAATGGAGTGTGCTCTCAAATCCGGCAAATGGACGACCAGACAATCGACATAAATCAAGATACATATTGTAGTAAACTGCAATAGATCCATGATCCCCATCGTAGAAATTCGAGTCATTGATCGCTTCTAAAATATAAAATTCGGCACGCTCAAAATCATTCTTCATAATCCAGTACTTTACCATCGTCATTTGAACTTCTACACGAAGCTCACTGTCTCCGCCATTGCCAGTCAACTTCAATAACTCATCATATAGGTAATCGGCCACAGCATATCTCTCACCACGCATAGCACGATTCAGCGACAAAAGAAAGTTGTAAACGCGATAATAATTGAATGAGTTGCGCGATCGAACCGCATTCAAATAGCAGGTAGCAAGAATCTCAAATGCCCGCTCATACTCGCCGTTCATTCCGATCTTTAACATCGTTAGTCTCGACACAAAGCACCAGAAATCTACAGATGCCTACACTATATGCGCTGCGAATCTCAGATCGCAATGCCTCTTCATTGACTTCGTGTTCAAGTACAACGGAGTGAGCAGCAGAATCATAGACGTCTCGCAAAAATCCCACACCTGAGAAGTCAGCACACAAATAAAAAAAAATATACGTATTCGCAGAATTGAAACACAAAAACTGACCCATTTGATGAAATGCAGCGCTCTTCAAATTCATAGCCGTGCCGAATCCGTCCAAATTATGATCGACAGAGATAACATGCATGGTCTGGCATAAGCATTCAAGTAGGTCAATCAGCGGTTCGCCATGATACGCCATACTGTTGGCGTGAATAACGTAAGATGTTGAAAGAAGCGAAGGAGACGAATCTTTGACACGGCTCTTCAGAAAGCGAAAAGTAGTATGCTCCGAGTCCATATCAGTAGAATAACGATCGCGATGCAAAAGCTTAAACCTCAAATACCAAGCAGTCGCAAACTTCAAGCATTGCTGGTCATTGGCTTCTCGAGCAGCTTGGATACATTCTCGAATCGCCTAGTTGAAATTTAGTAACGGAAATCATATTAATTACATTCCCAAGCAGTATCTTACTGAATTAGCCTCTGAAATGCACTGAAAATCAGCCTGCACAACAGCAAGATTGAGAAGAGCATACTGAAAAAAATATTTAGGATGATCTTCAGTTGCTCTAAGAAGATCGAAATAATGATAAAGATTTGCAATGGCTACGTTGTAATCTCCCGAGCGCCATGCGTGAAGAAACACCACATAATAGTAGGTAGCGGGCATCGAGGGTGCAATGGCAGCCATTTCGTTGAGGACTTTGACAACTTCGCCGCTCATGCAAGTTCCAGTTTTTTGCATCAATTTGACTTGGCTGTCAATCAAACGATGAAAGTCTTCCATGGAAAGATACTTTATCGCCTCACCAGTTGGATGCTCAATTTGAGAATGCACCATAGAAAATTCGAAATGCGAAAGAATATCAGGCAAGGCAGGTTCTCGAAAATGTTTGAATCCATTCCATAGTTGATCTCGTTCGAACTGGGAAAGACGAGCAAACTCGATGTAACAGAAACGGATGAATTTGCCGACTAACGAGTCGGAATCAAGAAGTGGCTCATCACCCTCTTCTTCGACTCCGTAGAATTCGGCTTCCATATTCTCGAAATAAGAGTGCAAGTTGTCGATGTGAAAAATCTAATTTGTTAGGAATTATATGAAACTAATGGATTAAGAGGTAGAAAACTCACATGTACAATAAAGCTAAGATACAGATCTGTATAGTCTGAACTACGCAAACCAGCCATCTGGATACGAAAGTCGTTCAAGTCCAAAGAGGAAATTGCAACCGAATCCGCCTCCATATACTTCTTCAAAAGAAGAGCCGTCTGTAGACGATCTTCGTCCGCGCATCGGAACTGCAAATACATGTGCACGAAAAACAAGACCGCAATGTGACCTGGTGTTAATAGCCGGACAAACAACCGAATCGGCTCATCCTTAATCGGGACTCCGGTTTTGAGCAGGTCAATCTGATGGAGATCACGCTCACTCAGCAAAGGCCCAACGTCGACGATCGTAGGATAGAGACGCACATGTGGATCTCCGGGGGACATCTCAACTGCACCTTCAGACTTATCCTGCAAGAGCCCAGAAGCGTCCACAGACGGAAATTCTTCACGATAACTACCATCCATGATGGCCAGCTCTTAAATGAACTGTTAGAATTCTAACAGACGTCCAGCGTTTTGACTCAAAAAGTAGTGGTGGACCTGGGCTCTTGGGCGCTCTTATATTTCGCTCTCTCGACAATCACCAATCTACAGCTTGCACACGCCTAGAAGGCAATGTAGACTAAGATTCGGGTCTAGAGTCGGACTGTCGATATTCGACTTACAAGCAAAAAAGGCCGTTTAAATTTCCTGTGTAACTTATAAGTAAGTCTTTGCCTTCTGTCTTAGCAGCGAAGGAATTTGGCGATATTATTATTAGACTAGCTTGTGTTCAGTAATTCAAGCCTCTCGGGCCTAGTTGGGAGTAATATGGTCCTTATATTGGCTCTCAAATAGCTTGATCAATAGATATGAACTTGCGGCGTGTTGGTCCCCATAAATATAATGGGTGATTATTCTTGTTCCGACCAAGACGCGTTTGGGTACGCGTCCTGTAAATCCATATTCTGTTCTGTATTCAGAACATTGCTCTCCCTGTTCAAGCGAAATCAACGAGAAGTTGACCAAGAAAATGGCTACGAAACCTCTCAGCAGTAGTCAATTGATAACCTCAGCGAGATCAATTCCGAATCGTGAAAATTCTCAGGTAGATGAGTTCGTGAACGCACACATTGTCTCATTGATCTCCGCGCTGGGCGGAATAGACCATGCAAACCAAGATGCACCTTACGTCCTTGGAGATGATGCTCTCGGGTGTCTTCGTGATCTTAAACGATGGATTAAAGCGTTTGATGAGAAGCTTAATAGGCTCGATGTTGCGCGCGTGATTGCTCATTCGTCTCTTGTTCGTGAGGACTTACCCCAAATCCTTGCGGACTGGGATAGTAAAGGTCGTCTGACAGGAAAACCTTTCAAAATCAGTTTAGCTGCAAGTGAGTTCGTGTAAATTTTGATAATTTTTGTTATGTATGGAAACTGACCTTGCCATCTGCAGTCGAACTACTTGTGCCTCTACTATGGCCCGTGGACCTCTTCGGTGAACGATACACAAAAGCCACCAACCGGCATAAACCACATATCCAAAGAGCACAACGGGCCTATCGAGAAGCTATTCTCGGTCATCCTTCAAACCGTGTTTTAGTGGGGGCGGCCTGTATTGCACTTCCTTCTATTGCAGTTGATAAACAAACCCGAACTGCTCGTGATGTGGCTATTGTCCGGCTGATCTTATATTTTTTGCGCAATCTACTAGTGTCAGACGAGGACGAACTCAGTGATCATGTCAATCATTTGCGAAATACTGCAATTTTGGCGTTTGAACACCAAAATATTTTCGATCTGCTCGCAACACTCTCTGCAAACGCAGACGATTTCCAATCCATTGATATTGCTCTTCTAGAAGTTGTTTTTAGCTTGATAAGGGGCATTGATCCCTTGAGTTTATATAGCTCCTCATTAGGAACGTCTAAATCCATGCGCAGAGGTCCTGAGCCATGGCATTCGCGTGAAGATGGTTCACAGTCACATTTGCGATTAGGAAATTCACGGCATAATCGCTTTGGCACTCTGACGTCTGTCGTGATCCAAAAGGACGAACGAGTAACCGTCTCTGGTCAGAGAGGAATCAACAGCTCCACTGACGCTTTGGATAAGATAAATTCAACTAAAAAGTGGCATCGCCGAAAAGTTCAAGGGTCAACAAAAGACAACTCTTCAAAGGGAATAGAAAAACCGGTTGTGCTCTCTTTTGAAGCTACCAATATACTCCGCAAATTTACCGAAATTTTTCTGGACACTTCCTTTAACCGTATGTAAACTATAATTTTCTCTACTCTTCACATTTTTCTATGTTTGAGTGGTATTTTGTCGATTTCTCTGTGAATCTGTGTTAATATCTATAGCATTAATTATCAGCGTTCGGAAGCAGATCGAACGCGAGAGTTCGCAAGTGAATGAATCTAACAAAGATCAATTTGTATATGTTGTGTCGTGGTTTTTGACGGCCGAGCTAGAGCGGCAGCGGGAGTCGCCTGATGAAGAATTTGGTTACGGTCTTGTTGCAGGTGTCTTGGATCACCAAAGTTTGATTGTGCTTACAAAGCTGATTAGAGGATCGGTGGAGGAGCTATTAATGACTAGACTAGCCTATGGTTTGAGTGCGTTCAAGAATACACTACTCGTGGCCTTAGAGATGTCGAGGTCGGCAGTACAAGCTGATCAAGATATAGCGGAAACGATGATATCAAGACTCTTTTACGAACAGACTACTTTAGATCTCTTTGTATCATTGCCCACTGTATTGAAGGAGAAAAGCTTGGAGCTGCAGAAATCTTGCTGTGATCTGATATATTTGCTGCTCAAGGTATTGGAGGTCTTTTCCAGAAACAGTCATCTTTTCGTGAAGCGTAAACGCAATCACAGACGTAAGTCTGGTACGAAGCGGTCCGCAGAAGAGATGGAATCAGGCGATCAAGTTGAGGAACTTTCAGGGGACCAAGACGAGGACTTAGGAGACGATGATCCGCTGAGCACTTCGGCGGCAAAGGAAATCGCCTTTGAGTTTTCTGTATTCGAATCAAAATTCTTCACACAGACTTGCGTCGATATGTTTTGCAATGTTTTAACTAGTTATCGGGAATTGTCGGACACGCAACTGAAGCGCATCGTTGCATTTTTCCATAGAGTATTTTTTCGTAATGGCGAGCATTCTCTGCTATTTCGGATCGACTTGATCAATGTATTTGTGAAATGTTTAGATCCAGTTTCGGGTATCCAGTTTCATAAAACAGCGAGATATGATATGCAGCAGTTTGTTAAACATTATACACGACGTCTTGTGCAAACGCTCGATGAACGGCCGGTGTATTTCGTGGAGCTTTTGTTTACTAAGATGTCGGATACCGTATTTGTTCTGGAACATGGATATACTGAACCACCCAAGACAAAGAAGTCAAGGGGCGGTATGGTTGCAGCAGATGCAGCAGAAAAGGATATTGAACGCTTGGGAAGCCCCAACCTGCATGGAACAGATGCAGATGATCATCAAATCCAAGATAAAGAGAATTTATATGAATCTATTATGGATTTACATGTTGCCGGGATATCTAAGTCTATGATCTCATCAGATTCAGATTTACCGAACCATACTGGTTCAGTGTTACTCAGTTCATCGGCTTCTGTATCTCCTGATCCCGAATTCAGTAGAAATATGGACCAGAGTGACACAGAGACTGTATCATCTCCACAATCAGAAACTGCAGAAAGTACAAAGAATCCATTCACTATTGAGGACAATTAATCTGGCTTAGACGAAGTTCTTGGGTAAAACATTTGAAATTAAACAATTCATATAATGTATAAGGACAGATTCATGTAGATGGCTTTGGTTCGCCTTGAGTGTTTATATCGCTAAGTAGTGCGTCTTCAAGCGCAGACCTGCTGATTTCTAGTACGAATTCATTAGAACGAACGCCAGGTCTTATAAGTGATTATAAACATACCAGACATATCGCTGAACGAGCTTCCTGTGCTATTATGTGGTAATTTCTTATTTCCTGGACCATTGATCTGCGGCGATGCTCGTTGACTTGGGTTTAATGGTCCAGCATAAATGTAATCATCCGACATTGGAGAACTTGTCGTCGACCTAGACGACGCGGTCTTTAGATTACTTCCAGTTGGTACTACCGCGAAACTGCTCGGAATGTGGACGGGTTGAGTAGCTGATGACTGAAGTTGCGGGCGATTTCGCAAATCAAGACGTTTACGACGATGAAATGGAGGTGGAATGCGTCCTTGCAGATAATCCGCATTTCTAGATTGGCCGAAATTATTTAGCGAGGAATATGAATCGACAAGTGAGTCTCTTGAATTCAAATTCCTTCGTGGTTCCTCGGATAGGTTTGAGGCCGGTCTAGTGATACCAGACTTCGAAAATGCGTCTAACAGATTAATACGAATTGCAAGTCAAGCAAAAATTGAAGGAATCTTACGACTGTCTTTATTTTGTTTCCGATCGATAGCACTCGACCACGGACTATCGGAGTATTCTATTCCTGATAGTGCCGGATCTCGAATAGTCGATTGAGTAGGGAACACTAGACTTGTTAGTGTTGATGTAGACCAGCGGATTAGTGGATGAAAATAGTATAATACCGCTTTGTGAGGTCACTCGTTGCATTTCTTCATGAACCCGCTGAAGTTCGCGCTCGTATAGCCATGCCGCTTGCTGGAGTAAAAACGGGATCGAGGTTGAGAAATCATCAGCTCTGGCACATCAGCATCTGGAATTCCACAAACTTGAATATGTAATATTCTTACAACTGCGACCCTAGATAAATGTTAATCGAGCAAATATCCACTAAAAAAAGCACCAAATGAGACTGACATTTTATTTCTGATCTGTTTTTCGCTCGTGAAATTATGCTCCACAGTTTCTGTTCTTTCTCAAGAGTCCATTCGGTCTTATCAAGACAATTAGAGCCGTGATCTGGCTGTCTAAACTGAATATACATACCTGAGCTGGCTCCACGAATCCTCCTCGAGAGAAAGGAAATCGCAGAAATACGTGGTACGACGGATTATCGGTCATATCTGATCCTTTCTAGTTGTTACACAAGAGCTGTGCTGAAGAAAGTAGACTGAACTGACATTGAATTATATGGAATGTCCCAACGTGCAGTTGATGGTCTAAATTGCCCAGCTGATTGTGAATAACAAAACCTGTCAAATGTTGGACCGATATTTATACTAGAAATCAAAGCGAAATGACGGAAAATATCGAGAAAAAGTTAGCATTTAATACATTTGACCCGGAAAGATCCAAATCAGCAACCATCAAGCCACCAGAACAAGAACCAGGCCCAACAGAAATCAATCCCTACATCCCTCAATTCATCTCGAAGGCCCCATGGTATCTCGAGCAAGATGGCGACACGTCGCTACAGCACCAACGGCTACGAGAAGATCGAGACCAAAAAGAAAAAGATCTCAAAGATGTTTGGTATAAACGAGGAGTCAAGGCTGGACCAGCTTCTACGAAGTACAGGAAAGGAGCGTGTGAAAACTGCGGGGCAATGACGCATAAAGCCAAAGATTGCATGGAACGGCCGCGTAAAGTCGGAGCAAAATACACTGGCCAAAATATTCAAGCTGATGACCTCATACAGAATATTCCTATGACTTGGGATAGCAAGCGCGATAAATGGAATGGCTACGATGTGTCGCAGCATATCAAAGTGGTCGAGGAATACCAGCAACTTGAAGACCTACGGAGGAAAGCTACGGAGGACCAAGCGTTTGAATCAAAGGACTTAGAAGCAGACTCCGAGGATAATGAACACTTCGGTACAGGACCTAGTACACGATCACTTCGTGTCCGCGAAGATACAGCTAGTTATTTGAAAAATCTTAACTCTGATGCAGAATACAATCCTAAATCCCGGAAAATGAATAATGACGATAGTCTTCTTGCCTCAGAAGATGATTTTGTCCACAAAAGTGATGACCAAGCCATGGAATTCGAGCGCTTGAAACAATTTGCATGGGACGCTACGGAGAAAGGCATCGCCCAAGTAAGCGTCGAAGCTAATCCTACCGAGGGTGCGTTGCTTAAACGAAAACTCGAACTGGAAGAATCAGAAAAATCAGTCCAATCGAAAAAACAACTACTTGATAAATATGGCGGTTCAGAATATATACGAGAACTACCCAAAGAACTCAAAGTGAAACCTGACGAAAATTACGTCGAGTACTCAGCTGGAGGCGACATCATTAAAGGAAAAGCAACAGCTGTACCGCGTTCTCAATATGAAGAAGATGTCTTTCCAGGAAATCATACTACAGTCTGGGGTTCCTGGTGGATAGATTTTAAATGGGGATATGCTTGCTGCCATTCCACCATAAAACAATCTTATTGCACAGGCGAAGCTGGGATCAGAGCTCTCAACGAAAAAGTGATATAAACTACGATGTAATATAATGAAATAACTTTTTAAATTGCGGTAATATCAGAAATACATAACATTATTTTGCACAAAATAAAAACAGGCATGCTGTGTTGTGTTTTTATCCGAAAAACTCGTTCTTGCCCCAACACCAAATATACAAATTGCTGCTTTACTCGTCATCATCTTCAGCCTCGTCCTCGTTACCACCGCTGGAAGCAGCAGCACGCTTACGCTGAACACGACCGGGACGGCCACCTCCGTAAGGCGAAGTCAAAGCAAAATCAATATGCTTTTGCGAATCAAGACGGACCATGAACGAAGGGACGTTGACAATCTGCTTTCCAACACTATCGCAATTAGCATGTTCCATTCAATTCAAATATTAGTAAAACTCACCGAACGTGTCTCTGTCTAATAAGAACACGAGCGTGATGAATAGACTTTGCAAGACCGAGCTTGAAAACCTGGGTTTGAAGTCTCCGCTCCAAGAAATCCTCGATTTTAAGAGCAAGCACATAATCAAGTCTCATACGGTCCTCGGAAAGGACACCAACGCGAACCAAACGACTAACGTCCAATTAGATGGCTATAAAATAGTTTCTCTTCTCGATTAACATACCGAATAAGAGCATTACCCTCGAAAAGACGTTTGGGATCCTTTTCATCACGAGTCAAAAGATCACGGGCGGCACGACGAATCTTGGAGAGCTGCAGACCGATTCTGTAAATTTCTCTCTTGTTCTTGAGACCGCTAAAATTCTGTTAGTATACAATGCACATACAAGACTGTAAACCTGCACAAAGAAAACGCACTATTCACCGGCAAGCTTGAGTTCGGAATCCTGCAAGAAAGTTGTATCAGTAAATCAATTCCTTCCCATATCATCTTCAAAATGAGTATATACCAAACGAGCAAGTTCATAAGGACTATTAAAATATTAGTAACCGAATCATCTCTTTGAATTTCAAAACCAATTCTCTACATACCGTTTAGGGACCTGATAGGTCTTGGAGTAAGTTGAAGGAGCACCTATTCGACATGGTCAGCAACAAACCGCAAACAAAAATTCGTCAACAATCAAACAGGAATATTAACGTACGAGGCATATTTGCTATAGAATCTTTGACTGGTCACGAACAAGCAAAGAAAAATGAACAAACGATATCTAACTTTTGGAAGACAATTGACAACGACAACTTTTGGCTAGCACTCAATCAAAGAATTCGACTGTTGTGGCAGGAGCATGATCCGCCGCACAAATACTCTAGTTAAACCCTACCTGCCGTTCCGAAAATGTAGACCGTGACTGCTTAGTTTGAACCCTATTTATACCCCAACCTTCCACTGTTCGTGGAAATTAGCGTTTGGGATTTGAAGAGCTGTGAGCCATTCGAGAAGCTCCATCTTTGGCGGCTTCTTTCTGAGGTACTACGGAAACATTAGAAATTCATGTAAATGCACGCTATCATCACGAACTGATCAGGTTGTTTGCCATTCGTTCTTCCAGAAGTTTGAAGATTCATGATCTGTAAATCCCAAATAATTAACTAGAGATACGCTGATGGAAGTCAAAATGGATATATCTCAGAATAGTATAATTAACTTTCCGTGTTGTTAGCCTCATTCAATTTCCATTATACGCAATTGAATCTGAATTGAATAATTATTTATACTATTGTAATTTGGGATTGAAATCCTATTCTACTCAGAAGCCAGTAGTTATTAAGTTTAATTTGAATGCAATATAAGAAGTTGGGCGTTGTGGCCGAGCGGTTAAGGCGAGAGATTAGAAATCTCTTTCCCTCTGGGAGCGCAGGTTCGAATCCTGCCGACGTCGTTTTTTTATTGCTGAAATTGTACATTTTAATTAATTAGTCAGTATAAAATGCAATTTACAAATCAGGTATATTTCGTCTGTGTAGTAGTTAGCCTTTGGATTATTGCAGTTCAAAATCGATTTCAACAAGAAAATGCGTGCGGCTCTTACAGACGGAATTTAGGTGTGGGAGAAAGAACTCGACCGAGAAAGTAGGAAATTGGGTAGTTGGACGACCTACTCAGACTAACAACAACGGGGATTTGCCAAACGACGGGGGGAATTAGGCTACAAAAAATAGCAGAATGAGTTTGTCAGACTCAAGTGAGGAAATAGTTTCTACAAGCTCTCGGCCGATTCGCAATCGAAATAGCGGAAGTATTTCTGCCATGTGGTTTGGCGACGACGACGGTTCTGACCGACCAACAGCGGAAGTACAGGCAATGGTCTATGAAGCTAGTTCAGGCGACGAAGAAGATGAGGATTACGAAGATGTCGATGAAGAGGATGACGATGAGGATGACGACGAGGAAGGGGAAGAGGATGACGACGAGGACGAAGATGGACTTGAAGATGCAGGACTCGCAGAGGTATTCTACGATAATGACGAATCGATGGAACTCGATGATGAGGTTATGATTGATATGCGCGCAACTCGGATGCAACGATTGATAGCTACAGCTGCAGACATATTTCCTGACGACCATGCATTGATGGCTGCCTGGGTCGCCAACGCCATGGGTGACACACACCGCGACGACGGATACGAAGTCGACATTCTAGACGGAATAGATGAAGACGAGGACGAAGATGAAGATGAAGACTACGATGAAGTCGAATATATCGATGAGGACGACGACAACGATGACGAGGACGAAGACATCGACGAAGACGAGGAAGACGAAGACGAAGACGGCGGACTTCCATACGTAGGCATGCGGCGACGTCTGTTGTATGGGCACTGTAAGTACCGTACTCTCTTTGCTTGCTTCTTGAATCTTATCTCCCGACGATCGCACTCAGCGGGCTGTACTACTCCCAACTGCGGATTACAAGTGGTTTACCTTAAGCCGACTTGTCCGGGGTATCGACCAATGCCGAGTTCTGTTATCAGTCCTGTCTGTAGTCTGTGAAAGTGTTTGGTTTTGGGTTTCGGCGCTGTCAGAATCACAACTTAATCAGATTCCATATTAATTGTGCAATCGGTCTGGTACTCCGGGGTAGCGCGGATTTATCGATCTAGACTACGCTAAACCGAGTCTGCATATCCTAATTTCCGATTCTACTTACGATTTACTTTCTTTTCTGCTAGTTTACTTCGCGCTCTAGAAAAAAATGGCTTCATTTGCTAACCAGCTTTCTCTTTTCTTTTCAGTTCATCCACGTTTATCGCTTCCTGCTCCGAAGCTGGAGCCAGTTCCGAATCCCAAGGGTATCGAGCTTGCGAATAATGGTGAATTTGGATTTGTGAGTGATCGAGCGGATCTCCGCATTTAATTTAGGTACAGAAATTAACAGCGACTAGGTTGAAGAGAAGGCGGCCAATATCCAGAGTCGACGTCGATTTCCTCACATGACCGGAGATCGACTCTTCAGACGAGAAATGTCTCCTGTATACTATCCACTGTCAACCTTCAGTCAAGTAAGCGCAGATGCTGGTGATTGCATAGGCTCAAATTAATGAATTATAGCACATGATTCCGAACTACACTAGTCGGAAGTTTCTCCACTTTCATCGACGTACATATAGTGGCCAGTTTTCTGAGGATGGTAGTTTTTTCTACACAGCATCTCAAGATTTCAAGGTCCGCATGTACGATACTAGCCATGCATTTCCGTGGAAATTATATAAGACAGTTAAAGTTGAGATTGCTAGCTGGACGGTTACTGATGCGACATTATCGAACGATAACAAGTGGATTGCATATAGCAGTATCACGCCCAGTGTTCAGTTGGCAAGCACAAGCCCGGATGATTCTGTACAAGAAAGACTAGATTTCAACGTCGGAACTACTAGTAGATATCACCGTTTTGGTATTTGGTCACTTCGGTTTTCAGCAGATGGCAGGCAGATTGTTGCAGGTTCTAATGACCAGTCACTCTATGTATACGATATTGAGTCCAAAAAAGTTCTCTTGCGGTTAGATGGACATGAGGATGATGTGAATGCAGTCTGTTTTGGCGATGACTCGGGAAACCTTTTGTACAGTGGCTCGGACGATCAAGTTATTAAAGTGTGGGATCGACGAAGTATGAGTTCTAAGCAAGAAGCCGGGGTTTTACTTGGACATGTTGAAGGTATTACGTACATTGATTCGAAGAAAGATGGTAGATATCTGGTTTCCAATGGCAAGGACCAATCCATGAAGTTGTGGGATATTCGCAAACTTGTATCGAGTGAGCGATATGGTGAGGTGGGCGGTTATAAAGATTATAGTTCTCACTTTGATTATCGATATCAGATGTATCCTTACGCAGCTGGTAAGCGGCATCCAAACGATTGCAGTGTGATGACTTATACCGGGCATGAAGTGCTGCGTACTCTAATTCGGTGCCACTTTTCCCCTCCAAGTTCCAGTGGGAGTCAATATCTGTACACTGGGTCGTCGAATGGTAAAGTACACATATATTCACTCGATGGACAGATCGCCAAGGTGATTGATGTCGGGAGTTCGGACTTGTACGATAGACCTAGTCGTGGTCAGGAAGAAGAAGCAGCAGCCAGGCTAGGTAGAGGTTACAGCAGAAGTTTACAGGAAGAACCGTGTGTTCGAGATGTTGCTTGGCATCCTTATTTGCCTACAATAGCTACATCTTCATGGTGTGGATACGCAAATGAAGAAGGTGGAGTTATGCTTCATCAGTGGCGGGAAGATGAGAAAGAGGTAAGCTGAAGACTTTTGACTGTGAACCAAATAATAATTTTATGAAAGAAGGAAGAAATCGAGAGTCCGTTACTGCCTATTTCAGCGGGTGACGATAGCTTTGACAACTATTCATCGCCTATTTAATTTTTCATTAACTATATTTCTTTTTTAAACTCTTTAGCATTTATAGGCTCGTTGCGTATTTTTTACAGTTTTATCCCTTTTGGTGGCCGTATCTACTTTTTGGCAGGGTGTATGGAGCGGTGGATAATTTAATGAATTTTTATCTTTCTCGGTCGTGGATATTTCGTTAAAGTACTTCAAATCAATTTTAAAAGTAATATAGTACAATTTTAGATATTCAAATTGAGAGAATGGTGTTTAATCATGCTTCTGGATACCGGAGCCTGAAATGCTTGTAACTCGAAATCGGATATCCAGACATCTTATGTAATCCTGGTAAATCGGAGATTACAGAGAAATCGTATCAGCGAGAAATCACACTACAAAATGAATTGCTTAGACAGTAATGAGTTGACGGATTGGAATATGAATCTGAGACTAGATTAGAACATCTCAATAACTTCACCACAGACTACATACCAACTTGACAATATAGCCAATAGCGCCCATAATAACGAATCCCATGCCAACGCTTTGAATGATTTTCAAATATTCTAAAAAGCAGCAAAGTCAGCATATAGCTCCTTCGGTTTGCAAAATTGACTAAATATCTTGACCTTTTTTGTTTGGCTTCGTGCAGCGCTTGACAAAAGCTGTACCTTCTGACCAGAATTCGCGAGGATATTCCACGATTTGTTGAACTGATTCTGCCATTGCCAATAGAGTGAATCAATGTTCTTGTTTAAAATCCTGAGAAAAACAAGCAAAGAAACGTTAGTTGCGGTAACTATGATAGCAGCAAGAAGGTATGTTAACAAAAATTGGCTTCAAGTAGACAAGCTGGCATCAAAGACTTGTTCTTGAGAGATCGCTTCGAGAGCTGAGGAGCTGACATCTAGCAAGGCGTTTGTGTGGATTTTCGAGGAATTTTTGATAAGACTCACCTAAAGTTGCTTCTGCTAGGAATTATTTTGCTTTGACTACTTCGGATTTGTTGTCATTGCGGAACTCCAATTGCAATTAAAATTTAATATCAAAGTTCCAGTAGTTGCTGAGTTTATATTAATTGAGACTAGATATGGGCCCCAAGAAAGCAGCAAACGATTGTAAGTCGCATCGTGTATTTTTGCTATCTTTCTTAAAATGGAATTTTACTAACTGGGCACCTTACAGCTAAAACTCCTTTGATCAGTATCACCTCTCCAAAGGAGGAGGACTTTCCCTCCTGGTACCAGCAGGTACTCACTAAGGGCGATATGCTAGAATACTACGATGTCTCCGGTTGTTACATTATGAAGCCTGGATCATATTATGTTTGGGAGCAGATTCAAGGTAAGTCTTAGTTGTAGAAATTTGCATTCGACTCTACTAGCTGACACCGCTGAGGATGGTTTGATGGCCAAATCAAGGCTCTTGGTGTGCAGAATGCCTATTTCCCAATGTTTGTCTCGTCGCGGGTTTTAGAGAAGGAGAAGGATCATGTCGAAGGGTTTGCGCCAGAAGTTGCTTGGGTCACTAAAGCGTATGTATTTCTTAATATGAATTCAATAGATTCTGACAGATATTTAGTGGCACGACCGATTTAGAAGAACCAATCGCTATTCGCCCGACTTCTGAAACAGTCATGTATCCTTACTACGCTAAGTGGATCCGCAGTCATCGTGATCTTCCTCTGAAACTTAATCAATGGAATTCTGGTAAGTAGTTACGATTAGTAGTAGATTAGATTCCCCTTTTAACACACTGCAGTTGTCCGCTGGGAATTCAAACATCCTCAGCCATTTCTGCGGACTCGCGAGTTTCTGTGGCAGGAAGGCCATACGGCCTTTCTAACTCAGACGGAAGCAGAATCAGAAGTTCTGCAGATTCTCGATCTCTATGCACGAGTTTACTCTGAACTTCTTGCTGTACCAGTCATCAAGGGCCGCAAGACTGAGAAGGAGAAGTTTGCAGGCGGATTTTTCACTACTACTACTGAAGGTTATATCCCGGCCACCGGTCGAGGTATCCAAGGGGCCACCAGTCATTGCCTTGGCCAGAATTTCTCAAAAATGTTTGGCATTACTGTTGAGGACCCTAATAAAGTCGGCGAAAAGATCAATGTTTGGCAGAACTCATGGGGTTTGTCGACGCGTACGATTGGAGTCATGGTCATGATCCATGGCGACGATAAAGGCCTTGTGATGCCTCCTCGTGTGGCTCAAACTCAGGTTGTTGTTATACCGTGTGGTATAACAGTCAAGACAACAGAAGAAGACAAGACAAATGTGAACAGTGGCGTGGAAGAGATTGCTAAAGTCTTAAAAGAAGCTGGTGTGCGCGTTATAACCGACACTCGAGATAATTACTCTCCTGGTTGGAAGTTTTCTGACTGGGAACTTCGAGGAGTTCCGCTTCGAATTGAGTTTGGACCTATGGATTTCAAGAAGCAACAAGTCATGTCTGTCCGTCGGACAAGTGGAGCAAAGCAATCTATCCCATTATCTGATATTTCGTCTGCTGTCCCGCAACTTCTCGAAGACATTCAGACCGAGATGTATAATAAGGCTAAGGCGCAGTTTGATCAGCATGTTGTTCGCGTTACTAAATGGGACGATTTTGTTCCAGCTCTGAATGCTAAGAACCTTGTCCAAATTCCGTGGTGCGGTGTGATGCAATGCGAAGAGGAGATCAAGGATAAATCTGCTCGTCAAGCCAGCGATGAAGCCGAGGATGAGCGAGCTCCATCAATGGGTGCGAAATCGCTTTGTATTCCGTTTGAACAGCCAGAGGGAATCGTGAAAGGTGAAACCAAATGTGCTGCGTGTGGGAAAGAGGCCATACAGTGGTGTATGTTTGGTAGAAGCTATTAGTTTATCAATCCATTTTGGTTGCTTTTGCTATGTTGGTACCTCTTTCGTAATAAGCTTTGATACGAATGCTATGAATAAATCTGAATGAATACAAACTGATATTGACTTTCTTTACACCTAAACACCATACCGACCAAAATGCAAACAAGTAAAAAAATACACCAAAAAGACGAATAAAATTACAAAGCAAGCGTAAACTACAACTTCTCTCTGTATTGCTCTGAGTCGCGCCGCGGAAGCCTACAGGAATGTTCTCTTAGGTGTGCCCTAGTGGACTGAGTAGTAACAGACGCTGGCGACGAGCTAGAAATAGTATTTGTCGTATTTGCTTGCGCAGCAGCGACCTGCGCGGCCATTGTATTTGAGGCCATGTTTTGAAGCGCCCAAGTGCGCCGCTCCATTAGTAGGAAATGAATTTGGTGTCTAATTCCATTCATTGCGTTCCGCATCGACTGGAGTTCATCTTTCATACGCACATTTTGGTTCGTGATAAGCACGCTGTGGCGAATTTCCAACTCTCCAAGCTGCTCCGATAATTTTTCAAAATCGGACCTAAATCTTTCGTGTTCAGCCATGACGTGGTACATGTCATGATCGAAACCGATTTGAGGAGTTGAGAGGGTAGACAGCGATCCACAGAGTTGAGCACGGAGGCCTTTATTTTCGAGTTCAAGAGCATCGATTCGGGCTTCTTGGCGCGCCATGAACGGTGCCAGTTTGACAAATGTACAAAGAGTCGCATGGGCAGCATGACGCGCCCGCGGTCCACTCCAAGGACAGCCAATTTTCTCGGCAGTACAGCGAACAATCGTGTCTGGGCAAATCGGGGAATGTGTAGCAAGAGAAGCAAGAGTGAACTCATCAGAACAGTCAGGGCAACGAACTGTTCGAACTGTGCAAGCAGCTTCATGAGCGGGAAGATCAACTTCTAACACTTTCTTATCACACGCGGAACAGTAAACGTGATTATGAAGACAGCGAGCAGAAGAATCTGAAGCAGAAAAGGAGGGAGAAGTAGTAGTTTGTTTCAATGCTCGGCGTTGAATTAGTCGACTGCATTCAGGTGCGCCGGGACAAGGAACAAGACTGTACTGGCAATCCTCAGATAAATGATATCTCAGAAGTCCCCGCTGCAGAACGCACGAGCACCCTAATTCTTCGTTTGGACAACAGACGAGCAGTTCGTTCACCATATTAGAAAGCAGTTTTGGCGGCGGTAGAACATCTTGATCTGAGATATCAGACCGATCGACGGGACATTTCGGCGTTTGAATGAGTGCTCGTTGCAGGCACGACGAGCAAAACACATGACTGGAAATAGTTTTTAGAATATAATAACAATACACCAATCATCATACATACCCGCATTTTGTGCAGCATGGATCGACTAGAGCGCAGCGACAGATAGGACAAACTAGATTGTCATCGAGAGAGATGTAGCTCAGCGAACGAAGGTCCGGTTCCTGTGCTAAGACAGCCACGTTTACGCTCCCTTCAAGCGCCATACTAAAGCAGGCAATATAATATTTCGCGTTGTTATATAACTGGTAGATCAGACTGTTTTTAGGGAATATTTTTGCCCGAGGATGTCCACCAGTCTGAAGATTGATGAAAATATCTCGGAAACCTGGGGAAACTCGGCGCCTGGAGAGCCGCGCAGTTTGCAGCACAATAGGATTATCTAGTTATTCCATAACCTAATAATAGACGTTATGGCATATAAAATATGGTACTCGACAGATACTCCACTGAACAAGGTCCGGATTAAGCAATCTATTGCCTAAACTACAACCAGTTTTAGTCAAATTCTATATAATTGAGCGGATTGTTTCGGTCTGGTGTTTTATCAATTTCAGACTCGAGATACATCAGGCCAGTTTATTTAATCTTTTAGAGGGTCTTTTCTCGCGCATTTGAATTCGAGTTTGTACGGATTTTGTCCAGCCTGGAGGGGCTTCTTTCAAGCTTATCGCGCCTTCAATTCTGTTGTCATTTCTGCTTCGAATTCGTAGTTCGAGCTATTGTAATTTGGCTGATAGCTAGCACTTTTGATCAGCCGGCAAGATATTGGACTTCGGATTTGAATTGGAAAGTGCAAACTATTGCTCGATTTTAGACCAAGCAATTTGCGAAATACATAATGAGCAATTCAAACGTGTCTCCTGCGGCAGGTAAGCTGCTCATTCTAGCTGATACAACTCTGGTCTCAGTTCTCGAACGGAATCGGCTCAGATCGCTAGATCTCGAGCCTTCGTCGTCCGATGAGAATGATATACAACGGAATTTGATAATGATCAAAGATGGTATAGCGCAGCTTGAACGTGAGCAGACTGCTGCTGAAACCGATTCTAGCTTGTAAGATTCTATTTCATTTAGTTTGATTAATACTAACTTCTAAAGATCTTCTCAATCGCTAAGAAGTCGTGAAGACACATTAATAAGATTGCAAAAGCAGTACGATAAATTGATGAGTCTACTTCAGGACGGTGGAGCGGATAAGATCATCAGCAAAGTGCAGCAGTCCACACCAATAAGACCGTCTTTGGTGACTTCACGGAGTCAAGAAAATGCTGATGGAACCAGACGAACGATTGGCGGAGGTAGGAAAGTGGCGAAGACAGTACGATTCAGCGATAATCTGATTGACGTTTCATCGACACCAGATCCTCTAAGTCTTGCTGCCGAGGAGGCTCGTAACAGTGCAACTAATCAGGAAGCGCTACAACAACAACAACGGATCATGCAACAACAAGACGAATCGCTTGACAGACTGTCAGAGTCAATTTCAAGACAACGAGAACTAAGCATACAAATCGGTGACGAAGTTGACTCGCATATTGAGCTTTTGAGTGACGTCGAGCGCATGGTAGACTGGGGCCAAAATAGACTTGACCGCGCGAGAAAACGACTGGATCATGTCTCGAAAAAGGCCAAGGAGAATGGCTCGATACTGACCATCGCTATCTTGATCATTGTATTGTTGATTCTCATCATTATTCTGAGTTAAGCATTTACAAGGACTTTTCATTCCTTTTGTTTTTTGTTCGGTTTGGTTACGGTGTTTTGATAGTGCCCTTTGATTTTTATAAGCAAATGTTCGTACCAAATGTTTGTTGTGATGACGCAGATAGAACGGAATATACGGTTGATTAGTTTTGTTCAACTTTATATTGTTTTTTTCAAGATATGTTCAGTAAATACCTTCATCTGAATTGTAAACGATAAATAAAGGACAATATAAATATACGAAGAATCTAAGAAGCTGATTACTAAATAAACATAATAAATTGTGTATACATAACATGACATCAAATGAATGTATAGACCATACCATATATCATGTAAGACAACAGCGCAATGCGCATCCAAAAAAAAATCAACAAAGCAAATCATACATCATCTTACACAGACACAATCACGGATTAAAGAGAGCAACCTATAACAATGAGTTGCTCCAAAATTGACCAAAAACAAATCTCAAGTCACGGAAGAGAGCACAATACAGCACCAATCGCCAAACCCATTAGACACATGCAGATATAAGAATTAAGACACAAAAAGAAATCCAAAGTTGAAATAAAATAGACCGAAACCCAATATTGACCAGACACCCGACTAAAAGGCAGAGATACAGCTATAGCTGATGCATAATACACAGATGCATAGTATATATGCATATACAATGGACGATAATAATGAATAATGTCATCATTACCATGGTCGACGATGGATAGAAGAATTGACCGCTACAGGTCCAAGGGAGGCTGGCACACCGACAGGGAAAAAGTTCATCTTCGATGGGGTAGACAGCGGGGGTGAGGACACACGCATTCCAGTGGCGGGATCGACGATTTCAATTGCTCTGCGAGTTCTCGACAGAGCCGAGCGAACCGGTGAAACACCCGGAGAGACCTGGCCGTAGATCATACTAGCCGGTCTGATCTGATGCTGCAGAGGAGACGATTCGGGCGAACCAGAGGTCGATGAACGATCGGAAGAATAGGGGGTAGCTGATTGAATCTCTTCCTCGGATAACGTCGGACAGAACTCTAGGTCGTCCTCGACATCAAAGACACGACCAGCGTCAAAACGAGCCCGCGATTGATGCACTAATAGGGATTGCATTAGTATACGTAGGATTGGATGCGTAAAAAGGACAGTCAATCAGAAATGCAGTGCCTTATTTACGCCGTACGAGAAGTAAATACACACATGAGGATATGGACTGCAGCTGCCCCGGAGCTTGCTGCTGCTGCGAGTATGTATGATATTGATAAGCCATAGCAATTAGATGGCAAAGAATCCAACAATCGATGTTAAAACACAAAAAAGCACTTAAAGCACTAAAACTAACGCTTCAAAAACTTGCTAAAAAATACAAAATCTGGTGATGGCCGGACGAAGAAGCTCTCATTCTGTGTGATAAATCAAACTCGTCCCGGCGAGACCTCTTTTAAACTATTGGCTCAGCCTCGAGTGGCGGTGTTCCTGACTTGTTATGGGGCACGCCCACAGGGCCGGCCTCATGCTTCACACGTGGCTGTGCACACGTGATACTAGAGAAGCGGTCAGCGGACACGTCTCGTGACGGAAGTTATTATGTAATCATGCTCTGGGAATGATTGCCTATGCTGCGAGACAGGGAAGTGAGGTCGAGGAGGGTCGAAAAGGTACGCTAGACGTGCTCACGGTTACGCTAACGAAGTCCCAGTTCTATCATGTTCGGAGTCTCTAGCGACAATCGGTAAATGGCGATTTGCTTTGATTCCATTCAATTCCACGAGCAACATCTTGCATTTAGCAATTCAATTCAGTTCAATTGTTTCTAGTTTCATTAATAATTGAATTTTTTTTCGATTGTGCCTAGTCGGTTTTTTGTCTGCTATTAGAGAGATTGTATCAGATTGTTGCTGCTATCATTGCTACTATTGCCGCTGTCACTTTTGTTTAAGTCTACCACACCATCACCACCTCATCACCGCTTTCTACACCCCAATACTTCATAAATTCGCCAATTGCCCATTTCAATCCTTAAGATGGCCGAATCTACTTCTTCAGATCTCTCATCTGTTCCGTCCGACGATATCAAAATCATCGTCAAGTAAGTGATTTGGCTCGCGAGATGATTTATTCCATAGCATTCTCACCTTCTGAGATTTGCTCTTCCGGCAAGATTCTAGTTCTCCTGCTGACTCGTCTAGATCTTCTGCAGACCAGAAATATCCGCTCACGGTTAGTCCGTCGATATTAGTGTCAGATTTCAAAGCTTTGCTAGAACCTCAATGCAATATTCCAAAAGATCGTCAGCGGTTGATCTACTCGGGCAGGGTTCTCAAAGATCATGAGCCTTTGAGCACGTACAAACTCCAGAACGGACATACCATTCATCTCGTCAAGAGTGCTGCTCCTCCTACTGCTCCTTCTACTGCTTCTACTACTTCTGGATCTGCTGCTTCTACAAATCCTGCCTCTTCTGGTGTCCCTCGAAATATCGCCGCTGGGACTGGCGCAAACAATCCACTCGCCGATCTCACTGGCGCCAGATACGCCGGCCTTGCTCAAATGCCCGATGCAAATATTTTTGGACCTGATGGTGGTGTAAGTTTTTCTTTTTCTCGTTCTTTTCGATTTGAATGTCCGTTGTAACCGTCCATACAAGATGGGTCCTCCGCCCTCTGAAGAGCAGCTTATCTCGGCAATGTCAAATCCCATGGTTCAGCAATCTATCAGTCAGATGCTTCAGAACCCACAGATGTTAGATTACATCATCAACTCGTCGCCAAATCTCCAGCATATGGGTCCTCAGGTTCGAGAAATGATGCAGAGCCCCCAGTTTGTTCAAATGATGACCAATCCTGATACTATGCGTCAGATGATGAATCTTAATCGTATGTTTGGAGTTGGAAATGCTATGAACGGAGCTGGAGGTCAGGCGGCGTTTCCCGAGCCAGGAAGAACTGGTACAACTGAGACGACATCAACAACTCCGACGAACAATTCTACTTCGACACAGACTCCTGCTAACCCATTTTCTATGCTCTTTCCGGGTGGTGCTCCTGGTGCAGGTGCAGGTGCAGGAACTGGAACTTCACCTGTTAATCCTTTCGGTTCATTATTCAATCCAACAAATGGCGCATCTGCATCCCCAGGCACAGCGCCCGCTCAGAATGCCAATCTATTTAATCCTGAGATGATGAGATTAATGAGTTCGATGATGGGTGGTGCAGGTGGTGCAGGTGGTGCAGGTGGTGCTATACCGAATCAGCCTGAAGATACTAGACCACCTGAAGAAAGATATGAAAGCCAGCTACAGCAGCTTAACGAACTGGTACGTTATTTTGTTCCAGTCGGATACATATTGGTATTGGACTTTCATGCTGATGTTGATCTAACTTGGTTTTAGGGATTTGTTGATTTTGAGCGGAATGTGCGGGCATTACGGCGAAGCGGTGGCAATGTTCAAGGAGCTGTAGAGGCACTTCTTGATGGTGCTGTCTGAACATTTCGCAGTGTACTAGATTTTGATATTTGTTGATATTTTTGTTTTGGACTTGCTTCCGACATTACGTACTTCTTGTTTGATTTGTTTGATCTTTTGTTCACTTATACGTATTCTATACATTAATGTGCATGCTGCTAAATTTTTATGATATTGGAGACGTAATATTCTAAGAATGATATCGAATTGGGGTGAAGGACTATGCCTGACTCCGTGGTAGATGCTACCAAATAGTGGTGTTGGAATTCAAAAGTTCCAACAGAAATTTTCCTGTCATTGGACTCCGTATACTTTCCTCAATGTTAGTTCACATTTCACATATGTCAGACTCGTATCCACATTCAGGCTTGCAGTGCTTATGTAGCTAGCTTCTGACGCTGAAGTAGATCGCCAGTCCACGTATTTCTCTTGACCAAACAGTACTCTGTTAGTTGTGTAAAAGCTATAAGTTCGACATTCAACTCCAGTCAGTAGTCTCTGCCTGTATCTGTTCAGCTTTTGTAGTACACATCATCAAAGCACCGGTTACTTGAAATAGTACATGTGCGCAAGCCTCCCCACTGGTTACAGCGTTGCTCTTAAAAGAAACCAATTGATTAGAGATTTCAATAAAGATACGAAAATTTATGCAGATTCGGTATCTCTAATTATTCTAGATACCCAGAGGCTAGATCTCCACAGCTTGAGAGATATAAAATCTTTTTTTGATGGTAAAGGATCTATAAATAATCGTAAAGATGAATTAAGTTCTAGATATTTAATAACTAAAAAAGGTTTTCTAGAAATTGTAAGGACTTAAAGTTTGTTTTTATTTATTTACTTTTATTTGGATTAGAGCATCATTCCCTAGATTTAGATTTGATAATTTAATCTCTTGTTTCAGTAATTGCTTGTATAGAGGACAGATGGTCAAGATCGGCTAAACACTTCGTCGTTTTAACATAAACTCTTCCTTTGAATGATTTTAAGATAGCGATCAAACTAGCAAGCAAGACGAGCTTAGAGAGGAAGACAAATTTAGCATGCAACCGACTGAAAAATCCAGATTCTCCTTGGTGCAGCGACAGACGCATATCAGCACACGGGATATAGCTATCTATAAAGAGAAACGATTGGGAGCAGTGGTAAAAGTCAAAACTGTATACACCTCTAAAGTTCGAAAATAAATTTTGTTGAGGACATCCTATTTGATTTGGTTGAACACCTCTGAATGGATATGTATCAATTGGTGAAATTTCGGATTTCATGGAGTTATCCGCACCCTGGTCTTTGCAGAGAAAAATGACATATGCTTCTACACTTCTGTTGTGCAACGAACTTTCATAATAGACAGCGGAGAAGTTAGAATGCTCTGTATCGCCTTCGCCGAGCGGTATAACATCCACGGTCAAAGGCTTGGATCCAGTGCACGTAATAGTTCTAATGATACATGCTTTAGAAATCGTTAATATATTATCTATTGCATGAATAGCCCAATGGCATATCTTGTGCTCACCTTCATGACCCACGCAGTCATCGGAGTCAGCAGGAAAATCCTCAGTCCGTTCAAGAGGTCCGAATAGATTAAAGAAAAAGAAAGTAGATGTAATTGAAGGAGGAGTATCTTCAACAAGCTTTACTACTCACTGTCCAACTAGAGGTGACAGATCTATATCTTTACCTCCAAACGGAGATGATATCAAAGTCGAGTTGAAGGATGCAAGTGCTGATGGTGCTATAGCGAGAAGCGCAGCACCCGACACTGCAAATGAGCGTAAAAGCATAACTTATAAATGAAAATTCACCGTTATAAGAGTTACATAAATCTTCTGAGATTTTCCCTGCTTATCCTTTAACTTATTTCAGAGAGAAAGTTGCGAGTCATTTGGGAAATATGAAGTAGCTGGGAATGGTGCACATCTTAAAAATGTCCTCCCATCTCAAGAAAACTAGTTTGATTAGAATGCAGTGTAACTGTGGAAATTTACAATCTTATTAGTCCGCTCTTGAATTCGCGAGAAAATCGACGACAGTGTAAGGAAAATCTAAATTGTATGCGTTGAAATCAGAAAAAAACTCCATGTCACTATCATAATACTCGACTAAGCACATTTATAGAGAAAACTGTCAAGAGGACAGCGCTTTAAAGTGATTATACATGATAGTAGACTAAACTATAGCCCACTCTACTTTTCAAAATACAATATATGTTTAGCGCAAATATCATTAGGTCTTAAATAAGATTTTTTGAATCGTATAGACAAATCTTGACTGGCTCCTGGACCGTATTTCCCCCTGTAGGTATAGGAATGGTAGGAAGCCGAATTGGAAAATGCTAGTCTCGCTATTCGCAGACTATTTTCTGGCTCAGATATCGTGCGGGTTCCCCATTCCAAGTTATTCGATCTCCAAAGATTTGTTGTGTAAACTGAACTGGAAACAGGAACAGCTGAATGGGAGACTTACCCAGACACTACCTGGTGCAAGATACACTAAGTCCATCTTTTGGCACAGACAGCGTTACAATCCTCGAAGTTGCTACGATGTTCAAAGATTACACAAATATATCATTCCTGGATTACTGCAGGTTATCCATAGCGTTTACTGCACACTTCTGTACAAGTATATACATCGATTACTTTATAGTAGTTTACTCCACCCAACACAGATATGGGTAGCTACTTGTTGAATTCACGTGATCAATTCAATGATTCACTTAACACTGACATGAGACCTAATTTGTTCACTAATCCATAATTTGCATAGTATGAAATTCGAGTAAAATACTGTACAGGCAGCCATCACATGATTCTACCAATGTAATATAGATAAGATATTCCAGATAAGCAGGATTTAATTGGCCGGTTACAATTCATATTTGTACGTGCAGTCTTGACCGTAATTGTGTTAATATGTGGTATTGCAGAATTAATCGGAATAGAATCATTGTTTTATTGCCATTGCCATCTTTCTTGTCACTGCCGTCTGTACTAGTCATTGCGAACGGTGTAAGACGGGAGAACATAGGTAGACGATAAAGTTTACATTGAATTTGAGTGCAAGATAACACATAATATTCAACAAAACAAATGATAACCGAATAAGAAAAATTAAATATCCATGTAATAAAGCGGTTAGCGTAATACTGAAATGATAAGCCGTGCCTGAATAATGAATCGGAGGCGCAAAATCTGAGAGCGCGGCTCTTCCCGGAGTATACATTTTACTAATGATATTCCATCGAGGTATAAACTCTTCAGTCAGTTCAAAACAGCCTATCATTGCAAAGTTGTATAATGGGATATTTCAATAATTGGAAATCAAAACAGTTCCATTCGGATTTGATTGCTTCAGAGGTCAATTCTTAATTTCGATTACCGTTCAAGGTCCTAAATCAGGCTAAATGATTGCGATACAGAAGCAGCTCTTGATCGCTTTGGTCGTTGAACTAGCGTACTATTTCTTGAACGGGGTTCGGATTACCCCAGTCAGTCTGTTCTTATGGTTCGTTCCATTCTTTATGCTTGTCGGGTCATTCTTCCTGACGCTGCAGATATTTGTGTATCCGACAGTGTTTTCGCCATTCAGACATCTACCCGCGGTGCCGCGGACTAGTATTGTCTGGGGCAGTTTTATAGATTTTAGCAAGCATAAGTACCACCACGGCCTTGAGATGGCAGACGCATATCCAGACGCAGACTTTACTCGGTTCTGGGGTCCGCTGGGTGCAGATTATTTGATCGCACAGTCGTTCGAAGCGAACCAGGCTATCATGCAGGCAGAAGTCTACAACTTCATGAAGCCGACAACTGTATCCCGCGCGTTCAAAGCAGTCATAGGAAACGGTCTCTTTTTTTCGGAAGGTCAGGAACACAAATTCCAGCGCCGACTTTTGACGCCTGCCTTCACTAGCTCGCATATCCGAACATTTCTACCTAGCTTTGTGAATGGTATGATAAAACTTACCACTATACTCGACGAGGAGCTTAAAGACGGCCCTCAGGAGATCAAGATGTTACCGTACATCTCGCGACTTGCGCTGGATACAATCGGCGAGGCGGCTTTCGGCGTCAGCCTAGGCGCTCTGACCGACGAGAACAACGAGCTAGTGCGCGCCTACCACCGAATGTCTGCCCCGACTGACGAAACATTTGATTTCCTGCTACTGTCGGTCATACCTGGTTGGAGCCATGTACCAACGCCATTCAATCTTAAGATAAAAGCAGCAAAGAAAGTTGTCAAAGATGCGGTGTCATCTATTCTCAAGCAGCGCATCGACGCCGTCTACGAAAAGCAAGTTTTTGGCAAAGATCGTGATATTCTGAGCATCCTGCTGAAAGACGAGACTCATCGCTGGACAGTTGATGAAATCGAAAATCAGATGATGACCTTGCTACTTGCTGGCCATGAAACCACTGCTAGTGGTCTTGCCTGGGGGCTATACTTACTCGCCATTAACCAGGACATGCAGGACCGCCTTCGTACAGAGATCCGTACCGAACTGCCGAATGGCCTCGCCTCCTGGGACTCGGCTGAAGCTATCTTGGGCCTAACGTATCTCAACAACGTCGCCCGGGAATGTCTCCGCATTGCTACTCCAATTCCGTCCACGCTTCGTGAGGCCTGCGTAGATGTTGAGATCCTCGGCTTGAAAATCCACAAGGGTACTCAGATCGTCCTTTCCATCGAGGCCCTCAACCAGAGTCCTCGTGTCTGGGGTGCCGACGCAAGAGAGTTCAATCCAGATCGCTGGGACAACACTCAGATCACAAACCCGTACGGATTCTCGACCTTCATTCATGGAGCAAGATCCTGCATTGGTCGTCGAATCGCTGAACTTGAGTTTCGAACCTTCATGGCTGCCCTCGTGTCAAAGTACAAATTCGAGATCATTACTCCTGAGCAAGCTGTACCTGAAGACTTTGTCCTTACTTTGAAACCTGGAGATGGAATGCTTCTCAAAGTATCCATTGTTCCAGGTTATGATTGATCGCAATACTGCTACAGATAAGATTTACATGAATTGTAGAATGTAATAATATTATGGATATCTAGTATGTTCACGCAAATACAATATTGTAGCAGTCATCCTCAGTCATAAGTCATGGATGTAGTAAATCGATTTATCCAACAACTCATCAATCTCCGCGAAATTTTCTTGGTTATACGCGAACTTGCGATATTTTCTTGCAAAAAGATCTTCATAGTCATCGAACTGATCACGAGTTGTTGCAGTAGCCTGGACGAACTACTTGATTCACGTGCTCAAGCTGTGACTTGGGAGGAGATAGAGAGGGCGCCGGAGACGCAATTGATAGTGTTTAGGACAAAGACTCTCGAGTTTAGCCGGATTCTGGTGTGGACAGTTACGGTTGTGCCAGCGCAAACAAATATATTGCAGGTCCGTATCTTAGACTAGTTTGCATCCTCCAGCAATGTCCTCAGGATCAGCAAATTCCAGACCGCGCAGACCATCCGTGTTCTCCGCAGACCTGAGTCCAAACTCCCGGAATCCAATTAGCATCCATTCTTCACGAGCCACAGGCAGCGCTACAGGTCAGGAGGAAGTGTCTAATAGGATTGAATTGAGCACCTCGCCCTCGTCGATCGCTTCATCCACTTTACTTGATCACAGACCTTACCAGCAATACGCCCCGCCCTCTAGTGGCGGCCCAGGAACCGGCTCATCTCATCTCTCTCGAAGGCTCTCCATGTCTGGCAAAGGCTCTTCATCAATGCAGGCGTCTGCAGCGGCTGCGACTTCTCTTGATGTAGATTCGGATGATGAAGATACACCGCTGATCAACAGTAAAAGCGGGCTTTCTAAGACAACCAGCCGTGGCCGAAAAGCTGATTCTATTGCGGCAGAACATGATCGATATGTCCGACGACAGCAACATATAAATTCATCTGCGACGAGAGATGAGTCCTTTTTGGTTGATATTGGCGAGATTCCTAGTGCATACCATATTGACGCTGATGCCAGATCGCAACTTGACGATGAAGATAGCAATAACCGGAGCTCAAGTCGTCGAGCCGCGAACAGTGCTGCTGGCGATCTGGAAGGTGATCGCGAATATGGGTTCGATCGATCCCGTGCCATTTCCTCTGCTTCTTTAGATGATGTTTGTGTTCCTTTTGAAGCCAATATATTTGACGATCCGAGTCGGCCTCATCAAACATCGAAATCCTGGCCGGATACCTGTGCTTTGGAAGAGTGGGCGGAATCGGAAATGGCTGCTGCGGCGGTTGAAGCCGGAGCGCCAGAGCTCGTTATGGTCGATGGAAGACCCAGATATATTTCCGAAGGACTCGGTAATACCTCAGGTGCGAATATAGCCGGTCCCAGTTATTATCTTGAAGACAATACGGCAGCCATCTTCCAAGGACGTCGTCGTGGCGGCCCACGAGAACCCTCGAGACCACCATTCGAGCGCCTGGGATACTCATATAGGTTTACTTATTTCAGAGAAGATGTGGAGAAAACCATTCACGCTCAAAATCTATCAGGGTTACTTGGCCATGGGCTATCATTTGCAGAGCTGTTTCCGGCTAGTATGGATCTTACTCAAGTCTCGTCTGTTCACACTGCTTCTCAAACACCATCTAACGAAGATGTATCTGAGTTAACTGTTAATGATGAAAAGAAAACCGTCGAAGATCCAATAAAAATGTCAGATGCTCAGCCGGTTACGGTTGCGCCCACACCTATCGTTCCACTTGCAACTGCCAAATTTGTGAACAGCGATCAGCCAGGCCCGAATCTAGACTCTATAAAGCGTCTCCAACAGTCTAGATCGCCTTCTTATTTTACATCTGCACCTTCGCGAACCGAATCTGCTGCTGGAGGAGCCTCTAAAGGAACCTCTCAAATAGGGGACGAGACGCCATGTCCATTTTGGCTTGATATTCTGGATCCCACAGATGCCGAAATGAAAGTCATTAGTAAAGCTTTTGGCATACATCCTTTAACAACCGAAGATATTTGCATGGAGGAGACTCGCGAGAAGGTAGAGCTGTTTAAATCTTATTATCTTGTTTGCTTCCGCAGTTTCGAAATCGAGCCTCATATGTCCGCGCGCGAACTGCGGCGACGATATGGCCGAGACGCCCACAAGCGGCGAAGCTACTTCGGGAAGAAAGGTGATCTGGTGCCTGTTAATATGTATATTGTCGTATTCCGAGATGGAGTGTTGAGTTTTCATTTTAGGCCGGCCCCGCATCCAGCTAATGTGCGCCGCCGAATCCGACAGCTAAAAGATTATGTGACCATATCAGCGGACTGGATTTCATATGCGATCATCGACAATGTGACGGATTCGTTTGCTCCTTTGATAGGCGAAATCGAGGAAGAAGTGCAGGATATAGAGTCCGAGATTTTAGATATGAACTCCGCAGCGAATAGCGAGCAAGAAGATGATGACGAGTGGCCTGGGTCAGATGACGAGGGAGACGAAATGGATCATAAGCTTCGACGTCGACGGACGCGCGGCGAAGGCGATTCTGCAAGTCTGTTTAGTATTCGCACTGGTGCAGCAGCACGGCAACTTGAAGCTCAACATCGCGGGGACATGCTCCGTCGGATCGGCGAATGTCGAAAGCAAGTTATGAGCGTTATGCGACTGCTCGGTTTCAAGGCAGACGTAATTAAAGGTTTTGCGAAGCGATGCAACGAGCAGTGGCAAGTTGCACCTAGATCCGAAATTGGCTTATATCTTGGAGATATACAGGACCATATCATCACAATGGTCCAGAATTTGACCCATTACGAAAAACTACTTTCTAGAAGTCACTCAAATTATCTTGCGCAGATCAACTTGGATATGACACGGGTCAATAATGAGACCAATGACGTTCTTGGCCGATTAACCATCCTTGTGAGTTTGCAAATTTAGATGGATATGTCAACCGACAGCTAATATTATTGTAAGGGTACAATCGTATTGCCGATGAATATTATCACCGGTCTCTGGGGAATGAATGTTTATGTACCTGGCCAGGAGGCTCCCGGTTTAGCGTGGTTTTACTCCAGTAAGTTATGCGGATATCTTGTTTATTGAGAGACATCTGGGCAAGTATCGACTGAATACTAACTTCTTTAGTCACACTTGGTCTAATTGTATTTGGTCTCACATCTTTTTGGGTGGCAAAGAGGATATATGGGATAGCATGAAATATTTCAATTTATTTTATATCATAGTCCTTTTATTTCTGACGATATTCAAACGGAACTGGTTGGTGTCGTCGGGATCTGGCTGTCGGGGTTGGTATGAGCGTGAGCGAGACAATATAGATCCGTGCGGTGGCTCATATGACGCTATGCCATCTCATCAGGGTGTGAGCTCAGGGGGGAAATAACAGACATTGGCCACTAGTCAGTGTGTTTAAGACTCAGTTCAGTTGCAGTATGTGGACATCTATTGCACACTTATCGGCTGATTTGTTACTGGACACAGATGGATTAAGGAGCTTGGATTTCAAAATTCGTTGGTTAGTGATGGTTAAAAAGAATGTTGTTGGCTGCTACAAGGTAGATGTAGTGCATTTAGACACAAATATTTATACGATCTAGGGCTATGTTCTTGGACTTCTTGTCAGATAGTCCACTTGTAGCAGATTCCCATCTGGCACAAAGTAATTCATTCCTGACATCTGATCATTGGCTGCAGGCTATCACTATCGCTGCCTCTCAGTTCGTATAAAGTACACCCTTTTAAACCGCATTGCAGGCTAATAAGTAACTTGGTGATATTCACCGAAGTACATGTACGTTTTGAGCCGAGTAAGTAGTCCTTTTGAATGTGCCATGCATTGTCGTTCAAGTGCTGGTCCCGTTACGCTATATGCAACATATTATCCATCAAATATACTCCTTCCGTCCGCATATTCACCAAGGACCAGATTTTGGAGAACTCAAATTTGTAACTTGTGTTTATAAAATAACAGACTAGCGATCCGGTTAGGTCTTAACACTACTACATTTCTAATACAAAGCTATGAATTCCACCCAGTGCTTCGGAATCGAACCTATATAGATCTCCTAACACTAGGCGACAAGATCCTGGTTTCTGAGTTATAAATACAATACAGCTAAATTTCTTTCTTATATTTCTGCATAATTGTGTTTCGTATCCCCTGAAGAGCAAAAATAACAGCTGCGTGGCTGAAAACCAAAATAAAGCATCATTCTACGAGTAGTTAAAATCGTTTAGTATGTCTCACTTGTTGCAATTAAATATAATATCTCGTGAATAGAAGATGTAATTAAAACTAATTCCAGCTCTTCAAGCTGCAATCGCAAAGGCTTTCCCATCGTCGTCTGAGGCAAGTTCAATCGCGTCCCTGGAACTCTCTATCACTGAATCACCGTCCGGATCAGTCGAAACTTGCTCCTCAGGTTTCGTGAAAATCGACCGCGGATTCCCTTTTATCGTCGAATAAGCTAATACAGATACCCAACGAACAATAACAGCGCCAACAAGCCAAAGTAGGGCACCCACGGGTGCAGCCACGAATGCTCCGAACGCAGACCAATCATCATTGAAAAGGCCTTCTTGTAGAATTAATAACGCGCCTGCTTGCGTGCGGTCACCGTCATAGTAGACCAAACCAAACAAGAAAACAGTCAAAACACCGCCACAGCCGGAGGCAATGATGTCAAATCCATTCAAAAAGTAAAACAACGGGTGCAAACCAAGCAAAATCGACGGAACAACAGCTGCGGAAATCAGATCAGCAATTAAGAAAATCGATAAAACGTTAGGTGACTTGAGACCAACGACAATCGCTGGAACCATCACGACCACAACCAATAAACGAGCCCAAATATCGGGCAATTTGTTTCTAAACAGATCATTTGATACTGATGATACCATAGCAGATTGCAGGGAGTCTAGAACTGCAGTTGACAATGCAACACCAAAAACTAATACAAATCCAACAACCCAACCAGGCAATGTGTTCACGACCATGAAAAATGCTAGCGAAGAATCTTCATCTTCTGCTCCAGTATAGACATGAGACCAGTCAGCAATAATGCCAGTAAATCCAACTAATGTCAGATAAACGAAAATAATAAACGTCGCAATCGAACAGGCAATCCAAAGCTCTTTATCATTCCGCGAAGCGAACGTGCGAAGCCAAAATCCCTACTTAATCAGCATATGCCTATGTGCAGTCACTAGTCTCCTTACAGATAAAAAAAAATCATTGCTGGCTATAGCAACAGGGAAGATATAGAACAGTTGCCATCCAAGACGAGTGGAAAGTGTCAAGCCTGACTCTGCAATCCGGGACTTGTCAATATGTATCTCTGTACCCATTGCAATCGAAACAACAACAAGCAAAGCAGTCATCATGATTCCTTGGATATTGTCGGTGAAGAAAGAAGTATGGAAGCCACCCAAGGTTGTATAGATTGTAGTAACAACACACTCAACAATGACAGCAGGAAGCCCATTCATACCGGTCAACAATTCGACAAGCGATTGAATGGAAGTGATTTCCGACGCCATATACAAAAACTAAAGTGGTCAGCTCATACAGACTCAATCAGGGTATGATATGGAAAGTATACCATTGTCAAGATAGTAAGTATACCAAGATACAAGCCAGCAATATAGCCATAACGTTGGAATACCCACTCAGTCAAAACGAAGCCTTCAGGGCAACTTTTACGAACTTTAGGACCAAAATAAGCAAACAGTAAGATAGGCAATGCCGAGCTCAACGAGTAAACCAATACACCTTGGACTCCAGCAACGATGCCAATTTGTGGGTAACTTAGCAAGATGCCACAGCCCATAGCTGAAACGAGTCAGAAGTTGTAAAATGACATTACAATCTAATCCGAAAGTAATGCCACATTACGTACAAGCAGCACATTCCTCACGCAAGTATTAACTTGTTCGAGTTCAAACGGTGATCATCTCAGCCTGTGTCTCGAAACGAGAACTCAAGCACCCGCAGTGTTGCCAGTCGTTGTAGAACAACGGAGCATTGAGACCATAAAGGTAAACTATCACTGGAGGAGGGTTAGATTATGCGAGAAAAAGGAAGGATATACTCACAGATTACTGTACTTCCGAAAACATGTAAAAGAAGTAGGAGTACTCAATAGTATATCCTATGCAGTCTCAAACTGGAAAACCAATCAAATTGATCGAGCGGGTATTAGACTATGCAGAAATCGCAGAGAACAGAGAACAGAGAACAGAGAACAGAAAATACTTTTTGCAAGTGCAGTATCGCATACGAATGTGGTATAATTGTGGATATCATGCAGACTTACCTGAAGCGACGAAGTTGAACGACAATGGGAGAGCCGGCTGGGTTCGAAGAGCCGCCAAAAACTCCTTGCGACCATAATAATGGTACGCTACGGCTAGTCCCATAATGCTGCCTTGTTAGGATACACTCTAATAGTATTGCATAATAAATCTGGCTCGTAGACCGACTCACAGAAATACGGCGTAGGTGGTGTAAATGCAAGCATTTGCAGCACGGTTAGAAATGTTGATATCCGACATTGGTTATAAGATTGCAGTTCTACTGTAGTCAATAAAATATTAAAAATTTAAGTAGAACACTGCCGATCTCGACAGAATTTATAGAATTTTTCAAATGACGCAAGTTCAGACATCCGACAGCGACATCGACTCTACTTTGAAGCTTTCTCCGGAGTGGGGGGGCCCGGGCGCAGACTCAATTTTGGCAAAAAAAATTGCTGTTCTAGGCAGGTTTTGCATACTAAATCAAATTATCTTGTTATTTTCATTAATTACTATGATTCAGTAGATTTTGTTTATTTGGTTGCGAATTGATTTTACTTGGTGCATGTTGGTAGAATGTACAATTCCGGATTGCAGCTATAAGACGAGTCATTGCCCATAATGAGTCAAATTTCATGCGAACAAGTGCGCCGCTAATAAGGTGCAGTGCTTAAAAACTAAAGGTAGAGAAGGTTAGTCATCTACATTACCGATGTCGATTAGTAGACTGCTGAAAGAATAGACGATGATATAAGAAGCAACAGTAAACTATTTCAAAATAATTAGATCCAGTAAATTTATTAGACTCGAGCAGGTAAAATACTCTTGCCATCTTTCTTTATAATGTACATAGCCAACTAGTTATGCAACTAATCTTGTAATTAATCTTGCACACTTCCATCTCTAGGACGATAATATACACTCTGGCTCCGCAAAGATTGAATTATTTCATCTGGCAGCCGCCCTTTCACTTGTACTGCATATAAACCTGGTTGGAATTTATCATCGCGCATCCATTGAGCGACCTAGTTGGTTAGCCTCAATCTCATATCCCCTTGGTTTCGAAGTCATACCCATGACTTGGATGGACTGGAAAGCGCGCTCAAACCTTCAAACGCTACACTCATTAGAAAATATATAAAATTCCAATAGTCTGCTTACATGGACTCGTGCAGGCATGAATATTTTCTTCAGAGCTCTGTAATCGTAGTACTGAGTCGCAGTTCGGGCATCCGTCTCGATAAAACTCCTGCTAAAGTAAGCTAATTGATCTGCGATTCAACGCGACCCAGTCTGACGTACATCAAAAGTCCGCAGAATGCCACACAGCAAGCATGCCCTTTCTGATTTTAGAAACATTTTTTTTCTCTGAGTTGGAGATATGGTGCGATCAAAGAGTATTAGCATAGAGTGTGCATTTACTGCATACAGAACACCAAGACCCTTGTTGACACCTATTACGTAATATAATTCTGTATTGCGAAGAAAATATCATCATTTTCTCATTTTCTCAACCAAAACAAAGCTACTGTCGGGAAACAGTTCTGCCTGAACAGCATTGCCATCTCTAATACATTTCAATTATAATGAATAGGTGTTCTACGCAGAGCTTACAAACTAAGATAATGACGACAAATCTCTTCATTACAAGACTAAACATAGTGTACAAATCCGGAGAGAAATGTTCTCTCAGTTCCGTAAGTGCCCCGGAACGATAAACTCCTAACCAAAGCAGCTAGCAAACAGCTAGCGACCGCAGTTTTTCTGTGCCGAACCTCACAGCCCAACAACACTAGCGGCAAGTAGTTCGCGCTAAGTAGAAATACAATACAACAAAAAGCATTCTCATAACAAATAATCATACACTGGAAGAGATAAATATCTTTTACTCGTCGACCTTCTTCTTTATTCCCGCGCTTGCACAGGTCTTTTTCCAAGCGTCCGCTTCACGCCATGCGCGCTCTGCTTCAGCTTTGAGCTTGTCATTCGAGGTGGATAGCTCCGAGATGGCCTGGTCAGTAAGAAGCTTTTCGAGTGTCCACTTTTCGATATTAGCTGCCTCGTTTTCCTTGAGTTGCTGGATATATTGGACGGCGCGTTGCAGAATCGAGCCTTTATTCTTCTCGCAGTTGGGAACTATCTTCGCCAGTTCCGAAATACCCTCATTGATGGTCTCACGACGTCGACGCTCAACTTCCTTATGATTGTCACGACGAAGACGATGCCATTCATCGCTGCCAACTTGGGGTTTTTGCGCTGCAGCCAGCGATTCCAAATGCTCGTGGGCATGCGCAAGATTGACATTCGCCCATTCAGAAGATCCGTCAGACTTCAGATGCTCGAGAGCGTGTGCGCCAGGTCGAGAAAGCGGCTTGGCCTCCACAGTCGACGTGGAAGTCGACGTAACACCGTCACCAGAAGGCATAGAAATAGGGGACGCATGGATCAGCGAGTGATCGATAGGCAGATCATTCGTCGCGTTCGAAGAGCCCGAAGTGTTCACGCGCTTAACCACGTCCTGCGGATCAGACTCACCAACCCGCTTGCGCTTGCCTGGCGAGCCTGGCGGAGACGGCTGACGGACGCTCGCCAGCGTGGACATTTCTTGAAACACTTTTACTGTCGATAAATTTAGAATGCTTTCCTGGGAAAGCGTTCTCTCTAAAGCTTGTGGTTAGTCTACTCAGATACTCGACCTCATCTGCTAGTCATGTGCCAGGGGTGCTGGACCGGGGAGGTAGAAAGAAGGGAAACGTGAAGGAAGCGCGAGAGGCGGCAGTCGCTGGAGCCAAACAGGCCCGTTTGCTACCGCGAGCATCATAGTTTTCACGCTTTTTTCCGCCAGAAAAGCCAAAGTACCCATCTCACAAAACAAAAAGCATCTGACTCACCGAATTTTAGAAAAAAATCCTATTAAAATTGACTGGATACTCGATCGACTTGCTTCACTATATCAACAACACTGCTAGCTGGGACGACGCGAAGTCACGATTTTCAGAGGTCAGGTGCTCGCGGGCTCCTTCTTATACCCATTCTGCAGCCTACTGATGGTGCCAACGGTTGTTGCGTAATTGTGCCATAGATAGCTGATAGTGCAGACCTTAAGCGATCACGCGTCTAACACGTCACCTGATTGGTTCGACTCCTAGCCCCGATGGCGGCGCACGTGCGGCAACGTCATGTGATAGATAGTCCGGTTTGGGCTGCATTCTTACAATATGATTACGTAAAAATACTATAACATTATTTGCGTATTCAAGATCCTAAGCATTTATCGCGACGAGACATCTTCACGCGATACGGTGTTTCTGGTTTACAGACACCAGAACTGTAGCGGACACCAACGGAGGGCTGTGGTACAGATTCATCGACAGCGACGATATCATATTGGCCGAGAATGGACAAAAGTAAAACCGCCTCATACCGTGCCAAATGTCTTCCAGGGCACTTTTTGGTTAGAATATACGTTGCCGATTATCTGCATGATAGTTTACTTACTGTATGTCCACCACCGCCCCAAGGATAGAATGATTTCCAGTTGTCTGTTTTATCTGTATGTTTGATGAGCACTTCTTTGTTTTCCTCCAAAAACCGTTCCGCAATGAATGTCCGCGGATAGGGAAACACTTCTTCGTCCCAGTGGATCATATTTTGGAAGACTAGTAGCTGCGAGCCCTCACGAACAATCACGTTGTGCGGTGATTCAGAAGGTTTCTGGACAACTGACAACGTAATGTCCTTTTGTACTAGTCTACCACTGAGCGCGTTTGCATATAATCGTAAGCATTCGCTGAAACACGAGTGGATTAGCGGTTCGGCCACAATCGCATGTAAATCGTAGAATTGCGTTTCTGGATCATAATGTTTGATCAAGATCTCTTCGACCTTAGCCTTCAGCTTTGTATCTGCAACCACATGTGCCAGCAGCCAGAACGCTCCAGGCAAGGCGTTCGATTCGGCAGCCACGGTAATCGAAAAGAAATACCCACCAAAATCCTCCCGCGCTTTGAATCCATGTTCGACGAAATATTCGTACATAGCCTGCACAAACATCGACGAGTTGGCAACCTTCTTCTGGTCCATGAAGAAATCGCTGATTGCATTTAAATATCGTTTACGACCAGTGTATCCCTTCCAGTTCATAAACGGAGGATATTTCCGGATGAACTTGAAGATGTTATCTTCAAAATTCATATATGAGTCGAACGTTTCCTTGGCTGGAAATTCAGGCCCGAAAAGACCTTCCATAGTTGAAATGTATAAAGTCCATCTTGTAAAATCAAATAGATTTATTTCCTGGTCCTTAAAATTCCAATACTCTGACCTCTGTCCAGTAAGATCGCGAAATACGTTTGTCGTCCAATTATTAATCTGCTGTAGTCTCTCTGTATTTGTGAGACGATTAACAAATGTCTTGGCCACGCCCTCGAGATAGTCAACATTTGCAATTGCATCTGAATAAGCAAACACAGTCTTGTCAATGTAAATAACAAACCCGATTAATGATACTGCTCGCGTTTTGAAGAGAGACTGTATCCCGGCTATAGGATCACTAAGAATGATCAAGTTCTGACCACCCAAATATAAATCAAAGATGGTACCGAACTTGCGTCGACATCGCTCAAGATACTTTTCGGTATCAAATGCAAACGTAAGTCCGACCCCGAGAAACGGAAAGTATCCTTTCACTAGTGGTGGACCGTTCACTGGCGCTGACAGTAAAACATGATATCCAATTGCGCCTGCCAGTATAATTCCGACCACTCCGGCCAGGGTCTCAATATTGAACATCATACTTCTGAGATGAAGCTTCGTATTCTGAAAATAAACTTCTCTACCAAAGCGTTATCTGTGCCAATTAAATGAATACGAATGTCAACTCCCAACACACAACAGGTTACTACGAGTGGACGTGGATACATGCCCAGCATCAAGATAATTTGTAATTTATTCGGTAATACTAATTTTCAAAGCGTTTTCTGCAGTTATTCCTTGGTTACAGTAGCTTTTGCTCGCATGAAGAATTTCAGCTTCAGTTGCTCTTCGCAGGTCTTCGCAGTTCTAACGATGCTCTTTTCAATAATGATCCGTGTTTAGAGCTGTACAGCGACAATGATAGAGACATAAAACAATTCCAAGTCTAATTAATAAACAAGCGCTGAAGATCAAGCTCAAAATTAGTCGATAGCCGATCAGCCTGAAACACACTTTCCACGAATTCTCCAAATCTCGAAGTATCTTCCGTCTGATCGAGGCCATCGAAATCCATTTCCCAAGAGGAATCCGAAAGAGACTTTTCCTGCGAAAGCGCACTTGCCTGATTTGTCGAAACCATTGTCGCAAAATCATATTCATCCTCTAATTCGGACTCAAGAATCGTAGCTAAACCCAGATCAGGAAAGAGCATATTTTCAGCTCGACGGCGCCAGATATATCCTCTATCATCGCAAAATTTCGCTGAAACTCCGGAACTTCTGCGTTTTCGACGTCGCAGACTCGACCTATCGGACATCCTTATACTCGTGGTAGCAAGGATCGGATTTAGCTTGCCTGAGCGGGCAGCTAGTTGCAGTCTCGTAATCCAAGTTAATACGCGACTTATAGTCATAGGTCGTGAGTAGTTGTTCCAGGTTGCACTCTCCATGACTGATAGACTCCGCAGAAGCGCTTTGGATGACTTGTCCTCAATAACCTTGAGAACAAAATCTCGATTGATTTTCCAAAGACCTTTATTTGACTGTGCTTCCTCCAGTCGCCGAATCCCATTCGCAAGCATAATTGCGCGCCGACAGTAGCACACCATGAACGAACCGAAGCTCGTACAGTTTCCTACAAAGGTCAGTTTTGGCGGGAGAGTGAATCCCAGATATGAAGAATATGCAAATCGCGAACGATCGGATTTAACCAGGTTTGCACAAATTTGAAGTGGCAGTAGATCATACGCCAGAGTGTCGTCAGCAGAGTTGGGGTATAGAGGCCGCAGTAGCGGAAATTTCAGCAAAGCTTCCTGGTCGGAAATGTCACAGAGTAATTCATCATCAGGTTTTTTACCCTTGAGTAGTGTTCGCTTACGAGCTTGTAACTCTTCAAGTTTCTCGCCTCCTACTTCTAGCAGACGTGACATAAGTCGGATATAAACGTCCAAATATTCTCGGCATCCAATTTCTTGCGGACTCGTTTCCATCAGCTTTTGCAGAGACTCTGGAATCGGCGGTAATCTAGCTATCCAATAAGGGATCTTCAAGACTTTGAGCGAGTAGTTCAAATTCTGTTTCCGACGGGCTAACTCAAAAGCCTCTTCGTGCCGTTTGCGTTCCTGCAGTTCGATATACCGAGGTCGGGGATAGCGGTGTCCGAGTTTTGGACTATCCAGGTATCGCTGAAAACTATCTCGAGGCGAAATCCGCGGAATCGATACCGGCGACGGAATCGATACAGGAGGGCTTTCGGGTTCAGAAGCAGTCCCTGGGTATTCGTGGAATCTGAAACCTGTAGATAGTCGGACCGAGCCTACGAGTCGCTTACAGCCCGAACTAATTCTCCTCAAAGAGCTAAACGAGGTAGCGGTTTCGTCCGACTTGGACAATCTTTCTGACGACGATGACGATGTTGAAGGTGGAGTCATCAGAGCGGTTGGATTAGAGTCACCAGGGTTGTGAACTGAAAGTGTTTTGATCCAGTTTGATACAAACTTGCGCTTGCTCGTAGGCGTCGGATCATTACTGTTCGTCCCGTCAGGCGATGAACAGCTAGTGTCCAACGAAGGCAGCACGTTCTCCATACATGGATCTCGAAATGTTCGACGATTCGTGTCGTTATTGGTAACTAACAACATTACTCAATATCGGTTCATCGCTTCCTCAGAAATCAATGAAGTATTGTGTGCTTTGATTCTGCTCTTGCTTATATTACTTGATATTATTGGCAAACGGGCGTGAGCACAACAACTGGTAAACATTTCACTAGGAAAACACAATCGACAAAACGTAGTAATTTTCATTTTTGTACACCACGCAAATCGACTGAAATGAGTTAAGAAAACCGAATTACATTATAATTTCGGCTCAGAAAATTCGTTATCCGCACGTAGTTCCTGATGGCTGCCGACTTGTCTCCCAAATCTGGTTGTGCTGCTTCTCCAGGCAACATTATCCCTTGGATCCAGAATCTACTCTTTCTAGTCACCAAATTACAACTCAATTGACTGCAGAAATGATTCGGAGTATAGCTGATCAATTTTTTATTATGATTACAATTTTGATATTTGCTGTACTATTGTTTTGCGGACGTCCTGTGGCTGCTGCCAACTCGGCGTTTTGTAAATGTACGTGCTTTTCTAACTCAACATTGATACACATGCCTGAGGAATACTCGTCTATGAAAGGGTGCCTTGAATGTACTCGAAAATTCTGTCTGGATTATAATCTTCCGATTTGCAAAGACGCTCAGGAAAAGGATACTTCGGCCACCTGCTATCGTACGTATACCTGAATTTGAATATCAACTTATACATGTATCTCGGTTCTGACAGTTTAGAGCGCGATTCAGCCAAAGATGAAACAGTCGTTATTATGTTTATCGTTATCACTGGTGGGCTATTAGCTTGGGCTGGTTTTAAAATAATTCGTGAACGGATACGAAGAGTGAGTTTGCTGTTGGTCTCTGTTTGAGAAGTACTAACGAAGCAGAGACGACAGTGAATTAATCTAAATGGGTTACAATGTATAAGATCAGAACTTACGGATAGGGAAGAGGAATATAAGAGTGTTGAATGTCATGTTGACGGGACCTTAATTAGTCGATGTTGCATCCCCTCCAGTTTTGTTTATACTCGGATTATAAGAATTGAATATTGAATAAGACTTCACAGGACAAGGGAATATATCTGTCATTTCCCTATTCCAACAGTAGTTGTCATCAGTTTCAACTACAAAAGCTAGTGTCTGTATTTATATGAATCAATGTCTGGTGGGCTCTGATTCTGCAGTCGAGATGTAGACGCTATATCATCCTTCACCGTGAGGTTTAATGCTCAGCTTCATTATAGATATTAATGACAGTTATTTGTCTAATATGTAATCATGTTTATAAATCTCATTAAAGCTTGTGGTTTTACAATTAACTTCTTAAAACTCAACACGAAAACCCCCATTTACAACCTGAACACCACATACGGGGCTAACTGGGACATCGACTCTCAGCCCTCAAACACAATCTAAACCAGGATCTTTCAGCATTCATCGAATAATGAGCCAAAAGGAAATGCCTGAATTAAATGGAGACGACCAGGACGCGAAATATGACGAAAATGAACTCGACGACATCACAATCATGCGGTTGACGCAAGAGATCAAAGATCAAGAAGCTTCAAAAGTGAGTTGTTACGGAGAAGAATATGGATCAATATATATTATATATCCAAACAAATTATAAATCAGTGAAGACTGTCATTAAAAATTCTAATGTCCATTAGTTGCCATTACTGGGTAACTGGAAGCCAATTGAAGTTTTATTGAATGAATATGAAGATCAGACTTTCAAAACAAAAATACAGGTATGTTAGCTAATTCTCGTATTTTTTCAGGCCTGACCTCGATCTAGGCGCTATGTGGAGGAAGTGCAGGATATCGGCAAGTTCGAGGCGATGGAAATTGTGCATGGAGAGGTAAGTTTATTCTGAAAAGTGGCTCAAACTGGACACTAATAGACAGCGTTTGCATTTCGATATTTTGAACTGATCAAAAATTCTCCCCTACAAGAGTTAGAAGTTTTTGAAAAGTCATTTAACGATAAAAAACAACTTTTAGATGCAGCAGGATACGAAGAAAATGGATATATCGATTTTTTGGAAGAATGTCAAGATTTATTTAAACGCACTAAAACACCTGGAGACCAGGATATGGAAGCAGAGTTCAACAATATGGAAGTGTCTTCAGCTGTGATTGTCTATTTACGGCTGTTAGCGGCGGCTTATGTTAAAACGCACGCGGAAGATTATTTGCCGTTTATATTTGACGGAGAAAGTACGAGTATCGATGATTACTGCAGCCGTAACATCGAGGCTTTCTCAGTGGAAGCTGACCATCTGGCGCTCACCGCGCTCGTGAATGCGCTGGAAACAGTCGAACTGGGGGTTGTATACATGGATCGAAGTGCCGGTGAAGAAGCCTCCGTTCACACGTTTGAGCCCATGAAGCCATTGGAGGGACAAAGATTATTACGGATTGACCTTCTATATCGGCCTGGCCATTACGATGTATTTTATAGATAGGCAAAAATTACGAGCTATATTGTTGCATTGCTATGACTATGTATACGATCTATACCTGCATTGTGATCGCAGATGGCTCCAAAATCAACGTTGTAGGCTGTGCGAATGTAATTGTGGTTGGCAGCTGTTCATGCGGGCATCTAGTATGCCCTGCACGAGCACTACAATTACGAGCGTTCCGACTTGATTACGACCGGTACTCGTAACCTACTCAGCTCTCTAATGATAATTTTCTTGTTTACCAACCGCCACCTTGGTCGCATTGGATTTGTGGTCTCTAGTTGGTTAATCATATCATATTCATGGACTCTATGGGCTCCAAGGCCCTGCACGACGCATCACGCCTAAACTGCATTTGGTAAAGAGATGGAAAACCGTCCCAATATGGTAGCCAGTAAACACTCTGACGCCTCTAAACACGCGGCATCGTGCCGTGAGAAAATCAAAGTTAGAGTTCAGGGAAGTAACCGGATTAGGAATAGTGACATCAGTGACATCAGAGCAGCCCTACTGTGTTTTGGCAGCGCCCGGCAACGGTTGTCGGTTTGTTTATGTTTGGTTGTCACAGTGACGGCGAAGTGATTAGTGCTGTAGACCAAGATCAGGATGAATATGTCGGAGGGCTATGATGAAATGACAGAAGTTCGATATCACGCAGTATTGGATTGCGATGTGTTCTGTTCGGTGTGTAGTTGTATCGTATGAAGTGTAATATGTCAATGCTATGCGGTCTATATCGTTCATATCATCAATTTCTTTCATACGATCCACAAGACTACTAATGTAAACAATCTTCGATCCTAATCGAACCGACTTTACCTGCGCTGGAAATGAAATTGCAAAAGCAAATAGGAAATAAATAAACACTAACTCTAATCAGCCTCGCGTGCCTGGACTTTGCGTCCTGTTCCACTTGTTTCTTCCAAAGTCACTCAGTCTGCGGGCGCAGATCTCGTCTTCTCTTCACCTTCCAAATCTCCGACCAGGCTAGCTACCACCGCCGCGGCCGCCGTCCCATCGCCATCCGCCGCCAATATCGTCATCTGCTCCTCGGCCCTGTCGCTTGACTTGTCTTGCTTCTCTTTCTTATTATACTTCTGCTTTCTCCTCTTTTTGCTCTTTGTTTTTCTTTGTTTTCTGCTTCTTTCACTTAGCTGTGTAGACTGATTCTATACTTTTTATACCGAAATTTCTTCTACACTCTACTTTGTCTCCTAAGCCTCCCTCCGATTTATCTCTGCTTGCACTGCAATCTTTTGGATCTCGAGATTGGCTAAATATCCCTCAATGAATAAATTCTTCACCTCTCTGGGCCCTTTCGTGCTCACCGCCGGGTATGTTACTTTCCTTACATGCTGCTGTTGCGTTATCATCACAGCTCTCTAACACACTCTCCAGATCAACCCTGCTCCTTCTGCTCGTTCTTCTTTCCGGAACATACGACCATACTCCTCTCGACGAACTTTTCTATCTCGAGGCAGACACTAGTGGCATCAGCGGGGCCCCCGATACCAGTCGATGGACTCTTTGGAACAGATGTTCTGTCCGTGACGGAGACAACTATGGATGTACTAGCAACAAGCCCGCCTACCCATTCCAACCGCAGAGCAACTTTGGCACTACCTCTGGAGTTCCCTCTGACTTCATCTCTAACCACAAAACTTATTATTATCTGTCACGATTTGCGTTTGCTTTCTATTTCATTGCGACTGGCTTTTCTGCTTTTGCCTTCATTGTAGGCGTTCTGGCTCTCTGCTCTCGTCTCGGGGCCGGTCTTGCCTCGTTTTTCTCGTTCTGGGCTCTGATCACTTCAGCTACTGCAGTTTCACTCTCTATCGCCACAGCTATTAAAGGTCGCAATACGTTCCAGAATGCTGGCTATAACGCTCATATTGGCGTCAAGTTTTTCGCCTTTTCATGGGCCGTAGTTGCGATTCTGCTGCTTAGTTATGTTGGCTTCACTCTGGCTTGCTGTCTCGGTCGCAAGAAGAACCGTCACCTGGGCGATCTATCCGACGAGCCTGTGATGGCTGAAAAATCGAAGAGAAAGCCGTTTTTCCGCCGTAGTAAGCGTGATAAGGGCATCACTGATGGTGAGAGCCAGGAACAGGTCATGATCGCACACGATGAGGAGCCTTCGTCTCATCCTACCTACAGCGTTCCATCTGAGAACGATACTGGTGTTCCTCCGTTGAACAACTACGAAGAGCGTTCTTCATTCGAAAGGGGTAGTTTCCGACCATTCCAACCCCGCAACGAGCGTCTTAGCAATGAGCCTGTCGCTGTTTAACGAGTTGATTTGATATAGGATACCTGAGAACAGAAGCGAAGAAAATTAAAAAAAAAATCTTAGTCGTGTGTAAGATCGGAAGATTTCAATCGAATATCAAATTCTACAAACTGGGAGACTTGTCAAGTCGTAACGGTTTAAGGACCTGGCGCAGAATGGTTTTATGATTTCTTTATTATTTCTAATTTATTTCCAATGTGACGTATTTTTTTTGATTATTACTACTATTATTATCGATATAATTGTGTTGTGTTTCTAATCATACTCTCTTGGTCTTGATCTATATGTTTTGAGATGTCCTTTAGTTTGCTAATATTTAATTCCTGGAAAATGAATATTTAGATGACTTAAATTATCCCGTCTTTCGATCGTCTCAAACCTCCTGTTCTAGTCACCATTCTGATCCAACTCGGCCGAATCCACCAGCCCAATTCCTCAACATAACAAGAAATCTCTCCCAAGAACTATTAATTCTGTAAGCTACGCATCACGAGTCACGTCACGTGATCGTACACGTGTATGTATCCGAGTAGTCCGCAGGCTTCCGATCGAGCGAGGACGAGGGTTTCTTGTTCTGGTAGGTTCCCTTGGGCGAACAGCGACCGGTGAAATTTGAGTATATATATTGCGAAGATTTGTCCTGTTCCAACCACTTTTCGTGTCATCAACACTTGTGTATTTACTCTCTTACACAGTTTATTCACTAAATCAATACAATTGTTACAAAATGCCTCGCAGCTCTAACCGTCGTTCTGCTGGTCCTTCGACTCAGCACAGACAAGCTTCTACTTACTCTGCTGCTCCTCGATACGCTCCGCCACCAGCTTCTGCTCCTCATCCATCAGCACCCGCAGTTCATCAAGCCGCCCCTCCTGCTGTTGTTCAGCAGAAGCAGCCAGGGTTGTTTGGCCAGATGGCCTCTACCGCTGCCGGCGTTGCTGTTGGTTCTACCGTTGGCCATATGATGGGTAACGCTATCTCTGGCATCTTTGGTTCTTCCGGCTCTGTCGAGCAAGCTCCTCCCGCAACTGCCGTCGCTGCTACTGCTCCGGCTGACCAATATGCACCTCGATCGTGCGATGTTGATGCTCGCAACCTGACGAAGTGTCTGGATGACAACAGCGGAAACATGCAGGCTTGCGACTGGTATCTACAACAGCTCAAGTCTTGCCAGGAGTTCAGCCGGTCATTGTAAGGCCTCTGTTTGCCATTGCAGCTGATTAATTGTTTTATTGATTAGTTTTTTTTTGATAAATTTTGATGATTTATTACGTGGAAATTGCTGGTATTCTTGTTCTTGAGATATTCATGGCTGACATACGCATAATCATCAACTTTTTAGATTGTTGTACATACATTTTGAAGCTTACTTGATTATATGATTATAATTATGTTGCCTCGATAATCACTCTTCCTCAAATAGTAATAGATCTTTTTTTAATATTTTATTGAAGTTTTTCTTAAACTTCTGTTCATAATATCGATTCCTTGCGTGAATTACTACGCGACGCGTTCTGATTTGAGATCAATCGTCGCAGAAGCCAATCGCTGGAGGAATATTATTACACAATTGAGCACCTACGTTTCATTCTTATTTGATACCGACATGAATACGATTGTAACTATCTAGATAAACTAATGAAGTCCGAGTGTTTATTTTGTTATACAATAGAGCTATACGGCAAATATTGCGTTGTATCAACGAGCTCCAAACTTTAACGGACCAATAAGTTCGTAGCCGTACGTCAGCATTTAACCTCCACTTTTCCCCACAACTCAATGCTTCTTAATATAGTGAGGTTTTTTGCAAGATCTCAGAAAACATAGTTACATTTTTTACTGTAATAATTCAACTTGATTGATTCATCCGATACACAAATAGAGCAGCCTTCTCATTACCGATTCTACTCAGTCGATATAATATCATAATATTTTATAATTGATAGAAAAACTGCGCTCAAAAGATTCCTGTCAGCTTCTAACACCACGACATTTACTTTCTTTATTTGAATATTATGTCGATATATTCTAATTGTCTTGAATCTGGTGCCAGTTGTTGGAAATGACACACTAGCAAATACTTAAGAGGGGACTATATTTCTAGTCGTATACAAAATAACCAAATCATTTTGAACTTTATACAGCATAAAAACATTTTACATTAGAATGTATTTTCTGACGACATGTAGAAATAAATAGGGCGATGGACCAAATCTCCTTTTATTTTTCCATATGAGTGAAGATCACATTCAGAAAGCAAAAATTTGGGTCATTAGTATAGAGGTAGTATGCCTGCTTCGGGTGAAAATCGAAGCTCTGCTGACTTTGTGTTTGCAAACTGCAGGTGACCCCGGATCGAACCCGGGATGACCCCCTTTTATTAGTTTTTGGTTTCTTCATTTTCATTTTCATTTTCAAATTTAAATTTTTCATTTTCTACAGTTTCAAAATCTAGAAACTAATCATAATGCCTTTTTCTTTACTTGAACAACTATTACATTATATTTCTGCAACCTAGACGGCCTACTCAAATTGATAACAAGAAAAGAAGCCAATAACCTGAGCCTAGATCAAACCTGAATTGCATCAGCTTTTGGTAATTTGAAAATTAACTGACTTTGGCGACGATCCAATTTCAAAATACAATACAGAATGAATAGTTAATAGTGCAGTAATTCGCTACTCGTGTGATTTTTAGAGCATGATAATAGAATGATCTGGGGTCGAAACTTGGTCATGCCTACCCCCACGATAATGCGGGGCCGAGGAAACAGAAATCCCCCACAAACTGTGGAGAGGTAGGCAAATAGCAGTCTGGAGAGGACACGCGATCTGGAGCTCTGATCTCGCAGGGAGCGGTGAAGATGGCCTGAAGAAGAGGTATAAGTTTAGAATGATTTCGGACTGTGCTCTGTACAGCTGATGTTTACTGAACTTGAGAGCTTAGGAACTGAAACATGAATAGACCTATGTTTGCGCTGGCAAAACGGCTGGCTAGTAGTGCTGGACAGAGACGCAGTATCAGGCTTGTTTCTACAGGCTCTGGCCCAAAATCCGGTGGAACTGGATATGCACGTCCTCCTTATCCGCAAGAATCAACAACACCATGGATGTACATCCTAGGCACTGGTATCACAACAGCGATTGCAGCTAAAGTCTACTATTCAATTAAGAATCCGGTACCTCAACTGGCAGCCAATGACGCTGGATTCCACGACTTGTTAGAGAACTCGACTATTTCTACGAAGTCACTTTCCTCTCCTAAATATGCGTCACCTGGGGAAGTAGTCAAAGCACTTACCGAGATCAAAGATGCCGTCGGAGCTGAAAAAGTAACGCAAAAGATAGACGAGATTGAGAGCCATGCGACAAATCCAGCGTGCACTCACCATCCTCCTGAAGAAGGACAGTATCCATCTGCAATTGTGTTGCCCACCTCAACTGATGATGTGGTTGCTATAATGAAGATCGCACATCGTTACTCAATCCCGGTGATCCCCTTTTCAGCAGGGACTTCGCTTGAAGGACATATTTATTCTGTCCGACCTGGTAGTCTCTGCCTTGATTTCCGCAATATGAACAAGATCATAGCACTACACGAAGAGGACCTTGATATTGTCGTCCAACCAGGTGTGGCATATGCAGATATTAATAAAGCACTAGAACCGCTTGATTTGGTCTTTGGCTCGGACTGTGCACCAAGCGCCTTGGTAGGTGGCATGATCGGCACAAATGCGTCAGGAATCAATGCAGTCAATTATGGAGCCATGAAAGACAATACGATTTCTATCACTGGCGTGCTGGCCGACGGAACTGTGTTCAAAACGCGCCAGAGACCTCGCAAAAGCAGCGCCGGCTATAACTTGACTTCGTTGCTGGTTGGCAGTGAGGGTACACTTGCGATTGTGACAGAGGCAACGATCAAAATACATGTTAAGCCTACGCACGATGCAGTCATTGTCGCCCAGTTTCCGACTGTTAAACATACAACGGACGCTGTCGCAGATATTTTCCGTGCAGGAATCAAGCCCGGTGCTATTGAACTTCTGGATTCTAACATGATGCATTTCCTCAACGTGGGTAACTTTACAACTCGCAAATGGCTCGAAACACCTTCACTATTTATTCGTGTGAACGGCGTGAATGACAGAGTTGTCAAAGAACTTACGAATGCCATTAAATCGGCTTGTTCAACGCATGACTGCAAAGCATTTCTACCAGCCAAGAATAAGCAAGAAGGTGAAGAGCTATTTTTGGCGCGTAAAAATGCTCACTACGCCTGCCTCGATTACGGATATGAGACTCTGGGGCCCGAATGTCGAATGTGGGGAACCGACGTCGCTGTTCCACTTTCTAGATTATCATACGTGCTGGAAGAAACAGACAAAGAGTTTAAATCGCACAACATCATCTATGCTGCTCTTGGGCATGTGGGCGATGGTAACTTCCATACAAACGTATTTTTTCTTCCGGATCAAGAAGACATTGTCCGGGTTGCGGTTGATAAGATCGTCAAGATCGGTCTCGAAAACGAAGGAACTTGCACAGGTGAACACGGTGTCGGAAACGGCAAGCGCGGATATCTCGACTTGGAACTGGGCCATGAAGCCGTTGACACTATGCGTAAACTGAAGCTGGCCCTAGATCCAAAACGGATTCTGAACCCGGATAAAGTGTTTAAAATCGACCCGAACGATGAAAAATTCTAAGCAAGATCTTCTTGAATTGCTGAAGCTAGAAAAATTGTAGAATCAACATGACTAAATTAAACTAATAACACATTCACAAGAAAAGACAATGAAACCGGGGTAGATCGATAGAGATGATGCTGAGAGAACAAGACGGGAATAAAATTAAGTCACCAATAATCTTTCAAAACAAAGGAGAAATTCCAAATGGAATATTTCATATGCAAAAATTAAAACACAAAATAAAATGGCGCTATCCTAGACAAACAAGTAATTACACCTAAAACGTTACATAATCGTACAACCTCCATCGGGAGGATCTTCTAGAGAAGCAGAATTAGCCAGCTTTCGATGAAATGGTAGCATTATACATATATAAATATATACTTACCCTTCGACTTGGCACTGAGTGCACACCGAGTCGCCTCAGTAAAACATTCGTTTACACCGCGATTTTTCTTTGCAGAGCATTCAAGATATCTAAGAGCACCGATTTTCTGTGCAACGGCCAGACCTTCATCGTAGCTAATATATGACCTTCGAGGATCACCTTCTGAAGGCCCTTCAGTGCCACTGCTGCGCAAATCACACTTAAGCGCTACTAAAACTAGTTTCACTCCGGCACAATGCTCTGCTATCTCAGCAGTCCACTTCGTCTGAACGTTTTCAAGGGAGTCGCGAGAGTCAATCTAATAATGTTAGAAAATATTGCTGTATATCAATTCGGAATATATAGACATACACTAAAACATAGCATAATTGTATGTGTGTCTGCATACGATAAAGAGCGCAACCGATCGAACTCTTCCTGCCCTGATCCGGAGGTTAGACTACCACATACACGACCCAGCATACCATGAACTCACCTGCCGTATCCCATAGCGACAGTTGGACAGCAGTCCCGTCCACAAATATATCATGCACATAATTTTCGAACACGGTTGGCTCATAGACTTGAGGGAAATATCCTCGGGTGAAGACATTCAAGAGTGATGTCTTGCCGCACGCACCGTCTCCCAGAATTACAATCTTTCGGCTTACTATCCAACGTCAGTACAAACTCAAGTGTAGGAACATAAGCAACGTACTGGGCCGTTTACTGCTTCCACAAAGAGGCATTCTGCACAATCAAATCCAAATCAGGAGCTAAAAAAACGGAAAACAGTTCTTGAACAGGCTCGTCAGATCGATATGGAACCACAACAAACGCCGACTAATAAACAAGTATCTGGGAACCGAGTAGAACAACCAGAGTGCGCTCAGCACGACAATCTCAGACAATAAAATGAAAGACTGTAGTATCCTTAGCTGGTAAATCAGTCTAAAGTAACCAAAAATAATGAGACTCGCAAATAAAATGAACACAAACGGGAAAATAAATACAGTCCGAACCCTTTTGTGCCGTCCCACAAGGGTCTGAAAGACTCATCACGTGTGAACGGCACTTTGGTCACATGATGATAATTAGCCTTGCGGACTATTCACGTGATGTCTGGACAAGGATGAGTCTCAGCGTAATAATGTAGAAACAAGAGAAAAATTACGAAAATTCGATCTGGTTCTGCAGTTATAATTGATTGCTGGATTTACCTTAAGATTAAATTAAAATTGAAGCGTGAACTGAATTGAGCAATGTCTGAAGAAGCAAAACCAGTTGAATCAGTTGCGGATGTAGCTACAGCTTTGGAAAATGTTGTTCTTGGGTAGGTTTCTGTTAGAATTTCGCGGGAAACTATTGACTAATTTTTGTTTTAGCGAGGACGGACAACCGTTATCCAAAAAAGCTTTGAAAAAGCTCGAAGCTGCTCGTGAGAAAGAGCGTAAAAAAGCCGAGAAGGCGGCTCAACTTGCTGCTGAGAAGGCTGCAAAAGAGGCAAATGAGGTCGATTACTCTGAAGGTTTATACGGACGATTACCATTGATGCAGAGTACTTCTGCGGATAGAAAGGGAATTGAGCGTATTCAGATCAGCAGCTTGAGCAAGGAAGATGCCAGTAAAGAAGTTGTTTTCCGCGCTCGCGTTCATACGTCGAGGTTACAGGGAAATAAGATGTGCTTTTTTGCGTTCCGTCAACAGGATTCGCTTATCCAAGGTATTCTGGTTGCCAATAAAGACACAATTTCCAAGCAGTTTGTCAAATGGGCTGGCTCAATTTCTCTCGAGAGCATTGTTCTTGTACATGGTGTTGTAGCTGCTGCACCTGAGTTGATCCGCTCAGCTACTGTTCAGGACGCCGAGATCCAAGTGACTAAATTATATACTATCGCTGAAACGCCCAACCAGTTGCCGATCCTGATCGAAGATGCTTCTCGTAGTGAAGCTGAGGCCGAGGAAGCTGGCTTGCCGGTTGTCAATCTCGACACTCGTTTGAATGCTCGCGTGATTGATTTACGAACTGTCACCAACCAGGCTATTTTTAAAATCCAGTCTGGTGTCTGCACTCTTTTTCGGGAGTATTTGCTGAAGCTTAACTTCACGGAGACGCATACCCCAAAAATCATTGCATCTGCGACCGAGGGTGGTGCGAGTGTGTTCAAGATCAACTACTTCAATGGCGAAGCCTTTCTTGCACAATCTCCCCAGTTCTACAAACAAATGCTGATTGCTTCCGATTTTGAGCGAGTATTTGAGATTGCACCTGTGTTCCGTGCAGAAGATAGCAACACACATCGCCATATGACCGAGTTTATGGGACTTGATTTCGAGATGGCTATCGAGGAGTCATATGATGAAGCGATCGATGTCTTGTGCGGACTATTCAGCTACATCATCCATGGACTTCGGGAACGATTTGCTACTGAGATTTCTTTGGTCCGAAAGCAATTTCCAGTCGAAGAATTTAAATTTCCAGCGGATGGCAAGGTAGTTCGGATCAAGTTCAAGGAAGGTATTGCCATGCTGCGAGCAGCTGGCCGCGATCTTCCCGAAATGGACGATTTGAATACTGAAAATGAAAAGTTTTTGGGAAAACTGGTGAAGGAGAAATATGATACAGATTTTTATATTCTGGACAAATTTCCTATGGCAGCGCGGCCGTTCTATACGATGCCAGACCCAGAGAATCCTGGATACTCGAATTCGTTTGACTTTTTTATGCGTGGTGAAGAAATATTGTCGGGCGCCCAACGTATCCATGATGCACCATTACTCAGAGCGAGAATGCGAGAGTTCGGGTTAGATCCCGAGACGCCCGGGTTGAAAGACTATGTAGATTCGTTCGCATACGGCGCTCCCCCTCACGCGGGCGGTGGCATTGGTCTTGAACGAGTCGTGATGTTTTTCCTCGATTTGAAGAACATTCGTCGGGCAAGTTTATTCCCTCGCGACCCGCGCCGTCTACGTCCTTGATGTAAGAGAATAAAGGTTAGATCAGAAAGCAAATACAGTTTTTACGATAGATGCTTGGGCAATAAAGTTGTATAACAATAAGGGGACGTTACAAAGTGTGTTATCTGGGAGGGGGATATAGGCTAGTGCTATAGGCTAGTTATGACGACTGTTGAATAGGAGCTGTAGCCGCCTAGTCACACTTTGTGGTCGTTCCGTAGCCCCTGGACCCTATTCGATACAATGGTGTGCAATTGTAGCTTTCAGTACACGTAGAATTATTATTCTAACTGATTTATGAACCTTCCGTCGACTTGCTAACCTCTTAATTTTGCCGCACAGGTACCTTATAATTTTGTCTAGTAGGATTCCAATACAGTGGGACATCAGCCGTCTCACTTCTTCCGATTACGTAATTATAAATTCAGATACGTGAAACCGAGCACGATTGAAAGTGCACTGTCATACACAATTGGAAGTAGATCCATGGCTGAATGAGTTTAAGCGGCCCCTTGTGGCACTACGGAAAGTGAGGGATGAACCGGCACGCGCCAGACTCAATCGAGACGCGTCGGGGCGCGTTCTCCCAAAACTCCATTCCGCCTGGAAAATAGGTCATCCAGCCAGCTTTTACTCCAGCGCCAACCACACCGGCGGCCCTTTTTCTTTGTGTTCTCAGTTATACACGACGAACAAGAAAATCAGGAGCAAGAGGAACTGAGAAGTTTTCTTTGATTTTCGCTTGCAAATCTGCTTCTTGCCAATATGAAACCCGGCCAACAACACCGGCGCGATATGGCGACTCCTCAACAGAGGAAGCAATCCCCGGCGTTTGCTTCGTCTGCTTCGTTTTCCGGCTCGCCTGTAATTCAGCAGCAGCAGCAGCAACAACAACAGCAGATAAGTTCGGTACAAACGAGCTCAACAGCTACATCTTCGTCGACTTCACTAGTTTCTCCCTCGTCTGGTACTGTGGCCGCAACTTCGAAGAGCTCGACGTCTCAGCAGCACTATCCATGGACCTTCCGCCAGATCAACACGCCAGCAACATTGTTTCCGCGCAGCGGATTTTCGTCAAATCCAGTTTTGGCGAAAACCAATCCAATTTTCATTTTTGGCGGCTTGTTCAGGTCGAAACCGCGTAACGATCTGTGGGTTCTCAATCCTGGTATGTCGCGTTTTACAATGTTTACATTGCTGCCTAATCTATCCCGGCCTACCAGCATAGCATTGCTCGATTTGTTTTTCGACGCAGCTAACACAAGTCTAGAATCCTGCACGATGAGATTAGCACAGAAGACAAACGAGGTTGTTTCTCCTCGTGTTGGCCACGCGTCAGATCTTATTGGCAGCGTTCTGATTGTGTTTGGCGGAGACACGCGCGTGGACGGAAACGCTGAATTTGACGACAATCTGTATTTCCTCAACACATGTGAGTTTAGCATGATTGAACATATTTGGACATCCATTAACACAGTTTGCAGCTACATTAAAATGGTCTCGCGCCCTAGTCGCCGGCGGAGGTCCGGGTGGTCGGTATGGCCATACTATCAACATCATAGGCAAACGCCTGTTCCTCTTTGGCGGCCAACGTGACTCAACCTATCTGAATGATCTCTATTTTTTTGATCTCAGTAAAAGTGTGATTCGTGTTTTACTTTTAAGCAAGTTTTGAAACTAACTGCGACCTAGGCCAAGTAGGAGAACCCGCACGATGGCAAGCTATCCGACCACTAGCAGATATCTCACCGTCCGTACGTGCGAATCACACGACAACTGTATTTGGTGGCAAGCTGTATCTTTTTGGCGGTACAAATGGCCAGGAGTGTTTTAACGATACTTGGTCGTTTGATCCGGCCGATTGTCAATGGACACAACTCGACTGTGTCGGATTTCTGCCAAAGCCGTGCGAGAGGCATAGTGCCGCTATAGTGGGTGACTTAATGTATGTATTTGGCGGCCGATCTGCCGATGGCCGTGAAATCGGCTCTCTGACGACTTTGCGACTTTCTACGAATCGCTGGTTCACGTTCCAAAATATGGGGCCGTCACCATCTCCTCGTGCCGGTCACTCAATGACGGTTTCAGGATCCAAAATTTTTACAATCGGTGGCACCAGTGACGGAGGTGCTGTACCTGAAGATCTCGGGACACTGTATATTTTAGATACATTTCGAATCAAATATCCCAGTGAGCGGTTCGATGATTCAGCTCATGCGGCCGACCACGTCAACCAGTCGTCGAAAGGCTCACGGTACCAACCGCCGCAACAGGTTAATGGTCAGTATTATACCAATGGCACTGGATTTGGTAATTCCAAGCAATCTCCTGTTATTTACACGAATGGAACGGCAATTTCATCTCGTTCACGATCTCCACCGGTGCGTAGAGATCAGCCTGGAATTGCTTATGACGCTCCAGTTGACCGAATGGGGCCAGGAGCTCGGGGAAATGGCGCTGGTACAGGTCCGCGACCTGTACGACCGCAGCAGCAACAGCAACAGGGATCTTCCATGCAGCCAAAGGAAGGAAATTTGCACAACGCTTACCAGCGCGGGACAGGTTTTGATCGCCGATCAGCCAACCTGGACAGCCGCGAAATAGACCGTTTAAAAAGTATGAACAAATGGTTGCAAACGGAACTTTTGCTTGCAAAGGAGGCAAAGTACAAATCTGGAAATACGTCAGAGGGCACAGGTGGTTCGCGAAATTCTATGGTAGACGCGCAGCAACGCCAGTGGATGGTGCTGACGGATGTCGACATTGCTCTGAACCGAGATGTGGCTCATATTGTACGAAAGGACGCTAATTTGAACGGAGCAACCGGCGGTGTCAACGGAGGTGATCGCGCGAATAAGGAGAACGCGCGAGAATATGCGCATGGAGTTGGAAGTACGACAATGGGATCTGGAGAATTGGTTCATGCGATTTTGGTAATGAAGGCTGAACTCGAGCGCGTGCGCATGAATGTCGACGTGCAGCTTCAGGAAGCGTCGAGACTGATCTTGGAGGCTGAACGAGAACGGGACGAGGCAATCAATGAGACAACGCTGATAAAAGAGCAGCATGAAAATTTAAGAGTTAAGCATACGGAGAAAGAACAACAGCTGCTGGAACGAGAACGAGAAAATGACATGCTATTAGACGCGGCAGCGACAGGCGCGACAGGGTCTTTGGTCAGCGGGAGAAATAGACATATGGATGACCTGTCTGACGAGATGGAGGCTGCAGCGCGGGAATTGGCAGATACACGTGGAGAGTTAGAGGCTAGCCAGGCAATGCTTGAAGCTGAGCGTGCTGCACGCCAGAAGCTTGAGACAGCTCTGAAAGCTAGCGAACAAAATCATTTAGCCACGCGGTCTGAGCTGGAACAAGTCCAGCTAAATAATGAGACAGCAAGTACAAGTTCGACTGAAGCTGCTGACTTGGCTCACCAAGTGGAGGAAATTAAGCTAGTAATTGCGGAAAGCTCGCGACAAATCAACTCTTTATCTGGACAACTGGAAAGTGCAAGAACGGCAAAATTAGCAGCGGAAGCTCGCGTGTCTAGTATTCGGGCCGAACACGCTATAACAGTAGTCAAGCTCGAGGATGCGGAGGCCAGAATTGCAGAACTCGTGAATGCTAATTCAGAGCTGACAGGACAGATCGAGGAGACTCATATGGCAACGATGCAACGATTGACCAACTTTTTGGATGGTGCGACAAACGGGAAAAACTCACGTTCGACAAGGGCATAAGATGATTGAGTGATTGTATTTTGTATTTGATGTTTTGGTATTTCCTTGGTAGAAAGTGTATTATTAGAGCAGTTGCGAATGAATATGATATGATTTGAATTTAAATGCAAGTATTCAAATAATAATTATCGAACAGAAGTATCAAAACACAAAATATCTGATGAGTCAAAACTATAGATAAAAATATGCGGAATGAATATTTCTACTTCTAGTTATTTAGGATGTCATATGAAAAGTCACTGAACATCATAGAATGCGGCTTCATATGGAACAAATCTCAGAACTCGACTCATCAAACCAGAAACCAGACTAACAGAAATCAAAAAGCAATGCCGATTAAACTGCTGAAACATAAGTCATATCATGTTTATAGGCAGGACAATATCGACCGTGTTCGAAAGGACGAGGAACAAGCGAAGGCAAAGAGAGAACTGCAGGAGGATCAGCGACAGACTCTCGACCGGGCCGAACAGCTGAGGGAGCTACGAAGACGACAAGGCAACGAAATCGGATATGAACAGGACAACAAGCACGAAGCCTTGGTAAATTTGCAAGCGAAATTGGAAGAGGTAGGCTAAGCTTTGAGAAAACGAAGACTACTTGCTCACTAAGAACAGGACGACCGTAGGAAGAGGTCGGAGAGCAGACAGCACCGCTCTAAAGGTCGAGAAGATGTGTTTGGGGAACTAGCGAAGGACGCTCCATGGTATACTAAAAATGAAAAACGGATTCGATCACGATCACGATCACCGGAGATTTCAGAAAGGAAAAGCAGAGGACAGATAAATACTGAGCGCGCCGAGACGTGGGCGAAAAACAATGCTGATCCCTTGACAGACATGAGAGGATATCTGGAGCAGAAGAGCAGAGCCGACGAATACAGACGGGAAAGAGAGGCTAGACAACATAGGATGGAATTTGTTGAGCGTGGAAGTATACAATATTATACGGGAACAAGGGATATGCCTGGAGTCGTGAGATCTACTCACCATCGTGGAACCGGATATAGGGACAGGCATAGAGACAAACAAACAGAGAGATACCGCGAGCAAGACAAAAAATCGGCTACATTAAGAGATCATGACGGAGAGCGGCGGCGCAGACGATAGTGGAATGCTGTTAGATGATATGAACTGGTGATTTACGCGACTACCGGATCTAGAAGACGTGCTAATTTAGTACGTAGAGACTTTAATGTAGTTCGGAATATTCATAACGATCGCGGCTATCCAATCAATTCTGTAATGCCAAATAAGATATGGAAAGGAACGAATACTACTTGAAAATAAATCAAGTCTTGTAAAATAATTTCACTATTTCAATTTCTGATTTCACTCAATCAATTCCAATTATATCGTTTTTTCACAGTGATATTATCTAATTGCTTCCATTACATAATCACTGATGTCATTCCCCAATGAACATCAATGACGTCAGATATCGCCGCAGGGACTCTTGACCCTCACAACAAGTCGGGGAGGACATTTGGTCGAGAAGAGAGAGTCAACTTGAGGTTTGGCTGAAGGTCGAACACACAGCGAAACGCGAATAAAGAGTCGAAACGAGGATCACAAAGCTCGGAACTGGAAGTTTCTACGGGAGAATTCTCATTTTTGCTCCGTTTCTGGCCTTCGGTTTCGTCCAGTTTCGCCAGATTCGACGCGTTTCTCTCTCTTGTAGACTCGAGTTCCTCTCCAACCGGCCGCTCGCCAGCACATCGTCTTCCAATTCTCTCCAGATTCTCGACAAACTGGCTCTTTCTGGGCTAGCTGGTTTTAAATCTGCCGTTTGGTTTTTTCCTACTAATCAACGCTCAGACTGTCGTATCTTCTTTGTCAATGGCCTCGGAGGGACCGCGCCCTCACTCACCCTCATCTTCCTCGTCGTCCTTGTCCTCCGCAGCCCGCATTCCATCTCTCTGCCATGAGTCGTCTTCTCTGTCCTCCTTCTCTTCGATGACATTGCAACAACCAGCGCATCTACCTCATCAACTATTTCCTCCACAACCAGCTCACCAAGACTCTCACTCATCTTCACCTACGGTCCAGTCGTCAACCTCTCTCACCTCCGTCGCGTCGACGTCATCCTCTTCCTCCGTCTCACCTGCGCCCGTTATACACCGACAAACTCGAGCTTTTTCTTCCACTCAACAAGAAGCTTCCTCTTCTTCCTCCTCTCTCACTGCAGAACAGTCGCCCCCAGAAATAGCCTCTTCTTTGGATTCAGTCCGTGAGGTAAGTTGTGGGCTGCCTTTCCACTTCCAAACCGCCGTCGGTCGTCCTTGCTTTATCTTATTTATATCAACTTTACTGACATGAATCCAGGCTGTAAATCTTGCGCAGACTCAGAAAAATAATTTTATCTTGAACAAGACCCCTTCATCTCTCTCTCTTGCTGCATCTGAAAATACAACGAAGCCTATGACTGCAATTTCCTCTGATGACATTCCACGCGACTTGACTGAATATGAGTATCCTTCTCCCAAAGTCTACGATCTTACTCTCAAGCTCAACTCAGACCCTGGTCTTGACAACTACTGGAATAATATAACTGAAATTCTGGAATCCTATTTTCTTGCCAAACGTGTTTCTCTCACTCTGCCTAACGATCTCACCGATATTATTAATACTCCCTGGGGGCTTAAGGGTGTTTGGACTTCCCGGTCGCTTCCTCTTATACTCTCTCGACTACAACATCATAGAGATTCCCGGGTAGCTGAATGCGTTGACCGAGAATCAGACCAAGCTGCAACTGACGCTACTGATCCATTGCAACCTGATCTCGACGATAGCTCGTGGGAGGATGCTTTTGAAGAATCAGAATTTGAAGATCGCTCTATATTTGAATCTGCTTCAACAAGAATCTCGCCTCTCGATTCCTTTTCATCTGACAGTACGACAATCGAGATCAATGAACCTGAGAATGAGGTTGTGTCTCCCGGAAATGACGAGACACCTCTGGCCGAAGCTAAGCATAGAACAAGCATAGATGACTACAATCTTGAATCTTTCTCGGACTCTATTAGTGACGATGAAAATCTGCCATTTCTCTCGCGAAAATCGAAGAAAGTCACTCGCGGAACAGCCCGTGTCTTCTCAGCTCTTCGGCCTTTGGAATCAGATGTGGATCCTCTCATCGACAGCGTCGGCGTCACTCGAGTGTTGCATCGAGGAAAGCTTGTACTGCTTCAGCGAGAGTACAGAAACCTTCAGCTTGATCATGAGCGAATTGAAGCCGAGCGAAAAGCTTCGCAATATTCGGCCACAAGTGATGCTACGATTGTAGACAAGCGCTCAACTCGCATTGCCTCGAATAACTGCAAATCAAGAGTGCGGCCACGATTCAGGGATCCTTTTGAAGATTCTTCTCGACTACTTGATATGCCATATGAAGACTACGAACAAGCTCTACACTCTCCGTGGACAAACTCACCTGCTCCTTCTCCAGTAATAGCGAAAGATAGTCTTGAAAGTCCATTCTTCAAGACTGAGGCTAAAAATTTTCAGGTGGACGAAGCGTTCGATACGTCTCACAAGGAGGACATGAATGGTGGAACCTCAACTGACTATGAAGACTGCGCAACGAATGAATTCCAAAAGCCTGTTCGTGCAATTGGTCTTGAATCGAGCTATAGTATAATCCATATTCCTTTAGTGCATCCTTCGACTCTATTTTCATCAAGGAGTGGTAGCGGTTCTCGTGCTCGCAATATAGTACCGATCGCAATAATATCCATACTTTCAGACGTGATTCCTTATCCTCCTAATTTAATCAAGACGCTCAATTCCTTTTCCCCTCATCTTGCTACTTCGTTTGCTCTGGCCGAAGCTCACTCAACACTGAAACACCAAGTTCGTCACTATGAGTCTCGAGATCGCTATAGGCCGCACATTATTCATCGAATTTCTGGTTCTCGAACCACCCGAGAGCAGTTAGACAGGGATTCTAAAGCTGCTCCTGAGCATTCACGTTCGTACGAAGATTTGCTCAGTCGACCTGGAACTCCATCTGATTCTCGCAGACATGAAGGTGATCGAAGGCTGCACAGCAGGCCACATCTCTCGCGGAACAATTCAAATAGTCATTTTTATGAAAATCGTCGAAATGAGACATTTAATTATTCTACTGGATCTGCCTCGTTCTATGACAGTGCTGAATATTCTACAACTACGAGTCCATCTGGAGAAGTGCCGTCACCAGGGACACAACTTCCTATCTCAAAAAGTGAACCTGAAAGGCCATCGTTGTCTTCGCCTACTTCCCGACTTAAATTGAGACATTATAGAAAAAAATCTCTTTCCATAGGTGCATTCAATTTTCAAGATTCTCCTCCTCCATTATCGCCGATATCTTCGTTCTCTTGCTTGAGTCCTCCTGTCGGTGGAACTGGTACTACCTCTTCCCACAATTTACCAAGAAATGAGGATATTTCTTATGATTCAAAGATGTCTATGCCTTCCCCGCGATTATTGAGAACAATTATCGATTCAATTCCGGTTCATTTGCACATCGCTGATCCAAAGACCGGACAGATTACTTGGGTGTCTGCGCGAACCTTAGCTTATTGCGGACTTTCATCCTCACAATATAGACGACAACCTTTAAGCAAGCGCTTTTTTCCGGAAGATCAGCCAATATTTGAATCTGCGTGGAAAAATGCACTTAAGAATGGAGATCCGCTGAATCTGCAGCTGCGCATGCGACGGTTTGATGGTGAATATCGCTATTTTGTAGTTCGCGCAGTTCCTCTGCGCGATTCTAAAGGGGCAATTGTTCACTGGTTTGGAACTAATATGGATATCCATGAGCAACGTCTTGCCGAACTGGAGGCAATCAAGCAATCAGACATATTGGCTAGTCAGCGGCGATACAGAACATTGGCCGAGTCAAATCCATTAATTGTATTTGCTGCCACGCAGAATGACGGCATTGTCTACGCAAACCACCAATGGGAGACTTACTCTGGTCAATCATATGAGGATGCAAAGCTCCTTGGCTTTTTGGAATATATACATCCAGAAGATCGAGACAAGTGCAAGTTACCTACTGATCCCCACGCGAGCAATTTTTCATGTGAAGTGAGATTAAGAAACTCTGCGGGAGAGTATAAGTGGCATATCGTGCGTTGCATCTGTTCTGATGATTTTTCTCCCAAGACTAGAAATCCGCTGATCCCGACTTCGGCAGCAAATGAAGTTACTTGGTTTGGAACATGCACTGACATCAACGATCACAAAGTTGTAGAACAGAAACTTCAGGAAGCGAAGGAATCCGCACAGAGAACTATGGAGCTGAAAGCACGTTTTCTTTCCAACATGTCCCATGAAATCCGGACACCTCTGATTGGCATTTCCGGGATGGTGAACTTTTTGCTGGATACCTCTTTGACTGCCGAACAGTTAGACTACTGCCATACAATTGCAAGCAGTTCTGAAGCTCTACTAGCCGTAATTAACGATATTCTGGACTTGTCGAAAGCAGAGGCTGGAAAGATGCGGTTGAACATGCAATGGTTTAATTTGCGGTGGCTGATAGAAGATGTTAATGATCTTTTGAGTACCTTAGCGATTTCAAAGAATATTGAACTTAACTACATTGTGGAACAGGATGTGCCTGCTATTGTACAAGGTGATCGAATCCGAATCCGACAAGTTTTACTTAATATTGTTGGAAATGCAATCAAATTCACGACGAAGGGTGAAGTGTTTACACAGTGCTCAGTAGAGAAACGACTTGCTGATTCCATCGTGCTTCATTTCGAGTGTCATGATACTGGTGCTGGATTTGATAAACAAGAACAGGAAGCAATGTTTAAACCATTTAGTCAGATCGATGGGGTTTTGACCAGAAAGGCAGGTGGAAGCGGCCTTGGTCTTGTAATCTCAAGACAATTAATCGAGCTTCACGGCGGTACTATTTCTTGCAAGGGAGAAAAGGGTAAAGGATCAACATTTTATTTCACAGCTGAATTTGGAATTCCCTCAGAGGCAGATGCACCTGTTATTGCGCCTTTGCTAAGAACGACTCTATCTCGGGAATCTTCCATTTCCTCGAATTCGTCAGTAGCTCAGGAGGCTCTCGGACTACGACATTCGAGTATCTCTATTCCTGCACAATCTCCTTCATTGGCCTTTTTAGCTTCGCCTATCAATGAATATCCATTGTCACCCGCTGTTGAAGGTCATTATCAGTTAACACCGTTGAGTTTGGGTGGTGGTGGTGGTGGTTCGAATTCCGTCGCAGCTTCTGCCATGGCTGAGCGCATGAAAATGCTGCGGCCTCGAGATCCTCGGACAATGAGATTCAAACTTCCTGGCCAGCGTTCAATATCAGAGTCTGCAGATTATGGATCTGAAAACTCGCTGTCACCTTCAGATAGTTTTCCGGAACCGAGAAGAAACAAAGTGCATGCTTTGATAGTATGCGAATTTCATTATACGACCTCTGCAATTATTCACCATGTTCGAGAATCGCTCCCTGCAGATACCTTATTTGAGTATAGGCATACTGGGGATTACGAATTTGTATTGAATATACTTGAAGAAGCTCAGCAATCTCGCATAGCAGATGTCTTTGCCGATGCGTTTACTCATGTCATTATTAATGTGAATGACTGCATAGATATTATGGCGATTGCAGTCCAGATTTTTAAGAGCAAATTAGTGGGTGAGAGAATCAAAGTAGTTGCGATAGCTACTCCTATGCAGAAATCTGCAATTCTTCAGTGTATAAGAGACAAGCCTTCGAAGCCAGTTAATTTCACGGCTACTGGAAATAGTACAGACACTGGTGAGAATATATTCTCGCCAGTGTCTGATTCAAGCTCGGGAATATTTAAAGATTCACCAATTGACTATAATCTGCTAGAGCGCGAGCTTGGATTACGATTTTTCTTTGTTTCAAAACCTATCAAGGTGTCCCGGCTGTCAGCAGTATTTAATCCACGGTCAATGTCTGGCTCAACAAGCTCTGTTCGCTCTGGAGGAGTAATTCATGCCTCTCCAGTGATCAATGAGAATGATGACTCTGCAATATCAGGTTTGGGCAGGCGCCTATCAGGCTCCAAGGCTGCAGTTGCTCAAGAGCGAAGCAATATTTTTCGAGAATTGCAGGAGTTTGTGGCAGGCCAAAATTTCCATGTACTTCTAGTGGAGGATAATCCTGTTAATCAGAAAGTATTGATGAAATTTCTGTTGCGAGGTGGGTTGGTAGTCGACACAGCTTGTGATGGCGAGGAATGTACAGAAAAGGTGTTTGGAAGTGAGCCTGGCTTTTACAATTTAATTATTTGTGATTTGCATATGCCGAAGAAGGATGGATTTCAAACATGTTCCGAGATCCGGCAATGGGAGCAGTTAAATGACTTTAGCAGGAGTCCAATTATAGCCCTGAGTGCGAATGTGGTTTCGGACGTTGCCGATCAATGTGCTCTTGTTGGATTCACAGATTATCTGACGAAGCCAATTGATTTTACGGATTTTAAGAGTGAGCGATTTTATTTTTAATTCTTTAGTGCATGAGATTGACTGATTATAACCTAGATATGATTGTGAGGGTGCTATCTACTGCTGGAAAATATGAGAGAAAATGATAATACCATAGTGTGATTGAAATAGCAGTAACACAGGCGATGGGTGAGTATTATATGTATATATAACATTACTATCTTTTGCTAGTCGGTAATTGTACAATTGGTGTTTATGGAACTTTAGCTCGGTTTTACTTGATTTAGGGGGGGTATTATTAATTGTTTTATATTTTGCTACTAATAAATCGGTTATCTTGAAGTGAACGCCAAACGCCAGCTACCAGTTTATCACCCTCTTAAGTTTCGTAATACAAGCTACTATAAGTCAATAATCAAGATAGAACGAGGTCAGGAGATTCCATCACATACTTCAGCGGCATGTTCAATATGATATCCTTGTATACTTTGGTCACCAGCTGCGGTAGCCTCCTCACGCGCTTGAACGAGCAATCTTGGAGATGTTAATATCGTGGAAAGCTGACCATAAACTTAAACATACTCGTCTATGAACATTAAATATTCCAAGTAGATCTAGTAGTCCATGTTAGTGTTGTAGTAGACGCGTCGAGAGCGCGTCTTGCGCACATACATATTTGTCTGCCGATTTGCCGATTTTATATGATTTTGCGCTTTTCTTGATGATTTTTTTCAGCGAAGCCATGGAATATCCAACTGTCATTGTTTTTTTGCATTAGTAAAATTTTGGTACAAACAGACAAAAGTAGATATTTTCAGAACTTGCGATGGTTGTTACGCTGGAACATTTGGTAAAGCGAGATTGGGAAGAAGCGGAATATGCCTGACTTTGATCTCGAGTTACCCAACTTGATCGAGAAAACAGAAAATACAACCATTGCAGGTTGTTTTTGTGCTTCTTTTTCCTGGAGATTATGGAGGACGAGAGTCCAGGCATTGATCTGATTGAGTCACTTGTTGGAGGGTCTGGACTCGATAAGGCCAAAGTAACTACAGATCGCGTGGAGGTCGACGATGACTTGATTCCTTCGCCAGTTAACTCTTCAGTGAGAGACAGACGACTATTTGGATATTCTGAACAGGAAAATAAACAGGCCTTTCTAACAGGCCGAAGCATCGCGAAAACTGCTGCTACGACTTTGTCGAAAGTAAATGGCAACGTGCGGCCGATAGCTAGACAATCTAATTCAAACGTATTTGAGAGCAGCCAGAAACTTCAGGATTTGACATTGGACCCGGATGTGACTCGAATATCGACTAAAAATTTGAGAGATCTCAGTTTATCCAGTACAGATGAAGGGATTCGCGAAAAGGAAGATCAGGAAGAAGATGAAGAGGAGGCCAACGATCCAGATTTGTCTGTCGAGGCGGTTTTGCGTGATGCTGCTATAAGCACACAAGAGAAAAGCATGATTCTTCAGAGATCTCTAATAACGGCGTCGAGTATTGGAGATTATGCTCGTGTTCGTCGAATCGTCCAATATCCAGACGCAAACAAATTTGTTGACCTTAATTTGCCAGATGATTACGGGACAACACTGCTAATCCACGCTGTCTGTTTTGGAGACATAGATACAATCCGGAGTCTCATAGATGCAGGCGCCGATGTTAACCAGAATGATAAAAGTATGAATTGATAATAATATTGTGAATTTTGTACTAAAACCTTTCAATAGTGAAATGGACTCCGCTAATGTGGGCTGCCAAAAATGGATTTTCTGACATTGTCACCTTACTATTGGCCTACGGAGCTATACGCGATACCAGAACAACGGCTGGTTTAACAGCGTATGATTTATCAGATGATAATCTTGAAATTAAAGAGATGCTTTCTGTCGTGCCAATGCAAATGTCCGAGGGAGCTAATGAAGAAGAGGATTTCGTTGTTAGTGCATCAGACGACAGCCGTGATATGGATATTACTGATCGGGTTCGTCCCGTAAGTAGTATTTTCAGCAAGAACAATAGACAACTTGTGGCAGACTCTGCAGCCGCGGACCTAGAAGTCGATCTATCTCGACTTTCGATATCACAAGAGTCGACTCAAATTCAGGATCCAGACTCTATCAACGAGGCAGACGAACGTGTACATTTTGACTGGGATAATTGCTTACCGGATCAAATGTTTGTCTTTTCTTACGAAGATATTCCAAAAATACTTGATGCTGCAATCGGTCGTTTGCAGCCAATTCGAACTCCTGCGCAGAAGCCCGTTCCTGCTAATGTCTTATTCCTGTCGGCAAGATTTGCTCACTACTATGGAACGCCGGAATTAATGCATGACCTATTATACCCAGCACTTGAGAGAATAAGTGGGATTGTTGAATCACATGAAGATGACATGACGTTTCTTGCGTTTTGGTTGTCGAATTTAACTTTGCTGTTGTACTATTTTCGGCGAGATCCAGGTCTACTAGAAGCAACTACGGAATATCAACAAGAGCTTTCGGAGTTAGTAACTGAAGTATTTGTACTTGCTATTCGAGATGCTGAGCGACGACTTGATCGAGTTTTGGATTCAGCTGTTCTGGATCATGAGATAATTCCAGGATTACAAGAGGTTCAGTTCCAGCGCGAGTGGCCCTTTTTCCGAGGCTCGACAAATAGCAATCGCGCAAGTGATCTGCAAAATAATCTCAGCGAATCTGAGTCATCACGAGGCTTAGGTACCCAATCGATGAACTTGGCTGATTTCAGGAGACCGTCACCAAATCGTCTTGCCAAGCCATCGCCTCGGAATGTCACTTCACTGCTAAGTTCTACTCTATTTGTCCTGGAACTTTATGACGTCCATCCTGTGATCATTACACAAGTGATTTCACAAGTATTTTATTGGCTGGATGCGACATTGTTCAATCGAATTATAGCAAGTCGAAAATATCTGGCAAGAACATATGCGATGCAAATCCGTTTGAATGTCTCACAACTGGAAGACTGGGCTCGACAGAATGATAAACGCCCGGAAGATTTGGGAAGGCGGAATAGTGGATCAGGAACGGGAGTTCTTCATGAGAGTACATATGATCTTGCAAAGAGACACTTGGAGCCGCTAGTGGAACTGTTGCAGTGGTTGCAGTGTTTATCTAGCCTGGGAGATAATATAGATGCGATTTCTTCCACCATCGAACGGTTTCCGTTACTGAGCGCAGACCAATTGATGGAGGTAGGAAAAAAGTATCGAGCTGAGGTTGGTGAAGAACGCATATCAAAGTCAGCCGTGAAATATCTTCACAGACTTGCTCAGCAGCAGAAGGAACGTTGGATGAGGTCGAAAAATAGCGCGCTATCCCAGTCGGTCTCTGGAGTTATAGGAGCCGCGTTTGGCGGTACACTGCGTCGTTCAACTTTGTTAACTCAAATCTTACCTGCTTCTGTCGGGCCAGAACGAGAGCGCCGTCGATCATCAGCAAAAAGTGACTCAAAAATTCATGATGGTAACGAAGGAGAGTTTAGAGAAGTATCAATAAGTGATGACAAATTGAAAGAAAACGGACAAACGGGTACAAATTTAGATAATAATAATATTGGACTGGAATCGACGAAATATCTTGCCAATGATTATCATCAACCACAGATGGAAGACAGATATAATGATGATGAGCGAGAATTAGCACTCCGATGCACAGATGGAATTTATATTGATATCAGTTTGATTCTGCCGTTTGTGATTCCAACAACCACAGAAATGAATTTCTCCTGGGGAGATGATGCAAGTAAGCAGCGACGGCATAGTCACACCCCGGTTTTACCGAACGAATTTCTTCAGCAATTGGATGCCACTTCCAGTCTGAATACAAGACAGTCGAGTGTGAAGAGTGGCCGGACAAGCCTGTTTGATAGTGACAGTGTACATGCTTGGCGGTCTAAATTGCGAGAGAGTGCGGGTTCATGGATTACAAAAGACCGTACTACTAGCGGTGCATCCGTAGCGACCAACACAGCAGATGATGACCTTGATGTTCGGCAAGGTCGAACGGAGAGTGCCAATAGTGAGATGGGATGGAAAGAGATGTCCGAGGAGCGGAAAGATAGTTATGAGCAGATTGATATAGCGGTTTAAGGGTTCACGGACATTTTATTAGTTTGATTTTTTTTAGGGATCTATATGTTTTGTATATACATGTGTAGTAGGTGTAGGCCATCTATCTTTGGACCTTGGATATGAAGATGTGTGGCGCTGGGAGTCAACTTTAAATCTAGGAGCTTCTACTCTCAAGGAAGTTGACATTTGGTTAAACCAATGTGGTTATGGAGATATAACATGATTGAGATATTGAATTACAGAATGTATGAAATGGTATATCTATTGGTGAAGCGAGTACTATAATTCAAATGGAAATCAAATATTATTGAAGTGCTAAGTTCCATGAGATCTAAAGTTCCAATTTCATTTCTTCCATGGACACCATTACGTTCGTAGAAAAGCTGATGCCTGGTTCATTTCCCCGCAGACCAGACTTCTTTTTCTAGATTCTGGCTTGTTATCGGGATCTAAGTCCAAGTCCGAATATAAATCGAAACCATCAGCATAATTGACCAATGATTGGCTCAGAGTCGGGTTAGGGGATTAACTGGGTGCAGTAAGCGAACAGGAAAATAATTAATTAATTCGGATCAGAGAGTGGGCCCAAACAAGTAGCGGGTGCGGATTGTCGGGTTTGTACGGGTCAGAAATATGTCATAATGTGACTACAGCAAGGGCTTAATTCTGTAGCAGAACAATTTGATTTGCAAATGAAATATTCGGATTTCGAGTTAGAGTTGTATTTTGTTTGGAGCAGATTTGTAGACGAGAAATAATCGTGTCTGGATGACAGCCAAATTCTGATATCTGTCAGGACAGCTATTCTTCAGTGTGACGACGTCTTCTCTGTGGCAGCTATTCGATGTGAAGTTGTTCTGCGTTCGCTCTACGGCAACTGTTTCTGTCCGGTTCTTTTTCAACCGGCTCTTGCTAATTTTGCTATTCTCTTATCATAATTCGGGTCAAATATCGCGCTAATCTATTTAACGAAATGTCTCCTGCATCAGCTCGTGCGTTAGGGCCTACTGCACCACAGTTGCACTCAGACGAGGACGAGGATGAGGATTACGATCACGAGTTAGACCATGATTATGATCAATCAGAACATGAAGTAGAGGATCCCTCGTTTGTGGAGAATTCTGAACTTTCTACCAGAGGTTCCAAAGCGACGAATGGCACAAGCCCACAAACCAGATCTAATGCAGCGGCCCCTATCCAAAAGCGCAGAAGAGTCACTCGTGCTTGTGATGAGTGTGAGTTTGTGTCTGAAGTCTGTGAAAGCTAGTGTAGTTCGACCATATGCTATCATCAGATAGAAGGATTTCGTATTATTTTAAGGTCTTTTGCTGATAATGTTAGGTCGGCGAAAGAAAATAAAGTGTGATGGCAAGCAACCTTGTACTCACTGCACCGTCTACAGCTACGGTATATACAATGATTTATACATGTATTTTTTTAGACTGTGATTTGCTGATATATCTTTTCAGATTGTACATATGACCAACCCTCGAATCGGCGACGAAACCCCGCGCCGTTCTATATCTCTCAACTAGAGTCTCGTCTGCAGCAGTCTAATACCGTTCTTCAAGCTCTCCTTCCTGGGGTTGACATCTTTTCCAATGGTTTTGATGTGCCGCGGTTTCTTACACAAATTAAAACCACTTCGTCTTCTGCTCTTCGGGAAGTTGCTGCTGCTGGTCGTTTAGCAGCGAATGCTCAAGTCCCATCTCTCGATCCTGCAAGCGCGGCTACAGCGAGCTCTGCAACTCAGCTGGTCTCTGCCACTCCTAGCGCTCAAACCAAATCGAGCGAATCACCAGCATCAAACTCCGACTCGCCGAGCTCAAACATTCCCACAGGTACCGATGCTGATGCAAGCATGGAATCAATGGTCGTTTCTCTAGGCAGACTCGACGTGGACGAGACAGGCCATCTAGACTATGTTGGCCATTCGTCTGGCAGAGCTTTCTTGCAACATCTTCGTGCAAGATTTCTCAATAATCATCCCGATGCAATTCCTGCTCATATACCCAAACTTAATCAGTTTTATTATTCACCGCAGTCTGCAAGCCCAGAAACCCCTTTGCTTTCTGGAGACTCGCCATCAGAGTACCATTACTATCAGCAAGTTACTGAGTTCAAAATCATATTACCTCCTCAAGATGTCGCCGAACGTCTCATTTCCACTGTCTGGTCCCAGGCGTTCATTGTCATGTGGTTTTCTCACAGACCGACATTTGATCGACGATTAGAAGAATTGTACTCTGCAGATCCAGATGACTATACACCTCAGCAGGTGAATTTTTTGCCTCTTGTATATTGCTATCTTGCGGTCGGTGTTCTCTTTTCTTCTGAGTCAAGAACAGGCGAGTCATATGATTTAGCTGAAGGATATAAGTATTTTGTTGCTGCACGGAACATGATTGATATCACTGAAGCTCGTGATACTGATGCCATACAGGCTATTATTCTCATGGTTATTTTTCTGCAAAGTACAGCTCGCTTGTCAACCTGCTACTCATATGTTGGGGCAGCTTTACGTGCAGCGTTACGCTTAGGATTGCACAGAAAGCTGGCATATAATTTCAATCCCGTTGAAGCCGAGGTGCGAAAGCGAATATTTTGGGCAATCCGGAAAATGGATGTTCATATAGGAGCTATGCTTGGTCTCCCGAGATCGATAGATAACAATGATATTGATCAAGAGGATCCGTTAGAAATTGAAGACGAGTATATAACCGAGAACGGGATTTTACCTCACCCGATTGGAGTAATGACGCATCAAACTATAGGCAATGTACATATGAAGTTGATGAATATTTTGTCCAACATTGTTGAAGATGTCTATCCGATTAAGTCGCGGACCCCAGTTGTTACAGTGGGAACTTCTACTGCAAATAGTGTGAGCTATGCGAAAGTTGTTGAACTCGAAAACGATTTACAACAATGGCTCGACTCGCTACCGTTCGAGCTAAGACCAGGTATTGATCCCCCTGAAGAATGGCTACAGGCGAACCGATTACTGAATATGGCATTTTGCTATGTCAAAATCATCCTATATCGTCCGTTTATTCATTATATTGCACAGAAATCCAAAGATACAACGCCTGATCAACGGGCATACTCCTGCGCCGCGAACTGTATTTCTACTTCACGAATGGTCATTCATTTAGCTGACGATCTTGTGAAACGGGACATGCTACGAGGCGCACATTTGTTCTCGGTGTATACAATTTTCTTCTCCGTTGCGGTTTTGGTTTATTATGTCCACGAGGATCCGCATAATCCACACGTTAACCAGTTTTTCCGGGATGCAGAGCTGGGTCGAAGCGTAATTTATCGTATAAAGGCGAACAGCACTGGAGCTGCAAGGTCGTATGATTTACTGTCTGGGTTGTTCAAACTGCTCGAAAAGCAGATGAAAGAAATGAAGAATGAAAAGACAGGAGGTCCACATGATGATCCGAAGCGAAAGAGGTCAGAGTCGGTGACGGCGTCAGGATCCCTTCACAGAACGTCAAGCGTTCCTAGCATGCGTAGGCCGCCTAAAGCGTCTGCTGCGACTGCACTGCATTATTCGCTCAGTGTCACGGCACAACAACGTCGGGCTTTACAGCAACTTCAGCAATCTGCCACCTCGAGACCAAGATCAAAAGCACAAGGTCACCAGACGAAATCAGTGCCCCCACCAGGTTCCGTCCAAACTCTCGGAAGATCATCTACCTTACCTGCCACCCTTGCAAACATGATCGATCGTAACAATGCGGCGGACAGTGATCCTGACACGACAATTTCAACACTATTGGATTTGCAGATGCCGGGATCAGAACAATTGGCGTCGCCGCTATCTACCCGTATGAATCCGAGATATATAGGCACGGTGGACAATGGCATGCCGCAGCAAAATAATCCGTTAGATGATGTTCTGTCGTATTCAGACGTGCTGAATTCATCTGGGACGAATAGTACAATTGGTATGCCTAGCTCAGGGCGAGGTCAATCTACACTTGGATTAGATTTTCTAAATGAGTTCAACAGTATGACCTCCTCGAACATCGATACTGGATTGTATTTCCCATCGATCATTACGAATAGCAACTCTAATATCAGCAGTGGTGTTAGACCCGCAGAGCCTGTGAATACTACTGAAGATGCAACTAGCTGGGCAGGAGTCAGACCAAGCGGGTTTGATCGCAGTCGACTACTATCGCCTGAGGCGGAAGATACAATGTCGCCACAGATAATGGCGTATTCGACGGGGCCGATGGACATGCTCGAGGCACAGCTATTTGGCAAGTACGTACCAAAATACGAGTCATCGGCGGTGAACACTACTGTTCCGCAAGCCAGTACTGGAGTTGACTCGGATGAGATGAGCCAAGCGGAAGCGGAAACGATCAAACAAGAACAGCAATTGTACAGTGCGGATTCCATGTTCGACCAGTTCATGGGCGCCGGAGAGCTGAGCATGCCACCTGAGAGTAAAGAGGCTATGTGGAGCGAGCCAACGGTGCTTTCTGCGGAGGAGGTTGGAAACAACGACTGGGAGGAATTTCTTGTGCAGAATCGAGATCTAAAAAACGGATCAGTGTAATTATTTTTGTAGTATATTCAGGGAGTGCTAATTGACGAAGAATGACTGTAAGGAATTCGATAATATACATATTGTAAATTTAATTTAGGCGCGTTCAGATTGCCGTTTCGTCTTCTTCATCTTCAGACGAACTCGGTGAACCTCCATCATCGACTGAATCGGACTGGAAATCTTCATCATCTTCATCGTCTTCATCTGCGTCACCTTCAGGGTTATTAAGATTTTCGGCAACTGCACTTTGAGGAACTGTGAATTCGTCGCCTGCATGGCGTTCCGCCCACTCTTGATGAGCTTTCGCTAGCTCTGATGAGTCTACAGTGTGTCCATTATGGTCCTGCCCAGAATCTGAAGTCTTTGGTTTAAGTTTCAGTTCCGTTTTCGCGCGGCGGGACTCAGTCATGCTTCGATCGGAAAGTTGGTTAAGCCGAACATACTCGTCAATTTTACTAAAATGTGATTGATCGATGATACTGAATTCCACTTCTTCTTCTTGAGCAGTGCCGGTATCTGCGATAGTAGCAGTAGTAGCTGCGGTGGTAGTGGTGACTGAGAGACTGAAAGTCATTCTTGTAATGGAAGAATAGGTGACAGCGACGATGCTAGCCAACTGGGCGTACCAGATCGGTTTTTTAAAGCCAAAAAAAACCCCATTTGGGGTCAAATACAAATACCCATCCTTCGTTCCACGATGAGCTTCGACAACAACCGTTTGGGACTCGGTCAAAGGCGATATAATAGGAGTTAGAGAGGGTATCGATTTAAGAAACGAGGTAAGAAATGAAGGTGGGGAAAACATCTTTGAATCTGGAACCGAAGCTCCTTGGATTTCAGCAGAAGATTCTGGTAGAACGGCCACTATGGTATCAGGATAGGAGGCCGACGAGGTCGCTGCGGTCGACGAAGATAGTAAATACACAAGCGTATAGGACACGGTAGCCTTGCCTGGGGTCTCGATCAATAGAAATCCAGGAGAATCACGATTGTGGCCAATCAAAACGGGCTCGCTTGTTGCAAGTTCGGAAACCGGAGTTCCGGCAGAAAACACTGCTAGAGCATTTTTGTAAAATGCCAGCGCAAACTTCTTTCGTTGTGGTGATGAGAACGAGAGCGAGGGGAAGTACACTGACGGTACAGACAACTTGATAGAAGCATCATGCCGTAAATTTGAAGTCAACTTTCGTTTTTTAGCTGTGCTGCTGGATGTACAATGATTGATAACTCGTTCAAATAGTGGTTGCGAATCAGGATGTTTGGCTTCGTTTGTATCAGTACGCTGATCTAGAATCAAGACGGATTAGACCTCGAAAAAGAGAATGAATACGCACATGTATAGGTTGCAACCTCAGCGAGCAGATCTTGATCAGCCGAGAGGGCTTCAAGAAATGACGCGTTTTCCAACGGCATTTCGTAGCCAGTTGTGTCTTGTTCTGTGTTGTTGTATATTCTTCTTCAGTGAAATCTGAGAATATTCGAACTTGATGAGTGACTGTACGCTAGAGGCGCTCCTCGCGCAGGTCGCTGTGGACATAGCTTGGATGCGGCGTCCGAGCGAGCCAGCGAGCCGAAGCGCCGGCTTCATGCTGGTTTGATTGTTTCGACAAGACATTGATTACATAATTATTGGAACTATGAGAAAGGAAATATTTAGTCTAGCTGTAAACGTGTTTTGCATTGTAATTATGTACTCACACCTGCAGTAGCCAACATTGGTGCCTGCGTATTCTATCCTGTCCACATCAAGGCTCGATTAGGAAATTCCTCGCCATAGTAAGTGCGGCGGTTCAGGGGCGACAAGGAGTAAAGTGCTGCAACAAACTGTCGAGTGCGACGACGACGACGATTCTTCGATATATCTACATTTCCGCAAAATAACTGGCTGTTTGGTATCAGCTCAGAGAGGTATTTGGCATAGTTAGGATTTCAGCTAGCTACGCCTAACTTCACGAGGCGCTTGTGAAGTTCTTCAAGTCGAAATAGACCAGTTGGTGGAGAACTGGGATCTTTTCTGCCCTTGGGTCGTGCCTAATCGCCAGCCGGTACGAAAGTGCCTCAGTTCTGCGTTTCGGAGTTATTTCTGAAAAAACTGTTTTCATTTGCTTCTTAAACAATATCTACCATTTTGACGTTGTACAGCTTGATTTTGTTTTTTTCAGTCTTGTTCCCATTTGAGGAATTCCCGGTCGATTCAGTTCAGCTCTAGCCATTTTTTCCTGGACCTGTTCTGCCTTTACTTCTCCGCTCCTTGTCTTTTTGACCATGCACTATCTACCCTATTCACATAGTCTACGGACAAGACGATGTCCTCGTTCGGTTTCATCTTCTCTATTTGTTTTTCACATTTGCTTGCTGCTTTTTCTGTCAATAAGTGGTAGAACCGTCGAAGCTGCCGCTACCTCGCTGCAACAAAACTCCGCCAATGACCAATCTTCGAGCAAGAATGCCGACAACGACCAATTTCCCGCTTGCACTGCCGTGTCAGCCCGTGGCAACTTTTTTGACTTGCGTGCTTTAACCAGAGTAAAGGATGTCGACGAGTAAGTAACAGTCTACTAAGTATACACGATTGTGATCTAATTCATTCTGTCTAGATCGGACTTCTACGTCAAGGGCTACGATTACGGCCATAACTTCACAATGAATATTTGCGCACCCGTGATTTCGACACCCGACCAAGTCGAAGGTATCTCAGATCCAAGTCAGGTGTCGGCCTACTACACGACCGAGAAGGGTGAACGGTTTTCGATTGGGTCGATTTCTCAGACTCCGGTCTTTCGCGGACGGCGACTGGTTCTCGAGTACAGTGGAGGATCGCCGTGCCCAAATGCACCCAGTTTATCAAAATCTACAATCGTGACCATGCGATGCGACCGCGAATTGTTGGCCGGAATTTCGCTCTCTTTTGTGGGACAGCTTCATGAATGCGCCTACTTTTTTGAGGCACGTACTCCGCATGCTTGCGCGAAGGCTGGCTCGGATGGTAAGGGAGCTGATACGCTGGGTCCGTTTGGCATTTTCGCAGCAATTGTTGGTGTCATGATCATGGTATATCTTCTGGTAGTATCGCGAAGGCGAGTGCCGTATGTACATGCCATTTTGAACAGTTTTCTAGGTCTGGCGCAACGTTTAGTGGGATGGAAGAGCACGCCGCCTGGGATGCCCAAAGCTTAACTGAGGAGTAGCTGTACTACATGGACAGTGAACAGTAAGATGCAAAGCAGTGCAATGCTTTACGACATGATATAATATTAGGTACTCAATGACAGTCTTTCGAACAATTCCATTCAGCGAGTTATTCATAGAAACTTAGCCGACCGCGTTAGTTCAGTATAGTTTTGACGCTGACGAACAGACTACAGGAGCTGCGGCGCATTGGGACTGACAGTGGGCTGTATTGAGTAACGTGAGATAGATAGAATGCAAATCGTAAATATCACAATATGAATGATATTCCAAATTGGAAGCTTAGACTATAGATAAAGCGCAGAGAAGATAAAAGTAATACGGAATTTGAAATTGGTTCCGGTATACAGTGCCTTCTTTGCGGCTAAGTCTTACAACCTGAATTCAGCAGAGATCTGCAGTTAAGCTAGGATTGATAACTACAGCTGATTGGGACTCCGTAATACCGACAGGGTGTGATCTGTTTACTATGAGTGGCCATGACAACAGATCTGTGGAAAAGGCAGGTATTAGTATGTCTAAGATTTGACATGGTCTGAGATGTCGCTCAATTGCATTTTATGTTCTTGTTCTTTTCAATATTCTATTGGTTTTAATATCAACTTAAAGATCCAGCTACAATCTTGACCTCTTAGATTTATTTCTAACTGTTCCAGGAACGATGGTTATTCAGCAGTCGATCCAATTCGTGTCGTGTCGTTTCCTGTCGTGTCTTAGAAATAGCTTCTGTGGCAGTTACTGGGCCCAAGCGCTAGGGCTGCATAGTTATTCTTGTTAAACCCTATACCAGCAGTCACAACGCTGCAGGAGGCTGGTGTATTGACGGGTTCCTGTGGCTGGTGCATTGAGCCTGGTTTTGGCGGAGATCCTGTCGACTCGAACGGCTTGCGACACAAAATCTTTGTCCCAGCGATGACGGAGAATGGGAATTAGAGGCCAGTTCGAGTCCGACAGCTTGATATGACTTCACAAAACAAGATAGCGCTTTAGAATATGTAATTGGAAATGAAGTGAAAATCCTTACAAATACCTGTAAATTTACGCTATTTCAGATCTATTTCATACCAGTAACAACCTCCTCGCTTTATAAATCTCTTAGATCCGCTAGTTCTTCAAATGAGTCCGCCGTCCGCATCGTCCCACGTGCGGCCGACTCGGTCGACACGCAAATTTTTTTCTATCTCTCGCCCTCCTCGCAAGACTGGTCGGCGCAGTGCCACCCAGCTCTGTCCTATAAAGCGACTCCCGCCGCTCTTCGCTCTTTCAGATTCTTTTCTCTTCTTTTCCTTTTCTTTGTCTACTCACACCCGAAATCGCTGCATTTCCATCTGAGTAATTTTTGATTAATTTTAAATTTAAATCTCTTGACAGTTATCTTCATTCACAATGGTTTGTTTTATTCAGTGCTTCTAGCGCGAGAGGTCTGGACGTAGGTAGTACGAAGAAATCTCGATCGGAGTTCGTGACATGCTATGATCTTCATCTGGATTTTTTCTTTTCTAGTACTTCTTCATTCTTTCGTATGCTACTGTTTGATATTTGCATGCTAACTTCAACTAAAGGGAAAAGAAAAGACTCATGTTAACGTCGTCGTTATCGGCCACGTCGATTCCGGCAAGTCCACCACCACTGGACATTTGATCTACAAGTGCGGTGGTATCGACAAGCGTACTATCGAGAAGTTCGAGAAGGAGGCTGCTGAACTCGGAAAGGTATGTTTTTATAGATCCTGATTTTACTCGAAGGCGTGAAAAAAATTTGTGGTAGTACAGCATTTTCAGTCTGACCACCTCCGCTTTTTCAAATCTTTGTTATCGATCAGAAAAATTTTATAGGTTAGGGTTATTAACTGACATTGTGTAGGGTTCTTTCAAGTACGCCTGGGTTTTGGACAAGCTCAAAGCCGAGCGTGAGCGTGGTATCACCATTGATATTGCTCTCTGGAAGTTCGAGACTCCTCGTTACTATGTTACCGTCATTGACGCTCCCGGCCATCGTGATTTCATCAAGAACATGATTACCGGTACTTCTCAGGCTGATTGCGCTATTCTCATTATCGCTGCCGGTACTGGTGAGTTCGAGGCTGGTATCTCCAAGGATGGCCAGACCCGTGAGCACGCTCTTCTTGCTTTCACCCTCGGTGTCCGTCAGCTTATTGTTGCCATCAACAAGATGGACTCCACCAACTGGTCCCAGGATCGTTTCAACGAAATTGTCAAGGAGACTTCCAACTTCATCAAGAAGGTTGGTTACAACCCTAAGACTGTTCCTTTCGTCCCTATCTCTGGCTGGAACGGTGACAATATGATTGAGCCTTCTGCCAACTGCCCCTGGTACAAGGGATGGGAGAAGGAAACCAAGGCTGGTGTCTCCAAGGGAAAGACCCTTCTTGAGGCTATCGATGCTATTGAGCCTCCTACCCGTCCTGTTGACAAGCCCCTTCGTCTTCCCCTCCAGGATGTCTACAAGATCGGTGGTATTGGAACTGTTCCTGTCGGCCGTGTCGAGACTGGTGCTATCAAGGCCGGTATGGTTGTTACCTTCGCCCCCGCTGGTGTCACCACTGAAGTCAAGTCCGTCGAGATGCACCACGAGCAGCTCGCTGAGGGTCTTCCCGGTGACAATGTCGGATTCAACGTCAAGAACGTTTCCGTTAAGGAGATCCGCCGTGGAAATGTCTGCGGTGACTCCAAGAACGATCCTCCCCAGGCTGCTGCTTCTTTCAACGCCCAGGTTATCGTTCTTAACCACCCTGGTCAGATCGGTGCTGGATATGCTCCAGTTCTTGACTGCCACACTGCCCACATTGCTTGCAAGTTCGACACTCTTATTGAGAAGATTGATCGTCGTTCTGGTAAGAAGATGGAGGACTCTCCCAAGTTCATCAAGTCGGGAGATGCTGCCATCGTCAAACTTGTTCCTTCCAAGCCCATGTGTGTCGAGGCTTACTCTCAGTACCCTCCCCTCGGCCGTTTCGCTGTCCGTGACATGAGACAGACTGTTGCTGTCGGTGTCATCAAGTCGGTTGACAAGACTGCTGCTGGTGCCGGTAAGGTTACCAAGGCTGCTCTTAAGGCCGCCAAGAAATAAAAAGTCTGCGCTGTTTTTTTTCTTTGGCTGTGGTATGATTTCGTTATGTCGTAAAAGCTCGGGTTTAGTATAACGAAAGGTGTTTTCTAATATATAAATTATTACTAAAAAAATGTGTAAAAATTACCCTTCAGGGTCAGTAGAATTGCCTTCTTCAGTTCCATCTTCATTCTCATCTTCCTCATCTTCCTCTTCATCGTTCAATTCATCATCGTCTTCATCTTCTTCCTCATCGTCGTCGTCCTCATCGTCATCGCTGGAGATTTCGTCATCATCTAACCGCCGTCGAACATTTCGAGAAGACTGATCGTTATCGTGTCGATTTTTCTTTCGATTCGCTCGGAGTCTCTGCGTGCTTGCCACGTTTTGTAGTGAAGGCAACGCAGAATTTGCGGCGGACGATTCATCCAAAACAGTTGAATCCGATTTAGTAGCTGATTCCAAATCATATCTGGCTTGAGCGAGAGATTTTCTCACGGATTCTGTCAGCACAGCAGTATTTTCTTTGTTCCCTTCTACTTGTTGGTAGATCGAAACCATGAATTCTATTATTGAAGCTTCGGGGTATTCGACTTTTGCTCGCGGTCCGATACAATACTGCCAGGATTCGTCCGCATTTGCGCTGCTAGGGTGAACAGTGGAATCCGGAGCTCGCTCGATATAAAGAGCCTTGCTTAATTGAGACAGTAGATCTGATAGAGTTGCAACTTCGCTAGGTGTATCAGAAATAATATTCAAGCCCTCAAGATGCTTCTTGAGAAATAGATGACTGATCACACCACCGCTAAATAGTATTATTGAACACACGGTTAGGATCTGACTCTCCAAAATTTTATCTGCCTGTTCACGAGGAAGTAGGCATTTGAGGTTATGATACTGCTCGCCTAACTTCGAAACAAGAATGAAATTTCCCGAATGGTGTGTCACCGAAGATTTCCTCTGTACAAAGAAGTCCTTCGATCGGTTCTTGGATACTGTTCTGTTAGGAAGTTCAACAAGTTCTAGACCTGCAACTCTGTCGAGCAATTCTTGCGCGCAATTGAGAACTTTTTGAAAAGTTCCTGGCCGCCGATTTTCGAGAACTGGATTTCGAATGAGTTAGTGAATATAGAGCCAATGAACAATGACTTATTTACCCTTCTCATTGATCTGACTCCTTCGAATTGGAACCCGAGAATGGCCAGAAGCTAACGCTAATCTGGTCAATTTCCGGGCCATTCGCATGATATCGTCTGGTACATCGGCGTCTAATTCATTTGTAGAGTTATCTGAGTCTTGTCGTTCCTCATGTTCCTGTTCCTGTTCCTCCTGTACTAGATGTTCACGTTCTTGCTCAATTGCTTGGTCTTCAATAATTACTTCTTGTTGTCTTCGCCTACTCCGTGTAGCCATTTTTGATTGAAATGATCTCAGCCCTCAGTACCGAATATCGTAACTTCCGATTTGAAATTATCAAATTGACATACGCGTGGACGCGTTCTTTGAATCGTACACTGGGAATTGGGTTGGGGGAATCAAAATGTAGTAATTTGGTTGTCATGGCAATCGTTTGTGTACACTCTGCCCATATAGGAATGCGAAGTGTAAACAAAGACAGATCACCCAAGCCTTCAGGGCCCAATGCTCTTTGAATCGTCATCGGTCTGCGCACCTTTCATTTTCTTTTCTTTCGGCTCTTGCGCGAATAAAGCAAATTTTGAAGATTCTTGTAATTCTATTCTATCTATTGTTCGCCAACAATGGTTCACGAATCTCCTCCTGCTGTTCCACTGTCATTCGCAAACAATTTTTGGGTACGCCCTTGTGTCTCCCGCTAGGGCATATCATATACTAACGAGACCAGGGTTTTGAAGATAAAGGAGTTCCTGCTATTTTCCAGCGAATGAAAGATGCGAAACAAACATGTGAAGAAGTTAGATTATTCTACAAAGAGCGGTCAGTAATTCTTCAGTTGCTCATTGTTTGGACACAACTGATTTTTATTAGGATCTCCATAGAAGAAGAATATGCCCGCAGACTCAACGCTCTTTCACGCAAGGGTCTTGGATCTCGTGATACAGGTACTTTGAAAGCATCTTTAGATACTGTCCGTCGCGAAACCGAGCAAACTGCAAAGGCACACTCTTCATCCGCAAACCAGCTGAAGAGTGAAATCGAGGCACCATTGACTGCGTTTGCTTCTAGCATACGAGAACGCAGAAAAGTCGTTCAGACTACTCTTGATAAACTTCATAAGGCAAAGTTGGCTCAGCAACAGAATGTCCTTAAGGCTCAGGAAAAATATGAAGCCGACTGTAATAAGATTAACGGTTATATTGCCCAGCAAAACATGGTTATGGGTCGAGAATTGGAGAAAAATAACGCTAAATTGGAAAAGGTTCAAAGCACTGTCTTAAGTTCTCGAAGAGACTATCAAATGTCTTTAAAGGCTTTGGCTGAAACTATTGAACGATGGAACAGAGAATGGAAACTTGGTTGCGATGTGTGTATTCATTCCTCTCTGCCCCAAAAGGGAAACCACTAACATGTCATCATAGAAATTCCAAGACCTCGAAGAAGAAAGAATTGATTTTTTGAAAAACAGTGTTTGGAATTATGCAAATGTGCTAGCAACAGTATGTGTCAGTGATGATGAATATTGCGAGAATATTCGTCTAGCTTTGGAACGATGCGATATTGAACAGGACATTGTGTCCTTTGTCAAGGATCGAGCTACAGGTCAGGAAATCCCAGATGCTCCGGAGTATATCAACTTTATGGATGGCACAAGCGCATACAGAAACGATCGAGACAGCTATTCGCTTGCCCAGTTTCCTCGTCAAGGAAATCCTCAGTATAGATCCAGCGATCAGATTCCGAAACCAACAGAGACTGCAGAGACTGAAGCCCCTGCAAACACTAAACGATCATCTCAACTGGATATAATGATTGCGTCTTTGTCTATGAATAATCGTAATGCTAACCAGTCTAGTTCAGCTTCAGTTCACACTTCTCCATCTTACGGCTCACAATTGAATGAATCTTTGCAGAGTACACCCAAGACACGTTCGAAAGCTGTTATCAATCCTATGGAATCAAATATTGTGCTTGCACCACCTGAAGATGCTATGTCCAGCGCTCATAGTTCGCCTGTCCAAAGGCCCAGAAGTTTGTCTGCTGGTTCTGATATCTCTCAGCCTACTACAGTCTCATCCGGATCAGAAGAAGAATTATCAACACCAGTTCGTGTTCGAACATTTGATCAGACTGCCAATCAAGTAGCTGCAGGGCTTCATGGTTCACCTTCTCCTGAAAAAAAGAAGAGTAGCTGGACTTCGCCGTTCCGAAGACGTAGCAAGAATGAATCACCTTCGGGTTGGGCATCTCCTGAAAGCTCACGCTCGAATTCGCCTACTAAAGGTGATTCTATCTATGGATCATCACCTGATAAGTCTCCTGGACGATTCATGAGACATACAAAATCAGCAAAGAGTCTTGGTTCGCAACGTTCGGTTGCAGCTGAAGCTGAGGCCCCTAATCCGCGAGATATAGATCAAGCAGAGCAATATGTTCTTAATGTCGGGGATAACTCATTTGAAGTTTCTCCAAGTAAGATGCAGGTGAATATGTCGACTAAAAACGAGCCAACACTCGCAAATTCAGATCCTAATGATCCGATTGCAGCAGCATTAGCAAACCTCAAGAATGAAGAGACACGACCTCATACAAAAGTATACGGTCTTGAAGGAACTGGCCAAGCTATCTCGATGCGACCCTCCCGACGAGTTCCGTCTTATTCCGCACCTGCCAGTCCCCAGAACAGAGGTACCAAAATGACGAATGCCGGTCCACCCCCAAAGCATAACGAGACTAGTGCATCATTATTAGTACCTCCAGCTCCGGCAATGACTTCAGCGGAGATGGAACAAACAAGCAACGAATATGCAATGCGCACCCAACATATGTTTGACGACCGGGCGCCTCCCATTTCTAATTCTCGTCAAAATCTACAACAGCAACCTCAAATGCGACGGCCCCAATCCTCGCAGCAAATGTACAATGCTATGCCACAGCAGCGACGGCCTCCATCATCGCAGATGTATGCCGAGACTAGACCACCTCAGCAACGACGACCGCCTTCTAGTCAGCAAATGCACGAACGACCTCGACCTGCGTCCCAGGCAGCCATGAATTCTCAATATTCTCCACAAGGCTACCAGCAACGTCCAGGATACGGAAATAGTAGTCCGACGCAAGGAGTTATGAGGGATGTTTCACCCTCGCCTGCTAGAGGTGATCGATCACCAAACGCGCCACGGATGGCAGGGAGAATGCGACCACGATCCGCTATGGATGTACAACAAAACATAGTTGATGATCACACGCAAGTGCAAGTGCCGATGCAAGGACGACCGCATTCACGAATGGAGTCCGAGAACGAGAATGCGGATTATCGAGCTGGTCAAAGAGGACAAGCCCGACCGGTGTCTCGACAGTTTATGGGCCATCCCAGCAATGGACGTGTCAGTCCAAATCCAAATATGCAGACTCAAAGTAATTTGCGAAGCATGAATGACGAGGAAGCTCTAAGGGATGCAAGCCGAATGAAAAGCAAGTCGGCAATGGATATTCGACAGGCCACTTCAATGGATTTACCTGCGCGCACACAAGATGGGCAAGAGGTTATAAGTTATGCACGTGCAATGTACGATTATCGTGCAATGATTCCTGAAGAGGTGAGTTTCCGTAAAGGGGACTACTTACTCGTAGCCTTAATGCAAGAAGATGGATGGTGGGAAGTAGAGGTGTACGGGCCGCGGACGCGACCGCATATGGGATTGGCGCCCAGTAATTATCTGCAGCGCGTGAGCCGTACTTAGATGTATTGACTTGTTCTTTTTTTGTTTTTGTTTTTGGAAAGCGTTTCTATCTAGCAGTTATTTGTAGGTATTTGTCGAGTAATGTAGGAAGATGATCTTCTAAGTTTGATATTAGGTTTGAATTGAATTGCAGTAAACAGCTAGATTAGATTTGAGTACGTCAATTATTCGACTACTCTGAGAATCAGTTTAATTATGAATCTGAGTCAGAGTCCAGCTCACGCTGAAGATCGTTTACCAGAGTATAAGAGAAGACCAAGTCAGAAAATCTGTGACCAGCATGAAGTAACTTCACAAGAATTTCAAGCGCCTAATAACAGTTGAATGTGTAAGTCCCTATCGAATACAGAAAATGATTGAATACATACCGACGAGGTCTTCCCATCATGGAGTAAAGCGAGTGCATAAAGGGTTTTGGCTGGGGCGTCGACAAGATCCGCGTTTTTCTCGAACGTGGCTGTCGTGTTTGACGAAGCTGAAGAGGGGAGAATCGAACTGTCTGTAAATAAGGAATCCCGCTCCTGATGTGCAGCTGCAGCTGCAGAAGTTGTTGTTGTAGTTGTAGTTGTCGTTGCAGTTGTTGTTGCAGTGGTTTCCGGAGTTGCAGTTGCAATAGTAGTTGACGGCGGTATGATTGGAGCTTGGGACGTTTGAGATGTCGCATTAGAAGGAGAAGGCAACGGTGATGTCTGATTTGGGCTATAAATATGTAATTGATTTAGCCATTGAGCTGCTCGATCTGCATCTCCAGCCTCAAGACAGAGTAGCCCCATAGTTTGAATGATTCTCGTTCTATCTGCGTGGCTCTGCGCGGAAGAGAGTAAACAAGATACATGGTCGAATGCAGCGCCGAAATCACGCATTCGAGATAGTGAAGAAGCCACATAAAGACCGCAATCTAGTAGATTGGATGACCAGAGTAGAAATTCGGCTGAGTCGGAGGCTCGACGGGCTTTCCAGCATTCTGTCCGTGCTTCGCGAGCGAGCATATAATATCTAGAAACGGCAGCCTGTGGATGAGGAGCCGAGTGGACTTTCACGAGCAACACCCGCAGTCTCCACGGAAGGTCCGGAATAGAGAGAGAACTTTGCAATGAAGCGGTAGCGGCAGCAGAATTAATATCACCGATATCCTGTTTTAGGCTTTCGGCGTGCTGTTGCTGGTGGGCTTTCGCGGCTAGTTCGAGTAAAGGATGTGCTTCTGCGTCTGCAATTCCGGGAAATCCAAGTAATAGTATGGCTGATAACCGGACTGTCCATAAATGCAAAATTTCGCTGACAACAGTAGTGGCCGATATTGGTAGTTTAATAGACAATAAACGGGCTTTCGACGACGCAGCAAGGTCAAGCAGAACTGGTCTGGAGAGCAGAGAGGCCGTTGGACTGAAGTTCGAGTCCGACAGATCGGAAACGGGATCTGGCGTTGGCGGAAGTGATCGGAATATACGAGAATCAAGGCATTCAAGCAGCGACATGGCTGATGGAAGTTATAATTAAATTGGATAGATCTTCTACTGAAAATGGATTTATAATTAGACTAATTAGGATATTTGTTGATCGTTTTTGTATCCGGTTGGGAGAATATCGAACAAATTTCTTTGTTGAAGATTACATTTTTACTCGTTCTTGACTCGATTTTGATTCTACTTGAGGCAAATCAAATCGATTTCTTTCCATTGAAATGGACTTTAAACGGGAAGCAAGTCCAATTGAACACTCAAATGACACTGATCTGTCGAAACGAGCCCGACTGGCAAGTCCAGGGCCAGACATACAGCCTGCTAATGTAGAGCGAGGAGTCGCAAAGATCAAGCCAGAGTGAGTATGAAATCCAGCCTACATTATACACGGCTAATAATCCACTTAGATATGTTCTTCCAAAACAAGGTCGCGAAGAACAAAACGACCGACCTCGACAACGAGGTCAGAACAAAGCGCGCAAGTTTACAAAAGTTCACGATACCGTAAAGCTCTGTGATGCGGTGAAGGATACAGTTTCTAGTTGTCCTCTTGGCGACAAATGCCGATTTGAGCACGATCTCAATATATATATTGCTGCGAAGCCGGAAGATTTGCCTGGAGACTGTCCTGTATACGCGGCCCTAGGTCGCTGTCCTGCCGGAATCAAATGTCGATGGCTTCATTCGCACTTCGACAAGTCGACAATGAAATTGACGACTGACGAGACAAAAATAAAAGCCAGCGAAGGTGCACAAGAATTAAATAAAATTTCACGAGACGTGCAATTCCAACTCCAAAAGAAAAAAGTTGCTACCCCAAAGAGCGATATTGTCATTCCAATCTTGGATTTTGAAAGAGATAGCAACGACGCAGGTTCCAAAGACTATAAGCAAAATACAAGAGCAGAATACACTGAATCGCGAATTGATATCAGTGAGAAGAAACCTTTTGATCTGCGAGGCAAAAAAATTCTCTCGCCATTGACCACCGTGGGTAATCTCCCCTTCCGTCGGCTCTGTCGCACGTTTGGTGCGGACGTAACGTATTCCGAAATGGCACTTGCTTTACCCATCCTACAGGGACACAAAGGTGAATGGGCTCTACCTCGAACACATACCGACGAAGTAGGAGGCTTTGGAGTCCAGATTGCTGCATCAAAACCATGGCAAGCTACAAAAGCCACTGAGATTCTAGCTGAACAATGTGAAGAGTTGAGCGAAATTAACCTGAACTGTGGATGTCCAATTGACCTTATATATCGGAGCGGGGCAGGAAGTGCTTTACTGGATTCGCATGCAAAATTAGAACGAATGCTACGTGGCATGAACGCGGTTTCAGGGGCGGTGCCAATCACTGTGAAGATTCGAATGGGTACAAAAGATAATCATCCGACTGCGCTGAAACTAGTTTCTCGACTATCTGCTGCCGGCGATGTTGCGGCCATCACACTCCATGGCCGGAGTCGCGCTCAACGATACTCCCGATTGGCAGATTGGGATTATATTTCCCAGACAGCAAAGATTGCCCGCTCGGCGGCGATTAACGTACAGGAGTCGACTTCTGCTGCAGACAACCGTTCTCGCGCACAAGAAAGACCGTGGTTCATTGGAAATGGCGATTGTTATACGTGGCAAGATTGGTGGGATGGAATCGACAAATACGGCTGCGACAGTGTGATGGTTGCTCGTGGTGCGTTGATCAAGCCCTGGATCTTCGAGGAAATCGACCAACGCAGATATATAGATAAATCCGCCACGGAGCGACTTGACATGATCAAAAAGTTTGCGAATCTCGGTCTGGAACATTGGGGCTCGGACGAATATGGAATAAATAACACTCGCCGATTCTTGTGCGAATATCTTTCATTTTCTTGCAGGTACGTACCTATCGGCATATTGGAGGTGCTTCCGCCCAGAATCCAAGATAGGCCGCCGAGATGGCGTGGAAGAAGCGAGCTCGAGACACTACTCGGCTCTAGCGATTCCCGAGACTGGGTCAAAATCAGTGAAATGGTTCTTGGACCTGTCCATGACAGTTTTGATTTCATTCCGAAACATAAAAGTAACGCTTACGAAAGCGATGTATAATTTGAAGTAATATCCTGTAAATTTCTGTATTTGCTATGTCAAGCTACCTATTGTATAATATTTACTTGTCCTTCGCAGCTTCGTTAGAAACAGCATCTTTAGCGTTGACAACGTCACCTAGTCGGTTATACTCTTTCGAAAGACCTTCAGCCTGGCTTTTCAAGGCTGAGAAATCTGCGTCTTTCTGTCTAAGCTGTTCTCTCAAAGAGGCAATCTCGGCCACTTTCGAGTCTGAATCGGCGGAGACACGGTCAACCTCGGCTGAATCTCGCGTCAACAATGCGATCTTGTCTTGGGCGGCTAAAAGGTCGGCAACAGTCGCATATGTTCGGTTGAGAATGATGGACAGGAACAAGGTGAACCCACAGAGATACATATTGCGCTGGGCATAGAACTTTCGGGCCTGAATGTCTGCTCGCCCATCGCTGGCCTGGATGAGCTTGGTGACGTCAGTATTAGATTTGAAGTCTGCCTGCACACGATAGACGCGATTAACGGAATCAATGAAAAGAATCAAAATAAATACAAAAATTATCTGCCAAGACATTAGCACTGTCGGATCATCCAGCGAATTAGCTCCAGAAATTGCAAATCAACATACCTTGAGGGTGTACTGAGTCTTGCTGATGAGTTCAGAGGTCGAAATGAAATGAAACAGCTTCCGGCGAAAGTTAAATGGTAGAGGTGTCACAAGAACAAAAAACGCTACCATCTCCACGACGAGAAGCACGAATACCTGAGTTGATATCTGGTTAGTACTTAAGGCAAGTTCTCTTTATACGTGTCTAATTCGAAATAATTTTGGCCTACCAAAGTATAATAAAGTGTCATTTTGCTGTAATACCTAACCAAAGAGCCAAATAGTAATAATCTTGATCAAATAAACTCCGACTTCGTTTCAAATCAGTCGAATCAGTCAATCTGGTAAAATCTTTTGAATAATTAAAAGTGATTGCGTGGTAGAAAGCCGATCTGACCCTGATCTGAATCTAATCGTCATTTTCTTGTCATGTGATGAGCCGTACAGTTTCACAATTATATAAGGCGTCTGTTACGTAATCGAGTTGAAATTACATAATTACACGACATCGTGCGGGGCTAGAACCACTGAATCGAGATGGATAACGGGGAAGCCACGGACAATGTCGGATCAAAGGTGGGGAAAATTGACAAAAGTCGATGATTGGATCAATTGGAATCAGTTTTGATATTTGAAGCAGTAAAATCACACTCGGATAAATAGACAAACTGGCCATTGGTTCCGGAAAATCACGCACAGCGTTAGAATTAGTGTAGTAATAAAACTAGAACTGGATCAATTACAGAGATCCAGCGGAGAAGAAGTCCTCAAGAGCAATCTTGACTCGCGCGGTCATAGTCTTCTCGCCCTCGCGGACCCAGACACGCGGATCGAAGTACTTCTTGTTGGGCTTATCTTCGCCGTCAGGGTTGCCGACTTGCGTCATGAGATAGTCTTTCTTCTTGAGAACAAAGTCGCGAACACCAGTCAAATAGGCATACTGGAGATCAGTGTCGAGATTGACCTTGACGACACCAAAATCAATTGCAGTCTTGTACTCGTCCTTGGTGGAACCGGAACCGCCATGGAAAACAAGGAAAATGGGGGTGTCGGACTTAGACGAGATCTGCGCCTTGGTGTAGGCCTGGTGCTTCCCGAGAAGAGCAGGCTGAAGACGGACATTGCCGGGTTTGTAGACACCATGAACATTTCCAAAAGCGGCGGCAATCGAGAAGTAAGGGCCAATAGGAGCAAGAGCAGAGTAAACATCGTAAATGTCCTCAGGCTGGGTGTAGAGCGAGGCATTATCAACACCAGTGTTGTCAACGCCATCCTCCTCTCCACCGGTGATACCGATCTCCATCTCGAGCCATTGTTTCATGGGTGCAACGCGCTCAAAGTATTTTTTCACAATAGCAATATTTTCTTCTTTAGGCTCCTCGGATAGATCAAGCATATGGGATGAGAACAAAGGCTCACCGTGCTCCTTGAAATACTTTTCGTCTTCCGCGATCATGCCGTCGAACCACGGAAGCAGCTTCTTTGCGCAATGATCGGTGTGGAGAACGACGGGAACACCGTAAACGGGGGCTACTGCACGGATGTAAAGCGCGCCTGCAATTGCTCCTGCAATCGAGGCCGCCTGGTCAGAGTTAGGCACGCCTTTGCCAGCAAAGTAGGCAGCACCACCCTGGGACATCTGAAGGATGATGGGCGACTTTGCGTCGCGCGCAGCTTCGAGCGCGCCGACAACTGTAGACGAGGAGGTCACATTAATCGCAGGAATCGCAAACTTCTTTTCCTGAGCGTATTTAAACAGCTAATTGAAATTGTTAGCCGAGAAATATAGACCCAGGCCACGATAACGAAGCACGCGGAAGTACACATACGTTGAGAACATCGTCGCCGACAATGACGCCCGACTTGCGCTCAAGAACATCGAGAACAGACATGATTCAAAAGATATTTGTAAATATGTAATCAATTAATTCGATTCGCTCTGGCTTTATCCTGAGACTTCCTGCAAAATTCCTACAAATTCTAGTAAATTCCGGTAAATATCACGGACAGAAGGACAATTTCTGGCCCTTCTAAAGAACCCCTCCGCATAGCAGCACATCACGTGAGACACGTGATACGTCATGTGATGCTGATCACGCGGAAGTCTGGGTACCAGCTAGCCGATGCCGTCGAGGAACATAATGTTTTCTTGAGGTCTACTTTAGAGTAGGACGGCTATAATAACGATAATATAGAAATATCGGCGTAATGCTATTTTCAAGCAAATAGCAATTAACATAACAACAACGTAGTAAGATTGCGTCGGATGACTGCTGCCATCCACACTTTCCTAATCGGGTATTGTATACACAGGCTGCTCTGATTGTTGCTACAAACATGGCCCATAGTTGGGAAAGTCGGCCATTGTTTGTTCATTTCAAACGGGCGTTCTTGTCGCCGAAAATGGCTGCACAAGTTGGAGTGCGCCAGCTTCCGAATTGCTCCGAACACGGACTTGTTCCGGTCCTTTCCGGCGGGCTGTCGTCTTGTCGAGGATGGCATCCTCTGGATTGCGTAGTTCTGCGATTAGCATTGGTTCCTATATCAGTGGACAATGTTGATGTGCACTAGTTGGCATGTGATTATTAATGGCTGGCCTTTAGTACAAGGGTACATCTTTCAAATACATCCGCAAACTAATATTAAACGAACATGGTCAATACTACTATATCTGCTACTACTAATACTACTCCTCGACAGCAAATCTCCACAGTCTTCTCGGGGCGTTTCCTGCATACCCAAATTTAGGTCTTCACGTCAGGCTCGGTTCGCCCAATATACTTTTGCAGCCCAAGCAGGTCTACCGCCAGAGCAACGTGTCCGGCAAGATAGTCCTGTGTTTCTAAGCCTGCTTTGGCCGTCTCTGGTTCATGTTTCTCCACATACAACCGAATCGTAGCACCCGCGCTGCCCGTCCCTGACAAACGCACAACAATACGAGCTCCGTCCGCAAACTTGACATAGAGTCCTTGATGGTCGCTGATGCTGCCGTCGAGGTCTGTGTAGCTGAAATCCCCGGCCTCCTGCACCGTGGTTTTGCTTCCGCCGATAGAAACCTCACTCCCAACAAAACCCAAAGACTTGTTTTCGATTTTCGCTGTCAGGTCTTTCATTACCTCTGCCGCGCCCGCAGAGTCAACGCCCTCGTAGTCATACCGAGTGAAAAAGGTTCGGCCATACGTGGCCCAGAAGTCTTCCTGGATGGCCTTTATGCTCGCCATTTCAGGGTTCTTCTCACCTACTCCGGCAATGATGTTGATCCATGCTACAATAGCCCACAAACCGTCCTTTTCGCGAATATGATCTGAACCAGTACCGAACGACTCCTCACCACAGATCGACAGCTTGCCTGCATCGAAAAGTGCTGTGAAGAATTTCCATCCTGTGGGAACTTCGTAGCATGACAGGTTCTTTGCCTTCGCGACAAGATCGATCGCGCCACTTGTCGGCATCGACCGAGCAAGTCCATGCACACCGCCTTTGGCAAAATATGGGATTTTGTCGGCATGGTGCGCTATAATCGCCACGCTGTCGCCAGGACTCACAAACGCGCCTGCGCCGTAGATCATGTTACGATCACCGTCACCATCCGATGCAGCTCCAAAAGGAATCTGCTCTGCATCAACTCTATCTACCAACGAGCGAGCGTAGGTAAGATTAGGATCTGGATGGTGACCGCCGAAATCGGGCAGAGGGATATAATTTTGAACTGTAGTCGCTAGAGGTAATCCGAGCTCATCGACAAAAATAGCTTTGCCGTATGGACCAGTAACACCACTGAGAGAATCAAACAAAACTTTGAATCCCGGGTTCGAAGCCAGGAATCGCTTGATCAAATCAAAATCAAAAATGTCCTTGAGCATAGACACATAGTCTGCAGTGGAATCAATGATCTCGACCTTCAAGCTACCATAGGTTTTTTCACCGATCTCGGTCAAATCGACCTCATCAATCGCGGCAATCTCATAGGACTGCAATTTCGTAGTCACCTCGTATATCTTGTTTGTCACGCTTTCCGGAGCAGGTCCGCCATTCGACAAGTTGTACTTGATTCCAAAATCATTCGTCGGTCCACCAGGATTATGCGACGCGGTCAACAGAATTCCGCCGGTCGCCTTGAACTTACGAATCACATGCGATGCAGCCGGCGTCGACAAAATCCCGTTCTGTCCAATAATCAGCTTCGAAACCCCGTTTGCAGCGGAGATCTTGGCAATGATTTGGACAACCTCTTTGTTGTAGAACCGTCCATCCCCGCCAATGACAAGTGTAGCGTTTTCAGCACCCTCTGGAATCGCAAGCAAAATTGCCTGCACAAAATTCTCAGTATAATGGGGTTGCTGGAACACTGTAACCTGTACTCAGTGCATTAGTCTTGTTCTTGTTCTGACAGAACCCCCACCATCTCGACAATCCGCTAACCTTTTTGCGCAGACCAGAAGTACCTGGCTTCTGTCCTTCGTAAATCACTGTTTTGACAGTCTGAATCGGCATTTTGGGCACGATCGAGTCAATTAAACTGAAACGGTTTAATCCGTGAAACAAATCAATTCGAATCAAAAAAACTTCACCAAATTAAGATGATTCTCCTTTAAATCAGCGACGTAAACCTCTGTGAGAACCTCGGGCCAACCTGACGCGCACTGCCAGGCCACCAACCCCCATTGTTCTCAACCTATGTTTATGTAATAAGAACTATGATTATGCAATATCGCTCCAGGTCTCCTTACGATTTGCTCTTCCATAACAGATTTGAGACCTTTCGCATATAAGCTAAATACACAACACATTATGGAAGCGAAAACAATATAATAATAAGCAGCAAAACAAACAACAAAAGGTCAATCCAAAGAGAGCACTAGGTGTATGACTCAAGACATAAAAACACACAGACATATATCAAAACCCGGTTCCCACCCTGCAACTTATCACCAATTTTTTCCCTTTCAACAATTTTCGACCTTCATTTCTTTCTTTCTTCTTCTCTAACTTCCTCTTATAATTCCTTTCCCCTTCCGTCCTTTCGGGCTAAAACTATACAGCGAACGCCTTGCTTTAGTGGTATCCCCAACCTCCCTGGCGCTGCTGTCCATAAGGCATGTATCCCGAAAACCCGCCATACATGCCTTGCTGCTGAGCCATAGCTTGTTGCATCGCCTGCTGTTGGGCAATTGCCTGTTGCTGTTGAAGCCCCTGAGGGGTGTTGCCTGCAGTAGCACCAACCTGATTACTGGTATTGGCTCCAGACAGATTATTGCCTGCCTTAGAAGATTCATCTCTCTGCAAGTAATCTTGAATTCCAGAAAGGCCTCCAACAGCTCCTTGACCGGAAGGGCCGACTCCGGCTCCTTGCGAACTTCCTGCTCCCGCTTGTCCCTGGCTAGCAGGTCCAACTCCGCCCATGGGAGCACCTTGCATTGGTGCGGCCTGGTATCGTGAATACTGGTCATAATACTGGTTCTGTTGAGAAGCATTTCCGTACACGGACTTTTGTTGCCCATAATGAGACTGTTGCTGTTGTTGTAGTTGCTGCGGCTGGTGCTGGTGCTGCTGTTGCTGTTGCTGTGGCTGCTGTTGTTGTTGTTGCTGCTGTTGTTGCTGCTGCTGCTGGTGTTGCTGCTGAGCACTGTAATAAGCATTCATGTAGTATGCTGTATATGCAGGTGACATGTAGTAGGGATGGATGCCATATTGGTTGTTCTGCTGGGTAGCAATACCAGCAGATAGTCCGGGCGCAGGCGATGTGGCGGCAGAGTTATCAGAAACAGCTCCAAATCGAGTTGTTTGTGTGGTAGTCGACGAAGGAGTCAATTGGTCAAGCGCCGTAGCACCCCCTCGCTGCTGGAGTACTTCCTGGTTGACACCACTCGTGGCGGCTGCTGTTTGATATGGGTTCGAATAGAATCCATATCCTTGACGGTGAGGATCATTACCGTAGACGTTCTGATAATCATTCGGGAATCCAGCAAAACCTGGAAGTTGCGACTGCGTAGGATATCCGCCATATGGCGATTGTGAAAATGGCTCAAACGACTTCTGTCCGCCTTGAGTCGATGGCTGACTCTGCGGAGGCTGTGATTGCTGCTGCTGTTGTTGCTGTTGTTGAATCTGAGCTGGCTGCGACTGCTGGTATCTGCTGGGTTGAGCAGATTGGCTAAACCCTGACAAACCAGGCGTCACGTTAGCAGCTCCGGTCTGGCCCTGGCCAAGTCCAACGGGATCCGAGGAAAGTGAATCAGTATATCCACCAGCAACTTTTTGAGACGTCAGACTGTCAATACTAGTCTGTGTAGGAGTCTGCTGAGTATCATTCGCGGAATAAATATCGTCATCGACGCCATCATCCAGACCAAGACTGCCAAACTGGAGACCAGTCCGCTCGACCTGTGCCTGAATTGATCCTGGCATAACAACAGGAACATCTTGGTTCAACACGCGAGAGTATGCAGAGCGTCTGGAGGGTTTTGATGCAAGTCCTGGAGGAAGTTTAGTCCGTGCAGGAGCGGTCTCCATAGCAGAAGAGTCTTCGAGAATGGGAACAGATTCTTGTTTGGGGAGAGATGCAACTTCAGCGACTGGATTCTCTATTATTGACTCCTCCGTTATAGTCGACGAAACGACATTCCATCCTTCTGGTGTTTGTTCAGTGATAAACTCTTCGGTCGTGATAGTGTCTTCTATTGGCGTAGGTTCAAGTTGAGACTCCGGCGCGGCCTGCGCAACTACTGGCACACGTTCTGATACTGTTGGCTTCGGAGGCTCAGGTATAGGAGAAGGTGGTCTGGCAATTGATGCCCAGCTCTTTTTAGTACCTGGTTGGATTAACGAGCTCTTGGGTTTGGCGGGAGAAGCAGCAACAGGAGATGGAGTCGGTTCGGATGCAATCACGGGTTCAGCGGGAGTAGGAACAGGTTCGGGTGTTGAAGCAGATAAAGCCGCGGTTTTCGCCCATCCATTTGTTTCAACAGGTTTTGGTGGTTCAGTAGCTTCGGTAGTCGTAGTAGTCGTAACAGGAGTTGAAGAAGTGATGGTAGCGGAAGGAGTTTTCCAAGCTTCTTTAGTGCTGATAGATGAAGGAGTCGTCGGGTCGGATTTTTGAGCTGCGGCATTAGAGGAGGAGTGGTCATGCTCGTGAGATCGGCCATTGACTGCAGCTGCACCACCACGGCTTCGCCCACGATCACTGCGGCCGCCTCTGCCTCGAGACTCTAATCCACCGCGAGAACGGCCACGAATTGATGCTGAACCAGATGATCGGGTAGATTCTGAAGAAGTAAATGGGCCTTTTGATTTGGAGCGTTCTTTGATGCCCTTCTTTTTGACTTCACCCCATTGACTTGCGTGACCTAATTTTGTTAATTTCACGATCTAGCAGGAAAAAAAATTTAAAATGAGTATCGCATCATCCAACCATCCAATCATCAAATCATCAAAAATAAAATAGTGGAATTCTTAACAAGAAATTTTTTAACGTTTCGTCGATGATTAAGAATCTTGAAATAGAGAAGGATCTGCATCAGCATGTCTAGCACACAAGACAGTTGCACACTATATAATTTCGCAGATCTTTTGCCAGACAAGAAATGCGTCGATAAATCTGGCCACCGAAATAAAAAAAATTAAAAATTAAAGATCATACCTTCTGTGATTCGAATAACAGCGACTTCAACGTCGCCCTGAGTTTCGGCCAGTAAAGAAAGAAGATCTTCTTCGGACCAGTCAGGAAAAAGCTCTGTGAGCGAAGTGAGGCCAGTGGCATATTGAGCCTTTAAATTTTTGGCTGTTTCGTCCAGTTGTGAACTCATCGAGGATGTGGACGATGATTTAATGTGAGAAAAAAGAGACTAATGATCTGAGGAAGTAGAAAAAGAAATATCACCGTCGACGGGAGAAGTTGACGATGATCTGAAAGAAGGGGTGTGGGCGTTGGCACGGGTGAGGGTGTCAGTATTGGCGTTGGATGTGAACTAGGATTTGTGGACGAGTGACCACGAGACGAGTTGAATTCTCCTCTGATATATGTCGATGAAGATCAAATCTTTAGTCGGATCCGGACGTCGGTCATGTAATGGCACAAGGCGAGCAACGTTTTAGCGACGAGCTGGTGTGGACGAGATCTGCGTAGAAAGAGCACATGGTCAGCTACCGGAATCGAAAAAAAAAATAATTAGAGCAGACGGGTGCGAAACACACAGCGTGTGTGCGAGACTGTGTCAGTCTCTCTCTTTCCTAGCTCCTTCATTCTAGTAAAATATAAAAAAAACATACCAAAAATCTGATCCAAGCAACAGAAAAGCAAATCAATTCAATTCTGCAGCAATACAGCGCGGAAAACAAGCACACAATTGGTTTTTGATCGGAAGTTGGCCCTGGAAAGGAAGAAGAGTTCAGAAAATGAGGAAAAAGTTTACACCAACCTGTGGAGGGGCCAGTGTCAAGCAGATCACAGGGCTAGGTTTTTCCAAAAAAAGGAAATTTGCAATCGATACTGAGATGTACGTATGCGGAGACAGGTACGTAATTGTCAGACCGTGAGTTATTTAGGTGGCTGTTGCTTGCTGGGCTTATGTGGGATATTGTACTTGCTGGGTCTGTCGGGTTTCTGCATTCAGCAGAGCTGGTGATATTGGATCCGACGTGGATCAACAGCCATGTCCTCGTCGACAGTGGATAGGAAGTTGTATTCTTACGCAGCAGCCACGATTGTCATCGGCTCGTTTGCGCTCTACGTATTCATGCCATCGTTTTGGGGGAAATCTGGTTCAGACTACCCAGAGGGATCAGCTGGTACTGGGTTTTCGCGGAATTCGCGGTATGTCGTCGGGCTGCGCAACGAGGCAAACGATTGTTTTGCCAACAGCGATCTCCAGGTTTGTTTGAGTCCGGATTTATGTTTATTAGACCTAGTTTGCTGATCACTGAGCTAGGCCCTTTCGTCGTCGCCTTCATTGAGGGCATATCTAGCAGATCCACGATTCAAAGATCTACTACTTACCGAGTCTCTAAATCGCATGATTCAGGGTTCGTTGAATGCCCATATTAGGTCGGGTTTGGTATTTAACGGCATTTCTAGAGCTGAATTCGCCCATTGTCCGTCCAAAGGCAATTTCACCTTGGCCATTTCTACATGTTCTTGAAAGCATTTTCAAAGCCCGGATATCCCGGCGCCAACATGACGCACATGAGTTACTGCACTTGATCTTACAGACAATTGCAGACGAACATGAAAAGAAAGTCAAGTCCATGGCCGGTTCTATCGATGAGCCGACTTCAGAAGCTGGCTCGTCGATTCGTGAATATCTTCCGTTTGAAGGCTCGACAACTGACGTAATTCGCTGCTTAGAGTGTGGCAACTTATCTCCCCCGAGGACGACTGACTTTATTGTCCTGACGCTCAATGTACCACAACGATCGAGCACTACACTGGAAGAATGTTTAGCTACTTTGTTCCGGTCCGAGGTCATTTCAGATTACGGATGTGTGCAATGCAGATTGCGTGCTCTAGCTCAAATTGTCGCTCAGCGAGCTTATGCACCAGCTGAAGCAATTGAATGTTCAATAAAGCAGCCAGATTCGGTGCAGCGAAGAAAATCCACTGCAGAAGAGGAACCTCCAGATTATCGGGAGGATCCTGCCGGATATATATCCTATCTCCAGCGATGTGATCCTAATGCGGAATTACATCCTACAATTGAATCACAACTTCCGAAGCAGATCAAGTCTAAAATTTCTAGATCGACATCGTTAGGAGTGCTCCCCAGCATGCTTATACTTCACCTATCTCGGTCTATTTTTTCCCATACGGCAACGCGAAATAGCTGTAGAGTCAAGTTTCCAGAGTTTTTGACACTGACGACTCAAGGCTCAGGACCGGACGCTATGAAGGAATTGATCAAACAATTGAATTCATCATATGAATCTAAGGAAACCTCCATTGGGTCGTCCTCGTCAAAGACATATAGATTAGCATCAATGATTCGACATTTGGGGACACATTCAGCAGGCCATTACGAATGCTATCGACGGAAAGAGATGTTTAAAGACTACGAGGCGGAATCTAAACGTGACAAAGCATACGAGGCAATTCTTGCGGCTGATAATGTCAGTTCTATTTCAAGCGAAGCGGAGGTGGGGACTGATTTGAAGCCTGACCTCGATGCTCAAAAGCTCGACGCAGGAGCCCAAGAGCGAGAAGCTGCTCGCCTATCAAGGAAATTGTTTCGACAGTTCACAGGACCAAAAGAATGGTGGAGAATTAGTGATGACAAAGTGTGGGAATGCACGATGGAGGAAGTTTTGAAACAGACGCCCTATGTGTATATGCTTGTATATGAGGAGATCGATTTGGAGGACAAGAAAATGTCTGTGAAATATCGGAACATGAAATTATAGGGCTGGATCGAAAACTATTCAAGGCCTTTGCTTTGGCAAGGTGTTGATCTATCCATTATGCGTATTGGAAGAGTGCAAACACAGTAACTATTTATTGACGATTCAAGACATTGAACGAAACTAAGCAGTAAGGCGGTTCTTCGATCGGGTCCGCGAAGAGACTTGTTCTTCAGAATTCGCAGCCGAGGAAACAGTGCGTGGTTTTTTAGTTTTGCGAGTCGCAACAGGAGGATCGAGCTGTTTCGACTTTGGTTCCTCGGTTGTTGACGTAGATTCTTGCTGGTCTTTTGAATCGACGGATCGCTTCTGCGGAGTTGGTTTAACTGGCTCATTGATCTCTCCCGTCGATTCTTGCTCAGGCTGAGGTTTAGTTTCGGGCCCTTCCTCTGGCTCTGGCTTTGGCTCTGATTCTGATTTCGAGGGAGCAATGGCCGCGACACTATCAGGAGAAGCCATAATAGGCATCTCCTGAGCGGCGGTGGAAGGAGAGGACTCTAAATCAAGAGTGAGTAGAAGATACAGACAAGAAATATTGGGGGACTTCTACTTACTATTTTCGATCGACATGGCAAATGGCAACTGACTGAATGGGTTGGATTGACTAATGATTGGATTGTTTGGGATAGAGGGAAAAAATGGGAATTTTCAAGTTGGAAATAGCAAATCCGGGAGAATTACGAGGGGTGGGCGAGTCAAAGTGTAAAAGAGTGAGCTATTGAGCAAGGGTAAGCAAGGGACCGCGAGGAGAGCAAAGAACCCCATTCATCCGGAAGCAAGGGCGACTTTCAGTTTTAATCGGTCTCTGATATGGCAGTCTGGATTCGGATGGAGTTGGTATGAAATGAGCCGGTTTGTAGGCTCCCGTCGAGCAATATGCGGGGGAGCACAGCTGCTAGGATTACGGACGATCTGACTAATAAATCGCGAGCGGGTCGATTCAATTGCTAAATCAGTCGCTGACCGTGCACAAGGCCCGATTTCTCATCTTTATTTTTTGGATATATGCTATACGTCTCTCAGTTATATCCTAGTTTGGAACCAATTTTGACCATATAGACGAGGTTACCTCTTACGGAGGGGCAGACTGGAACGCACTGAGGCTTCGGTAATTACATAATCGTATGTTTCAAGAAAGTACGGCTGACGCTCAAAGCGGTACCCGGATTAGGAAGGCTTTTATGCCTAATTAGGAATAATGCATAACTGTATACATATTGTACATTTGTACCTTATACGAGATGAATGTAGTGAACTGGTCTGGGCTGGGATCTATAAACAAGTACACTGATGCACGCGCATTAGAGAAGGGCAGACACAGTCAGACGAACGGACATAAAGCCTGCGACAGAGTTGAACTTTCTAAGAGAAATCTCGATCGAAATTAGAAATAAAAAGAGACTAGAAGTCATTGTTTGTGCAATTGTCAGTGGAACTGCGGTGACATTTCAGGCTTTTGAGATTTTTAACTCTGACAGATTTATTTCCAGTTTTGCTGATCAAGATCTAATCTCTGGATCTAATTTCTTTCATTTGTACTTTTTTAGATTTCCATAGCTTGCCTTCGCGGAAACGTATTTCTAAGGAATTGCACAGTAATGTCAAACACACCAGAACCACCCGCTGCGGGCGAAGACAAAGTTCCTCCGGTACGTCTTGTTTGCGAGTCAATTGGCCTGAGATTGAGTCTAGCTAACCTAATATGTATTATGATGTAGACCCAGAAAGGGCCATGGATGACATTTCTCAAGTCTCTCGCCTCTTCAAAGGGCGATATTGCGTCAATCACAGTAAGTCTGCGGTGCGTGAGCTCGATTAGAGGTATTCTGTTTTGACAAGGTTAGGCGCCTCCTTTCATTCTCTCGTCTACGTCGTTGACAGAGTTTTCTAAGTTCTGGTCTGAACAACCGGATTTGTTTGTCGCGCCGTCTATGATTGTCGATCCCGAGGAGCGAGCTCTTGCAGTGTATCGATGGTTCATTGCGACGTTGAAAGGGCAGTATACTTCGCGGAACGAAAAGCTTGGATCCGAAAAGAAGCCGCTAAATCCTTTCCTGGGTGAATGCTTCTTTGGCAAATGGGTCACAGATGACGAGGGCGAAACCATTCTTGTCTCTGAGCAAGTGTCACATCATCCGCCGGTAACTGCGTATGGAATTTTCAATGACCTCTATGGAGTTGAGCTAGAAGGATACAACGGCCAAAAAGTATCTGTGTCTGCATCTACATTGACCATCAGCGTTCGTCAGGTCGGTCATGCTCTGCTGCGGATCAGTAAGTTTGACGAGCTTTACTACATTCAGCTTCCGTCGCTTCACATTGAGGGTCTTTTCTACGGCGCGCCATATGTTGAGCTTGAGGGCAAGACAGTGATCCAGTGCTCAAATGGATACAAATTTGTGACAGAATACTCTGGTAAGGGCTATTTCTCAGGCAAAAAGAACACGTTTAAAGGAAAATTGTACGGACCCGATAACAGCAGTACGTCGCTGTATACCATTCAGGGCCAATGGTCCGGTAAATCAACAATCAGAAACGATTCTGTGAAGAAATCTGCAGAGCAGCCTTTCTACGACGCCTCGGAGCATCCTGTGGTACCATTAACCGTGAAGCCCATTGCCGAGCAAGCTGAATATGAGTCCAACCGAGCCTGGGAGAAAGTTGCTGCGGCGGTTTCTGTGATGGACTATGACACCATCCACGTTGAGAAAAGCAAGATCGAAAATGCCCAACGCGCACTTCGTAAACAAGAGCAGGATGAAAACCGAGAATGGCAGCGTCTATATTTTGAGCAGGTCGATGACGAGGGCAAGTATCTGCAAGTTACTAAACTGGCAGGTGTAGAACCTGATAGTAAAATCTGGCGGTTCAATCGCCGTGCGTTCGAGGCAGGGCCGGATAAATTATAAATTCGAGCGGTCTTTTTTTGTTGTTGATAGTGTCTGTATGGCATGGTTTCTTGTAGATTTGGTTTCTTATGCAGTCGTAACAATCGAACATTTGTTATCTTGTTGATTTACTCACTGCTATAATGCGTTCACAATCAGCTAAAGAGTTATCCCATATACTTGTAACAAAAACTAAAAATACACTCAAATATAAAGAAGAAGGAAAAATAGAAGAAATAAAACAGAAAACAAAAATCCGACATGCAGCTAGTCCTTGCCAGACCGACTTCACACAAATCAGATCAAATCTTCCTATAGTGATACAGATTTCAAGAAGCATAAGTTTCGCATCCCAGCAAGCAAATAAAATTGCAGCCGAAAAAACATAAATACAAACACAACACGCAGAAATACAAATTCCAGTAAAATAGTAATAAAATAATATAAATAAACAACCAAGAGTTTCCCACACAGTTAAAGATAAATAATAGTATAAAGACGAGATCGAATCTCAGACAAGAAAAAAAAAATCTAGTGAATCTTATTTCCCTGAATAGCTACTTTTACACGACAACTAGAAACCCGCGTTAGCGATCTGCAAACGAAAACTAATGTTCCTAGAAGCGAAAAAGAAAACAAAGAGTTTACTCTTCGTCGTCATAGTCGGCAGCACCGCCCGAGGCAAGATAAGCAGCCTTCTGCTCTTCATAACGCTTCTTATCTTGGGCAGCACGAGTCTCGTAAGGCTGAGGAAAACGTGTTAGTATATACAAACTTGGAATTGACGATGAACAATGAGCTTCCACATGTACTTACAGACTTCTCCTTGGGGGTCAAAGCCTTCCATCTCTCACCGAGAACCTTGCCTACCTGGCCTAAAGAAACAAGTTAGTAACTGCTAAGACGCACTAGAAAAGAATGGAATATAAATACCAAAGGCAATGCCAGGATTCTCCGAGCGGACGTTCTCACGCTGCTCGTTGGCAAAGAACATGTATGCGGACAACGATCGCTTGGGCGCGTTGGGATCTGATAACAGTTAGCTGGGCTGTCGCAACAGACGGGCGCGAGACAATATTGCCAGACACATTATAGAAGGAAATTGGATTGTTTCGCAGTAGCAAAAATGTGCAGAAAATACGAAAACAATGAGACACAAATGCAAAATAACAGAAACAAAGTTTACAAAATAAATAATACAAAGAGCTGCGGTTGTTGTTGAAATGCACACATTCGACGCGTTCGACGCGTCGAATGTGTGAATTTTTACCCGAGGCGGATCGACAGACACAGAGAGAGTGCGCGAGCAGCCGGGCGATCGGCCCAATAAGAGGTGTGACAGACTCAATGAGGCCCGCAGAAGAGAAAAACACAATCAGGAGACAAGAACAAACCTTTCTTTCGACGGCCGCCGGCCTTGGTCTTTCTGGTCTTGACGTCTTTAGGCATTGTTCACTGTGGTCGCGTCGCGTCGCGTTAGTAGGCAGCAGAGAGGAAGCGGAGGGCACCAGGAGCTGGAAAGCGGAGCAAAACGTACGAAACAACAAAAGGAGAGACAAGAAAACACGGGAAAATAGGATTGAGTCTGTAACTATAAACACAGACAAAAGAAGACGCTGTTGTGTCTGTTGTTGCTGATGGTGCTGTTGGTGATCTGTAGCAGAACAATACACTCGACAACCGCAGTAGTTAAGTACGAGCAGTAGTAAAGGTAGAGGAAAGGTAGCAGCAGTAGCAACAGTAGTAAGTAATAGTGCGATGAACGGGAGGGAAGCGCAAGTGGGAATGGCCCACTCAACAGGCTTCTTAACAATAATGTGAGACGAGATGTGTGCGCAGCCCTGCGGAGAGCACTGGCGCGCCTCCCACCGCATATCCCAGCACTCTAGGCGTATATCCTGGTCTTCTCGGCGCCACGTGCACGGACACTCTGTCTGGGTCGATCCGGAATGTGACTCAGTGTTGTTTTGATGCTGCATCCGCAGAATACTGCGTCACGTGTAAACACGTGACGTTACATAAGGCGGCTGGACGGGATTACTAAGGGATATTATCTAGCCGGGCTGGCTCGCTGTATGGGCGTATGGGATTTTCGTGTCTGCAATGAAGGTAATAATGCGCTCGGGGGTTTACTTTATCGAAAGAATACAGTGTGCTGAATTAGGTATATTAAAAACATATTAGGTCATCTACGCCAGCGTAGTCAACTATCTCTATTCTGCTTGCTCGTCGTTGCCATCATCTGTAGTAATAGATCCGGCCGCTGCAATAGTAGATCCCATCACCGCATTTCCAGCTACGTCCTCCTCGACTTCTTCCTCGACTTCCTCCTCGGCTTCTCCCTCTGCCTCGCCGTCTTCAACTCTCTCAATCTCTTCTCCCTCGTTCTCCCCTCCACGACTTGTCCGACGCGCTACCAGGGACGCCGCAGCTAATGCAGACATGCTTGGCCCAGGTCCCAGCTCTCTCATCCCCAAGCTCTCCTCGATTTCTCCCATCCGAACTTGTACCTGCATCTGCACTTGATCATCAACCTCTTCAACGTCAACTACAAACCGTCGTCCATCTGGAACTGCACATTTCACGATCTCCACGCCGCCATCCTCCCCACTGACTTCCACGTCTTCCTCGATCTTGCTGATGCGGCCAACCATCCATTGTCGTTCTCCAAGCCGAAACTGCCTCCTCGTCTCTTCGTCTTCTCGTAGAAAGCAGTATGGCGGCCCGTCATTGAACGCTGCCCATACTTGTTCCTTACTCTTCGTAGGCAAGAACAAAGCCAGATCCCCAACTCGAAACAAGCGGTACGCGATCTTATCGCTAGACTCCTTCTGGAACCGCCGCGTCTTCTCCCGATACAGGCGGGCCATTTTGTTCCATTTATGAGCGACAAATTCACTTTCGTCCACTCGTTTGATCACCATCCGCGCAAATTCGTCGAAGTCAACACAAGTTCCACTTCCGTCTTCTTCCCCTTCCAGATCCTTATCATTAGCTTCTTCCTCGTTCTCGATCTCATTCTCCAGTTCCCATCTTTCCCTCTCACTCTCGGGTAGAATCTTGTAAAGACCTTCGTCACGAACTCGACTGCTGAATACCATCTCCTGCGGCTTATTCTTAGAATATCGAATACCCAAGTGCTTCATCAATTGTCGTGTCTGCACATTCGAATTGGCCATCTGTTTTCGGGCTTCTCGTTCTCGTTCTCTATATTCCTCGAGTTTCTTCTCACTCTCAATCTCCTTGTGTGCGCCGTCCTGTACTACTTTCCGTAGTCTGAGCACGTCACTCTCAAGTTCTTCAGCTCGTTCATTTGCTGCCTTGCGATCAGAGATATATCCCATAATCTTATTCTGAACCTCTTCCTCACTCAAATCATCCCTTCCAGTCTCGGAATTGACAATTTGCCAAACCAGCAATCCAAGTCTGGCGCTGATCTTTTCTTCGATAACTGTTTCAGATGACGACTTAATTGAGTTCGCTAGTTCTTGCATTCTCTCCAAGCCCTCATGGTCATATAAAGATTTCTGAGCTAGTTGATCGTTCAATCCAGTCACTTGAGTCTGCAGAACGTCAACCATCTCTCGAGACTCACTGAACAAATTCGTCAATCGGCTGTATTGCTCTCTCTCAGCTCTTAACGTTTCACGCAAAGAAAATATCTCCGCATCCAAGACACTCTTGATTGTTTCTAGATCGCGTTCTCTGTGCTGTTGCTCTTCCAAGGCTGTTTCAAGATTGACAATCAATCCTTCCTTATCAACTCGGCTTTCTTCAAGATTATCTTCCTCTTCTTCCATCGCATAAATTCGAGCCTTGAGTTCTGAAATTTCTTGATTCATTGATTTACGCTCCAGCTGGAATTCGGATTCTTGCTGGGTCAAGTTGGCAAGCAGATCTTCCTTGACGACTTCAATCTCCTGTAAATTCAATTCAGTCTCTGTGATTTGTTTTCGTAGTCTATTAGTATTATCCTTTTCTTCACCCAGCTGCTTCTTCGCTGTCTGAAGTTGCCGATGTAAGTCTGCTACGACTTCAGCCCCCCCACCTACTAGCAGCGAGGACTCCTGTGATCCAGATCGAATAGAAACTGTCTGTAATTCATTTGCTAATCGATCAAGTCGTAAACCACTTCCTCGCTTTCTAGACATCTCAAACTCTGCGGCGGTTGATGACGCGCGTGGTGAGGAGGAAGCAATTGCAGTACTACTTGGTGGTGGAGATGAACGGACTGGAAGTTGCGGTGACTGCTGAAGAATAGGTTGTAGCGGTGTCAAGATTGGGGATGTTGAACTCGAAGAACCACTATTGCTCTTGAACAAGTGTAAATCACTGGGAGCTGAGTGATGTCGCGAAACGCTTGCTGGAAGTAGAGAATTGTTAACTGCATTAGCTTGGCCCTGATACGTAATTGTAGAAGCTGCTGAAATTGCAGATGATGTCGGCTGCGATACAACACTACCTGACCCAGCAGGAGAAGCTTTTGCATTTGCCGGAGCTGCACTAAATTGTTGTCGATGGAGCAAGTCTTCCAGTCTGCGGACTCGAGATTCATAACCGCGAACTACCTCTTGCAACTGCCGATTCTCTTGTATTAATGCACTGCTATCGTCCTTGTTCGGTGAAGACTGGCGACTAGCCTCAAGCGAGTGGTTCCCGGATAGGTGTCCAGCAGCTGCAGTTCCCACAGCTGCTTCAACTTTCGATAGGCCAAACATGCTACTGCGAATATCGTCCACATAGTTGGACCCCTTGAACAGACGTTCACGGCGACGAGAAGAAGAACTCTTGCTGCGCTCCTGAGTCGCACGATCTAATATTCTAATCATCTCAAGTAGCTCTGAAAGCATGGCTTCAGTACCTGGTATACGCTGCAGGATTTCAAGGAACGAGGTCACATCTTCGCGAGTCACTGCTATAGAAGCATTTCCTGCTATTCCTGCAGTAGAGCTATTCTTCTCGTCCGAAGATCCAACAAGATTTAATTCAACGGAAAACAAGCTTGTACTTCCATTTCGTAGAGAATATAAACTATGTTCGGACCCTATCGACGTACCATTACTTGCACCGCTAGAACTGAAAGTTTGTTGAAAAGTGTCTATGTAACCTCCAAATCGCTTTAGCCACTTCGTCCGACGCTTCTGCTCGTCATCTTTCCAAACGGCAAATTCTTCTGCAACCTCCCCTGAAAGCTGACGCACTCTTTCATTCCACTCCGCACGCTGCACCGATTCAATCAATAGTCCTCCATAGATGAGAGGCAAAGAATCCATTTGCTTCAGAATCGCTAGAGATTCTTGAGCGAGTTCAAGTTCGCGCTCTAGAGATGCAAGATCAGGTCTGATGGGTGAGGCGCGAGATTGAACCACTGATAGTGTGTTGAGATGTCTCAGAGAAGCAACTTGGGCTGCAGCTTTCCGACTTTGAGCATCGCGATTATACTCCCAAAGCTCAGAGACAGTAGCAGAAATGATAGGCAAATATTCGCGCTGATGTAGCATTGCCATGCGAGCGATGGAGCGCATACTAGCAGGAGTACTGGGCAGATCAGCAATGTATACCGCGTCTTTTCGGATTTTATTCACAATAGCATGCAAATCTTCTAGAACTGCTGGGATATTTTCGTATTCACCTGCAGCCTCAGCGGTGGCTGTGAGATCATTGCTAGCAAGTTCGATCTCGCGACCAAGAGCATCACTATCGGCCGTCACTTTATCCGCGACAAATTTGATGTCTCGGATGCGGTCCTGGATATGCTGTTCGCTAAATGCTATATCAGCCTGAACACTGTATACCTTTTCATGGTCGATCCAGGCGGACAGAGTTCCGCCACCAAAACATTCGACGACGGGAATAGAATCCAGTCTGGCAAGAGAGGCGTTCCAATCAGTATTTTCTAAATCATTTTCCTGATTAACAGCACGATCAATAATTTCCATAAATTGCCTATTGATGTTGCCAACATGATGTTTCAAATGTAGCATCGCGATCCCGACGGAATGGCGAATGACTTGGACCTCGGCAAGAGTAGATGACAGAGAGGAATTCAAGGATTCGGCACGAGCAAGAAGGCCAGCAGACCAGGCCGCTCTTAGCTCAAATAAGTCGACCATTTCATTCTGAGAGGGTTTCACGTTTGTAGTATTCGGTACTGGCTGCGTGTTTAAAGGTAACAATGGCGTGGTCGTGACTGGCGGGGTTGAGGTAGGATGGCTGAGCAGAAGACGATCAAAAAGATAGAGCTCGGTCTGCGAAAGATTAGTAAAGCCGTAGGCAATTCAGATTGACAAAACAGGATTTACCTCGTTTACTAAATTGGATATGCGGAGCTGAGTGGCACGGGAGGTCATGACGATCTGGTGATTTGGAGGAATGCCATGTTGCTGAGCGATAGTCTCCTTGAGATCTGCGATTCTGCGAAGTAAAGTTAGTAAAACTGAATTATGAAGCCAGGTCTAAATTGAGCATACGTGAGAAAGAGTTCTGGATTGAGGTCGATCGTTCGGCCAGTGTGGGCGTTATAAACTCTGAGAGACATGTTGAAGTGAGTTGGTCCAGCGAGCAAGAGACACAGGAATTAGTAGTACTCTGACGAAACTCAACAATAAATATGTAAAGAAGCGCAACGTGCGAGATGGGCGCGTTGCGGGATGCAGATATGGCAAACCGCGAGCGCGCCCAACCAGCTTTCAAGAAGCGATATTTGGACGGAAATTGAGCAGTGCTTCGCGATGTGCTGCGATGTGCAAGTTCGCGAGCAGGTAGTTTTGTACAAGTTCGCCGGTGATTTCAAGGTGCGGACTAAGGAGTTGTATGGAAAATAGAAATGGCGAAAGAGCTGAGATTTAAGAAGCGTAGAAACCCCCGTAGAAATGGCGTCGAATCAGCTCGAAACAGAACGAAAATAGAAGGCAAGTTGCAGTCAGACGGAGAACGAAATGACAACGAAAAGCGTCGGGACGAATGCCCAAAGTCCAGCCCAAAGCCGCCGCGCTTGTCGTTTAGCCCAGAAGAAGGCGGAGAAGCGCGTGAGCTGAGAGAACAGCAAATTCGTAGTTACACCAAGATCACAATAAGGAACTCAATGAATTTGACTACTTGTAAGATCTATTTTCTTGCTTTGTCCGTGAATGCATCCTGTTTCCCACTTACCATCTCATTACACTTACGTAATTGTGCGCAGATCGATTATCCAATCTCCGTCTCCGCCGCACTACTGGCTGCACTTCCGGCGGAGTCGATTTTACGGGACACGCCCTAGAGTCGTTGAATATCATTACTAATTAATTACTATTGATTACGTGTTATTTTATCGTAGCTAGAGCTAGCTTGCAAAGAACTGTACTCTTTATAGAATCCATTATGGTTGGTTACTGATTCTCTCACTATTTTGGAGCGCCTGGTTGGGATTTACTGTCCAGCTCTCTAGATTGGCCCAGTTCTTGGGACATCTCTGACGAATTAAATCGGTTTTCTGCTCTGGAAGCTGGTTGCACTGACAAATCTATTTGTATCAAAGCCAGCAAAGCCTATACATAGTTACATATTTCACCATCCTCCACTCAAATTTTCACTGTACACCTTTTTAAGAGCTCTATGCGTATTATCAGCAGGCTTCTCAACCTGATACCTCTCATGTCCAAAAAAAGGTCTCACTATTTCTCCTACTACCGCCTTAAACAATCCCCCTACCAATTCCTTTAAGTCATCGCCTGTTTGACCAAAATCAGGATATGCGTTGATTTCCAAGAGTGAAGTGATCAGATCTCCATTCTCATCGGTTGATACAAGGAAATCGACTCCGTAGATTTCAAAGGCGTTCGGAACAGGCTGAAAATGCAACCGCCCTAGACTTGTAGCGGCCGCGAATGTCTCTGCCGTAATTGCGCAGATCTGACTCCAAACAAGCTGCTTGTCGAATGTGTCGCTTAGCTTCCAGAATCGCTGCACAGATCCATCGTTGCGATTTTCACCTTGCAGGCACGTATTCGTTAAATGTCCGTCAAGATCTGTATTTTCGTCCGGACTTGTATACGGACGAAGTGCGAACAACGCCAGCATGTCTTTAAACACGTAGACATCCAGCGCACCGCTGGCAACCACATACGTACGAATATGAAATTTCCGGTTCCCATAAGTCGCTAACAGAATCGGCCTCATGATGTATTTCTGAATCAAAAAGTGCCGGATCTGCGACGTCACAACCCCGTTGGCGATCTCCTCTCCGGAACCTTCATCGTCGTCGCTGGGCTCTTCAAATGAATCGAAAATATCCTGCAACTGCTGTCTAGTCTTAAAAATCCGGATCCCCTGCCCACGATCGCTCATACTCGGTTTCAAAATCCACCACTCTTGCTCCTTGTCCAACTCGTCTCTAAACTCGTAAATGTCGTCAAGCATTTCATCAAGATATTCGGCGTAATCAAGCTCAAGCTCGTACGATTCCGGAAAATGAGTCGCCAAAATGGTTTCGGGATGTTTAGCTCTGTAGCTCTTGATAGCATGAGCCAGAAAATTTTTCCTGATCAGTGCTTTTCTATTAAATTAGCCGCTGATTGTTGATTCTTGTCTAGCTTACCTATATACATAAGAGCAGCTCAGGTATCCTGTTTGATCAACCATGAGCCGGTCAAAATCCAAATCTTCATAATCTGTATAATGAAATAACTTTTCAACTCTTCCGTCCAGGCTCTGACTGACTCTGGCCTCAGGAAATTCGGTAGCCAAAGCATCCATTAGCAGTGGATAAATGTACGAATCCTCGGGATATCCAACCACTGCCGAGACTTGTTTTTCCTGGCTTTATACGGATTAATATTCATTGTCACTTATTAAAATGTATATTTCTCTCTAGAATATCTATAGGTTTGCAGCTCTATAGGTCTATTGTATCGTCTATACATAATATTCCATTGATCTACTCACACGGTGAATTCTCCTTCATAACCAGGTACACCTTGGAAATTGGCTTTCAAGGGAGTGACACTATAATATTAGCCTCTTCTCCTTCTTTTGGAATTCTATAATTACTCACCTGACGTAACCATTGATCAATGCAAATCCATCGTTTCCAGCCGGCTCTTCGGTGACGCCATCGTTCACGGCCTTCAGATTCGGCATCCATTTGAACTGTAGTCTGCCGGTAATCGAGTCAAGGTCGGCTTCGATTCGTTCGGTGGCTTCGACCTGTACACCGGTCTCTGAAATCTCGACTTGATCTTCCACATATTCAAACGCAGCTCCCCATCTGTTTGGAAGAATGCTTGTATATTTATATCTCACGTCCTCGGTAAGCTGTGGGTTCAGCGGCACATTGATGCTATACAAATCAACGGACCCGTCCTCGGGCCAATTGAAATATAAATGCTTAATAGCGTTAACCGAAACTCGACTCGCCAGGGCAATTTGCTTCGGATCATGCACACGCGAGCTATACGCGTACGAGATGCCTATTGATTTCACACCGCATAAAGCACCTTCCATGGCAGCGCCAATCGTTCCGCTAGATAATATGAATATCGCTGTCGAATTACGTCCATAATTCGGCCCGGAAATGACCAAGTCCACTGGACCTTTCTCTTTAAACAAGTGATGAATCCCTATCTGCGAGCATGTGGCTGGCGTGCCGTCCAAAAGCACCCATTCTTCGGATCCGTCTGCTTTGGACTTATAATATGGCCCTTCGTAATCTCCGCCGACTTCCTTCGATGGCGTAATGTAACTTGCAGTGATTGTCTTCCCGATAAAATGGGCCTTCCCGATCCACGATTTCTGGCAGTCCGGCAGTGCCACGCTTATATCCCAGTCCGTGTTTTCCTGCAGCGCTCGAATGAAATAGTCTACATAGGGCGAGTCCTCACCGGGTGGTCCATCGTCGTTGGTTACCTAATTATTAATATTTGTAAGTCACTGAATTGAAATACTTACAAGTACATGCATCAGGAATTTATTTTTTTTTAAAGCTGTTAGAGTAATTTTTTTCTGAGTATAGCAATAATGTTCTAGCAATCTTAACTTGAACAATTAGATGATGGAAATCAGTTAAATCATCGAACCATCACGTGTAAAGTTCAGCGACTACAAGCAATTTACCATACAATTTATATACGCATGTTTAAATACCATTCTCAATTGTAATTAATATTGATCATCGCACTTCACGTATGCATCCTAACTATACAACGTTCAAAACAAAGGCAGAACAAAAGACAAACCAGTAGATCGCGAGACAATATCCAGAATATTAATCAAGTGTCAAAAACCATTTCCCAAGGTCGAAAAAAATCCAAGCGCAAATTGAAATCTTGTATAAGAGAAGAAAGAAATAAAAAAAAATGCAGAATTATACAGGTTAAAGATATCCAAACTTATAAGAATATTACAAAATGCACAGAAAAAAAGAAAACTAAGCGGCAGCCTTCGTCGAACCTCGGCGACGGAAAAACTCCATTACTCTCCGGGCAGGTCCTGTGCCCGCTGTTTTACGCGACGAACTTCCAATGGCAGGAGTCACATTACCCGAAGACGAAGGAGATGATGCATTCAACTTTCGGGCGTTCGTGTCACGCATTACTTGAGTAGATGGTCTGGCACGCTGTTGCTTAGGTTGAGAAGATCGTGCCTTCTGGGTCCGCGTAGTAGGGATCCCAGAGGAACTGGCTGCCGCCACGCTAGTATTCGCAGTGACAGCTGGAACAACAGTAGAGTGTTCAGCAGAGGCTGAAGAGAAAGATTTACTCGCAGCTGAATCAACGGTATTTGAAGAACGCATTCGACCAAACAACTTTTCAGCTCCATAGCTGATGCTCGATTGACCACGGCGATGAGTCTTTCCAGTTGTAGGACGATTGGTCCGCTTGGATGCGCTTGTCACCGCAGAAGATGTGCTGGTCTCACGCTCCATTTTAGGTGCCAGGGTCGGCTGAACAAACATACTCTGTGGACGATCTCTCCTACTCCCATCCGGTCGCAGAGAAGCGTTGGTCGAAGTTTCCACATTGGCAGACGTAGAATCTAGAGCTGCACCCACAGGCTGTTGATCTACGCCATGCTCTCGAGGCAGAACAACAGCCATGGTCGAAGGTCTAGCACGATGAACCGGGACCGGCAATCTGGACTCACGCACAGCAGACCTAGGGGTGCTGATAACTGGAATCACAGCTGCAGATGGCGAGCGAGCAGTAGCAGTAGGCGTTGACGCCGTAGCAAAGAAAGTGTCCTTCATTGGGGTAACAGGGGGAACGTCATCAAACTGCTCAATCGGAAGTGGTGGAAGTGGAGAATTCGATGTGGTAGCCTCCCGTGGGGGCTTGGAAACTGTTGATATATCAGAATGCACAACAGGAGGTTCAACATCAGTAGGATCCTCGCAGACTTCCTTTGAAAAGGTGGGAGCATCATCATCAACAAAATCAGCCGCTTCACCAGCTTCTTCTGCAATCACTGCTGCTTGTAAGACACTACGCGTTTGCGCTTCATCAGTCTTGCTGTCTACAGTGCGAGGAGTAAAAGACGAAGGCTTCGTATATTCCAACTGCACGGTATGTCGCTTGTCCTGTCGAGGAGGTTGCTGTTGAACAGGAGAAGCAGGCTGAGTGCCAATTTGTGACTGATGGAGTCTTTGCTGCATGTTTTCTATATCATCGACATTACTGAGATCTGTGAATCCCGCATAGCCATTAGCAGCCATAGACTGCTGGCGATGGGTACGTCGCTGCTTCCCGTCATTTACCGGCTGCTGATATGAGGAACGAGAAGTATACGAAGCTGTTTCGGGGCCAGCATAAGACTTGTGACCACGTCTGGAGGAGCTTGTTCTCGACGTAGGAGTCGCAATTGATCTGCGCTCGCGGTGATTTGCCTTCACAGATCGGTCTACAACATTGTGAGGTACCACAACCGTTTCCCATTGTTCCGGGGTCACGGCAAGAAAATCTGTGAAAGGTAATAGCCAGGAGTGAGCTCGAACTTCGAGTAAATCTGCACGCTGAGTTGGATCTGGCACAAGAATGCGACGGAGAAGATCACGAGGCATTGGCTTGACTTGCTCAGGGAAAGTTAATGGAGTTGAGGTAATGTAGTGATATAGCTGAGTGATGTTGTTTCCGTAAGGATTTTTAGGGTCATCATCAAAAGGCAGATACCCCGCAAGCATAGCGTAGAGAATCACACCACAACTCCAAACATCTACTTTCCGTCCTGAGTACTTTCCGTCGCTAATGACCACCTCCGGAGCGGCATAACAAGGTGAACCACATGAAGAGCTCATCAAGTCTGCCTTTGGACGGCCAGCAATGAGATCCTCAGGATCGAAGACATTTGCGAAACCAAAATCCGTGATGATAATGTTTTTATGCTTGTCGAGAAGTAGATTCTCCAGTTTTAAGTCGCGATGGACGATTCCCTTGGAATGCAAATAGTTGACTCCTGATACCAACTGAGCAAATAAGCGGCAGGCTGTGGAATCTTTGAGATACTTGTTCTGAACAATGTATTCAAACAGTTCACCGCCAGACGCATATTCGAGCACGATTCCAATATATCTGTCATTCTGGATGATCTCTTGCAGCCGAACGATATTTGGATGACGAAGATGTCGCAAAACGACGATTTCTCGCTGGAATCGAGCTTCCCGATCGGACCCCGGAGGTACGTTTTCTTTTTTGATCAATTTAACAGCAACCTTGAAAAACATGAATTTTCGATCTATATCAAGATATTTTGAGAGAGCAACTTACCTCGGATGGAGATTTGCCATCGCGTCGCCAGCCGAGTTTGACTTTGCCAAATTCTCCTTCCCCAAGAGTGCTGCCGAGAAAGTAATTTCCAAATTTCACTGTTTCCTTTCCGGTGGGGAGCATGTCCACGACAGCGACATCGGGATACATTACACTCGAGGATGGAGGGATAGAAGACGGGTCCGTGGAGATGATAGTTGACGAAGTCGGAGGAAGATCAATAGACTGGGGTTGCTGATGAGGCGGAACTGCAGACACGGGGTCGGCAGTCGCCATGATGTTTTATGTTAAATCTATAGGAAGGAAGAGACGTAAGTAGACAGTTGAGCAAGAAAAAAAGAAATCCGAGGGACTCGACGGTTAAGAGCCGAAATTCAACCCAGGAATCAACACAACAAATCGAACAGAAGAATGAACATACCAAGAATAACAAGCCGGAGCAAGCAGAGCCAGTAGCAAACAATACGCGCAATGAAGCAATGGCAGAGCGGCTTTCAGTCTGAATGAGCAACGTGTGTTTGAGATCTGCGGACGCTGCAGAGTCAGAGACGCGTCTGAAAAGTGAAGAAACAGATGATTAGTGTTTCTGCAGGAAAAAATGGAAGACAAGTAAGATTGTGATCAGCGCAGAGGAAGTACACAAACACGGTCAACAGATCTGGTGGAAATAGGGAGCAAAACAAACAAAGGGGTGTCGGAGAGTCGGGAGACAGGGGTTGTAAGCCGTATAGCGCTGTGGTAGTTTAATATAGCTGGCAATAACAAGAGCAAGAGCTAGGAGGACAGGCAGCGAGGAGACATGCAGAATTTTGGGCTCAAGACTATTGTAAAGCAACGCAGTCTGCTAAAACAACGGGAGGTTTAGACGCGGAGCCAACAGGACTCGGACGACGCGTGTGTGCTTTCCAGCGGTGTCTGCCAAACAAGACGCGGATGGACACGGTCGAACGCACGAGTATGTAGCAGTAGACGAAGGAGAATCGCGACAAGTTCAAAGGAGCGGGAACTGGAGTATTTACAGCAAAAATGGACAGTACGCAACGCAAATACTGCTTACGGCCTCGCAATTTGATGGCCCTGAGAACAGAAAAAAAAGAGCTCGCTCACCGCGATATCGTTGTCATGGAGAACGATAGCCTGGCCGGTTCGCGGGCCTCAACCTGGATGAGGCTATTTCCGGGGACGAACACGCCCGTGCGGGCGAGGGCAGGAGACGGGGGTCAAGGAACCACAACAAGGGTTCCGGATCCGGAAGTGGAGCAACGACCGGACGCAGAATTAGCGAGAACAAGCGGACAATATAAGGGGAGCAAAGGAGCGCTTGAAGAAGACGGTTAGAGACTAGTCAAGGAATATATATATATATAGTAGTGTAAGTACGAGAGCAGTGGAGTGGAGGAGCTAAGGCTGAAGAAGAGCCAATGGAGCCAAAGGAGCCAGAGGGGTGGAAAAAATTGATCAGAGTTGAGACCAATATTCAGATATATAAGGATGGCTGAAGAGATCTGTATTGATTGGAAGATAATGATGAGGTAGGCGTAAAGAACAAGGGGATTCCTGGAAATACATATGAGAAAAAAGTAATGCCGGCTAGCAAGCGAATATTATGTAAATATTGACTAGCCGGTCAGTCAGATGAACCAATTCTCGCTTGTCTTAAACCAGACTTAAAAACGCCAGCAAGGTCTACACTACGGCCCTATAGCCCGCTAAGATCACTTAACGTATGGATTCTTCAACACTTTCAATATAACTGCGTCCGACAGATCAACTCTGCTCATTTCTTCCAGCAGATCGCTTTCAAGATCACGTTTGTTATTTCTTGTTGACTGCTTTCCTCTTTTGAGCGTTCGACATGTTATTCTATCGCGTTTGCTGGTCCATCGTAGCTTGCATTGTTTACAACTCTCCAGATGCGAACAGTTATCACACCGATTGCAGCAAGATATAAAACTGACTCGCTCAACTCGGCCTAGTTTGACGGTTCTTCTCGCTGCTCGTGGTCCTGGCCCTGGCCAGTCCAATCCAGTCAAAGGCTGCTTACGAGCTCGCCTGGAATTGTGGGGAGCCGAGACTCGATCAGACGAGCACGTGGGTGGCATATATCTCATACATTTCACAGAGTTACTCCACTAATGTCCCAGCCGCGTGGCGATATTGAAGGCATCTAGATCTCCCTGACCGTAAGCAGCATGTGTCGATCAGATTAGATCATCCATGTTATAATCGCCTCGATTCCCCATCTTGGCTTTCTGATTTCTTCGCTGATGGTAATCATGTTTTTCATCGGACAGTTCTACAGCTACGATTTGTCTCTTTCCAGTAGACCTCTACTCCGGTTCGCTTGGTAATAGTCTTTGGAGCTTCCATTGTCCGCGATTGCTATTGTCACCGAGAGCTCACGTGAACTTTCGGCTATGATTAAGAGATGACGTAAGATTATATTTTGTTTGCAGAGATGACTGCGAACGAGCTTGTATGTGGTTACGTGAAAGCCAGTATTGCTGAGGTTTGCGTTGGGATTCTTGTGGTGCTGAGGCATTTTGCCTTTCATACTGGACTGTGCCATAGAGCTGAGTTTGGTTGTGAGTTGGCTGGCTGCTCTGGGCTGTTCTGGTGAGCGGGTGTGTACTACTCTCTGCCTGCTGGACAGTTTCTCTGCGGATTTCTTGCGCTGCCGAATCACAATATCACAACCAGCAAAGCACACAGTTCAGTGTGCAATTGGCAGACACCGTTATCGCATGCTGGCTTTCGGAGTCATTTCGCCCGCGGAGAGGTTTGCTTGTTATGGTTTTTGTTCGGCTCTGGTTTGTTTTGTTTTGCTGTACATGGGAAGGCGTGGACTGTGTGTTTACCGTCTTCCTGGGCGCCGCTGTGTGTGCTGTTAATTAGTCGTCCGGGACTAGGCCCCCGCCGGCACAGGAACAGAGAGTTTTGCCGACGACCTGCAAAGCGACTTTGCGGACGAGCAGATCGAATGAACAAAAACAAATGGTATCTACGGATATCGGTGGAATTCACTGTTTAGGTGCGAGATAGTGCAGGTAGATACCTGACTATTGGACAAGGAAGCTCATTTCGGATCATTACATAATAATATCAGATCAGATAACGCAGACAGCAGGTCCCAGCTACTCGATTAGGACACGGAACCCCCCATAACATCGACCTCATCGTTCGACCAATCGTCCGCTGCACAGGTATCGAACCTTGGTGGTTGTGCGTGCCCCTTAGATGCTCTTCCGAAACCAGAGCTTATCTGATCGGCTGGGTGGGCACCAGCCACAGCAGCTTGTGTCTGAAGTCCAGCCACAGAAACGGCGTTACCCGATCGTGGAAGGAGGTCGCGTGTAGTTTGTTCGAATTGTTACCCGACGATCTGGATTGTTTATGCAAGATCTTTTCGCGAGGATTAATACGGAAAGAGTTGCTGATTTCGAATATTTGAGATATGCAAATTATTGTGTGCGAATTACAGTTATTTTTCGGCCTTTTCTTCGATTTTTGAGCAAGACGTACTCGATCTGATCCTCAGGAGATCTGATTTGTCGTGATGATATGATGTGATTGCGGGTCTTTTTTGTCTCTGACCTGGGTTTTACACGTCCGTGATTCATTTGTTCTGCGTTCCTGTTGTTTGTATACCAATTCTTATTGATACCCAAGATCTTCGATCATCTGTGTTGCGATTATCTGTTTCTATGGTAATGTTGAGAAAAATAATTTTAGACCATTTCGGCTCGTTTCTGCTAGACTAGAAATAAATTGGCGATTTTCATTAATTAGAATACATTAGTTTTAGATTATTGCAAGTTTGTGTTCGGATTAATCTCATTACTGCAAACTGCCCATAGTGGACCGCCGCTCCCAAGTAGGCATGAAAACAACAAACATGGTGAAGCGCCGCCGCCAGCCATACAAGCCAGCAAGCCAGAATACCAGCCAGCCCTGTACGCCATCAGACGGACGGGCTTGACCCAATGTTTAGTTCACCGAAAAAGGAATTGTTGTTGTTGTTTTCGCAATTGATGATTATCTCGCATGAGAACTCGGGCGGATTTCGTCAAGGCTCGGCAAAGGTAGCATCTTTTACAGATCCAGGCCGTAGGCTCCTTCCTACCCCGGACAGCTGGAAAGGCGGGCGTAGAGAATTGTAAATGAAATATCTCCGGTAACTACTGGACAGGTCGAGGCTGCAGTAAGATGGTTTGCAGAGTTGGCCCTTGCCGGCATTGGTGGAGCATCCATCAGACAGTGACGACGATTGAAATACCCGAATTTAACCGATCATAGCTCGCGATCGACGGCCATTGTCCACTTGGTCTAGGTTGGACTAGTTACGCGTTTGAAAAGATGAAATTTCAGTACACCGCATCTTATTCTAAAAGCATCGCGACTACAGCTACAAATATGACACCCTCGCAATTACAATAATATCTGTAATTACAATAATATCTGTAGCAAGAATCTTGATACATCTACTAATGTATATATATCTATGCACATATGCACAACTAGCTGTTGAAAAATCCGACAACTTTATAAAATAGCAGTCTCGAAAATTTGATCTGATAGCTTGGCTGACGTTGCTTTTTTCCTCGACCTGGTGCGCTGCCGCACGTTCCGCCAAAATTGTGCTAAATTTCGGATAGAATGACCTGTGCTGGACGGAGATAAAGCAAACTAATTATTTATGTATTCATTTTATTCTATTCTATTCTATTTTATTTTATTTTATTTTCTTTACTTTACAGTAATACTGTATTCTTGAGGATGCATCTTTTGCCGGTTTGCATTGATCTAGCGAATTTAATTTAGTAGAGGCAGTAGAGGAATGGTAATGAGCACTACAGGGAGATTCTGAAATCTAGGGTTGTCAAGCCGGATCTGCTGTTAGGGCTGCAGCACTGAGCAATTTTAGATCAATCTGATAACATGGCCCGAAGCTAGTCAATCAGTTGCATCATATTCATGGCAGCGCTGAAACCCTACTTCTCGCCATATGTCTTCTACGCACAAACAGGTCTTACACATAAGCGCTCTACTCTAGCCGTAGCCGGCTCATTCCGGATATACCAATCACCAATCTTTGCGGCAAGCGCGACCTGACGCGGGAATGTACGTGGCAGAACTGTCTTACTTGCACTTAATTCAGGGCCGGCGACATCGGGAAGAACCACGCGCGGTCCGCGGAGGTACAGAATTGTAGTCCACAAGAACGAACAGACTAGAGCTTGCGGTGGTGAAATTGAAACGGAATGCGATAGCTCACGAGTAGTTCTGTGCAAAATAGTCGAGTTCGCTGGATCCACCAACCCCCAGAGCGAGAAGTAGCCGGTAACGGAGCAGCCTTTGAGGAGCTCTCTGCAACGTCTTTTGCTTTTTGTGTTTGATTTTTTTTATATTCAACTTTAGACGCGTAGTTGTGCTAAGAGCACACACTGACCAAAATATCTCTGCACCGGCCCTGCCAGCGCGCAAGGGATAGCGAGTGGTTGGTTGCCTGAAAATTCAGACGCGCTTATCAGATGAAGATGCGGCGCCGGGCAGATTGAGTAACAGTTGCACACGGTATGATCAGCAGATAGTAAAATCACAGATAGCACAATTGGCAGATATATTTGCTATAATATAGTAATGAGATGATGATACACTTATGTTATCGTCATAACAAACTCACGGCAACTCAGCGCAATCTGAAGCCCAATTACTATTCTCATCCGGGCAAGGTGCTGGAGTTGACCCTTTAATCAACAAACCAAACAACCCCGTTTGAGCGATTAATTAATCTAATCAGCAGCATCATCAAACACAAACACAAACACAAACACAAACACTGCAAGATCGTCAAGTAACAGCAGCGAACCTTTCTTCCGGTTCTCTATGTGAAGCACTATCCACAGTGCCGTAGATCGAACGGGCAGATTATCAGATTACTCTGCTTGTTTATTGTTTTGTATCCAACTATCGACCTGGTTATCCAGTTCGACCGCAGACAGAGACTTCACAGACTGGCGAGGATTGCATTGCTAGGATTCCCACCCCTCCACTGCCTATCCACAGTCTCTCCAGACAACTTCTGTGCAGTCTATAGCTATGCTGTGGATACAATCCCTCGAAACATGCGTACTGACCTGCTTACATAGCTTTCCTCACAAATCTCCATTCAGTACGTCCGTCCAGTTCTTTCATGCTCCAGTAATCCACCAAATTGTCCGACCAGACAATTCACAGCCTTAAACCAGCTTACAGAACCTGTGTCACCCGGCTACGTCGTCCGTCCCGGTCTAGACCATGTCCGACCCGGTGTCCACCCGTGACCGAGGCAGTGCAGTGGCTGGACGTGGCGGTGTGCGCCCGGCGGGCAAAACAAGCCGGACTAGGCCTGATCAGGCAACGCGCTCGCTCAGTCCAGAGCCAGCTTCCGCAACTCCTCTTAAAGACACTCTCGCCCTCAGGATCCTACCTGGAAAAACAAAATATCGTGTTGTTTAACAGACTCATTCCTTCGTCGCCATCGCCCTTTACCGACTACAGCTGCTGGTACGCGGCCTTGCACTCCTGCACATCGTCCTAGTCGGCTCAGAATTTATATATACCCGCGCTTCACTCCCTTCCGGACGCTTCCAAACCCACTTATCTGGATCCGGCTTTACCACGTACTCCACGAGCTTGCCTGGCGACCGCGCAACACACATTCACGCATAATGGCTCCTTCACATAGAGAAGTCCGTCTGTCGTCGGACGAAAAGCGCTCACTCGTCATTAACGAGAAGACCCCGCTCTCCGTGTCCGACCGCTCCTCTGCATATGGTTCTTCTAGTATGTTTTCCTATCTCGCAAGGCCACTCTTTACCTCGCACTTCAGCTTCATGTTTTCTTTCCCTTCTAACTCTGCTTCAGGCGATGACGATGTTACTGTAGATATTGGAACTCCGCATTATCACATTTCCGATTCCGCTTCAATACGTTCGCGTTCTTCTGCCATGAAGGAACCTTCTATGATGGACGACCTTAAACAATGGGCAAACAATGTTTTGTTCGGAAAGTCTGCAAACCTTTCCAAGTCCTCGGAAGAGGAGCACCGCATTGCCACCAGCCTTCGAGAAGTTGCTGCTTTGGATCGTGATGAGCTATTCAAGCGCTTTGACACTGGCTATAACGGAATCTCCCCTTCGGATGCCTCCAAGCGTCTTTCTAAATACGGTCGAAATGAGTTGGAGTCTGGTGCCCTCAAGCCCTGGTACGTTATCATCTTTCAGGGCATGATTCATCCTTTCAATGTTCTACTTATGATTCTGGGTATCCTCGCTATCTCCGTTGCAGAGGATCCTACTACTTTTTACTTTGTTCTTGTCATGGTTGTCGTCTCCGTTGGTCTCCGCTCTTACGAAGGTATGTGCTATAAATCTCCTGTGCCGACTTAATCATATTAATTTATTTAGAAATGAAATCTCAAAAGTCGTTCAAGTCAATGCGAGATCTTGTTACGCCCATGACTAAGGTTCTCCGTCCTGATGCTTCGGGTTCTTTCATTGAGTCTGAAATTCCTCTCGCTGAAACTGTTCCAGGTGATATCGTTTTACTTCGTCCTGGCGATATATTCCCTGGCGACGTCGTTCTAATTGAGTCTAAGGATCTTTTCATTTCTCAGTCGTCTTTGACTGGTGAGTTCCTTCCCGTCGAAAAGTCGACAAACTGTAATGAGCCCGAATCTATTTTCGATTTGGCAAACATTTGTTTCATGTCCACTTCAGTTGTTTCAGGTCGTGGCAGAGGTATTGTGATTTCTACAGCTACAAACACATACATTTCCACTATCAACTCGACTTTGAACTCAGAAGCTATGGAGACTCGCAATTCCTTTGATGTCGGTGTGCGCAAGGTTGCTTATCTCTTACTCGGATTTGGTATTGTTATGGTTCCCATCGTCATTGTTATCAATGGACTTACTACTCATGATTGGTATGAGGCTGTTCTTTTTGGCATGTCAGTTCTGATCGGTCTTACTCCTGAGATGCTTCCCATGATTTTGAACGCAAATCTTGCTTATGGAGCGGCAGAGATGGCTAAACATAAGACCATTGTTCGAAAACTTGATGCCATTCAAACTATGGGCTCTGTTGATGTCATTTGCTCGGATAAGACTGGTACACTTACTAAAGATGATGTTGTTCTCACTGAGCATCTTGATTCTTCGAACGTTAACAATGTGAGCGTACTCCGCTATGCTTATCTTAACTCCAACTACACTACTGGTTTGAGAAACGTTTTGGACGAAGCTGTTCTTAAGGCTGCAGAAGAATGCGAGGAAATACAGTCTGCGATGTCTGGTAGCGAGAAACTTCACTTCACTCTTGTTGAAGAATTTCCTTTTGACTTTGTTCGCCGTCGTATGAGTGTTGTTTTGAAGACACCTGGTGGAGAAACTGAAATCATTTGCAAGGGTGCGGTTGAAGAATTGCTTGATATCTGTGCTTTTGTTCGAGAATACAAGGACAACTCTATTACTGATGTTGATCTTAATGCGGAATATAAGTCTAGCCTTTTGGCAACTGTTTCTGAGCTGAACTCGCAGGGTCTTCGTGTTCTTGCCGTTACTAGCAAGGTCATTCCCGAGAAGGAATTTGAAGGTGGTGATCGTGATTTTATTGCGGAGAAGGACGAAATGGACATGACTTTCATTGGTTTCCTCACCTTCCTTGATCCTCCCAAGGATGATTGTGCTGCTGCTATTGAAGATTTCGGAAAGTACAATGTTGGCATTAAGGTTCTCACAGGAGACAATCTTGCCGTCGCTTGTAAGATTTGCAAGGATGTTGGTATTGATACTGAATACACTATCACTGGTGCTGAACTTGAGGAGATTGAAGATGACGAGGAAGAGTTCAATGCTATTGTAGAGCGTTGTACCGTTTTCGCTAAGCTGACTCCTTTCCAGAAGTTCAACATCGTCAATGCCCTGAAGAAGAATGGTCACACTGTTGGATTCCTTGGTGACGGTATCAATGACGCACTTGCTCTACGTGGTGCAGATGTTGGTATTTCTGTTGATACTGCTACTGCTCTTGCTAAGGATGCTGCTGATTTTATTTTGCTCGAGAAGTCTCTTCACGTTATTACACAGGCTATTATTCGTGGCCGCAAGACGCATGCTAATACTATCAAGTACATCAAGATGGCGGCATCAGGTAACTTTGGCAATGTTTTCTCTGTTATTATTGCATCTGCATGGCTTCCTTTCCAGCCCATGACCGGTAACCAGATTTTGACTCAAAACTTGTTATATGATCTTTCTCAGATTGCTATTCCATGGGATCACGTTGACGCTGAGTTTTTGCTTATTCCACATCAGTGGGCAGCAGATTCCATTTTCAAGTTTATGGTCATTTTCGGGCCATTGTCTTCTATCTTCGATGTCTATACGTTTGCTGTGTTGTGGTGGCACTTCGACTACCGGATGCCGTTCACAGATGATGTTGCCGAGTTTCAGACTTGCTGGTTCTATGTGGGATTGATCACGCAAACGCTGATTGTTCACATGATCCGTACTGAAAAGATTCCGTTCATTCAGCGAAGCCCTTCATGGCAGCTACTTGCGGCGACGTTGATTGTTATTGCAGTTGGAATTATCATTCCATATACGCCTCTTGGAACCAAGGTGTTGCTTATGTTGCCTGTTCCGGGTATGTTCTATCCATTTTTGATAGTGGCAATTGTCGGTTACTTCATCGCGACACAGGTTGTTAAGAAGCTGTACATCATGAGATACAAGGAGTGGTTGTAAGCTAGCTACGATACTTATATCGATACATAATTTGTTTTGCTGTTATTTAATCATTATGCATGTGCATTTTTCTATATCATATTGTTTTTGGGACTTGGCATTGAAATTCTCAGATTTTGTCTAAAATTCTCCATCACACAGTATTCACGAGATGGGCAAGAGAAATTGATTTGCAGGCAAGGGAAAGCGGAACGATAACCTATTTTTATCGCGGTCGGAATATATATAATTATTAAGAAGTGGGTCGGCAGCGTGTGGCGAGACAGATATATACAGATATGTAATGGGGAAAATTATCATGCGGTGGTTGTTTTGATTACGATTGTGCTTTTTTCTTGTTAAGGTGGGGTCGAACATGTTTTTGTTTTGAATCATATTCATAATATAATTTATGAAGGGGGAAGAAGTAGGTACATAATAGCGGAGGAGAAATAAATTTGTTTATAGTTCAAATGATAATGTAGAGGGAATGTTGAGTTGAAGAGTGGGAAAAGGGGGATTCGACTGAAAGAACATTTATTCATTATAGTGGTAGACGAGGTAGTTTGGTAATCCATATGCTTGATGGCCTAATCTACTGGCCATTTTCGCAAAGCCTTCGGATTCGAGTAGGTGGAAGAATGGGAACGTAGGAAACATGGCGCCGTCTCTGTGGACGTCAGCTTTGACTAACAGCGCAGTGCTAGAAGAGGTTAGTAAAGACACTTGTGAAGGTGTGTGACATAAGATCAGCGAATGAAATATGATAAACATAAATGCTTTACAAATAAGAGCAAAAATAGAAATTACATACGCTCCGACACCATCAAGAGGGACCTCTTCGTGGATATCATTTCCTGGGACGTATAAATAAGCCATAAGCGTGCGATAAGTTGCCATTTCCGAGTAACCTTCAAAGATGACATCGTCTTCAGCCATTTGAGAGGCGAGTTCGCGGGCGGTTTCGGAGTCTTGCCAACTGTTGAAGTCGTAAGCTCTAATCTTTGAGTCGCCATGGTCCACATATCTCTGATAACAATTTGCGACGATGATAGGTTTGTTATGTGCCGCGAGATCTTGAATGAGGGTCTGTGGGGTCTCAACGACATCGGCATCTAGCCACAATACCCAGCTAATCTCTGCAGAAATTATGGTCGTGAACAGTGAGTTACGCGCTCTTGCCATGGCGATGCGTCGTTCTTTCTGACCGCTCAACGCGTGGCGGTCCTTTTCGGACTGCGAAAATGGGCTGTCGAAATCCTGGCGTAAAATGCTCACTTTACCAAACCGGTTCTTCTTCGGTCCTGTCTGCAGCTTCTTGACTGCCTCTTCGAGACGGATAGCTGCTGTATTTGCCTCTCGCCCGCGCGGAAGAATGAACCCGACCTCGATGAGATCATGAGGATAATTGAGACTGACAAGATTGTTCCAGTACTCTTCGTAGAACCGCGCTATCGGCGTCAGAATCAACACTTTTTCGCGGTTCTCGAGGGATTTCCATGTTGCATGTAAACTGTTCATCTGATGTCTTTTGATTGAGCTCGCGCCTCCTAGCGCTGGCGGCGGTCGTTTCACGGATTTTGAAGACCCATCCGTCGACTTAAAAAGATAGATTATCAGCACGACTGCAACCGTAAATATGCCGAGCAGCGACGCCGGACGTTGCCGTAACGTCTTGTTCCGATATTTCATCATCGCTGATAGATGTTCCGCCCGTCGTTTACTATATTAAATTTGGTTTGTTGACATCTGTGGAAAGCAGAAACTAGCTACTACATTTAGAAACGCGTGAATAGTCACAAGGCATAACCGGGGAAGGGCGTGTCACATATGCTCTCATGTTGCAAATCATGATTAACGTACAGATATTATTATTACACATATATTAATTTTATTTTTGTTCCAAATATAATGACTTAAGGGCAAACGTCTTGGTTATATTTGTGCTTTTGTAGATCCGGCTGTATATGTAAGCTGAGCACATCGTGACAGCTCGGCTAGTGGTGTGTTTATATATTTGCCGGCTACTTACTTTTAATATTTATATACACATACATAATAACCCAAAGCCACCTTATTTTCGCAAGAATAATCGACTCACCTCAAGACATGACTGAACACCATGCTGATGTGACGACATTCAGCTCGAAATCTCGGGCAGAGGTATACGAGAGCGCCCTGGAGTCCGGTAAAGCTCTGTTTGCTGAGGAATCGTTTTGGCCGGCCAACCTTGCCAATGCAGCATCACTGATGTGGTATGCATTTGACGCAATCGGGAAACAGGTCAACTGGGCTGGGTTTTACGTAACCATGGCTTCACAAGGCTCTGATCTGCTCCTGGGCCCATTTATGGGCCGTGTAGCTTGTCAGAGAATCATGTTCGGTAAAGGTGTCTGTGGCACGGCAGCTTCGACGCAGGAAGTCCAGTTGGTTCCAAATGTGGACCAGTTTCCGGGTCATATTGCCTGTGACGGCGAGACGAAAAGTGAGATCGTTGTTCCGATGGTCGACCAAACAGGTGTTCTACGCGGAGTCTTGGATGTAGACTGTCTGGTTTTGAGTGGACTTGACGAGATCGACGCAACCTTTCTCAAGCAGTTGGCAGATTTGTTAGTATCTAGTTGTAAATGGTAATATTATTATCTATTCTAGAATTATTTTCTATCTCTACCGACGTCCAAATCTATTTTTATAAGTCGGCCTTCTCTTTCAGCGTAATGCCCCGCTTGGCTTGTCGTAGGTATATGACTGTGCTTGAGAATGGTCTAGCCTATCCTTTTGAAGGCGTAAGCCAAGTTTACTATTAGTGTTTGAAAGTTCCGGTTGAACTGGGTGTCTCTGCTGACTCTGGTGACTTTGTTGGCTTTGATGGCCTTGTTGTGGTTGTTGTGATTGGTGCAAGCTATTTCTTGCATAACCTACTCCACTCTCAAAAGCCTCCTCTGTATTAACTGTAGAGCGACTACTGGAGCTCGGAGAAGTCGCTGAAGATGAAGTGGATAGACCGTTCATGATTGTGGACAGCTTGAATGCTGAGTCTCTTGGAGTAACCGATGAGGTCGACGAGATTGGGCTTGGACTATTTCGTTGCGGAGATTCTTTAGTTTCCTTCATAGACTGCTTTCTCAACATTTTCGCATGATCTACAGTTGTCAGTATCTTTCTGCAGATATTCATTTGATACAATCGTACTTACGTAGTCCACAAGCATTACAGAGCGTTCGCGCCCCGTCCGGTCCTCGCCGCCATTCAGGAGTCTCAGTAATTCCACACTGTCGACATCGACTTGGTTGTGATCCTCGATATCGTTTTCTACTCACCGGAATAGAACTCGGTGGGGGTCCTCCAGCAATGACCACGGATGTGGATACCCCGACTACAGGGACTGAAACCGTAGAACTACTTGGTGGAAGTGATTGAGCTGCGATGGGCATAGTCGTTATTCTCTCTGGACTGAAGTTTCGGAGTACCAGTCCAGGAGCTTGAACGGCAACAGACCGATTACTCAAACTGTGCGAAACTAAGGGTGAATTTCTGTCTGTGTCAGTTTCGCCAGACCGCGATGCAGGCGAAAACGCACTTCCAGGTCTCATGATTCCTGCAGATGGTTCTGCAATGCCCGAGGCTACAACTGCAGGTTGTACCTGTGTTGGTGGCTGTTGAGAGATAATTGCAGTATCCTCGACTGCAGACTGTGGATCTATAAGCAAAGTATTACGCCAATCGCGCAGAAACTGAAACGTTTCCTCTGCTTTCAGTAAAATATCATCCAAAGCCGCCATGGAAGGAATCTGCTGGTGAACTGTTGCAGATACTGTGGTCTTGGATTGGCCGGAGGATACCGGAGGACCTTGAATAATACTATTAGGAACTGTACTGTTTGCAAGAAAGTGATACATTCGCGACATGCTATCAAGGAAATACTCCACGTCGGGTCGATAGGTAGAAGCGACGTTTGCTTTACTGATTGTAGTTGAGAAAACAGCAGAGGTCGATGTTCCGGACACAGGTTGCTGACGGACTAAGGACGACTCTTGCGGAACATATCGATCTGGAGGATACTGAGACACCGAATTCTGGAATATCATGGCTTGCTGTTGCGGCTGGTCGATACTAGAGTCACTAACGTTTAGAGCTTGTAGGTTTTGACTTGGGTTTTGGCTTTGATGTTGGCTTTGATGTTGGCTTTGGTTTTGGTTTTGATGCGGTTGCTGCAACGAGAATCCTGTATTAGAACCTTGTAATTCTTCTTGAAACTCTTGTTTAGGTGAGGAATATGTAGGTCGATTCAGATGTCGGGCATTATTGAAAACAGCCGACTGTACTGATGCCGAGGGGACAATGGGACCAGCCAGACCAGGCTTGGGTGATATCGAGACATTCCACGGAGAGGACACACCGGTGGTTCGTCGACGATTGGCGATAGTCCATGCAGCAGGATCGGAAGAACAGCGCGGGAAATATGCATGCGATCCTGAGGCCGGTAAAGAAGGTGGCAAGGATGGAGGCAAAGAGAGAGACATTTGGGGCGGCGGAGGTAAAGCGACGGGCAAGCGAGTCAAGGTAATATTCTCGGACCCTGAAACTGGTGTATGTGAAGACCGAGGCGAAGAAGAATGCGACGAACTTGGAACAGCTAACGAGTGTGTTTGCAGATTGTTTGGAGGTTGCGTAGTTGGACTAGCTTGCTCGCTGTAGTCCATGAGACGGACCCAGGACGGCACTGTAGTAGAGAAAGTTAGTAGAGGATCAGCGAGACAGGACAAAGACTAGAGGAGACATCGTACATGGAAATGAAGAGCTGGAATAGAGCTGGAATATTTGGAAAGTCAGGTCAAAGAGACAAGGAGGCACTCAGAACGGCAGGGAGGACGACTATAGACATCAATTCGAGCAAAGGAATGTGTGAAGTGTAAGCGCAGACAGCAAGCACTCCCGGACCTGAGCTTTTTGGGGAGGAAATTGGTCCCAAGAAGCGGTAGACGGTGCAAGAACGAGACAGAACGCGAGATAACAAGAACCAGACAGGGAGACCGATGCTTATAAGAAATGAACGAGAGGCTAGATAATATGGTGAAAAAAAAAAACACCGAGCGTAATCGGCGCAACGAGCAGCAGATGGACACAGTCTCCTTGATGGGTTAACAAACACGATTGAGGGCTGCCATATGGAGCGCACGCATATATATACGGAAGACTAGGTTCAAAGAGAAGGACAAAAAATGAAGATAAAAAAACGGCTGAACAGATGTCAGGCAGACGGACATGAACCGACAGAAAGTTACAGCAGAAGCAAGCTGGGGAGGAGAAGAGGGCGAGAAACAGTGAAATGAAAACAAGTAGAATAAGAAATGACGACGAGGCGCGAGCAGTACAGGGTGCGGCCTCCAAGGAAGGCGAGCCCACAGGTAGACTGGCCTGGCTGGATTGGGGAGAAAGATGTGAATGTAAATGAGGTCGGACAACAGCAGCAGCCGAATAAGAACCGATGAAGCATGCGGGACAAGGCTTGTTGTACCATGCAGCTGGAGCGTAATTGAAGTTTTGGCGTAAGTAGCCTTGGGTACGAGGTTACCAACGGGCTCGAAGGAGCAGCAGGAGTGCAGAACCAAGACCAAGAGCAAGAGCGCAGAACGATCGCCATACTACATTGACTTTCTGTGATTGTTGCGCAGTTCCTGTAGCAGACCTCCCGTCAATGGAGCCAGCCCGCACGACAAACCGATCATGTGCTGCAGCTGTCTATACTAGCTTCCGAGGTGGGGCCTAGAAATTGGTACCAAGAGCATGAGCACAGACGTCGTATACTAACCGTCGGCTAATACAATGTTGACAGCTGCGCGGCGGAGAACTAGGTTTCGAGTTTGGCGGCTGCTAATTACGCAGTTCTTAGACCGGAAGGCAAGGAAAGTGAGGGCGGTGGCCATATTCAGTGGCCGATTTTAGCACGGATGACGGATAGCGGCGGACTGGAATTCAGCTTTGGGAGGGTCGATGATGCTATCCGTGGAACTGGAGAGCGCTATCGGCGAGTGAGTAAGCTGGGGAAAGTAGTCCAGGCAAGATGGACACGGAGAGAGCAGGAGGGAGACAGCTAGCAACATTCATCAGCTGTTGGCTGGACAGTACTTCTAGAACTTCGAGAATGATTCAAAACAAACTCGCATGATATTAGATCTGTCGCGAATAAAGTTTTGCTAAAAGTTGCAAACTTGCGCACTTGCACACTATGTCTGGGTAGTCACGGATGAATTCCAAACAAAGCCCACTTTAGACGAGGCCAGCGCTGCTGTGCGCAGATGTGCCGGAACAGTGCGAGAGCAAGTACTGAGCCGGATCAACTACTCAGTTTGGGTTGCAATCATACGAATTGAGATCAACGATGTAATAACCGATTCGATCGCATGTTGAGGTTGCTGTGTTCTGTTGTGTTCTGTCTATTCTCGCCCTGGGCTATTTGTTTGTTTGTGCGGTAAAGGCTAGTCTGCAAAAAAAAATTGCACCGACTCCTGCCGAATGCGGTAAGGCCGGTCGCTAGCAAATCGTCCGAGAAACCTCGTTTTGTTCTTTGTGATGAGATTATTGCACCGGGAGTCTTCCCGCTCCATGCGTACTTTGTACGGCAGCACACATCTGAATCATCCGTCATGCAGCAGTGCAAAATATTTTTGAGCTTGCATAGCCCGGCCCCAGATGCCAATCCCTGGAAGCGGTGTCCTGTCTGTCCTCTAACCTACCTTCCTTTCTATTGCCCTACTCACTATACGTCACCGCTTGTGTTCTTCCTCATGCAGCGTTTTGTGTTAAAATCATGAAAATATGTCGCTAGGCTTCTTTAGGACGGAACACTGGGAAGTAGCACGAATACTGGTAAATTTAATCTACGTGCCGGACGACTGCCTAATAGTGCCTCTGCTAAAAAAGTCCTCTTGCCCCTTCCAGGCAAAGATTTTCGTTGACGAGCTGTTTAGCACACTCTTGTTCCATTCGCTTGGAAAGCGATAGCCCTAGGCCGAGTACGTTCTTCGTATTCATATCTCAGTCATCAGGAACCATGCTCCAAAGAACACATGTCGTTTCGCAGATAATACCTTTTATCAGCTTGAACACGCACGTGGCTATCTGAAAGCTAAAACTTATCTTATCGCACATGTCTATACAGTTCGTGTCCGTACCCTCTCTCTGTGTCCCCTCCTTCCCGCAAGGAGGAGACCAGATTAGGCCAGATGGTTGTGTCAGTGAACGGTGGCGGTACGTTGTCTATGATGCACATATTGCTCATCCTCTCTGATCGACTCTGAGTTTTCTTACGCGGATTTGGATGTGATGGGCTACAATCTGGTATCTACCCACCGTATCTGCAAAGTGCTGATCGGCTTCATGTACGTGCTGGCCGTAGTCGCGTTGCTGTTTACGAGAGAAGTTATGTGGCCAGAGCGATCTCGGTCGAGATTGCCTTTTTATGAAGATCCGCCTCTGCATGCAGTCGGCAACATTGTGGATGTCAACCCGTATAACACAGATGGCGATCCATATTATCTAGATTGCGCTGTCGCAGTAGATAAACCTATATCGTTGGATCTTAGGGCTCGCTTCTGCCAGGAAGTTCTTAAATCTGTTTAGGATGGCATCCTTGTTATCCGGTATTCGCTGTAATGGCATAGTGCTCTCCATGCCTCAGCAATTACTTCCTAGTCCGGTTCAACATTGTTTATTCTATCGCCCGAGTTCGTCGCAGCCACTACAATCACTACCTTCACCACTCTCAAGGCAGCACTAGGCCTGTTCGCTTATATTCTAGACAGACACCGCTCGGAGTCGTCTTACACATGTATCCCATAAATCGTGCCTATTGTAACCTTAAAAAATTTTCCGTTCGGCAGCCAATCATCTCGCCGCCTCCAGCTTGATCTGGAGCTGGCGGCACCACCACCAAGGCCGAAAACAACGGTTTTAGGAAGCAACGGCCAAAGGGACTAAACACGGGAAACTCACAGTGCTTAAAAATTTTGTTTACGTTCTCTACTTTTTGCTTGATATTTTCTTTTGTTGCCTTCCAGTCATAAGTAGATATAGTAGAAATTTCGACGCAGACAGCTGCGAAATTAAGAAAGGCTAGCGCAGACAGACGTCTCGGATGGGCACTTAATAACATGGATATATAGTATGCAAATCCTTAGGAAATTAATTGCGCTCCCGGTACACTTTTCGGTCAGGACTATATACTAGTATAGCTTTGATCCACATTTTCAACGAAGCAGATGGTATGAAGGCAGTAGAAACGTCTATGCTTTGTCCTTTACGCTTTGTGCAGATGTGTCATTGGACTGTAATAATTCATTCCACCCTGCAGCCGAGATCAGCCCATAAAAAGCAAAAACTACTGATATATTAACTGGACATCTAATGTGAGCATGCGGAGACAGACCCTGTACATGTCTGCAATGAGCGGGACGATCACGCTCCGTTGGAGAAAATGGGCCATAAACGATCAAACCGGCGGAAAGAAATTTGAACACGAATACAGATAAAAATTTTTCCGTGGGTTTTGATTCGTAGCTCTTCCGTCATAAGCCACGTAAAGTATATCTAGTCCTCCGAAGGGTAGGTCTCTGTGCAGAATTTAGTTATCAGCCGTCGAAAAGGAGACGTATCACCATGCAAAAGTTTTGCGGTTCGTGAATTAGAAAATAACTTCTTGCTACTTTGCTTGCCTGATTTTTTTTTTGACCTGGTCGCTTTCGCGATCATCGGGGCTTGTCCAAATCACGAAAGACCGAATTAACATATCGTCATCTCGTCAGTTGGTTTCTATGTGGTACTCACAGCAATCGCAGCTTCCATGTAGAACTCTCCTCAAGCCAGCTTCTATAAGAGATCCTCAACACACAGAATGCTTCGTTGCTTGTTTTCCTGATCTACGGAATATTCCTTCCTGCCACATCTGTAACGAATGTTCGACGCAGCAGCACTTCCAAGTCACCAACAGTTTTGTTGCATCCGCTTATGAGATTGTTCCTAGATAGGCCCCTGCTCTAGATGCTGAGTTTGTATTCTATGATCGAGTCGCCCTGTGGAGCCCGAAGGCTGGTGGGTAACTACTGTTCGCTGCTGATTTCCATGCAAAATAGTAACCTCCCTAACGTCCGCAACGTTAGGTATTCTGTAAACTCAGCCCAACTGTATTTACCGTCTGCTTTCTAATCCTTACTAACCGCCAAAATCGTACGAGATTCTAACATTCAAGATGCTCTATTTGAGTATAGGAGTATTCGTAGACCGTTCCTCTAAATAGTCTCGCTCCTATAATTGTCCAGCAGCAATATCTACTTAGAAGGAGTTTTCAGTCAGCCTCAATTTACTTTTTTGGTTTACTCTTCGATTTGATTTGGCTTGACGGTGCATTTGTATGGGAGGTTTTTTGCTGTCGGAGTTAACGTTATCCTACTGTCCCGTTAAGTTGCCACCTTACATTCGCAATGTTTACAGGCCAATAATCCAATTAGCATATAAGGAAGTGTGGTAAAGTATGTCAAGATCGACTGAACATGTCAATCTCAAGCGAAGCTGGGCTCTCGGCCAGCACCACTCGAGCCAGAACGTCAGAAGCCCTCCAAGGCGACAAAGGCTTTGGTCCGGCCTGTCTCCGCAGGACGCTATCTACATCATTGGTTTTACCTCCACCACCGCAAATCTTGTTCCTCATACCGGTTAAGAACAGACCATTGACGCCTGATCACGGAGTCCGCGCGTACCCTCACTGCACTTGTTGAGTTCACTCTATCGAGACGGCTGACAATGAAAGGCAAATGGCTAAACGAGAGCGGCAGCGGTATAAACACAAATTCCATTGCATTAAATCGAGCAGATAGTGGTAGACTAGCAGACGTAGATAGACGAAATGTGTGGCTTTGTACATCCGAAAGTGGTCGCGCCAGAGAGATCCTGACAGAACTGGAATGCCTGCAAAATTAAATCTACCTGTTCAAGATCTTTTTTTTATGTTCTTTCGGCACTTCGGCAAACTGGGGGTATCTTCTTGATCCAGTGGAATAATTCTGCAGCTCAATTTATCTAGACAAGCGCAGGTAACTGGTACTTCTGCACTTCCAATGCAAACGCAGGGCAAAACCTCCCCCTTCACTCCAACCAAGCCAGCCGAACAAAAGTTTTTGTCTCTCAGAGTATGACATAATTGTTCAGTATTAAATGTCATGACTGCACACCAGACGGCCGGATACCATTTGACAGAGCGCCAGACGAGTTATTTGGGTGGTGCTGTCAGTTTGAGAATCCGAGCCCACCACTCGAAGAAAAAATTTTCTTTTGGCTTTTTGTTCATTTTCAACAAGAGAAACCCTCTATAATTCAAGGGAAAAGTTTCAGTATTAGCTCGATCAGGCTAGCGAAAGTAATAGCAGAAAAATAATAGTTACAGCTGGCGGCTCTGTTTAAGTCGTACTTGTAATACCTTCATACCAGTGCCGACCAGGTGGCCGTTTTTTTTTGTTGCGCTCCGTTACGTTGCGTTGCTTTGCCAGCAGTCCGCCACAGAAGTTTATTCTATTTGGTGTTGCTGAATCGCTGTTTTGGGTCTGGCTTGATTTTGCGGTTTCAACCGAAATTAAAAAGACACGATCCCTCAAAAGTAACGAAAGCCCTAATTCGGAATGGTGGAATTGCAACAATTTAGCGAAATCTAAAATGCTATACCACCTGCAGCGCCGACGCCAGCTAATTGCAACTTGTCTGGGGTTCACACTGAAGAGAGTTAGATTTCGCCCTTAGCTGGCTGATATCTTTGTTTTTTCTTTGGGTCTTGCGACAGGAGTTCAGCAATTGCTGAGAAACTCACAGATCATATGAAGAATGGAGGGATGGAGAAATTTTTTCCTATGTTCTTCTTCATTAGCCGTTGCTAACTGTCGCGACATCGAAAGATCTTACGATTTTATTCGATTAGGAAATATTTTACTAAATAGTCTTAGGCAAAGAGCATAATGACAAATCCTGTCGCTGAAATTTGCGTCTTTTTATCTCGGAGTAGGAGAGTTTTTCTTGTCATATCCATGCAGCTGAATAGACCCCAGGCTGGACAGTTGAGCAGTTAATGTGGAATTGCGAATAAGTGGACAATGGAGCATATAGAGCGCGCGGAATACTCAATCTATTACGGAAATACTTTTGCGATTGTTGTTTTCTTTCGAGAGGAATGATAGATCAACGGCATCGTATCCGGAAGAGTTAGCGAGGCTATTTGCTATGACTGGTTAATCAAAAATTGCCTTGAATATTTCTAACGGCTGATATCCAGACTTAACTACTAGACCTTCTTGGCTATATATCCTTATAGTATATCTTGAATGAGATACTCGCAATATCTATGTTTGCACACATGTTTATCTTGTATCTGCTTCTACTTCGCAATTAGATACTAGGCCCGAAATCTGGGGCATTGAGAGCTGATACGGCTGTCGGATATGCGTTATGTTGCGCTTTCCTAAATCTGGCTGATGCACTGTATTTAATTTCTTGCATTTTCTGTGAATTTAGATTTAATTCTGTCATATTATCTATCGCCATCGCAGTAGCCAGCTATACCAGTTCCGACCAAACTTCATGATTGGCAGAACCTGTTGAATCCAGCTCTGGCACCGGCTTGTCAGGTCCGTACTGAATCAAGTCTTCATCGGATTAAAGAGTGTCCTCTTTCAGTTATATTTGTTATCTTTTGTGAGCCTCAATTCTTGGCCACGATACAGCTGTTCTCAAAGAATCTAACCATCGTTTTAATCTCAGCCTCCAGTGTCTGCTCGATCTCGCTATTTAATTTATGCACAATTAGGCGAATATTTATGAAGAGGAATTTGACCAGTTTATAGATATGTACGAAACTAGATTTTATGCAATCCTATGCTGTTGACAGATTTGGATCTCTGGTCTCAAGCCGACACTTGTTAATGATTGAACTGAGCTTATTAGAATTAGACTCGATTTGCGCAGTCTACTCAATGGACAGTTTGTTTGGAGTAGAACTACAAGAAATTTTTGAATTAACAATTGTCGTAATATTAGTTAAATTTTGATTATTGATATCTAATATACTATTCACTTCGATAATACACCAAATCAATGACTTCGAGTCTATAAGTATGATCACCCTTGAGACCATAGGATTTCCTATCTACATTCTTCCAGTTCTTGCATTTCTATCATCTCATTTAGACTTCTGAATAGCTGTCCTAGTCTTCCTAGCCGTCCATACTTCATACATCATATATCAATGACAGCTTATTACAAAACAACAGCTAATGCACTATGATTACATAACTCCAATTCTACAGCTACTTGAAGAGGCTCATCGGCTAGGTCACATGAATGGCAGACAAAGACCGCGAGTCGATCATTATTGCGTATCATTTGCTTTGCCATTTGCTAATTCGTATGCAAACCGCTTCCAAATGTCGTCTCTGAACGTGCTAAAACTGGCGTCTATAATTGGACCGCGGTCGCGGTCGCGGTCGCGATCTCATTCGCGTTCTAATTCGCGCTCCAAGTCAAAATCAGATTCAGCTGGCCCTGATCCAGCGCCAGCTTTAAGCCTCAATGTCGAAATCATTAAAGTAAGCTCATATTGAATTTGCTATCATTCCCTGATTGAACTATTCTGACTTTTGTCAACAGGCACGCGGTCTTGCTGCTCGAGATCGTGGAGGAACCAGCGATCCAGTAGGTTCAAGATACTATTCAGCTCAAGTTCTCTGACTCTTAACAATCCAGTTTGTCGTGATCCAGCTTGGAGAATACAAAATTCGTTCTCAAACGATCCCGAAAACATTGAATCCTGAATGGAATGCGCGATATTCGATTGCCATCTACCCCTATCAGTCTGATCTGACACTCTCGGGAGTGGTCTGGGATCAGGATCGTTTCGTAAATGTAAGTAAATCAAGATTTATTCTCTGTGAGAAACTAAGCAATTCACGATTAGGATTACCTAGGAAGTTTCGAAATCGACCTAGTCGATCATTTCCGAGTGACAGATCCTCAGTTACCAGTTATCAACGTACCTGAAAACAAGTATGTCTCGTCAACCATCCATGTATCTAATTTGTGTATTTGCATTCTAACTTCAGACCGCATTGGATTGAACTGTATTCCGAGAAATCAGGAAAAGAGTATGTAACGGGAGCTTTACAAATCCGCTTGTCACTCCAGGATTCGGAAACAATTTCGCTCTCTAATGAACAGATTCTAGAAAAATGGATGTCAATATCTAAGTTTGCTGTACGGCCAGTGTTTGAATCCGCTGAAGACAGTACGGCAAGTCTTGTCGACCCAGATTCTACACCCTCCCTGAAGCGCAGTTTCACTACTTCATATAGAATGGAAAACGTCCACAACATGGCTGGAGTAGTATTTTTGGAAGTTTTATCTGTGAATGATCTGCCACCTGAACGAAACGCCACTCGAACCGGATTCGATATGGATCCATACGTAGTTATTTCATTCGGCAAGAATGTCGCCCGCACAGGAATTGCTAAACATTCACTAAATCCCATTTATAACGAAAAAATGCTTTTCTCTGTGGGCCTGCATGAGCAAGCCTATTCATTCAATATCGACGTCGTTGACAGAGATTCGTTTACAAACAACGATTTTGTTGCTCGGACAATTTTTGCGCTCGCTGAATTGGCTCCTTATTCGCCGAAACTAGATCAAAGCACAGGTTTGTACAAGTTACCCATGACGAAAAGCTCAGTCAAACAACATACTTTGGATTTTGAGTCTGGATTCCACGTGTTTGATATTCCATTATCCCAAGATAAAGAAAACCAATATAATCCCGTGGTTCACATTCGTGCGAAATATATGCCTTATCCTGCTTTAAGACAAGAACTCTGGAGACATCTCCTTGTCCAGTTCGATGATGACGAGAGCGGGATGATTTCGCGCACGGAACTAGGTGATATGCTGGACTACTTAGGAGCAACACTGCATAGTCATACCATTGACAGTTTTTGGTTGAAAAGCGGGCTTTCGCTTGATGAAGATCTAACTATTGATCAGGCTGTTATTTGTTTGGACGCTCGATTGGCGGCTGAGACGCGGTCAAATTCGGTCGCTAAATCTATTCCAATCGTTGTAGAGCCTCAAGATGCTCATGACGCGGTTCCTGATGCAAATGGGCACGTCATTACTGAAGAGACTATGCGAGAGATTGACTCCAAATTGAGAGAGCTCAGTACTAATTCTGTTGCATCTGCCGATTCTACTGTTGATCAGATCGACCACGATACCTACTTTGATGAATTCGAAGAACAAGCTGTCGAGAGAATGATTAAAATCAAGGAATGCCCGGTTTGTCATGAACCTCGAATGGACAGAAATTCAGATATAAACATTATCTCGCATATCGCTACTTGTATTTCCCAGGACTGGAAATCAGTCGATTTGGCTTCAATGAATAGCTACGTCACGTCTGCGCAAGCACAACGTAACTGGGTCGGAAATGTATGTTGAACTTTTGGCGCATTCAAGCAGCTCTAACGAATCAAAGACTATTTCCAGAATATCGTTTGGTAATTACAAACTAGGCGCCAATTCCGCCAACATCCTGGTTCAAGACCGCATTACGGGGATAATATCTGAAGAAAGAATGAGTCCTTATGTTCGTCTTGGAATCAGATTGTTATACAAAGGTCTTCGAAGTAAGGAAATGGAAAGGAAGAATAGTAAGTTCATTTAGTCGCATATGATTTAATCTAATTAGGACAGTCCGTCGAATCTTGGCAAGCTTATCCATTAAGCAAGGTATAAAATACGACGACCCGAAATCTGCCAAAAGTATTCGGCCGTTCATTAATTTTCATAAACTGGATATGAGTCAGGTTCTACTTCCGATTGAAAGTTTCAAAACGTATGTTTTGATATGGTATGCTCAGATTGTTACCTGAGAATTGACGTAATTAGATTTAACGACTTTTTCTATCGCGAACTGAAACCTGGTGCACGGCCTTGTATTGCTCCGGACAATCCCAAGATTGTCACATCCCCTGCAGATTGCCGGTCAGTTGTATTTGATGATTTGACGGCCGCGACAAACATCTGGGTGAAAGGAAAGAGCTTTTCAATTGCTCGACTTTTCGGAAGTGCTTATCCTGACGACGTGGAAAGTTTTATCGGAGGCTCGTTCGGTATTTTTAGGTTAGCTCCTCAAGATTATCACCGATTCCATATCCCAGTAGATGGCATTATGGGCAAGCCCAAGACGATCGAAGGAGCTTATTATACAGTCAATCCGATGGCGATTCGATCCGAGTATGTGCTTTTAATTATTGATCGATAGTTTAGTTTTCCTGACCTACCATCAGACTCGATGTATACGGCGATAATATCCGTGTGTTAGTTCCTATTGACTCCGATCAGTTTGGACGCGTAATGGTTGTGTGTGTGGGAGCCATGATGGTCGGCAGCACGGTCATTACGGCAAAGGAAGGTCAGCGGGTATGCCGTTCTGACCAACTCGGATATTTCAAGTTTGGAGGAAGCACGATTCTTGTTTTATTTCAGCACGATAGAATGAACTGGGACTCGGATTTAACGACGAATTCTTCCACTGCTCTGGAAACACTGATTCAGGTTGGCATGTCGGTTGGTCATTCTACTGATGAACCTGAATTCATAAGATCTCCCATTATTGACCCTGATTCACTAAGTAGTATGCAACGAGAAGAAGCTCGTCGTCGTATCGAAGGAAGGTAAACTATTTCTATTACTCTGTTCGAATATTATAATTTACGTTAATTTACGAAGCATGTTTGTATAAAATTCATTGTGTGTAGGTTGCCTAGACAACGACGACTGAAAACGGATTACCCTGTTTGGATGTTTTACCCTTACCTTTACGACTTTACATCTCATCAAAAATCGAATTCATCCAATTTGACCAGGATTGTAACAACCTCTATCTGTAAGGGCTCAAGTAAAAGCAGATTCCCTGACGAGTAGAGCTGGTGTCAACTTAGTTTGCAGAAATCAGGGCTGTTTGACCAGCGGATTGTGTTTGCGAACGGCGCAAATACAGAATTTTGACGCGTTTTGATCGAAGGCTTTTCGACTCTAATTTGAAAATACATATCCAAACGAACCCGTTACGTCTCATGGAACAATCGGCAAGCGCAAAAGTTTTATAGTGTATAGCAATTCTTGAGAACTCGGGCTAAAGTAATATTACAATCGCGAGGCGCGGATAGAGTATGCCGTCAAGGCACGCGCCTATTGCTACTATACCAGCACCAGGAATAATAATACCCAGCATCTCCGCCAGACGAGGTCTTGAACGAAGAATGCCACCGCTACAGAAACTTAGTGCTCGGTCCAGTAAGCGTCGGACACGGGAACGTGATTTAGAAGATCCATTTGAAGAACATATCGTCAAGCCAAAGGAACCGGGGCCGGTCAAGCGAAGACGCGCTGCTGCTGTCGCTGCTGAATCAAAGATATTGGAAAGTTCTCGCACGACAAGAAAACCGAGAAGATCGTCATCAATCGCGGTCGGTGCCCAGGAAGAAGACGATGGCTTTATGTTTACTAGAATACGGAACCTGCCGACTCCGTCGCCAATTCAAGAGAAGCCACTAGTTCCGACACAGGCAATTCACATCGCTAATATTCCTAACAAGCAGGAGCAAGATCTTACAACAGATTCGCATACAACAACTATTTCGTTGCCTTTGACGGACACTCCAATGATTCGACGAAATCAACAACTACGACAACATGGAAATTCCCGACGGAGCAGTTTGGGAATGCGCGGCAAACGGGCCAGCTCAATATCTAGTGGACTCGTGGCAGTTCCTCATTCAGATATTCCTGTCGAAGACTTCTATAAGCATCTGGACGCAGATTTGTCAGATCCTCATCGGATGAAACAGCTTCTCACTTGGTGCGGCCAGAGGTCGTTGGATGAGATGAAGCAGAAAGATCAACAGTCGAAGAATACAAACTCAAAAACAATTCTATCTCCGGCTGCTGATATTGCACGAACTATACAGGAAGAACTGCTAAAGGATATAACGGCCGGGCGGATATCTGTCAGCTGGTGGGGTCGACCGGTATGTAACCTTGATACAAGCTCAAGCGTTCAATTTCTAACACAGATTAGGATGAGGATGAAGTTTTGACGAAGCCTAATCCACAAAATATTGCCAATAAAGCTAAAGTGGACGAGTTCAAAGAGCGACTTGAGTCGTATGTACTAAAGTATTGTATTGGCTGAAGTGAATCAATTTTAACAGTTTTTAGATTAAAAGTGGAGAAATTAGCATGGGAAGAAATGGAAAGGTCGGGCCCTAGTATTTCTACCAGAACGACCGATATGGACGTGTCATTATTACTGCCCAAAGAGGCTTCGTTTTTATCGCATGAAGCGAGCAAAGAATTATCAGAAGTCGACGAAGCCAAAAAGCTCAAGGCTTTAGAACTGCGGCTAAATGACGTCGAGGTTGATGTTGATACTGTTCGTCACAGTGTGAACCAGATTCGGGGACTGTCCATGGCCAGTGAAAAGTACGCCGATAATATTATAAAGCGCGCCACGGGGGCGCTGGCAAGTGGTGAAGCAGAAGCACAGAGACAAGCAGGCACAGACAAGTTGGATATCCGCGAAGTTCTGCGGTCGTTATCGAAAGCCGAGCAGTCATGAGCTGCAAGAAAAAGGAACATTTGGAATGTATGATATGAGGTTAAGAGATTCGAAGTCTCTCAAGTTTTTGCGCCAGGAGTTCCGATTTTTGATGTGGATTTTCGTATGGTTTAATCATTTATAGTCTAATATTTGGAGTTTCCCTTTGTATTCTATGTCTTCTCTAGTTCAATGTACAGTAAATGGATTCACGAGTATTTCATCACTATTTAGGTGTTTAGGTGATATCAGCTCAGATCAAATGGGACTAAACGGTAAGGGTAGAAACTATTTTTTTTTTACCTCGATAAGCTTAAGTGTAGTGGTACGACTGCGTTTATCCTGCAGAGTACAGGCAAGTAAAATGTATTATTAGTGCGACGAAGTTGAAAAGAGGTGAATAGAGCTCATTGAAGTTGATCTAGGCAGATTTGCCGCAATTTCTTTGGGTGGTATGAGGCCGCTGAAGGCATACGAGAAGGGCACGAGCTCGGCGATTTCGGTGTGGAACGAGCAAGTTCCTTCACTGTGGAAATCGCCATACGTTCGATTAACAAGCATTAGCGGACACTTCGAAAGGGTCACACAGAACCAGGTATGGCTCCGAAAAGAATTAATGCCGTACTTTCAGCTAAAAAGGATGCTGATGCTGTTCGACTGGACAATCTCCACGGCAGAATTCAGAAACGAGCAAAACGTGTTTGTACCTCTAGGGCAGGTCTACGAATACTTTAGATTGTTACCGTTCCAACTAGATAATATTCCATCGATTCCGGAACAGGATATTATTTCGGAGAAATTGCTTGAGAACAAGATCCCCTTACGGACTGTCAAATCACCTTGGAAACTGCGCCAGCAGCTAAGCGCGTTTCCAGGATTATCAGTCGGAATCTGGCAAAACGATCTTGTTGACTGGCGTAATTTTTTGGTCCAGAGCTACTCCAATCGTATGTGGCGGAAACATAAGCAAGACATCGAAGATTTTAGGGCCCTGCGCAACTTGTACCAGAAAGTTTGTACGTGGATGACCGGTCGACACAGAAACAAAACGATGTTCATGGCTGTCGAATGCACACCTAATGGTGATCGTATTGATGACTTTGGAGTTGCGTTTCTCTATTTAAAGGACCATGAATATGGATTTTCACACTTCGTTGACTCGAGATATACATTCTCCAGAGAATCAAACGATTGGACCGCAAACGTCCAAGGCTATCGTGCGCAAGTATTTAAGAACTACTTACCCCGAGTTCCGTCAAATCAGAGTTTACTACAGCTGAAGTCGTCTAAGCCATTAGAATTTTTCAATCGGGTATGTGGTGCTCGAATGGTCGTCATACATGAAGGATCAAAAGTATCAGTCGACGCTCTACGACAGCTAGGCCTGCCGGCAGACTCTGTTGACGTGGTTGACATTGACAAAGTCTGGAAATACAGACATATGTTTACCGAATCAGTCGATCTACAGGATATTTTGCTTTATTACGGCGTGAATGCTGACCTTGATCACATCTCGCCAAAGCGGCATCCGTCTGGTCGCGCATTTTTCGTTCTTAAAGCGCTAATGCGCATGATTCCGCCATCACAGGACGACTCAGAACTTTCGAGGCGATTAAATTGGTGGAATCGAGATCTTTTTGGGCCTGTCGACTGGGAGAGTACAGTTCAAACACATCTGCCGGACGTAACGACTGATGAAGACAAATACCAGTGGTGGGTGGAACGCAAACTACGCAATCAAACCGAGATTGACATCGAGGCACGCGAGAAGCTTGTTCGATCTCTTGCGGTCTAAAATTTTGCAGAGATTCGTTGTATTCTCTGCATCCATATATGCGCACCCAGTTCTCGGGTCTACCCGTCTAAAAGCAGTGGAGATCCAATAACCTCCCCCGTTGCCTGCCCATGGCCCTCCTGATTTACCTTACCGGTCCCCGGACTTGGACTCATCACGTGAATACGTCACTCCTTTCGAGCTGACATTGTCTGACTCGGCCTCTACATGAATTGAGGGGTAAGTGTCGATTGCCAACTGGATATACTTCCGGGTGGTTCTGCCGGCCCTCAGTTCGAACTTTGGATCGCAAGGAAAGTCCATTTTTCGGCCTTTTTCTGCATTTTTGCGGAAATTCGAAGGTTTTATCCGTCTGTCTGTGATTTTGCCGAGTTTTAAGGATTCAGCAATAGCCGCTACTCCTTCTGCTGCCGTCAGAAGGTTCTACGCAGCTCCGCCGCCCCTCTCCGCATTTAACCATGGCTCAATCCGCGTTGTCAGCGGCCCTGTCTGCGTATAACAGCACGCAATCTTCAGAGTTGTCGTCATCGGCATCGTCTGCATCGTCCATAGCAGTGCGCAGCCGGTCATCGCGTTCTGGAACTCCAAAACACCAGTATCAGCGGTTTACAGCTCCTGGAGCGGTAGGTGCTCCGCTGGCAAGATCATTGCCACGCGAGATGGGCGTGCTTGCTGTGAAGCGCGGACATTCTAGCAGCCCAATTGGAGCTACTTCTATGAGTTTTAGTAACAAAGCAGTCGACTATTTGGTCGATGGTAAGGAAAATGCCGGAGAGTTAAAAGGGCAGGGACTGTCTACTAGTATCGAGAGCCAAGACCAGCACTCTACTACTGTTGGCGATATTAGTCGCCGTCTTCAGCAGCAGAAGAAGAAAAAGCGACAACAAGGATTTGCTGAGTACCAGAGGCAGCGACGAACGTCGACAACGTCGTCATCTGGAAATCTGAGCACTACACCCATGTCGCCTAATATGTTTCCTTTTTCGCCCCCTCTGTCTGGAGTCCGCGTCGTGCAGCACGACAAACCGCGTCGGGGTTCCAATATAGTGACAACCACTATCTTGAGTCCATTTGATGGAGACATTATGTTTTCATCGTCGTTTGACGAGAGAGATAGCATGCTTGGAGACGACGATGATATCGATATGGATGATATCGACGTCGACGACATGGTTCTAGACGACAGCGTTGAGGGAGATAGCGACACCGACGAAGAAGACTGGCAATCTGCTGGAGTTGAATCTCTTCGTCGAGGAAATGCGTTTGCAGCAATCTCTACCGACCGAGATCGTGCTGCGTCGTCTGTTTCTTCTGATTCTGTGTTTTCTCTAAGAACCACAGCTACGTCTGTCTCGTCTGCTAGAAGTTCTGGACAGCCGGATCGTGACGGCGGAAATGGTTTGTCTTCAAAGTCTTTTTCAAAGTCTAATGATGGAATGGACATTGATCGACCTGATCGGGAGGTCGATGCTATCCAAGCACTCGTACAGTTGAGATCATTGTAAATAGGTATGGCGGTGTTACTGGAGTAGTTTTGATGTATAGTATGTGATTTTATATTTTTATGTGATTCTATATATTTTATTATTTTTGTATCTGTTTGTTTTAGTTATTGCTTTTGTTTTGTTATTATATTACTACTCAATTATTATTTCAGAAGAGGAATATCTTATCTTATATGGACAGACAGAATGACTCAACTATCCGGATCCGGTTCGTTACTATTCACGCGTCAGTCACGCGTCTGTTTCACGTGATAATATCAGGGTAATATTTATCACATGACTGTGCTGAGTAATAACTTAATAAGCGACAAAGCAAGCGCTGGAAATTTCTTTGCACAAACGTAAAAATAATACAAAATGTAAATAATTGAATAGTTGAATGAGGCTAAAACGGATTTATTAATTTACAAGCTGCTGTATCTGAGACGGTGACTTTGTTGTCTAGACCTCTTCTGTAACAAGTCGACTCCAGGAGACGCGTTTCCATGACCACCGTAAAGCAGTGTTTTGTTTACATTTCTGGGTCACCCACACTTACCACTGCTGTATCTTTTTTCTCTTACACTGGTCGTGTCTCGATTCTTTCTCCATTGTGGCTTTTAAGCTGGCGGAGCTGTGCAATATATCATCCGAAGCAAAATAGTACTCCTTATTCTTGTCTCCAGCAGATTCGGCTGTTTTCGCGTGCTCAAATACCCTTCAAAACCATGGCTCGTGGAGCGATCTCTTTCTCGTCTTCGGAGGACGACGACGACTTGGAATATTCCCCTGTCCGATCTGTAAGTTATTTATAATTTTTTGGTTTCTCTTTTCGATTTAATAGCCCGAATATCATTCTGATTGTAACTTCCAGGCAAAAAAGGCACAACCGCCTCGTCGCGCAGCTAGCGAAGCTGCACTTGTCGCTGCTCGTAAACGATCCCATAACGAATCTTCGGATATATTCGATTTTGAGGTGCCTAGTGATGATGATGATTTTCAGCTGAACACTCCTCCGAAAAAGGTAAAGCTTGGCTCTTCTGCTGTTAAAAAAACTGCTGTAAGAGCCAGTGCTGCAGTAACTGCTGCTTCTTCTGCTGCAAAACCCGATGTGTCTCGCAAGCGTGGAAGACCAAAGAAAATAGAATCGATTGACAGTGACAGTGATTTGAATGTCGTCGCTGGGGAACCAAAAAAGCTTGCCACTGCTCCAAAAACGTCAAAGAGAGCTGCAAAGCCTTTGCGTCAGGCTACCCTGTTCGATGACGATGACAACGACGACTACTCTATGGATCAAAGTAACGATGACGGCGACTCGGACGTTTATGAGCCTGTTTCACCACCCCCTAGAGCAGCAGGTAAACCTGCAACTAAGCCTATCAAGAGTACTGCTGCAAAAACTACAGGCACTAAGAGAGCTCCTGCAAAAGCACGTACGAAATCAGCTGCTCCGTTGATGCCTTTAGAAAGCAATCTGGATCTGCATTCACCTGTTGCTACTGCCACTAAGAAAAATGTTCTTAATTTTGATGATTCCTTCTCCATCGACTCGTCAGATCTGGTACCAGGCCCTATATCTCCGGTCGTTCCAACAGCAACCTCCACTCCTGCACCTTCAAAATCGAAGACAAGCTCGGAGACTTACCAAAAGTTGACACAGCTCGAACATATTTTGAAACGCCCAGATACATATATCGGCTCTGTCGAATATACCGAGCGCATGATGTGGACGTTTGACTCGACCACAAAATCAATGGTTTATAAGAATGTCAGATTTGTTCCAGGTATTTATAAGATCTTCGACGAAATCCTTGTCAATGCTGCAGATAACAAGATTCGCGATCCGAATATGGATTCTCTGAAAGTTAAGATTGATAAAGAAGCCAACCAGATTACAATATATAATAACGGTAAAGGTATACCTATCGAAATGCACTCTAAAGAACAGATGTATATTCCAGAACTTATATTTGGAAATCTATTAACTTCGAGCAACTACGATGATGACGAAAAGAAAGTCACAGGTGGCCGCAATGGTTACGGTGCGAAGCTTTGCAATATTTTCTCTACTTCATTTACCATTGAAACAGCTGATCGCGAGTCAAAGCAGGCATATAAACAGATCTGGTCCGACAATATGTCTAAAGTGAGCAAGCCAAAGATCACAAAAAATTCTAAAGGAGATCAATATACTCGAATTATTTTCAATCCAGATTTGCGCTTGTTTGGTATGTCTGAGTTGGATGATGATTTGATTGGGATCATGATGCGCCGAGTCTACGATCTGGCTGGCTCGGTGAAGAAGGTCAAAGTCTATCTGAATGATGAGCGTTTGAAAATCACTGGTTTTAAGCAATACATGGAGATGTATGTAACTGCGCTTTCTGCTTTCACTCCTGAAATCAAGCAAGAAGTGGTAAAGGGAGAATCGGACGACGACGATTTTCCTCCACTTGATGTCAAGCCAACCGTTCCTACCGGTCCACCGCCGACAATAATTACAGAAGTGGTTAATGATCGATGGGAAATTGGCTTTGCAGTTTCGGATGGAAATTTTAATCAGGTTTCCTTTGTCAACTCGATTGCTACGACTTCAGGAGGAACTCATGTGAATTATATCTGCGATCAGATTGTGACCAAACTCACGGAATCGCTTAAGAAGAAGAGCAAGAGCAGCACGATTCGTCCTCAACAGATTCGTAATAATATATTCTTATTTGTTAACTGTTTGATCGAGAATCCTGCTTTCACCTCGCAAACTAAGGAGCAATTGACAACGCGCCCATCGGCGTTTGGCTCGAAATGTATACCTTCAGACAACTTTTTTAAGAAAGTCGCGAATTCAAGTATAATTGAAAGTATCATGGATATTGCCACGATGAATGCTGATAAGCAACTGAAGAAGACAGATGGCTCCAAGCGCAATCGGATCACCGGATTAGTTAAACTTGACGACGCTAACAAGGCTGGTACGAGAGAAGGACATAAATGCACACTAATTCTCACGGAAGGTGATTCTGCTAAAGCGCTTGCAGTTGCAGGACTTAGTGTGGTCGGCCGTGACTACTACGGTGTGTATCCGCTACGTGGAAAAATTCTAAATGTCCGCGAAGCATCATCAGACCAGATATTGAAAAATGCAGAGATTCAGGCTATTAAGCAGATTATGGGTCTTCAGCACAAAAAGCATTATAGCAGCACAAAAGACTTGCGATACGGCCATTTGATGATTTTCACCGATCAGGACCACGATGGAAGTCATATCAAAGGATTGTTAATTAACTTTTTGGAATCGACATTCCCTGGATTGCTTGAAATTCCTGGCTTCTTAATCGAATTCATAACTCCTATTGTCAAGGTAACGATTGGAAAGGGCAAAAAACCCAAGATTATCCCGTTTTACACGATGCCCGAGTATGAGCAATGGAAGGATAATGAAGGAAGAAGATGTACATGGACACACAAGTACTACAAAGGTCTTGGAACTTCGTCACCTGAAGAAGGCCGAGAATATTTTCGACAGCTTGATCGTCATTTGAAAGAGTTCCATGCAATTCAAGATGATGACAAATTTGCGATCGACCTTGCGTTTTCAAAGAAGAAGGCTGATGATCGTAAAGAGTGGTTACGTAATTTTAAGCCGGGAACCTATCTAGACCCTTCGATTCCGAAGGTGCCAATTGAGGATTTTATTAATAAGGAACTAATTCTGTTCAGTATGGCCGATAACATGCGATCGATTCCATCAATCGTTGATGGTCTTAAACCAGCGCAACGGAAAATTTTGTTTGCTTGTTTCAAACGAAATCTAGAAGGAGGAATCAAGGTCTCCCAGCTAGCAGGATATGCATCGGAGGTTACTGCATATCATCATGGTGAGCAATCACTTGTGCCTACAATTGTAGGTATGGCTCAGGACTTTGTGGGAAGCAACAACTTAAATGTCCTACTACCAAAGGGTATTTTCGGCACCAGAGCTACAGGAGGTAAAGATGCATCTGCACCACGTTACATTTATACAGCTTTGAATCCAATTACACGCAAGGTTTTCCATTTGGACGATGATCCAATTCTAAACTATCTAACAGAAGAAGAGGCACGAATTGAGCCAGAGTATTACGTGCCAATTCTGCCTATGGTTCTTGTGAATGGAGCAGAAGGTATTGGAACTGGATGGAGTACGTCGATTCCGTGTTATAATCCTCTTGACCTGGTAAACAACATTCGTCGACTGATGAAAGGAGAGTTGATGAAGGAGATGGAGCCGTGGTATCGAGGATGGAGCGGAACCACTGAACGCCTTTCCGCTGACAAGTTTAAGGTGAGCGGTATAGCGAATCAGGTCAGCAAGAACACGATTGAGATCACCGAATTGCCTGTCCGACAGTGGACAGTCACGACGAAAGAATTTTTGCTTGCTGGAATGGCCGGGTCGGAAAAGGTAAAGCCATGGATCAAGGACATGATTGAGCAGCACAAGATGGACATTAAGTTTGTGGTCACGCTGAGCGATGAAGAAATGCAAAAGTCTCTTGATGAAGGTTTACTGAATAGATTTCGATTGACGAGCACGATCAATCTAGGGAATATGGTTGCGTTTGACGGGGCTGGCCGGATCAAGAAGTACGATTCTGCTGAGGACATTCTCAAGGATTTCTATTTTTTGCGCCTAGATTATTACCAGCGTCGGAAACTCAACTTGACGGAGACACTGACCCAGAAAATGGAGAAACTGAATAGCCAGGCGCGATTTGTCAAAATGATTATTGATAAGGAATTGACAGTATCTAATCGACGTCGGGCGGAGATTGTGCTTGATTTGAAAAAGAAAAAGTTTCCTCCGATTTCAAAGAAAAACAAGTTTGGCCCAGTGGAGGAAAGCGAGATAGGAAAGGATGAAGAAGAAGACGATGATGTAGAGGCATCTTCGTATGATTACTTGCTTGGGGTATGTATACTGTTGATAGTGGAGAGGGTGATTTTGATGATCTGCGCAGACTAACACAGGTATAGATGGCTATTTGGTCGCTTACGCGTGAGAGATATGAAAAATTACTTCGTGAACGCGATGCCATGGAGACTGAGCTCAACATACTGCTAAAGAAGACAGCAAAGGATCTCTGGAGCCATGATCTGAACGAATTTGAAAAGACCTGGAATCAGAATCAAATTACATACAAGACCGAACGGCCTTCGTAGACATGTATGCGTGGGCGTGCGTATTGCTGTCTGTGTAGCTAGCTTCCATAGAAATATACGTCGGACTGACAAGAACATTAAACATACATCAAGCGATAATAAATACACTACCTAATATGGCAGTCCACAAGGCGGCTGTTCCGGGTAAGCAAGAATTTTCGGTTAGGGTTGACTGAACGGGAGGCATCATCGGTAGCCCGTTGTTTGTTTTCTTTTCTTTCGCCGCGTAAACCCGTCTGAGAGCTCAGATCAGAGACTGAAGAATAGATCAACTAGCTATTAAGTGCGAGTAGGTTAAAGAGAAGCGGCGGTATTCTTGATTTTTTTGTTCTTTTTGGTCTGCATCCATAGAGGATGAATTAGAAATTTCTTTGGAAAAGACTTCGACTGCAATTGCGCTACCAAAGTGAGCTGGTGGGCTTGTTTGGCACGATCAGAAGTGTTCCAGCGGGACTCCAGAACGCAAGCTGACCTTCTCCACAACTGATCTTTTACTGTTTTTGTCTTTCTTTATCATTTTTTCCTGCAATAATTCACGTTCAAAGCGCTGATTTCGATCTTCGCTGCACAGTTGTGCTTGAACGCGTACACAAAGCGAGTTTGCCTTGCGAGACTCAGCTGAATCTCGCACACTTTAGCTAGCTAACAGTTTGGCTGGTTTTGGGTCTCTGGGTGTGCTTGCTATTGCTCCTTCCTTCCTCGGTCTTCCTGGCCAACCGCCGCGCCGCAGCATTTCCCATCGTCCCCTTTCTCCCTCTTTGGGCGGGAGGAAAAACAACACGCAAAATTACTGTTCTCTCCGCTATTTTGTCAATCTTTTCCGTGTTTTGCCTCTGCGTGCATTCTTCACTGTGCGGTCCGGCTCGGCTCGACCCTTTTTGTTTGCCGTTCACGCACATCTCGCTCCTGTCTGTCTCTGTCTGTCGACCGTAAGTACCCTCGACTGTGCGCCTGTCGAAGCGGCGCTGTTCCCGTGGTTGTTGTTGTTGTTGACCCGGTCGGATCGTCTTCCTTTAATCAGGAAACCAGTAAACAACACGTCGGCCATTTTCGCAACCGACTTTCTACGTCTGTACGGCTGCTTCAGCTGGCGCCCAGCTAGTTGTTGACTCGAGCTAATTTGTATTTTTTTGTTTTCTGTGTTTAGATTGCAAAATGTCCTCTCCGCTCAAACGACTTCGACAGGGTCGTGAGAATAGTAGCAACAATGACGCTCAACTGTCCATGCTGGACCTGGATAACGACAAGCGACCAAAGAAGCGAAAAGTATGCTCAATATTTCTGCGGCCCACCTCGCCAGTGCATGGCGAAAAGTATATTGACCTTTCTCTAGGTTATAACCGACGATGAAATGCTATCACAGCCCGACAATCTCAACGCGATCATCCAGAATCTTGTCATGCCCGATCATCCAGTCCAGGTAGCCATCGAGTATGCCAACGCAAACGCGACCACAAACACAGATGTTCAGGCGTATGCCAAACTTGCAGGTGTGTACCACTGCTATGCCTTATTTTAGTTTAGTTGCCATTCGCTGACTCAAGAATAGGCTCTTCTTGGACATATTATGTTCGAGAGCTTCGTGTCACTATAGGTCGATATTCTGAGCCAATAGAGGGCCAGCAGGACGCTGAGCCTGTCGACATTGATCTAGGCCCTACCAAGGTGGTTAGCCGGCGACATGCTATTGTGCGATATGATCTGAATCTGCGTGTTTGGGTCATCGAGATCAAAGGTCGCAACGGTGTAAAAATCGACGGTGTTCTCTATAAAGGAGGACGCACAGAAGAGCTCCGAAGTGGTAGTATTCTTGACATTGGTGGTGTTCAAATGATGTTTGTTTTACCTGACCAAGTCCCTGGTGATATGGATCATCAGCCTCCCACCCATCGCATGCTGCCTGAATACGGTGCCGATGGAGACTTACTGGAAGGCAGTCCGAGACTCCACAATTCTTCTGCTGCATACCCCAAGGGGGTTGCAATCATCACGAAGCCGCAAGTCCGCGGTCTTGAAACGATCGATAATACATACAATGACTTGAGTTTGGACGAAGCTCGAGATATCAAGCCACCATACAGTTATGCGACGATGATCTCGCAAGCCATATTGTCTAGTTCCGACGGTAAACTTACGTTAGCCGCAATTTATACCTGGATAGCTGATCATTATTCATTTTACCGTCATGCAAAGACTGGTTGGCAAAACTCAATCCGACACAATCTATCTCTGAGCAAGGCGTTTCAAAAAGTTCCGCGAGCCTCAGATGAGCCCGGCAAAGGAATGAAGTGGCAGATATGCCCCGAATACCGAGAAGAATACATTAAAAAGTTACAGGACAAGGAGCTCTCTCGAAAACGAGGAGCAGCGTTGTTTGCCGCGCATGGCCACGCAGGGTCCGGAAATAGTCATCAAAATAATATCCACCACAACAGTAATAACGATAATAATCATCAATATACCAATGGAGGCATGACAGGAATGCGTAGCAGTCAACTCTCAGCCGGGTCTACAGGGTCGGGTATGAGTGGTGCGCCGATTGGATCGTCTGCTACGACTAGCATGATGATGGCCTCTTCATCATACGGGACCCCTCCGAAACAGACCTCGGGGCCTGGTGTGGTTCCAGGAGCCGCGGGCGGGATTGGCATAGTTGCAGGGAACGCCAATATTTTACCAGCGCCCTCTTCGTTGATGGCTACAGGAAGCCCAATTTCGCTTGGACTTCGAAGCAACGCGACCAAGACGCCTATAATCAATCGGCAAGTTGATCCGCTGGCACTAATTCCTCCTTCATCAGGCCAGCAGCTTCCGTCTTCCTTTCTGCCGAACAGTTCACCTGCTGCGTTTTGGAAGTATATGCAGTTATCCTCAACCCCAGCCAAGCCTGGAGACTACTCGCCGAGCAAGTATAGCAGTCCGCCGGTAGTGAATGACGGTACTGGAATGGGTCAAATGACACCGATGATGGGAACTGGACATTCAGGACCGTCGACGGAGAACCAAATGCCTTCGATTGTCGACCGATTACCTCAGATGTCACCGGCCCGAGGTGTTGTGCTTGGAGGTCAAGGCAATTCATTATTCGATCCCGTAGCGGTGACAACACCACGTTCAGCTACGTCAGTGGCTGCCGCCGCCGCTGCTGCTGCTGCTGCTGCTGCTGCTGGCGCTGCCGGAGTAGGAGTGATGGGAACTTCGCGTAATAGGTCCAATGCTGGAACCAACATGCCTAATGAACCCAATGTCGAGGGTGATGGACTAGGAGATCTACAAGGAGTGGACCTGACGAGGTGAGTCGGACTAATTAAAACCCTTTTTAATAACACAATGAAGCAAGTTTAACAAGGTTATAGAGGATTCAAACAGATTGGTAAATGGCGAAATGGAAAAACGAGTAATGGAGCTACGAATGGTGGTGAATTAGAACGGTAGTGGAAGGCATTGGGCAGTGATCGAGGAGACCATGTGGAAAGAGAAGAAGATGGCAGATGCAGGAGCGATTAATTCAAAGAAGATGTATTATATTAAGATGATGATAAGAAGAATGATGACGAGTTATTGGAACGGACGTCATGCACTTACGTAATTATATAGAGCTATATTACATAATGATAAAGGGTTAGGTGTTTTCGGGCAGGAGAGATCCCTGGATCTGAAGCTGAAGCCGTAAAGGACCGATTTTGTTGTCGATAATAATTTTTGTTTTTATTGTTATTCGTTTCCGGTTATTAGCTGGTTCGGCTAACTAAAGTAACTAATTGTACTTGAATAACAGATTTCCGGTAGCAGAAACAGTCGAATGTCAGAAATTCCTGCTCCCGTAGAGGCTGTCGAGCCTGTTGTGCCAGTTGTGCCCTCGCGACCAACGGCAAGTGCGATTCCCAAGATTGTTCCTTCAGCGGTTACAGAGCCGATTGCGGAGACGAGTGCAGTTTTGTGTGAGTAAATAATGGAATTGTGGACCAGAAACAATGGTCCATTAGGTAGTGTATTACAATACTGATATGTGCAAGCAGCGACTCCAACACCAAACAAGTACAATGAACTTTTGTTTGATCTGTTCACGTGGAAGAAGCCGATTTGCACGGGCAAAGTATTTGGGGCGACTTTGGCAGTGCTATTTGTGTTAAAATACATTAGTCTGCTGAAGCTTGTGTTGAATACAGCGTCGATTGCGTTTGCCACAGCTGTGGCGGTCGAGTTTGCTGGTCGGTACGTGAAGAAGAGCCCTGGGTTTCTCAGCTCCTTTAGTGATGGCCGGTATTTCACAGTGTCCAAAGGATCTGTGGAGCCTCTGTTTGAAGAACTCCTTGTTGTTGTGAATTTTGTGTTGGTCGAGCTGCAGAAGATTGTCTATGTAGAGAAGACTTCTGTGACTGTATCGGCTGTGTTTGGCAGCTACTTTGCTTATGTGCTGGTGCACCACATTTCCGTTTGGACGCTGGTATTGATGACCGTGCTGGGTGCGTTCGCTGTGCCGCCGATTTATCTGAAATATCAGACCGAAATCGACGCCCAGATTGCAAAGGGCAAAGATTTGGCTGGCGCCCAGTATAAAGTTCTGGAGGCTCGCTCGCTTGAGCAATACGGCAAATATAAGAGTGTTGCTGGCGAACAATTTGGCCAGGCCTTGAGCAAGGTTGGATACAAACGTAACTTTCCACCAGTTCCTGCTGCTGAGTCGACCTTACCAGAGAAGCTTCCAGAGTCTAAGTGATCGGCATTGTTCGAGACAATGACGTTTAGATCGAGGCTGTTTTTGAGCTGGATCGAAGCTAAATTTGGGCTGGATCTACTCAAGCTATTTGCTTAGGATTTTAGCGGAGGAGAAGGAGAATGGAAGAAGCTTTGAAGAGAATATTATGAGAATATTATGAGAATAACGGAGGGAGCTGGCTGAATTGAGCCTACTTTTAGCAACATCTTATATTATTAGTTATATATACAATACATTATGTATGCGATAACCTGTACGTAATAGCCAACGTGTACGGGCAGATAGGCCCAGCCCCGTTGCTTACATTGCGGATGAATATTATCAGATATGATAGTATTGAAATTTTACAATCTTTATAAGCAACTGAAAGCAATCTGAAAAATAAGAAAATTGCGTTCAGTATATTTTCAGCACAATAAGTTTTACAATTGCTCGATCGCTAATGGCCGGTGACAATGTTGATGGCGTATCGACCAGAGAATCGCTTAAATCGGCTTTGAAGGAGATTGTCGACCGCACAGCTTCGGTGGAGCTGAGCGGGTATCGGGATTCGGCGGAGATGTCGGGAATACCAGAATCTTCATCGAAATTAGCAGCACAAGAAACCTCAGGAATATCAGGACAGTCTGACAAAGAACTGAAGCCGTCACCATTGTCAGGAACAGAGATGGCATCAACAACAGCAACATCATCAAAGTCAAAATCTAAATCATCCACAGCAACAACACAACAATCAATAACTTCAAGAGTAGAAACACCATCAGATGCCGATGTCCGACTTTCATCCGCGATCAGCGGGCTTCAAGATTACTTTCGTAAGCCCTGTTTCGTGCATTCTCGGCTGGACGACGCAGTGGATGTGTCGTCAGTGATCACGGCGATGTCCCCGGACAACTTTTCGCATTTGTCTCACTCATCGCTAGTTCGAACAGCAACGGGAGTTCGGGAGCTAGCGAAGCGAATCGGGCAAGCGACGATCAAGGTCAATTTGCGATCGATTCTGATTGTGACCAAGGCGCGAGACAATTCCCTGATTAGACTAACTAGAGAACTCGCACGGTGGTTAATACTCACGAGGAAAGTGAACGTGTATGTTGACGCAAAGCTGCGGCTATCGAAACGCTTTGATGCAGATCATCTGCTGGATCCCTCAGATCATGAACTGGACTCTTGTCTGCGGTTTTGGACACCCGAGCTGACATCGATGATGCCTGACTTGTTTGATCTTGTACTTACACTTGGTGGTGACGGAACAGTATTGTACACGTCGTGGCTGTTTCAACATATTGTTCCTCCAATTCTTGCATTTTCTTTGGGTTCGCTGGGGTTTTTGACAAACTTCCCGTTTCAAGACTACGAAAAGACCCTGAACAGAGTGTTTGATGACGGCATCAACGTAAATCTGCGCATGCGATTCACTTGCACAATATACAAAGATGGCCACCAGACAGAGACATTTGAGGTGATAAACGAGATTGTTATTGACCGTGGTCCTTCACCCTGGATCTCTATGCTGGAGCTCTACGGCAACGGACATTTGCTTACAGTCGTGCAAGCAGACGGTTTGATTCTTTCCACGCCGACTGGCTCGACAGCCTACTCTCTTTCCGCTGGAGGTTCTCTCGTGCATCCCGAGATTCCCGCGATCTCGGTCACTCCAATCTGTCCTCACACTCTGTCGTTTCGGCCAATGTTGCTTCCTGATAGCATGCTCCTAAAAGTTTGTGTGCCTCGAGGAGCTCGCAACACAGCGTGGGCATCTTTTGATGGTCGGCACCGGGTCGAACTGAGGTCAAATGATTACGTGACTGTTACTGCTTCTCAATATCCCTTTCCTACTGTGACTGCATCGACCATGGACTACATTGAGAGCGTGAGTAGGACTTTGAAGTGGAATGTGAGAGAGCAGCAGAAACCGTTTTCCGAAGACTCGGACGGGTCGACGACTCCTGTGAACGATGACGAAGGTGCCGATGACGATCAATTGGATGACGATTGGGATATCGATGATTCTGCTTTTTTCTCCTCGTCCAGCAGCAGCACGGCGTTGAGCGGGTTCAACAGCGCTCCTCAGAGCGCTGTGACAACGGGCTCGTCGAGTCCTCTGCACCGTGATTTTTTGACGTTGGATGGGAAGTAACTTGTTTGTTGATTTATATGCATGGTGAGTGGTGAGAGAGGAATTAGAGATACATGGAAAATCAAGTGAAGGTATGCATTCTACGTCTATGGGCGTTCTATGGTGTTTGATATTAATATATAATGATATAATTTTTACCACAAATCAACACAAAGCTGTAGATCTAATACATATGCTCGACTACAACAATGTCTGGAGTTCAGCATGGCCAGCCTTAGAGTACAAATGCGCGTTGCGTGCCTTTGCCGTTTGCAAAATATAACCATAGATACCGATCGGCACGATGAAGAAGATCACCTGCGACGACACACGACGGAAACTGTTGAACACAGCTGCGTGCAAAACACCTGCAAAAGGCTTCTGTGCGTAACTCGAGATCGAATAAGTAACAATTCCTCGCTGTTTCGGACCGCCTACGATATTGTTAGTCGCTGAATGTAGATGTCGATGGAGTCACAAGTCTCTTTTGATGTAACTACTCACCCATATCTCCCCACCAGCCCATATATCCATGATGTTCTCCAGTCATCTATTTCAATGTTAGTAATCTATCTTTTTAGCTCTTCTATCGTCTACTATGATCATGGTATTTCTTAATGGTATCAGTCTGAATGAAATTGACTTCACTTCACCATATCCAAATAGAATTACCGACACCCATCTAACCAAGACAAAAAAAAAGATTATAATAAAAATCTCGCTCACCTTGCCGATAAATCTATCAATAATACTCAATCACAATCAGTTAATAAACTAACTAGTCAAGCTATCAACTAATTGGTAACAAATATTGATAAATTGTTCCGAACCCGAACTTTCAACTCAATATATACCGCCTCCGATTGGCTGTTCATAAGAGCTGGGGTTTGTATTCCGTTGATATTTTGTTGTATCGCATCGAATCATACTATAGTTTTATTCGCTGTAAATATCATATCTATTGATACAAATTTATATACAATATTCCGTATTGTATGATCTGTAATATATAACACAGGATCATAATATGGCTGCAAATAGATCTCTAACTTGGGCGTCACGTAAGTAGTCAGATCTCAACTGATCTTATAGTAACAAAGTAGGTCTGGCGCTTCCATTAACGATCGGGTTTATGTTTGCACAGGCGTCGATTTACGATGTTCAAGGTGGATCACGGGCGGTGATTTTTGATCGATTATATGGAGTCAAGCAGAGCGTCATTGGTGAAGGTACTCATTTCCTAGTTCCGTGGTTGCAGCGAGCTGTCATCATGGACGTTCGAACGACCGTAAGTCAGCTCTAGTGCCTGCAAGTTTGGGTTTGAATTATGGAACTCCAAAGTAACTAATCAGAGCAAATAATTTAGCCTCGTAACATTTCAACAACGACGGGTTCAAAGGATCTGCAGATGGTTTCGCTGACGCTTCGTGTTCTGCATCGTCCGGACGTCCCGCATCTGCCACAAATCTACCAGAATCTTGGGCTCGACTATGATGAGCGAGTGCTACCATCGATTGGTAACGAGGTGCTAAAGGCGATTGTTGCACAGTTTGACGCAGCTGAGCTAATCACGCAGCGTGAGATTGTCTCTGCACGAATCCGCGACGAGCTAGTTAAACGGGCGGGTGAGTTCGGTATCGCGCTCGAAGATGTGTCGATCACGCATATGACATTTGGTAAAGAGTTCACAAAGGCAGTCGAAGAAAAGCAGATCGCTCAACAAGATGCTGAGCGCGCTCGGTTCATCGTTGAAAAAGCCGAGCAAGAACGTCAGGCAAGCGTCATCCGCGCAGAAGGCGAGGCTGAGGCCGCTGAAACTATTTCAAAAGCCCTCGATAAGGCAGGCGATGGCTTACTGCTCATTCGTAGAATTGAGGCTTCAAAGGAAATTGCTCAGACTCTGGCAAAGACTCCAAATGTGACCTACGTTCCGTCCGGCAAAGATGGCTCTGCCTTGTTGTTGAACGTTTCTCGTTAATGTATATACTCTACTCAATATGAAAACTTCATGATTTTGTTTTAATAGTATTATTAATAATATCAGTAGTAATAGCAATTATACACGTTTTCAATAACAATGATAATAATAACGATAGACCTTTTTAATGTGTGACCGAATCAAGAATAGATAAATCCATTCGTACTGTTCAATTCAAATAAGTACGAGCCCAAGTTGGCAGGATGAATGAAGCCTTGTGGATATCGGCATTATAATATCTGAAAAGCTCCTTCTCTTTTTCGACACCAAACTTACGCAGAGGTTCGTCCAACTTGCGGCTGCTGTCCTTGCTGCAGACCATGAAACCGATCTGGCCCGAAGGATAGGTTGGAATCGTCGTGTATGCATACTCGGCGACAGGAAAGACTTCTGAACAGGCCTTTTTAAGGTCTCGAATAAGCGACATATGTAACCAGATATTTTCCGCTGAATGAACATTAGTAACGGGTCAATAAAACAAAAAAAGAGCATCTTAAAAAGCTAAAGAAACAAAACAGCACAACCTTGGGTAGTAATGACACCATCTTCTGTCAAGGCATCGCGCAGAAGCTCGAAATATGGCTTCTGGAACAATGACTCGGCAGGACCTTCAGGGTCGGACGAGTCGGTAATGATAACATCAAAGTGATTTTTATACTCCGCCAGAAATTTGAACCCGTCCTCGACATGCACTTTGACCTTGGGGTGTTGAAACCCGACGGCCATGGACGGCAGATATTTTTTCGAAACACGAATTACGCATTCATCGATATCGCAGAGAACTGCTTCCTCGACACACTCGTGCTTGACTATTTCGCGTAGTACGCCGCCGTCGCCGCCGCCAATAACAAGAACGCGCTTCGGATTTGGGTGGTTGAACATGGCCAAATGCGTAATCATCTCTTGGTAGGCAAACTCGTCACGCTCTGTCGCCTGAATGACACCGTCCAATACCAGCACATTTCCGTAGTTCGAAGACTCGAACACAAGCACGTCCTGGTATTTCGACTTTTCCACGTGCAGAATTTGATTCACTCGCAGAGTCATCGCCTGGCCAGGCCATAACTCATCCGACACTTCACGGAACCATCCGTCTAAAGTTATTAATAAAAGGTAATACTAATATCTTGCAAAATGTGTATGCAAAATTCCACAGAAATATTTACCTTTAATCGTAGCATGTACAAGTTCTCCAGACATTTTTGGTTGTCGAAAAATGAAAAGTTTTAGAGAAGTTAGAAGGAATTTCGGAGAATTTTGTATTGGGACAACGGCCGCTGAGTATTTACATTTACATCTTACATTTCCTATTATTTACATCATGTTCGTATGTGGAACTCAGATTTTATTATTTAAAGGATAAATATAGATTTATGAATACATATAAATATTCGTTTACTGATAAAATTATATCAATAACTTCAATAACATTAACGGTAATAATTTGTAGAAACAAAAGGCATCTTCACCAACTCTCCATTCCTCTTCTTGCCCCGAACGTCAATCAACACCTTGTTCCCGATTTTATTAAATCCGGTGTCTATATATGCCATTCCAATATTTATACCCAGACTGGGAGAGTAGCTTCCAGAGGTTACTCTACCTATCACTTTGTCACTATCGTCCGGAGCGTACACCACAGCGCCTTCGCGGGCGGCAGGACCTTCGACCGTGAACCCAACCCGACGTCTAGAAACTCCGCTCGCAAGCTGGTTTGAAATCGTCTCATATCCATTAAATCCGCCATCTGATCGTCGGCGTCGACCAATCGTCCAAGACAGACCTGCCTCCACCGGTGTCGTCCACTCGTCGATATCATGCCCGTACAGACACATTCCGGCCTCAAGACGAAGCGAGTCACGGGCGGCTAGACCAGCTAGCTTAACAGCGGTTGACGATCCTAGAATAAGTTCTGCAAGTGCTAGCGAGTGTGTTTTCGGTACAGATATCTAATTTGTTAGTTGTTAGTATTAGCTTGTCATTTCATTCCCCGTATAACTGAAATACCACACCTCGAATCCATCTTCACCAGTATATCCCCCGCGCGAAACATGTAACCTTCCCAACGACTGAATGCCGATATACTTTGTATAACCAAACTTGAGATCAGTCAAGTCATCACGGGTCAATTTCTGTAGAACTTCGGCTGCAAGCGGTCCTTGCAGCGCCAACATGCTCCACCCGGACAGGACTTCATGATGGACATTGCCTGCAAATCCGCCCTGCTGTCCGGTCTCGAGGTGTCTCTGGAAAAACAAAATGTCCTTTTCGCGACAGGCCGCATTTGTGACAGCAAAGTATTGATCGTCACCTTGTTTCGTGATCATCAGATCATCTACTATGCCACCGGTTGGCAGCAACAACGACGACAATGTTGACTGGAAAGGCTGCAATTCCGTCAAGCCAGAAGGCGTCAATGATTCCAAAAATTCTGTTGCCTTTGGTCCTGAGAAACTGCTTTCTATTAGAACTGATCTCTAATTTCTCGCATCCTTCTCCTGAAGACTTACACATGCTGAACCATGTGAGATACATCGAACAACCCCGCTTTTGTGCGGACCCACTGATGCGACTCGAGATGCGTCTGACCATCGTAGAGTACTGGCATCGCGTATCCTGCAAATGGAACCATACGAGCTCCGTGAGCTGCATGTAGATCGAACAGCGAAGTATGCAGAAGTGGTTCATTGCTAATCCACCTTCGGCAGTTTGGTGCACGGCGAATAATATTGGCTGCCGCTTTGATTTTGATTTTGGTTTCGATTTTGGCTATCGAGAAACCGCATCTCGCCATTGAGATAAACCCAGTGGTAAATCCGATGGAATTCATTTATTATTCTATTTGATCTGATTTCGCTTTGCAATAGGCGATCAAGGCATGATTTAATTTACTGGGAAGAGTTGTCTGCGGCAATATCAGTGTCTATAACTTCACACAATATTCATAACTGGAAGATGAAATCAGAAATCGCAATTGCAATAATTCTACTATCGATTATCATAATTACACAAATAAGCAATACACAACAGACATAAAGCACATCACAATTTCTGCATAGCAACAACGTCAGTGGATTGGACGTGATCCTCATCCTCCTCGATCAAGGCCTGGAGATCGTCAAGCGAAACCTTCTCGTCCTCAATGACCAAATTGATCTGGAGCTTCTTAATTCCATATCCAACAGGAATAAATTGGGATGCACCCCACACAAGGCCATCTAGCTCAATAGTCTTGACATTGGTAAGCATCTCCTCGATATCAGTGCTATCATCCCAGGGCTTGACATCCAGCGTCACCATCGATTTAGCGGCTGGTTTAGGTCCCTTAGCAGCCTTCTTCGCGTGGTATTCAGCCAACCGCTGTTGCTTGAGCTTCTCGGCCTCGGCGTCTTCTTCTTCGTCGTCAGATCCGAAAAGATCAACATCATCGTCGTCGTCCTCCTCGGCGGCAACCTCTTTGGTCTCCTCGACTTCCTCAGGGCCAATCGACTTGATATCAACCGTAGCATCACCTGGGAGCCCGGCAAACTCCTTTTCGTATGAGGCAATGTTGGCATACCAACGGGCGACGTTCCTGACTAATTAGTCTATTATAGACGAGCAGACAGGAATACTTACGGATAAGTGGATTCAGGAGCCTTGCCTACAGCCTTGAAGACAATCACATCAGCTTGAGAAGGAGAAAATCTATTCAAGTTAGTCTCGCCGTCATTGTATTCATCAAGCCCACAACCAAGAAAATTCGACCAAGAAAATTCGACCAAGAGTTGATCAATTAGCTTAATTCAGAATAAAATGGGTTTGTATTCATTCTAATGCGGGGTCTTACGCCGCTATCATAAACACGGACCATTGTTTTCATCATTATAGATATTAAATTGTATCAATCGAATTGCTAGATGGTAGACATTTCAAGGACGCAATATTGATGCAATTGAACATACCCAGAAATGTAACTTTCAGTCAGCAAAAACTCGTCGAGCTTAGCGAGGCCTAAGCGATTATCAGATTTCCATTTATTTCAAAGCAATTCTCGTTCGACGACATCAGATTTCGACCGTTCAAGATCCACCGTGGTCGGTCAATCTCAGCCGACAAACCCCACAAAAACTTACCGGAAGCAGAAGAAAGATTGCCGAAACCCATTGCAAATAAATTTAAATTTTTTATACCGGAAAATCAAAAGAAAAACTGAATTCTACAAAATCAAGAAGAAAAGAAACAGCAGAGTGTGTAGAACTACAGGGCGCAGATTTTTTTTTATTGCTTGGACCAAGTACAATTACTGTACTTGGTGTGTGCATTTGCGGCATATATGACAAGTGATTTTATAATTGTGCGAGCTTTAGCGCATACATTCGAGATATTTCAGTCTAAATAACACGACGAGAGAATAGACAATTAAAAATAAAAATAATTTACTCGACAATCTGACTACTATACTGGGCTGCACAGGCGTCGAAAAGTGTACTCTTATCGTTCAAATCAAGCAAAAATGCGTCGTCAGGATGTCTCTCTTCCAGTTGTCTATATTTAAGTTAGGATCAAGAACCATTGCATATACAGATTTACATACTTTGAGAATGTCGAATAATCGCGGCCTAGGAGAATATAGAGAATTATGCCATTGACGAGAACATCTGGACTCGTAGAGTCTCGCTCCAGAGCCTGGTTGATGGCATCTTCAGCTTCAGGTAGACGGCCAAGTAAAATGTCCGCGACGGCTTGAGCAGCAAATGTTCGAGCATTAGAGGTTGACGGAGCCGATGCCAGCTCCTCGTAAATATAGAAAGCATCCTGATACTTCTCGCCACCCTGGACATAGTAAGTTGTAGTTCTGAAATTCAATGACATACTGCCGGATCACAAAAACATACCAAGTTCAAGTCAACCCAGGCCTCAGCAAGATTGACAATTAGATTATCTTGACCCCATTTCTTCGCTAGGGCAACCTCTTTTTGGGCCAAGTCGACCTTGTTCTGCATTAATCTGATCTGGACAATCATGGCAACCGCAGCCAGGTTCTGTTCATGTTGACTCAGGAGTAGCAACGCGTCGTCGACCTTGTCAAGCAAAAATAGGACGATCGAGCACAAAACTTGAACTGTAGGGTCCTCGCTTTCTGTTTCGACGAGTTCTTGGACCAGTTCCAGGCTCGCTTCGTGATCGCCAACTTTGTACAAGGCGAGCGCTTTCACAGCGGCTAGAGCAGGGGTATTTTCCGTGTCTTCGAGCGCTGTAACAACGCTGGCTGCATGACCAAGCGCAATCTGCGCACGATATTTGTATACGCGAGCTTGTAAAACGGCGGAATCGCTGAACCCGGAGGTCGACTGCTCAAGCACCTCTTTGTAGGCGCCTTGATAGAATAGGTCGTGGATGGCGAAGAGTTCTAATTATTAGAACGAGTGGAGTGAGCATGTAAATTACTTACCACCTGAATCTGAAAAGGCGTCCATGATAAGAACAATTCTAGATTTACTATATATATTTCTATATATTTTAAATTTGGACCATGCAATTTTTAAATCAAGTGTATGAAATGTAAGTTGATACGTATATGGTGCAGTACAAGTAAGGTGTGGATACGCTTTACCCTGACTATACAGTAGTTATAATAGCATGCCAATTGCAATACTAATACTAATTAAAAATGCACTAATGCTCAATAAATTCTTAATCAGGTATTTTACTAAGAGTCAATTGCTATTACAGAAAGTGCTCCACGTGTAAACCGGCCGGATACACGCTGTGACGACCAGATTTACGCTGTGATATCAACCACATCCACTCAGATCATGTCGATAAATCGAAACTGCAGCTAGAATGGCCGTCCGCATAGCCGTGATTGGAGCAGGAACAGCAGGAATCAGCTGTGCAAGGACGCTGGTTGAAGGAGGAGTGTCGGTGACGGTTTTTGAAGCCAGAGGACGAACAGGCGGACGGGTGAGTTGGAGTATAACGGTGGATTGCAATTCTAATCAAATGTAAAGCTAACAAACAGATCGCGTTCAGTTCAAAGCTCTCGAAACCGGTCGATCTAGGACCCAATTGGATGCATGGCGACACGCGTGAAAACAGTCTTTACGATTTCTATCGTCAAGACGGAGTAGTTCTTCACGATGTCGGATGCAACAGCGCTGTCTACGGACCCGACGGAGAGCCGTATGGGGATGAAGAAAAAAATGAGGTCGAGGAATACATGTGGAGATATGTGGACCAGGCAATTGAGTATTCGCGAGAGAGCTGGCCTGATATCGATGCCAACAAAAGCCTAAGGGATTATGTTGTTGAAGAGAGTGGGAGGGGAGACGAGAAGAACAGCAAGAACGGCAACAAGATACAAATGGCTATCGAAATGTTTGGCATGTACACAGGCGAGCCAGTGAGCAAACAGAGTTTAAAATATGCTCTTCTGGAAGAACCTGCTCCAGGAGCAAACATGTTTGTTGCCAGTGGATATGGCGGTATATTTCGAGCTATTGCTGGCGATGTTGAACGACGAGTCGATCTGCGACTCAACTGCGTGGTGACTGGAATTGAATATGTCCGCGGTGCTCAAGGTTCTGCTCCTGATTCTGTTGTCATTCAATATACTGCAGACGAAGACCGTCACGAGACATTTGACGGAGTTGTTGTTGCAGTTCCTCTCGGAGTGCTGAAAGCCAACGCGGTCCGGTTCTGTCCGGACCTGCCGGCCAGGTTACGACAAAGCATCTGCAATCTGGGTTTCGGCAGACTTGAGAAGGTCTACATGGAATTCGAGACCGTGTTCTGGAACCGCGACTACTACGAGTTTCTTGACCCTTTCTTTGCGGGGCAGTATGAGGGACAAGGACCCAAGAGCGCTGTGTCGCTGGCGCATTTCCCGGAGAAATACTGTCAGAATGTGTTGTTGTGGTATCTGTATGGCGACGAAGGTCAGAAGGTTATGGCGATGGACGATGACGAGGTACAGAAGTATTTCCAGCCCTATTTGGAGAAAATTGAGCGCGATAGCAAATATGATAACAATTACGACGACGGTTACGCCAGCGGTGTTGCTGGTTCTGAGTGCAAGGGCTTTGATATCGACAAAGATCCTAAACATTACGATAGCAGTTATTCCCCTGCGAGAATCTCTAGCAATTGCCGATCAGTTACGAGGCCGATGACGACGACAACCTCATCTTCGCCTTTGGCTGCCCCTGGGAACCCCGCCACCACTACGACTGCGACCAGCACCCACTGTGCCTCTGCCTCCACCTCCACCAAAATCAGACACATCGTGATGACGAAATGGGGTCAAGACCCGCTTGCAGGATTTGGCTCGTACACAATGTTTCCGGTCGGCCTGGAAAACGGACTTGACGATCTCAAGGTCCTGGCCAAAGGCGTTCCAGACCGACGTATTTGGTTTGCCGGTGAACATTGTGCGCGAATTCTCGAGCTGGCGACAGTAGGCGGAGCGTACGAGAGCGGCCTGCGAGCAGGCCAGGACGTGCTGTCGCACATAGACCTGCACACTGCCATGTAAATATCTATAGTATTCATATACATGGTTAATGTTGGTAAAACAACGCAGCACAGGAGCGCACCAACGCACTCTGTGTTACATAATCACAATAACATATGTGGTATGCTGTTGTGCGGAATAGTCTGGAATTGGATGATATCATAGAGGGATCGGCATTGTGGCCGGCAAATGTTAGCGCGGGTGTTGTACTACGGCGGCCAAGTTGCCCTCAAAGGAAGGCGCCGAACAAACGCCTTACATGACATCATCACGGATCACGCAGTGATTTGTGATTTGTGATTTGTGATTTGAAGCTTGGGAGATGAGCCGACGTCATCGTGCATAACTGGACATAATGGTGTACGATATACGCACATTTAATTTTTTTCCATTGCAAATGTATGTGCTTTATTATGCTGTAAAACACAAGAATTGTACTGTTGTGCAATTAATTATATAGAGGAAGATACTATGGGATTGCTACTCTATAGACATTTTTTACTCACAACACAGCCCCTTGCTGGCGAGCCACGCACCGCCACAGCCGAACTAAACCCATAGAAGAACAGACGATCAAACTCTAACGTAACTTTAATGCAAACTCTAAGTGGAACTCTATTCGAACATCTCGAATAGAGTTTTGCCGCTCCGGGATCGTCGAGATGTGGTTGAAACAGCATTCGACTCGGAAACTATATAAATGACGGCTAATTCCCTTTGTTATCAAACCAATTTAGACATAATAGCAAGCTTTGTTCTTACAGACACATCTGTTTACGATTTCTTAGAAACTTTTTCGAACTTTTTCCACTTCTAGTCCGCTACACACATCCAACCATGACTACTAGCAATTCAAGCAATACTCCCTCTGCTCCTTCCCCGTCCACCACCGTCCCAACCCGGAAAGACGTCGCCATCTTCTCCGACTTTGATGGCACTATTTTCCTGCAAGACACTGGTCATGTTCTGTTCGACAGACATGGCTGCGGTAAGGAGCGCCGAGAGGTGCTTGACGGTCAGATCAACTCTGGAGAGCGCTCGTTTAGAGATGTCTCCGAGGAGATGTGGGGTTCTCTTAATGTGCCTTTCGACAAGTCTATGCAGGCAATGAAGGAGCACCTCGAAATTGACCCGGATTTCCACGACTTCCATGACTTCTGCGACCGCGAGGGCATCTCTTTCTCTGTTGTGTCGGCCGGTATCAAACCTGTGTTGCGCGGTGTTCTCAACCAGTTCCTCGGTCACTCCAAGGCCAACCGTATCGACATCCTCTCCAACGACGCCCATATCAACCACGATGGCTCCTCTTGGAAGGTTCTCTGGCGCCATGATACTTCGCTTGGTCACGATAAGTCTCTCACTATCAAGGAGTGCCGGGCTCTCTACCGCAAGTCGCTACCGGCGAACACAAACCCACTTATCATCTTCATTGGCGACGGCGTCTCTGATCTGCCGGCCGCCCGCGAGGCAGACGTGCTCTTTGCTCGCTCAGGACTCCGTCTAGAGGAGTACTGTCTGGAGCACAAGATCGACTACATTCCTTACAACTCGTTCGCAGACATTCAGCGGGAGGTCTCGCGCATCCTTGACTCGGGTGACCTCGAGCGGTTCAAGAAGCCGGCCAACCGCCAGCAGAACAAACTTCAGAAACATCACTCTTCTTTCATTGCGGGCCTTGGTGCCCGTAGACATTTTCTTGGTGCTTCCGTGGAGACGCGCAGTAAATCTCGCCGTACGGATAAGGCGCACATGTCGCCTCTGAGTGCACGATTCGGCCAGAGTATAACAATCGCTTAGAAAGTGCTTTGAAGTGGTTGCTTTGGTATAAATGATTACGTTATAGATTGGGTTATTATTATGTATACATTATGTGGATGGATTCACCTGGCGTTGCTGTATTATGATAGAGAATTGTATTGGTTTCTATTTCATTACTTTATTAAAACAATTCGTAGTGTAAAAGATTCTTTAGAAAGATTCTTGGTATTGGGGTATAGTATAGTAAGGACATATCAGGAAACATGTCGATGATTCAGTCTAGTTTCGTCCTAAAGGAACTTCCCAATCCAGTTTCACTTCTGATGTGGTTCATGTCAAAGGGGATGACATGTTTTACGTCCCCTTGAATTTCCCAGCTCTCGTCAACTCTCAAACACAAGAATCCCAGCTGCACATTACGTCTACATTTTTCCTGTGTAATTTTAATGCTTGATTCCTGGACAGGTTTGCACGCTCGCACGCTCGCACACCAGATTGCACCGCACAAGATTGCACGGCATCAGCCCGGACGTCCGTCCAAAGAGATCGCCCAATCTCCCTCGACAATGGCCACTTGGCTGGTACTTAGTGCGAACGAAACCAAACCAGATCCGAGCATATCCCCTCCGAATCGGACCGTTACGCCAGTATTTGATCAAAGAGGACCTTCGTGAACGCCTATCTGTCCGCCGAATACTCGCTATCACAATCAAGTCCTCCTTAGAATTCGTAATCACGTAAATCACAAGGTGGCAACTGGTGTAATTAGCTTCACTTAATTCTCGTAGGCTGGCGACCGGCTGTCTGTCCGTCCGTCGGTCCATGTTGTGAGTCAACTCACAACACCGCTGCCTTCACAACCCCCACAGGGCGCAGCTCGGAGCTGACCGCAGTCGTGGCCTGTGATCCACATTGTGATCCGCTTCGCCCCAGAAGTCCCGATACGGGTTTTGTCCTGTGGCTTGTTTGTGACCATGTAGTGAATATGTGATTCATCTGTGACCTGATACGACGGACCGCGCCACCCCTTGCGTCCCTCGTCTTTTGCGCACCTTCCTTGTGTGCGCAGCTTTTCTGAGGAATGGCAAAGCAGACGCGTGAACGCGTCCGTTTGGTCCCCCCGAACATTCCAGCACGCCATTGAACACCAATCTCAGTTAATCGAGGGTTTAAGCCCTGACGGCACAAAGCCCAGGATAGCTTACTTCTGCTTAGCCAATAGCAGCGCTTCAACAGGCTGGCTAGATATCAGGGACTGGCAATGGTTTGGCAGACAGTTGAACAGGCATTATAGATGGCTATTGAGTTAGTAATAATGGGCTAGACAGCGATTGCGCGTCTGACGAATTCAGATAGTGATCTCTCTATTGTTCCTCAGTAAGAACAAAGGAAAGGAGAACAGGGGGGCTTCTGCTGCATTTATATGAGGCACGCTGTTCTATCACGCACCTCTAGAACGCAGCTCTTTTATTCGATTTAGTTGGGATTAATCGGTTGGGCTGCCTTATTGAGCAACTCAGCCGTGTAGTATGGACACATATAGCCTATTTGACTGTCCAACTTGCTCTGAACGGTTATCAAGACTATTTTATTTAGTGTTGTACGTTTGTGGATTTAAAATCTCATATTCGCTATTAGTCTACAGACTTCAATGGGGTAGTTAAGTTGACTCTCAATTACAGAGATTTGCTCTGATAGGCTCCCGTATTGTCGTCGTCTTCTGTCTAGGCGACCGTAAGCCTGGTATGCAAGCTCTCGCGGTATAATCGTAATGGTAACACACCGTTTGCAACGCATTCTCTAAATAAAAATAAATAAATAATAGTTCAGATTGATATGACATGATATGATACGATATGAAATCAAATCAAATGACGAATATATAGTTCTTCGAGGAAAGCAGGGCAGTACTGCGACGTAACGGTACAAATACAGCATTTGTGTTGGCAGTCGGTGGCAGTGGTTGGCAGTGGGTACAGATTTCGTCCACAGTCACCATCTGTAATTGCGAGCAGTTGTTTCTATACTATCGTTTCTATGTTATCTTCATCTGAATAGACAGATCGTACAGTGCTCTCACACACTCTGCCAGATATACCCGCCCGCTCCGCCTTTACATATTTCCACTTCGATCTGCCACCTTCTATAGATTTCTATCAATCTGTTTTGATCTTCGTATGAATTAACGCCATGTCCGCGCCGCTCATTAATTGCGTATCTGCATCATCAGCTCCTATTAAAATCGTCAGTCGCCCACCTAGTCGCGGAGATCCATTGGTAAATCAGCTCATCTCTTGGGATTGTCAGCCTTAAGAATGCCCCGCAATAACACTACGATACCTCCTTAAAACGTAATCAATAAACGCACCTTACCGTTCAACATCAGAACAGTCGCAATAGGGACCATGTTCAGCTAGCTAGATAGGAAATCTAAAAGGGGAACTTTGTTCCTGGAGCTATCTAAATCTCAATGAGGTTTATATGCACAATCGCATTCCATCATCTGAGATGAATAAATGATGTTTAATAAATTTATTTAATTGTACTGCGAAATCGAGATCCGGTGATTTGAATCCGAGGACAAACACGTCATTAGCATCTAACATACGTCCACGACTTGCTGCCTACAGAAGGACCATATCTTTCATGCAGTGATATCCAGCTGTCGCTGTCAGCAGCCCTTGGTTTTCGTTACCGATATTTCGATGAACTTCTTGACGTTACATGACGTTGCCGTGACATCAACTCCTCATGTCTGAGAGTAAGCGACAGTTGGTGAAGCCTGTCAATTCGTTCTACAGAGTGAACTGCCATCTTAATCTTGGAAGCCGAGGCCGATGAAAGTTCATTCCGCGACAGTTCCTGTCGGTCGTAAATGCACATTTCCCTGTTCATGCAATACAAGACTATCTACTAGGTTCATTTCGTACAGCGGACACGTGTAAAGGGTAGGCTTCAGCAGCTGTCAAGCTCATGTCAAATCTCTTGAATAGGATGAGGTCTAGAGCACAGCTCGAAAGGATTCTGCTCCTCACTCAACACTGCCCAATCGAGCCCGGCGAGCGCATTCGAAGATTCGACCGTGCCTAAAAGGGATCTCGAAAGCTCCTGAAGGGAGCTTGAATAGGAAAGAGCAGATCTAGGACTACATATGGCATGCCATAGGAGTCGGATAACGACAACGACACCTTTAAAGAGCCCTAGTGCAATCAATTTATTAAATTAATTAAATAAAACAAGCGAACAAAATGTGGTCTTAGCCATAATAACGCATGGAGAAAAAAACACTATTTTATGGTGGTCAGGGAGCCTCGAGAGAAGGGGCTACCGGATCTTGTCCAACAGGAATGATGGCTGGACAACAGTCCGACTAGCTCTTGGTCCGACGCAGGTTTCTGGCCTCAATTTTAAAGCAGTAATTAAAGATAATTTGTAATCAAAGCCTTTTTTCCTTCATTTTGCTCGTGGCCAGCTCAGGACCCGCGCTAAGGACCCACTGGAAACAGTAAGAAAACTTCCATTCCAGCAGACAAAATCGACAGCATTCATGCGCTCGTGGGCCGGTCGAAACGGCTCAACAGGCACATTGCGGCAAAACAAAATAGAAAAATAAAGGAATGATTGAGACAAACAGAGCACAGTAAGCGAGACTACACCTTTTATCGCATGGACGACCAGCAGTCTCGATAAATGAAACGATGCAGTAATGATGTACGGTCGATCACGAAGATTATTGCTGGGAGATCTGCTTCCATAACATAGCGCATTACTATTGTTATTATAACCGCTATTGTTGCTCTGATAGTAACTACTATTGCTGCCGTACCCAAATGACGAAATCCCACATGTATGTAAACCGTCGGTTAAGGCTCTGCAAATTCTACAAGCTGGAACTGTAATGCTCTAGAACAGACCGCCTATACCGTCGAAGCAGCTGATTTCTCAATTGGCTAACGAACAAAATATACTAAACTAAGAGCAAATCGACCCAGAGTTTAACTGGAAGACCAAGCGAAGATTTAGTAGCACTCGATGCAACCAACGGCAGCAAACCAGGGGCTGGCGGACAGGACGGGAAACGCACCACCTGGCCGTCAACAGATACTCCTGGACGAGCAAGGTAAGCAAGCAGCACCCGCATTCTTTTGCTGTCCATCCAATTGAAATTCTCCTTGTCTATCTTTGATCTCTTGAAATCCAGTTTTATTTCTCGTAAAAAAATACATTTCGCAAACCTTTGTTCTGTTCTTAGATATCCGAATCAAATTGTTCATCTACGCGCGTCGCACGCGTCGATCCCCGGTTACCTCTTTCCATATACAGCTAGCGCCGGTGTACACATGACCTAACCCTAAGCGAAACGTAAACAAACCAGTCGCGTTGGCGTTTTTCTGACTTTTCGCCGCCTTTCCATTACTTTCAGGATTTCTTCATTTCTCCATTTTCTTTATTTTTCTAAATTTTCGCAATTTCTAGTTATTGGTTTGTTTTCCAGCTCTTGCGTTTGCTTTTCACCGCGCGTTGTACTCTGTTGCTCTGCTGCTTTGTTGTCGTGGTGATCCAAACATCTCTATCACGCTCGGCTGCTTCTCTTCACAACTCTTGCCACCCCGACTCGACCACTCGACGTCTCCTCTTCAATCCATCTTCACAGCCAATTCGCCCTCGGAGGGCTCCTCCTCTTTAGCCATGCCCCAGCTACAAGTCGTCGTCGAGCCCTTTTCTCCTCTTCAGACGCATCATACCAGACCGACTCCTCGTCGGACTTCGCCTTCCGCTCGAACTTCCACCGTCATGGCCTCGCCCTTTGCTTCGCGTTCGTCTAGACGGTCATCGGCCATCCAGCAGAACTCTCAGACTTCCGTTTCGCCGACCGCGTCTTATCAACCGTCGCCCAATCATTCTGGTCGCATCACACGAGCCTCGTCGAAAGTGCCGCTGTCGTTCGCAGTTCCAAGGGCAATCTCGTCTGATTCATCAACTATCGATTCGCTTTCCCCTCTTCTGCGATCCGCCGGCGTCATCAATCTTGACAAAGCAGCTGAATCCTCGATCACTTCTTCTAGTGCTAAGGTATCATCTCCTTTGACTCCCTCGACCCCTGTCTTTCCCGAAGCTTCCACGAATAGTTTGCATGGATTTGAGACTTCTGAGATCGATCAGTCTGCTACAATCCATGGGCAGAGCCCTGGTTTGAACTCGACTCCTCAACGAGGCTCTCTGTTTGCAAAAGGAAAATTATCGGGCGTTGCCTTTGGCATTAAGAAGGATTCGTCTCTCGCAAATCAGATGTCATCTCAGCTGTTCAAGGTTCGACGGACTCATTCGGTAGAAAATCTTATCTCTACTTCAGTTCGTGATAGCCCATTCCAGAACCCTTCAGTTCCTCTTCCAAATCCGTCTATACATCGTCATCCTCTTGCTCAGACGCTATCGGCTACTGATGACTCATCTTCGGAGTGCTCGCCTTCTAACCAGTTTGCTTCGCCTCCGGTTGGCTCTGTTTCAAAAAAGAAGAGACCTTCTTTGACAGCTCTGCCGTCATCATCTTCATGGACTTCGTTTCATCGTATTAGCGCTGTCTCAAGCTCAGGAACATCATCAACAGAGACTCCTCAGAATTACAAGTCAGTTAAGCCTTTTCAGCCTGCATTTATGAGTACTGGTCTTCTCTCAAAGCGAAACCGTCACTCAATTTCCTCGATAGGCTCATCGCATTTGGCTCCGCCTGACACTCCTTGTAAGCGTCCAGCTCAACCGCAGTTTGCACCACCGTCATCGACACTCCGGGTCACAAATTCTCGTCCATCCAGTTATACTAGCGAGGATGAAGCATATGATTTCAATTCCTTGACCCGCGACTACGAGGCACCTCTAACTCCTACTAAACCTTCGGCCAATTCGCGTGAGAGTGTATCTTTTGATTCGATTAAAACTCGTTCCACGCCTTCACAGGAATGGCAGTTTCCTACATTGTTATCAACTTCATCGAATGCTGTTGCATCTGCTCAGATATCAGGAGGATTGAACGTAAACACATCGTTTGCGACTGCTATTTCTCCCACGGCTGGTTCACTGCTGGACATCAAAACCCCGAGCACACCAGCAAAGCCAGCTGGCTATTTCGATTCGACATTGACTCCCAGTTCATCGACGGATACGTTTCTACTTGATCGGTTCGATACAGTCTGTTCAATCGGTTCAGGCGAATTTTCGGCTGTTTTCGTTGTGACTGAGTCGCACAATCCTCAGACCAAGTATGCAATCAAACGAAGCAAAAAGCCTGTCATTGGCCATAAAGCTTTTGATCGTTGTTTGGAAGAGGTTGCTGTACTCAAAGATCTTGCGTCGCGAACCGACAATGAGGACCGTGAATATATAATAAATTTCATCGATAGCTGGGAATACCAAAACTATTTGTACATTATGACGGACTATTGCGACAATGGAAGTTTGGACGTGTTTTTAGCCGAGCAAGGTAGCGTTACCAAGCTCGATCAGTGGCGCGTATGGAAGATTCTGGTTGAGATGGCTTTGGTGAGATATCTTTTCTGCTTAATTTCAGATGGCAACGTTCTAACTCATGGTAGGGCATACGATTCATTCATGATGCGGGTTACATTCATCTTGATTTGAAACCAGCAAACGTATTTATTACGTTTGAAGGGTCTCTTAAGATTGGTGATTTTGGCATGGCTACCAAGCTACCGGTGGTAAGTAGTTATTATTGTTTAAATCATGAATGCAAACTTACGATTATAGATCAGCGGCATTGAACGAGAGGGTGATCGAGAGTACATTGCACCTGAAGTTCTTGCATCTCAGAAATATTCAAAGCCTGCCGACATCTTCTCTTTTGGCCTGATTATGTTAGAGATTGCAGCAAATATTGTCCTTCCCGACAATGGAGCGCCATGGCAGAAGCTGCGATCAGGAGATCTTTCTGATGCCGGTCGATTGAGTTCGAGTTCTGGGGAGCTGACTGCCGAGAATCCGGGGGATCATGGAGAGCGCTCGCAGATTCCAGCATGGGCACCTGAGTTTATGCTTGAAGGAGCGGATAATCTTGATCAACTTGTGAAGTGGATGCTGAAGCCGGAGCCCTATGAGCGACCGACGATTGAACAGATTATGTCTGCCGCTGAAGTACAGCTTGTGGACTCACGACGCAAAGCTGGCGCAATTATATTCGAGGGCGAGTACGGTCCTAATCCGAACAATCGCGATCCGGACGGAAACATGCTAGATCAGGACGATGACTGGCGGATGGAGCTATAAATATGGACTCCTTCTATACATTATCGATTTGTATAGATCATAGAGATTTTGAAAATCAGTAGTTGGATATTTGTTGATCAAATATGGTATCGCAACGTTTACGTCGGCCAACAGATCACAATTGGATTTGATTTTTGTTATGAGATAATATCGATTCGAGACGATTTATGGTATTTATACGATATAATATTTGTCATCCAAATGCGAGATGGAAACCATTACACTCATTTGTTTCCCTATTTTTGCACAGTTTGTTTTACTTCCCGCGCGCAACACACTCGTTTAGTGGATGACATTATATTAAAGCATGGTGATTTTATGACTCAAGTTTTTTTATTGATTGTTGCGATTTATGTGTTTCATTTATGACGTATGAAGATGAAGTATGAAAGATGAAGAATTAAGAAATGTTTTGCTTTTGTTTTGAGCGCTGGGATTATTGATAGTAGCGAATCGATGCTATTGTTAGAATCCAGCTGAAATGATCTATGAAATTCAAAGAAGGAGAATTTGTTGTTATTTTTGAGTCAGTTTGCTGGTTTATTTTTGTTGGTGACTATGACACTCTTTTGCATTACGGTGGGATTTGTTTCGTTTCAATTTTTCCGTTTATATATCCTAGTCTTTTTGTTGTGAAGTGGATTTGAGGTGAATAGGGAGGGATAAGATGCAGTACGAAGCGGGAAGAAATATATACACACGACGTTCATTAGACTTCATATGCCTATTAAATTAATAATAGCCATTTTGTAAACCAATTTGTATATGTGAAATAGTATTCTTATCTCTACACAGATCGAAAACACTTGGCCACAGTTTAGATATAGGGAAAATTGACTTCGTATCCATGTATTTGAAATCAGTAAAAACAAGAACGTACCGACAGAGAGGAGTAATTCACAAACGCAGAAAAAAACGCTACTTATGCAGTTCCATATAATATTTGAGAACGTTCAAAGAAAAACAACAAAAAGCTTCACATCAAAACTATGAGAACAAGACGACACCAATACTCCTTCTTTTTAATAGCTTTGCATTAGTCGGGTAAGACATAACACAAATATAGATAAAACGCAAAAAACCAGTAGACAGGTGCATTGAAAGACCCGGATTTATATACGATCATAAGAAAATAGAACCTAAGAAGTCACGTTCAGAAATGAAACATCCTTCGTGAACAGGTCCTTCGGCGGCGAATGAAACGCCGCAATGGATTTGAGGCATGTAATATTGTCGAGAATTAGATATAGATATTTAAGCCGAAGCCTGCTTAGTTCCGAGCGAGCTTACACTTGAATCGGACAAAACTGTGCGCGAGGCTCGCTTGGACTGATAATCTTTAATGGCACTCTTGATGGCATCTTCGGCAAGCATAGAGCAATGGAGCTTTACCGGCGGAAGGGAGAGCTCTTTGGCAATTGCAGTGTTCTTAACCTTACCAGCTTCATCGAGAGTCATACCTCGAACAAGCTCAGTAAGGTAAGAAGAAGAAGCAATGGCACTACCGCATCCAAATGTCTTGAACTTGACATCTGAAATAACTCCGTTGTCATCAACACGGATTTGAAGTTTCATGACATCACCACAGGCAGGGGCACCTATATTTGGTAAGCAGCTGACATTAGAAATAAACAAAAGATTCACATACCAACAAGTCCAGTGCCAACATCCATATCATTCTTGTTCATGGAACCAACATTGCGGGGATTCTTGTAGTGATCAAGCAGTAAAATAAGAGTCAGTATTAAGAGTTCAAAAACAAAGCAGTGCAAACGAGAATAGTACCATTGTAACAATGGTCTAGCAAGCAGTGAATCAATTAAACAGTCAACCAGTACAACAGCAAAAGTAACACGCAAAATATGAACTGTGTTACACGCCAATTTCCGAAATACGATCGATCTGACAAATCAACCAGCCACAACAAATTACCAAATCGTTCATCTCGTAAAATGATCCCGACAGTAGGCAATCAGACTGTTTAAAAATTCCAATAGCTTAAAAACAAAACTAGCAAACAGGAAACTAAGCGGGAAAATACATATCTTTTGCGTGATAAGCGCGTGCAAGGAGCGGGGCAGGCGAACCGCGGATAGCGGCAGCAACGGGACGAATTTGACGAGTGAGAGTAAACATCTGAACAGAATAAGACAAATAATCGACGACAGAGGCGAAATTGCAGAAATAGAAGAATATAAAAAGACCAAAAGTGCAGAGAGAGGTGTTCAAATCTGTAGAAAATACACCAAAAAGAGGAAGAGAAAATGAAGCGCGGATGGATAATTCGCCGAATTTCTAGCACCCACGCAGTAATAAGAAGCCTAGACGACGATGACCGGGGTCTTAAACCTTAGTTTCTGACTGGCCGCCCAATAGACTGCGGGCCGGAAAAGAGGCGGGTCACGAGAATCTGATTTGTCAGACGGAGTTAAAATCACGTGGTAGCTATAGTGGGCAGTGAGAGCCCACATGCACCTCCAGTGGCGAGCCCAAAACGTCGATCCGGAGATTAGATTTCCAATACTGGGAGAGCCTTTGGGAGGAACGGGCGGAAAGCTGATGGGTAGTTTGGCACCGACATTTCTGTATAGAACACTGCTGTTGCCGATGTTGATTATCTACATCAGAGTCGATCTAGGAATATTATGTCACCGTTGACGCAGTTTCGCCAGCTCCAGTCACATCTGACGTTGTTGCTCTCAGTAGCCCTAACAATCCTCAGCAACCTTGAGCAGCAGACACAGGAACCAAACCCATACTATTTCCGACATATTACTCACGCAGACAGCCATCCATCCGACGTCTAGCCGGCACTTCGACGTATTGGCTTAGGGTACTTTTGAAGTCACGTGTGAGGGCTGTTACGGTATACTGAATATGGGAATGCATCTGCAGATATCAAAGTGTGGTTAAATGGAAAGATATGGTATTCATTTGATGTATTTTTGAAGGCGGGCTGATGTGGGCAAAGGCAGGATCAAAGATATATATTCATATATAGCATAAGAGACAAAGAACAGTAATTTTGAATTCTCAATGACCAGTAAGAAGTGCTTTCACTTGACCACTCGATTGCACTTCAGTAATCTACAGAAATAGGCGTTAGACGATTAGTTAATTAATTATGTCCTCTACATTCTTAAAAATAAACTGAAAGCAAAACTGAAAAGTTATGAGTGCCATTCTAGATATAGACATTCGACGTTAATCGAACGTCCGCCGAACGGACGCTCGACAGCGGTTCTGCAGATGTTCTGCGCTTGTCCGACAACGCGACCCTTACTTTTTTACTCTGCACCCACACAGCGCGAACCCACACAGCGCGAACCCACACAGCGCGAAGACCTCCCTTTCTCCCCCGCGTTTTGTTATTGAATAGTCCGAACACCTTCAATCTCAGCTTGGAGCGTGGAAATCTGCATTCTTAGCTCCAAAAGCATTCTTTCTCTTATTCTCTTAGTCTCTTTTGTTGATACCCACTCTCGTTTGCCTTCAATTGCCTTCTCCGATTGGTTCTCGCTCGCGCGCGTTTTGCTTTCCGCTCCCGTTCCGTTCCCTCTCCCCGTGCTCAATCGCAACCATGAGCTTGTCTTCAGCAAACACCACTGCGACTAAAACTGCGTCCACCTCATCGCCTTCATCGTCAACTTCCCCCACCACGGCCAGTTCAATGACTTCTTCAGAACAGCAGACTCCGTTCTCTATTGCCGTCAAGGAGTACTTTGCTCGACCAACTGTCGCAGCATTCGTTGCTGGCGGCGTCGCCGGTGCCGTCTCGAGAACAGTTGTCTCGCCGTTCGAGCGCATGAAAATCATCATGCAAGTGCAAGGTCCCGGTTCCGCTAATTACCAAGGTGTTGGTGGTACGCTGTCGCGAATGTGGAAAGAAGAAGGCTGGCGTGGATATATGCGCGGAAACGGCATCAACTGCATTCGTATAGTCCCTTACAGTGCGGTGCAATACAGCAGCTACACAATCTATAAAGAGGTATGCTGATTTATCTGACTCTTGATCTAGTTCTTTTCAGTTTCTAATACTCAACTTTAGATGATCATGGAACCGGGAAAAACAGAGTTAGACACTCCCCGAAGACTGTTTGCTGGAGCTTTAGCTGGAGTAACCTCTGTAGCTGCTACCTATCCCCTCGACATTGTCCGCACGCGACTTTCTATTCAGACTGCTGCTGTCGGAAGTCTTCATGTCAGCAAGGAGAACGCGCCTGGTATGTGGTCTACGACGAAAATGCTTTACAAAACAGAGGGTGGACTTCCGGCTCTATATCGTGGTATGATTCCAACCACGATAGGCGTGGCTCCTTATGTTGGTCTCAATTTTGCTGTTTACGAGAGTCTTCGTGAGATGTTTCTCGATGACAGCGGAAATATCGGTGCAGTTGGTAAACTCACATGCGGTGCTATCAGTGGAGCAGTCGCTCAGACTCTAAGTATGCCATCATATATCTGGTCTATTACTCTGTTCTAAATTTTTTTAGCATACCCATTCGACGTTTTAAGACGACGTTTTCAAGTGAACACAATGAAAGATCTAGGATTTCAATACACTGGTGTTGTTGACGCCATTGTCAAAATCACCAAGAAGGAAGGCCCATTTGGTTTATATAAGGGCTTATCTGCAAACCTTCTGGCAAGTTATCTTTTTCAATTTGCCCTTAGTTTTATATTTACTAACGATATCTGCAGAAAGTTGCTCCTTCAATGGCTAGCAGTTGGCTCAGTTATGAACTTGTCAAAGATTTTCTAACACAATAGACTTGTGTATTTAGACTTTTATCCTACTCCTCATTGGTAAATTATCTATAATCCTAGTATAATATATACACCAACAATTTTGCATTCATTCATTTCTTTTATTTGTCTGGGGTCTCTCGTTCGGTTATCGGTCTCTATATTTTGGTTGTTGTGGTGTACAGGCTAAAGAATTTCGATATACCTCTATTGGCTGTCTTTCTGTCATTTGTATTACTATGTTTTTTCAGTCATTAGCTGATGTATCATATAATTCCATTATTTTGTCATATGCCAATTCTGTATCAAAATATACATTATAGTATGATTAGCTTTTATCAACGATTACATAATCATCCCGTCAAATTAGAGACTAGAAGCAGAATTGTGGATTTTGTAGTAATTTTTGATTAAACCCTAATATTAGGGCTTTCTGACGTGACTGTTTGAGATGTCTGCTCCAGCGTAGAGTCGACGCCGCTGCCTGGTCGGGTCTTTGGATAGTTAGGCTTGAGTCCCAAGCCCAATTCTGGCACCCACAATCCAGGTCAACAACTATTTTCGTTCATTTTATCCTCTTCTATAGAGATTATTTCAACTCAGACAGAAGATAAAAGAAGATCAGAATGGGAATCGATTTACTGAAGAAGCAGCACGTCAAGAGCAGCCACCGTGGTGCTCCTGCGTCTGACAACGCTTACCTTAAGCTTCTTGTCAAGCTCTATCGGTTTCTTGCTCGTAAGTGAAGTTCTATGGATTCGAACGAGTAAATTGGTGTGCGAGTGGAATTTCAGGGTGATCGTTAATACGGGTGATTTCGTTATTGGCTAGAGTTCGGAATCGTGGTATTTTTCATGCGCGGACTATTCGTTAATCTGAATTGAGCATAGATGGACCACAATCGAACCTCCTCAAACCTACCCGACAGCGCTTTCACTCTCTAATTTTTTCTTGCACAGACAATTTCTTTCGTGACTTGATACACATGAAGTTTATATACTAACATTTTTGTCTAGGCCGAACCGATGCTAAGTTCAACCAGATTATTCTCCGAAGATTGTTTCTCAGCAAGGCTAACCGTCCTCCTGTTTCCGTCACTCGTCTCGCCAATGCCGTCAAGCCAGAGGGCAACCAGGACAAGATCGTTGTTGTTGTTGGTTCAATCACTGATGATGTTAGACTGATCAAGGATTTTCCTAAGGTTACCGTCGCAGCTCTCCGTGTTTCGGCTGGTGCTCGCGAAAAGATTCTTAAGGCTGGTGGTGAGATCATTACCCTTGACCAGCTTGCACTCCGTGCTCCTACTGGCAAGAATACTCTTCTTATTAGAGGCCCTAAGAACTCCAGAAAGGAGGTCAAGAGCTTTGGTTTCGGTCCCCACAAGCACAAAGTTCCCAAGGTTCTTTCCGTCGGCCGCAAATTTGAGACTGGTCGTGGTCGTCGTCGTTCGCGTGGTTTCAAGGTCTAAGCGAAGAAAAATTAAGAAAGCATTGTTTGACAATTTCTTTATCGATTTACTTGTTTATATCGGTGTCAGCGTATTTTTTATTTTTTTCGTTATTGCATGTTTGGGTCTTTAATAGTTTCGATGATTTCCAAGCATAATTAAGGATTAGAATCCTGTTATGTGGAGGGAGTTTTGATACTTTCAGAGTTTTTTTTAAGAAAAAGGACTCGACGACGCTTTGTATGTATAACATAATGGCAATATAAAAGTGGTTTGTTTTATTATGATAGCTGGTGTAGTATTTTGTTGTGAATTCTATTTCGAAAGAGCAGAAGACTTATTGCAGCCCGCAGTAGTATTCTTCTGAGAACAGTTGAACTTGAATATGAAGTAAGGGAAAGGTAAACGTAGAAAACTGTGAATTACAGTGATCACATATTTTATTTCGTCAGTCTGGGTGTCAATTATTTACGAACACGTTCAAACTCAGTAACCTCAAATCTACGAATTCATAAATCTGCGAATCCATTAACAAGTTAATGAAAATCAAACTCTGATGTCAACTGGTTTGTGGTCTATTATTCTTTCTGTCAATAAGCATTTGGTCATATTACCTTTTGCAGTGATTCTATTTTGGTTGCTATGATATTTTCTGAGCTCCATATTACATGCCGCGGTCAAGATCGTTCTGGTGTATTCATCAGAAATTTTTGTCCATCTGTTGTATACTGAAGAGAAGTTGAAATTTTATCTACAAGATGAATGAGAACAAGGTGGGCAAGAGTATGGATTTGTGCGATTCAGCAGCCGATCTTTAGGAAAATTCTATTCTGAACTTGTGCTGACTAGAATACGCTAACAATTACTCTGTCGTGGTTTCGGCCCGTAGCTATTGCATTGTTGCCGGGTTATATCTATCTGCAGAGTCTTGACTGAGTCTGAGACTAAGACATAAATCACATTCAATTGGGAATTGCTGATTGATACCCTTTTGTATTATTAGTTAATATAATACAAACGATTTAGCTACAGGAAGATACGTTTTTGTCAAGATCATGCGAGACCTCCTCTACATTGCAGTCTTGCTTAGACTTTCTAATTTTCACATCAATTGGGTTTCTCAAGGGCTATCAGACATGCAGAGTGAGAGGTTGGAATAATTGGTAAGCTCTTTGTCGTCGATTTAAATTATTTTCGAAGTTAGGAGTCATCATGCTGCAGAGTATTATACATCACGGTCCTCCATGCCATTGCAGATTTTATTTCGAACAAATCAGGAGAACATATTCGAAAATTTTCAGAATAACAGAGCAGTAGACAGAATTAGAATTCTATGTAAGACATATCGCAGGCGATTAGATTTCGGCTGAGGCAATATATATCCGGCTTCTCTATGTAAAATGTTTAGTATTTGGTCCAGTGTCATTGTGCTTGAGATTGGTACGATGAAAATATTGAATTGGAGTTAGAGGATGCAATATGATGAGCAGAGTGGATATATGCAGCGAATGTGAATATCTGAGATTGTAAAAGTGAGCAAATAGAAACAAGAAAAGAATCAGTATATCTCCTGTCATTATGCGATTGTAAGAGAGGAATCGTCCAAATGGCAAAGAAAAACATCAACTTAGCAACTCTCATCAAAATTATTAAAAGAGTATAAGACTGACAGCATTACGATGATTAAAATTATTAGTGTGAGGTTTTAATATTAAGATCTGATAAGGCAAATAGCAAACTCGACAAAGAAGTTTAATGATTTTAGGCGAAAGTAGACTATCAGATGGACTGAAAAGTTACGGACTACTAACCAAAGAGTGGAAGAGCTCAATCAAAACAAAATTAGTTAACATATTAAGAGATAGACCTAAGATAAAAGCTCAAGAGTGGAAAGCTAGAAAGACGACAGACCAAAGATGACAGACAACACCGAGCGCCAAGGGCTGAGGAAAGTAAAAAAGGCACGAACAAACATAAAAGTTTAGACAAACAAGCCGGTACAAAATTCTACGGAACCGTAATCGCGACAGTAGCGCAGGGCAAGTTCTTTTGAAATTCGTTGAATGAGGCGGTCTTCCCAGATGCGTCTATTACTTGAGGAAGAGCTGAGGATCGATCCTGGACGATCAGATAGACGAGCAGAAGAGGAAACCTCGATATCTGAGTTTGTTCGAGTGGCAAGTGAGGTCGCGTACAGAGAAGATGGCCGATCGGAGCGGAAGAGCGCGTCGAGAACGTCATCGTTGATACCGATGATATTGTGGATGACAGTGCGAGTGAGACGCTGCCAAAAAGAAGACGAAGGAACTTGCTGGAGGGGAGAAGTGGTCTCATCTGAGATATTCGAGGATACAGAAAACTTCCGGGGAGCGTGAGTGGTCTCGAAAGACGAGGACGACGGCGGCTGCAAATTGCGGGTCGACAGAGAAGAAGAGTAAAGAACGTTATAACTCACAGACGATGAAGCAGCAGCTACGACAGCTTGGTCTATATCATGCGAATCTATATAGTCGAAGCCGACGCCGTCTTCTGATTCTGATTCGGAAAGAGGATCAGGAATCGATGAGCCGAGGGAAGCATCGTCTTTGACGAGTTCACTATCTACTACCGATGACGATGCACTTTCAGCAATCGACTGCTCGCCTTTTAATCTTCTCATGCGCCGAAGCGCAGCCTGGGATTGGTCGAGCCTCCATGCGTTGATTCTTGCTGTTATCTCGTCGGCGGACAAGGCGGCATGTGGGGGAGGCAATAGACGGGAGGGAGAGGCGGCCAAGGGGAACTGGTGGTGATAGTCGTAGGACGCAGATAGAGATTGCAGAGTGTCAAGCTGTGGAAATGAAAAAGACGTGTTTCGAGTAGTCAGACGTCGAACTGGAGTGGGCTAGAACGAGGAGAATAGTAGTTAGTACGGAGGACTGACCGCCGACTTGGGAACTTACGATATCGCGCTCATCGAATTCAATATCGAGATCCTGCTCGGTATCGACTTCATCATCATCATAGTCTGCACGCGCCGCCAGTTCATCAAGAGCAGAGGAAGTCGAGTCTTGTGCGGAGAATAGGATCCATTCGTCGTTGTCGATCGAGGAAGCGTGGGCATGGGGAGCATGACTGGATATCTGCGAGAACGAAGTTGAGGTTGAGGCAGTGGTATACGGCAGAGCCGAATGAGATGCGCGTGGTCCACGAGTTTTTGAAGTGGTAGGCTCCATGACTTTTTGTATTTATGTATATTCTATATTCTATATTCCAGATGATATAGAATATAGATAATACAATACTCACCAGTTTTCTAGGTCCTCTAGACTTCGGACGAAGTGACCGATGGCGAGTCATGTCTAGTCCCAAGTCAATTGGGACATTTGTAAATCAGGGATTTGTATACGAAGAATGAATAGATCAGTAATAATACTATTGCGGCAAGACTACAAGCAAGTAGTGATAATACTATTCTTATTTTAATGCTTTGTACGATCCGATACCTATACTTCAGACCAAGATACTCTATATACACAATCTAATCCTATCCAATCCAAATATTAAGTTAAAACACGCATGAAGTAACTGCCTTCGTCCGCGACTAAGTCTTGGAAACGTCCTGTTTCCGCAACATCTCCCTCTGAATCAAGAACAATGACCATATCGCTCCGTCTTATTGCAGCCAGTCTGTGTGAAATTGAAATAGTAGTGACTCCACGATTGGCAATAACACCAGCCAGCGCATCTGTGACGGCGCTCTCGCTCTCGGCATCTAGAGCCGACGTAGCTTCGTCCAAAATCAGAATCGACGGTTTTCGAATAAGTGCCCGAGCTATCGCGATCCGCTGTTTTTGTCCTCCACTCAACTGTGCTCCTCTAGGTCCCACTTGTGTGTTCAGTCCGTCGGCGAAATCAGATAGCATCGACTCACAGTTTGCTTGCCGGGCCGCATCCTCAATCTCTTGTTTGGTCGCTTCTGCATAGCCGAATGCAATATTCTCTGCTATCGTGCCCGAAAATAGTACTGGACTCTGTCCCACTATCCCAATATGTCTGCGAAATGACTGAAGATTGTACTCCCGAATGTCGCGCCCATTCAACGTCACTCGTCCGCCCTGCGGATCATAGTATCGCATCAGTAGCTTCGACACGGTAGTCTTGCCTCCACCAGAAGGACCTACAACACAAACATTCGATCCGGCAGCAACTGTAAACGACAAGTTCCGAAAAACCGGGGAGTTAGATCTCGTTGGATATGAAAACTGAACGTGATCAAACGCTATTGGTCCTCGACTGTCTATGTCCCGAACAGGCTGGCCAGCAGTGCTGCGGATCTCACGTACACTATCCTCGAGCTCAAACACTCGCTTTGAAGCTCCCAAACCTTTCATCATCTTGCTGTAAAATGACGACAGTCCAATCATAGCGCTGCCGGTATAGGCAGAGTACATCATGAATGAAGAGAGATCTCCAATTGAGATATCGCCACGCATAATCATGCTTGTACCTGCTGACAATACGGTCAACAGAGTGAGATTGCCGATAAGATTCGTGGCTGAGAAAAAGCTCGCCGATAACTGAGCTTCTTCTTTTCCGATGTGATATATATTTCGTATTTCATTATTGTAGTTGCGAACAGCCGTCAGTTCTGCCGAAAAGGCTTGAACAGTTTCTATTCCATTGAGGGTCTCTTCCGCTACTCGAGTCGAGCGACCCAAGGTCTGCTGGCTACGAGTCGTAATATCACGAATCCGACGGCCATAATAGTATGCACCGACAGCGACTGGCGGCAGAGCAGCAATTATAATAGCAGTCAATTCCATGCTGACCCAGCCCATCATAATCAATCCCGCAGTACCCGTCACTAATGCCCGAAGACCGTCCGCAATGTTTTGCGTGAGGGACTTTGCCACGATATTCGCGTCACTTGAAAACCGAGAAAGTAAATCGCCAACTTTGTTTGCGTCGAAAAATCCTGCGTCTTGAAGAATCGTCCGTTTGTATAGTTGCGACCGTAGCCGCGCAACGACACGTTCGCCTACGACACGTAGAATATATACTCGACCAAAATGAGCAGTAGCACCGACCATAAATACACCCGCTAAGATGGCATTAACTTGGACAAATGTGAACCCGTACAGCCTAACCTTTTCTCTCTTCTCCCTATAGGACACGAGTTTACGACCATTCTCATCGTCCGAATCTTTGGTCAAATCCAAAATCTTGCCAACGGAAAATGGAATGCACATTGCAACAGCTGACGAAACGCCTAGACAAAAAAGAGCCACTGATGATTGTCAAAATGCATATCGTTTGAATTATCTATAACTGAATAACTTACATCCTAACGACCATGCTTCAGGACGAACTAAGGAAAACAAACGACTAATGTCATTCATTCGAACCTGTTTTAGAGAATTGATCTCACCGATCTCACTAACATCGCTAGCCTGCACCGATGTCAAATCTACAGTTAGACTCCTCTTCGACGTCGGGAGCTGTGTGGAATCTGTTCGGATCCATGCCCGTTGGAACTGGGTCTTGACCTGTGATGAAGCCCGCTGAGATCCATGCACAGGCAGCCCATTGTACGACCGCAGAGGAACACGTCCGGGGAACCGCAAAAACAGGGACAAATGAAACGACATCGAGTGCTCTGGCTCGGATCTCGTTTAGAATGACAGCCCCGTTTGAGTCGATATCTCCAATCTTGAATTACCTTTTACTTTCAATGAATATGGCCCTGAATTTTTCTGTTAACGAGATCATGTGATATCACATGATAACCCATGACTAAATCACGAGACTGAGCCGCGCTCAGCTGACTGAGCGCCTGGGCAAGGGATTTTCGCAGACTATCACGTGCGTCTGTCCAATCGCAGGCCGCTCAAAGCGCCGGGGAGAGCGACAAATGCAAGCTTGTTTTCTACGCCTTTGCTTTGTATAAAGTACGCTTATTGACAATTACACAACAGTAATAGGACGGTATTTTGACGATCCACTTTTAATTCTGCCCTCAATTAGGATTATACAATGAACGCTGCTCTTTTCCGCGCTGCTGCTGCTCGTCCGGCAGCCAACTCGGCCTTCCGCAACATGTATGCGAACCAGATTCGCGCTGCTTCCGTGCGAAACTTCCATTCATCATTTATTGTTCGGGTATGTAGGTCAAGTTTTATTGAGTTTTCGAGCGTATTTGAGTGTTTGTATTATTAAATTTCGTCACTTGTTGGATCATTTCTTTGTGGGAAAAATTGAATACTGACTCCCGAACAGGCCGACAAGTCCATTGCCCAGCCGACCTCTAAGCTCGCAAAGTTGAAAGATATGCCCGCTGAGCTTTATCCTCTTGGTAAGTATTTGGCAGACGATCACAATTTTGTGAATTGTCCGTTAAAGGTGATGTGGACTCAAGCTGACTTTTTACTAGCCATTGTGCTTCTCGCAGCTTTGGGCTTTGCAGCATATGGTATCGGTCTTAAGGTGAGTGATTGCAAGATTTGCTCGTTTCTGCGATATTCTAATGTATAATAGCTTCTTTATGATCCTGGTGTATGTATTATGTTCGAATACTATCTTCATTATTTATGAAGCGTACTCAACCTATGCCAGTACTAACTAGTCGCAGGTCAAGGTCAACAGATCTAGCAAATAAGCTGATTTTAGGGCATTTGGCTCAGCACAATTTGACGGGTGGAATCTGATCTTCTGTAGTTTGATCTCGAAAGATGTTCCCAGACTAGTGATTCGCGGGAGCTGAGCCGATATTAACATTTATAATGTGCATTTTTTCCCTTTTACTATATTATCTTGTGTCCCTAATTGGTACTGGATTTTTGTGAAATTCAATTAATATTTTCGTCTATGTTACACTATTATACATCAGCCCAAGGAGATTGTAAACTTTTCGTAGACACTCTGGCAAGCAAGTTATGCTATCTCTAGTCCTTCCATAGCATCCACCTCTTTATTTCCATGTCCATTCCCTGCTTCCGCTAAACTCTGTTCGAATACTTGACGATCAGCATGATCCACCACGTTTTCCTCCATCCACGATTCTTGGTCCCATACTAGACAGATTAGACTTCCTCTCAAACTCAAGTTATAAATATCAAACCTACCTGCAGTTCTCGCATTCTGAATATCAAACTTTTCCTTCTGCGGTCTGCTTTGCTTTACCCGAATGACCTTCCCATTTAGTTCTGAAAGATGCATGTTGTCGATTGCAGCCTCGGCGTCCATGGGATATTCAAATTCAATCAGAGCGAATCCTCGATGGGGTTCTCCTGTTCAAAGCTATCAACACACGGCCAGCTAAGCATCACTGAAAAACTCGACTTACGCGACTTAGGATCTTTTGGCAGCTGTATCTCCACGATATCGCCAAACGGAACAAACGTGTGCTGAAGATCTTGCTCCGTCACTGTCGAATCCAGTCCACCTACGTTTTAGTTAGTTCGCATGTACGGCCAATTCTCGCAAATCTGAATTCAAATTTGATTCTGATTGCTCGCAAAACTCGCACGCACCAACATGAATCGTAGACTGCTGTCTACTATTTGCCATTGTTTCTGTTTCAACCAGTTATTCACCAAAAAAATTCAAAAGACCAAAACTGATGGACTAGGAGCTAAAGCTGTAGAACACTTCTCCCAACACTATCCAATCTGGGGTTCTTAGAAGAATATTGCCGACTCGGAAATAGAGTTACAGTCTGAAATCAGGCCAATTCAGACGACATTTGCTTGAATTCACTGATTTTGATAAGAAAATACCTAGGAAATCATTGATATCCATCCTAGTTAATCGGAATGACCAAAAATTCTCGATGCCGCCCTCAGAGGAATCCATGCAAGGCGACTGCGAATCCAGTCATATAGGAGGCCTTGCTCCCATTATTAATAGCTCCAAGAACTCTCCAATAACACGAAAGCGAGGTATATTGGACTGCATGTCATTGGATTAATATTAACTATTTAGAAAATGATTGCGACTCTTTCGTTTCTCCCTCGCCGAAGCGAAAGTCGAAACAAGCATTTATTCAATCTGCCAGTGAAATCCAGCGACTCCAAGGGCTTGCTGCTCTACTTAACAATCTAGACAACCTCGCTAGAGTCGGTACGATCGAGGTACCCAATCTTCCTCCTATGCCTATGCCAGGAATCGAAGCTCCAGACGGTTGGCAGTGGGCCGAACCGCCAGGAGATAAATCGATACAGCTTGAGGAACCGCTGAAAACATTAGAATACATGTACAACAAATATCTAATTAGAGCTACATATAAAGTTTTGCGACCTGGGATGATTAGATTTCGTATATATATCGTACCAAAGGACGTCGAAGGCCGACGTTTTCTCCCTCTGTCTGGCTCAGTGTCCAAGAAGAGAATCAAGAACTTTTTGTCGACTGTCAATGCTAATCCTCTATCTTGGGACGGTATTTGCGAAGCAACGTTCATTCCGTTTTTGAGACCTCCTCCTGAACATGTATCTTCACTCTCTGAAATGTACAACCGCATTTCACCAGCCGCTAGGGACCCTGGCAACATTCCAGATCTTGATATTGTTGATCTAGTCGAAGAAATCCGATCAGGCAAGATTACAGGCATGAGATCCGAACTATATCCGTATCAGCGCGAAACGGTGGTTGAAATGTTGACCAAAGAGCTTATTCCCGATGAGATCATCGATCCTCGACTGACGAGGTACACCCTGGGCAACCAAGAGTTTTACATGGACAGTGATACATTTGAAGTTCAAATTCGGCCCACGTTCTTTGAAAGTATTTGTGGCGGCATCCTCTCTGAGGAAATGGGTTTTGGAAAGACATGTATCTGCATCGCTTTAATTTGCATCACTAAACACCAGGAAAGTAGGATCCCAGACCGTTATCTGAACGTTCCAATCAAATACAAATATATACCCGCTTTGTCGACTTTGGCCGCATATACAGTCACTAGTCATGGTCAGCCATGGCAAAAATATGCCAACAGATTGCCAACTAGAGTATTAAATGTCTTACAATCTTGTCGTGCTTTTTATGATATAGAAAACACACTCTATAGTCCTGCGGGCCGCGATGGAACAAGAGGAAAAGCGAAAGCCGCCACAAAACGGATTTATCTGTCGAGAAGTACGTTAGTACTATGTCCTGATGCTCTTCTTTCGCAATGGGAGCTTGAGATTGCCAAACATGTTGAGCCTGAGTTCTTGTCTGTTTTAATCTATACTACATTTAAGCCATCGGTAGATATGTCGCAGTTCGATGTAGTTTTAATGTCTCAGCGTCGGTTTGGATTAGAGTTTAAAAATGGTATGTGTTGATTAAGTATATTCTTAAAGCAGCTCGGAAGCAGCTCTGACATTTATTAGCATCTTCACCAATTCATAAGATTCGATGGAAACGGCTGTTAGTTGACGAGGGTCATTCGATGGCTACATCGAGTACTTATACTGCACAAGGAGCGAAGTATCTAAATACTGACCGTAAATGGGCAGTAACCGGTACACCTGTTCCTGGACTATTAGGTATTAATGTTGGACTGAATTCTGACTCAACTTCCATATCTTTCGGAGCTGAGAATCGCATTGACAATGGTGCGACTCGAACATCTTCAGATTTGGCTCGGTTGGGACATATAGTGACCGACTTCCTGCAGATGCCACCTTGGACAGAAAGTTATGGTTCCTGGACGAAGTACTGTACTGCGCCTTATCTTGATGAGAAGCGAGCTGAAGTCGTGGAGCGGGTTCTCACACAAGTATTGGTTCGACATCGATGGACAGATTTAGAGAAAGATGTCCAGCTACCTCCTTTATATCATAACGTGGTCAGTCTTGAGCCATCACTGTTCAATAAGTTCAATATCAACTTATTTCATGCCTTTGTTGCTGTCAATGCTGTGTCTTCCGATCGAAGAGATCAAGATTATCTTGTATGTTGATAATCCCCTGTGAAGAAGTATTTAAGCTCATAACTCTAGTTTCATCGGAATAATCGGGCTCAATTAAGGCGCCTGGTCACCAATCTGCAGCATAGTACATTCTATTGGACTGGATTTTCAGCCGATGATGTACAATTTATGATCGACGTGGCTAATCATTGTCTGACGAACGGGAAAGTATATACAGAAGACGATATAGAGCTACTTCGTAATTCCATAAGGTCTGGACAAACTGTCTTGAACAATTCTGCTTGGACCTTTTCATCCGAGTATCATGAAATGGGTATGTATTGTTCTGATCTTATAGAATATAGCTAACTAACCGGTTCAGGATATTTCATCAAAGGGATGCCACAGACAGTGGTAGAGTCATTGCCCGAGGGCATGAAACGAGCACACTCTCTTTCTATGGCTGGCCCAACGGTACTGAGCATCCAAGACCGATCGCGGAAGATAAAGCGGCGTGACGAATTAGGCCATATTTTAGACCACGAAATCTCCAATATAGTGCATGAATTGACTGCGTTTACAAATGATGCTAAGGGAGAAGAAGAAAGTACAACTGGGCAGCCACAAGCACAGCCGCCGGTATCAACACTAGCAAGTAATATTGCGAAAATGTCACCTCGAAAATCCACTTCCGCTCGAACTCGAGACACAGAAAATAAAATGAGAGATCTTCCTGGAGTTTCGCAACATACGTCCAAAGTCCGTGCTGAACATAAAATTCAGTCACATTCTTCGACTGTTACACAATCCAAAAGCTTCATGAACTATTCTTACGACCTGAGCACGATGCCGATAAATCTGGGACCGCAGTCAGTATATCGCTCTGCAAAGATTATAGGTACATTTTCTTCAAAGCTGACATACATTCTTTCACGAGTTCTCGAGCTGCATAGAGAGGAGAAAATTATCATTTTTTACGAATACGACGATATTGCGTATTATATTGGCGAAGGTCTGGAAATACTCGGTATTGATCACTGCTTCTACACTACGTCTTTACCCAAACAGACGCGCAGTAAGAATCTGATGGCATTCAATTCCTTACCTCAATATCGAGTCATGCTGATGGATCTCAATCTAGCTTCACATGGCTTGAATGTGACTGGAGCATCGCGTATTTTTTTCATCAATCCGGTCTGGCAACCAAATATTGAGGCTCAGGCTATGAGACGAGCGCACCGTATTGGTCAGTCAAAGCCGGTGTATGTGGAAACTCTGGTTTTGAAAGATACAATCGAAGACAAAATGTTTGATCGAAGACGAAAAATGACACAGTCAGAGTTTGCAGCAGCGAAAACGGTCACGGATGATGGACCAACTAATGAGCTGATTGCTCAGTCGCACTTCATTGATATGAATATTCTAGATGAGCGCTTGGAATATGCGCAAGTGTTTGATCCTCTTGTGGACTTGTTTAAAACTGATCCGGACTTGGTTAGTGACTAGCTTTTAGATTTTAAGACATGGATGATGTATAATTACAAAATAGATGAAATATGAAATATTAGAGGAGAGCGGCTACAGCCATATTGCAGCATTCGCTGCTTGCAAGCGTATTATATTAATAGAGCAGTTCAAGTCTTTGGAAGCGGCAGAGCAAATTCCGCTTATACAACTAGATTGTTGGTATGAAATTTTCTCTTGATGGTCAGCGGACGCTTTGTCATAGATTGAATCTTCTGCGTTTATGATGTGATGATATGTCGCTATTTTTTTCTTATTTCTAGTAAATGAGACCCCTGATGTCGCCTATATGCTGGAATCCGGATTGAATCAGATCATTATAGGAATTAAGAATTATACTACAATACCCCTCTCATCTACTCTTGCGGTATTGTATAGCTGATACGATACTATGTCTAACGTACAATGCCAGCAAGAGATTGTACAATGATGTATCATACCATATCCTGATATTTCACACTGACTTAGGAAATTTTCAATATTAGATCATACCAATCACACCAGTCATACCAAACAAGACTTTATAAATCGCATCATACCATAATTTAATGCTTTACAATACAACAATCAAATTGATATTCGATGCTGGTCCGCGTTCTAAGTGCGACAAACAAGCTGCGAGATACGATCGCGTGTTATAAAATGGCTCAATTTTCCTTCAAAATCCTGCTTTAAATTGCATTTCTATCCTACTAAAATGGTTGACGAAAGTAGCGAAGTTACAAGACTTACCAAGGAGCTGTTTTACAAAGACGAAGTGTGTGGTTTCTGATTTTGGTGCTCACGTTCTAATAAAAGGAATAGGTCATTGAAACCTTGATGGGCTGGTACCAGACTATTGCCGATCATCACGAATGCTCGATGTGCATGAACCTCATGTTTGAACCCCGTGTCACAGAATGCGGCCATTGCTTCTGCTACTTGGTGTGTATCGTTGCGATAGCTGGAGTGTCTATACTGAACTCTAGACAGTGCATTACGAGTTGGCTTAAGAAAAGCAATACTTGCCCGACTTGTATGGGAAAGCTGGACAAAGATCCGCGCCGGTCAATTCATGTAAGACCTGTCTTCGTCCAAAGATATTTATCCTGACCTAGAGCACCAGATGAATCAAAGCGTTGATCTTATTTTCGAAAATCTCTGTATAATTCACCCCGACGAAGATATAGATTATCTGACGAAACGACGAACAACCGCAAAAAAACTCGCGGCTGCCCAAGATTTGTCAATTAGTTGTACTGAAATCGGGAAACTGACATTTCGCGGTTCAAGAAGCGAGCAGCCGCCAAACGACTCAGTAGCTTACTGTCCCGAATGCGAAGCAGAGGTGGGTGATTATAAATTATAGTTATCTTCAGCGGTGTATTTCTAATCTTGCTCATGCAGGTATACGGCGAGGTTTGTCTAAACTGCGGTCTAGTCCAAAGGCGTCCTCTCTCTGCTAGTCCACAGGTCGTGCAATCGCCGCTATATTACGAAAGTGATAGCGAATAATACTGCAAATATTTTACACTAGCATATATTAAAGGATGGAGGTTGCTTTTAAATTATTAAGATCTCAGCAGGTTTCACAGTAGAATTAAATATTAGTTAAAGACTCATTCAGATCAAATCCCCAAAAATGCGTAAAGTAAATACAAGAAGAAAAATGAATGAATAATAAATAGAAAGGTGGAAAAGATCAAAACACCCAAAACACCGAAAAATTTGAAATATGATACACAGAAACCAGGAATCAGTTCATGCGTCGGAATCCTCTGATACAACAGAGGAGCTCGAAGAAATGAACTCTTTGACGACCTGACTTCCCGTAAATACAGGATTAAGAATTATACAAGCGAGAAAGAACTCTAAACCTCGACGACGCTCTTCGAGGAATGCGGGCCGAAACTTGGCTAGTTTGGTTCGTTAGAAGTCAAGAACATCATCACCGCACAAACATAATATGGAATACGTACAGATAATACTCTTTGGCGGAAGCCCAGGGATAGCAGCACGCAAAAGAGGATACTCTTTACAAAGAGCAGTTTGCAGCGCGACGAATTCAGAATATCTTGGTATATTAGTATATAATATAGAACCAAAAAAAAGTTCAAGCTACCTCTTTCGGAATTTGATCGTCCGTCGCTAAGATGCTTGTTAGAACCAGCGGAAAAATAAATTCAGCAGCAGCCAAAATACCTCGACAGTCTCGATAACACAGAGCCAGGAAACATAGGTGCTCGCCTTAGTTGCACCAGACACAATGGAGAAGTCGCCAACCCAAGCTGATCGAGCCCACATCTTGCCACTGGAAGCATCGTCGTCCATGGAGTGATCGACCATTGCGATGGGAACTGGGTCGACGAGCGCAAGATCATAAGGATCACCTGGAGACATGGACAACGTGGATGTCGCAGTCGACGCCGGACTGACCGGTGTAACCGCAGAGACATCGTCGTCATCGTGGGTGTCTGAGTCGGAGCCGGAAGACAATCCGGCGACTGTCGCTGGGACCGAGTCCGAAGACAATGCCGAGGAAGAAGAGGACAGCGAGGAAGCAAGCGCACCCGCATTGGATGTGGGCGAGAAGGCGGTTCTCAGGGTCTCCATGAGATCTGACGAGTTCATGCGGGTGAAGGTGAACGTATCGCGGAGTTTAGCCAGGGTGCTGGAGTCTGAGGCGGGCATAGAGAGCGACATTGAAGAAGTTCCAGGCAGCGCAATGGCATCCATGGCCCTGAACGGCGGTTCGACTCGGATGCAGAAGACAAAGGTTAGATTAGAACTGTATAAGCGATCTCTTGAAGATCCAGCAAAAGCGAAAACTGATCGCAAAAAAGTCCTCGGACCAGTTCGAAGGCGCCAGTTGATTGAGACTAGGTGGGTGAAATGAACAGGATGCCCTTCTAATCAATCTACCGCTAATGGCTGGCTAGCACGGCTGCCCGAATGAAGTGCCTGGAGATGGCCCAACATAGATTTCGGGCAATCTCCCTAACATCCACCCGACCCTGACCGCGACCCCGAACCTGAACCCGACCATTCCGAACACGACATCGTCCACTCCAACGTGCCCTCCGAGCCCGAGCCCCAGCCCCGAGCAACAAGACCGAACAGCATGTGCGGTTCGTACTTCAATCACGTGAAGACTAATCTCCACGTGACTATACACGTGCAGGAGCGGCAAGTAATCGTAGGGGGCTGGTGGTGCGAGACAAGACTGTGGCCGGCCCTACAGACGGCGGGCGCTCTGATTTGCGAGTCTTGTTGGACAGAGGACGGGCGGGTCACTGAGCCGGGGTCGTGTGTCTCGCACGCTTTATTCTGGCGCTTTCTCACCAACTCAGACTCAACACTCTTGAGGTCGATACGGTTTTTTGTGCTTCGTCTCAACTGCAAGTCGCGCCTACCTTATTTTTTCTGTTGCATTTTGCCTTGCTCGTCTTCAACAGCACGACCTCGACTCTCCCATATTGTTTTGTACTTCCGATTCTGAAAGATGAAGGCTGACCAGCAACCGACACTCATCCGCTCCCGTCACGGCTCGCCCGCCCTTTCTGACTCCTCGGCTGTGCAAGACGCAGCACTCAAGGCCGGCATGGTGCCCGGATCGAAGGTGTCTCTATTATCCAAGTCGAAGCGCCGGCTGCAGACAAACAAGGAGTTGCTCGCAAAGAAGTATACGCAGCGCAAGGCTGCACTGGTGCAGAAGGGTGCCCAGCTCAAGAAGCTCCGACGCGAGATGCAGATCAGCCATTATCTCAAGCCGGATACCTCTAAAGTGACCTACGGAAAGACCCCCGATGGAACAGGTGTGTTATTATTTTGATTTCTGATTTTTTCATTTCCCAGGATGGAAGCCGAGTGCTCGATTACCCGAGTGTTTGGTGAGGCCGACTGACCGATTGCCCGATTGTTGGGTGTCTCGCGCACTATGAGGTTCTGAACCCTGCTCGTGTGCCTACGGTCGCGTGCGGGTGACCAGGATTTTGCACCTCGTGACTGATCTGGACGTTCGAATGTAATTCTTACTGGTCCATTTCTATTGAGCTTTTCTTTATATTTCAAGATCTTCTCTGATTTCTTTGTTCTTTTTTTTGCTTGTCCTTTCTGTGCTCTTTGGACAGTCGTGCTTCTTCATACACTTCCCCTCCAACCTCCCCCTTCCCCCCCCCTCGCCACAAGACCCGAAATGTATTTCAACAGCAAACTGACTTCGCCCCTTTCATATAGTTTTCCCGGTGCCGACCACTGAGGATATGGTCACCGCACTCCTTGATCCCAGCAAGCCCAAATCATTCTCCGATTATCTAACTCTGACAATTCTCACCTCGTACGTCTTTCTTTGTTTTCTGGTTCCATCTCAGGCTCGCAAATGGGTTTTTCTAGCAATCTATGCTGTGTCGCGGTTGTCGTACAATGCTGGTCTAGGTTATTTACTTCGACAGCAGTCAGTTAACCGGTCGCTCACTGCCTGGGCAAAGTCGTCCGGTGTCTTCAACAAGCCTGGAGCAAATGCTTCTTCATTTAAAAAAACTACTTATGGCATTATCCGTAGAGAGCTGGAGTCCAAGATGGGCAGTGATTATGACTTTGATGCCGTACCTCTCGAGTACAACACTTGGCTATTATTCCGACGTATGGTTGATCTTATTCTTATGTCTGATTTCACATCTTACATTTTGTTCGCATTTTGCTGTGCCAAAGTCCCGGCGAACCAGAGTCTTTCCATGCACGTCGGCCGCTGGCTTGCAGGCATTTTCCTTTTCCTCTTCAATCTATGGGTAAAATTGGATGCTCACCGGGTTGTTAAAGACTACGCATGGTACTGGGGAGATTTCTTTTTCCTCGAGGATCTGGAGCTCTGCTTTGACGGTATTTTTGAGCTTGTTCCGCATCCCATGTACTCTGTTGGATATGCAGGATACTATGGTATTTCACTGATGGCGGCGTCATATGAGCTTTTGGCTGTTTCTTTGGCCGCACATGCCTGTCAATTTGCTTTTCTTTTTATTGTCGAAAATCCGCATATCGAGAAGACATACGGCACTAAAAAAGAGGAATAAATCAGTGAAAAACGATACTCGTAAGAGTAATGGAAAAGAGATAAAGTTAAGACTGATAAGCGGAAAAAGGATATTTATTCAACATTATTATAATTCTATACATTAGATTTTGAGAGCTAGGATTCGAAGCTTCAACAGACTTTCGGGCTGGCTAAAACCAAAATTGATTACGTTCTTTATTTTGATGTTAAAAATACAAATTGCTCAGCATGCTAAGGGTCTGTCTAATGGTCATAGAGTGTAGCTCTGTGATATGACAAGGAATAAAGGGATTAAAAGGTCTAATTAGCAGTATTTGTGAGGAGATTCAGTGAGTTCTTGTTATTGTTATTGTGATAAAGTCGATAGCTGGAGAAGCTGTGCAAGATATTTGTAAAGTTGATTTGAGCAAGTTATTGGCATGTGTATATAGTGAATTATACATTTGGTTATATGTACATGTAGATGGTATTGATATATTGTAGATTCCCGACGCCAAAAATGCAAAAAACTAGTCTTCCAGAAGCAATCTTTCCTTTTCCAAAAGTAAGTCTTTTTGGGTTTTTTTCAGGAGATCTTTCGCACGGTTATCTTTCTGTTTGAGCAATTTGGACTTTGATTTTCTAGGTTTTGGAATCATTAATTTTATTCTGGCATCATCATCCTGATCAGCAGCAGAAATACTTGTCGGAGGGTCACGAATCATGGGAATATTTGGGGGCATTGGATCAGCATGCGGACAGCGGATCCATCGATCTGGATAGCAGCCGTCTTTAAGTTCTTTCCATTCATAGAATGAGTCGAAATTGAACTGAGACCAGAGCGAAAGAATTGGATGTTCGACGAGAGAGATCCAGGTGGAAATGATAGGAGTCCGAAGAAAGTACGAGTAGTACCAGTACCATTTGTGACGATAAGCCACGATGACTGACGTATCAACAACGATCCTCGGAGTTACGGCTCCTCCCCAAGACATCAAGTAGCTGTTTAACAAGGAGAGCGGGAGAAGTGTGCATTCGGAAATGATACATGAACCTGGAGGTTCGGGAAATCTAAGAGGATTGATTTTGCTTGAAGTGGTGGAGGTCGAAGGCTTGGGCCGAGAAAACAAATGCCGACGTTGTAGACCGTTGAGGGGCTTTTCGGGCTTTGAAGAGTTGACTGCAATATCGAGTAGTGGAGGTGCAAATGGTACGAGCGGATCAGGATCGGAAAACAGAGACGACGATTGAGGGACTGAGAATTCTGTAGGAAGATCAGGAAAGAGAGCGTACGGCCGTGGAGGAGACATGAAGACATCTGCATGCATGACGACGACTCCATTCCAGCAGGTGCCGACTTCAACTATATCGCCACGAGCAACAGCCTGTCTGTCGAGGGGGCTCTTAAAGTAGGGATACATGCCATTAACAGATCTACCGCATTTGTCGCGCAGAGCCCATTGGTCGTATAGAGTAGCAGTTTCCATATCAAGACCACAGGCCATGACGGTTGGTGTGAGAGAAGTCTCTGGGTTTGATCGAACGTCGTGGAGCAATCTGAGAACATCTGTGTGGTGGTAGAGAACGTCGTTGAGGAATATGACGCGGGAAATGCGCTCGCCAAGGGGAGTCGTCGATAGTTCCGCCAGAGGATCGAAGACGGTGTTACGGACTGCCGTCATATAATCTATTCGATGCGTAGTGTCGAGCCACGGATTATGGTTTGGAAATGGCCTTGTTGCGGTTGTGACATTAAACGCGTAGGGAATTTTATGGTGCGACAAATAACGCGTGAGCTGGTAGATGTGAGATGCTGTCGCGTCGACAGAGTCATTCTCTGATATGGATACGAAGACATTATTCTCACCGAGGACATCGATGAGTTTAATGATTTCGCGAATCCAGTTGGGCAGGATTTGTTCATTGTTGAAGAAGTTTGCTGCGATGAAGTAGGCTTCTTCCGGAGAGTCGCTTGACGATTGAGGGACGTATAGCGCGGTTGAAGGAAAAGGAGAGCTTAAGCCGAGAGAGAACACGAAGAAGCAGTATGAACTGGCAATGATCAGGAGCACCAGCGAGTTGTAGGACAGTTGCAAGCGAGGTGAAGAGGATACTACTTTGAGAGAGCGTACAAAAGCTCTGAACAGCAGAAATGGCAAAAAAACAAATATCGCGGCCACAAAGAGTGCGAGAGTAAGCGAATTGTGAGTAATGATCAGATATTTCAGTCTGAATACGACGGCTGGGGCTAGGAGAAACCCGGCGACGAACGGAGAGGGCTGCGCTGAGCGCAGCCAGCGCAAAGACGATGATCTGAAGAACTTCATTGAGCGGGACAGGGACTCAGAAGGCCATTCACACTAAACAACGAGGTCTGTTCGTGAGAAAATGGGTTGACCGTGTCGGAGACGGCGGACCGTACGGACAGGAGGTTCTGCGATGGAAGAGGCGGAGTGGGATGCGGTACATATGACGGACTCCACTCTCACGCTAGTAGCAATACGAAAACAAGTTTTAGTAAAAACTTTTCCGAGGAAATAGACAAGAAGAATATGATCAGTAAGAATTAGCCTCTGAATAATGGTAAAGTGAGTTGCGCTTTACGAAAGCGAACTGAAGCACTTTTGTGTTGGCTTGTCGGTGCGGGGAATTATGAAGGAGATGAGATAGCGAATATGGAGCTGGACATAGATAAAGATATATATCATTTCTCTTATATTTACTACTTACTATATTTTACTGTAATACTCCATGACATAATATCATACAATAGATCTAATAACAATAAAACAATTAACCATTTATAAAGTTCTTATCTGTTTATAACTATATTTAACTTGTCCACGCGTCGCCTCATTCAACCACTTAAACGCGTCTCATTTCAGTCTTGATTACCCGGGGCACGTGCTCAGCCTCATCTCATTACGGGCTGAGTGCCCTGTTAGGGCTCAGACCGGCAAATGAGTCTCATCACGTGCAATCATGTGACATAGTCACATGATTAGAGTGTTATCGTTGGCGTTAGTAGAGGGGGCCCAAATTCGACAATGGTTCTAGCGCGAGACTGAAATCATGAATTTGATGGGATTGCTGGAGAAACGAAAATATAGAAGAAATCTAGAGACAACCAATCTAGAACGCATTTTACTTCATTTTAATAATGAAACTCGTCCGGTAAGAGTTCTTTAGTCTCTGAATAATCGCAGACGAGTGGAACTAATCTTTCTAGCTTTCTCATGAAACTCAACTCTGAGTCTGTTCAAATCGAGCTCAAGAATGGTTTGTTATTCGACGACTGATCAAACCAAGGCTGACAATTTTTTCTAGGAACAATCGTCTCAGGAACCATCGTCTCAGTTGCTCCAACAATGAACACGACTTTAAAATCTGTCAAGATGACGGTCCGAGACCGCGATCCAATCTCAATCGACTACCTCAACATCCGCGGGAACACAATAAGATACTTCATTCTCTCTGACTCTCTACCACTCGATACTCTGCTCGTCGACGACGGCCCCAAGCCGAAGAACAAAAAGCGCGGCGAGCCTGGCTCAAAGTCTAAATCCGGTCCCGCTGCTCGTGGTGGTGGTCGTGGTGGCATTCGCGGCCGTGGAGGTCGTGGTGGAGGCCGTGGTCGTGCTCGCGGATTCTGATTTCTACGTCGTTCGAGTCTTTAAAAGTTGTTTATCATGTACATTAGCAAAATTAAGTTCATTCTACTCATTACAGTTCATTCGCCCGCGTTTGATGTCCCGTTTCACTGGCAGGCGGCCAATCTCTACCTCCCGCCAGGATTCATCCACAACATTGATTCTATTATTTCGTCCTTCGCCAAAGCAATAGGTATCAATTCCCATCATTGTGGCCCAGAGAAGCCTATTTATTTAGTCAGTTTTAGTCAGGGACTATTATTTTGATGGATCATAATATACTTACAAATTTACAATGCATCCGCTGGCATGATACCAATATTCTGGCCAGACATGATCTTCATCGTCCGGATACTCAATCACGAGTATGGGCATACTCAAAGCCCAGGCACCCATAAATACACCTTCTGTAACCACCAATCCAAGTGGGTTACCAAAAATCGTCAAGTTCGTGTCCGACATGTTCCATATTGTCGCAATTAGCAATAATAGTGCAAAGACGGCGCTCACAGATGCCTAATATGTTAGTCTGCCACTTCTTTCTTTCCCCCCTAATCACTTACAATTACGACAATGTACGATGTAGTAATCTGTATCCCACTGGTGGTGAATGTTCCGGGCATGGAAAAAATGTCGCCTTGTAACAACTTGTCCACATAATTCAGAGTCCATATTACCGTGCCAGCACTCATACACATTTGCAAACTACGACCAACTATACTTGTAAAAATATAGCCTACCGTATGTTCCATCGCTGAACTATTAATTCTAGTCATTTTTCATTATGTGGGTTACGTTAGCTGGCATCGGGTAGTTCACATCAAGTGCTTTTATATCGAGCCATGTAAACACTATCCAGCCCGTATTCAAATCGACCAATCCAACGATCAAATCCAAATCTAATCAATACATTATCGTACTACTTACATCGCTTTTCTACAATCACTGCACCTACTTCTTCATACTCCTTCTTTCCAATCCACATCTGATGGAACGTACCCAAACTAGCGAGAATACTACCGCCAATCCAGCCTGCAAATTTACGTTCCGATGAGTTTCCTGGCGCTTGGATACGAATTTTCATTCCCGGGAATGACCGCGTCATATCAGCGTTTGCGCGCTCAGTGCAGCCTGTCAGAAGACTAGTACCACCGATCAATACTACATTGTTGACTAAATTTGCACGCGCATCCACGTCGCAGGCAGCTATACTAGCTGTGATCAATTCTGTTATCCCGTGAGCACCCGAGCCATCTGGACTGCTCCCGCTCTGAGTAGTTGCAGGCGCAGATCCATCCAGTGGAAAGAGCTGAGGCTGGAACAATGGCTCTGTAGTTGTGAAACGTTCGTTTCCAAACACTAAATTATATCCGTCTGGAAACTCAAACGAGCGCACTGGTCTAGTACTGGCACCAGCCTCCGTATATGGTAAGTCGAGAACCTGACTTGTACTCTCTTTAAACTCGTTAAGAATACGTCCGCGCTCAAATTCAATAAAACTCGGGGTGATATTATCAAACACTCGGAGAGTCGCCTGTGCTGGCTGTCCTGGCTCGACAGGTTGCTTTCGGGAAACCATGAAATGGGGAGTCAATTCGATCTCCTTAGTCCGGAAAAGATTTTTTAGGTGAAGATTAACATAATCTCCCGCGAAATTGCTGTGAAAGGAGGCTGTTCATGCAGAGCGTAAGAACTACTGATGCACAGCAAAGATCAACATTGACATACCTTTCTTCAAGACAAGGCCGTCAATAACTGGCGTAACAGATGCGACCGCACTTCCTATATCAACCACTAATGCTGTAGGTTTTCCACAAGCAAAGCTATGTTTCGTTAGATATGACTCTACAACTCAAATACCAAATTACATACGCCGAACAGACGGCTTCCTTGGCCAGATAGAACGCGGGCACGCCAAATTGCTCGAACGCAATCTCGGCTGCCTTCTCGCGGTTTTTTGAGGGATTCCAGGATGGCTCTGTGACAAGTAAAGGATGTTCTTTGGCATCAGTATAAAGCCTCTTGCTGAGCGCGTAGTCCCATATTTTGACGGTCATGTCCCAGTCTGCCACGCAGCCATCTTCCATGGGACTAGCGATCTCCATTCCAGGACGCGCAGTGTGGAGATCGTTGTCACCAACATAGATTTTATCACCTTCGCGGCCGTAGAATGTTGGAATAGCGGCTTTGGGTGAGTCTTCGCCGGCAAATCCAGCGCGAGTCCATGTGCTTCCAGGATCAATCACGACGGCCGAGATCTCGTCTGCTCGTTGGTCAGAACCGAAGCAATGCGCATGTCGACTGAACTTCTCTTCCGTAAGTCGTACTTACCTCCTCCATAAACAGCCTGCGGAAGTGGATTGGCCATGCTGCTGTGATTGCGACCTGAAGAATGTGGTAAAGTTCCTGGTGGTCGTTGTGGTCATTGGTACTGGAGTTCTACAAAACAGATTGGGTGTATAAATCACAGGATCATAACCATTTGAGGTTCTAAATGATAAACCGTATAACGCTTAGTACCCAGCATATCATCTATCGAAATATTTCTCAAATAGACTGTTAAGGATTTTCATAATTATTTACAGTCTGTTCTAGAATTACTACTAATAGATCGGAATGTCGTCTTCTTCTACGCAACAAAATTCGCGTGACAAGGACCTCAATGTCTACATCGAGACGTTCATTGCGTGAGTACCCTTACAACAGTCTTGCAGCCATAAACTAATATCATCCAGTCAGATGAAGCGACGCCAGATTAAGGGCTCGCAGGATGTTGCACAAGCAACCGCCCAATTGCTTCTGCGTGTTGTGTCTGCTGCTCGCTGGACTCATATTGAACAGTTGATCACACAGATCAAAGTTGTTGGCCGCAAGATCCAGCGCGCCCAGCCAAGAGGTAATACGAGCTCCTGGTTCTACGGTCATTTCCCTTTCTTATGTACTGATGATATGCAGAGCTTGCATGTGGCAATATTGTCAGACGAGTTTTGGCCCTGATTCGTGAAGAGGCCGAGGACACGAGAGAGTCCGATTCGGGCGACGGTGAAAACAACTCGTTACTGCTCACATCGATGTTCAGTCTACTCACGACCGAGACCGAGAGTGATCTAGCAAGCCCCAAAAAATTGAATAAAAAGGATTTAAAACCTTATATCATAGAGGGAATTCAGGAGCTGATTGACGAACTACGGAATAGTGCAGAGAGTATAGCTGGAAAAGGCGTCGACATGATACACGAGAAGTAGGTATCTTTTTTACTTTGCACATTCGGACACTGACAAACAGTGAAATAATTTTGACGGCTACACCGAATTCAAACACAGTATTGAAGTTTCTCTTACGAGCAGCACAGAAACGAAAATTTACCGTTCTCATTGCTGAGGTCTTCCCCAACGATATCGAGTTAGCACACAATTTCGCTCTAAAGCTCGCACAAGCGGGCATCGAAGCCACTGTAATCACAGATGCTATGGTGTATTCTATCATGAGCCGGGTTGGCAAGGTTATTCTTGGAACCTGCGCTGTCATGGCCAATGGCGGGCTTCTAGCAACTGCTGGCGCAGAAATGATTTGTCAATGTGCTCATGTGCATAGAACGCCTGTTGTTGTTTGTACTGGTATTTACAAGCTTTCACCGATGTATCCATTCGATATTGAAGATTTAATTGAAGTTGGCGATACAGGGAAGGTGTTGGATTACAAAGACGGTATGTTGTCCTGTTAATCTCAAGCAGTTTAGGTCTATGCGATAGTTTCTGACAATAACAGGTAACCTTGTAGAAAAAGTTACGGTTGTGGATCCATTATATGATTACGTTCCTCCAGAGCTGGTTGGCATCTACATCACTAACACGTATGCAAACTTACTTGATGAAATAGCTATCTTACTAACTTTTGTAGTGGTGGGTTTGCTCCTAGCTTTATCTATCGACTAGTATTGGATAATTATAGACAATTAGACGATGTGCTATGAGAGCGACAACGAGATTCTGCTGTTATCTTTTCTATTATTGTATATTATTTCTATATTTTGTTGCCCACATGCCTAATCAAGAAGACTTCATCACGTGTAAATCAAGAAGCGACTCGTAGGGAATATAATTCCTTAATACATTCAAGATCATGTGGTACATAATTCAATATTTCATTTTCGAGATTTGAAAATGAAATTCAGCGCAACTTTGGTTTATCCAGACGTTTTACGAGGCGAGTGAAACGGTACCAAAAACATGGATTTCCTAACCAGTCGATAGAAGTGACATATGCACTTTCATTCACAAGAAAGTACTGTGTTTTTAGCATAGATCGGCAGCAATTGCAGCTGATTTGTCAAAATGATATTAATTCGACACAAGTTTGGGCGTATGCATTCGAAGTTTAAAAAAATTGCGGCTAACGAGATGTAGAAGATTCGACGTGAACGAAATATTTACAGGATTCCGAATAACCTCAGTGAATAACAACAGGATCACGTTCGAGGTTTCTTTAGAAAGTTTTATTCGAGCCCTTAAGTCTTTTTCGAGCGCCGGAAATTTTGGGACGGGGAAAGTCAAAGTGAAATTAGTACGGCGAAATGAGCTACCCAGCATCATGTTTTCAGTTGATCAGGATAGCGGCCGATCTATCAATCATTCTGGAGCAGGTCATGGGGCAGCGAGGATTGCACAGACTGTTCCAGTGCGGATAATAAAGTCAGATATTCCAAAAGAGCCTGAAACTCGTGGTGTTGATGTTGTGTTGTTTATGAAGACTCAAATGCAAAGTGTGCTGAAACTGTGCGAGCGTTATCGAAACCTCGGCCAGCGAGTCAAAGTATCTGCTAACTCATCTGGTGTATTAAAACTTGGCGTTAATAACGACCATGTAAAAGTCGAAACGAAGTGGACCGGTTTGATAGCAGGCCGAGATCTCTCAACGGAAAACGAAAATCCCGATGGTGATCAGGAGGACACTTCCTCGTCCCGAGATCCAGACGAATTTGCAAGTGTCTTAGTGGATGCAAAGGAGCTATGCAGCGCGCTTCGCATATATTCTTCGGCTGCATCTGCTATCTTATGTATTTCAGACGGTGGCTTACTATATTTTGTCGTGACGATTGCTGGGCTTGAAGATGTTAATAATGTTGCGTTTTACCTGACATGTTACAGTCGGTAGACAGCTGATGGTTCAGTTTTATGGAGTTCAGGAATATTCATTATCTAATTGATTAAATGGTCTTTGCAAAATCATTAATGTAGTCGACAAGAAGGTCGATACTCTGCTCGCTAACCGCGTTGTAGGAAGAGATCCGAATTCCACCTACACTGCGGTGGCCCGAAAGTCCGGTCATGCCTTTTTTCTTTGCACCTTCCAAAAACGCCTTTTCCCGTCCCTCGCCAGGAATTGTGAAAACAATATTCATGCGACTACGCACTTCTTTCGCGACAGGCAGCATATAAACGCCCTCGGTTGCTGAATCAAGGGCCATGTACAACTTCTCGGCTTTTCGGCCACTAATCACTTGCTGGACAGGAATGCCTCCGTTTTTTAGCAGTCGGGCCAGGGTCAAACTGACAATATGAACGTTGAAAATAGGTAGCGTGTTGTAGAGTGAATTGTTTTTGGCAATCGTGGCGAAGTCAAAGACTATTGGTGCTAGAGGGATGCCCAGAGCAACAAGTTCTGAGTCTGCCGGCTTCTCGAGTAGTGATTTCTTGATTATGACAACAGTAGCGCCTGCAATTCCGATGTTTTTCTGGACGCCCGCCTGTATATGTTAGAAAGTCCAGAATATAGGAAGAATAGGTCATGACGAATATGAGTCATGAACAGTGCCAGATCTTACAAAAATAGCGCCAAACTTTGAGACATCGACCTTACGCGACATGATATTAGAGGACATATCTGAAACTAACTCGACACCCTCGGGAACAGGTGGAATATATCCAAACTCGACGCCATTGACGGTTTCATTGTCACAGTAATAGACGTAGGCCGTTTGTTCTGGTGGACTAAGGCTCCATTCTGAAGGAGGAGGAATAGTGCCATATTTGCCATTGATCTTCGCATTTACTGCGACATTGACATCGGCACCGAGTCGCTTAGCCTCTTCCGCAGCCTTCTGACTCCAGGAGCCGGTGACTAGGTAATTGGCAATGCCCTTCTTACCAGTTTTTTTGGCATGCGCTGCAAGCAAATTATACACTAGGGCAGAAAACTCACCCGTTCCGCCGCTTTGAAGAAAGCAAACCTCGTGAGAATCTGGAACATCTAGTAGCTTCTTAACTGACTCTTTTGCTGAGTCGACGACAGCAATTGCGGGCGCCGAACGGTGAGATAGCTCACCGAGACCCAGTCCAGTTCCTTGATAGTTTATGAGATCAGCGGCAGCCTGCTTGAGCACGTCATTAGGTAAGAGAGCAGGTCCGGCGCCAAAATAATGAATTATTTCAGGTCTTTCTGACATTATATACCTATTTAAATAGATTGTTAAGTAATTTCACAAGAATTTCAAAATAGGAAAAAAATTAGCTAGAAGAAATTGTCACCAAAAGCAGCAGCATATCACCCAACTCCTCCACTTCTACTCTCCTCGAGACCATTAATTAAAAATTAGCCTCAAACATGGCGAAGAAAAAAGACAAAAATTCTGCAGCTAAGAAAGCACTGAAGGCCGAAAAGGCATTAAAAGCGCAAAACAAGTCGGCAGCAAAGGAAAAGAAAAAATCGAACAAGTTAACGGAGGACGACGAGGCAGACGATGCCAACATTGACGATATTCTGGCCGAATACGCCAAAGAGGTGAGCCAATTGTTTTATTCAAGGTTAATCTGGGGATGCTAACTATTGACAGCAAGCAAACTTCCACGCAGTAAAGATCAGTCCCTGCGAACGACCAAAGAAGAGACTGAATCCTACCTTGGTTCCTTCGCCGGTCCAACATGGTCGTAAGGAACTCTTTCTATTTGGTGGTGAGGCTATCAACAGCAGCGGAATGAGCGAATTCTATAATGATCTTTTCATTTACAACGTCGATAGTAGCCAATGGAGACAGATCACTTGCCCGAACTCGCCTCTTCCACGGTCTGGTCATGCCATGGCCGTTCATCCCTCATCAGGTCTCATATTATTGTTTGGCGGAGAGTTCTCTTCGCCAAAGCAGAACACCTTCTATCACTACGGGGATACTTGGCTATTTGACGCTTCAAGCCGGGAATGGACTCGAATCGAAAGCAAAAGGAGCCCTTCTGCCAGGTCGGGACACAGATTAACTCCATGGCGGAACTACATGCTTCTTCACGGCGGTTTTCGAGATCTTGCAGCTTCAACGACCTATCTCGGTGACCTTTGGGCATTTGATTTCAACACTCTAAAATGGGCCCAAATAGAATTTGCTCCAAACGCTTTGCGACCAGAGCCTCGATCCGGCCATTCATTCGTGTCCTCTGAAGATGGGGCCGTTGTCTGGGGTGGTTACTCGAAGGTAAAAAACTCGAGAAAAAACATTGTTGGTAAAATGCATTCCGACTGTTGGGTCTTAAAGCTTACACCGGATCTGAAATCATTCCGGTGGGAACGTCGACGAAAGAGTGCTTGGTCTCCATCGCCTCGTGTTGGCTGTAGCATGGTTCCTCACAAGGGCCGAGGAATATTGTTCGGAGGAGTCTACGACACCGAAGAGACCGAAGAAACACTGGACTCAATATTTTACAATGATATTTATGCGTACCAGATTAATACAAACAAGTGGTTTCCGCTGAAGCTGCGGCAACCACGCAAGAGACCAGCCGTACAAGAGCGACCAAACAAAACAAAATCAAACGATCTAGAAGCGAATCTTTCGCGATTGCTCAACAGCGACGAAAGCTTTAATGCTCTCAAAATCGAAGAGGCCAGCGATGATGAAGAGCACATTGGCGGTGAAGAATCGTCAGATGACGAAGTTGCGAGAATTGAGCACCCGATGATGATGAAATTGCCTCATCCGAGGTTCAACAGTGCTGTAGCGGTTATGCAAGACTCTTTGTACATATATGGCGGGATATGGGAAATGGGTGAGCGCGAATTCACAATGGACAGCATGTATTCCGTCGATCTTGGGAAGCTGGATGGAGTTGGAGTTATCTGGGAGTCATTCCGGGAAGAAGTGGAGCGCGCGGAGGCAGACGGAGCAGACAGCGAAGAAGATGAAGGTGAGGATGACGATGAGGATGACGATGAAGAAGAAGAGGGAGAAAGCTTAGAGAGTAAGGAAGAAGCTCCGGAAGATAGCCCAGACGAAGAGGGTCCAGAAACCGCTGAAGAAATGGCTGATAATGATCCACGACCATATCTTCCACATCCGCGACCGTTTGAAACGCTTCGGGTATTCTACAATCGCACTAGCAGCGCATTTATGGAATGGGCTATCTCGAACAATAAGGACGCTAGTAAGCGAGCGAAGGATCTTAAACGTGATGCGTTTGAGCTCTGCGAAGAGCGGTGGTGGGAACGATTTGAAGAGGTACGAGCGATGGAGGACCAATATGAAGAGCTGGGTGGAATTGGCGATATCGTGGAGCGAGATGTGCAGCAGAAGATTGGAAAGAGACGATAAATAGACGAGGTATTATCTCATTTGGTAATGTTAGATAAGTTATAACAGTATTAGTATCGAAACAGTATTGTCTTAATATTAAAATAAATTGTTAAATATGTACAAAGATATGTCGAAAAATTATTTAGGTTCGTGGGGATCGTCCAGACTAGTGGTGTCTATAAAATGACCTGAATATTCGGATTCTTTACCTTGAGCAGATTGCATGAGTTCATAAAGCTGGTCTGAAGTTAAAGAAGAGCCAGAAGAGTGGTGATTTAGAGCTCTAAAGGAGCTGATATGGTTCAACTTACCTGGATGATCTGCTGTTCAGAGAGCTTTTCGAGCTTCTGTATGTCGAGCTTGGCGTCGCGCCAGGAGTCTCCTTCGATAGCTTCAACATATTGTTGCCAACTAGTCAGAAAGCCGATGATTTGAAGTGGATCCTCAATATTGCGGTGGAGCCTATATTCGGCCTTGACATACTGGTCTCCGAGGAAACGATGCTCGGAAGGGAGCTTGCGGTGGGCTCGGAGTATGCGCCTGTAGAGTGGAACTGGTGGCAGAACGTTGACGGGAGGCAGATTGCGACGAGGTCGTCGAGTGATTGCCAACAAAACACTCGAAGCTTTCATTTTAGCGATTTACGTTGGATACCGCGAAAGATAAAGGTTGGGATGGTCACAGGTGAGTTGGTCTAGCAAGTTGGAGGGAATGATTTGAGCATGCTTAGAGTAGTTTGAGAGTGAAATTAAAAATAAGCAGAATGTAATGGTAATTTACGGTCTAACAGCAGAAAATGAAATAAACCGTTTTTAAGTATATGATATGATACAGTTTTATATGCTATGCTATGGGTTATTACAATTTAGCTGTGATTTGACATGATTTAGATTACGACATCCAGTTCAGTTCAGGACCTTCAGTACTCGTCAATTCGGTGGGAAGCAGGCCATACATAATGGTTTTTTTCATGATAGACTAGCATAGAAATCAGCGTTAACTTCACTCTGTTACAAAACATAGAATTGCTCTAATCCGCATTTGATTTGTGTGCCTTTCGATAGCCGAAATCCCGGGACTACTGAACACAATGAATTCGACGTGAAAAGTCATTAGTTTTGAAATTGCATTGAACACGATGAAATTATAGCCTATAAAACTTGAGCGATACAAGCCAAATATTATATACTGTCGACTATGTTATTTCACTAGCAAAATAGAGCATACACAAATTTAGATAATTTCTTCTACAAGCACGTTACCAATATATTACTAAAACATTTGCTGTCACTTACATAAGATATTAAAAATACAAGTTCTAATACAACAAAAGCACCAGGCCCATGCTTACTATCACGTGTGTCGAATCACAGGCAACCCATTAGATGGCGGCAGCAGCAGCACCAGGCATGTGCTCCCTATTTGTCTGAATGGTATAAACAGACATAGATTCAAATACTTGTACAATAACTGAGCTTTTAGACCGACAATTAACCAGGTTATCGAAAGTTCACACTACGTTTAAACACACGATGCCCGCGCTTTTCCAATTGAGTTGCGGTGAGTGAAATCCGGACGAACAACTTTCTTGGTTCGCAACTAATCTCATCCCAGGTGCTCAGCAGTATGGCTGGGGTAAACTCGGCGATTCCAGCTCTGTCGCTCGTTTTGCCGCTGCGACAGACCCAAAGTTTGTCATCGGAGACAAGACTCCGTATGCAGAGGTATTGTTGCGTTTTGGCTTTCAGAATCAGCTTGTTAACTGTCTAGTTATGGATGGGCACTCATCCATCAGTACCTTCAAAGAGCGTCGTTTCGGGCGATTTGCTCGCTGATATCCTTTCAAAAGACCACTCGCTAATTGGTGAGGCAGTTGCTACCAAGTTCGACGGTTTTAGCTCTCTGCCTTTCCTTTTCAAGGTCCTCTCCATCAGAAATGTCCTTTCCATTCAGGCACATCCGGACAAAGCCCTAGCTGCCCAACTGCATAGCGCGGATCCCAAAAACTACCCTGACGACAACCACAAGCCCGAAATGGCAATTGCCTTAGACGACTTCGAAGGTTTTTGTGGATTTCGACCCGCCAGGGAAATCAAGACCTTTCTCTCCACCGTTCCCCAGTTCAAGGCTATTCTCTCACCTGCCTTAGCCGACCGCTTCAGCTCGAGTGTCATAGATACTCCCACTACCGATGCCGAAGAACAGAATAACAAGGCGCTACTGCAAGCTCTTTTTGAGGGAGTCATGACAGCTTCCTCAACTGTCGTTGAGACCGAAGCCCAGTCTCTAGTCGACAGTGTTGTTGCCAAATCGGGCATTTTTTCTGACCCTAGCATCTACTCTATTCTGGGTGATCTTATCCTGAGACTCAATCAGCAGTTTCCTTTAGACATAGGCTTGTTTTGCGGTGTTTTTCTACTGAACTACGTCACACTTACCGCCGGCGAGGCCATCTTCTTGAAGGCCAAAGACCCTCATGCGTACATCTCTGGTGACATCATCGAGTGCATGGCCGCTAGCGATAATGTAGTACGAGCCGGATTTACTCCGAAATTTAAAGACGTAAAGAATCTTGTGGCCATGCTTACTTACGACAACGCTCCGGTCGACGATCAAAAGATGAAGCCAGCTCAATTCGGCAGAGCTGCGGGTGATGGCGACGTTACGGTCTACAACCCTCCTATTCCCGAATTTGCCGTTTTACGTACGGCAGTCAAGCAAGACAAGAAGGAGACAATCAATGCCCTAGAGGGACCTAGTGTCGTCGTAGTGACGGAAGGTACTGGATTCGTTGGAATCAAAGGCTCGGAAGAGCTATTAGCACTGAAACCCGGATTTGTCTTTTTCGTGGGTGCGGGAACAGACGTCGAATTTTCATCTTCTCAGGGAACCGTAGTTGCATACACAGCATTTTGCGAGGTTTGAAAGATAATATGTGTTTTATTAATTTGATATCTATAGAGATTTTTTTTTCCATTTTAAAATTCTTCTTCGTAGATCTCCAGGCGTTTGCTGGTAAATATTTCGCTTTTTGTCTCGAGCCATCGCTTCGTAGTCATCTCCATGAAGCTTATATAGCTTTTCTAACCATTCTTGTTCTCTAGTTGACTGTTTGCGTTCGAGGATTCTCTCTCCTCGTTGAGCTAAGGCTTCGAGTTCTCTGACGACATCAGTGACTTTTTCATTTTGCACGTTGATGGCTTGCGTGTCGGCTATAACAGATACATTGGCATATTCAATGCCTTCGATCTTCCCCGTCTCTGGATTCCGCTTGATGCGAGCTTCTGCAACGACAGGCTTAGATGGGACAGAGAGAGCTAGATCATCGTTGACGGAAGTTTCCTCAAGAAGATTTTTTTCGACACCTCCCGCAGGCCGTCCAATTCGCGCAGTGAGCCCCATTTTCTTGTAGCTGAATAAGATTGTCAGTAGCAATATTGTGAATTTTAATATCAAATACTCACTTTTGCTGGAGAGTAAGTTTCTCATCCCATTGAGCAGCGATGATAGGATTCGACAAGATCTTTACTTTGCTCTTGTCCTTTGACTTTCGAGTAACTTTCGGAATTGACGACTTGTTCTTACGTCGTTGTCTAACCGAGACCATGATGAGCAGTATTGTTAAGAAATCGTATGGTTCAGTACAGACTTTTCTAATTGTCCTAGTTTTATGTAATTATGGAATAATGCTGTTAATGAATGATATAGCAAATTCTCCCAACAGCTGTTGGGACTTATCACGTGAGTTGGGTATAGGGTAAGAGCGGGGGATGAGGATGTCCCGAACGGGCAGGAGGAGGCTTTGCGATAGAGGCACGCGGTTATGTTGATATGGCATAGAAGAGTGTTGACGTGGCACAAGGCCTGGATATATAGGAAGGCAGTCGGAGAACCGAGATGAACAAGCAGTCTTTTTTTTTTATTACATTTGGTAATTCGGCTCAATTCGGCTCAATTGATTCAAAGTAAACAAACAATAATGTCAACAGAGGGAAAGACTATTACTTGCAAGGCTGCGATTGCTTGGGGTCCTGGTACGTGACAGTGAGGTGATAGTACGGTGCGGGTGGTGCTGAAGCTTGCGATTAAAGACAATAGCAACTAGATAAAATACTAACCCGAATCCGCAGGTGAGGAGCTCTCCATCGAGGACGTTGAGGTCCTTCCTCCGCGTGCTCATGAAGTTCGTATCAAGCTCTACTATACTGGTGTCTGCCATACAGACGCATATACCCTCTCCGGCAAGGATCCCGAAGGCGCTTTTCCAGTCATTCTTGGACATGAGGGTGCTGGTATCATTGAATCTGTGGGCGAAGGTGTTACCAACGTCAAGGTTGGTGACCACGTCATTGCCCTCTATACTCCCGAGTGTGGTGAGTGCAAGTTTTGTAAGTCCGGCAAGACCAATCTCTGTGGAAAGATTCGTGCTACACAGGGACAAGGTCTTATGCCTGATGGCACCACTCGATTCAAGGCTCGTGGAAAGGACATTCTTCATTTCATGGGCACCTCTACCTTCTCCCAGTATACCGTTGTTGCTGACATCTCCGTCGTCGCTGTCAACCCTGAGGCTCCTATGGACCGGACTTGCCTCTTGGGCTGTGGTATCACCACTGGCTATGGTGCCGCTACGATAACCGCGAAGATCCAGCCCGGCGATAACGTCGCTATATTTGGTGCTGGATGTGTCGGACTTTCGGTGATCCAGGGCGCTTTTCAGAAGAAGGCTGGCAAGATCATTGTTGTCGACGTCAATGAGTCCAAGGAGACTTGGGCAAAGAAATTTGGCGCTACAGACTTTGTTAACCCTACAAAGGTTAAGTCTGTGACCGATGAGCTGATCTCAATGACTGATGGTGGATGCGACTGGACTTTTGACTGCACTGGCAACGTCCAGGTCATGCGAACTGCTCTTGAGTCTTGCCACAAGGGCTGGGGTGAATGCATTATCATTGGTGTTGCTGCTGCAGGTCAGGAAATTGCTACTCGACCATTCCAGCTCGTCACTGGTCGTGTCTGGCGAGGATGTGCGTTTGGTGGCGTCAAGGGTAGAACTCAACTTCCTGGTCTTGTCGAGGACTACATGGAGAACAAAATTAAGGTCGACGAGTTTATTACTGATCGTTTCCCTCTCTCTGACATTAATGCGGCCTTCACTGCTATGAAGTCCGGCTCTTGCATTCGTGCTGTTGTGGATACTCAATATAATGCTTAGGTAGTGACAACCTAGCGTATTGCATGAGGAGTGGAGTTTAATGTAAGAGTTGTATGTAACCTTTATGAAATAGTAGAGTAAATAGAATTTGATGAGCCGAAAAATCAGATGTACGATAAGTATTATGTAACTGATTACCAATCCAGGATGGTGTGGGAGGGTGTTGTAGAGAGCTTCTCGGATATCTGTGAACGCAACAATATCGAGCTCCATGGGCATGGTATTTTGAGATTTTCAAAGTTTCCAGCGATCGTGCGCGACAGTAAAGTCGATTTTTTGCTTAGCGTCGAAAGCTTGCGCTGACAGAAATGGTTCCGAATCCAACTTTAGGTGAGCATCATTTGCTTGAGAATATCGAATATAGTTCTTTATTGACGAGAACTAGGCTGGGAACGGCTCCAAGATGTGTTTTACAGCAAGCGTCAGCAGTACTCTATGATGTGGGAAGACGACATTAACCTGTCGGACTACATGGTCGCAGGTGCACCTTACGGAGGAGCTATAGGTAAGTATCAACCAGCCTTGTCTTGAAGTTTTCGGAGAAAGCCAAGTCTAATCATTGCGAGCCAGTTCTTGTTCGCGATATGACAAAACCACTTACGTATAGAGGGCCGGAGGGCAGAAAGAAGCAAGTTCTGGTTTACAGCAACGCTGGAGATTTGATATATAACATTCCTGTAAGTTTTCCAAATCTGGTGTATACGGCTTACAGCTGATCTTATGCGAATAGTGGGATAAAGGAACGATCAGAGGCGTTGGCTGGAGCGATAAAGAGCATCTTGTTATTGTTTCTGAGGAAGGCAATGTTCGTGTCTATCATGACTTTCAAGGAAATTTCTCGCAGTTTTCATTGGGCAAGGATGTCGAGACTAAAGGCATCTCGGATTGCCACTTCTGGGATGAAGGTTTTGTCGCCCGTCTGAATAACAGCAAATTAGTATTTGTATCTAGATATGACGAGCCTCGACCTCGAATATTGGCCGAAATTTCCTCAAATCCTGATCTTCATGGTTGGACCGTTGCTTCTCCAAGATTAACACAAAGTCGCCATGTCGAAGTGATTATCGGTGTAAGTAATACTGTCTGCGTTGTTGACTCGATAGAGTCTCAAGACAAGCAGTTGCAAGAAGGACCTTTTACACACATTGCCATCTCTCCAAATGGATCTCTATTGGCTCTTTTAGGATCGGATGGTCGACTATTTGTGATCTCCTCTGATTTCCAGAAAAAATATTCAGAATACGACACAAAATTCACAGAGGCTCCTAACCAGATGGTTTGGTGTGCCAATGACTGTGTCGCAATCGCCTCGTCTTCTGAATTGCGATTGGTAGGTCCAGCTGGCGGTTCAGTTAGTTTCTTCTATGAAGTTCCGTTCAAGCTCATTCCTGAAGTGGACGGTATCCGTATAATCAGTAACGATCGTTGCGAGTTTTTGTCAAAAGTGCCAGAAGTTGTTGTTGATTTGTTTCGCATAGGCTCGACTGCTCCTTCTGCGATCTTGCTTGATGCTGTAGAACAATTGGAGATCAATTCTCCCAAAGCAGACGATAACATCCAGCTTATTCGCGATAAGCTCAACGATGCTGTTGATGCCTGTATCAAAGGTGCTAGCTATGAGTCCGAACCATACTGGCAAAAGCGATTGCTTCAAGCTGCACGCCTGGGCAAGTCTGTTCTGGAACTCTACTCTTCGGATGAGTTTGTTGAGATGGGCTCTATTCTTCGAGTTTTGAACGCCGTCCGCTTCTATAAAATTGGGATGCTTACTACATATGAACAATTTATTCGACTGACTCCCGAACGATTAGTCGATAGACTGCTAAAACGAAAGCAATATCTGCTTGCACTCAAGATCTCCACATATCTACAACTTCCTACTGACAAAATATATGTTCAGTGGGCTTGCAGCAAAGTTCAAGGATCTACGGACGAGGATTCTGTCATTTGTGCTACAATTGTTAGTCGTTTAAAACCTATTCCTGGAATTGCTTTTGATGAAATTGCTAAATCCGCTTACGACGAGGGACGTACCAGGTTGGCTACAGAACTTTTAAACTACGAACCAAGACCAGGAAAGCAAGTTCCTCTACTGCTTGATATGCAGGAGGATGAGCTTGCATTAGTGAAAGCAGTGGAGAGTGGAAGTCCGGATTTGCTATACTACGTTCTTTTGATTTTAAAGAGTAAGAACTCACTTGCCCAGTTTTTCCGGCTGGTGAATGATAAGCCAGTTGCCGCAGCCGTTGTTGAACAACTTGCGCAGAATGAAAGTACCGAATTATTGAAGGATTTTTATTATCAAGACGATCGAAGAGCTGATAGTGCCTTGGTGATTTATAAGGACGCTGTTTCCATTGAAGATATACAAGAACGTATAGACAAGCTGAAATTGGGCTCGAGGATTTTCCAGGATTCGAAAGATGCATATTCTGATGCAAGAGCTATGGAGGATCATGCAAAGTTATACGACATTCAGCTTGGATTTGAAAAAGATTACAAAGAGACCTTTGTTGGATTGACTGTTGCTGAAACTATAAAGAAGCTGCTTAGTCTGGGACATAGCTCAAAAGCTTCTAAGGTAAAGGGGGAATTCAAAGTTCCGGATAAAATGTTTATTTTTCTGAAGGAAGGTGTATATCCGTCTGTTAAACGGAGCTGAGCTAATTTAGTAATAAATATCTATCATTCAATATCGATGAATACTTCTATTTCCACAGTGGGGACAGCGATATTAGATATTGGGAGGAAGAGTGAATAGTCACATGATGGAATTTACGAAAGTGGAAGCTAGTAAATAGAGACTGTGCGGCATTGTTTATTTGTTGATCTTCGAGAACTAGACATAAATATTAGTTTACCATTTAGATGGGAAATTTTTCCACGACAGAAATATATATTTGCAATTACCACTTTGAATACATTTTGGAATGGAGCAACCTGCAAGTGCAAGTCGACCAAGATACTACATAAAGGCTCCTCAGCAGCCAGGGCAAACTCCAACAAGGCCGAGTCATCGAGCTTCCACTTCGTCGTTGAGTTCGGGTTATAATGAGCAGGCAGGAACTTCTCAGATCTCTACTGGAAGAGTAACACCGGTTGTTCCTGCAAATTTGCGCCATTCCGTCACTACACATTTGGCACCCACAAATCTGACGTCCCGACCCCGTTCGCCTATCCGTCGACCAATTTCGTCGAGGAGCCTGCGAGAAGATTCGAAATCCGCCACATCTCGAGAAATCAATAATGGGTCAACTAGTTCAGTAACAGTAATGGGTTTATCTAATGACTCAGGACTGAGTAGCGGGAGATTGTCTTCACTATCTTTGCGAACAAGGGTTCGAACTCTCTCTAACGCTAGCCAGCTCTCAGTAGAATCAATTGCCAACAAAAAAGGGAATGTTCAAGTTCTCGTTCGAGTGCGTCCATTCTTGCAGCGTGAAATTGATGCAGGAAGTAATTGTTTGGTCCAAATGAATTCGAAAGCTCATACAACGACAATTGTTCCCCATATCGACGAATCGTCTGGTGTCTATGAGGGTGTGCGCTCTAACAAGGCTCAAAAAGAGTTTGTGTTCGATGAAAGTCTCTGGTCGGTCAATAATAACACCGTGAATGAATTTGTTGACCAGAAAACACTTTACAAGAAGGTTGGACAAGAGTTTTTGGATCACAGTCTCGATGGTTATCATACTTGTATATTAGCCTACGGACAAACAGGATCTGGAAAATCGTATACAATGATTGGGACGCCAGAGGAACCGGGCATTATTCCACAAACATGCAATGATTTATTTCAGCGGATTGAAAAGATGACTACTGCTACCACCTCATTTACGGTAAAAGTCTCGTACTTTGAGATCTACAACGAGCATGTGTTTGACCTACTAGCACCTACTGTTGGATCTCTGGGTACTGGGTCGACGAGCTTAGCTTTAAAAGTACGCGAATCTCCGATCGACGGACCTTATGTGAAGGATTTGTCGATGTTTTCAGTGCGTTCGTTTGAAGAAGTGATTCGATACTTAGAGAATGGCAATAAGCAGCGTGCCACGGCAGCAACGAAAATGAACGCGTCTTCTAGTCGATCGCATGCTGTGTTTACAATTAATCTCAAACGAGTACAAAGTGATCTTGCATTAGATGAGACGATCGAAGAAACGACATCCAGAATTCGTTTTGTAGATCTAGCAGGATCCGAGCGAGCTAATTCCACAGGAGCGACGGGAAGTCGGCTTCGAGAAGGAGCAAATATTAACAAGAGTTTGACGACGCTAGGAAGAGTGATTAGTGTGCTTGCCGATTCTGCACTGGACAGTCGGCGAAAGGAAATAGTGCCTTATCGGGACTCCGTGTTGACATGGTTGCTGAAGGACAATCTTGGAGGTAATAGTAAGACCGCGATGATTGCTTGCATCAGCCCATGCGATTATGAGGAAACGCTGTCGACGCTACGATACGCTAGTCAAGCACAACACATTCGGACTCGAGCCATAATCAATCAAGATTTTATTTCTGCGACTGAACGAGACCAGAAATTGCAAGAGCTACAGGAGACGATCAAGACACTGCAGGAAAGTCTTGCGACGTCGGCATCTACGCACAAACAGGAGTCGGATTCGCATGAACAGGAGGTGGAAAGATTCCGTAATGTTATGCAATATTATGAAGACCAAGCCGCGACGGAGGAGTCTAAACGGCGGGCGATTGTGCAGGAGAACGAGACGTTGCGGCGACATAACCGACTGATTGCGGAGCATGTGAAAGATATGCGACGTAATAAGGCGGCGACGGATGCGACGAAGCATGTTCCAGAGGAGCTTACAGCAGGATGGCGAGAGTTGATTGAAGACGCGGTCAGATTTCGGGAACAGATGCGAGCTGACGTTGGAGTTTATTAACGATGAAGTTAAAAAAAACATATGGACGGATAAACTTTTTTGCTTTATACTTAAAAAGAAAGGAACAAGATCAATTAATCAAATGAAACAAGCAGGACAATAATGAATAATAAAGCAGAATACTATGTCAATGTTTGGTTTAATTTTTTAACTAATGAACGAAATACTTGTACGTAATCAACGAGGTCCAGCCAAAACTAGCAAACCAGTAAACCAAAATCAGACATCAGGCACAGACCATTGTTTCAGTAAACGACAGCCCCAAAAGAAAAGAAAAGAAAGCTTCTGCAGATCAGATTTCTTTTTCTGTGTTCGGCTCGGATTTTTAGCAGTAATTCTGGCCGATCCGGCCGATCTGTCCGCGTTTGACCGCGTTCGTTCTGATGGGTTCCGGGCGTCGGGTTCCGAGTTCCACGTCCTTTACAGGCGTGTACCGAACCGGAACTGGAACCAGTCTTTCGTCTTTGTTTTTCTGACGGGCTCTGTTCCCTCAGTTTTTCTTCGCGTTATTTTCGCTGGTTTTCTTGTCCGTTTTTCTCTTTGTCTCCTTGTCTCGGTTCGTCTTTCTTGCCAGCACCTGAACAGACGGTATCTGTCGGGACGACAGAGCTTTTCTTCTAGGCTTCTCAGGTCTCCTCCCCGTCCAATGTTGGTCTCGGTCGCTGTGCTCTTGGTCGTTCTCGTCTCCGTGACCTTGCTCCGCTACTGCTCCATTCAGGGTCGGCACCAGAACGCGACCGACGAGCATACTGTTGCTGGACTAAACTCTCCCCGCACACGAAATTCTTCCGCCCGCGGACGCTTGGCCGCCTCTCCAAGAACCGTTCCGGGACCCTGGCTGGCTCAATTGTCCAGCTGCTGGATCGTTCTCCAGTGCATCCGCGATCGCCGCAACAGAACCGTCCACGCCCTCCATGCTCTGTACGGGCCAATTGTACGCCTGGCTCCGCACGAGGTCAGTCTCGCAGACCCAGCCTGCGTGCGTCAGATTTACATCACTGGCGACTTCGACAAGTCTGATTTTTACTCAAATTTTTCCCTCTTCGGAGGCACTGAAAATGCTTTCAGTATCCTCTCGGCTGACCTTCATTCGACCCGGCGCAGAATAGTCCAATCCAGTTATTCGAAATCAACAATTAACCGCCGAGCTAATATGATAGCTATTTGCGACTGCATTAGCCAGGCCATGCTCAAATGCGCAGGTGAACCTGATGGCCGTGGACGCTCCTCTGCTCCTGTAAATGTTCTGGATCTTTTCAAGAATCTCACTATGGACATACTGACCGGCTTTCAATTCGGTGAACCTGCGAGTTCCCATTTCTTATCTCAACCAGAAAAAGCAAAAGTCATTTTTGACCAATATCACACGCAGGACGACTTATGGTGGATTCATCCTTATTTTCCTACTCTCGCTCGCTTTCTCTGTCCTGAATCTCTATCTCGCGCTATTTCTGCAACTTCTTCTTGGCTTCTGTCCAGCTTGCGCCTTTCTTCTAGCTGTGCTCTTCCAGGTGTCGTCAGACAATTACGAGATAGCGGACTCTCGGAACTTGAGACCGCCAGCGAAATAGCAAATCACGTCTTTCTGGGCTACCAAACCACTCCTGTCGTCCTCTCATATTTATGCTGGCAGCTCTCTATTCACGACTCCCTACAGGAAAAGCTGAGACAAGAAATTCTACAAGCCGCTAAATCTCACGATTACTCTTCTCAAGACTACTATTCAAAGCCTTCTTCGGACGCTCCGAAAGTTGCTATGGCTCTAGTTCCTCACATTTCGGTTCTCGACAAACTTCCCTTGCTATCTGCCGTCATCGATGAGACTTTACGTCTTTACACTCCAATGCCGGCTTCAGAATCTCGTCTTGTTCCAGCATCAGGTTATCTTTACACTCCGTCATCTTCCTCCTACGGTGATAAGTCATCTTCTTATTTCCTGCCTGGCGGCACAGTCATATCTATCCAACCGTGGACTCTGCACAGAGATCCAATTGTATTTTCTGATCCAGAATCTTTCAATCCTGAAAGATGGCTTATTAATGATCCCGAAGTTTTGCGACTCATGAATCGGTCCTTAATTCCCTTTGGCGCCGGCGCAACTTTGTGCTCGGGCATGAATTTGGCTTTGACTGAAATTCGGATCACAGTCGCTGCTATACTTACAAACTACTATCTTTTCCCTAGCAACAAAACTACTCTTAAAGACGTGAGTATCTTTCTCTGCATTTCCTTTCTATTTTGCTAACAATTTCCTTTATTAGATGGAAATGACTGACCGCTACTCCACTCGGCCAAGAAGTAATTTTTGCTACATAAACTTCGAAAAGTTTTCTCCTAATTGATTGTTCTATTCAATTTCTATGCATATTTTTTACGCCAATTTTAATGGTATCCCGTACATGACTGGCGCTGCTCCGTTTAAGTACTTCAAAATGCATGTATCCCGGGCCCTTGCCATCGCATATCCTGCACCAGTCGAACGATGCTCAATCTGCGGTTTCTTTTCTGACCTATTAAAAAGTCCCCAGGACGCAAGCATTTCATTCGCAAACTTGTCAATGTCCTTATCAGTGACATCCCACAAGTTACAAACAAACATTGGACATTTTGCCGTGAAGTAGTTCATCGGTGTTCCCCATGACTCAAACTCTCCTGCTTCCTTCAAGCAACCAGAACTACAGCCAAACAAAAATGTCGCTGCGCATGTTCCATGTCTCAAGTTCTTAATCTGTTGCGGTCTTATATATTGTTCACCTCCGCCGTGTCCAAAATACAAGAGAATGTCTTTATTGCGCAAATATTCTCCAAATTCCTGTTCTGAAGGCTCTTTGTCTATTAGACCGGTCCAATTTTCAGACTCGATTAATTGCTTATCGAATCTGTTTCTTGTGTTTATCAAATCACCTGAAGGATTCAGTATGTACGATACATTGTCTTTATCAAGACCTGACATGTTTGCCTTTTGTGTCAATGGCGCAGTCAAGATTTCTCGCAGAAATTCTAGCGACGGGACTCGAGACACTGACTGATTTCGCAGACATGGTAAAGACTCCCAGGGAATCATTTGAACCGTTTTGTCAAGTATTAGAACCGTATGATCTGTCTTGGTTCTCTCTCCATTTGCATCTTCTCTAGCATCTTCCAAATTCTGAACTGACTCATAATATGATTGTATGATATCTTGAACCTCAATTACCATTTGGTCAATATCTAATTCGTCGTAAGCATTGCGTTCGCCATGAAATTGTAAAATATCCAGTACAAAGTATAGCAAGTCCTCAATCATTTCAGAGTAGTCGTCATTGGAACAGATTCCCAAGCCAACAAATAGCTCCAATACGCGAGGATCTATTTGAACTTCACGATTCAATAGTGTTGGCTCTTTTTGAGAAGATGTCGAGCGTCTTACTCGACTAACAGCCTTCCTTCGTGTAGGTAAATGCTTTCTCAATACAGCCATGAAAGACGTATTGAACTTATCTAAGAGCTCATGACTGCGATATGAATAACCTAAGATACCTCTAAAGCCTCCTATCCAGGAGTATTCAATATTTGTAAGCAATCTTTCGAGTTGTCGGTCTAATTGGTGCCGTAGTTCCCACCATCTTTCACGCCCTTCTCTATCATCGCGTTGGATCGATTTAGAATCTTGCGCTGTTTGATTACTTTCAGAAACTATTCTGCGTAATTCAACTAATGCTTCTGAAAAAGTAAACAGCTCTTCATCTGCATCGCGACTATTTCGACGATCGAGAGGTAATCGTATTAGTAAAGGACTCTCGTTCGCCTGGAAACGAGAAATGATTAAATCTTCTGAATCTTGAGCATAGGTAATTGAAACAACTTTCCAGTTATTTGGAATTATGTCAACGTAGGAATGTTGAAAGTGATCCAAGTCTATTACATTCTTCTCAAACTGCGAAGAGTCTGTCCTATTCCCAAAATCAATTGTCAACAGATCTTGCGAGTCGGCAGCTTGAGCCTCGGAATTGAATGAAGCACATTTTGGTTGTTCTAATAAATATGAGGTTGCTGAACAAAAAGCATCAGCCTCATCGCTATATCCAATTGCCGATTGAAGTAGTAAAATTTCTCCGACTTGGGCGGTCATACTTCTCCTTTCGCTCACAGAACAAACAGCTCCACCAGTTGAATAACCATCTAGAATTAACTGACGGCAACTTTCGAATCCTTTAAAAGCAGCCTGCAGATTTTTTGTAGCCTTCGAACGTAGTGGTTGACCACGGTGCAATTTACTGTCGGATTTTTCACTGCTTTTATCACTTCTATGACATTGCTCGATCAGAACTAAAGCACTAGGAATTGAAAGTGCAGAATCTTGCAAGACACCCAATATTGGATCCTTCTGCAGCATCATCATAGAAGACTTAAACAGAAGTCTTGACCTAACGCTTGAAATAAATGCTTTGTCTCGAGGAAGCATTGACATCATATTGAATCTCTCCATCGCTTTTGATATGGCCTCTTCTCCACACTTGCACTTGTTAAGACGCAACAGATATGAAGCCTTAATAAGGAAATGAGTAGCATACATACGTTGCAAGCCAATATTAGAAATCGGACGAGCAGTAGTAGATTGCTTTTGTCTAGATGTGCTCCGAGATCGCTGGGTTCTTCTATTAATTGTCAGGCTCTTCAGCATATTCGAAAGCTCATCTGCTTCATTGATTTCATCAAGTTCTGTATCCAGAAGTGACTCAGCCTTCTCGAAGCACCCCAGAACCGAATCGAAATCTTTACTTAACTCAGATAGTGATGCCATCAAATGCCAATATTGAACAGATTGGAGACAGTCATTAAAAAATATTTTATCGTTGGTAATGTGCGCAAGATGTACTTCGGCTTTGGCGATGTTACCACTTCTGAGATAGAAATCTGCTAAAGAATATTGAATAACCGATGTCCTAACTAAAGAATGCATCGATCCTGCTAACTTCAACGACTCCAGAAGATAGAACTCCGTTTCTCTCGCCATTCCCAGGTGATCATATAAATCTGAAACAAATCTGTATGAATCTAAAAGATAAATAGACGAAGCCAAGATAGTTCCAGAGGTCAGTGATTTATCAAAATCTGATTTTACCCTCTTTGCTAAATTGCTATATAATTTTACAGCTGCTTTTGCAAAAGCCAGTGCTTCGTTCTGCCTTCCCTGTAACTGTCAGCCAACAAACTTTGATAGCACCAAACAATCTCATACCTTCATTTTCAAAACTTGAGAAAATGCACAAAATATTGAACCGAAGCATTCATTAGTAGGAGTTCCTGATTTTAAAATAAGGCCATTAGCTAAATCTTGAGCTACATGAACGCTCTCCAAAGCATGCTCCATATTCCCCATCGAGAGACCGTAATGGATTTGTGCAGCCTGTGCAATAAGTTGGTCATTTTGATCCATTCTTTGTGCCTGCACAAAACAATTTGAAGCCTTTTCTGCATTGCCCAGAGTAATATACAACTTTCCCAGTTCAATGTGATATTTAGATGACATGCTGAACTTGTCGCTCAACGTTGTTAGACCTTTGAGAAATCTCAAGAGCTGCTTCTTTTCGCCCTGCAAATTTAAAAAGTCATAAACCAAATCAATATGCCTTAGTAACACTTCTTGAGAAAATATGAAACTGCGTAGATCGTCCAGCTTTGCAAATACTTCTGTCCATGCCGTGACAATGCATTGTATATCTTCATATTGCAATAGATCTGACTGACTCTTAAAAATAGCTAGATGCAATTTCCATAGACATGCCATATAGACTGAAATCTTACTCGACGAGGACACAAACTCTCCAGAGTTTCCGTGTTGTAAGATTGTCACTATTCGAGTAGCACGGCCTAGCAATCGTTGCCGACATTCATCTGAAAGTTCGGTTGAGAGAAACGAAAGTAAAGATCTGTAATCATTAGATATGCGGGACAATGCTTAAATGGGATGAACATACCGTGAATAGAGAGCGGGATGAGAGGGAAAGTAGATTTTGTCGATTTCAGTAAACAATGACTCCATGAGATTAGGCACTTTTGGGTGTCTTATTGATGAAATTTGGAGAAGTAGGTATTCAAGCAAAATCCCTCGGCATATCGGAATTAATGCACTAAAACTAATTATTCCGACATCGGTTGATAAGTTCAACGTAGCCTTTGCCAAAGCTGTAAGCAGTCCTGTAACTCCTGCATTTTCCACTAGATGTTCCAATTGAACAGTCCCTGACTGTTCAGCTATGAGCTCTTGCTGAGATGAAATTGCCATTTCAACAGTCTTATGCAAAACCTCTACCGCTCTTGAAAACTGGCCGACGTCCGAGTAAGCTATTCCTAATCTTTGTGCTGTGCGAATCTGGTTTGGCGATATTGGCTGATCTTCAGAAATACAGCTCCAGTCTAAATCAAGAGATATCTGCCATGCAATGACAGCGTAGTTTTTTAGAGAACGTTTCCAGAGATTAATTCCGTAATTGAAACTAGCTGCAGAGAGATAGCTTGTGGATCTATGATCGTTGATTACCGTACAAAGAGTAGCCGAGCTCTGCAATATTTGTAATACTGTCTGTGGATCATCGAAAGAAGATAAAACCAGAGGTTTTATGTAAGTCAAATTTGTATCAAGTATTCGTGTAGAAACCTTAATATACACTGGCAAAGGAGCCTATAGGAACTCGTTAAAAGAGAGAAAAGAGATTACTGGAGCACAAACCTGTTGGCCGTAGTGAACCATAAGATTGAGCATGCCGAAGATCAGACTGCTACATTTATTGCTAAACAGTTTAATAGCAGCTCGCCGCAAGTTATCTATTTCCACCAAAAGCTTTTCAAAGAGCGTTTTGTCCAGTTGTACGGGTATAGACAATTTGCGCACGAACTCATCAGCATCAGGCAACACCAGCTTCTGTTCTAGTAGAACTCGCGTATGAGTAACATAGAGCAAAGTCCTGTTAAGCACACAAGATCCCGATAATCTAGAAGCTTTAGATGGAATCTTGCATTGCAACAATGTTTGGTCCTGAGGGGAATATCAGTAAGATGACTAGTCCAGAGCGATATAATATGCGCCTACCAATGAGGTCGTTGTCGACATGATTACTGATATAGACTAGCAATAAAAGACCAGTAGTGCAGGCCGACCGTCATAATACACAAGCTGCAGATGAAATAAGCAGCAAACTATCTTTAGTCGATTCAAACAATCAGAAAGGAGATTAGCAACTGCAAAGACAGCGTCCTGTCCGTAGTTTCTGGCTCGGACATGGGTACCGAACAAGTTCAGAGTAAATACAAGCCGCAACATTCACGTGAGTATACTGTTGCCATGACGACCGCTATATGAAGAGTCAAGATATTCTAGATCTTTGTGGAAGATTGTGATGATAAATATTAAACAACGAGAGATGTCCGTGAATAAACAGGCATTCATTGAAACAGTATGGCTGAATTATGGTGCTACTTATTTGTACGTGTCAGTTAATTGGTACAGGAATCAGGGAATCGGATATCACGTCGCGCGATTATCATCGGCTCGCAACATATTCTTCTAGGAGGATGCTCCACTGTTATGCCAGGATGTGTTATAAGAGGTGATTTATTTAGACCTCAGTCATCGAGCGGTTCCAGCTTAGTTGCCATCAGTCTCGGTCGATATGTGTTTCTAGAAAGCGAAGTGCTACTGCGGCCAGCATTCAAGTTATACAAAGGGTGAGTGCAGACCGTTTAGAGAGATTAAAGAATACAAACTGACGATTGAGGTCTTTATTTTTAAAGATCGTTGGTCTACTATCCCTTAAAGATTGGAAGTTTTGTTACGATTGGACGAGAGTCTGTCATTGAGGCAGCTTCAATAGGCTCACACGTGTCTATCGGAGAAAATTGTGTTATTGGCAAATTTGCTATAATTAAAGATTGTGTCGTGATTCGGGCTAGAACAGTGATTCCTGCCACGGCATGTATACCACCTTTTTCAATAGTTGCTGGTAACCCTGGTATGATTGTAGGAACACTGGCAGATTCGGCTATAGAGGTATTTGAGCGACAAGCAAGACAGATACATGTCTTACATGGAAGTGTACCAGACAGCGAGAGCAGAGACCAAATTAAAAGTACTGTATTTGATGACTCAGTAGGCGAGGAATTTGATTACTAGACTGGGGGTAATGATTGCGAGTTATTTCGTCGTTCGTTACATGGGACTGATTTTTTTGGTAATTAATATTCTGATCGGTTAGAAATTGGAGTTCGCGGTGGGGATCAAGTTGCAATATAATTAAATACATGTCAGGAATAAAAATGACACAAAACTGTAAACATGAACGAACGAGACGGACCAGCGGTCCAAGAGACATATGCACATATAACTTGACAAAGAGCAGAGCAGCTATTCGCCAAAAAGTCTCCGAACGCGACGCAAAACGCTGTCCTTCTCCGGATCTCAAAGCGCGTTAGTAACTTAATTTAAGACAGTAAGAAATAAAATTTACCATAGGGATGATCTTTCGATGGGATTTCCAAGACGGCAGGGAAAGCATTGGTATATCCGTCAAGTTTGTATCTGATTTTTTCGGCAATCTTAAAGCTAGATAAGTAAAACGGAAACCAAAAAGTCGGCATGAAACGTACATGTTGGTTGATGAGAAGAACGGCGATATCTTTGCGGGTGGAAGTGAAGTCATCAAACGCAGACTCGATATCATCGACAGAAGACTTGTTATCCACGACCATGAAGTTCTTCTGCTTATCCTCGGTGAGATGTCCAATTCCAGCAAGAAGTAGACCTGTGACGGTATCTTCATCACCGATAACGGCGATGAACGAACGATTACTGGCAGTCTGCGCCATCTATAAAAGAGTTAGTTTTGTGAAGCAAAGACCTAGGTAGAACACGCTTGCGAAGACCACCAGAACAAATTGGAGACAATTGAGGAAACAATTGGAGACAGTGAGCAACGCAGGACTTAGCCAACGATTCAACTTTTATCACACAACTAAATTAAGTATAAACAATGCTACCGCCTGATTGTCATGTAGGTGGACAAAAAAAAGGTGCGAAAACCTGATTGCCTGTCGACCCAATTGCACAAAGCAAACGGAGCAAAAGAGAGAAAGTATTCAAAAATCCACATACAATTACAAACACTCGTCCGAGAACAAATTTTTTTTCCCTCTACTTGGAAAGAAAAAGAAACTGGCAGCACAATAAAAACCGAAGCCAACACTATCAAATTCGGCCAAATAAATCCGCTATCCTACGATATTGAGAGCCTGCCCTCAAGCTCCTGCCGCATTCGCTCAGCCCTAGACCCCTTTACACATACCCCTTTACTAATTATCCCGACTGTGCCTTATCTGTAATCACAGGTCTAAGGCTTCCTTTCCTAAAGAGGATAGCCCTAACCAGGTCGGCCGGGCGAGTTCTGCCAAAGATGCTGTTATCTTTGTCGTCATTTTCTTCTGGATTTTGCTGCACGAAAGTTGTAATTACATAATCACTTTACTGCTGTTTATTTGTATTTGTGTTATATTCTCGATCAGTAAAGTTTTTATTGTTTCTGACTACGAAGCTATGAAGTTCTCAGGATTTGCTTATTTTGTTGCGGTTGCTGCCGCTGCTACGTCCGCAGTCGACGCCCTCTCCGTTCAGCAGACTCCGCTCGATTTCGAGAACCAGGCTGCCGTTGCTGCTGCTCCGACTCGTCCGATTCCAGGAAAGTCGCCTGTCGCTATTTGTGACCTTGATGTAAAGCAGCTCGTTGATATCAAGTACCTCAATATCAATCCGAACCCGCCACAAAAGGGAGAGGACCTTTACATTGAGGGTGAAGGATATCTTTACGATACTATCACTGAGGGTGCATTTGTTGAGGTCGAAGTACGCTATGGATTTATTCGTTTAGTCAAGGAGACTATCGATCTCTGCGAGCAGCTTGAAAAGGCTGACCACTCGTGCCCTCTTGAAAAGGGCACTATCAAGTTCAGCAAGTCTGTTGAGCTTCCTAGCGAGATCCCTCCAGGCAAGTACAACGTTGTTGCCCGCGCTTTCAAGGAGGATTACACTGAGATCACATGTCTTACCGCTTCGGTCGAGTTTTCTCGTTCGTAAATGCCATTCTGTGATCGATTCGGTTCGTTTTTGGTTTAGCTGATCCGACTTGAATTTACTATATGGCATAATTCGGTTCGATTAGAGTACCTCCCAATATGCACTTTCTAATTTATAAATTGATTTATGCAACAGATTATCGTTGCTTTAAATTTTCTTTTCTATTGTTTTTAGTGGTGGTTTTTTTATGCTGAAGTTGATGGTCTTGGTCGTTCACCGTGTCTACACGCTAACGGAGTAATGGATTTGAGTTGCCGGAATTGTTTTGCTGTTATGTCTAATTTTTATCTTTTAGCATTGTTTTCTCATGCCAATACATGCCTCTATCTAGATTCGTGATTGCTTCCTTTCCTAAGCCTAACTCGAGGATCAAGAGTAGGTTGAAGACTAATCGGCAGTTTCATCTGTATTCTCCATCGGTAGTACTTCTGACTGAATTTGAGGGTTTTTTCGACTGTCGTAAATGTAAAACTGAGCAAAGATGATAGCATCTTGGAACACAGTTCCTAGGGATCCCAAAATCCAGGAAAAGTTCAATATCAAATACTGAGCGTTTGGAGCATATAATATGATCTGGAATGCATATGTAACATTGCCCAATGTCGAATATACGAAAAATAGTAGGGACAGACCATGGACAGACTTTCTCTGATAGTTCTGAATTATCTGAGGTATCCTGGCTGACAGATACAGCAGTGCTGAAATGTACCCAAGGATCTGTGGGCCCAGAGATATCGGAAGATCTCCACTGTCTCCGCCGTCATTTTCCGGCTGTTCATGAGATGAAAATGCATAGCCTATTCCGCCAGCAACAAATACTCCTAGAACGGGCAAAATATATTTAATTAGCGCACTATCTCGCCGATTCGCTGGAAGCTGGGACTCTAGCAGTTCTTCCTCGTCTGCAAACGCTGTGGCTTCAACACCTAGTCGATCTGATGCCAATAATGGCAGATCTGATTCTTCTCCCTCTTCCGGCTCAGTTCTCTCACGTACTCTACTCGATTCAGAAACGTAAATGTATCTGTAATAGAAAGCTGAACTCAGCTCAGCTGCATCAGCAACAACAAACCAAGCAGCCAAAAGTACTACATTGGGTAAAAGGCGAGCCCATAATGCACCCAAAAGATTAGCACAGTCACCGAGAAACCAAACAGTAAGGAATATTAACGAAACTCCTTCGGATCTATAGGATGGCATTAGCATATTTTTTACGTTCTCTCTAAAACAGAGGTGTAATCTTAGAATACGAACGATTTAAGACGCCATTGATCTATGAGCTGGGGTACTAATAAAACGACCCAGCAGGCAATGCTAGTAGTCCCAAAAATACCTGATAGAGCAAGCCTCCACTCAGTATAAAACATGATCTCTATTATATAACCAAAAAGGCACCTCTATGGACTGAAAAACCTTTACCAGGGTCTGAAAATATATTGGAAAAGTTTAACGAAGTGACATACAGATCGCGTCGAATAGACCTACTGTAGTTCTCCATGCAAGCCGCACAATTGCAGATGTCAGGCTAAATAGGCAAACCAGTTCATTCTAAATCGGTCCATGAAATCAGATCTAACATTAGAGAAATTAATTTGTCTAATCAATAAAATGAGTAGGCAGAGTATGGAACAAAAAATATTAAAAGAAGAATTTTAAATATTACGAAGTGGTCTAAAAATTGATTTATAAGAGAAAATGAAAGGATTAAGAGCAGTAGATGTAGAACAAGATGCGAAGGTAGTCTAATTTTTACAAAGTAGATCACGTCAGTGCCATTTACGAAATTGAAACAAATAGACAATCAGGCTTGGTTCAGAGTGTAACGACCAATTCACAAGGCTTTTGACTCGTTGAAATATTGATCAGTGAGAAAAATATGAATTAACTCATCAAATGGTAACAAATTTATATATTTTTATATACACCCTATCGTATTCGAAACCCTTAAAACTTTTTATTAATCGAAATCGTTTAATCGAACAGTCCGAATCCTGCAGTAACGGTTAGTATAAAATTAAACAGCAGAGATATTATTTCTGCGAGATAAGCGGGTTAAGGGAAAATTGCACATACCCATATCATCATCGGACTCCTCCTTCTCCTCTTCAGCGGGAGCAGCCTCCTCTTCAGCATCTTCAGCTCCAGCACCACCAGCAGCAGCAGCACCACCAACGGCAGCAGGGGCAGAGCCAGCAGAGCCAACGTTTGTGAGAAGATCCTTGACGTCCTTGCCTTCGAGAGCCTTAGCGAACAGACTAGCCCAGATCTAGATGGAACCGTTAGTAAAACTGGATAACTAAAAAACGAATACATCAAGAATAACATACAGGCTCGACCTCGACACCAGCAGCCTTAGTCAGAGACAGGAGTTTGTCGGAGGTGATTTCAATCTCTGCATCAGCGAGGATGAGAGCAGCTAAAATAGAGGTTAGCGTTCGGGAATAAAAAGAGTGAAGATAGTAACAACACAAGAAAAACAAATAACATACCGTAAGAAATAGCAGATTCAGACATCTTTAATTCTAATTATGAATGTGGAAATGCAAATTAACAATCTGTAAAGTCACTGCAAGTGGATATGTTGCTTACACGCTGAAGAAAGCTCGCTATAGCTACTGGTGATGCGGCTCTTGATTCGCGATTGACAACTCCCCCAGCGGCACAACCAAAGCAGTCACTTCTAGGGCTAGTGTTATAGGGTTCATAACACTAAACACTCGGAATATCAGCTAACACAAAACACTTTGCCAGTAAACAGAGCGTCGTCCTCAGTTGAGTGGTCCTTCCGGAGTGAATTCCGTCTTCGGCTATATAGGGCAAATGCAAACGCAATATTTTGTGTAATATGCCTTTTTCTATTACATAATTATGTTAAAAATCCCCTTGAATTAGTTTAACTCAAGTTTTCATATTCATCGTAGATATTTCTGCTAAATAGACCCTGCAATCAAGATTAATGCGGGTTCGACAAATCTAGCAGTACGACGGATCGGCTCCTGGGAATATACAGAGAGCTCTTGCGGGCCGACGATAGACGCGTTGAGGACGCGTCTCGAGCATATTCTCCTTTAACCTTTCAATTGTATTACATCAAAATGCTGATTTTTGCATCAGATGTCCTAAAGTATAAGGACAATAATAATTAATTCATTATATAATAGTCATTTCCATTCCGCCCACTTAAGCACTTCATTCATCGGTTGTATACTCCATCACGTGCAAGGATAACAGTTCGGCGCGAACTTTAATTTATCGCGGGGAAGAGCAAGGCACGTAGGGACAATCCCGACCGAAATTGGGAGGACGACCACGAGCGCCTGGTAATCGCTATGTGGACAGAAGGAGTCGCATACGTCTTGTTATTCCTGTCTACGCGATAGCTGCAAATAACAAACAGTGAAGTAACATAGCCGGCACTGGAAATACAGCGAAAGTGAGACGACTTTGACGAGTAGCTTCAGCTTCAAGCGGATACGACAAATGGCGGGCTCTTCGTCGACATATGACCATCTTCCGAGAGAGAGTCCTATCGAGCGACTGACACACTCACAGCATCTGCATCACTCTGGAGAAGATAGCGAATATAATGGAAATGAGAGCATTGGAGAGCTGGACGGAACAAGGCTGTCGAATACGAGGAACGATGAGGACAATTTATCAGTTTTGTCGGGTTCGGACGCAATTCAGTCGAGTGATGAGGTCGACATTGAGGATGTCGACCTGAACACCTTCATATTTTTGCTTACAATTCTAGTGTCGTTCTCTGGCTTCTTATTTGGATACGACACAGGGTATATCTCTGCAGCACTGATTGCGACCGGGACAGATCTCGGTCGTGAAATTACCGCGCAGGACAAGGAGGTCATAACATCAGCAACTTCGTTCGGTGCTTTTCTGGGAGCGGTTATTGGAGGCTCACTTGCTGATACATTTGGTCGCAAATGGGTAATTTTTGGTGCAAACGTGTTGTTCATTATTGGTGCTCTGACCCAAGCGAATTCCCACGCAGTCACTACGATGGTCGAGGGAAGATTTGTCATGGGCTGGGGAGTAGGTATTGCATCGCTGGTTGCACCGCTCTATATCTCAGAAATGGCGCCTGGTCGTTTTCGAGGACGGCTGGTGATCATCAATTCGATAGCAATTACGGGAGGCCAGGTCATTGCATATATCTTGGGAGCCTTGTTAGGTAACCGCAACGGAGGCTGGCGGGTTTTGGTAGGCATCGGTACGATTCCCGCGTTGACGCAGATGATTGTGTTCACTTGCATGCCAGAGACACCGCGATTCTTGATTCGCGAAAGCAGATTGGAGGAGGCCAAAAAGGTCATTCGACTGATCTATTCACCCCGCAAAGGTGTTGTTCCAGAGCATTTGGTTATCAAGAAGCTTGAACTTCTGCAGGAGTTCAACAGCGATGAACACCGAGAACTTGGCCGGTTGGCAAAGATCGCGATGGAGATCCGCGAGATTTTCAGTGTGCGGGCGTACGTGCGGTCGCTGGTGATTGCGTGCGGATTGCAAGCCATCCAACAGTGTGTAGGGTTCAATTCGATGATGTACTTTGCGGCAACGCTGTTTGAAATGGTTGGTTTCAAAGATCCCGCAACCGTGTCACTAGCCATCGCGGGCACAAATCTCACGTTCACTGTTGTTGCGTTCACGCTGATCGACCGACTCGGCAGACGGCGCATGCTGCTGTCGACTCTGTGGGTGATGGCGGTGATGATGGTTGTGAGCGGGCTGTCGATTCAAATCGTTTTGGACGACATTGCACGAGATGCGTCTAGCGGAGCCTGGCCCAAAATTGTGCTACTTGCGATGGTTTTGTACGTCGCCTTTTATGCTATGGGAATAGGAAATGTGCCATGGCAGCAGTCTGAGCTCTTTCCAATGCAGGTGAGAGGAGTTGGCACGTCGATGGCTACGGCGACAAACTGGGGCACAAACATGATCGTCTCTGCCACATTTCTGACACTGATGGACACGATCACGCCAGGCGGTACCTTCGTGCTGTATGCACTGATGTGCTTAGTTGGAGAGACACTGGTATACTTTTTCTATCCCGAAACATCGTATCTGACGCTGGAGGATATTCAAGGGCTATTCGAGGACGGCTTCGGAGTCGAGCGGAGTCTTGCGCTGAGTCGGGAGGCACGGCGACACTATGAGAGCGCAGGCCAGAGAAATGACGACTGAGACAGGGGTGAGAAAGTTGGTGTGGAGTAAGATGCGGAGGCAGACTACAGAGCAAGGGGCGCATTTGACTTAGAGACGGGGGAAGGCTAATTTTGAGGTTGCTAGAGACATAGACTGAACCGGCAATGATACAGTGAATGACACATGGGGTTAGATGGCCTGTTTACGTAATTGTGCTGAACGTGCTGAGTATCAGTACGGGCGCAACTGCGACGGTAGGCGTCGCAGATTAAACACAAAAAGTGCGCACAAAAAGCAAGAACTAAGATCGGTATAGAGGATTCCGTGTAACGCAGAATTTCGTGCAATATAATATAGTATAATATAGCCTACTATAAGGTAGTTCAGTTTCGATAGTGCATGGAGCGGACCGTATCGTAGATTGAGGCAAATAGTATTCGAAAGCTGGAAACATGAAGTAGAAGCGAGGGGCGCGAGATCGGACAACAACGTGACGTCACCCACGCGAGCAAGGAGCACTTTATAACGAGAAAGTACGAGAACGTTTAAAAATAGGAACAGACCGTTTCGGTTCTAGTGTGAGCACGGTCGAGTGGTTTGTACCTTGTTGGGAGGGAGCCATCTATCGGTCGGAGGGAGATTATCGGTACAGCTAGATAGAGGAGAGAGGAAGGAAGAGAGGAAGGACAAGTCCGGCTAGAGCCGTACAGACCGATAGCAGTGAAGTCAACTGGACCAAGTGCTCATAGAGTTTGGAGAGTGCTTTGAAAGTAAGCCACTGGACTCTAACGAGGCAATCTGTGTATTAGAGTTCTGTTTGGGTACATGGAAATATTGAGTCTGTTGTAGGATCTGTCGGATCTTCGATGTGTATGGGAGGGGACGGACGGACACAAGAAGAAGCAGGAGATGGCGGAAGAAAAAATAGAAGAAAATCCCGAGAAGGCACAAGGCGGCCCAGAAAATTCAGTGTGGCAAAACGCCAGACTTGGTGGCAGCCGAGGCAGAAACTCTTCGCCGGTAGTTGTTCGCAGGACCAACGCATTTCGTGCGGGCCATTGTCGATGCATAGAAGGTGCTAGTCAGTCCAGTTCATGCCCGACGTAATGCGACGGTTGGCGACCGGTTGCCTGTCTGTGTTCTTTGATGGTTCCACAGCACAATAGACTGAAGCCCAGCTGTTCGCTGGCTTGCGATGCCGCCGCCAGTTGTCGTTGGCCATCCGTAGATCATCCTCAACTCTATATTTGTTTACGTTTGTCCTGCTTGGGTAGCAACTCTGCCGTATACGGCCCTTGCTTTTGCTCCTGCATCGAAGAGAGTAAAGCAGTTATCTGTTCAGCTGAGCAGCAATAAGAACGGAGACAGACGGACAAGAGCAGACAGAACGGTCAAAGGAGCGGAGCAGCAAAAATAGAATAAAGAAGCGAGAAAACGATTGACGAAAATGAACCAAAAGAGCTCGTGTTACTCCTTGAATTTTTGGTTTTGTTGTCGAAGCTCGTGCGTGCGTGCGTCGGCGTAAAGTAATCAGGAGCGCCAGCTTTCTTGTCTGAATTTTTTCTACTCTGGTTGGACAGGTTGGGGCGATCTTCGTTGGGATTGCTGGCACGGCCGGTGCCATTTAGAATCCTAGTTTTAATAAAGTACCGTCCTGCATAGACACAGCAGTAAGTGAGTTGTACTGCAAAATAGTACGGATGTAGGATCGAACAGTAGAACAGCTATTTCAATCCAATTATAAACATATTGCTTGCCAAATACCGAAAAGATGAACATTTGTAGAACAATAGTCGATGAGTCCTTCTTACCGGTTTCTCTCTTCTCTTGATCCCCCTTCGTATACTGTCCAGGACGGCCGTCACACTTCTCTCGGATTTTAACCGTCAACCTGCTGCCTTGTGCCCTGTATTGCCTCGTCTTGCCTCGTATTACCGGGCCGTCTTTGCCTTCGCCTTGCCTCGCTCGCCTGCCCTTGCTTGCTGTACATTGCTTTTGCTTTACTCTTGCATTGCCTCGCCTTGCAGCCTCGCTCCATCCTGGTACCGGCTGCCGCCTTGACCCGGCTTCGTGTCTCCTGCTTTTTTTTTATACTCTCCTCACTGTGCTTCTTCCTACTCCTTCTCTACTAGGCCGAGCTCATCATACTAGTGCTAGATTTCTATTTAAAGTCCTTCTCCGCTCCTTCCAGACTTTTTTCTTCTTCTTCCACACCACCTTCCACGCCTTCCTCCATAGTCCCTTCCCCCTCATCCTAGTATTGTCCCATCCAAGATATACTTCACCTACACATCTTTGCATAATGGCCGACTCCTCCTCAGAACTACCAGAAACACCCGTCATTGAGAAGTCCATGCAGTCAGATTCACAGATCGCTGTCATGGGTCTTCCCGACAGCGCGCGTAACCACCTCGTCGCCGTGATCGGCGAGTTTTGTGGAACTTTCCTATTCCTTTTCATGGCTTTTGCAATTGCTCAGGCTGCAAACTCCACCTCTGATGCTATCGCAACCCCGAATCCGGCTCAGCTCGTCATGATCTCGTGCGGTTTTGGCTTTTCAGTCGCTGCTAATGTCGCGATCTTTTTTAAAGTCTCCGGTGGACAGCTCAACCCTTGCGTCTCCCTCTCTCTCGCTCTTGTTGGTGCGATCTCCCCAATTAGAGCAGTACTTCTCATGGTCACTCAAATCATTGCGGGTATGGCTGCAGCTGGTGTAGTTGACGCTGTCACTCCCGGTCCAATTCTGTTCTCAAACACCCTTGGACCAGATGTTTCTCGTTCTCGTGGTCTTTTTATCGAGGCCTTCCTTACTGCCCAGCTCTGCATCACTGTTCTACTCTGCGCTGCTCAGAAGCGCCGTTCCCGAGGGATGGCTCCTCTCTTCATCGGTCTTTCGCTATTCATAGATCATCTTGTGGGCGTCTACTTCACCGGTGCGGGCATTAACCCTGCTCGTTCATTTGGTCCCAATGTTGCGATGGCTTCTTTCCCCAACTACCACTACATTTACTGGCTTGGTCCCATTCTTGGGTCAGTTATGGCTGCTGCTCTATATCATCTGTTGCAGTTTCTTCACTATGAGACCACTAATCCTGGCCAGGATGACGACGGATACTCTGATCTCGAGGGACTCCTCCGCAACAAGGCATAGACAAAAAATTATGAGTATGTATCGGAGAGGGCTTAATCTTTTATCATCTGTCTTTTCTTTCAAGTATTATTGGAGGCCATTTTCTAATCTAATGTTTGTATCATATTCCACTGGTTAATCGTATTAATATCATTGTTTTCATCTTATTCGTTTGCTGTCTTCAATGTCTCTGCTGCAAATGTGATTCTTTCCAGCTCGGTGCTTGTAGTCAGTTATCCCATCACAGTTCCAGTTGTATACTGCCATGCTGAGGACCAGAGCTAAACCCGCTTTGTGCTAGCATTCAGGAGAATGGTCTACGTAACGGCTAGATAAGTTTACCACCACTGATCGCATCGCCTAACCCCGACTTCCCGTAGCTGTGGCGCAAGACCGATGGCTGTTCAGACATTTCGTTACGTGCGTTGTTTATCTTTCGGTAGTTTTGAGTTTTGTCCTCCCACTTGTGTCTGACTCCAGTTGGTTCTGGTTGCGATGCTCTCATCACATATTTGCTGTGTTTACAAAACGCGGATCGAGCAGGGAGTGGACTGGCTGATCAGTTGACAGCACGCCTAGAACGAAGAGTCGTGAAAGTAGTCGTCGAGCGGTCGGCTGTGTTGTCTCCTAGTTGCGCTCGATTCGGATCACACTGTGCGGAAACACGGAGACCAGGAGGCTGCAGCAGGCACGGAGACTTGTCCGGATCAGTATACTGGAAGTCAGCTGTTGGCGCTGAGGATGGGAATTGTTTCACTACGAAACGCGGCATAAACGATCAGACAGTTAATGTTCGGCTGATGTTTAGCTCTTATTTAGATCAAGGAGAGAGGAGTGCGCTGTCTACTGATTCTGCTGTCTACCTGTGCAAAATAGACCTGTGCAAAATAGCAAGGAAGAATATTAGGTAAAATTGACGCCATGTTCATGGAGAAACGCAATCTCTAAACTCTGCAGTGTAAGGAGTTCACAGTGCTCTAGATTTGAAGGATTTCAGAGCTCCGAACGATAAATGATTGTCATTGTGAGGCGGCTAGCTTTGGTTTGAAAAGACTTCTCGGTATTTCCAGAGGTTGTCGTCGCCACAACAGTTAATATAATGAATGACTGCGCGGTCTGCGCTTCATTCAAATGGATGGATGAAGAACTAGTAGCCCGCACACGTAGTATATAGAACAATAATGTGCAGTAAACGGACGTAGCCCACCGCGAAATCGGTCCATGACTCGAAAAACTAAATTCAAGTAACTGCAGTACTATACTGAATTGAACGTACCGCACTGCATGGATCTAAAACCCTCGCGGTCACCCATCTTCAAAACTTTTAAGAACACGCAAAAGTGAGATTATAAGACGCCTGCTCTCAAATGATCCTCGGTCCTCGTATGTTACATTTCTGTCCCTACCTTAACGCAGCGGACTTACTAAGATTTACGACTGTAGTACTCGCTGAATTTGACTCCAAAAAGTTATTTCTATAAAAAGCTGCAGATGGAATTCCTCTCCCAGAACATTATAATTTCAAATATTGCCTTCCATCAATGAATTACAGTAATCCCGGTGTTTCTTATTTGTTTCTCAGCTCACTATTAATCGACGAATTATACAATTTCCAACAGTCTATCAAAATGTCTTACGCCTTCTGAACCAACAGGGGGTTTACCTCCATCTGCAGATATGGAGTTTCGCGAAGGCTTGTCAGCAACATAAGGTGTTAGTGTTTGTCATCACCCTCGGTCGGATGAACTCGATCCCGTTGCCCCGCCTAATTTGGCGACTCTTCCTCAGAAAACTGTGTTTTTCCGGGACAATTGACAAAAGAGAGGGGTTAGATCCAGGGCCCGGTACAATTCCAGAGTGACAATATCATCAGCAGCCAAAAAGGCGCGAAGCAGATTCCATCGTCAGCGAGTACGAAAGAGCAGGAGCAGGAGTTTATCCAGCTCCGAATTGGAGTCACTGCTTTTCAATTTCTTCGCATCAGTTTTCTTGTTTTAAACATTTTCTTGTCTCCTTTGTTTACTCTGTTTTGTTATTTATTTTATTTTATTTTTTTTCGTTTTAGTGTTCTTCTTCTGATCCTTGTTTGCTGTTGTGTACAATACTTTACTCTCCTTTCACAAAGCTTTCTTGCATCTCGCTATACAGAAGAGACGATAGACTCAGGTGACAGTAGCATCCCAAGTTGCTTCAAATTCTGCTGTCTTCTCATCTTCAATCTGTCGTCGCACAATCTTTTGTCAGCCATGTCGCCAACAGAGATGGGCCGTAACTCCAGTCCGTCCATCTCGCAAGACGACCTGATTACGAGCGCGCAAAAATGCAGAATTACCGAACTTGACCCGTCCAAGGATGACGTTTCATCTAGTTCGGCTCCACTTCCTCCAAATATTTACCCGTCTACGCAGGGATTCTATTCTCCAATGGAAAGCTGGGGGCCTGTATACGAAAGTGCCATGAACTTTTTGCCGTCATCAATGTCCAATATCCCCGATCCGTTTGAGCACAGGTCAGCGCATTCTATAGCTATTCTTGCACGATCTCAGCACACTAGTCTCCAAGGCTTTGATGCAAACGATAGCTATCAATCAGAATACATGGCACCTCGAGGTGTTACTAAAGCGCAATGGGTCAACTTCGTCAATGCTGTGAATGCTGTTGTTATTAGTCGGCGCCGGTCGCCTGTTGAATTCAAGCAGCCAAAATCAACAGGTCCTGTTTCTGTGCAACAGGCCAGCCAAAAATCGACTTTGTTTTCAAATTCAGATTTGAGAGTAGTATCGCTTGAGGACCTTTCGAAATTGTCTGACGGAGGCAGTACCCTTATGGATATAGACTCTGGTCTGTCTAAACCGGCATCTATAAGTAATTCGGAAACTGTACAGGCTGATTCTCACGAGGACGATTCTATCGATTGCACATTTGATGAGGCTGGTAGTAATTATAGCGCCGATGACGAAATGCCAGCAGAAAGTCCCTCAGATGAACCATCTTCTTCGCAATGTCCATTTGTTAGTTTAACTTCTTCTTCACGAACTGCCTCTTCTAAAGTTGAAGAAGCAGAAGGTAAATCAGAATCATATAGTTTTTGGTATTCAACAGTTCCTTCGATTCTGGCTGCAAAAATAAGTCATCTTATTGATAGGCGTTGTATTCGGCGCACGAAGGATGTTGTTGTTCGAAGATGGAATGCTGAAGTATTCAGCCGAACCGGGATTCGAGTTAAATTGATTCCTTTCTTTGCAGCGAAGCGGCGTGGTGCTACATTTGTGGAGCATAAGGACGAAGTAGATTTTTCGGGGGCGCGTCGAACGGAATGCCCGAGTAGATGTCCAGGTATAAGCAATCAGCGGAACGAATGTGCTTGGGGCGGAGTGGGAGAAATGTGGAGATTACTAGGACAAATGAAAGAAGAAGATAGGGTGCCGCTTCCTTCTGGTTGGAAGCGATATAACTACGAGCAGAACTCGTGTCGGCCGTATTTGATGCAGACTGTTATCTTGATCGAGCCGGTCGATTGAGTGTATTATGGGTACTATTATTTGCATTATGAAGCATATACTACTGGACAGGATTGGAGTAGCTCGAGTAATTTTTGCAGAACTGTAAATCTCGTTACGAGAAGCGATACATGGTGTTAATTATTTTGTTTTAGGATTGTTTTATTATTTGGAAAAGGTACATAGGACGGAAAGGCATAGGAAAATGTAATTTGATTAGGAACCATTCGAGCGTTCATATAGGTTTTATGAATTTATTATCCGCATTCTCCGCAAAAATGTAGATTTATATGACTTTGAAGAGGCTTTAGATTCCGTTGCATTAGACAGAATATCATCGTAGCAGGATTCGGAGTGAGTCCAATAAATATTTTCTTCCACAGTAAAATAGGTATTAGTACTGTAAAATTTCTGACAGTTACTAGTTTAGAGGAAGAGAGAAAGAGCTAGAGATGGATTTGTGGGTATCTGACACATTTGTATGTAATAGAATTAATCCCATTGAGAATTGTATCGAGGATCTCGCCGAGTTATACTAAATGCATGAAAAATTGTTGCTCTTCCGAGTGAATCCGCAAAATAAAACAAATCGAGTCAAGTGTAGACCTTTTTCAAAAGCTATTGCTGCTATTTAATATTTTATTAAAAATATGTTTTGTCGATTAGAATTTCTACATTCTTGACACTTGGATTCAGCTGTTGGCTGCTCCTGTCCCTTTCCTGCTTCCGTCCGTACTGGGTAATAGTCCCGCGAGGCTCGACTCGGGTTCCTCCATTCCTTCAATTTCAATTCAGTGCCTCGCCCGGAGTGCAGTTTCAGGCAGTTTTCATTTGAGCAAGTTTTTCTATTATATCTACTGCTGATTTGGAGGCACGTTTTCGTGTTCTCTTTGACTCCTCTCTTGCATCCTGTCTTCTTTGCCGAGGTCAGTTTCCACGTTTTGTTTAGCTGCACTCCTTGGCCAGCACGATTCGTAGTTTCAGAGGACTTCTTTTCACTCTTCGACTTCTGCCTTTCACAATAACAGATCTACATGCCTCTCAACCAGTCACATAATGAAGTTTTGACGCTGCCTGTTCGGAATCTAGTGAAAGGGACCAACCACGCTGAGGACGAGCCAAGTCCCCAGTCCAAGTCTAATACTATCACAGTTGCTTCCCACAACACCAGCAAACCGGGGGCCGGTGCTCTGCTTGCAGGCGATGGAAGTCAGCTCCAAGACAGTGGTCTTGATAAGAGAGTATCCGAGATACAATTTGAGGATAAAGAGATCAGAGATCAATTGATCAAGGCACAAAAGTTGAATCAGGACCAAAGCTATCAGGATCAAAATCAAGATCAGGATCATAATCAAGATCAGGATGAAGATCAAGATCAGAACGGCAGTACAGAAGACGACCATCCGGATATTTCCCCTAGACTAGATGGGTCCGAAATGCCTGGTTGGAATAGACTGTTTGGAAACGGCTCATGGTTAGATCAAATCAAATCTTCTCATATTCCCGACTCCGATTCTGCAGATCATGACGACCTCAATCATGCATCGGGCTCAGAAACTCCGATTTCTCCCAAAATTCGAGAGTATGGCGACATGTTCAAAACTTCCAGAAACAGATTCGCTTCTTTTCGTCCGAAATCGACATTAGAAGAAGCCGACATCGATTCTGAACATCCTCGCAAAAACTCTTCAATCCATGCTCCTCACTTTAGCATGTCAAATATTCCGTACGTTAATTCCTCAAATTGGAAAGACATCCGACAGTCGTTTCGTTTCATAAACTTCACTAAGCGGAAGAAAGACGACGAACGACGAATCGACCATCAACAATCAACCGAATTAATCGCAGAATTGTGTGCAGGAGCACCTGCCGCTCTAATCTTGGCGTCTTCATTTTTACGGGACGAAAAAGGTCAAAAACGAATACCAGTTCTATTTGAGCTACTCAAGATTCGTATAACTGATTCTGCACGCAATGAAGACCGTCAGCACACCCTCTTTAGGATAGAATTGCAGTATGGCTCGGGCGTCGTCAAATTGAAGTGGCTCATTTATAGAGAATGGAAGGATATTTTTAATTTGCACTCCCGTCTGAAGGTTATCAATCTTCAGCGTAACTTCTATTCTTCCACTACTGGCAATCCAGGTGGTCATGCTTTGCGTGAGCTCCCTCACTTCCCGCGTAATGCGATTCCATTTCTTCGAGGTATGCGTGGTCTAAATGAAACCATGGAAGACAAAAACATCGATTCACAGGATAGCCATAATGTGCGAGCCGACGCTGGTTCAAGAAGTTCGGTCATTTCGAATCCTGATGGTGAAATAGGCCATCAGAAGCACATGTATTATGCCGCTAATCAGCGTCAAGTTTTGGAAGAGTATCTGCGGAAGCTGGTAAACGTTATGAAATGTCAGGGTGAAGCAAACAGGTTATGCAGATTTTTTGAACTTTCCGCGATGAGCCTTCGACTTGCCATTGAAAATACATATCATGGAAAAGAAGGACAGCTTTCGATTGTGTCTATGTCTTCTCCTAGAGGCTGGCGAGCCCGAAAAATTAGTCCGAGCCAAGTCCATGCCATTTTTTCACGCTATGGATCCAAATGGTTTTTAATAAGGCACTCTTATATTTTAGTGGTCAACAGTATTGTGGACATTCAACCTGTAGATATTTTAATTGTTGATGAAGAGTTCAAAATCACCCACAAGGCGGCGAGCTGGAAGTGGCGAAATGACAATCAAGATCAGTCTGAGGATGAGAATGGCGTACATAATACCAAGTCTTTAGGAAATGTGAGTTTTACGATGAAACTTCAAAATGCCGAACGGAAAATGAAGGTTTTGATTTTCTCGGAGAAGCAAGTAAAGCAATGGATGGAGAGTATAGATCATATGTGCAAAAATACTGAGTGGTTCCGCAAGCACAGATTTGAGAGTTTTGCACCTATTCGATATAACGTATCTGCACAATGGTTTGTAGATGGAGTAAGTAACATGTTTGTCTAGAAAGCTATGCGCAGCTAATACATAAACTAGCGAGACTATTTTTGGAACGTGAGCCATGCAATTGAAATGGCACGAGATACTGTCTATATTCATGATTGGTGGTTGAGTCCTGAAATATATCTCCGTCGACCAGCTCATGGAAACCAACAGTGGAGACTTGATCGCCTCTTGAAGCGTAAAGCTGAACAGGGTGTTAAGATATTTGTCATTCTATATAGAAACGTTGGAGCTGCAATCCCTATAGATTCGCAGTATACAAAGCAAACTTTGCTAGATCTCCATCCTAATATTTTTGTTGCTCGATCGCCAAATCAGTTTCGGCAGAATATCCTATTTTGGGCTCATCATGAGAAGCTCGTAATTGTTGATCATACTGTTTTGTTCATGGGTGGATTAGATCTATGTTTTGGACGCTGGGATACACCTCAGCACGTTTTAAATGATGATAGACCAACGGGTTTCGATAGAGGTACTACTATCGAAGTGGGATCTGACACTCAATTATGGGTCGGAAAAGATTATTCTAATGCTAGGGTGCAAGACTTTTATGAACTTAATCATCCATATGATGACATGTATGATCGGAAAAAAATTCCCAGGATGCCATGGCACGATGTTCATATGCAGATGATTGGACAAACAGCCCGAGATGCATCTCGTCATTTTATTCAGCGGTGGAACTATCTAATCAGGCAGAAAAAATCCACGAGACCTGCACCTGTTCTTCTTCCTCCACCCGACTTTTCGAATGCGGAATTGGAGGCCATGGGACATTTAGGTACTTGCGAAGTCCAGTTACTGCGCTCAGCATGCCAGTGGTCTCTAGGATTTATGAACGACAAAGTTGAGCACTCCATACTAAATGCTTATCTGAAAGCTATTGAACAATCTGAGCATTTCATTTATATAGAGAATCAATTTTTCATCACTTCCACAGAAGTTGACGGAACAATTATTGCTAATCAAATTGGTGATGCTTTAGTTGAGCGCATTATTCGAGCCGCCAAACATGATGAAGATTGGAAAGCTGTGATAATTATTCCTTTAATGCCAGGATTCGAAGCGGAAGTAGATCAGCAGGACGGAACTTCTGTTAGACTCATTATGCAGTGTCAGTTTCGCTCTATCTCTCGCGGTCCCCATAGCATCTGCGCTCGTCTAGAGCGAGCAGGTATTAATGCCGAAGAATATATTCAATTTTTCTCACTGCGGAAATGGGGTACTGTTGGCCCCTATGAAAAGATAGTAACTGAGCAGTTATACATTCATGCTAAAGTATACACAGTCTAACAATTCAGCTCAGGGAATACTAACTTTTGTTTAGATTATGATTGTGGATGATCGTGTGGCTATCATTGGATCTGCAAATATCAACGAAAGATCGATGCGTGGGTCTCGAGATTCGGAAGTCGCTGCGTTCATCAGAGATACTGATCAAATTGAATCTCGTATGGGAGGAGTTCCATATATGGTTGGTAGATTCGCGCATACTCTACGTGTTCGGCTGATGCGTGAACATCTTGGAATTGATGTCGATGCTGTTGATGATCTTGAGCGGCGCTTTACGGATTCTTCTAATCTGGAGAGCAATAATTTTATTTCTGCTGATGTCGGAAGTCAGGATATTTGGCGACAATTTGACAAAGTCCGCGATACAGTTAACGCTCCACAAAGTTTTTTGAATGAAGATAATAGCATGACTAATGAAGTGATGTATGATTCTGATCGAGAAAGTGGAGAAAGCGAAACTGATTCTGATCCTTCAGATGACGAATATCCTGGTTCACATGAAGGTAACCATGGTAGTATTCGTACTTCCAGTTCTCGCACAAAACACAGACAACGCATAAAGAAGGGGAAAACAAAATCTGCAAGTTTTATGACATTTGACCTCAACACCTCCAAAGATGCTGAAAATTGTGAGGATGGCGCCTGCGAAGAAACTCAAGATAGTGCAAAGCAAAGTAGACAAGGACATGCTGCTGATGTTCTAGGTTATGGAGAGGACCAAATGATTGCTAATAAGAATGCTACAGTGAACACGCTTCGGGAAGTACTAAATGAGACTAGCAATCCGTCGCTGATATCTGACGAACAGCGTCGTTTGAACGTCTCAGAATCCGACGGGAACCCTGCTATTAGCAGTTCAAATACTACTGCAGCAGATCAAACTAGATCGAGCACTGGTAATGGGTCTTTTGCTGATCAAATCGAGGCATTGTCTTTAAAACCTACCCGCAATCATCTAGCTGATAACGAATGTCAGGAAATATTAGACTCTATTCCGCCTAGATTCAGATCGATAAGTCCTCAATCTTTTGATGATCCTTTGGACGAACGATTTTATTATGACATGTGGCTTGCACATGCTACCAACAACACGACCATCTACAGAAAAGTATTCAAATGTCAGCCTGACAATGAGGTCAAAACTTGGAAAGATTATAAGAGCTATCAATCTTATGCCGAAGAATTTGCGAATTCTCAGGAAAAATGGACCTTTAATGAACCAGAGGTCAAGCCCACCAGTTCTGTTTTAAACAACACATCATCTAACGGGAAATCAAATTTTGATACTTACCTTAATTCTGACCTCTCTGCTAACTCGGTCTCGGCTACGGGAGGATTGTCTACGGTACATTCAAAAAAGGATGTAGTCCAAAAGATAAATGCTGCAGATGGCATGCATATGCATCGACTTTTAATGAGCGACGAGTCTCAGAAAAGTAGTATTGGTGAAAATTCAAGTAATCCTGAACTGTCAAGACTACAGGGCTATAATAATACCAGGCGTTCTCGTCGGCTAAAACACAAAATGGAAAATATTATGGATAAAGAAATGGCCCTGTCTATTTTAAATGATATTCGTGGACATTTGATTATTTTTCCAAAAGATTGGCTTTGCAAGGAAGAGGAAGCGTAAGTTACTGGAATCAATAGTATTGCGGGACGCTAACTTCATATCAGTGGAAACTGGTTCTACAACATTGATAGAATGCCTCCTCTTGAGATTTATGATTGAGTAATTTATTTACACTAATTTCGTTGTTTGAACTGAAACCATGCATCATACTCTGCGGTCAAATTACAGGCATACCTTGTGTAAGCAACCAAACATGATAAACCTGCCTTATGAAAAGTCAAATATTAAGGAATGAGTTAAATATAAAAAGCCTATTTCCGTTCTATTGGATATTCCAATGAACATGGCAATTTTCTTTGCGTCATACACTTCCTCCTCTATTCGAGATGTCCGTAACGTCAAATTTTCTTTACTTCTTTCGAAACTCACATATAGGTCCACGCCGAAAATGGTTGGCCAACAATCTCCCTCATTCGCATAATTTTCTTGAAGCCTATGACTATCCGGTCTGGATAGTTCAGTTGTGACCACTACAGAGAGGATACCACCATAGATTTTGCATATAGATCGTAAGAGGACGACGACGTGTGAGCTCCACGAGCTCCACGAAGTCCAGGTCAGAGCTTCCGCGTCGATCGTCATTGATCCAGACAGAGACCAGTATGGACTGGACAGTCCATCTATTAAGATAGCTTTAATTGAACCATCAAATAATTGAGCTGTCCATCTTTGCGGAAATGTTAGTGAGGCTCCCACCGCGTAGCATGTTACTAAAGTTCCATCATTAGCAACGGATTTCAATATATCAATGGTCTTGTTAGAGTCTACAATTTTAAGAGATCTCTCTAATTGAAAGGTTAAACCAGAGATAATAGCCGAAACAAAGGAACCGTTCGCAAGGAAGTTCAAAATCGAGACAAAACTGGAAGTGCTTCTCGGACTAAGAAGTAACACAGCACCATTTGCTGATATACTGGGAACTGATTGAACCAAATATTTCAAATGTGATTCGAAGGTGAGATCAAATCTACCATCGAGGTCTATGACAATGATAATATCAGACTGAACAGAAATTGGAAGATTGGGTTCATCGAACAGGGAAGATGCTATGCTCGAGATCACTCTCGATTTACCGGAAAAAGGCGCACCAGTTATCGAAATGATATTAACGTTTGCATCGGAACCTTTGTTTTCAGTTATGGTCGAACTCCTTAGCCTGAGAAGCTTTTCTAGAAGCGGATGCTGGATGAGATTGTTGACTTGATGGCTGTCGTTTGATCTGGCGGCGGAAGATGAAATTACTAACTGATACCATCAGATAAGAAGACTATGAGAAGGAGAATGACCGCATTACATTTTGAAGCAACGAACCTCGATTTATCCTATCAAAATAACCAGACCCACTTCTTAAATTATTTGACATAGCTCAATCCAATACTGACTTTCAGCTAAGCAGCTCGAAAACCAATAAAACTTAGTGCTACCATTACAAACATAATAACGTTACTGCTACCTCACACAAAATCTACTAAGCAACCTATGCAAAACTACAAGTACAAATGCACTTATCATGCTAAATAGCTGGACCGAATTTTAAAGAAATAGTACTGAACACCAATTAAATTTATATCTCAAACTAAATCCAGAAGAGAAGTTTTGAACTTAATTTAGCTAGACACTTCACCCGCATATTTAGGGAACTGTTTGAAAACGTCTTCAATCGGACCCTTACGCTGCAAAAACTTGACATAGGCACCATCAACCTTTACCTCACCACGCTGGCGTTTAATAACATAGTCATCACGGTCCAACGACGTGAAACCCCACTTCTTAGAAATGATGATCTTCTGCTGGCCAGGAAACTTATAACGCGCACGACGGAGAGCTTCAATGGCTGTAGCCTTAGACGAATCCTTTGTGCGAATAGACATAATGACCTGACCAATGTTTACTCGAGCCACCAGACCTTGAGGTTTGCCCCAGGCATTTCGCATACCGGTCTGAAGACGATCAGCTCCGGCACAAGAAAGCATCTTGTTGATTCTCAGCACGTGGAAAGGGTGAACGCGGACACGTAAGTGGAATGCATCACGACCGCCAGTCTTAGTGAAGTATTTGTTGGCACAGATGCGGGCAGCCTCCAAAGCCTCTGAAGACAGTTGCTCATATTCGTTGGAAACAAGATGAACGCACAAGGGAAATTCATCTACGCCTGCGCGTTTACGTCCAAGATCAAAAATCCTAATCTTAGAATCAGGAACACCACGATTAAATCGCGACTTAGGGAAGGGCTAACAAATACAAATTAGTTCCAAGTGAAATAAACATTTAGCGAACTGGAATACCTTATTCTTGCAGTAGCGATAGCATCTAGCTGGACGACGAGCCATTTTTTCCTAGTAGAAATTAGAACAAAGGTAGTCTGGAAAAGGTTGGATGATAAATAAATAAAAACAAGGTAAGAGCAAGTTGACAAGATATAAAAAATCTACTAGGGAGTGTGCTGACCAATACACAAAACGCCTGTGCTGAGTAATCCATATCTCGCAACTGCCATTCCGATCTTATTCCGTTTGGTAGAACGTAAATAAGAATCGACTTGTTCCACATCACTGCAAATCAAAATAACATACGTTTTAGTTCTTTACTTAATTCCAGAAAGGAATAATTGTATAGAAATTATGCAGTAAGCTTAAATGTATTAGTGATTAGAATCCTACTTTAAGGGCCTAAACTATTGATAGACTACTGAATGCATCATATAATTCAGGAGAATCTTTCATAATAATCTGACAAACCTAAAATGTGACTGCCAGCTGTAGGGTTTAGAGGGTTCATTATCACATGACTTTACGTCATGTGCCAGTATGCTACTCTTCGACTTCTCGCCTCTTTGGAAAACCCCCTTGGAGAAGTGGCTTGCAGCGGGAGATGATCCGTGCAGTTCTGGGAAGTTACAATTGCCAAACAGGGGCATTCCTTTTGGTCGTGTTTCAGGGAAACAGGCTTAATCATCGTGATCCTCTGGGACAGCGCGTTTCCAATTCATTATCGCTAACAAAGAGAGATATCCTAGTCACCTGTAATTCAATATTACTTATTACTTAATATAACCAATACCTCCGTTGCTTACGGTAAATTTTGGCGTGTGTTCTTACAGATTTCATAATTATAAACACAAGTTGTTCGGCTTCGTTTTTTTGTGTTTCAATGGCTGAGGCAGATAAGGAAGAGACTCGCAGTTCGGATCGAGCTCTCATTGTTGAGATGCAAGAACGGTATGAAATGTTTTCGTTATTTTGTGAGATTTACCTAACTTGCTATTAAGAATGGAGATCTTCGATAAATCAACGATGGCCACTTCGGATAATGAAAAGGTAAATCAAATATGCTCTTGATGCCTAATATCTAACAAAATATCTATAGAGTGTCCCCAAAAGGAAAAGTTTAGAAATTGAAGATGTACATGAATCGGGTGATTTGCCTTCCGGACATACCAAACGTCGTCCTCCTAGTCTTGTTATTGATCACTCTTTCTCGTCGACTCTCCATCCATCTTCTGTTTCCACTGGCTCGTCGTCTGCGAGCGCGCAGAGGGGCTCACCCCCAAGTTCAAGTAATTCTTCTTCTGCATCTACATCTCAAAAATCAACGAAATCAGCGAAAGAAATAATACAGGGTTTAGCTCTGCACTGTGTTTCTCCTGGACTCCCTCCTATGAATAACGAAATTATGGAAAATATCATTCGCTGCAAGGAGATTGAAAAGCAGCAAAGAATACTGATTGCCATGCGCCAGAAAGGTTCAGATGCTCCAGTTGAGTCCGGTAGATACAATAATCTTGCGCCTGAAGAAGTCATTAGATCGCGATCAAGTTTCAAGTCTACCGAGTCTCTTCGTGAACCATCAAGTAGGATGTTCGATCCAGCTAGGAGTGACCATCAGCAGCCTGTTGGTATCAATCGCGGGAGGCGAGCCAATCTTCCATCAATGATCAGAGTAATTGATCCTGAAAAATATCGCGAAGCAGGTTTTGAGCGAGCGATAAGATCTGCTCCACTGGTTCAAGGAATGCAACAGAATAGTATCTTACACTCTCGGGAAAATTTAGAACCGTTCATGAATAATCGTGTTTCTCAACGCCACGAATCTCTGGGATCCATTAAATCTCCCCCTCCAAGAAATCGCAACTATCCACGAGCCATGACTAGGCCAAATGAAAATTGGTCTCCACGCCTTAGGGAAGAATTCCTTACCTCAAATTCTAGAACAAACCAACAACAACCAACAATGAGTTCTCAGAAACGGCACATAACTTCCGCGACATCCAACAAGATATTGTACTCTTTAGTGGACCACAACCAAAGCGGACTGGATGTGGATTTTCAGCATCCAGAAGATGAATTGGCTAGGGGCCGAAATTTTAAGCGACCACGACTTAGTTCGTTGCCAACCGATGACTTAGCTCATAGCAAGCGAAGATATCTAGAAGCTTGCTCAACCATGTGGGATTTACTACACGAGATGTAAGATTTGCGATTATGCATTCCTTGCCTATTTGATCTTGTGGTGTGTAGTTTTAAATATCTTAATATTTTGCGTTAGTATCTAGCTGTGTATTTTGCAAAAATTATTAATTGACCAACTTTATTACGACTCATGACTCAAAAATATAGCCTGTACAATTCTTTGCAGCATCCATACCTCCTCTCGAGAACGTCGGCAGAGAATTCTTTAGTTCATACGCAAAAGAAATAATAATGAGTTCAAGAGCTTATTTATAAAATCTGGCAATAGTCTCGAACTGCGATTCAATCAGTATTGTCGTTTCTACTTGAATATGTCGCTTTCTGAGCCATACATAATACTGCAAAGAACTTTTTGATTTACCAAAATAAAATTTGATCTAATTTTCTATATTTCACAAAATTCATCGACGTAGTGAAGTTTCAACTAGAAATATCTTAACGGAAGATATATTTAACTGACCTGTTTTATTATCTAGTTCACTGTAACCATAATTAATTTGCAAAGATAAATACCGGCCATCCCATTATTATACTGACTGACGACTATACACCGGTTATCACCAGTATTAAAAAACATTGTCCTACTATTTGTAAAGAAAATTATACTGCAATTCTATCAACAAGATGCTTCAAAAGATAAACTGATCCTTCCAAGTCAGAATTATTTTCTAAACTTACTTTTGTTGAAAGGCTAGCTCAGAGATCTTTTTTATCTATGAATATTATAATTATATTCTTCTACGAGGTATATATATTTATATACCATTTTATGAAAATGGAAAAGATTCTAATTACAATGAAAATTAAGTTTACTTGAATTGAATTGCTTTCGGCTTAATTTGCAATTTGACAGGAGAAAGTCTAATTAAAACTATCCCCGTTCAGTTCTGATATCCAAATTAGGAAAAATGTTCAGAAATCAAACTGCAGATTTCATAGCTGCAAAAATAATAAAGTTCAAGAGTGATTCGTACAAGAATCATCGTTTAATGATTCGTACAAGAATGATTCGTACAAGAGTCATCGTTTAAAGTGAATGCTTTTGAGTTATTTTCTTTAAAAAATTCAGTTTTCGACTTCAGCTGAAAATAATGAATAACAAAGCTAAAAAACGGGTAAGATTGCTATATGGATCAATGAAACATTAAAGTCGTGAAGCAAGTCGTAAAATTAGGACCGTATGCCAACTGTTAAAATTATAATAATTTTGCAAGCTTGACCATGAAATTCTTGCGGTTAGTAGATGGTATGATTTCTGACCTTGTAAATATGTTTTCAAAATTCCCGTGTTACAGCCGAACGCTCAATCCAGAAACTAAAATGGGAAATGATATTTTGAAGCAAGTAGATGAGGTAACCAAAAAGAATTATGATAAATACTTTTAAGATTCCAGCATACTAAAGATCAGTTAATGGAACATAAATAAAATGTTCTCTGCATTTAAAAATATGATCATGATTTATTTAACTCAGTACTTCATCAAGCTCAAAATTTTTAAACAAACTGGATGACAATAGACATTCTTGACCGAGACCGATTCTAAATTTCAGATGTTAATATTTTATGATAACTTATTGCCCATTAGAGGGTTAAATGCAATTTTAAGTGCAGGATCAGCTTTCCAAGATTTTGATCTTGAAATGACAGCTTATATTCTTGAATACTTTTAAGAGGATTCCGTGAACATTAGAACTGAGCCTGTAAAAAATGAGATTCCTAGTGTTTCATTATTTGAGCTATTAATTCAAATTCAGATAATTTGCTATAGACCTTGTCGTAACTTTGATATGAGTCCTGGTCTATATATCCAGGATTTTACATATAACAACAAAATTAACTGGTCTTCCACAAAATATTTCTATTGTAGCATACCTGAACTAAAATGCATTTTCACTTGCTAGGATAGATACCGCCTAAAATTATTTTATTGGATTTCATAATACACCTATCTTTGTTTACATTAATTAATCCTTAAAAAAATTAATTTTAATGAAATAAAAATTTCATTGAGTACGGTACTAGCGAAGCTTTGGTTGTTAATAAGTCTTTTTGGTCATTCTCAGTTATAACTTGTATAACTGATTGTTGGACAAATTCGCCTTATTGGTCATATATACCGATCTTACAAGCTCACCAATATTCTGCAGTACATAAGATCAATTACTTTATCGTATTATACCTAGCTACAGGACAAAGTAAGGTATTGAATAAATAATACATTATTGCTTGAGAAAACTAGAAAATTACTCTGTTGAGGTCTTTAGCAATTGGCAATATACTAATAGTTAAGACAAGAAAACTTTGTCATTTGGATTAACAGGCTGAGTGATAAACTGATCTTTCAATTTAGATTTCGAGTAGTGTACAGACGGGGATCAGGGGATCACTATAAAAATCAAGTTGCACGGAATAACTAAGATCGAATGATGAACATTATCATAGACATGAAGGAGTGTAGAGATAATTTATGAAACTTCTTATTGCAATTTGATTCCTTCTAATTTATAATAAATGGAAATGATAATATTGGATTGATCAAGAGTGGAAAGATAGTAGAATCGAATTTTCATTATATCTCCATATATATGGTGTTTAAACAGAAATTTTTATGTTTATTTCTAATAATTCATTATCGAAAGTAGCTCTGCATTACAAGAGCGATCAAAAAGATATTTATAAAGGACATGCTCGATTGAAGACTGAACTCTGACACGAAAGAAATTGACATAGTCAATGAATTACGCTAAGCAGAATTGACAATAGTAATTGCCTAGCCATCGAATTTTTGGTTGATACCAAATAACAAGTTTGTTTACTCTAATTTTTCTGAAATATCAAATCGGATCCATACGTGCTCTTCCAAGTAAACTGATGATGAAGTCTGTAAAGAATCGTAAGTGTACTAGCGTTTACACTAATATCATCCTCATTTGTTGAAAATATTTCAAACGTTTGTGGGCTAAATACAAACAGTCTGGCAAAAGTTTTCTGATTCCTAGTTTCAACGTCGCATTAGCAACTTATTGATTATACAATTCATTCTACTATTGTTCTACAGCTTGTTCGAGCTGCTTTTTACCTTTGTATTGCATAGGTAGGCTTTCCATTAAAAAACATTAAATAAAGAAAAAGCTAAGACCATATTGAACAATAGTATCATTTTTTTGTAAACAGTAAGCTATGCTACAAGACTACTATAATGTAGCTAAATTCAAATGATATTCTTCTATATTATTTGTTTGCTTATGAGATTTGGTAAGCTATGGCTTAAAAATAATTAATTATTGATCTGAAGTACTTACGTAAAGTAATTTGGCAATTTTGTTTTCTTTCTCAAATATGACTTTAGCTGAAATAGAGCAAAAAGTATTTCGATTAATTATTCAATAATCCTGATTATTTTAAGTCAAACTCTTTAACTGTTAGCCCCGAGGACCGCATTTGCAGATCATACGAGACAGACTAGATGAAAAATAGAGCAAAAGATTAGAACCAGAAAGCAAAAGCAGAACTGTAAGAGAAAAATTTTTTGTAACTGGATCGTTCGGACAGGCTAAGAAGCAGAATGTAGACAGGTGGACAACATGCTTGGAAATTTCCTACGGTGAAGAGAGTTCTGATATAGAAATAGCATTCAGGTTGAACTTCTGTTACAGAATAACCAAGTATAAAGCTCTGACACTGATGCACAGTATATAGTCTAGCGCGGGTTTATAATATGAGATCCTCTGGTTACTTTCTATTAGAAAAGCCATGCATAGCAATGAACAAACTAACCATATTTTCCAAATTTGCCAAAATTACGCAATTTTCTTGCAAAATGGTTCAAGAATTGAATACGATCAGTGTTAAATGAGTTAACTCCAATAACAGCTCAGAAAACGCAGTAGTAATTTTATTAATCGTCCTTATACCACGATCACTGATAACTAAATAAATGAGGCATTCAAGGTTATCGTATAAATTTGCAGCTTTCATTAGTTGGTTCTCTACTCCGCGGGTTCAGAAAATAATATATAGGCAAAAAGAGATCATGAAAAGTCGCATATTAGCTGCTACTATAGCCCAAACTAGAAAAGTTGATGATATGAAGCAGATGAAGTCAATATTTGCCTGCTCAAAATAGCTGAGAGTCTGTGATATTTATTTGATGAATACAACCCAAATAACTATTTCGTTCAGCTAATTTATGAAACATAAATACACTTTCAAAATCGTTCTCAAGTTTTCGAGTATCCATATAAACCAAACCCATTTTCTATTCAGCCAAAACACAGCCAAATAGTGTTAGCAGGGATTTATACCAAGTTTTTATTTATTTCTTTATTTTCCAAAATGGAAAGTGTAAATTATGAAGGTAACATAATAGTCTTATCTCAGTCATTTTCATGCGCAAGATTAAAGCTCCATTCAAATGGCTAAAACCACTAATTCACTTCAGGTGTGGAAATCTGGTTTGGAGATAGAAGTACGAAACGGAATTTAGTATACAGCTTAGTGTGAAAACTAATTAGTAATTATTGAAAAACCATTAAACTTGGTCTATATTGAGAACAAGAAGTCTACCCATATAGCCGTAATTATTTCAGTGCGATTGCCGATGCAAAAATGCCATATAATCTTTGTAAAGCTGATTTTTCGATTTTTGCCTCGCAAGAGAAGAAAGATTGAATGGAATTTTGGGTGTGAAATTTTCTTTGCTCGCTGAAAACAATGGTATTTAATAGATATCATTTCAGCTTGTTTTTGCATTTATTTGTTCCGATCCAGAGAAATAATATATCAGAGCACAAATCTAAGAAATTTATAGCTGAATGAATAGACACGCAATATTAGATATTCACTAAACTTTCTACTCAGTAAGCATATGCGGGACTGTTTCCGAAACTGCTAAAATGAATTTGTTTTTTCTATTCAGCTGTTATTGGCTATATTAAAGCTGCAAATATAAAAACTGCAGGGACACAGCCAGTATTATAGGCACATTTTCTAGTTGATTGATTTCTATCTAATTGTTTATTAACGCCTGAACACTCCCTCTTGGAAAAAAGAATAGGAAAATTAAATTGTGTACCTGAATCTAATCTCCAAATTTTACTAAATCTTGAATTCATATATTTTTAAGCGGGTTGGAGCTTCAGGGCACTGTCAGCCTAAATCGAGACTGCGGAAAATAAACATTTCTCAGGAATAAAATTCAAGTCACGGAGACTGTCTATACAAGATAAAAGAAAGGTCAAAGATGTACCAGATTAAATTACTCGAGAGTGGGATATTTAAAAAGATATAAGCTTGAATTTCATCACCAAATTTCACTAATATTAGTGCCACCTACTACAAGATTGTCTATTGTTAATTAAAATCTGGTGCACACTGCAAATACAGAGTCAAGGAGTAAATTTCAAATTTCAAATTTTTATGCCAAATAGTGGGCAAAGTTTTAATGTATGTCTTTGCGCGAAGTCGCTCCAACATGGATCAAGAGAAGAAACTTAGCAAACGTGAAGCTAACTGATTTGGAATAGAATCTAGAAGGTAGTCGATCAGAAAGCTTTGTGCCAGCTACTAAAAACAATACAACGACTATTACTCCTATTACCATTCTTACCACTATTTTGACATTATCTCTTGTCCGACATAATATCTTACCGAGGATGATAAATGTTACTTTAAAATTCGGGCTTGCACATCTGCAATAATATAAATAGTGTATGTATAGAGCAGAGTCCGGAAGTCACTTTCTGATCAAATAGTTGTCGTTTCGCTCTCATTTGTCATTGATATATTTTACTCAACAGATGGAATACAAGACTTGAATCTATTTGGTACTTACTCTGAGAAAATTAACTGGAAATCAATGGGAGAATTCAAGTATTCAAGAGACACTCCTAGGTACTTATTAACCGGTTAGCAATGATAAATTATTAAAATTGTAAGAATTGTTATATTTAGACGCTGTTTACTTATATACTATTCTTACCCCATAGATTGATAAATGAAAAAGCAATCAGCATCGAAATATTGTACATATAACAATTTTTTATTATCCATTATGAAACATGCGTACAAAGGATGGAGCGGAATATAAATATCTGTAGCATCGCCGATGCATGCAGAGTATGAAGTAACCACAAATATCTCGCCAGCGGAAATATCCGATTTTTGATCTGTAAAAGAAAATGTAACGAAACTGATTTCGAGAAGGACTGCATTTTTTTTGCAATAAATCACGACACAAACGATGATGCATTTTTCATACGGGACATAGGCATGACTATCTTTAATTAAAAGATGACCAAATATGGCTAAAAGAACTTTCTATTAAACTGAGGTATGTTGTATATGTCTCAAATATCAAGGCAACTAAATTCTGAACTGTTATCTACCTCTAGCCGAAAAAACTATTTGTAACAAAATTGATACTGGATGAGATTACTCCTATACTATAATCGTTTGAATTTATAATTCATAGCTATCATAATAAGGTGGAAGCAGTTTTTGTGGAAAGATCCATTAAATATTGATGAAAAAATTATTATCAAAAGTCCTCGTATCAATCATTTAAGTTGATGGGATGCAGTACTTCCTGATCTGACTAAGGCCATAATCCCAGACAGAACCTTGTTCTACATTGATTGACTCACCTGTGAGTCAGCTTGACGACGACATCAAATTAATTTGATAAATTATCAGTATTTGATTAAAACTCTGAAATCGCAGTTTGTTTTGAAAGTGCAGTAGCCGCATACAGATTGCTTGGATCTGATTAATTGAGCGAATCCAAATCAATTATTTGCTTAGTTAAAGAATATTTTAATTTCAAGTTCAATTGGGAAAGTTCCTCCAAACCAATTCCAACTAGGATATCTGCATTTCCTTGGCTCATTATACGCATGCATATGATGTTCTAAGCCTACAGAGTTTATATAAATATCATATTGAGCTAACTTCATCATTGCAGCTCAGATGTGAACAGACTTCGAGAGGTCATTTTATCATCATTACTCCACTGAAATCAGTAAATATTTACAAACAATAGCTGTTCTTCTTTGGTTTGAATCATTTGTAGTTGTGCCAAATGTAATGCTATTTGCTCGGAAAGAAGGTAAAAATATTCACTACTAACGAGCTATTAATTTATTCATGCATTATTAATTAAGTTCTTGATTATTTTTGTCGAATAGTTTTTGCGATAGTATAATATAGACTCTTTTCAAAGATTTTGGGCTCAAAATAATGCTGCAGCTGTAGAAGGCGAAATATTCACAGAGCAATTCATTTATCGCCTCTGCAGTTGCTCTACAGAACTTTATAGGTCCATAAATTAAATTTACTTGATTAAAATAATTAAATTATGTCCGGTCTTCTTGTAGGCTGTTGAAAAGAACTTACTCATTTTATGTTAATCCAGCCTTATATAGTCGTCTCCATTAGCTAGCTTTACCTACTTGTTTGGTCTTCTAACCTTTAATAAGAAATTGAGAAAGCGTGATCTGCTATAGAAATGATAGCATAAAATCTATCACTAAACTAGACCATTCATAAATCATAGCTCGTCAAACTAGATTTTTTGGTGCTTAGGTCAAAGTAGCTTACTGGTCGTGAAAGAGTCGATCACAAATCGTATCGTGAAAAACAGAACTTAACTTCGGAAACTCTTCAACAAATATGCTCCATTTTCAATTTATTACAGCCGTATCTGAATTTTATTTTTTGTTTTTAGCAAACTTCGTTGAGCTCATTTTTTCAATGCTTCCCTGTATTTCTTCCAGTATAATTTAGATATCGACTGCAAGAAAAATGAAATGCAGAAGTTATTGTGTATTTAGTTCCCCAGTCGATGTTTTTGACAGTAAGACGATGTGACTAAAAAATACCATCATTAAATAATTATGGCTTCTATCGATTCAGTGAAGCTAGGCTTTTTTCTGGCAGGTCGTGCTTAAATATTGTCCTATGATATTAGTTTAACACAGAGACTTAGCGATGCTGATGCGAACAAAGATTTCTTTGCTCCAAAATTATTCAAATCCATATATATTCATGCTTCAAGCTCATTCTAGTGCAGGAATCGAGGAATTGTGTATATTTTTGCCGTTTCTCTTCGAGAAATCTAATCATAAAATAGTACTAATTTTACTCGCATTAAGAAAGTAGCCGACCAGGTTTCTTAATCCTTGCTGAATAAGCCCAGTATATTGCAATTTTGATTGAATTGGCAGACATTTTAGCAAATCGGCGCAAGTTAATTTGTTTTTAAGACCTAGAGCTGAAAAAATTGATATATGATCAAATTCAAAGATTTATCAAATCGATTAGTTTGAATGACTAAAAATTAACGACGATGAAATAATCTTGTGTCATATTTTATTATTATTAGGCATCCGCATAGTAATGGAGCATAATGGATATGTAAAACAATCGACAAAGAACTCCATTCTGAGTGAGACTCAAGAGAAAAAAATGTAGACTATTCATTTCATTGTACCTTTAGGCTCAATATTGTGGATGGAATAGCTTTCATTTTAATTGGCTATTTTTGTTCATGATAATGGGTGCTCTATCTAATACTGTTGATGCAGACAAGTCAGTCAAATACTAGAAATTATTGTTAAACCAAAGCCATTATCATCGGACTGCGCGGATTGCAACAATCTACTTCACAAATTGCTCCATTGCGGAGAAAAGAGAAACAGGAACTGTAAGTGGTTGGTTGTTTTTAAAATGCACTTCTGATTTTCTAGAGTAATCATTGAACAGACATGCCGATGAATTTTGGGGAAAACAATCTGGAGTTCTATTTTCTTACGCAAAACGGCCAAGCTGGTCCTGAATAGAAGCAGTTGTCTGAGATATCTACAAAAAATGGCAGTAAGATAGAAGAATACTATAACCTTGAGTCATTACAGCTTAGGAAAGTACGTGATGCCCGTACTTTCAGTACAATTTAACAAAAAAATCTTTGTTTACGGTTACATAATGGACTAATTAAGGCTAACATAACTAACTGTACTGGCCGAAATATAATATGGTTTTTTTTTTAAATTTAGGAATCCTCGACGGAGAGAGACGGTTGTGCATTAGAGCATTTAAAAAGATGTTTAATTATAGTAAACAGTCATTCCCGATTACAGTGAAACCTGAATATCTGTATTCAAATTGGGATTTTCAACTCCCATGATACTAATTTACTTAAATAATATTGATCCATACAAATACGTACTGTAGGCTACTAATTTGGACAGCAGAAGTTTATCATTTCCCTATAGAAAAATTTTATTAGGAAGCGGAGCTGCGTTTAACTAATATATAATGTTGGAATTTGATTTCCGCAGATGAATGAGAAAGCACCTGATTCTTCAAGGATATATACAAAATAATAATTAATATTTTTTGTGCAAAAGCTTGGAATCAAATTCCTTTTATCAAATTTGGAAACATGAATATTAGGGGACAGTTTACGAAACTACTGTATAGTCAAGCTCAGTTCGAAAAAATTGTTTAGAATAGATTCTCTGTAAATTTAAGACTTAGATAATCGGTGGTTCAGATCTCAAATCTCAAGGAAATCACATAAAAGAAATTTTTCAAGCGAGTCTAGTCCATGAGAATTCAGGTACAGTTTATATGAATAAGTGGAAAGAAATTTATATCAATGATCATCTGTGCTTCTGTACTAATTTAGAAGAATTGCTCGAGCAGGTTTGGAAAGTTTGTATGAATATGCATGGGCTAGGGTAATATTAGGAATTTCAGATGCAGCTAATACTGTTAGTAGCAATCCTATTATCGTCTGTCTCTTCTTACTTTCGAGTGTCTAAAAATATCTAGTTTAAATGCTGTTATAGATATGTCTACACCAAATCACGGTAGGTCGCATTCGTCCTATTTTCCTTATTTGTCTGCCGGTCTTGGTTCAACTGAGTTCTTTGCTCCAATAGGAATTTCTGACTCAGAACAGTCCTATATTGGTAATTCTAAAAGCTTAGATTCGCGGAGTCGAAAAGCTTTACGGGTTCAAAAAATTAGAAAAGCCGAATGCGCAGAGATAGGGAAAAAAATCAGAACTTCAAGGCCTGCTGAGCGGTCTCTAGAAACTGATGTACACCGGCAGTTGTCAGAGACATCATCTCCAGCTACTTCTAGACGAACCTCTAATACGATATCTTCCTCCCCTTCCTCAATGATGTCAAGACTTTCAATTTCATCAGAGACATCAATGCGAAGCCAGCTTCAAAAAGGTGCAGAGGTTAGGTCAGACATTAACAGGGATTCTATTTCAAACACAGATCTACAGTTATTGCATTCTCCTATTACCAAGTCGTCAAGGCGGTGTCAGCCATCGTCAATGATTAAACACACCCAAAGGAGCGATGGGCATGATTTTCATGCTGATTTTACTGAATCTGCTGAGTCTTCAGCTATAGGCAATATTGGAGTCTTAGAAGAAATTCGTCCAGAAGGCTTACAGGCTGCCGCTGAATCGAGCGAAAATTCTCTAAACCATAGGGTTCCTATTGACTGGACTGCTCAGGATAGTAATATTCTGTCAGAATTTCCTGTGGATGATGAATTCAACGTTCGCTCTGTCCTCGAGCATTGTGGGTATTCGAGTACGTATGACCGCGTATAGTTACTACTTCTCCTGTAGCTCTATACTATACTGACACAGCTTACAGTTTCTAAATTTTATGAAATTTCATTCAATTTTGCAGAGATATGCGATTCATATTTTCACTCACCAGCTCATCTGAGGCCGGAAAGAGTGTTTCGAAAGGCACAAAAGATCTGTAGAGCAAAGTAATATATAGTATTTAAATTATTGGCGGGAGGATTGTGACGATTGGGAGGTTTAAGGAGCAAGTCACAAAAGGATTGGTGATTTAGCTGTTTAATGATAATATCAAAAAATACTTCCTATTTGTTTGATTATTTAATAAATATGGGATTGTAATCATGAAAAGATCATGTCTCTGAGCCCAAAACCAAGCCTTTCTGATAATGCTATCAATTATCCACAAAAGTGATACCGCGAGCTAATAATCAATATTCAACATGCCGACTTTGTAAGTTTTATTATACTTGCTCTGTTTGAGAGAGCCGTCTCTTACTGAACTAATCTCAGTCTGCGATATTTAAAATTTTCGCGAAGGCAAGTAGTTCTCGTGAAAATCCACATTCCGAATCCACAAGATGTGTCGTATTTCATTGATTACAGGTCGAACCAGCCAAATCGAGGTGTTCATTTGATTTTTCGACAGATCAGGGATCAGCTTCTAACAGAACTAAAAACGCTCTTATTGGTTAATGATTTTCATTGGAAGCCGCAGTTCTTTGGTATAGACAGTCTGTCTGCTGGCTTGAGTGGATCAGAGAACTGTCCGTTTAGATGGCATTGCGAAATTCTTATAACCAAAATGTCCGGACTAACTTCGCCAATTTCCAATTCGTCATTAGTTACGAAAGATCTTACTTTTATCTCACCCCAGAGGGAAGCTTCAGCTGAAATGGAAGATGTCAAACCTATTCCCAAATCAAACTATAGACAATATGAAATAATTAAACTTACTGTTTCAATGGTTTTGACTAAGCCAGTTGACAAAATGGACGATGATTTATTTGGTGAGCTTTCTGATTCGCAGTCGTTAGAAAATCAGTATAGTGACCGCACCTTCGGCGGATTTACTGCCTGGATAAAAGCTAGTCAAAACATATCGATGACAACATTGGATTTCGAACAAAAGTGATGAAATTCTTTGGATTTGTGCTAGCTATACCGAGAGGAAACTCACTTTTTTGATTGATATTGTTTGAATGACTTGAAACTGCACATTCGTTAGCTTTAGCCGTCGATACTTGTACGAGTTAATAGTCTCATTTCTCCTTCAATTTCACTGAAGATATTGAATTGCGTATAGAGTAGAGTAAATACTATTCAATGACTACTGGAAACAAGCGGTAAAGAAAGCAAAAATGAAAACTATTTACAATGAGGCATAGAACCAAAAAAAATCACAACAATATGCCGCTGATCGAAGGAGTAGGTCATAAAATATATTACACAAAACAGATAGATTACCAATCCTCCAATTTATATTACAAAACACAACAGATGGTACTTGATCTGCGAAATCCACGAATCAAACATCAAATTCGATAGAATTCTACTCGCTCTCGCTGCTGCCCGATTTCTTGTTCTGTTCTTCTTCTCCCTTCTTTTTGTAAACCATCTCAAACAACTTAAGAGACTTTTCTTGGAGTTCATCTGCTTTGGCTTTCAAAGCAGAAGCTTCAACATCCTCACCCGATTGAGCTTTTGCAACCAGTTCGCGACACTCCGAAATAAGCTCTTGAAGCTTCTCAGCTTCTGCCTTATCAACTTGCTCTTCAAATTCTTTAAGAGCAGAGGAAGTCTCATTACAAGAGCTGTCCAGACGATTAGCTCCTTCAATAGACTCTCTTCGTTCCTTGTCCTGTTCACGGAACTTCTCAGCATCTTTAACCATGTTCTCAATTTCAGCATCTGACAAACCAGAAGAACCAGCAACAGTAATAGAAGCATCCTTGTTAGTAGCACGGTCACTGGCAGTAACATTTATGATTCCATCTGCATCAATATCAAATGACACTTCAATCTGAGGGACGCCTTTAGGAGCCGGTGGAATACCTGAGAGAGTGAAATTGCCGATAAGTTTGTTGTCCCGAACTAATTCACGTTCACCTTGGAACACACGAATCTCAACAGACGTCTGTCCTGAAGCCGCAGTGGAAAAAATCTGTGACTTCTTTGTAGGAATTGTAGTATTGCGATTAATGAGTCTAGTGAAGACACCACCAAGAGTCTCAATACCGAGAGAAAGTGGAGTGACATCTAGTAGAAGGATATCCATCACTTCTCCTGACAACACACCACCTTGAATTGCTGCACCCATAGCAACAGCCTCATCAGGGTTCACTGATTTGACTGGATCCTTACTGAAAATCTGCTTAACCGTCTCAACAACCTTAGGCATGCGTGTCATTCCACCGACCAGAATGACTTCGTCAATTTGGTTAGCTGAGAGACCAGCATCTTTCAAAGCTTTCTTGACAGGTTCAACTGTGCGCTTGATCAAAGGGTCAACATGAGTTTCAAATTGAGCACGAGTGAGCTTAGTATTAATATGCTTAGGACCTGTAGCATCAGCAGTGATAAACGGAAGATTAATATCTGTAGAAACAGTAGACGAGAGCTCAATTTTGGCTTTCTCAGCTGCCTCACGAATGCGTTGGATAGCCATACGATCATCTTGGAGATCAATACCCGAATCCTTCTTAAACTGATCCAGAATTTGACGAACTAGAAGAATGTCGAAATCTTCACCACCCAAGTGAGTATCACCATTGGTGGACTTAACTTCAAATACACCGCCCTGGATCTCCAAGATTGAGATATCAAAAGTACCTCCGCCAAGATCGAACACAGCAACAACACGGTCACTCTCCTTGTCAAGACCGTAAGCTAGAGCAGCGGCAGTAGGCTCGTTAACTACACGAAGTACATTTAGTCCACCAATCTGCCCGGCGTCTTTGGTCGCTTGTCGCTGAGCATCATTGAAATAAGCAGGAACGGTAACAACAGCATTTTTAACTTGCTTGCCAAGATATGCATCCGCAGTTTCTTTCATTTTGTTCAAAACGAAACCACCGATCTGGGAGGGAGAGTATCTCTCGCCTCGAGCTTCGACCCAAGCATCACCATTAGTGTGCTTCACGATCTTATAAGGGACTTGCTTAATATCTTTTTGGACTTCAGGATCTTCAAATCGTCTTCCGATGAGACGCTTAGTGGCGAAAAGAGTATTAACTGGATTGACAACAGCCTGTCGTTTGGCAGGAACGCCTACAAGACGTTCACCATCAGCTGTAAATGCAACAACAGAGGGAGTCGTGCGAGCACCTTCACTGTTCTCAAGCACTTTGGCGATCTTGCCTTCCATGATAGCAACAGCAGAGTTGGTCGTTCCAAGATCAATACCGATGACAGCACCCTGCACCTTTGACGAAGAGGAATTGAATCTCGAACCAAAAACTAAAGGTCTCATGAGATTCCGAGTAACGGACTAGTCAAGACGACCAGTTAATGATTCGTCACGCATGAAGAAATACCGGTATTACATTCAGACTTACCGTACGAAGAGCACGCCGAGTTAAATTTGAAGCCAACATTGTTTCAAAAAAATATGTGAATATTCAATTAATGCTTTCTTGAAATATTATATTCTAAAACGCCAGAGGGCCGAACTTGAATAATAAACAAGGTAAAGTATATATGCGTATTATGAAAACACTAGAATAGAGAATAGAAAGAATAAATTGAAAGGCGAGAGAATTTAAAAAATATTTCGTACAAATTTTGGTAGACCAAGGACATTACCCGGATGAAGTTGGTGGAACGCAATGGAAGCGACGTCACCTTCGCAGTTTGTACTCCACATAGCTTTTGTTCTATCTTCGGGCACTGGCCAGAAAAAAGACTATGCTTACTACGTTGGTGCGAATTAAGGATTAAATGCATCTATATTGTGATATTTAAGGTTATAAAGGCCGACTCTTATGACAGTATGATGCTAGCTAGTGTGTCTCGAACGGGTCTCGCGGGAGTGTGACCAGCTCATCCGAGCTGATCCCGGACTGTGCTGCAGTAAACTTCGATGACTAATCAGAGAAGTGATGGGTTTCTAAGAGCTTAGAGATACATACGCCTGAAGCGCTATCACGACTCAGCAGGTAATACATATTTGAAAAATATACGTAGTGAGCTATGATTTCACCGAGTCGAACGCGCATTTTCTGGCAGATGCTTGTTGATCATCGATCGTTGAGTTGAAGTCTGAATTTTATGATCATTTTAATATTGGTTATGACTATTCTGTCGCGTTTTTGTCACAAAGTTGCGTTTTAGCTGTGAACTTTTCTACGACTTAGTTTACTCAATTCATGCGCGAGCACATTCTGTCAATAACAGTTCCGCTCTTTGAACTCGGCTATACTTGGACTAGATTTACTGTTCTATAAGTCCGTACTGATTGTGCGTTACGTCGTCTCATGTCACAACCTGACTCATCCCATAACAACGTCTTCGACCGCTCAGTTATACCTTCCTATCCTCATATTAGTCTTATTCCGAATATTCCTGACGATTCTACTCTGGTCCAATGTTGGAAATATGAATATAGGCGCACAGCTCAGCAGATTTTATCCAACATTTGGCTTGGCCCAATGTCTGTTACCAGAAACTCCTTATTCTTGGCCGAAAGCAACATCAAGAAATTAATTTGTGTCACAAATTTCAGTGTATGGTCGATAATGCCACAGAAACTGATCAGCGGTATATCACACGACGGATTTCCTATTTCATCACCTCATGATCTAATGAATATTTTCCCCCAAGTAAATTTACTGATAGATCAAGCTATCCAGAACGAGGAGCCTGCTCTGATATACTGTGAGTCAGGAAATGAATATGGGGCTGCAGTCATAATCGCATACTTAATGGAACGCAATAAGTATGAATTACAAGATTTTACATTATGTGTGCTCTTTCAGAACTCATCTAACCGGAACTTAGCTGGGATATTAGTATGGCTTTCCAATTTGTTCATTCTCGACGTTTTTCAATAACTCTGACTGATGCGATTGGTTTTCAAGTAAGCTAAGCATTTTACAATATTGCAAACTGTATAGTTGAAGCTAACTGAATTTAGATACAGGTAAATGCAATTTAGATCTTTGTTATGTCTGCCTTGTTAACATAGTTCAGACTTACCAGAGTATATACAAAGCTAGGAGAGATGTTTTTGAGGCAGGTAGTCGTAACAGAATGCGGCGAATGCGATATGAAGAGGAAGAGGAAGAAGAAAAAAATTTGTGAGTTTTTTTTCCATAATCGATGTTCTTACTCTTACTTTTAATTCAATTTAGAACGGGGGAAAGAGAAGGAGTTGCTCCTTTCCAAGATTTCTAGTCTTGTATTTTTTTAACACTCCCAAGTTCAAGTATACTTTAATTTTATCACAGTTATACTAGATTATAGAGGATATTTATTTTTGCATATTCCATTATTATCCGGTTATTAGATTCAGCTGGCCTCGAACGATGTATTTCACATCTTAACCTTGATCGCTCTCAAAGCCCTGGTTGATAGTTTTGGAGTGTTACAAAGAGCGAAATATTAATTATATATATAATCGTCTCATTAATAGATATCTTGTTTTCAATTTTGTCATAGAATAATTTAGTATTAAGAGATAATCACAGCACCTAGAGTCCGACACACGATGTTAGGGTAAGCTATGCAAATCCCACACTTGACGCTCTGTTGCTGAAAAATTATTCTTCACCAAAAATTTCATTCGAATCTGATCCGATGTTAAGAAACTCCTTTATTTGGAATCTTAGATTGGTGTTATAGTTTCTGTATTAGTGAGTCATTGCTACTGTCAAAATGGGAAAGAAGTGAGTTTTGATTCTTCTGCTTGCCATATTGTTATGGAGTCTTGTAGTGTATCTGCCGATCGCTATCTGGCAGCTGCTCTACCAGAACTATTGCTAATTATATATCTTTTTTAGAGATAAAAAGAATAAAAAGGATGACTACTGGGATGTCGGTTTTGAAGATGATATGGAAACAGCTCAGCCTGAAGGCTTCGGCGCTGATATTGGTGCCGATGCTAAGGTTGAGAACGTATCTGTCGTTTCTGCGCAGGACTCTACGAACGATTCTTCTATCAATCGCGCAGCAGCTCCTCATAAAGAGACCGATGAACCAGAAGATGAACCAGAAGAATCTGTACCGATAGTGCAGCTCAAAGCAAGTTTTTCCATTTTGTAATTCCATTTCTTATATCTAATTGCTATCTAGAGTAAGAAGGAGAAGGAACGTGAGAAGAAGGAGAAAGAAAAGCTCAGAAAGAAGCAACAGGTATATTAGATAGTTAAAACTTTGGAACTCTATTGATGTTAACTTTGAAAGTTGGAACGAAAAAAAGCTGCTGCATCCACTGTTCCGGCAGAATCTCTTGCAAAGCCTTCCAATTCTTCGAATCCTGAGATTTCAGATGCTCCAATTCTTGATTCAGCTCCTCCAGCAAAAAAAGGGAGCAAGGCAGATGCAAAATCCAAGAAAAAGAACTCTGTTTTAGCTGCGCTCGAGAAACAGGTGGAAGCACGCCGAGTTGCAGAGGCAGAACGCAAGAGAGCTGAAGAAGAGGAGAGAAAACGCATTGAAGAAGAGGAACGTGCTGCCGCCGAAGAAGAGAGAATGCGTGAGGAGGCACGGCAAAAGAAGAAGGAGAAAGAGAAGGCTAAACGCGATGAACTCAGGAAAGAAGGAAAGTTGTTAACAAAAAAGCAAAAGGAGCAGCTTGCATTTCAGCAAAAGAGAGCTCAACAACTCCGTGATTCTGGTGTAGTCATTGCTGGTTTCAGTAATAATTCAGATGAATTAAAGTCAAAAAAGCCCTTCTACGGCAAAAAGAAGAAAAATTCATCCCAAGCTAAAGAGGAAAGTGAATCCACCTCTCTTGAAATTTCTATTGCTGATTTGGCAGACTCAGAAGAAAAGTCTGAACCTATGAAGGAACATGAAGAAGAGGTAGAGAGGGATGAATTGACTTGGGAAGATGCATTGAATGATGAACTACTGGCAGACAAGCCAACCGACAAGGGTGAATCTTGGGAAACTCTGTTAGAAGATTCAGATCACGACGATTCCGGCTCTGACAGTGTTGGAAGTAGTACACAGAAGACAGAAGTATCAGAGGACGATAAGAAGGCCGTTGAAGTTATAGAAGAGGAAGAAAATGATCCTGATAAATTCGAACAAACTGAATCTGCAAAAGCCAAAGAATCAGAGAAGTTAAAGTTTGAGGCGAGTCAGAGACGAGACAAGCGTCATCAAGCTGCTTTGAGTGCTCGGTCTAAAGACAATCTGCGATCACCAATTTGTTGTATTCTTGGCCATGTTGATACAGGTAAAACAAAACTGTTGGATAAAGTCAGACAGACGAATGTCCAGGAGGGAGAAGCGGGTGGAATTACTCAGCAGATTGGTGCTACCTATTTTCCAATTGAAGCTATCAAAATGAAAACTCAGGTCGTTAACAAGGATAATGAGTTAGAATTCAAAGTTCCTGGCTTATTGATTATTGATACTCCTGGCCACGAATCCTTCACAAACTTGCGATCTCGTGGATCGTCATTATGTAACATTGCTATTCTTGTTATCGATATAATGCATGGTCTTGAACAGCAGACATTGGAATCTATCAGACTTCTGAGACAACGTAAAACGCCTTTTATTGTTGCCTTGAACAAGATTGATCGTCTGTATGGTTGGGAATCAATTCCTGATAATGGATTCCAAGATTCCTTGGCGAAACAACCTAGAGCAGTTCAGCGCGAGTTTGAGGATCGTCTTCAGAAGACCAAGCTTGCTCTTGCAGAACAGGGATTAAATTCAGAACTTTATTACAAAAACCGAAACATGGCACGTAATGTTTCTTTGGTGCCGACATCTGCTGTAACAGGCGAAGGTGTTCCTGATATGCTGAAGCTGCTGATCGAGCTAACTCAGAACCGAATGAGTGATAAGCTTATGTATTTATCAGAATTAGAGTGCACGGTTCTTGAAGTTAAAGTTATAGAGGGATTAGGAACTACAATTGATGTTGTTTTGTCAAATGGCATTTTGCGTGAAGGCGACAGAATAGTTCTTTGTGGAATGAACGGTCCCATTGCTACTAATGTCCGTGCTCTCTTGACACCGCAACCGTTACGTGAGATGCGTATCAAATCTGCTTATGTTCATCACAAGGAAGTAAAGGCCGCGCTTGGTGTCAAGATTGCAGCTAACGATCTCGAAAAAGCTATTGCCGGTTCTCGCCTTCTCCTCGTTGGACCTGAAGACGATGAAGAAGATTTAATGGACGAAGTAATGTCTGATTTGACGTCTTTAAATAGCTCTCTTGACAAAAGTGGTAAAGGAGTCTGCGTTCAAGCATCGACCTTGGGTTCTTTAGAGGCACTTCTTGATTTCTTAAAACAAATGAAGATTCCTGTAATGTCAATCTCCATAGGACCCGTTTATAAACGAGATGTTATGAAGGCTACAGCTATGCTTGAAAAGGCACGAGAATTCGCGGTTATGCTGTGTTTTGATGTGAAAATAGACAAGGAAGCTGAAGAGTATGCTGAACAACAAGGGATCAGAATATTTTCTGCTGATATCATTTACCATTTGTTCGATGCTTTTACTAATTATCAGAAAGAGCTTTTAGAGGCGAAGCGAAAGGATACCGCTGAGAACGCAGTGTTCCCTTGTGTCTTGCATACTATCAAAGTTATCAACAAGCGAAACCCCATGATTATTGGTGTTGATGTTATTGAAGGTAGTGTACGAGTAGGAACGCCAATTGCTACAGTCCGAATTGATCCAGCTACTCAAATGCGACAAGTCTTAGAGCTTGGACGAGTCGCTTCTTTGGAAGTTAACCATAAATCGTTAGAAGTAGTCAAGAAAGGTCAAGCTCATGGAGGAGTTGCCATGAGATTGGACACTCCCGCGAATCAGCCAACTTGGGGACGGCATGTGGATGAGACGGATATACTTTACTCTCATATTTCACGAGATTCTATCGACACATTGAAGGATCCTGCGTATCGAGATGATGTTACAAGAGATGAATGGCTTTTGATTAGAAATTTGAAGAGTGTATTTAGTATCCTTTGATGATGTGTGCGGAGAGCGATTTGGTTAAAGGCTGTGTGGTTTGTTTCGATTTAAAGACTGTATGGGAGTTGGTACTCTGTATAAATATCATGAACTAAGTATATAGAAGTAATTTTGATCTTCCAAAACTGTAATATTAATTCATTAGAGGTTTCTCGCGAATTTCCAGCTTGATTGGATAATCTGTTAAAGGTCGAATGGCACCAGTTCCGAAATTACCACTGATCGACATTTCAGGAACGGATTGAAGCTGCGGAGTGATTTGATAATAAGAGATGAGGTAAATCAACTGAGAAATTGCTTCAACTTTAGCCAAGTGTCTTCCAGGGCACATATGCTTGCCTCCACCCCAAGGGATATAAGATTTCCATGCAGGATTTCCTGGGTCATCCTGTTCACTGACCGAGAGTTTTTCATGCGGAAGAAGAGATTTATTTCCGGGCAAAAACCTCTGGGGATAGAAAGTCATTGGATCTGGAAAAGCTTCTTCGTTCCAGTGAGAGAGACTAGTGAAGATGATTACATTATCACCTTTATTGAGATTGTATTCCTTATATAACTTATTATCTGTTGGTTGAGCGATTTTGACTTTAGTATCATTCGTCACGTATCTGTTCAGCGTGACATTAGATGTCAAGCGAACTGTTTCTTTGAAGGCCGATTCCAGTTCTGGAAGCTCATAAACAGATTTCCAGTCTAATTCACCAGATTTTTGGTCAACATGGTCCTGAATAATACATTCAATCTTTTTGATCATTCCTGGGCTGTTTAACATGAACATGAGATACCAGCATGCAGCAGGTACGCTATTTGACATGCTTGCGAACAGAATTGATAAAAAATATCCTGCGAAATCCTCTTCCTCAGTATATTTCCCATTGTCTTTGAATATCTTGTAGATTCCGCCTATAAAATTAGGAGAATCAGGAGTAAGCTCAAATTCAGTCGAAAATTTTCCTAGAAGTCGTAAGACCTCCGCACGCGCTTCGTAAATGGATTTCAAAAAGATTCCGGGGATACCCGAAACGTATTTGGCAATATTATTTTCAAATATTGTATAGGGAGCCAGAATTTCGTCAGTGGGGAATTGGTCACCGAACATAGCCAAAGCTGCTGCCTTAATCATGCAAACTCTCGATAAGTCGTACGCATCGACAATCTTTCCGTTTTTTTCTCTACCAACTTCGTTGTACAGACTAGAAGCTGGCCCAACCAAATCTCTAAAATGCGCTCTTAGCTCCTCAATGCAACGTTGATTAAGTGGAGGAGAAACATTTCTCATGACACAGTTGCGCAAGTCAGACATGAATTGCACATCACTATCGACTCTTTTTGTGTATTTGAAAAGCTTTAGGTCTAGATAAGAGAAAAAGTCTTCGTTACCAAAAATACGGGTTTGAGTCATGACTTGCTTCATGCCATGAATAGGATCTGTCACGATGATCATTTTATGGCCACCGGCATATATAGAGTATATCCATCCGCATCTCTTATAGGCCCTGTTGAACAGGTCTCTGGGGTCGAAAAGAAGGTCTTTAGCCACGCCTAAGAAAGGTATGTAGCCCTTGATGAGGGAAGGCTGGGATGGACCGGAATGGAGCTGGAAATGGTAGAAGACAACGGAACAGGCGACCATTCCGATGGCCAAGACAACTGTGCTGAAGCTCATTTTTTGATATCTATGAACTCGTGGAGGACTCTTTAAATATTGTCTCCAAGGGAGAAAATAATAAAAAAAGTGTTGCACAACTAGCAGTATTGATAATCACACCCAACACAGGAAGAAAGCCAGTCTAATGTATCTCGATAAGATGCGGCTGCAGTCAAAATGCTGAGAGCAATCTCAGTCCCTTTTGCTGGCAAATCAAGATACCGACCGTACTGAGTGAACAATTGAAAACATAAGGAAAACTAAATATATGGTCTACAACTATATACTCTATAATAACATACTTCCTTTAGTCATTAAATGCTTGAGTCACTCTATACTCGTGGAGGAAATTGCTCTCTAATCCGCTGGCCATACTTGATAAACAAAAGAGAGGTACAGGTACAAAACAATATTGAGACGAAACCTAGTAATGAATATCCCCATCCATAACCTAGATTTCCAACCAGATTAGGAATTGCAAGAGGTACAAAGGCAGCTGCTGTAGACCGAAGAAGATTTAGTGCAGCGGTCGCCGAAGCAGCTGCTCCTAGTGGGCTGTAAAGGTCAATCAAATAGGCTTGGATAGGAAGAAGAGATGAAATGAGACCAAATCCCATCGGAAATAAAGAAATCACAAGAGCAAACCAAAAAATATGGCGCTCAACCGCCCAGCCATACCAAAAAAGTGCCCCTGGAATTAATATACTCCCTAAAATGACAGGTCCTAAACGCATTTCAGGTTGGCGAACGCCGTTGTTTCGCTTCGCTAGATATCCAACAAGCTTATCGTTTGTTGAACCAACTGATAAAACAGCCGACAAAGTCCCTGTACCGACTCCAAGAAAGGCCAGACCCGAAATTTCTATCGACCAGCCATACTCCTGAGTCATTACTTCACTTAGAGTCGTAAAAAAGAGGTACAAGTAGCTATACGCTACAGCCATGTAAAGAGAAAGAGCCTGAACAACAGGAGAAATCAGAATTAACTTGATAGCTCTAGACAAACGTGTATAAAAGCTTTTAAAGGGGGTTAAAGGAGCTGAACGAGAGTCGATGATAGATATGAAACGATCATTTCCTGTCTGAGCGCGTAAGCGCTTTGCCTTTCTGCGCAGAAGGACTGCCGTGTTTGTTTCTTTGATGATGAATATAAATAGCATTGCCATTACAAAAGCAAATATCTCTATAACGCGGAAACACCATCGCCAGCCCGCGCGCTGCGATATAAATCCGCCTAATATAGGTCCGCAAACAGGTCCCATTATGGGTCCCAAGAGGTAAAGAGCAGTCGCTCTTCCGGTCTGTTCCGGTGGATACATATCTGATATGATTCCAGCACCACAAACCATGCCAGCACATCCAAGAATCCCGGATAACGTACGGAAAGCGATGAACATGCCGACTGAAGTTGCTTCGGAGCAGCCAACATTTAAAACAGACAGCAACAGATTTGAAAATCCAATGACATATTTCCTTCCATACATCTCAGAAAGAGGCGCGTGGAGCAGAGGGCCCCATCCGAAGCCCAGAACATAGGCGGATATTGTAAACTGCTTGACGATTTTGTTGCTAAGACCAAATTCTGCGGCCATTAAAGACTGTCCTGGAGCGAAAAGCGTAGAAACAGTAGGAACCATAAGGCCCGTGATGAGAACGAGAAACATGACAAAAAGTTTTTGGCGGTTGGACCAGTTTTTTGGATTTGTAGGATCATCAGGGGAATCCCAACCAACAAGATTGTGTTCAAAGTCAGAAAGGAACGAAGGTGCAGTTGCAGACGGAGATGACGGAGATGGAGGAGATAGTTGCGTAGTAATGTTTAAAGAATAACTTTCCCGGTGTTCAGAAACATTTGAACAAGAGCTTTCTTGGTATTGTTGTACCTCTTTGTCAAAGGGAGTATTGTCAACATAGCTTGTTGGTTTTTCGGTTATAGTTGGCTGAGGTTTGGAAAGAAATACAACAGAAGCTTGTGAGGAAGTCTCAGAAGAGTCTGGCGTAGAATTGTACATTGTATATTAAGAAATTCGTACTGCAGTACAACCATCTATGAGTAACAAGGAGATTGTAGCATAGCACCAAGTATTTAAAGACAGCAGGAAGATAAGCCAAAGATAGAAAAGTAGCGACAGACAAGATTTGATTAAAACCCTAGGATAGTGAAGGATCAAAAACTCAGACCGTTCGAGAAGCAACCGCAGATAGCCAATCTCAATGTATTTGAAGCAGTTGTTCGCGACAACTGAAAATACGACGGCGCAAACCTTCAAATGGCAAAAATAGGTTCTTTGATATTGAACTTGAAGCAGCCGATGCCCAAAATTCCGAAGATTCTGTCCTGCAAGAGTGAACCGAGCTTTCAAACTGCAACCAAAGATGACCCCTGAAATCGGTTCGGCCCGAGCACGCGGCTCATCCTAAAATGGCAGCTGATACTCGGAACCACCCGCGGTCGTGCTAGATCGAAACCCCCCTTGTACAGTCATGTGATGTTGGCATTATTCTACAAGTCACTTTGCTGCTTACAGGCACCAGATAACGGCAGCGGCATCACGGAAGCTTCGGTGGCTGCACCTGTTTGACGAGGTTGCCCGATCGTACCTAGTTATCTGCTCCATCTGTCAGCTAAAGGAAATTTCGCTATTGCGGTATTGACTCAAAAATGTCGGCACAGGGAAGACTTCCATTGAAAGTAAAAAATTTTGAGTTCCTTGGCACACTTCATGATGGTAAGTTCATATGAGTTGGATCCAATAGCTTGCTGGAATCCTGATCCTGTATGATCGGAATCAGGATCAGGTCCGATCCAGTTTAAGGTCGATTGCTGATTTTTTGATTGCTACAGATAATGGTCACAAATATACGAGAGACATCGGCTGTTCATCTGTATTTGGAGGTCAGGTAATCTGGCTCTTCGGTGATACGTTTCCTCTTAATAGCAAAGGGCAGATGATTGGCCTATTGACATCTACGGCAGCAATCGGTAACATCAGGGAGCCTACTCGCTCGAAATACTGGAATTGCCGTGAAAACGGACATCCTCAGCAGTTTATTCCATTCACCAACGAGGAGGACTCTTTTAATAAGACTCATTCTAGTGGTGGAAAGGAGCGCTTCTATCTTTGGTCATTCTCCAGTATCGTCGAAATAGATCCTGGTAAAGGCTGGCTATTTTTTACGAAAGGGCGTACTCAGTCTCGTAACTTGAGTGATAATATCCAATATGGTGTACAAGTTGCTCGCGTTCATTTTGATAATGACAGGAAAATTCCTATTGCTGAGCGATGCATGGACAAGCCTCTGTTTGACAAAGATGTATTAATCTGGTTTCTATTTCCATTTCATTATTAACTAACAGGTTTTGTAGCAAATATCCTGGGGATCTTTTGAAGTACTTCTTAACCATGACCATCTTTATCTCTATGGTGGAAAAGGTGGCCACATCTATGTAGCTCGCGTTCCTAAGGAGTCTCCTTTAGACAAATCCAAATACGAATACTGGACTAAAGACGAGAAGTGGTCCAAAGAGGAGAAAAATCTCAAGGACTTGTTTTGGAAGCTCCAATCTGGCTCAATTTTTTGGTCTCGGTTTTACAAGAGCTTTATTTTGCTTGCCAATACGGGCTGGGCAGACAGTAGAATTGTCATGCGTTCGGCTCCTCATGCGGAAGGTCCTTGGACTCAAGATGTTACGTGCTATCAGTTAGAAAAGAATCCCAAGGGTATGAAATACTGCGTTAATGCCCATCCGTGGGCATTTCCTGAGTCAAATGGTGGCCAAGTTCTTGTAACTTGGACTGATCAGCACACCGGTGTCGTCGAGTGCGGAAAACTTACTTGGGAAGGTTATGAAGGTAGGTTTCAACTGTTTCCGATTCATCAGCAACGAGTGCAAATTGTGGGGCCTTCTGAGTTTAATCTTGATGGTTATGGGAATCCGAGGATTGATTCATTTTCCCAGGTCGGCCAGTCCTATGGAACTCCTCTTCCATTTAATTATAATTCGGACTGGCCGCAGACTAATCAACCTTACTATCCTCAATATGGGAATTTTGGTTATCCTCAGCAATTTCTATCTCCATCATCCCCTAACTGTAATTCAACTTCGTGGACACCTTTAACTTATAATCCTTCTTCCTACACTCCTTCGAATGGACATTATATACAAGATAACTACAATGGAAGTAATACGCCACAAGGAAATTATCAGTGTCCCTTACCGAATTCACAGTTACGAAATCCGAATCAGACTAATGAGGCCCCACAAGTTCCTTATTGGAGCAAACCCCGTTAATTTGTGCTTTGTGATTGCTGATTAATCTCAAGTTTAGGTGGATCTGAGTATGTTTATAATCAGTTTGACAGTTCAAAAACGTCGTCTGCAAAATCGGCTGTTGATTTGGTTGAAGATCATGTAGACAAGTTGATATATAGGTTTAAGAAAAAATGGAACTTCTAACAGCTAGCTGCCTTTTTAGCAAATAGTCAGTATGCTTAAATTAGTATATATTGTCAATAGGCTGCAGATTCAGTTACAGTGATTATTCTAGTTGATATATTTAAAGAAGGAAAGACCCTTTATAGCAATAGTGATGCTTTATTTATCTACGTTTGACAGTATACAATAACATCTCCTCTACGGCGATGGTCTTCATGTGCATGAGAATTGAAAAACTTAGCACATTCACGATATAAGTTACTCTTCATAACGACGATGTCAATTTGAGGCTTGAGAGTCTCGAAAAATACGAGATGAGAAGGCCAAGAATAGGCAAATGAAGAGAAATCAGTTGATCCTGGAGACGGAAAATTAGATTCCAAGAAAAGTACAGGATTCTCGTAGAAGATGTCTGCCTCGTCTAAATAGGATTCTAGTTCGAGATTAGCGGTACCACGGGGGGGTTCGCAGGTCAGAAACCAAGCCGAAATATCTTGCCGGTGAATATGTGACATCCAGGGAGTTGAGTGACAAGGCATTAAAAATCCCACAGAAGTAACTTCAGGGGAATTGCGAATGTAGTGTGTGACATCAATTACGCCGCGTTGATGAACGGTAGCAAGATAAATACAGAGCGGACCATGTATGCCTATGACTGCGTATAGGTAATATCTTTTGAAGTTATGTCGAGCTGAAGTCGTCCAGGAGTCAAGGGATCGAGCAATCATTATATGCATGACTGGAAGAAGAGGATATATAAACCTGACCTCCTTATGAGCGTTGAAGCTGTAAATAATGATTACAAATATGCATAATTTAGACAGTACGGAATATCGAGAAATAAACCAGCCATGAATAAGAAGGGGAAAATAGAGAATAGTCAGCTGAGGCAATGCTTCGATTATATAATAAAATGCTTGGTTTGTGCCATAAAAGGAAGAAAGTGACTCAATGACATTAAATTTGAGGAATTCCAGCATAGGAAAGACTACCCGGTTGTAATACAACATGTCTATGAGCGCATTTAGAGCCAGAGATATGAGGCTAAGAATTAGCAAATCACTAGTAATATAATGCAAAATAATTACCCAATTGAAGCAGCTAGAAATATAATATGTAGAGATTTCTGACGAAGAAATAACTCTGAACCGAGATATAGCCAAATAAGAACGTTCGTTGGCCTCATGATGCAAGCCAAGGAGGCAAGAACCAGCGCTATTCTGAGGCTTCTAATCTGTTAATAATACTGATATCAAATTGAGTCGAATAATTACCCTGGAGAAGTACTTTGGCGAGCAAAGGGCCAGTAATTCATAGCACAAATGCTTATCGTGCACTCCATGGAGTTCGAGAATGTGCGGACGCCCACGTGGAAGTTCATGGCAGACAGCAAGCTGCAAAGAAGGGCGTATTTCGCGACGCTCACTCCATAAAGTTTGTTTGCGAGAGAATAAGTGAATATATCAGTAAGAGCGGCGAAGAAAGCTTGAACGAGTTTCGGGCCATAGATCAAGCCAATGGAGCCAAGACGGAGAAGGTCACAGAGCGAGTATACCGTTGCAAAGACTAGAGGATGGACAATTGAACGGAGAGCATCTCTCCATTCCCATGTCAAATATCCATATCCATAAACAAGTCGGTGAGCGGGCTCAAGTCCTTGCCAGAACTCGTCTGGCTGGAAATAAGTCTGTGTTATGAATGAGTTGATGATCCTAAAGAGGAGGATCGAAAGAAAAAATGATGTCATGTGAATAAAATGAATTCAAGCTATTTTATTCTTATGAGATATAATAATATTATTAACTTCATTTCATATTTCATATTTCGTATTTGATATATATTAGTTACATATAGAATATAAACTCTTTTGTAACTATAAACGTCAATTATACGAACCTGCACTGTAACGTGATTGGTGGGGTAACTGGAGAGGTCTGAAAAGCGCAGTAGCCGCATACAGATTGCTTGGATCTGATCAAAATTCGTCGAGAAATTTGAACCAGCATTGATATTTGATCTTTTAGGAGAGCATGTAGGAGAGTATGATAGTAGCTGAGCTCCTTAAGCAGGACTAAAAGTAGTCCGGCCAATCTACAATGTCGAGCCCTCATGAAATAAACTGTTAACAGTACCCTATTGCTCGAGATGGCATTTTGGATGCACGGGCAAAGCACATAAAAGCGAATAGCCAAATGAGCCTATCTAAACAAATCCCTGTAGATCTAAATTGCTTTTGGAAACTGCCTTCAAATTTCGTTGTCTACGTGCTTTATTGACTTACTCTCGCATGCAACTGTGACTGTTAACGACACGGACAGTGAAAATTCTAGCCTACTTGTTAAGAGATTTTAAAAACTTACTAAATCAAGAGCTTTGGCTCCCTAGACTACATGGAAGGGTATTAATAGCCTTTAAAGTAACATGAATTTTCAATTTTAGTTCATTTTGTCGTGAAATCGGTGAAAAACAATCAGCGAAAAATATCAGCATCATAGCAGCCCCTGAGATATCATAGAGCTATTTCAAAAAAAAATTCCAGAACGAAAGGCTCTTGATAATGAAAATCTCCATTTAGGAAGATAATTACGCAGATTTCTCTCTTACTAACTAGATATCTAATTCGATTCGAGTCTTGTTTTTGAACCGTGAGGACAATAGCCTCCATATAAACTACTACTGGCGCATTGATAAATCTCTCTGCCATTCCTCCCAATCCCAATCCACCGGCATGTATCGTTATCGTTTTCCCCCACGTACGGCTCATTCGACTGATCGAAATCATACAGAACCTCCTAGGTTTTCTAGGTCTATATAATATATATTATTGACAGTATAGTATATTATAACATATTAATATATATATATATCTAAATATTCTATCGCGCTTCAAAATGGCGGAACATGAAAGCTCTGCTCCTCTTCTAGATGACTACGACGGCATCCACGACGAAAACGATTCCCGTACTCTTTCACGTACCACTACGACATCCTCTCTCACCAGCTTCGATAGAAGAAACATTTTTGGCAATGATGCTCAAGACAACACAGAACATCCTGCTCCGCCAGAAGTCTACAATTGGCGTCCCTGGGTTCTCGCTATCTCCGCCGCCATGGGTTCGGCTATGTTTGGCTATGATACTGCTTTCATTGGAGGTCTGCTCACTCTTCCTTCATTTTCCTCTCGGTTTGGACTAGATCAAGTCTCGGGAAATGTGCTTGCGGGTATAGAGGCTAGAATTGTTTCCACTTTTCAATTGGGCTGTATCTTTGGGTCCATATTTGTTTACTATTTGAACGAGTACCATGGTAGAAGAAAGACTCTTATGCAGGCCGGTGTACTATTCGACTGCGGGGCTCTGTTCCAGTTAATATCTGCCGGCCGGCTCAGATACATGTATTTTGGTCGCTTTCTAGCTGGTAAGCGTTTAGTTGTATTTGGTGTCTCTGTTTACTAATCTATTATAATCCTATCTTAGGTCTTGCAGTCGGTTCTTCTTCTCTTGTCGTTCCATTATATATCTCTGAATGTTCCCCACCCGCAATACGGGGTACTTTGATTGGAGCGTTCGAAATAATGCTCCAATCGTTTTTAGTGGTCGGGTTCTGGGTTAATTTCGGCGTCAACGAGCATATCAGTCCGGATACGGACAAGCAATGGCATATTCCAGTCTCATTACAATTAATTCCGGGCACACTTCTTGTTCTCGCAATGGCATTTCAGCCCGAATCACCGAGATGGCTAGTTCATGCGGGGAAAATTTCAAAAGCAAAGCAGGTTTTAAGTTATATCCGCAATTTACCGATCGAACATGAGTATATCATTTGGGAGACTGAGTCAATTGTCGAGCAAATCGAGCATGAAGCAGAATGTGGAGCGGATGCCTCCCTAATCGACAAAATTAAAAGCTCTTTCCAGCCGGGAAAATTCAATCGGCTGCTGATTGGATGCACGATGATGATTATCCAAAATCTGGGAGGAGTCAATGCGCTTAATTACTATTCAACAAATATTTTTCGTGCAATTGGGTTTACTGGTGTAAGCGTCGGACTTTTGGCCACAGGGGTTTATGGAATCTTAAAGTGTTTATTTACGTTCGTCTTTACGTTTGTTGTGATTGAGAAATATGGCCGCAGAAAATCTCTAATTTACGGTTCAATCGGAACATGTTTGACAATGTTTTATATTGGATTGTACGGAAAGTTTTCGGGCTCTTTTGATGGAAATGCAAATCGAGATATCTTTGCATATCTTGCTGTACTAGCAGTATATATGTTTGCAATCATTTTTACGCTATCATGGTCCGGAGTGCCGTGGATTTATGCGGCTGAAATATATCCAGCAACCGTTCGGTCAGTCTGCGTATGTGCGACGACATGCTCACAATGGGTAGGTCAGTTTGTAATTGTCTATTCAACGCCGTTTATGATGGAGTACATTAAGTGGGGTACGTTCATATTTTTCGGTTTGTTCACAGTTTTTAGCGGGTTTTATGTATACTGGTGGATTCCAGAAACAAAGGGTTTGTCGATCGAGGATATGGACATAATGTTTGAGTGCGAAACTACGGATGGCCGTCGAATGCGCAAGGAAGCAGACCTCATTATTGCCCAACGAAGAATTGAACTGGCTCTATCAGCTACACTAAATTCTTCTAGTGCAGGCGTGAAAGATATCGACAGAACACCGGTAGCAACTTTAGAAAACTAATTGGATATTATAATTATTAATAAGTAGTCTCTATAAACAGGAAATAAACACAATGATTAGACAAAAGAGAGATGAGTTGACAAATCTTAACACATAATATACCGTGTACCAATGATAGAATTAAATTTTGCGTAGAAAAATAATGAACAAACGACAGCTGCAGATGGGAATATTAGAATTAAAGCATAGGAGCGTATTTCGAGGCCTTTCGCAAACGATGGCCATAAATGTAAAAAAGGACTGGAACAGGAGCCAAGACAACGCCAAGACAACCAAGTAAAGTACCTGCCCAGTTGATGCCAAGATTGTGAAACATAGCAGCAGCGAACAAGGGGAATCCAGCGCCTACTCCTGAGCGAACCATTGTGTTTGCAGCAACAGCCGAGGCAGCAAACATGAGATATGCCTCCACAAGATAGGTCAGACAGGTGAGGAAAATCAGAATGATGCCAGCACCAATAAATACTCCAGCAGCAGTGGGCGCCATCCAGTGCACAGTCTCATGGTAATTACCAGTCCAAGTGAGCCAAAACATGCCAATAGGAAAGACGACACCGCCTATCATGGCGCCCTCAAGACGCATCTCAGGAACAGGTAGACCACGGTTGGCAGCGATAGCACGCAAAACACGTGGCTCTAAGCTCAAGACGATACCACATCCCGCGAACTCGCCCACTAGCATGCCAATGTAGGGGAGCATACCGACGGAATAAGACATTCCATAGCCTTGAATGAAGATGATAGGATAGCTCTCAAGAAGAAGATAAAGGATACCATAAACAAATGCAGTATAGATGGTGATGAGCATGAGAATAGGTTCAGTGAGTAGCATGCGGACTGGTCTAGTGAAATTCTTTTCAATAAGCTCTTTGAAATCAAGCTCAACTTCGTCCTGGGCGGCATGGATAGACCAATTCCCGGTTAGACGTCGAAGCACTTTGGCCTTTTCGCAGAGAACGGTGGGAGCGTAGGTCTCGTCGATGAAGAAGAAGACGAGAATAAAAGAGAAGTAGCCCATGATTGCAGTCAAGTACTCAGTCCAACGCCAACCAAGATAAGATTCGACAATAAAACCTCCAACGACGGGAGCAATGAGAGGACCGGCAAAGACACCAGCGGAGAAGATGACCATCGCCGTTCCACGCCATCTGTTACCGAAGATGTCTGAAAAGGCAGCAGGAACAACTGTCAGAGAGGCAGCACCAAAAAAGCCAGCAAAGAAACGGCAAATCATGATTGTTTGCAGATCGTAAGCACGAGCGACAGCAGTGTTGAACACAGCGAAACCAAAAGTTCCACAGATCATAGGCTTTCGGCGGCCAGAAAGCTCAGAGAAAGGAGCCCACACTAGGGGACCGCTAGCGAACCCAAGAACATAAAGGGACATTCCTAGAATTGCGACTACATCCGAAACATGGAACTTCTCCGCGATAACCAAAGTTGCGGAGGAGAATATAGAAGAACCCCAGGCTGCGGTTGTTGTGGAGAAGCCGAGGCAGGCCATAATCTTTGCTTTGCGAAGAGTGGGGAAGTTCTGGGGGTGAATGGGGTCGTCTTTACCGTCAAAGTCAACGACATAGGCTGCCGGGTTTTCAAGAACAGGCGGGTAGTTCTTACCACCTCCAAAGGGAGGTAGAGGCTTACCCGAGCTGGTGATATCGGCAGGCTTACCAACAGTTTCGTTAGCAATGGAAAGCGCAGTTCGGACGCGCTCGAGGGCCACTTCGTCGTCTGGACTATCTGGATGTGACGGTGAAATGGACAGCGGGATGCCCGACGAGCTGTAGACAGCAGCGACCTCCGGGGATATCACTGGTGCAAGGCCAGCGCCGTTATCGAAATCATCGGTTGACTGAGAAGAGTCTGAGTAAGAGCGAGTTCTATCATCTGAAGACGCAGAAGGATTGTCGAGGATATGTTCGGCCTTTTCGAGGTCAGCAGAGGATTTTGGAGACATTTCCGAGCAGAAGTTATTGAGAAAAGGTATAGTAGAATAACGAGTAGGAAAAACAGTAGTGCCCTATAACACAATCGTATGGAAAAGAAGTCAAACTAGTGTACTACAATTCTCAAGCAATCAAACAAGCAATCAAAGAAACAAGAAAACAAGTAAACTAACAATTAAAATTTTGGACAACAGGCCAACACTTGAACTTAAGTACTAGTAGTGTTTGTAGCTGATGACGGTGATGTCTGTCGGACCGGCACCAAGAATGGCGACCAGGGGCCAGCGAGCTGGACGGCACTATGGGCCTCGGTTCACCGAGCATTGTGCTGATCCGGCTCGCTGGGGTATTATCTGGTCATCTTTGTTATTGTACGACATGACTATCGTACCGTATTATATTGTATGAATACAAGTTTGATGTAAGTAATATTATATATTGTTCAGGATTTATAATAATAGAGCACAAAACAAAATGCATTCGAAACCCGCTCGAAATAGTTATATTATATAATCATGTAATCTTTGATTACGTCATATTAGGCCGCGATCTGTCAGTAGCTAATTTTCCGAGATCACTCTACCTGATCTTCAAAATTGATATCTTCAGTTTTGCTGTGAAATGCTATTACAAAGTACAGTATACACCATACCATATCTTATATCATTATTTTTTTTTGCAGCATATATCTCGTAAAATATATATGCATGACGGCATCACAATTCAAATTCGGTACGATTCAATGATTACCATAGAGCGATCATCCCATCGGTATTTCGGCACTTCGGCAGAACTCCCTAGCGCTCACTAAATTTTCTTCTCAACGCCACCAACAAAATTTATGATTACATAATGATGAAATATAATTATGTAATAAGTCAATCTACCTACGTGCTCGTTTCCTTATCTTTCTTTCGGCTTCCTGCTTCTGAATGATTCTCGTAATTGAATCAGATTTATGACTCTCCACAATTTCCTTCAATCGACTTCTTTCTTCTTTGCCCTCAATTAACTGTCTTCTCTCTTCCATCCTCTTCTCCATTCGTTCTCGTCGTCGTCGTTCCCCTTCTTCCGCACTCACTATTGTGACAGAGTTCTCTCCAACTTCTCCAGAACCTCCAAATAATCGATTGCTTAACGTCTCGTACTGCGTTCGCTTCAAGAGACTCATTTTCTTGGTACTTTTTTCACCATAGTTAATCAATCTTCCCCCCCCTCCTCTTCTCCGTGCTTCCGGATCCACGAGCACATCTAATGCAACTATTCTGTGTTTTGCCTTCTCTCTCTCTATCTCCTCATATTGAGCCTTCACCGCTGCGGAAGTCTGCATTTCACGCTTCTTTCGCGCCTCGACCAGGAGAAAATACTTGTTCTCAAGGTTTCGTCCAGCCAACTTCCGTCGTACTCGATCAGAATTCGCGCGTTTCTCCGCCCATTCTATCTCCTCTTTTGTGAACGTATGCTTAATGTGTGCATCCCATATCTCGCCCGTACTTGGCACTAGCTGTGGCGACTGCCTTTCAATCTCCCGGAGCTGTGCAGGTCCCATTCGCTGCAGGATCGGCCGTACCAGCTCATACGGAATATCTCCGATATCACTTATACCTATCCATGTCAGTAGATATTTTCGACGATTTCAGATTCGCTCACGATTTGCATTCTCGACACAAATCTTCAGACAAGTTTGAAAGAGTGTCTCAATCTCTGTTTCCTGATGTTGATATAGCAAATGCTCCTCGATAGCCTCTCCATAGAAATTACCGCTGCCAGTGAGCTTCTCAATGCATGCATATGACTCACTTCCCCCAATTCCATTCATTTCTTATGCTTTCGTCGCTCAATGTAAACTTCTTAGTCGAATTTCTCGTGAATCTATAAAAGGTCATCTGCCGAGTGATCTTGAATCTTACTCACATGACATCTCCCAATGACAAACCTGAGTTCCTCCCAGAATGTCAGGCACGCATTTCCAGAAACCAAGATGTTTGGTATATTTCTCCTTTTGTCACCATTGGGCCCAAATAATTGCTATCAATCGTTTTAGATGGAGAGAAGGCCCCCAAAACTTAGGAAACGGGAGTTTGAAGAATTTGCAGTCTCTTCGGTAGACTCAATTGTCGAGGATCAGCGGCCAGAGTACTCGGCTTCCTCCTTCGGCAGTTTCTCTGCGTATTTCAACAACAAGCAAATAAAGCTCTTAAATGCAGATACTCATATTTTGCACGATCAAGAAAACCATAATCCGCTTGACTATCCACCAATATTTAAGGGTTGCGTCATTCACGTCAACGGGTATACCTCTCCAAGTATCTCGGACCTTCACCGTCTGATTGTTCTCCATGGTGGCCAATATGCACATTACTTAAACAACAAGACCTCAGTGACCCACATTGTTTCTACTTCTCTCACGCCAAAAAAAATGGTTGAATTTGCTCGTTTTCGTGTTGTTCTGCCTGAATGGGTCACTCTCAGCGTCACTCTCAAAAAGCTGCTCCCTTGGTCTGCCTACAGAACAATCAAAACTTCCGATACCCAGATGAATCTTATCTCGATTCCTGAATGCGGTAACCAGACTACAGTCAATAATCAGGAGACTAAATTTTCAGATATTTCCTATCTTCAAGATCCTCAGATCAGAAAAAATACCGTACTTGATCCAGACTTTCTTGACAAGTACTATAAGCGGTCTCGATTACATCATCTGAGTACATGGAAAAGCTCTCTGCGACTAAAATATCGTAGTCGCATTGCTTCTCTGCCTACTAATTTGACGTCAGTATCATCTGATAGTGCAAGAATCGTATTCCATGTTGATTTTGACTGTTTTTTCGCTTCAATCGCTGAACGCGACAATCCTGAGCTCAAAGGCAAGCCTGTGTGTGTTGGCTATGGAGGTTTTCAAAATGCAGAAATAGCAAGCTGTAACTACGAAGCACGCCGAATGGGCGTTAAAAATGGAATGTGGATGTCCCGTGCCAAGCAGCTATGTCCGGATCTTGTTTCTTGTCCATATCAATTTGAAGCTTATGAGTTGGCCTCCGGCCATTTATATGACGTTGTATTAAATACGGAGGCTGACAAGATCGAGGCTATATCGATAGATGAGGTACTACTCGAAATGACTAGCAAATTCTCAACTGTACCTGATGATGAATTACACGGGGCCATTTTAGATGTTGCCTCTGACATTCGTCAACAAATTTACGATCTCACTTCATGTTGGGTCAGTATTGGTATAGGCCGTAACATTCTTCAAGCAAAGGTGGCATCGCGGCTGGCTAAACCAAACGGACAATATTTTCTTGAAGATTCTGCTGTACTAGAAAAAGTCGGAAATTTGAGATTACAAGACTTACCAGGTATTGGATATAGTATTGCATCTCAATTGCGAGAACATTTTTCAGTTAAAATTGTATCTGATTTAAGAGAAATCGAGAGAAGGGATGTTCAAAAACTGTTAGGAACGAAGAATGGTGACAGAATATGTAACTTTTCTGTTGGTATTGATAATGACCTAATAGGTGAAATAACCGATCGAAAAAGTGTCAGCGCAGAAGTCAATTGGGGTGTGCGATTTGAAAATAATGATCAGGTAAAGAGATTTTTACAGCTTGCACTTTCGAAAGAGTTATCCAACCGTCTAGTGGAGCTAGGTTTATCTGGGTCGCACTTGACTCTGAAACTTCTTCAAAGAAGTGTCCACGCTGCAATTCGGCCTCCCAAATATCTTGGATGTGGAGAATGTGATTCATTTTCAAAGTCAGGACAGCTTGGGGATTCGACCGCTGACGAACAAGTTATCGGAAATTATGCCGTGGAATTATACCGACGGATGGCGGTTCCAGTTCTCGAAATCCGAGGAATTGGATTGCAAATGACTAAACTAATTTCCCGTGATGGAGAGACTTCAAAGCAGATGAAATTAGATACGAGCCAGAAAACGGTTAAAAGCAAGCCTGTGAAAGCTCAACGGTTTCTTTCAATGACGGCGTCAAAAGTAGACTGGAATACTTTACAGGAATTACCGAGAGAATTCCGCACCGAGATTTGCCTAGAATTAGGAATCAACGGTCCAACAATCGCTGCAGATACCAAAATACAGAGAAAATACCATGTCGCCTCATTTCAAGGTAAATCAGATAAGGAAGAACTCAATGTGTTGTTAGAATCATGGATTGTGTCGTCTATTGAAAATGGTCAGGAAGGACCGGAAACTGAGGATGTTGACTTGTTTCTGTCGTTTCTTTCCAAAGTTGTTCTTTTGGAGCTAAATCTATCCAAGGCAGTTGACTTTGTGCGATGGGTCCGGCTGGTATTGGATATCAACTCTAGGAAGCTGAATACTCGACTACTAGTTTTCTGGCTAGAGGCTGTGAGTAGAATGGAGAAGGTTATCACGTTAAGCGCAGATACAAGGGGGATTAGGAATGTAATAGTATAATATCAATATTAATGTATTATTCTGCGGATTGTGTATCAATATATATGCCTCGAGCTCGTGTAGCACGAAGAGCTCTCCATTCACAGGAAGAGATAAATTCTGCATTAATTTCTAGGTTTTCTCCTTCGGAGTTGATTAATTCTACTTCGATTTTCTGTTTGAACTTCTCGGGATCAGGTATTGTGTATCGATCCGAGTTTGCTAGCAAGCCCAACCCAGTCGGGGTCTTGTTAAGTCGCGACAGAGCAGGTGTGCCCATGGCAAACATGTAACTTCTTTTTAAGCCTTTATGCTTTGAGATATTTTGGGCGCAGGAGTCAATGTCTGATTGAGTTAGTTTCGGCTTCTCAAATGATGGAGTATTAGCACGTTTCCAGTCCTGCCAGTTCTGGTCGCGGTTCACAACGATCTTCAATGACTTCAGAAACTGAGGATCTAAATCAACGGACTTCAAATTTTGCGCCAAAATTTTCTCTTGCAACATTTTTAGAAAATCAATAAATTCAGAGCTTGTGATTTTGTTGTAGATAACGCTCCTGTTTGGAGCCGTGTCTTGAACGACCGTGCTTGAATCAGAATTCGCTAAGAGAAAGTTGCAGAGAATATACAATTGGGAATAGAAGGTGCGCCGAAACACAGGATCGTTGAGCTCTAGGCCAAATAGCGAATAGCCAGTCAGCCACTTTGGCACAAAGGAGACCAGATCGTCGAAATCTTGTGAAGAAGAGCTGAATTTAGATGAGGATGTACGGACGTTGATAGAACCCTTGGAGCTGTAATCTTTCAAATGCTGAAGAACAAATAAAACACTGTCTTTAAATTTCTCTTGGCATTCCGAATCAGAAATCAGACGAACCGGGTCTGCAAAAAATGGCTGCAACGACCAGAAGCGAGAATACACGCTTTCCGGATCCTGGTCCCTATCCCATGTGGTTATGTTTTCAGTATTGAAATCACCTCGCTGATTCACACCAGAGCGCTCGCTCAAAGGAAATGCTTTCCCAAGAAAAGTAAGAATTCTACCAGAAAACTTTGGATACTGCAACTTCGAGAGCCGTTTGAGTAGCGCATTGCACATTCTGATCAAATCAAGGCCGGGCTTGCGAGCGCCATTCAAGTCTGACGCTAGTCGTGACTCTCTAGCTTCAACAAAAGGCCAAAAAAATTCGCACCAATCTATTGTCTGAGTTTCGAGTAGAGTCTCAAGAAATTCGTAGACGAGTCGAATTTCGGAATGGCCTTCAATATGGTTAGCAGGAATCAAGACGACTGGATTGATAGACGCTACCTTCTCTATGGAAAAGCCAAAGCATATCCAATAAAACAGTCAATTTTCTGGTCTTGAAATCACCATCTTCCAGTGCTGCGTACGAATACAATAATAATTTTCCTTGTAGGTCAAGAACTGAAGTCAATGGACGACCGTCCAAGGAGGAAACAAAGGTCAACATTGACTCGGCCAATTTCAAGTTACTTTCAAGTGGACGAATAAGGCAATCATCACAAACTTCAACTGCGTCAATTATGCCGATCAAGTTTTTAGAATCTTCATTATCGAGATTCATATTGAGTATGCTGCGAAGACTTTGAGATGGGGATGAAATGAAGATGAATATGAGAGTCCCATCAGATTTATACATTCCCATCTTCAAATTATTTATTATGGTGATTGAATTAATCGGCATTTTCCATCAAATTGCTGAATTTATTTGGCACATTTTGCAATACAATCTAAGGAATAAGTCTAACAAAATATAACTGATATATTAAAAAATGAGCTATTCTATCACCAATCGAGAGACTGTCGAACTCCTGTCAATCAGATTTGAACGGGTTCTCACCGATATTGCGGACAAAATGAACCTTGTACGATATTTTACTCATCCACATATATTAGATAAAGCACTAATCGCACAGTTAATGGAACAAACATGCCAGTCGTCTGACAAACACCATGACCACTGTGTTCTTGTCGCTGATGAAGCTGCCGATGAGTTGGCGAAACTAAGATCACTGATGGACAAATGCGAAGACTTGGATCTTGAGTTTGCGAAGATTAAGCGTATAGGCGAGATTGTGTATGTTTCTCTTAAATTACATTTGTTTATTTGCATGAATTACTAATGTGCGCAGAAGAGAGTTTAGGAATCGAGTCATACAACTTGAGAGGATAGTATAGATGTGAGATTGGATATACCTACTCTATAAACTAAAGCTTTGACAATATCGGTCGTATATATTGTCTCAGTCGGTAAGCCTTTCGCTGTTCTTCAATCTTTGCGCTGGCTGCGAGCAATTTATTCTCTTCTCTCTCTGTCGAGTCGCAATATTTGATGATATCTTTCCACAATCCACTCTTCAGCGGACCATAGCTTGGCGATTTTGCTAATTTCTCAAGTCGCCTCGACTTGATGAACATATCTACATCTACTATCGTTCCCTTTGCGTCCACAAGTCCATCCTGAATAGCGATATCGGCCGTGAACCGATGAGCCTCCATGACAAGTTTACGAAAGACAAGAGCGGAAGTTTTTTTGTTGAAAATAGCAGACATAGAAGCCTTAAGCGGGGAGCCTGAAGCCGTTAGTATATTGATTCTAAATGTAACTATAATTCACCAAGCTTTTACCGAATTCAATCTCATTGAGACAGAGGAATCCTTTAGATGGATTCATAATCCTGTAGTCATGGCACATAGCTATCATTAGGCCCCCTGCAAACGCATGACCATTAATAAGCGCTATACACGGCACAGGATATTCGAGCAATCGTTTGCAAAGTGGATTAAAGAAGAGATCAAAAAAGTCCGGCGTTCTCAGAGCAAGTTCAAGATCTAAGCCGTTAGAGTAGAACTTTTGAATGCTGGATGTCGTGACCACAGGCAGCTCTTCGATGGGAAGAAACTCTGTTTCTAGCAGATCTAGAACCCTCATGAGCGTCAAAATCATATCTGGCGTCAGTCTGTTGTCTGGGGGGCAATTAAATGAGATCAAGTAGTATAAATTTGAGTCTGATTTTGAAACCGCGATGGTACCTTTCTCTACTTCATCGTAGACTTGAAACAGCAAGGGAAGCTGTGCTTTCTTTTCGGCCATTTTATTGTATTTGGTTTCGGTATGATCGCCTGAATTACTTATTAATAACTTGAAATCAGTCAAGCAATTTTATTGGAAACAGAGATTTCGAAGACTATTTAACTTCCCCGCCTGCCCTCTGAACCGAGGTCCTAGGAAAACTCCCAGCATGAAATCCTGCTACTAATGCTATTCATATGTATGTCACTATAATCAATAGCTACTTTACCGTATACATTATATTCTTTAACTACCAGTTTTGATATATTGACTATTCAATATATCAATCAGTTACACTAACGGTGGCCGAGTTCCCCACCAGTTCAACACCATAGACAATCCTACCGTATCAAATAAATTACCAGCCCCTATCAAAATGACATGCTCCAAAGGCCTCTTGTATCGAAATATCCTTTTACTTGTTAGACCCATCACGCAATTACCTAAATCAACATACCCAAGAAGAAGTGACTGTGCTGAGCTCACTGCAAATAGCAACAGACCTAGACTAGCAGCACCTTTCTTAGTCACAGTACCCGTGCACTGCAGCAAAACGGAAACAGCGTAAGACCTTGCGGCAGAAGAAACTAGCGAAGAGCTCCAGAGCATAAGTTCATCTGCGGAATGATTAGATTTGAGAAGTTTCTCTGGAGTTTCAGCCTCTTTGGCGCGTTCATACGCTGATCCGAGGGCAGGAACTAACGTAATAAGTGCTGCGCTTTGCGAGAACAGAGTTCCGACAGCAATTGAACTATACTTTTAATAATCCGATCTGAAACCAACAGGCCATTATTTCATACCTTGGACTAACTGCAGGGAAATATTTGTGGGACATATCAGTATAGAGGGTTTGAACAGCAAACGTATTATGACTTGGTTTGAGGTGTGGAACAATTCGGGCAAATCATAAAGAAGAATTAATGGACAGCGAAATCACAGATATTTATCTGTTTTTTGTTAGTCGATAGATCTCGATCTTAACATAGCTGTGACCTCCGATTTGTTCACCATTCGTACTATACAGGCTCAGTTCAATTTCGTCATATCTGCTCATCTTGGAAGACTGTAGAACCGTTTCGGATCATTCTAATATGCTCCTCCACTCGTGGACTGGAAACTTATCACCCCCTCCAGCAATTGTTATCACATGCGATACACGTGATGGAGGGCACAAGATCAAAGCGTTTGTCCACTCGCAGTGAGAGTAGCGGGGAGTAGAGGAATGAGCTTGATGATCAGTACTGGTCTGGAAGGGGTATGACGTTAGTGAATGAAGGAGGTAGGCAATATCTGGGAGAGGTCCAAGAAAAAGTCTCTTCATCTGCTGTAGAAACAAAGTACCAATTTCATGTCAATTTGATTCTTACAAAGTAAGATTTCAACAAGGGAATTGCAATTATCAGTAAACTCAAAGAAAAGGAGCGAACGGAGCTGGATCAGTGGGGGTGAATTCTTATTAAATCAAAGATTTGCCGGAATAATATGTGTATATACAATTAATGAAATGCATCATTGGCTACTGATAATTTGACAAAACCTTCTGATATTGGCAATTTGATCAAGTGTAGGCTGGAGACTATCATGGTTTGAAAATGAAAAATCATAGAATAATATGGTATAATATTGTACTGTATATTGCAGTGTGGTATTTTTTCATGTTCTCATATCGTAAAATATCATGTCATATCGTGTCAAACAATATAACTGATAGGACATCAAAGTCTGAAATCTACTCTTAGTACCCCACACTCTCTATTATAGTATCACGATTATATTCAGGATGTCTTTTTGCTAGACTTTACCAGTGTTCCGCAATCTCCGCAAGCTTTATAAACACGACTAGCCCCAAGTGTACTTTGTAATCTCTCGAGTATTTTGAAATACTTAAAATTGCTGAAGGAAATTTTTATCTCCCCATCAATAATCTTGATGTGTTTACTACTCCTTACCGAATACGGACTATGTGAAAAGCGCTACTTGTACCGTAAGCACCGTACCAGTCCCTCGCTGCTGACATTTGAGGTGGTTTGATTGGCCGACAGGAACCCGATGTCAAACTTGAATTTGAAATTATCAGTCAAAAGCGCGAACTAATTTGTGTTTTAGCCGAGAAATTGAGCAGATTTTGTGGTAAGCGCAGACCTTTATTTGTGCAGTTGAGAAATCTTTATTTAGTGTGACTGCTCACAGCTTTTCGGCGTACTCACCTGTAGTCAAAATGGTTGGAGGTGGTCCTATTCCGATCGGAGGAGTAAGTTAATTTTCGTCCTGGATTCTATGATTCGCTCATTACTTATTTTTCCGCAGAAATATTCCCTAAGATCGACCGGCGTCTGGGAAAAAATTCGTAAATTGCTTGCCTTGGTATGTGCAGCTTGTATTTGTTTATGCAGGGCCTGTCCGCCGTACCTTCCCGTTCTTGCTTTAGAATTATCAAACTGACGATCGCAGGTTCCTAATCGCTCGACTGGCAATCCTATTGTTCCTCTTTACCGAGTTCCAGCTCCCGGATCGCAGCCTGTCGCATCATCTTATACTGATCCCAGCACACTCCCGGCAGCAGACATCGCCGACAACTGGTATTATAAACGTGATGTTCGTCGTGCATATCCTAGGACATCAAGTTTTGGTCAGGCTGATATTGCAGGTCTGATTACATTTGGTTCTGTAGCAAAGCCATTGGTGCCCAAGAGTGAGGAAGCAGTTACCTCATTGGCAAAAATTCAGGACGGTTCGAACAACCTATCTGCCGTACTTGCCGCTATGCCGGCTGCAAAAGTACATTCTGGAATCCTCTCGTCCGAAGGTCTGCCGCCATTTCCTGCACGGTTGACGGACAAGGCCTCATGGAAAATCATTTCAGAAGAGGAAGGCGGAATCTACTCTGACAAGTATCCTGTCCGTACATTCCAATAGACAATCTTAGACATCCTGAAATGCATTTTGATATTTCATAGGCGTTTGACGTTCTAAAATTCTTTAATAATTCTAAATAAGATATTGGTCCCGATTTTTTTAGTAATTTTATTTTCGCAGGCTTCAATTGTCGCACCTCTTGAGAGATTTTGCAGATTAGGTTGTATGTATCTCCCATCATATATCGTAGATTTCGCTCGTGAAGTCCTTTTACTTCATATTGTGACTCAAACTATGCCAATCTGGCACAAATACGTCAAAGCAGAATGACTAGCGAGCTTCATGAACCTTTTCTGCGACTCACCCTTTGTAAAAGTCTAGCTCAGCCGGATTTTGCGGATCATAACTGGTCACTCGACCTAGATCATCTCGGCAAGACCGTCCAGATTATTAAGGTATGCTTCTCTGTGTGCGGATGCGTTGAACTGAATTCAGCTTGGTTTCGGATGCTGACTTGCCAAAGTTTATCTCTTATGAATCTGCGCCCCCTAATGCCTTTATCGAGTCAATAGTGTCGGATTCAAAGCACTACGTTTATGCTGTATTCTCTCATCAGGCTGTCGACGAGTTTGAAAGGTATCATCATTGTACCATCTCTGGCCAGCCATTCTAATGTTGTTTGAATTTTAGACTGTGGCATCGGAGGCTTACTCAGAAAACAGTCGGCTGCTTGATTACGATTCTCAGTGCTAAATTGCATATCGTCCGAGAACTTGTCGAACAGCCTGGCAGCATTTCCCGCACTCTTAACGCACCGCCCAATTTTACGCCTAACGATCTTGCAAACTTTAACAGGCTTTCAATTGCCCCAGTCCTGTTCATTACTGAAATATCATACATTGGTGCGGATGGCTGCGCTATCATTGGCCGCCCTGAACCGCTCTACGGAGACTCCTTTTTTAGGAAACTTATCACTTTGATAATAGAATATAAGTATGAAACATGGCCAATAAGTTAATGTCAAGAAATCTAACCTGTCAGATTAAAGTTTTCTATCGAGCTGCCTACTTTCACAGCTCTACAGACCGTGGAGACACCACAGCTTCGTGCCTCCCTACTATCACCTGCGATTGCATCTACTTCGCCATTAGAGTTCACCCAGAATCAGGCAACAAACAGTATTTCCACGAATTCTCTTTCGTTTCCCGTGTCGCAAGTTTATACTGGACATCGCATTGACGATTCAGGTAAATCTCTGGAATCTGGTTCTGTTAGAGGGTCTGATCTTGACTTCAAGACTAGATCAGAAGACGAAACACCAGATTCTAGAGTTGAACAGTACGGTGTCTTGGTAGAAGATCATATTTTATACGTCGAAGCCAATCCCATGACGAGATCAGAATTCTTCCGAATAGATTTGCACCCAGACGACTGCACTCCACTTCCTGGCCAATTGTCTCTATTCTCAAGTGATAAGACTGACATCTCGTTAGTCTCTCATGTCAGCGTGACACAAGATTCAGAAGTTCATGACGACTCACTTTCTCAACCTTTACTTCTGTTACCACGAAGTAAGAAAAGTGGTTCCGCTGAATTAGCTGAACGAGATGAATTGACGCAGAATTCTAATCTCGCTGAATTCGTTGAAGTAACTACTAAACTTGATGACTCTAAGACAGGTGAAGCAGTAAATCAAATCCTACCGACTGCATTACCTGAACCAATAAGATTGCCGTTGACTGCACAAATGTGTGAGATCATATTGTCCGATGATAGCTTTGTTGAAGATTCCCAAATATCTGCGACGCAATCACCTCCATCGGACGGTCCTGTTCAGCCTCCTTTGACATCGTGTTCTGCTTCTAATTGTCCTGTCAAAGCTTCATCCTCTCCAATCCCGTTAACTGCCGATTCCCTCTTACAGGTATCTCCAATTGGAGTAACCTGTGGCTCAGATCCTGTTATTCTACCCCATGCCGTTTCACCTTCTACTATTCCAGCTACTACTATGCCAGCTACTTCTACTCCAGCTACTGCGTCTGTACTTTCCGCCTCAGTTTTTATTGACCGGGGTCTCCCTAACTCAGATTCGTGTCCCAAATTTTTTCCTCCTCCCTTTCATATTGTTCAGGCTTCTCCTTCTCCAGTTTCTTCAGCTCCCGCTTCTCCTCTTCCTAACTATTTTCTTCCCGTTTCTTCTCCTCCTGTCTCTTTACATGCTGATCTGCCCTTACACACTCTGGACTCTTTACCTGATCAGCCAAAGCTGCCTGACGGAAATCCAAAAGCGCTGGATACATCGACCAAACCAAAATTGGAAAGCCAACTTCCTGCCGCTCAAGCTCAGCTTTTGAAATTGCTTGCAGCGACCACTTCTGATACGAGATCAAAACAATCCTTGAATAGGAAGAGGTCATATACAACTATTGGACGTTCAAAATTGAAGAGAAAATTTTAGAAGTCGCCCAGTACACGTGCATTATACAATCTATCATAGTTTGCTGAACTGCAATGATTGAATCATAATGAAAAATTATTTATTTATTAATCAAGCAAAAGGGATAGTTAACACCAAATAAATAATAGATCTCGGGCAGTTCAGACAAAACAAAATCTTAAGGATACTAACTAGACCATTACAAATAACCAAAACAAATATATCAGAATTAGGCATCGGTAGCCCTACTTATTTCTCGAAGACATGCATTTAAGCTTCGCGGAATGCTCTGGTTTTCATACTGCTTCTCGAAGAATAGCAGTTGTAACACAATCTTTCCTATTGGATACGGGCTTGTAACCGAGTTTTTCACTCCACCACTCATTGTCCATTCGCTATAGCAAGGTACTTCAAGGATTTTCGCACTCATGCGAATTTCGTTTTCCAGCTGTCCAAATGAAATATACGAACGCGCCAGCGAACCGTCTGGTCCAAGCATGCTTTGTAAAACGCTGCTTTTCTTTGTCCTTTGAATAGAAACGCTCGGAGTCAATGTTGAAATGGGAGGAGGTTCGACCTGGATTATCCGCTTTTTCTGGGCGCTGAAAAGTCCATGAAGCCGGAATTTGCTTTGTTTCTTAATAGGTGAAGGAGTAGCGCTTACGGTAGGTTTCAAAATAGCCTTTGGTAAAGGTGCGGGAGGCTCCACAATTCTGGCTTTGACGGTGAGAATAAATTCCAAATCTTGGCCGACAACTAGTTCAAATTCTTGATAGATCGGGGCATTACTAGTGAGATTCATATTAGTTGTCGTTACACAATGAATTCCGTTATCAAGTGTGATCGTAAAAAATGCTTTATCGCCTGTTGTGCATTAGCGCTACGATGCCGAATTATCAGATAGCTCAATTAACTCACCATTTTCCTCAACCGGAATCTTCAAGTCCTTAAGTGCAAGAACCTTTACAAACAAGCGGCCACGATCCGAAGGATCGGTATTCGAGGAATTTTGTGTCTGTGCTGACGAAGTGAGCTGAGGATCTTGCAATGATTCTTGTATTGACCTGGGATGTGTATGCTGGCTTGCCACATCAGACATTTTCGTTCCAATTGACCCAGCAGAATCAGCAATAGCGTCTTGTTCGTCAACAATCATACTCTTGACTTTCACTACTCTAGGTTCAGTCTTAGGCGAAGAAAATCCAGACTGAGAATGGAACTTAGAGAAATCCGTTACAGGCAGAGGAGGGAGCTCTCCCTTCTTCTGGTCACTTTCTATTATTTTGTTGGCCGTTCGCGATGTGCCATTAGGACCCAGAAAATCAGATACCGCACGAGCGCGCACTATTTTTGTATTTTGACGAAGGAGATATCCACGCTACTCATGTTAGCAATATGGCTTTTATCAGTAGAAAGATCCATAAACATACATTCTGCATTTGCACAACTCGATCAAAATCTTGATCTAGATCCAAAGACAAATCACCCAAGTCAAGATCAAGCAGCATCGTGCCCCGAGAGCCAGAGGGTAAGTTCTCAATCTCGGGAATGTCAAGGAACTTAAGTTCCTCTTGGTCGTTGCTGGCATTCTTATGATTAGTGGTAAGTTCTGCGACTTCGGAAGGCAGAAGACTTGGTCTAGTTCTAGCTCCAGAGGCCGACTTTACGGTCTGGATAGGTGACGGGATCTCAGCGTCGCTTTGGGCTCGAACACGAGTATAAGCGCTAATATTAGACTTTGACCAGTCTCGTTTAAGAAATGATTCTGAGTTCAAATAGTCATCAAAACCGAGACTGGGATTTTCTTGAAGACAAAGTTCCAGGAACGAATTTGTGGACGGGCTTAGAGGCATAGTTGCCGACGTAGTGATCAGGTCCTGGTTGATAAGAGAAGAGTGAGAAGAGTGAAAAGACTTCTCGTCTAGACTTTGATCGTCATCAGCGGCCTCAATTATGTCAAGCATTGCAGGTTCTATGTCTTCGCTCTTGGAAGATCCTGAGTCGGAGAAATCAAGATGTATATCTTCGTCAGCAGATATGTAATTGTGCTCAGTGATATCGATCAAATCTATTTTTGTTAAATCCGCCTTTTCCGCAAAAAGATTAATATTATTTTCAGGCTGTGCGCCAGAAGATTTGACAACGATGTTCGATTGCGATTGAGTAATATCACCTGCATCCGAGCCAAATTCATCGTAGCCTTCAACAATATCCATAACGTCAAACTCGGAACCAGAGCTCAAAACAGATTCACCCCGTTTCAACTGCCCAGTTAAATCCTGTTCTGGGGATTCTTCTGTCTGTTTGATGACTGGAGTTGACTTTGGGGGCAGAGCGGGAAGTGGACGAGCGCCTCTCAAACTGCCACCGCGGGAAAGTCGAGCCGGCATACGAGGGACTGAAGTCTCCTCTCGTTCATCGACTTTATCTTCAATGTTTGCAGGCTGCATTGTCCAATCATTGTCCTCATCATCTGTTGTTGGAGATATTGAGCTTGTGGGTGAATCAAGAGCTGGCTCAAACTCATGTATTTCAGGAGGAGCCATCTCGAAAGTGACTTTTTTTGATCTTATTGAACCTATGGAAGACATCAAAGAAGACCGTTTTTCTATTTGCACAGATTTCAAAGAAAGAGATTCAGCAGCTTTCGATTTGTTCATGTCTGTGAACTTTGTCCTTCGAGGAGGCAAAGGAGGCGGAGAGATTCCAGTAGTGGTAGGAGAAGAAGTAGTAGTAGCAATAACAGAAGATGCACTAGAGTGACTATCACTAGATTGCAAAAAAATGCTGTTGCGTACGCGACCACTGATGATGGGACTGTCATCTTTTGAAGGGGAAAGGTCAAGATTCTGTCGCTGTTCGCGTTCCCTGTCCTGCCAGAAAGATCGAACAGGGGAGGCAGAACGAGCAGAATCATTATTGCTATCAGAGTCGACAGAAGCTATTGTCACTGCATTTTTGGCACTCAAGACCTTATCAAGGGGGAACTTCATGGCCACCATGCCTATGTTTTCTTGATCTGCCTGGCTTGCATTGAGGTTCTGTAAGGCTTGCTTATGCTCTGCGGTCGAAGGAGAGTTTCTTCTGGAGTCAATCGACTTAACCTCGGACAAAGGATTTGAAATTTTGCGTGCAAGTGTGCTTTTGGCAGATTTTGCAGCCAGCACGTCGCTGCCACCATTGTCAATTGTACCTTCCGAATCAGCAACGTCAGCCATGATGGAGTTGAGGTAGAATTGACTGCTGGAGGAAAGTTGAGGTTTTGCTAGTGATTTCAATTTGAAAGGGAGAGCAAAGAAAGCATAGAAGAAATATAAAGCGACGAAAAAAAAGGCTCTATATCGGCTAACAATAGACGAAATCGGACGTTTGTTTACTTTACGCGATAGGACCTTCAGACCATTTGTTTACTTTCTAATTTGCGTTGCCACGACGACGGTTGAGATTCACGTGACAAATCCCAGCTGCTAATAATGATTCCCAAAGAAGTAAATTAGAACAGAATTTTGAACAGAATTTTGGAACAGAAGAAAATGGGATAGAGATTAGAGATCGTCGACGAGCGAGAAAAATATCATATGGTTTCGTCGAGGAAAAAGAAGGAGCGGAGGAAGGACTTTACCGTAAGCTACATTTTGCTTTGAGTTTCTGGTGCTTGTACTAATTTTGGCGCGTAAGAAAGCAAAACTGAAAGTGGGGAAAATAAAACCGAGATCCACTTCTCACACTGAATTGGGCTTTCGAGCAAAATGTAAGCTAATCGAGAGTTTTTGAAGTAACTTTAGTTAACTGGGGTAGCTGTTGATATCCGGACACAATCTATCTCTAAAACATTTACTGCGAGGGAGACGTTTAATCATTTTCTGTCTCTCACAGCCCACAGCTCATCCTCCACTCGGAAAGGTTGGTTTTGACATCGGAAAATCCAACAAGCAAGAGATATTAATTATTTATAGAGGCCATACAATATTTGCAATCTCACCTGTCTTCGCTGGATAACATAGATGCCTCAGTGTTTAACAGTATAGCACCTCTAATTTTGGATTCATCTGCCCAAGTGCGCGCCTCGTTGCTCTCGTTGTTCAGATCTATTCCTGATGAAGCTATATTTCCTCATGTGCACATGATCTCTATATTCATCCGATCGAGTCTGACCCATATAGACAGTAGTATTCGAACCGATGCTGCTAAGTTTTTAAATCAGTTTCTGAGAGCGAAGGATCAGCGGATACCAATGCAACTCGTTACTAGAAGCTGGACAGACCTGCTTGATTGTTATAGTTGTCTGTTTCAGTGGGACGTGGCATCATCGGATAAACAGCTACCACTTAAGTCCCGGCCAGGACTTGTGTTGACTTCTTTAGACAGAATGGTTGACCATTTGGATTCATTGTGTCAGTTTCTTACGCTTGGGCTGTCGTCTAGACAAGAGACTGACAGCAATATTTTATTCCACTTGGACACTGTGAAACATTTACCTTCTACGAGTTCAACATCGCCATTTGTACGACTGGGTCTGAATTCTATTGCTGCATCCGCTGTAGTCGAAGATTTAGAAGTGCGATATGACATACTAAAGCCGATGCTTGGCAGTCTGTCCAGAATGCTTTGTTCTGGTCGTAAGGAGGGCGGAGAGGTTGGACGACTATGCAAGACATTGCAAGAATTTTTGGCTTCTTTTGAGAACGCTGAGAGGTAGTGTAATAAAATTTAATTAATATCTCAAAGATCAGCTTATTTTAAGATCAATGCTCCAAGCTCAAAAAAATTATAACCCTGACTATAGACTACCATTTGTTAAAACTCTGCACGTGATAAGCTGTAGAAAAACTTCGATGTAAAAGCAAAACAGGGATAAATTAGTTAAGGTAATGTCGACAGAAGTCCAAGATTTGCCAAAGGAAAAAGTACAGACATGAGTTTGCCAATTTTATTCGATACGTTGCTGCGTGAGCGAACTGCTGCATTGCTTCAGTCGGCGGCCGATTACGGACGATATGCTCGCCATCTATCATCGAGGCTTCATAAACTTCGACGAGTGCTGAAAGTTCGACGTCGAGTCACAGCAAAGATTAGCGGGAAAATGGAGGTATTGCAAACAAGTTCGACTAAATACAAGGTTTTCATTCCAACTGCATCTGAGCTTGTTGCCGATAAGCGATTTGTTGGTCTGCTGTTATTGAGTGCTGAGCGAGCTTGGGCTCAGGCAATGGAGACTAAGGCCACGATGGAAAACAACTCTGGGGCTGCACCAGCCAAAAAGAGACATGTGCTGTCCAAATTTGAAAAGGCCAGGAAAAGTGCGTCAACTTTGGTTGCTCTTTTTGATGATGCTTCGTGTGTGTCTTTGTTTACCGATGCCGAAAAGCTACAAGTTGTTTCCTACACTGCGCTGTTAGCTGCCAGTGGTGCCATTGAGACCCGAAAATATTCCAAGGCGGCCGGCGAGTTATCCGTTGCATACATGGGTCTTCAGGGACTGATTTTAAATTTGTCGGCTGTCGAAAGTTTCTCGGCCTACTCTGACGACGCTTCAGATATTGCGGATCTTTATCGAGATTTGCTAGTGAGCACTGTCGAGCCAGCACTCAAATTCGCAACAAGCCAAATTGACCCTTCTACACGGTCCGAAGCGCTTGTGACTATTGCTACGAAGTATGTAGGCCCTGATCATATTGTTCGCATATTAGTTGGAGAAGTTGTACCGGACGACGGCAAGGCCCAGGAACTATTGACTGGCAAGAGCGACAAGACTGACGCGCTCGAGTCGATCCACACGATCTCCTGGAGATCTCACATGGCCGAAATTTCGAGTTCTTCGATTGCAGCCTCGATTGTGAGTGCAAGGACTGCAGATGAGGCATTGTTCCGTACTATCTTTGACTCGAATCTCAATTTTATGGCATATACCAAGGATCTGGCAAACTTATTTGATCCGGCACTGATCGCATGGCAAGACGTTGTCGACGCTGTTCACGAGGAAATCACAGAGTTGGCGTCAAATGCATCGGACGAGGAAGAGCAGGCTAAGGTCCAGCAATTGTACATTGTATCTACCTACGCCAACTACAATTTGATCGCGCGCAGAATCGCGCGTGACGACGTGTTAGCCGCTTCACTTAAGACAAATGCACGGAAAGTGATTATGATGAACAAGTCAGGAAAGCAAGGTGTATCCAAATTAAAAGCCTTGTCGGGCATCTACAGCTCAATTTTGCAGTCGATAGAGCAGATCACCGAGCTTCCTGGTGTCGCGGCAGATGAAGCATTATATAATGGGTTGGGGTCATTGCAAAAGTATTATCAAGCGTACAAAAACGGTGTAGATGGATCTGCGAAGGAAAATGGTATTCACGATTGGGATGCTGCAAAAGAGATGATCAACAAGGTAGATGAGAAGGCACTCGGATTGGGCGGCGAGACCGAACATGACAATACGGCAAGGTTGTTATTCAAGGTCGATGTCTCAGAGGCAAGGAAATATATTGAGAGTGGATATGCAGCAGCGAAGGAGAGCGAGATAGAGAATGAAAAACTTGAAAGGCAAGTTAAATATGCTAGTGCACATAAGGGCACTGCACCATTTGTCGCCGAGAACCTTGGAGTTGTGCCAGAGTTTATGGAACTCGACCGGCTGGTAGATTTGGACAACATTGGAACAAAGCTATTTGCAGTTCCGGCTAAACCAGTGTTTTTTGACACCGCGTTTAATTTCATTGGATATGAAAACGAATTAGCGGTGCTTGAGCTAGCGGCGGCCTCAGTGCCTGCTGAGCCAGCTATGACAACTCTCTTGGCCCCCAGTACTGGTAATTCGGCTGTGAATAATTCCGATGAGTTCACCAAGACAACGGAACCTGAGATAAAGCGAGGATGGTTTTGGAGAAGATAAGAGAAGTGGAGATATTACGTATTAGTTAAAATGGCTTTGCGCATGTGACTTTGTAGAACAGATATTTCAAATGACACTAGTTGTAGCCTGGGAGGTACCATAACCAGGAATACTATTAACCAACTGAAGCTCGCTAAAATGAGTCTACGAACAGGACTCTTAAGATTAAAACGTGATCCGCGCGTGAAGTTGTACTATCGTGTTGCCGGAGTGAACAGCAGCGACGCGAAGACAATTGTACTTTCAAACTCGCTTTCATCAGCTTGCGATGTGCTTTGGAAGGAGTTTGAGGATTTCTTTGGTAGCAAATATCGACTCATACTCTACGATCAGCGATTCCATGGAAACTCCCCGTTGATAGAAAAGGACAGTGTGTTTGATTACTATGGCCGAGGTTTGCGGTTCGAACAATACGCAGACGATGTAGTCGAACTGCTTGACCATCTCGGAGTAGCAAGAGCTGCGGCCTTGGTCGGACTTAGTATGGGAGCTACGACGGCAGTGATCGCGATGGGTCGGCATGGTGATCGATTCGACCGCATCATTGCTGCTGGTAGTGGACTCAAAAGTGACGAGGTTGGTGCAAAAGTATTTGAGGAGCGAGTTAAATTTGTGGAAATGAACGGCATGTCCGCTCTAGCACCTTTGACCATGGCACGTTGGTTTCCGGGAGAGAGTGGAGCGTCGTTTCTGGTGGATAACCCTGGTCGTGCAAGCGAGCTTACAGAGATGCTTAACGAGGCACATGCTGAAGGACTGGTCTCTGCAGTACGAGCATTACAGCATTACGATCTGACCACTTCTCTGGAGTGTATTCGCCGGCGTGAAGTCGGTCACAAAGTGCTTCTTATTGCAGGCTCCGAGGACGGACCTTTGCCTGTAGTAAATTCCAAAATGAGTGAATTAGGAGGAACAGGGCTCGCGATTATCAAAGGTAGTGGGCATTTGGTTAATATCCAGCGATCGACGGAGTTTAACCGAGCTGTAGACGAGTTTTTGGCATCAGATTCTAAGCTGACATAACTACAACTGATTAGCTGGACTGACCTGGCAAGCTCTGACTTAGAGGGTTCTGAAGTCTTGGCAGCGTGAGTCTAGCAGAAAACTAGTCGTCTGAACTTCTTGAATTGACATCGTGACATGACACAGAACTCGGTACTGCATTGCACGTCCCGCTCGTCCACATACTTGCTACTTTCCCCCTATCTTTGTCGCTGTTAACGGCATTCTGCTGTTTGTAGTCATCAAAATACAATTCATTTTCGCTCTAATCTGGCCAGGTCCTGCTTGTTTTGGACGATCCACCCTGTATTGTCTGCAGAATGAAGCCACCGCGTCCTCACGGACCCGACACGTGTTTGGCGAGAACCGAAGTAATTGGACTGAAAGCATTTTTCGACAATTGCTGTTCGTGACTGCATGGTAGTTTTGCTCTTTCTCTTTTTCCAGTCTTCGTAATCCCGTCCGGATCAGCGTTTATTTCCGATTTATTGGCATGTAAACAAGCCCAGACGCGTAGATCCAGTCGAGACCTTGCGAATGGCTGGCGAAATCATATAAAGCAAATGTCTTCGGACTGGTGTAAAAAGTACCGTCTGATACAAACACTACAGATAACTGCAATACTTACTACTCTATCAATATGAAGTTTTCAAGCAAGTTTGTTGCCGCTACAGTCGCGTCGCTTGTATACGTCGCGTCCCCGGTCTCGGCCGCTATCCATAAGGTCATGGAATGCGGAGACAAGTCGTACACTTACAACTCGATGGTCGGCTGGGGCATGGTTCCTGGAGCAGCTGTTGACAAGTATGGTGATACAATTTCGTTCGGCTCGTCAATGTCGATCGAGCGTCCGTCCATTAAGCGTACGCTATCTGCTTCCGGTAGCTACATTTACACGGCAACTGTGTACAATTTGCCTGACCGTGGATGGAACACAAACGGAACGACGAATTTTGCTCCGCGTATATACGCATATAATATCACGTTCGAACCGCTTCCTAATGGATCTGTGGCGCCTAATTTGAATTGGACGCTTGTTGACACTATTCTATTGACTGACCCATTTGGAAACACCTTGACTGGGTTCGACAGTGACACTACTCTCTCATTTGAAGGCTTCCCCGTGCTTCCAGCTGCAACTTTCGAGTCCAATGGCTGGTCTGACACTGCTGGCGGACAGAATTCGTCTGTTCGCGTTTGTCTCGACGCAGAGACTCTGAACGTTATTGACGGATCTATCAAGAATGGGTTTTGGATCACGGATGAGTATGGCCCTTATCTCTACAAGTTCAATAGATATGGTATGCTTGTTTCTGCAATTCGCCCTCCTGAGGCGTTTATTCCGTACCGTAACGGTGAAGTCTCGTTTTCTGCTGATTCGCCTCGTCTGAATTCAGGAGAGGATGATGATGTTGATCCTGCTGATCCCGACTCCGGGCGTGCTAATAACCAGGGCTTCGAGGGCGCCTCTCTTTCTCCTTCTGGGAATTACATTTTCTCGCTTCTCCAGTCCGCAACCATCCAAGATGGTGGTAGTAAGAAGACTACTAATCGATATACACGCCTGCTGAAGCATGCTGTTGGCTCTCACACTCTTGCTGGCGAGTGGGTTGTGCCCCTTCCCCAATACACAGATCCCGACCAAAAGAAGAATCCTCGTACAGCTGCTCAGTCGGAGATCTACGCTCTTTCAGAGGAGCAGTTTCTGATCATTGCTCGCGATTCCAATCACGGCCACGGCCAGTCTGATTCAACTTCTATTTACCGCAACATAGATGTGTTTGATATCACCAATGCGACTGATATCTCAGGTATCTCGGAATACAACGTTGAGGGCGGAGCTGTTGCGCCTTCTGGAGTTCTGGACGATGCTATTACGCCTGCTACTTATTGTACTTTCCTGAATGTGAATCTGAATAGCCAGCTCAAGAAGTTTGGACCCCACGCGGGTCTTCACAACGGTGGGAATCAGGACTCAACATTGTTGAACGAAAAATGGGAGGGATTGACAATGATTCCGGCAGATGGCAAAGATGGGTCTGATGGTATTTTCTATGCAATTGTAGTAACCGACGACGACTTTATGACCCAATGGGGTCATGTCAACTATGGTCGGATAACTTATAAGGACACGTCCGGATATGACCTAATCAATATGGGTCTTGTTTACCAGATAACCTTGCCGACGTCGCTGAAGCCATTTGGAATTTATCAGGCTGGCAATTAGTAACAATATATATTTCATATAGTAGGTTGTATTGCGCTGGTAGTGAATAGAGTGATTTTAGTCCAAATTAATAGAATTGTAAATTAGCAGTAATAGAGCGCTGAGCTCACTGGGACTATTTCATATCGCTTAATTTACTATACTAAAATTTAATTTGTCTACGAACCATCATGATATCGCCCAAAAAAGTGCTCATCTGTGGAGGAACAGGTTTTTTAGGTAATTAGATTTCAATCTGATTTTTCGGATTGCTTACAAGTCAGGGAAGAGAATTTGCGAACAGGCGGTTGCCCGCGGGTGGTTAGTGACGTCCTTGAGGTAACATTGGTTGAAATGAGTATCTTTTTATACGTGAGATTGATAATATGTAGTCGTTCGGGTCGGTCAGCGTTCAGAAGCATTCCGCCATGGGCCGAAAAAGTGGACTTCCAGGCGCAGGATTTGATCAGCATTTCTGCACAAGATCTACGTGCACTTGTGAACGAAGCCGACGCGGTAGTTTATTCTCTCGGAATTCTTCTCGAATCGCGCTATTACAAAACATTCATCGCAAGTCCAGATCCTATCGAAGGTGTCAAAAATATATTCAATAAATGGAATCAGAATCCGCTAAAATACCCGGTGCAAGACGACCTGACCTATGCGACCATGAACCGGGACCTAGCCATTAAACTTGCCACAGAGACCGCGGCCGCGGCAGCAGAGACGAACACTACAAAACCATTTGTTTATATTTCTGCTGCTACAGGTGATTTACCGTTCGTTCTATCCGGCTATTTCGAAAGCAAGGCACAGGCAGAGTCTGCGATCAGTAAATTTGCTTCCTTGCGGACTATTTTCCTCCGTCCTGGAATTATGTTTGATCCGGAAAAATCAATGACAATGAATATGGCTTTTGGGCTACGTGCTCTGCTGTCATTTAATTCCATGCTTGGCGGAAACTTGCCTTTACTATCAAGCTCGTATATCAATCCACTATCTACACTGACGGTATCGGCAGCAGCTGTAGAGGCTATAGACGACCCGAGTATATCCGGACCGGTCGAAATTGCGAAGTTGAAAGATTTGGCGATGAAAGGCTCAGCCGTGATATAGTTTACGTTGCTATTATAATATATTTGTAATGCGATCACAAGGCCGTTCCTCGTTCAAACGAGTCGCGGATTTCCTTCGTATATTTGTCGTAATACCGTGCCACTTTGGCATTAAATTTCTTGTTTTTATCGTTGACTATAGCGTTAAATGACTAAAACTTTGTGCGAACTGTGCAAACAGGTACTTACTGGCCATGATGTCGTCACCGTCATCTTTCGATTTTCTTGAATTCCGCATTCGCTGTTGATCACTAGAGAGGTCAGATTGTGAAAATTTTGATCGAGATTTGTACATGCCTTTTGTTGATACTGTCGACAAGCCTATCAACTGCTTCTTTCGGAGGTTTGTTGTCTGCGAAATCAAGTCTATGCGCTCGATTAAACTGCGTCTCGTCTTCAGAAAGAACGAGTTTTCCTTGATGTTCGATAATCCGAGCATCGTTAGACTTTTCCAAGCGATCTGTCTTCTGTTTCAAATACGCTTGCTTGTCTGGGTCGAGTTCACGTAGTTCTCGCTGATAGACGCGATTGGCTGCTTTCGCGTAGTCTGCCTTCGTCAGAACGAGAAAGCCATGAAATCAATCAGTCCAAGCTCACCTGAAAATACAGAATCTCTCTTTGCTTGCTTCTTACGCTCGATACGCTCGTCCCACTTCTCAGACTCCTCAATCGTCCAGTCCCATGCTCGTTTTCGCTCAAAATCCTGGCCTGACTCCATAGCGTCAAGCTTCTCAAGCTCAAGCTCAGCATCAGCTCGTTTCCGCTCCGTTCTTGCCACCACTGCATGGTTTGTTTGTTGCCGCCGATGCTCAGCAAATAATTCTTCTTTGTTTCGGGATGTTGATTCAGTCTATATTTTTATTGGTTAACTTTCGGTTTACGCAAGGACTGAGTTACTCACCAATCTTGCTTTTAGTTCTCTGAACTTCGACTGTCTTGTATGTTTTGTCTGTTCTTCATCTGCGGTTACGGCTGTACTGTTAGAGCCGGCATTCACCTCTTCCTTCTCCATATTGTAGCTAAAAATATCAGTGGTATTGCGAATATTATCTTTCTATTTCGCTTATATCCACCAACAACCGAAGCATGATGAAAGTGTTACTTGATTGAATTGGGAGTTTCATATTAGCACATCGACCTTTCGCATTGTTGACACCGAATACTCTCGACTTCAATGGCTGGATTCACAAAAAAACCGTTCAACAAAGCATCGAGTAAGCCAGCTATCGATTCCGACAAGCTTTCGTTTAGTCTCGCTGGCTTTAATGGGTCAGGTCGGGGGGTGAATCCAGAAACTGCGGCCAAAGTAAAGATCTCTTTTGCGAAGGACAGTGGCCGACCTGGAAAAAAATTTGCCACTAAACAAACAAAACGACTTGTGCGTTCAAATTCGCCCAAGAATCTAATCACCGGATTTGATAGTGTAAAAGGATCTATTTTAAGAGACGCCGAGATCGAAGCCGGTCCTCTAGTGATACCTGCAGTCCCTAATAGGAACTGGATAGAGGAATCGAAGCGGAAAAGAGCATTATATAAACCTGTTGGACATCAGATTGATGCCGAGCGAGAACAACAGGCAGATGAACAGGAAGCTTTTGCGAATAAATCCAGGAGTTATGGTTTGACAATTCGCAGACCAGGCCAGATACAGCGACTAGAAACACAGCAGAAGCAGAAGCAAGAAGACCCGAACCAGGATCAACAAGCAATAACTAAAACAAAACGGGAGCAGCCACAAACGATAGAAGAAAAAAGGATTGAAGCGATAATCTCAGAACTCAACGTGGATCGGCCGGCCTCTAATCTAGTCGTTCCTATCACTGGGCCGTCATCGCTTACAATATCAGACAGACACAATCAAATGTCAGAAGAGGATGCATATAAAATCGACTTCGAGTCAAGACCGGATCAGCCTTCGCTCGAAGACTACGAACAGGTCTCTGTGGAAGATTTCGGGTTTGCATTATTACGAGGCATGGGTTGGAAAGGTTAATCCTAGTGATATTTAATGTAAAACGTCTATGTGACGCATACACCACATTAATCTTCGACTAAAGTAAACTATTTATTGCAGGTTGATTCGAAAATCATGCACTCAGGAAAGACTTGTACACGATGTTATCCGTCTCGTCGACAAACGGATACCCCAGATCCTCAAGAAAATTTTTCAACTCCCCGCATTCTCCTGGAGACACAGATATCGCCGCCAAAACCTGCGCCATATCTGATCCATGGTTTCTATAATGAAATAACGTAATATTCCAACCGATCTGAAGGCCATCAAGAAACTTTTTCAGCGCTCCAGGCCGTTCGGGGAAAATAAATCTAAAGATGCGTTCATTGTCCACTTTTGCGCGACCACCCACTAAATAGCGTGCATGGCTCTTCGCAAGCTCATTATCGCTGATATCGACACCTTTCATGCCGATATCTGCCAATTCCTGTAAGATCTCCGGCACTTCCACTTCACGGTTGACAACCGTGAACGACAAATAGATGTAAGCATCCGGTCCACCCGAAAACCGATAAGAAAACTCTGTGATAGCACGGGGAAATAGTACGTTCTGTAACTTAAGAAATGATCCTGGACACTCTGGAATTGTCACCATCAAAAATACTTCTTTGCCTTCGCCTAGCTGAGCACGTTCGGCGACGAATCGAAGTCGGTCAAAATTCATATTTGCACCCGAAAGCACCGCACAGTAGGCACCTGCAGATTCTTTTTCAACAGGGTGATTTACAATCCAGCGTTTCAAGCCGGCGACTGAAAGTGCACCTGCTGGCTCCACAATTGATCGCGTATCTTCGAAGACATCTTTGATGGCGGCACAAATCTCATCCGTATCGACTCGAACGACTTCGTCGACATATTGCATACACAATCTGAACGTCTCTTCACCGGGAAGTTTTACTGCTGCACCATCGGCAAATAAACCGACTTCGCTTAACTGGATCCTTTTCTTACGTTCTAGAGACTGGTACATGGCGTCAGCATCGAACGTCTCGACTCCAATTATCTTGACATGAGGAGCGATACGTTTGATGTACGCACCAATACCCGCTATGAGACCGCCTCCACCCACACAGGCAAACACAACTTTTAAATTCTGTGCATCTATCTGTCGCAACAATTCCACGCCGATCGTGCCTTGACCTGCAATGACATACGGATCGTCAAATGGCGGGATGTTGGTCAAGCCATGGATCTTCTCTAGGCGAGCGCACTCCGCCTTGGCCGCGTCGAAGTCCTCACCGAATAGTACAACTTTCGAACCTAATCGGCTAACATTTGAATGTTTGATAGCCGGTGTTGCAACCGGCATCACAATTGTCGCAGGAATACCCAAATGCTTAGCCGAAAAGGCTACGCCCTGAGCATGATTTCCAGCCGAGCAAGCAATGACTCCTTTCCACCGATCCTCGGGGGGAAGCTGTGCAATTTTGTTGTACGCTCCTCGAAGTTTGAAACTAAAAACCGGCTGCAGATCTTCTCTCTTGAGAAAAACAGATACACCTGTCTTTGCGCTCAAGTTCACACTCGAGGTCACCGCAGTTTCTTTTACTACCTCATATACACGCGAGGTCAGTATGAGCCGAATATAGTCAGGTGTTCCATCTGGCAATAAAAACGATTCGGGAACTGTCTCATATGTTAATGGAGTCGTGCTCGAGCTGGCACTAGTTTCTGTCAATGACTGATATTTTGGAAGTGCTTGCTGTAGCACATCTCTTCGTTTCTGGTCGTCCAACTTCGCTTCTGGCATTATCACTGTATCCAATTACACAATTTTTGTAAAAATATTAAAGAAATCTCGAATGCAACCACTTGTACTATATCGAGAAATCTAATACTTGGTAACAAAAATCCACGCCGATTACGGCCTCGAGTGGGTTTACAAAATATCTGCGCAATGGCTGTTAGGTTACGTATAATTGAGTTTAGAGGCATGCAGTCTGAAACTCAAACATCATTAACGTTTACATGTCCCAATTTATGCTGTTGATTTTCCCGTCCAGCAATCCGACGCGTAAACGAGCCCGTCCGCAAAGAAATTCGAATCATACGCGTCCTCTTATCCGATTTTATGTACAGCTATGGACAGAGAAGAACTGGTTCGAATCAGAGTCCTTGTAGTCCGACTCACTATTGATCAAAGAAGAACCGAAGGACAGCGAAGCCAGTCTTCTGGCCCTGGAGATGCTTATACTCCTAGTCCTAGTCACGTCTTGGATCTCGAGTCGCCGACCGTAAAGGCAATATGGTCGCAATATAGACAACAGGAATATGAAACAGGAATCAAACTCGACGGAAGCATCGATATTGTTCGCAAGTTTGTGCATGTCACCTACGGATCTACTTTGATATCCCAACTTATGGAAGAGATTGGTCATAGATATCAGCGGATATATCATGAGTATGCCGACTTGCTGTACGTTTGATTGTCGGGAATCTAACAAATATAGGCCACTAGAGCTCGTAAGATTAACGGATCAGTCGGATTGTGACTTTGATCCCGAATATTCGGTTAATCTAGTACTGAACAGCGGAAACGTAGTTCACGCATTCATTCCCCCTGTCGTCAAATCTATATCAGATTCAAATCCGAATTCAAATCCTGGTCGACTTGAACTAGTCGGCAATGACAAAATCGCTCCAACGGAGCAATTACACATTACAAGCAAACCCAAACGTCGGAAATCGTCTTTAGTGCTCGAAAACGGGAAACTGGATCCTCGAGTCGTTCTCCTGGCTCCAGATATCTCTTCAGATTTCGACTCGAGTATGGTTGATGTCGACCCCCAAAAACACTCCTCACCTGGTGAATCATCTTTCAGTCCTTTAGATGACCACGGTCAGCATACCTCCCAAGTTCAAAGTTACCAAAATAGCCACCTTGGCCATACTCCTCTTCAAGTTTTGATTGACCCAAAAACTACACTTCTGGCTCCTGCTTCCGAGCCCAACCTGCAAATTCCACAGAAACCACAAACTCGGTCCACTCGGATTCGCAAACCAAGACCGCCTCGCCGGCGGAAACCCATCTCGCCGTCAAATCTCACTCCTCCTATGGCGAGCAATATCGATGAAAGCGTCTTGCTCGAACGCGCTCGTCAATCACTCGTGCAAGCATTTTCCATTCCTTCTTCGCTTCCGTCGCATTCTTCTTCACAGTCCTTGCCGCAGCTACTTCATAATATCAAATCAAACCCGAAAAACAACCGTGCTAGAGTGACTCGCTCCCAATCTGGGCCAGGAAAAGATCTATCGAGCCTCAGATCTTCCCCGCCTCCGTAATCAATTCACAGATATATCCTACTCGTTTAAATATATAATATTTCATATTCCTAAAAATCTACATATCCATGAATACTGGATTCTGCAACTTCATTGCCCTCATTTCTCTTCAAGACTGACCATTACTCTGATCCATTGACCGCTCTCGCAGCTTCACATACATGTCCGCAATTTTCTTCGAATGTGCGTTGGCGGGCCAAAAATAACTGACGAAGGTCCATAAGTGCTTCCACATTTTCTCTCTCTCGTCGCGGACTAGATTGCGCGTCTTGCGTCGAATATGATCCCCGACTGTTATCAACTCCCTTTTCAACAACCCAGTCCATTCTTTAGTATCTAAACCGTCACTGCCTCTTCGCAGTCTCTTCAAACTTTGCCGAACAGGATGCATAATATCTTTACAAGTACTCTCATCCATACTCGAGTATTCACTGTCATTTTCTTCGATTTCTTTCCTTTTCTCAGAGACACGTCCACTCACAATAGACCGAGAGACTTTGGAACTAGATGGTTTACGACGCCGAGCAACATCTTCTTTCATCAATTTCTCTTTGCCTGTTTTCACTTCTTTCTCGACTTTCACTTTCCCATCCAAATTAGATACCGGTGAATTTGGGCGTCCGAAAGAGCTTGTCTTCAATATTGAATCTTCCTCTTTGGCTTCATTCTCTGACTTTGGTTTCACATTCATAGGCGCGGGAGAGCTGGAAGCAGATCCAACAATTTTTTTCCTTGCTATTCGTTTACCCTTCCGAGTAGCTTTGTCCATGTCCACGTCTTGAGGTTCCTTAATCAGACTAATTAGATAATCCACTCGTCGACCAAGGTGAACTGGACCAGGCATTTTCGGACCAGTCTTTTCCTTCTTTTCTCTCTCTTCCTTCTTGCCAATCCTATGTTCCTCCAGATAAAATTTGTCGCTCAGGCCAAGTGTCGGATCATCCCGAATACTGGTCCAACATCCATATCCATACTTCCGAACTCCAATCAACAGGTGGTTATCATCTACCGTAGTCCAGTCGCAATTCCAGCCATGGACTGACTTCACGTGTCCTTTCAACGTAAAGCTGTACTCATCATTCTCCGGTACTGCTTCGTACAATATTTGTAGATCTGCAGGCCGTTGCAAAATCAATTCAGCATTGAGATTCTTTACTAAACCTTTATACTCAAACAAGATAGCTTTCCTCTCTTTTCGCTTCACAGCTTCAGCGCCAATTTGACTTTGCTGGTCAAGTTGGAGCTTCCGTCCTTCAGCTTCTGCAACGGCTGCCTTGCTACCTTCAATCATCTCATCATAAACTTGCTTAATTCGTTCCGGATCTTTGTGGGAAAATGACCCATCGGCTGCAATCCTATCCCAAAACTCTCGAATGTTGCCGTAACGTAAAATACTCTTGTATACCAATCGTATGTCCTTCTCGGAAAGTGCGGTTGGGTCGCTATCTTCTTCATCCTGATGCTTCGCTCTTTCGTGACGTTCTTTCCGCCGCTGGTCCCGACGCGATGTACTATCTTCAGAGTCTTCAGCATTGTTACTAAATGCTTTTACTGCTGCTCGTCTTCGACTACTCATTTCAATCTGTTCACGTAAAAACTCTTCATGCTCTCGTTGCTTGTCTTCTTCTTTTATACGTGCTAAGTCCTCGGCCGGTATAATATCATCCCAATCAACATCTGCCTTGTAGTCGGTTACTTCAAACTGCTTCAGAAACTCTTCTCCTCCAAGATGCGACTCTCCCAAATCAGGAGTCGTAACATGATCTTCTGCATGTTCCAGTATATCGTCCAAATTCATGTTCTCAAGCTTCTTTTGGTTTCCTGTTGCTTTGAACATATTACCGGCCCCAAATTTTAAAATCGCGCTAAGCTCTTTACTGCTCGGCTCTTGCTTCTTGGAAGCTCCGCTGGTATCAGTAATACCGAGTGAAATGATGGCGTATTCTAGAACCATTTTCTTCCGGGCTCGCTCAAGGACTTCTTCTTCAACTGTATCCTTCGACACAAATCTATAAACCATTACATGCGATTTTTGTCCAATCCGATGAGCCCGTGCCATAGCCTGAAGATCGGCCTGAGGATTCCAGTCTGAATCGAATATAATAACAGTATCTGCAGTCATGAGATTAATTCCAAGACCACCCGCTCGCGTGCTGAGGAGGAATACAAAATCAGGACTTCCGGGTGCATTGAAATGATCAATAGCAATCCTTCGAGTGGAGGCAGGCACTGTACCATCAAGTCTCTGGAATGGTAATCCCCGGTGTGTGAGATAGTCACCGAGAATATCAAGCATCTTCACCATCTGACTGAAAATCAATACTCTATGGCCATCTCTTCGCAAACGTCCCAGTAGTTTATCAAGCAAAACCATTTTTCCACTGTTCATAATAATTCCGCGAAACACAAGATCAGGAGGAGGTCGTTCTTCCGCATCTACGCTGGCAAGGAACTGGTTTTCAGCATTGGGGAATAAGTAGGGGTGATTGCTAGCCTTCTTGAGCTCCATCATGATATTCAATAAGCTTAACTGAGAATTAGAGGAACCACCAGCATTGAGAGCACTATAGTTGCGGGAAATGATGTTCTTGTAATATTCGGTCTGCATGTCAGACAATTCCACTCGTAGAATTCGTTCAGATTTGGATGGTAATGACTTCTCCACGTCTTTCTTCAGTCGTCGAAGTATAAAAGGCTTCAATCTTTCATGCAAATCTCGTATAAATTTCTCCTGGTTAGCACCTAGTGAATCAAAATCAATTTCTTGGTCGATATGAAACTTTCCAGGCATTAAAAAATCAATGAGTGCAGCAAGCTCCCGAATATTGTTTTGAAGGGGCGTTCCCGTGATCAGCAGTCTGTTTTCAACTTTGAATTCCTGTAACGACTCGTAAAGCGCAGATGTCGCATTTTTCAATCGATGAGCTTCATCAACAGCAAGATATCGCCATTTGACAACTTTCAAATCCGACCGGTCCTTCAAAATGTATTCATATGTTGTCAGCAAAATATTGAATTTCGGTTTCTTTGACTTGCCGTCGACAAAAAATTCATGTTCACGAATAACTTGACGAGCTTTCGTGTTACCAAGATACACAATGTAATTTAGATCGGGAGCCCATAGGTCGATTGTTTCTTGCCAAGCAGGAACGGTAGATAAGGGGACCACGACTAAAAATGGTCCATTTTGTTTCCGAGCATATATTAACCAGGACAAGAACGCAACAGTTTGTACAGTCTTTCCAAGGCCCATCTAAAAGATCAGAAACAGGTTTGGTAGTCATTCTTATAATCTAAACTTACTTCATCAGCCAGAATACCATTCTCATTTCTTGACCACAAAAAAGCCATCCAATTCAAGCCAGTAAGTTGGAAATCTCGCAACTCTCCATGTTTGACAAACGAAGGTTGCTCAGTCAATTTTTCAAAGCGCGGTCGACGAACGCCATAATTAACGCTATGAGTGGGAAGTAGCTTCGAAGTTGACCGTGCAAGAAATTTATCAACTGCGCCACGGTCAAGCTTAGCAATGTCTTCAGCACTTTCCCAAGTACAGGAATCATAATATAATCTTCTCCATTTGACCAGATAGCGTAATCGATTAACTCCATCAATATTGACTCTTTCAGACGAAACGACTCTTTCAACAGTCTTGAACTCCTCAAGATTTTCACGAGCGCGCTCACGTTCAATATCCATGGCCTCAATGGTTTCTCGACTGGTACTTGAATCGTTTCTAATTTCAGCGTCAATAACAACACTTTGCCTAATGTAGTTATCTAATCGTTTGCTACCCCTTAGTCCAGAGAGAACCTCATATTTTTCCCAGGTATTATGCAGATGCGACATTTCCTGCCATTTAATGTAATATTCAAGATCTTCACGCGGATCGCTCCATTTATCATCGTCATTGCCGGAGAGAGGTCGATGATCCAATACAGCATCAATTGCTCCATACGTCTCCGCCTCAGCCGGCTGCCAATTGTTGGTTGAGACTTCATACATTTCATCCGCATCACTAACTTGTAAATCTTCATCGTCATCATCGTCATTCTCATTATAATTGAGGGTCCGGCTGTTTCGAGTAGAGAACCGCATTTCTGCCGGGTATTCGGTGCCTTTGTCAATTTTTCGCCGTTTCTTACGACTTCGATGCGATTGCTCATAATCATCACTATCTGAATGCTCAGATGCGACGATTGATGAGTCTACAGATGCTAGATCTGTTAAGTATTAACCAAGACAGGCAACAGAAACAAACCAGCGGCGGACTTACGCTTCGCAGACTGTGCTCTCGATCCCTTGCGGGACCGAGATGGAATTTCTTCACTGTCGTCGCTCCCTTCCATCTGACAAATTATGAGCTAAATCCCCTCCAGTAAATCTGAATAGCAACCTACCGCAATAAACCGATCGGGTGCAATGTGAGCACGCCCCTGATTAAAAATTAGAATATTAACAGAGGAAGAGAGATAAGCATACACTTCTCCTTAGTCCATATAACTCTGGATCAAAAATCTCGATTGATCGCTTTGATCGCGATTTAGAAATATTCACTGATTCGTTTGCGGATCCGTTCGATTTCTGCAAAACTCCATTCAGCCTCTGACCGATCAAAGGGGGTGAAGTGTTTGAAATCTCTTGTTTATCTTTCTGTAATGACTCAGAAAGATCTTGGCTATCGGAATCTGGATGTTCAGAATCATCTCCAATATCGCTTTCGACTACTCCATCGGCCGCGTCAGCATCGGATGCAGATTGAGTGCCGCCATCATCGTTTGAAAAATCTTCACTAGCTACAAATTCTTCATTTTCCTGCTGATCGTCTGACTCAATGACAGATAGATCGCTCATACTATCGTCCTCCAAATGTGAACCCGGGCCATCCGCTTGCATACTCGAGAGAGTGGCGGCAGCAGCTCCCTCGCTCATCTGCGAAAGACTGTGAACCTCTAATTTATCGGTTAGTATAGATAACAGTTTTCAGAAAATTTTAAAATCGAAAAGCAGATAAAGTAAGCTGGATGTCCCGTAGGGACACGCCATGGAAGTTCGAAGTGCAACCACAAATCGAATCACCAGTCCAGTCAGAGCAAAATAAAAAGATATTATATACAATCCCAAATAATGAAATGCCAGCTATGCTAACATTTTTAATACGGGAGCCGGCAGCCAAATTATAGAGCAATATTAGTTCAGCATCAAGTAAGTAGACTCCGAACAAAAGTAGCTCTCACGACAAAAGCACAAAAGCGAAATTCTACTTAAATCTGTGCAAAAGAGCACACTGAATATGCTCATAGCCCTAGACTCCAGACGCTAATCCACCAATTGAAGAGAAAGATAATACATACAAGAATCCACGACAGGAACTGGCAAACGAGTGGAAAACGCACCAAATCAGATTGGTCAAGAGAGGTCGGTAAGGAACCGGTTCCAAGTGTGAAATGACTTAAACAGCAAAAATGCAAAATCAGTAATCAAGGATTGTGAATAAATCAATTCCTGAACTAACTAATCGATATTACAGTTCTTTGAACAATTCTAGCTGTCCCTAATGGTCTGTTCTGTTGAAGTTATGGAGTAAAAAGGTAAGGTAAGACAACCTTCAGACCGCTGGCCCTTGGGAGTAACTAGAGTTTAAACGAATATTCACTAGACGTCTATGCCATAATACTAGTATTACGTCCTCCTAGCTAATCGTTCAACTGACTATCCTTCTGCCATTTGTTTCTTTTCCGTGAGCATGTGAGAACTAGACTCCTATGTCGGAGAAAGCTATGGCAGATGAATGAACCTAATAATGAATATGTCTCCTTTTTAATAAGTAACAGTTCAAGACTGAATATGTTTGCGCCATATCTACGATACTAGCATGTAGTAGTCAGGAAAAGTCTCAGAATGCTATAGTACTAGTATTGCGAACTTGAGCTAGGCATTGCAAATAGAAATTTTTATCGCCATCTATTGGATTAACTATCGTGTGTAAATGGGGTGTATGGCTGGTTTTGAGTGTTTATACTTAGTGGTGATATTTTTTTGATCTCTCCCTGAAGTATTCACAATTGAATCTTTCAGCATACATATCATCCAAGATTAAGGTCATCATTACATTACAAGCAGAACAAGTTTTTTTAAAAATATGGTCCTCATTTAAAAGTAAGAATCAGTCAAAAAATTGTTTACTCAAAAATCAACCATCAAAAAATATGATAACTGTGAGATTCGAACTCACGCCCCTTTCGAGATTCGAAACCACACTATTATGTGTAAGAGAATCACTCTTGAGTCGAACGCCTTAGACCAACTCGGCCAAGTTACCATCTGTTGTAAGTGTGCTGTGGAACACACAATATAGAGTGAAATTTGGGCTTGTTATCAATTCCCCTATACTTGCAACTTAGTATATTTTTACCTTATAGAAATTTTAAATTCTGTTGCAAAATAATTGTTATAAAACCTTTGAGGATTTTATGAGAAAAACTGCCTTGCAATTTTCTTTGTTGTAGTAGTAACTGAACGCCGGTAGATTTTATATGTGAACTGACGAACTGCTAAGCATATACCGATTTGTCTCCATGAACATGATATATCAGTCGAATCAAGTTATTATTTTAGATTTGCTAGAATCACTTTTACTCATGGATCAGACTACTACACCAAGACCCTTTAAGTTGAATATCATATTATAAAAGAAGATATGCTATGTTTAGTATAGCCATTTGTCTTTTATATGTAGATAGATTAGATATTAGATTCTCCTTCTTGATTATGGTATTCTCAGGTGAATAAATATCTAATTTGATTAAAAAAGGTAGAGGAAATAATCTATTAGAAAACTCAACTTCGTCCAGTATCTCACAAACAAACCTTCAAGTAGCCTCAGAGATGCCCGCGTATCCACAAGACAATTTCAGAATAAGGATGACTGTAAACGACACTATGCTTTCAATTTGGCTTGGGCTGCCTCATCATCGGCGAGAAAAAGCAATAAAAAATAGATTACTGATGTACAAAAAGGTTGAACAAAGTATTATTCATAATGGTCGAAGACACAGGAAGGAGGAAGAATGCAGATATATTTCACAAAATAATTGATTTTAATGAAGAAAATATTCAGTTGCAGCAATTTAACCAAAAAATCAGTTTAACTAGCAGACAAAAGAATTGCTCTTTAAAAATGTGTAGTGTAGAAGTATATATATATTATACAACGTGCTTTTCCGATGTGGGAGATCTCACTTTCACATGAGGCTACTGTTGACAATCTCTTGTCCAACCAACGGAATCGGCCTTAGCATCAAAACATGAAATATTTGATACTTTCTTGGATCCAGAAAAAAGCTTTTAATCATTTTTGAAATAACAGTGTCTATGTACACATGGCCACATAACGATTATTAAAATTTAGAGACTGACTGGCAAGAATAGGATTTATATATCCATAAATGTCTTCAGATCTCTTCTATTCGTTCATGCGAATAACGACAGCTCAAGTTCTTCGAGCATCAGGAATAGATCGATGCTCACCTTCGGCTTTGGACACATTGACTGACTTGACTATACGATATCTGGACTTGCTAGCAACTAAATCCGTTAAACTAGCCGAGATCTGTGGGCGCTCGGAAATCGACGTTGGCGATGTGCGAATGGCTATGGAAAGTGTTCCTGGCGGATTAAGGCCCATGAGAATTCTCGATGAAAACATTGATGGAGAAGTTGTATATGGAGTCGATACTGAAGACGAAGGTTTGGAAAAATTCTTTGAATGGTGCAGAAAAGTACCAAACCAAATAAGGTCCACCGCAGGCGGTGAAGACTTACTCGAAGGTCAGCCTCTTTGTCTTAATATGAACTTATGGACTAATAAACTAGTTCTTGTCAAAAAGCAGACTAAAATAAGTCAAGAAAATAAGCTGCGCGATACGATACTGGATAATGTAGTACCAACAATTATAGATGAACAGCAACAGCAACAACCACAACAAGAGGCTTATAACCATGAAACTCCTTTTATAATTGAAGGTGGGCCAGGTCCCAATGGGTTCAATTCATTCTGAATTCTATATATTTTGACATCAATTGATTGATTTGATTAATCGCTTATTTGATGTTGGTCGTATACATAATATGAGTTTGCAATTGTACGATAGCAACTTCGCTAAAAAATGTTTAGTGGTTTACGGTGTATTTCTCCCGCTATTAGTATTAAACTATATCATACATTACTACACCCCTACTAATACGAACAATTATTTGAAAACATAAGTCTTCTGACCTCTGTAAAGATAAGCGAAACATATCTTCACTAATTAATAAGTCAGTAGCAAGACAAATTATTAAAACGGCAAGAAACAGTGCATAATCAGGGAACACCAGGAAACAAAGAAAATTGAGCAATTCAAAAAGAGGGACAAAATTAATAACCAACGAACGATCTTCAATAATCGTAGTGTGCCATCTAATATTACAAAACTGAAGCAGCATATTGAAGCCCCTCGTTTAACTTGCAGGAGACGTTGCTGATTTTGTAGTGGATCCATCTCCCATGTCATTAGGCTTCATGTTCAGACTGTCTATGAAATCCATAGGTACTGTAGCATAGTCCTCATTATTTTCGATCAGAGTATTCACAGTTTCAATTGCAAGAAAATATGTATCTCCGTTGATAGCCAACGCTTGAGCCCTGTCATTAGATGCTGCATTACTGCTAGCAGTCCCTTCATTTGTTCCAGGCTCATCCCCGCCGATAGAAACAGCTGTAGGACCATTAGATAGTGCTTGACCAGAAATAGGATCTTCGTCCAGGTCGTGCGGGGAATAGAGAATATTAGGTGTAATAACTGTAGAGATATTATGAATATCCATCTTTGAGCCAGATTCTTCGTCAATTTGAGAAAATGACGCAACCCATTTCAAAAAATTAAAAATAATCTCCATTGAGTCACGGTGCGAACGAGGCAATAAACAGCAGCACAAATGAAGCGCTCTGCGGCGAACACCATCGTCTGTAATACGTTGAGATGACACCCAGATGCGAAACAATCGAAATGTTAGTAGTGGATCTGGCATGTCACGAAGAAATTTCTTCAATAAAGCTGCTAACTGGACTGGTGATTCATTATTTAGCTTTTCCCTAATTGCATGTGATGATCCAGACAAATCCATTTCCTCCACCAAAGCTCGAGACCTTCGAATATTACCATTCTTACGGAATACGCCTTCAATCGACATATCTAGAACATGTAAACAATAAAAAGTAAAATATTCTCCCAAAAATTCTTACCTTTATTGCGCATTGCAGATATGATGTCATCTAGGAAAGTAGGAACCTTCAATGCTACAGAACAGACTCCAAGGTCTGAGTCAGTTCCGGAACGCTCTAATAATTCCTCTAAAGGTACTTTAAACACAAGGGGAGCAGGTGACATGCCATGTGCCATAACATTGCCTGCTTTTCTGCGTTGTCTTTCACTAGAGCTACTAGGCGAAGATAATGCACCGGCATTCATTGACGGAGAAGTAAGACCTTTGCCTGCGGATGGCGAAGAGATCGAATGACTATTATTTTTTGTGAACGCTCGGCCGAATTTCTCCCAAAATCCGACTTTTGGATTTGATGGACTAGTCCTAGGTGCAATTGGAGAATCTCCTGCAAATTCTGCATATTCACGCTGAGTGAAAAAATCAGATACTAAACCTTCAAGTTCATCATATGCTCGTTTTCTAACTATGAGATACTCGGCATCTGTTAATTCTGCAAAATACTTTGGATTCGGTAGTTCAACACTGATACCGCTTGTTGCATTAAGAGTTAGGACGGAGCCCGTGGTGCTCATTCCCCTCTCCATAGAATGCTTTGCAATCTCAGATGAATCTGGACCTATAGTTGGACCCTTGCTGACAAGTTTAGGGACAAGCCCATTAGAGAGTGCCAGAGAAGACAGCCTCTGGTGTCGGAATGCATTTGGCCGCTGTTCTCGAGCCTGCTCAGCAGCGACAATGCGTGGAATATCGTCCAAAGTCAGATATTTCTCTCCAAATAAAACATCGGGTTTTTCAGTCACCAAAGGTCTAGAAGACTTCAAGAACTTTCTATCTGGAGATCCTTCCGTCAAACCACTGTTAGGATGATATGATTTATCAGATTTTTTAATATTAGGTATTTCCTTGAGCCTATCTGGAGATTCATTCATATTATCTGACTTTGAGCGACTTGCATTAGCATGGGTAGCAGCAACTGCAGCAGCTGCTGCTCGTGAATACAAGTCATCTTCCGTAACTTCTCTTTCTCTAGTTGATTTTTCCGCTTGCTGTGGAGTTGTTTTCCTAGGCCGCTCCGAAAAAGATAACTTCCGGCCGACAATAGTTTGATTATTTCGTGAACGAGACGATCTTTCACTGACTCGTCGTCTAACTGCTGGTGATGACGACTCCGCCAGATCATGAGGTGAGGATGACTCAGTGGGTCGCTGGCCATCCAAAAGAACTGGTGTCTTCGACCTGCGTGCTTGTTTACCTTTAGGATCTGATATAGTTCGCTTGAATCGAGACGAACGCATTCGTCTAATGTCAGTTAAAGTGTTTACATAACTTTCAACCAGTTCATGCCTATCAGCTGTAGAAGTACGTTTCAAGACAGATTGTATTGATTGAGAAGGAGGCACTGTATCACTGAAATTTTTGTAAACTCGATGGATGGCAACTTTAAGAAGAAATGAATACTGATTCAAGCGTGACACAAAAACAAATCCAGACCGAGACTTGTCTTCCGGCAACGCGCAGTCAGGACATAGCAGGCAGCGATTTTTATCGGACCATAACGCAGTAGGAAGAAGGGTGGCTAGTGAACGGTGACAACGAGAACAAGAGAAACAACTGGCAGCCAAATGCCACCTCCGATCTCGAATATCTGAGGGGTCAGCCGGCATTAATCGTGTACATTTCTCTTCTATTCCTTTTCGACAGCAAACACAGAGATCCGTGATATTCGGCAGAAGAGTTTCACGGGAGAATATCGGCGGAGAATTATGCGATGCCAAGTAGTCGAGAAAATCATTAACTGCATGTGAGTCTATAGACAAGTTGTCGAGCTGAAGAGCAATCCCAAGGGCATATTGTATAAGAAGCTTTAGATAATGTGCCATCGACTTGACTAATTCGATAACATCTTTGGGCCATGAAGGAGAGCAATCATCTTCAGTTATGGGAGTATTTTCTGTGTTGTGCGATGGTGACTGCTGTTGAGGTAAAGAACCAGGAAGATTTGTCAAGAAGCCAACAACATTCTTACATAGTGTTTTTGGCTCTTTCCCCAAGCGACGAACAGAAGAAATTTGAGGATGCTGTTGAAGGGTATCAATCGCTGAGAAGAGAACGTTAACTCTATATATCAACCGAGATGTGGCGAGAATTGAATCAATTGAAGAACCTGCCGTTGCGTAATGAAGCATATCGGAGATAGCTGCAGCAGAAACTTCTTCAAATTCAGATAAAACCGTCCATATCCGATATACTTTATTCTCAATAAGTTTCTGCTTCTGTTTTAACTGTTCCCGATCAAGAAGCGCTTGCTCTTCAGCCTTTTTCAATTCCAATCCGTTATGGGGACCAGGATCAGTTGCAGCCGAGTCCAAGCCCTTCGGCCTACTAGCAAGGCTAGCATTCCATGATTTATGTATCATATAACATTCCGGGTGCCAATTTTCATGACGCCCGTTCCGCAGATTTTCAATAAACTGCTTTAGAATTGCTGAATCACAGCCTTCGCAACGTTCAGCAAATAAAAGAGAAAAATCATAATGACAGTAAACAGCACCATCACGTTCATAGTAGTTATCGTCAGCCTGAAACACACGACCACATAGAGAACAAGAAAAGTGCTCTAAATGATATCTACGACCAATGGCAACAACAAAGTCGCCACGAAGAGCGTTTCCGCAGACATGGCACAACAGCGATTTTCTTCTGAAATAGTCGTGTTCGCACAGGGGCACAATATTATTAGCTGATGAAGTAGATTTTGATGAATTCGGAGTAGTGGTTGTAGAAGATGGGGAGGGATCCAGGGACAGAGGAAAAAATCTGTCAACAACCGACTTGCCACAGTCCTGTTACACAAAGGGTTAGAAAAAATTAAGCCAAATGGAAAACAAGAAAAACTACATACGGCACAAACAAAACATGACTTATGATAGTTTCGATCGAGAGCGCGCATGGTTGGAGGTTCCAGCGGCTTTTGGCAAGCGGCGCAGAGCGAACGCGACCGAGAGGCTGGAACTGGAGATGAAGACGAGGACGAGAGAGGTAGAGGACGGGATGAGGAGGAAGAAGCTGAAGAAGGCAGAGAAGCATATACGTCTGGGGGACGGGAAGGAGGAGCACAAGAAGTCATCGAGGTAGAGTTTGAAGGCGTCGGATCATGGGAAACTGCGGAATTGTTGGATGAGGAGGGTGAAGAGGCGAGAGCGCTTGCGGGGGAGACCTGGCGATCTAGAGAAGAGCTTGACTGAGGCACAGAGGAATCCTGAGGAGCATTATTCTGCTGAGGCCTCGAAACAAAGAGCATTTCTAGGATACAAACAGAACGTAATTATAGCGGAAGGGCATCGACACGTGAACAAGGGGAAGAGAGCTTTTGCGTGGTAAATGGAGTCGGAAACTGAGATAGAACAAAGGCAGGGGTGACAGCAGGAAGAGGGAATAAGTGGAGTCGAGCTGTGAGACAAAACACGCAACCAAAGAAGGCACCAAAACGGAGTAGAATCAACCAAACAACGTGGAAGGACGATATTCCCAAAAAGAACGAAGAAATAAAACGCGAAATTGTACGATATAAACAAAGCAGAAAGGGAGGTTGGTTGCCGATGAAGCTAGTATTATTATTGACTGAGCTGGCCGGAAGTAAGAAGGAGAGGATAGACTTGGCTTTAACTGTCCAGCGTTCACCGCCGACAAAAATAGGCAGATAAAACCGAAATGTACACTCAAGCAAGAGAATGAGCAAAAAAAGTAGCTTTATTCAACAAAACATCAGCAAATGGCGTGCAGAAACCAGAAGGAAATCAAAGGAAATGAGGATACAAAAAGGAAAGAAAGAAAACCCGCCCGCGTCAAAATCCAAGCGAGGCCGCCCGAGAGCAAGATAGATCCAAAACACAGCTATTATTAGTCATCCAAAGATTTAGTGATTAGATAATACGACCATCTTATGTGACTAAGCGCTAAGCGAGCGGCTCAGCCGAGTTACTCCATGATCTGTACGCAGAGAATGACACAAGAACGAATAGCCCTAGCCCAATTGGAACTGCTATTTTGGGTAAGTGCTGCTGGTAACGGTGATGGTCAGCTCGGGAAGAGTGTAAACAGACTACTAGATTTGGTAGTGCACAGGCTTTGTTTGTTTTTTTAGCAGTTCTGGGCCGGTTGAACTTAACGAAATAGTCATTGTTCGGGCCAAATGTATTGTGTAGAATTCAAAATTGCTTTTCTTGATTTTATTTCGCGTTTGCAACTCTTTTCGGGGTACAGTTTTTATATGTCACCATGCGATTCAGTAACTCTCTTCCGTTATTTGCCTTTCTCGCTGTCTTCACTGCTGGGCTTCCAGTTCTCAGAAACGCGCTGGCCGTGGTGAGTGCATCTGCCTTACCGCCTGTAGGGAGGGAAGCTGCAAAATCCAATGCCTTAGAAGCCCAGAGAGGTGAGTTTAAGCAGAACAAGGGAAATTGCCTATCATCCTCGCATAATTTCCTAACGGCGTGCTCGTCGTCGCCCAAATGTCGAGTCGGGCACGAGGACGGAACAGAAGAGGAGAGCGGAGGACAGGAGGCCCAGGAGGTAGCCTCGTTGGACGAACATGAACTGCTAACGGTTGCTCGGCCCAATCCCTTTCCTCCACTTCCTCCTCTTACGCCTCCTGTCGTTCTTCCTCCGCCTGGGTTTCCGCCAGGATACCCGCCATTATCCGTACTTTCTCCTCTGCAAGCTGCTGTGTCTGTCTCGTCAAAACTTTTCCATTGGCCGACAAAACGAAAAATCCAATCTCATAAACTTCCCTCTGAAAATACCCAGAATCCTGAAGATTTTCTATCTCCCTCTGCTGCGGCTATTATGACAGAGAATAACGAACGAAATTTGCTTGGGTATCCCCCGACCTTGTAATGCTGAAGATACTTTACTCGGTTGATACACTGTTATATTCAAGTATTCTTGCGTAAATAAATTGACTAATGGAAATAAATATTATTATTAACTAATAAACTGATAATAAAACAAAAATACCCTAAACACCTAAAGCAATGCTAAACATTTTTGTCGGATTTCGTCCGCTCCCTTGATATGGTTCTCATGTAATTTATCCAATGATGGTGCTATCCATGAATTCCATTCGTGCTCAGCTTCTTCGCGGTTACCAGCATCAATGAGTGCTTTTAATTTCTCTGGCGCATGAATCAATTCTAATAGGGTGTCCTTGATTGCCTTCGATTTCTGGTCTGCAGTCCGAGTAAGCATTGCATTCAACGAAGCAGATACGTCCGCAATATGAGCTACTGCCGGAGCAAGCGCTGAGGTGGTAGGCTGCAAAGGATCCATACTCCCACGCATGCTCTGTATGGTTTCTGTTGCTGAAATCAGCTTCGAATAGTTATCATACACTAGTGCCTTGCCCTCTCCTTCTAAGGTTACAATTTCATGAGCCAGATTGTTTGTTTTAGACAGCAGATCGTGGGATCCATGCGTCCGCACAAAATTATCGAGCCATTCATCAGGCTTAAAATCCGGTCGATCAATATCCGACGGTGCAACCGCAGCCGAGAAGCGATCGTTGCCAATTGCATAGAACTCACGAAGCGCAGTTCTTCGTGCTGCTGATGCTGAGGAGGGAGTCGAGCTACCTCCAGTTCGCGATACAGATCTGCTGGACGACTGGGTATCGACACCTCCGCGCAAATAACCTCCTCCAGCGGACGAAGACACATTGGATTCTGTCGAAACCCGTGGCGTAGCTCTCGATGAAGCAGCCATATTATTCGAATAGATTCAAGGCTAAATATAGCATAAATTTATTATTTCTGTCTTGAACAATGCTAAGAAATGTCAGCAACCACATTTACTATTACTAGCTGTTTGTTGTCAATTCTCAATTCATCCTTCTGAAATTAACGCTGTAGCCTACCATTCTCTTAGCGCAAAATCCGAATTGGCGGCACGTGATCTCGGATTCAGTAAGCTATTCAAATAAACTGAGAAAAGTACAGGAGATAAACTAGAAAAAAGGAGAAAAATAAAAGAAACCAGTGTAAGAGACAAAAATATGGCTGTGCATTGGCTTTGCAGGTGGTTTTAAGCTTTTACTGGATATTCTGAGGATTCTGGCCTCCAAATGGACCGCTCGTATTTTTACTTTGTGTTATCAGATGATCTGATACGGACTTAAGGCCTAGTAGGGAAATTGTCACCACACTCAGTTGCGAAGCGTTTCTAAGTGAAGAACGGGTCATCGCTAATTTACAGAGCAACAAACCGAGAACTAAGACATCCTACTCCTAAAGTGGTTAAACTAGTGAGCCAGAGTATCCCTAATGATGCAAAGACTTCAGAATCTATGAGAATCGATGTCATACTCCCCATCTTCCGGAAGTGCTACGTCTTTAGGTCTGTTGGAGCGTTTCTACCTACTGTAGAAGAACCAAGTACACCAATTCCAGCTTGGCGGCTTCCGGCTACCGGTTGCAGCTCGCTGGTCTATATAATCCTCATGAACTGCCCTAACATTTTCTTTCATCTTCACAATTTTGTCTGTTCTATCTCTGTAAACATTACACTCTGTAATTGGCCATGAATACTAGAATGCCTCATGTACTGGTTGTGGGTGGCTCCTTCGGTGGTCATGCTTTCGCCTATAAGCTGATCTCTCTTTTGCTTGAGAAGAAAATACCTCTTCCACATATCACCTTGCTGGATCCCCGTCGGGGTCTTTTGAATCCGGTAGCAATCCCCAGGTCTTTGGTTGAACCTCGATTTGCAGAAATTACTTTTGCTCGTCCTGGCGAATTCTCGCGTGAAATGATAGATAACGTGGACTTTGTCCATGCTAAAGCGTCATACATGACAGATACTCATGTTTTTGTGAAGTCGCCCTTATATGAAGACACGCTGCAGCTCAAGTACGATTTCGCTCTGGTTGCTACCGGGAGGCACCATCCTGATTATATTATGCCCTCTCAGCCTACTAAAGAAGAGTTTCTAGCACTAATGAATTTCTATGTTCTCAAATTTCGAGATGCTAATCATATTTTAATTGTTGGCGGAGGTGCTGTAGGAATCGAAGTTGCTGGCGAACTGCGCTACCATTATCCCAGCAAGTCAGTCACTTTAGTTCATCCACACGCAGAACTGCCTCCCGAACCGGTCTCAGAAAAGTTCAAGCGAAGAACACTGGAGGCGCTGAAGATACTTGGAGTTGACGTGCAATTGAACACAAGAGTGAAGACCGAAACAGAAACAGGGGTTATCACTGTCGATGGACGTGAGATCACAGCTGATTGTGTTGTAGGTCAATTTGATACTTTGATAATATTGTTTCAGGAGCTAACTCGCATGAATAGTTATGGACATCCTCCAGAGGAAAAGTGGTCACGGAATTCATGGACAAAGAAATATTTGAAAATGTTTTAGATTCTACGGGAGCGCTCAAGGTGAACTACCACATGAATCTGTCGGGTGGGCAGAAGTCATTCGAAAATCTCTATGCAATTGGGGACGTCAACGACTTTCCTGTGATTAAAACTGCTGGAGGAGCCATCCACCAGGCCGCTGTTGCAGCTCAAAATGTCGCTCGAGCTTTAGCCATCCAATGTGGCAGAGAAGACACATGGCCGGAGAGAGCCTCGATTGAGCCTTGGGGTATTCACACTGCTATTCTCATTGGCAAGGAAATGGGTGTTAGCCAGCTCATGGGACTGGGAGACAGCGCCGGCTACAAAGAGTCGGCTGCTTTTTTCGGCGACGACATGTCGACAAGCAAGTGCTATGAGTCTTTAGGAATTCGAAAATCCACGAGGTTACGAACACTAGAAGACTCTCATGATGGATCAGTTAAAGCTCTTGAGAAGACGGCTGCCTCACTTTCGGTCAGAGAAACGACTACGTCGGTTTAAACCAGTTTTCGTTTTACCGGGCAACTCTAGCAACTATTAGTATGATATAATACTTTGGAATATAAGTTGTCGTCCACGGAGAACAACATAGTATCAGACATGCCATCAAGCAAAGTGTAGGCATTGAGCAGAATATGCTCTAGTATTAGAGATGCCAGATATAATAATATCAAAAAAGAAGTCATCATAAACTTATTTACACTTCGAAGAAATACGAAGTTAAAAAATTCACGTGAAGCATACTACTTACCATATAATTCAGCAACCGCATACAGCACGTTCGGCCTAATTTTCTCAATATTTTGTAATCTAGATAAATGATTGAACCCAGCCTATGAAGAGAAGTGATCCTTGCCGGGATATAGCGAACGGTACCAACACCTCTGATTGCCACGATGCTGATTTCCATTACTAGACCCTTTAGTGATCAAAGGAAAGTGACTGCTAAATATCGCTATGCCACTCAAACCCTACGACTCAGTTGCAATTTCCATGAGTAAACCCTACTCAAGCTACGACCGTGGAACTTAGGACTAATTCGAGCTTCGCAGTTTTGCTACGTTTGACTTTCACTATAAGATTAGATATCTTTCTACATTTTCCGGTTTATCTATTCAAAACTAATTCAAAATGGGTCGTATGCACAGCAAGGTTAGTCTATTGTTGATATTCATTCGGGGGGAGTCCAACTAGCTGTGTCTATACGAAGTTCAAACGAACGAAAGAGCTGCAGAGATTTAAATAATGATCGAGCTGTTTTGCGACATGGACGAATAGTAGATGAATCTGCCTTGACTTTTTCTGTCTGTATAATGTTTTGCATAATTTCTAACAATCTGCAGGGAAAAGGTATTTCGTCGTCCGCGACCCCGTACTCTCGTCATCCTCCTGCGTGGTTCAAGTTGAGCCCAGAGGCCGTCGTCGATATGATCATCAAGAACGCTCGCAAGGGTCTTTCTCCATCCCAGATTGGTGTTGTTCTTCGTGACTCAAATGGCGTTGCTCAAATCAAGGTCGTTACCGGAAACAAGATTCTTCGAATTCTCAAGTCGAATGGACTTGCTCCTGAAATCCCTGAAGATTTGTACCATCTTATCAAGAAAGCAGTCTCTGTTCGCAAGCACCTCGAGCGTAATCGCAAGGATAAAGATTCCAAGTTCAGATTGATTCTTATTGAGAGCAGAATTCATAGACTCGCCAGATACTATAAGACTGTTGGTGTTCTCCCACCGGTTTGGAAGTACGAATCTGCTACTGCTTCTGCACTTGTCGCATAAACGAATAGGTCTCAATTCTTCGAATATTCGTGCATGGTAGAAGTAGTCGGACGTGTCTTGTTAACTTGTTTTTCTTTTTGCAGAACTTCAAAAAAGTAGTTGTCCACGAGGGAGAAAAACGACTGGTGTTTTCCTTCTTGGTGTACGGAGGATAAGGATCATAATATGTACATTTAAAGCAAAATTGATTTATGTTAACATTTATATACGATAATGTAGATGGAGATTTAAAGTTGACGAAAAGCTCATTTAACTATGGTACATGGATTCTACTATACAGTGGAGTAGATGATGGTGATGATTACTGGACTGCCTTCAAAGACTTGCTCTTTTCCAGCAAAAAGAAAGCCAATTTTTCTAGAGGATCTTCAGGTCTGACCAGTCGTTAGCAATGAACAGTTCAAGTTGTCAACAACTAAAAGAACTCGAAGAAATCAATGGAACCTACTGTTCACGAGCAATCATTTTCACCCCCTCTAGCAGGTAAGGCGTGAGTTGCTGATTCAAGTATCTCCGCACAGGCGCACCACCATGCACAGATTTATGAACGAGATCATCCGGTTGAGTAAATTCTGAAATTGTAGCCGAAGTCTGCGGATATTCTTGTGTACTGGAAGGAAGGGAACCTTGATGAGTTGAAGTGGTCTGCTCGAGCTTTTGTTGCTTGAGTCTTGGCTGGTCTAAAATTTCCATACCATCTTCATTTGAATCTAATGGCCGCTTAATAGACTCAGATGATTGGCCTTTTTCATCTGAGACCGATTGATTTGGAAATTCAAGTCGCGCAGATGAAATAGAATTGTTATTACTGGAAGGCTCAGCCTGCCGTGGAAATGATCTCATTTCTTCGTCTGAAGTGGTAGCATCCTCATCTATTGGAGCGGATCTCTCTGTGTCTTCTTTGACCAAACTTAGATTTGATATAGCTTTTATTTGGATGTTAGTGGACCTGTTAGAGTAAGATGATTCTAGTCTGAATACCTGAATCTGTCATGACAGACGTAACTGGTCCTGGTACCACTGACTCAGATATAGTAGGGTATTCCACACCTCAGCTACTTTTATATAAAGTTTGTAAAGCTGTAAAAATGATCCTTTATAGAACTAAATTATCTTACAGAAGATGACCCTAGCAAAGCAGAGGATCAACTGAATTCTCGGTGTAGATCATACAAACACAGACTAGCACTACGACGTCCTCCCAGAGACAGCGTAAGCAGAGGCGTTGGTACAGCAGGGATCTTGGAAGCCAGGGTCGTAAATAAAACACTAACATTTTGTTGGAGCTAGATAGCAAACGAGGATTTCGAGGATTCATCGGATCACCAGAAAGGGTGAAGCTGACGTTAGGTATAGGCTTTTCCAGAAGATCACTGTATAACTGTTGTGTTGTTTGTGTTGTGATTCGGAATCTGTTTTTGAGTGAACTGAACCAGAACTGATCTTGGATCGTATTGTCAATCACCAGGGGAGGAGAAATTTGTACTCACCAGAGAATCTCTCTCGTATCTCTAGCGGAACTTCAGCATGAGTAGAAGAAGCGCCTATGTTCAGCAGCAGGTATCAGCTGCGCCGGTGCGTAAAGGTCAGGCGTCGATATCAACATACAGTTCGCGGTTAAGACTCGGTAATACAGCGTTGTTAGTTCCTCAGGGCCCACTGACGACTACCACGGGAACCCGAGGAGCATCGAAAAGAAATTACGCAGAAGTAGATGATGATGACGAGTATTTTGGCACCAGTGCGAGCGGTGGGCGTGCATCCGTTAGCCGAGACGGTGCTGAAGATGGAGAACATGCTCAAGTGATTAAAAGTCGCCCGGCAATGATGACTAAACATATATATCCGTAAGCCAATTGCTGTATTAACTAGCAATAATCTAACATAGACTAAGGACTGAAGAGCAGCTTGAAGAAGCTGCAGAACAACCAGAGGTATTGATTCCGATTCGTATCAACCTTGATCTAGGAACATATCGACTATCTGACTTTTTTCTGTGGAACCTTTCCGAAAATCTAATCACACCGGAACAGTTTTCTGCTATCATGTGTACGGATCTCGATATTCCTACACATATATATGCCCCTCAGATCGCTAATGCCATCAAGACGCAGATAGAGGAATACGCTCCCGTGGCGTCGATAGATCTGCCGCCGGGCATTCAGAACGTGATTGTACATCTAAGTCTACACCTGGCAAAACACCTGTATGAAGACAAGTTTGAATGGGATTTAGCAGGGGGAGACCCGACTGCAATGCTCACTGGTGAAGATGGTCTCGAGATGGAGTCCACGACGGAGTCTGAAATTGGACCGCACTTGAGTAAAGGTCTGACGCCAGAGATGTTTGCGCGGACAATTGTTGCGGATATGGGATTGACAGGTGAATTTTATCCGGCGATTGCTCACGCGATTTATGAAGTCCTAATCCGACTGAAGAAAGAGGCATGCGAAGGACATTTGCCTACGGAGGTCGACAACGATGCGGCGTATAATGCTGAGGCAGGATGGAGAATTGAGCACGGTGAAGGACTGGGCGATGACTGGGCACCCAGTGTGGAGGAGCTTACTCAGGAGGAGATTGAGCGAAGGGAAGTCGAACGCGAGCGAAATATTCGACGACTGCGCAGAGAAACCGCAAAGTTTGGCGAGAGCGTAGCCGACCGCGCAATTGCTGTTGCAGAGATGTCGGGATTGCTTAATACCAAGAAAAGAAGAAGGAAGACTGCGTTGTACTAATTTATTAATTTTCTTTTTTTAATTTCGTTTGCTGGGTAGCTGAGTTTGATATCAGAATATGCTAGTATGAAATCTCTACAGTGAGTAACATGAACGCTGCAATATCATATTCAGCACCCTAGGATGGTCCGAGCAAACCTAAGTTATGGCTAGATCTGCGCGAATGCAAATAAATTTATATGCATTATAGAAAGACAAGCTTTCTGTATGCTCAGCGCGCAATGACTGTGCTGCCGAAATAGTCGTGAATCTGACCAGGCATTGAGAATAATCAGTTGGCCTCAAGGATTTGCAGGGTCAGAATCAGACAGTCCGATAGGTGCGGACTATGCGGTCTGTATAAGCAAATCAGGCAGACGATGTTCAATCGTCACAGCCATTTGCTTAAAAGAATTAGGCTATCGAGTTACATGATGAATTATGCCAATTCCATGTGTAAAAACTGAGAATGCGTAGTACTGCTTCGAATGTGATTTGATGACCTTCCTGCTTGCGTTGTAATACGGCCGGTACTCTGAATACAACTGGGGACTCTAAAATCTCAAAAAATTTGAGACTCTAGAGTAGTTTGTATCGCCTCGTTTCGCCCACAATTTCTACGCCATAAACTCATTTGAAATACTATGGCAATAAAGCATAAATTGAGGTCTCCAGTTTGAATAGTATGTGCACGTGATATTTAGTTAGCCTTGCTCATCAATCTGTCGTCGAGACTGCAGAATAGCGGAGAGCTAGCTTAATTAATTCTCCGTGAGATTGGTCCGCAATAGCACTTTCATCACGATAAGATGGATTTGCAAATTGCTCATGTAATTTGTTAAGAGTAATACATTGGTTTACAATATATGGAATATCTCGCTTTTCTTTAAATATTTCTTCTAGTTCTTCAGCTTTAACGAGTTGAATTGCTCGTCCGTCGGATTCCTGATAGCTGGCTTGGTCAGATATTGTTTCAGACTGGCCTTGTAGACTATCCCAGAAAGCTACTATCGACCTCAATCTTCTGGGAGATAAATGATGTATAATTTTTATGGATCTAAATACCAGAAGTTGATTCTTTTGTTGCGCCATGTGCTGGAGTAGAGGACAGCGGTTCTTGCACTTCATTCCATATCTGCTTTTATATTTCTACCCTGTCCGCATAATTCTCCATGATTCCTGATGTTATTAAGATTGCTTTAAGAAATAGTTTTATTTTGATCTTAGAGACAAGATTTGATCGTTTTATAGATTCATTATATAAATTGGATATATGGCATGTTTCTTGGACTTTGCGACAAAAGTTCTCTCACCAGCCTCAGAAGCTTCACTGCTTTGTTCATTACAGCAGACTGTGTAATATTGTCTACAGTTTTCTAGCTTACCTCTGTACTTGAAGTCGTCTACTGTTGCGGCAATTTGTTTTGGCATAACAGTCATCAGGTTCACTTTTCTCAGATTTGTCTCTGTCGCATACCATTGTAAAGGCCAATCGCCTTGATACTAGCCTCAGCATATTATTTTCTATCACAATTCTATTTTACTGGTCCTTGCTTCCTTAGGGGTTTGGAAGTACATCACTTGGAGTATCTCTAATTAAGGGAGGGAAAAGTTCCAACTTCTGAAGCTAGCTTGTACGGAATTCTTGCTTCTACAATTGTAGTATTAAAAAACTCGTCTTAATTCACTCTTTCTCGTAAGCAGACTTTGACAAGCTCGATTTGAGTAATAGTATCAATCTTCTGAAAGCTATGGGTTGTGTCAATTCGGAATAATTGTTTGTTTTTATGGTCAATTCTAGCTTTGGATGATGGATGTAAGCTTATAGGCTATTTTCGGTTTGGATATTTAACAAAATAAGATTTAATGTACTGGATTGAATAGTTTGGGACATAGTTTTGGTATGACGATATTTTAAGTAAAGTTTTTGGTTTTGCTTTTCTATATGTAGTTTCAAAATATCAAAGTCTGAACTAGGGAATATTGAACTTTCTCCAAGAAAACCTCCCCATTCCCGAACAATAGATAACTTTTACTAAGCTATCATCACGTGAAATGACTGACTATGACGAACCCAGCCAGGACTAGCAATCGCTTCTCTGATAACCAGTATAGAGGACAGCCAATTGAGCGAATCGACCATCATTCCCTGCTTCAGAAGCTAGACACAGCTAAGACTAGCAGATAATGACTTCAATGGAACGACATTGGTCAGGCCGGACATCAGTTCGTGGCTCATCTCAGTTTGCGCAGATGCTGCTGCTCACTATCTGTGTAGCCGGACTTCAATTTACATGGATATGTATTTTCTTCTTTTGTTCTGGGTATTGAAGCTAACCTTTGATTATACGGCGTGGAACAGAGTTACGTAAATGTGTACCTCCTTTCCTTGGGCATGACGAAGTCTTTGCTGTCCTTTGTTTGGGTCGCTGGACCGTTATCTGGACTCATAATGCAGCCCGTCGTGGGCGTATGGTCAGATAACTGCACTTCTCGATTTGGACGTCGGCGGCCCTTTATGATCATCGGCTCAATTATTGTAGGATTTTCTTTGATGTTGATGGCCTGGACACGCGAAGTGGTTGACGTGTTTGTCTCGGAGGCCTATGCTCCAAACGTTACCATTGTCGTCGCTGTGTTTTCAGTTTTCGCAGCCGATTTTAGTGTCAATGCAGGTATGTGCCTTTTTTTAACTAAAAAACGAATCTAAATTTGAATTTAGTGCAAGCTACATGTCGTGCCATCATTGTAGATACTCTTCCAAAGTCAAAGCAAGAGTTAGCAAATGCCTGGGCCGGACGAATGGTAGCATTTGGTCATCTTGTGGGTTTTTACGCGGGCTTCTTGGATTTGATAAAATACATCAAATTTTTGGGGGACACTCAGCTCAAGATTTTGTGTGCCATTTCATCAGTTGCGTTGTGGATTTGCGTTGGTATAACTGTTTGGGCAGTCGAGGAGCGTGTTCTTACCATTACCGGTGAAACTCACAACTCAAATGCACTCTATCACATTTTGCAGTCTCTTGTTGAAACTGGTCTTCATCTTCCCAAGCGGATTAAACAGATTTTCACGGTTCAGCTTTTTGCCTGGTACGGATGGTTTACGTTTTTGTTTTACGCTTCCACCTGGGTAGGCGAGGTCTACGTCCGATATGATGCCGGTGATTTGTCAGATTCGCATGATTTAGTTGGCGATATCGGACGAGTAGGCTCGTTTGCTCTTACAATGTACTCTATTGTCACTGTTATATGCTCTTTGATTTTGCCTCCATTTATTGTGTCGCCAAATTCAGATGCCCATACTCAGAAGTCGGCATACGAAGCACTTCCTGAACCGCTTGCAGATTTCATGATCGCTATCGCTCCTTATCGTCCGACTCTACCTACCGCTTGGATGATTGGTAATATTGTCTATGCCATTACTATGTTTGCATCTATTTTCGTACGATCTGTCCGCGGAGCTACCTTCATTATCGCAATTTGTGGATTTTCATGGGCGCTTTCCTCCTGGGCTCCGTTCTCGTTGGTTGCGGAGGAGATCCGCAAACTAAACACTGTTAATTCTGGAAAACCGACTTCTATCGCAAACTCAGATGGATATGAGACCCTCGATTCAGAAATGAATGATGAAAATGATAGGACATTGCAAGATATTGGTGCTGAAGAAGCAATGACTGGATCGAGTAGCCACTTTAGATTACGCGAACCAGAGCATCCGCTTGAGCCTGAATTGACTCCAACGGTAACAGCTGAGTCGGACGAATCAGATATGATCAATATTCTCGAGCGATCTGTCACGGCAAACTCGTCTACTGTACTTCAGGATACGCTTGTTGAAGATGGACGAGAAGAGGAAGAAGATAGCGAAGAGGAATCATCTGACCAAGCAGGCAGTTATATGGGACTTCACAATGTGTCAATTACCATTCCACAATTTATCTCTACGTTCGCTTCGTTTATTGTTTTTTCAGTTCTTGATCCTGGAAGATCTGATGAGCTTACTGGTGGCGAGGATGGGCCCAAGACAGGCGTCAACGCTATCGGAGTCACACTTCAACTAGGTGGTATTACTGCTCTCGGAGCAGCATATATGGCTAATAAACTACGTTAATTTGTCGATTATAGGAAATTCTGTTAGTGTTATTTCGGAAGTTGTATGCATTTTTTTGTGTTCGCGTATTGAGGTATTTAAATTCAGTTACGGTTTCATATACATACACTCACTATCAGCCTTACAAGTGACAAAACTTCGTAGTGTGTAAGAATTTGCAGTTCAGCTCTATTCGTACCAATTAGAAGTGCATTATTTTTATCATTAATGAGCCTCTAATTGTTTTTCAAGTCGAGCAAGCAGATGTTAGACAGTTGGGTGCTTTAAGGTGGTAGGAATAGTTGGCTTGGGAGCTAACATTGTCCGTTTTCAAAGCAAGGTTTATCTTTACCATAAAGAGTACACTTCTTCTATACCGTCATAACACTATGAAAAGTGACCGGCATTCAGAGCAGTTCCCCAGACAGGTAACAATCGTAGCTCATTTTGCGATCCATCTTGCTTATTAGCGAACTCAGACAAGAAGCTTAAACGAGTGCAGAATTTCAAATTGAACAAAATTAAGTAGTGCTGAGCTCAAAGGAGCCAACACACAATAAAAAGTCCTAATCTGAGATAGCGGAATTTGTACGAAATTGTTGAATATCAGGTCGGTAAAGGATTTGTGCATGAACTGTCACAGATCTTGCGTTAGCTGTTCGTCATCATTACAACGTAACATCAGTTATTTATATTTCCAGCTGATAAGTTTGAATATTCGTTCTGAAATTGTATTTAATTTAATGAAGTGCTAAGAACACTACTTGTGAAAAACAAGAAATAGATGAACGAATAAAACTGTTTTGAGCAATGCCATAGTGGATCTCACATTGACTAAGAGCAAGCAACTTATATTCTTTGATCCCACAGCCGTAAGTTGCCATGAGAATTGTACGAATAACTCAAAACAAATTGAGATCCCGACACTGAATTGTCATGATTCATCTACTATCTCTCTTCTGACTCAGATCATTCTAGATCGATCGATTCCTGTTCCCTGTTGAAACCGTAAACTATTAGCTAATTAGAGATATAATTGTAGCAGAAAACAGCAATAACAATTTCAGCCTTTGTCGCCGACATGCATTACTAATGATTTACGCTATATCTAAGAATTGTGAATAAGCCAGAGTAAGTAATTAGCCCTATCAAACCCCACTACAGCAGTCACGCTCACTTACACTAAACCCTATATTTCCCAAATTCAACTGGAGTACAGCAAATATCCATACTAATTCATTGTACCAGTTGTCAACAAGAGTCACTACGCTCCGCTACAGGCTGCAAGACAGATCAAGGACCTTAGGATCTTTAGCTCTAACCGTAGAATATTCTCAGAATAGTAATATCTACGGCTAAAAGAGCAAGCTCTTGTCTAATTTTTATTCGTTTTCTCTATATCGGAGTCACAGTTTAATCGAGTCATAATGAGTGCTGTTACTAAGGAAGTTGGTGGTGTAAGTTACAGTTTTTTGTCGTTCAGGATGAGAGTTGGCTGGCATTCGCGAGACATGGTTCGAAGAAGGGAGTTACAGAGGCTTTTGTTGTTGGTTTCCGCATTAGCGCGGAGACTGGATAACTGAGGAATTTTAATATCATTTGATTTATGGATATAATTTTAGTGTATTGGATTAGAAGAACGGACCGTGTTTTGCGGCGATTGCCATCAGCATCAGACATAACTGAGTTCAGTGTGCTAACAGATCTTTCAGGCTAAGAACGGAGGCAAGCGTGTTGTTCCTGCCGACAAGGCTTCCAAGTGGTATCCTGCTGAGGATATTCCTGCTCCCAAGAAGGTATTTTTTGTTTGCGATTTGAAGTTATATATTGCGCTCAAACCGAGATCTAACTGGTTCCAGAGTCGCAAAGTTGCCAAGCCAACTGTTCTTCGTGCATCTCTCCAACCCGGTGCTGTTCTTATCATCCTTGCTGGTAGATTCCGTGGCAAGCGTGTTGTTTTGCTCAAGTCTCTGGGTGATGGTACTCTCCTCGTAACTGGCCCTTTCAAGGTTAACGGTGTCCCTCTGCGGAGGTAAGTATTGTTGATAATATGATTCTCAACAATGGGAGATATATGTATGATACTAATTCTGAATCAGAGTTAATGCTCGTTACGTTATCGCTACTTCTACTATTGTCCCGATTGACTCCGTCGATGTTTCCAAGTTCAGTCTTTCTTATTTCGGCAAGAAGTCAGCCAAGAAGGAAGGTGAGGCCGAGTTCTTCGGTGAAGGAAAGGACAAGAAGGCAGTTGTCAGTGAGACTCGTATTGCTGATCAGAAAGCGGTCGACTCTGCTATTTTGGCCGAGATTAAGAAGGTTCCAGCTTTGAAGGCTTACCTTGCGAGCAGCTTCAGCTTGAAGAAGGGAGATCGACCTCATCTCATGAAATTTTAAGCTCTATAAAGTAAAAAGTAAGGAGGGGTAGGAGAAAAGAAATACAAATGTGTATAATTGATAGTTTATTCTCGTTTTTGTATCGTTTGTTTGTCTTTTTTAGTATGTTTCTCTGATGACAATTGTCATAGGGTTTGTGTATAATGGTTCAAAACAAATTTAAGGATTCGCATTTGATTAACGTTAATAAGGACTCCTAACTGATGCCGTTTCTTAGTTTTTAGTTCGCGTAGAATACTGTTATGCTATAGATTTGGTATTTTCGAGCAGAATCGCTCGATGTTTGTTGACTGGCAACCACATGCAAAATATTGAGTTGAAGTTTAATTCAATTAACTCATTTGGTTAAGTGAATATCTGATCGTTTGAATGCTATTGAATTATCATTTTCTAAAGCGCATTGATTGTTGGTCTGTTAAATAATAATATTCCTAGTATTGATATGCAATTACAGATTTCTTACATAACTTTGTACACCTGACTGTGCGGCTGTGAAGATGGCGAGACAGGGTGGTTCGTTTTGTATTGTCATTTTGGCTGTTTCTGGTAGGACGAGGTCAGCGCGGGGAACACGAAAATCGTCGGAAATCAGACAGAGTACAAGGCAATAAACCGGAGTATCCGAGTCAAATTAAAGCTGAACGAAAAGTTATTGCGGGAGATCGAGCATTGATCTAAGAAGAACGCGAAACGCATTACAGAAAGCGAGAGAGCAGAGGCGAGTAACAGCGGACAAGGAAGAATGCCAAGTGAGATGGCGATAACCAAGACGAAACAGGCAGATCAGGCCGCAACTGGTGAAATGGAAATTAGTATGAGTGAAGGAAGCACGGCGAATGGACAAAATGAGATGGATACATCGGTATCGCTGATGGAAGGAGTCGAACGACATGTGGATACATTGGCCGCTGGCCTTCGATCTTCGAAGTCTGCACCAGTCTCGACAGCTTCTATACGAAAGACTATGTCATCTGCAGTCCGACAGAGCAGCGAGCAACCTGAGGATTTAAATGACAATGAGGTGGTTGGTGCAGAACAAGACGAGCTGGACGGTGGACGAAATGAGGACGGTCAGGATGAGATTGAAAATCAAAGTACAGCTCAACAGAACGAAGAGGAGGAAGAAGAAGAAGAAGAAGAAGAAGAATCTTATTATGGTATGTGCAGCTATCGCGTACGATATTTACAGGACTGACTCGATTCAGAATCAGGTTCATCGCGATCGGATATCGAGACATGGATTTCATCGTTTTGTTCACGACAGGGCAACGAATATTTCGCAGAAGTTGCTGAAGAGTTCATTGAAGACGACTTTAATTTAACAGGACTCAGCACAGTGATTCCGTACTATCACGAAGCACTGGATATGATTCTTGATTTTGAGCTGGAAGCTATGGATGATTTCCAAAATATCCCAAATATGTCTGTCATTGAGCATTCGGCGGAAATATTATATGGGATGATTCATGCACGATTTCTACTTACTCGAGCTGGCCTTTCGATAATGGTATGACCGTGTTTAGATTCAGTTTATATTCACAACGGCTAACATCTCTAGGTTGAAAAATATGATCTCCGTCATTTCGGCAACTGTCCGCGATATCTGTGTCATAATAATCCTGTGCTACCGATCGGGAGAACTGATGTTCCTGGACAGCATACAGTCAAACTTTATTGTTCGTCGTGTTCGGATATCTATGAACCCTCCGGTCAGGAAGAGTCCAAGATTGACGGTGCCTATTTCGGGACGTCCTTTGCAGGCTTGTTTCTCAAGACATATTCTGATATTCCTGGCTCGTTTGGTGGGTTACACATTCCGCCTTCAACACTTGATCTCTCTGTTGCTCGGAGGAAGCTCCGTCAAGATCACATACGTGCAGATAATAACCAGCCGACATCCCAAAACGACTGGAATATTGACGAAGCGGCCTCTGCGGAGTCGGCGTCGTCAGGGTCCGCTACTCCCACCACGGACGGAGGCAGCGGTACCGCTAGCGATCCCGAGAACCCAAGCTTGGTTTTCCAAATCCGAGACCACAAGTGGGAGATCTATCAGATGAAATTATTTGGCTTCAAGATCTCCGAACGAGCGAAAAGTGGACCTCGAATGAGATGGTTAAGAGAAAGGCCGACCACGTTGAATGAGTTGGGATCTTGTTAGAAGAGATCTCAGAACTCCTTTTCTGATGTAAAGGATTTGGTATTGTACATTAGAATCGTCATTTAACTTGAGCCTGTTGCTTTATATTATAAAATTTCACATCCATTAATCCAGTAAAACACCAAAAAAACAAGACATGCTAAGTATAACCCAGAACTAAGCCATGTTCTCTGTGGCTTCAATCTCAGTTTCTAAATGGTCAACTTCGGCCTGTTGGTCTAGATCATTTAAGATATCCTCCTCGTCGTTATATTTATTAAATAAAACCCAGAATAACATTCCAAAGACGAACGTTGCGCATGCCAATGCTGTATATGTCCAGACCATGTCCGGGTCTTTGGCTGTCGGTGAGATGGCGATGCCGAGAGCGGCTCCAAATGCATTGGTCAGTAGAAACAACGACATAACGAATGATTTCATTGATACTGGAGCCTTTGTGTACGCATACTCCAAGCCAGTGATAGACGCAAAAATTTCGGATAAGGCAATGAAAAAGTACGCAGGTGATTGCACCGCCACATGTATGTCATTTGGAATCGTGCCATCTTTGGACGCATCGCAGGCAAGTGGATAAGAGTAGCATGGTCCAGAATTGTAGATCATCTGTTGTACGATCGCGGCGTACGCCATTGCAAGAGCGCCGAACAGGAACCCGAAAAAAATTCGTGTGATCGGTCGAAATGGAATGCCGATTTTCCGCAGATAAGGATAAAGCAATGAGTCGCAGATTGGAATGAAAATAATAATTGCTATCGGATCTATATTCTGCATGATATCGTTCGGTATTCCATGAGTGTTCATCTGTCCTGCTTGGGAAACAAAGTTGTTCATCATCTGGCCGTAGACAAGCCAATAAATCGGATAGAACACAAAAACTTGACAAGCTACTAGAGCCCGATTTACTTCGTCGACAAAACGGTCAGTCCAAGGAACAGGCGAGAGGCCTCTATCAGCTCGATAAGATGGTTTGGCTTGTTCTAAGTTGCGGTTCGCCAACGCGATCCAGATGATCCGGAACGAGTTCGGCACAACTGACCCCATTGGCGGCTTTTTGACATAATACTTGTGGCCAACAAAAAGACAAATTATACCTACAAAAAAGAAAAGAAACGGTAGCAAGTACGCCGCCCAGAACCCTATATGCAGCTCAAGCTCCGTTGTTGCTATTGCAGATAGCGAACCAATATTGATGCAGAGATAGAAGATCATAAACAATGATTGAATCGTTACCCCCGGATCAACGATCACTCGTTCACCCGACTTCAATTCTCGCACAAACCTTCGCGTGTTAGTGTACTGCTCTGCAATGAGTGGTGACACATTCGATTTGATCCCCCCTGTGCCAAATCCAATAACAATCATGGCCATGACAAGTCCTCCTAACGAAGCGCCTGCATCTATAGCATTTGGTAAGGATGTTGTAAACAAAATTAAGAGTCCGACGGCATATACGATCGAAAAAATAACGATGGTCTTGTATTTTCCCAGATACTGATCAGCTATGACAGCACCAAAAATTGGTGTTAAGTAACACCAAAACTGGAAAAAATAATTCAACGCAGAAGCCTTGCTCTGTCCAAGACCAATTGCACCAGGTCGCAAACCACCTGAAGAGTTTTGCATATAGTTCATAAACGGGCCAGTCAGTCCTAATAGCAGTGTAAATATTAGCCCGCATCTCTAAAAATACCGCATTTACCATAATAAGTGAACCGCTCACAAAGTTCTACAACAGCGACAAGCCAGGCAGCAGTAGGAAGTCGATCTGAAACTCTACGTAAAGAGCGAAGATCATTGTCAGAGATCTCTTCAATATCCGACTCCGGTACGGGCAGAAACTTGTTATAGGAATCCAGGTTCTTGGTCACATTTGGAGTATCGATAGCATTAGCGAAATCCTGGACAGCTAAAGGATGATTAAGATCGTCCGTGACCCGCAGAGTCGATTCAGGCTGTGAACTTGTAGAAGATATATTAGCCATTGCTTGCTTATAGAGGGAGAAAAGGTAACAGACAGGGAGAAGGATTATACGCTGTATGGACATAAATAAATATTCCATTAAACCACAAGGCAGATAAAAAAATATGTGATCAGTTCTATTCAACGTGCACAATCAATCCCCATACATCGATAAGACGAATGTAAAAGTCAATAACGTTGGATAAAGGCTACGATCACCACATGGTTGCCACATGATATGCATTACCACGCGAGCAGACCGATTGAAGCAACAGATACAGCATAATATAATAACTTCTTACCCCCAAAATCCCAAACACGGCTGAAACAGACTAATAGAAAGGAAACTTACATCCGTGATATAGCAAAAGTATTAAGATTCGAGGCCGACTCGTCTTCCGCAATGTCGTCGGAGGGAATCGGTAGATATTGACGCGCCGAAGGACGAACCATGCGACCAGCCATGATAAAATAGATACTGTGCTTGCAAGACTTAAAGCGAAAAAATCACGTATAGAAATACGACGAGATTCTTTCTACTTTCTTCTCAAGAAGTCTGAGCAAGAGCAGGTAGTGATGACTGGACCAGTGATGGCTGAAATTGAAAAGCTGCAGTGAACAACTGCGACCAGAGTGGACTCAATAAATGACGCAATGACGCAATGACGAAAAATCTAAGCCAAAAACCGAGTCCAGAAGAAATTAAATAACTGTTGTAAAAGGTTGCTCAAAGAGTTGCCTAATAGGACTGACTGGATGTATGGAGGAGGAAATGAAGGAAATTTTGAAGATTTTCTCCGTATAAGCTGAAACTTCACCGTCTGCACCATGCGCATAACGCACTCTAATTCAATCAAAATCGATCTAAATTCAGTTTAGTATTCAGAACAAGAGATTAATTTCTTTGGAATCATTCTCAGAACAGATAGAAGGTATATTTATGTATTCTTAGATTAAATCCCTTATTTATGTAAATCTTTCCTAAAAAGGTAATTGGTCCTTTCAGCCAACTGAAATCTTGTCAATGCTTAGTTTATCAAACTAAATATTTGCTCTGGTTTAGTTTAAATACGAAAACGAGGAATTCAATAGCTGAAATCCAGTGGCTTTTACGATTTGCATGTATATTCACTGCCGTCCTTGGAAATGGCAGCTGACCACATCGTTACCATCCTGTATTAGCATTGCTATTATGCATCGTATTTCTGCATTCCGGTACCGAATAGATCTGTTTTCCTTTATGTGACACAGGACTTGCCACTTAACACGAATACCGAGTCATTTGACTACGAATATGCGTTCATCATCGCATATATAATCATCCCGAGCGGCAATACCACGTCGACGCGAGAGCAAAATCCAGGAAGAATACTGTGTTCTAGTATGACACTTGCTTTACCGTTGGCGAATCCGACCACCGCGAAAAGCAGCTCTGCGTTTAATTTTCAAGCGCTGAAAATTGTTCGATATTCCACCAATAGGCTTTCTTTTTGTGGATTTAGATTGATTGGAATTAGGCGCCCCAGTAGATGAATCCTTCGATACTTCGATATCAACTGATTGTGGATTTGAAAGTGAACGTTTCTGGGAACTTGGATTCGTTGGTGAGTCGTATCCGGGATCGTCTGAATCATCTAAACTTGTGTCAGATAGAAATTCGTCTTCCTGCTGTTGTGTCGGGTGTGCAGGTCTCATAACAACTCTACGAGTAGACCGTTTGATAGTTGACAATTTCCTGTACTTAGCAGATCGTAGTCTGGTCTCTTCTCGAATCATTGCCTCTGCGACCGCTGTTTCGATATCGCCTTCCTGGACCTCCCCTAGGTGAGACTCTTCTGCAGTGACAGTGTGTTTAACTTCGGAACCAGAATTGGAATTAGTCGGAACGCGGCCCATTTCCTCTCGTTCAATTTCGTCCAAAATAGATTCTTCCTCTTGAAAAGCTGCCTCTCGCTGGGTTTTCAATTCTTGTAAAATTAAACTCAATCCTCTGGTGACTGGTTTTGGACGTTGAAGCGGCGATGGGGTAGCCATTGGTTCTGTGGGCTGTGAGTTGAAGTACGAGATTGGCGTAGAATCTAGGTCGAAGATATGGTCTTTTGTTGGCGTCAAAACAGACGGAGAATCAAGATGAAGATTTCCAGACGGAGTCGGCGAGTCGAAAGAACTAATCGCTATTTGCACTCTGGTCGGTGTCCTTTGGGGAGAGGTTTGTTGGAATGAGGTAGCATCTGTCAGATTCGATCTCGGAGATTTGATTGGCGACTCTCGACTTATAATGTCGAATAAGGCCATCACTCTACCATCAGCTTGAGGAGTTGGACCGAGTGAATGCCGTATCTGTCTTTTGGCGGAGTTGCCGTTATATGGTGAGTCGTAGCATGTCTGGTGAGAATCTGAGATCTTCTTTGGTGTAGTGTAATCTGAATTATTAAATTTTTGGCTTGGCTTATGATTTGATTCCTGATCGGGTTTCTGACTTAGAATTTGACCAGCTTGTTTCAATTGTTGATACTGTTTATATTTCGCAGCTGATAGCCATATTAGTAACTGTCCTAGAGCTGGCGACTACAGCATACCTATTTGTGGATTCTCTTTGATATCCGCTTTGCCTGGTGCTCGTTCATATTGCCTTTGAAATTCATGTTCCCATTTTTTGATTTGCAATTTCAGAGTGTCTAATTTTTCCATTTTTTTTTATTTTATCGTTATTAATTAGTTAGGATTGTATGAGAATTGTAATGATTTTGTATCTGCAGTGTAGTTGGGAGATGTCTGGAGCTGACGCGTTACTAACGCGTGAACAACGCGTTAGCCGTATTCTTCTTATTCTCAGATCTGCTTCAATTCGTTAGTCTTGTATTCAATTGAATCATAGCTGAATACATAAAAATGCCGCATTATGATTCTGCTAGAGAGTTTAAAGAGACGACGGAAATAACTACGACAGAGTTTCAATCTTCTCCGATCTCTCAGTCGTCCGTTATAGAATACAATCACAATCAGACCTCATCCAGTCCGATAAAGACAGACCAAGGTTGTGAATCTACAAATTTTGGTGGCATGTTTGATGATGACTTTGATGTTGATATTAATGGTATTGCCAATATTGATAAGATCGACGGTAATCAGAGCATTCAGGACGACGTTGAAGTGTCGCTTCCAGAACTTATGAAATTCTTCTATTCTCGACTGTTTCCATTCAAGTAGGTTGCTTGCCTATTCCATCGACCGCCTGCTAACAGATTCAGAGAACTCTTTCTCTGGCTTAACCATTTCCCTTCACCTACAGCATCGTTCACTCACCGAGAGATTGCATTTACGCTTCAAAACGATGCTTATCTGCGCTATCAGTCGTTTGGAAGTTATGAACTATTAAAGCAGGAAGTAATGCGCTTAAACCCTTCACGATTTGAAATAGGGCCTGTCTATTCCGCAAATCCTCGAGATCGCAAAATTATCCGTAAAAACGCGTTCAAGCCGCTGGAAAAAGAATTGGTGTTCGACATTGACATGTCAGACTACAATGATATCCGGACGTGCTGCCAAGGTACAAGCATTTGTAATAAATGTTGGAGCTTCATTACAGTCGCAATCAGAGTTATTGATACCGGCCTCCGTGAGGATTTCGGATTCAAACATGTTCTGTGGGTCTACTCTGGCCGTCGCGGTGCACACGCATGGGTCTGTGATAAACGCGCTCGGATGATGGATGACTCGAAACGCAGGGCCATACTGGCGTATTTCGAGTTATTGAAAGGTGGCACTATGATTTCGAAGCGTGTTAATTTGAAGAGGCCTCTACACCCCTTTGTTAAGTAAGTCGAACTTGGCTTTCCCATCTCTCACCTTGCGGAAATACTCACGCAGCAGCCGGAGCTTGGATATTAGTAAGGAAAATTTCACCGAAGCAATTCTGGTCAATCAGAATCCCTGGGAAGATCAAACTCGACAAGAGAAACTACTGTCGTTGCTTCCAGATACAGGTGTGTAATATCTGGGTGCTTGGAACTACTGCGACTAATGGACAGCATTGAATGCCGAGCTGAAGAAACGATGGAGTTCGGGTAATTATAGTAGTATGCAGAAATGGGCGGATATCGACAGTCTTGCGCAGACGGGTATTTCGAAGGTAGATATTCTCAATTGTGTCTTGTGTTCAAATAACAATTAATTGAATAGACATTGGACCCGAGACAGCTGAAGGAAGCTAAACAAGATATTATTCTGGAATACATGTATCCACGGCTTGACTCTGAGGTTTCCAAGCATTTGAATCATTTGCTGAAATCTCCATTCTGTGTACATCCCGGAACAGGTAAGTCAGGAGTTTTGGTTAGTCATTGGATGATGCTAATGGTTCCAGGCCGTGTTTGCGTGCCGATCAACGGCACACGTCCGGAGACGTTTGATCCACTTGACGTCCCAACAGTGTCGCAATTAATGGCGGAAGTGGATAACTATGATATGGTACATAAAGTAGGCGAAGAGAAAGTTGCCGATTTTGAAAAGACGTCGCTGAAACCCTATGTTGAGTATTTCCATCGGTTTGTGGCTGATCTAATGAAGGACGAGATGAAAGACAAGAGACCTGTAGATGGGTTAGAGTTTTAGTTAAATCTGCTTTGTCTGGCTGAGGTATTTGCAGATTTGAAATCTTTTTAATGAACCGTATTGGCAATTGTTTGCGTAGAAAGAGATTTTAACCAATTTGTGCTTCCTAATTGCGAACCATAATACTTCAGAAGTATGATACATTTCAGAAATTACGATACTAAGATTTGGTGTAACCATGAAACCATCAACTAATATGAGATTATTTGAGAATTATTTATCGACTTCGTCTATAGAAGTATTGTGTTCATCTAGTTCATCTTGATCTTCGCTAAGTTTGTTATCAATACTATGGCTGGCTTGATCTTGATCGCCTACATTCTGACCGGCTGATTCTATTGCTTTCAATTTCCTCAATCGCATTTTCGAAGACTCAAACCCATCTTGTTTTCTTAGGGGAATCGCATACTGAAAAGCTAATTTCCAATCTTCGAGCTCGATCCACTTCAGCATGATCTCGAACACATGGTTCGTAGCGAGCACTTGACGACCGGATATCTTGATAAACTCTGCGATTGGCAGTTTTGCAGTTTGGATGCCTTGTTCGGATGCTTTATTGCGGCACAGATTCTGGAATGTTAAAATTTTGAAGTTCAGATACGTCAATCAGACTAAGAATATATTTACCTTATGTCGGCCTTTGTCTACTATTCCGCCAATGATGTATGTCATTCCATGTTCCAATTTAGTCAGCACATTCTCCGAGTCTGAAGATAAATAGACAAGCTTCGACAGTTCCATGGACTCCTCACTGGCTGGTACCGGATAGGGATCGTAGGAAAATGAGATACCATTCCAGCGTTTATACTGGCCCTGTAACAATTCGTCGAAATGATATCGTAAAGTCTTGTCGAGCGAAGTAACATGCAGATCAACGGGATGAGTCGCCCGTCTATTTTCTGCATAGCATTTTGTCAACTGCGCGGCTAGTGATAGTCGTTCCTGCTTGCGTCAGAGAAAATCAACGAGACCGCTATCTAGATTTCATTTCTCGCTCACTTTAGGAATCATCAAGTCGTCGAACGAGCAATCTATGATTATTTTAATCGGTACCATATTTGCAGCCACATCGCGTTTCCGGATACTGTGAATTCCTTCAAGTAGATTATGTTGCTCAGAACTCGCTGGTTCGATTCGATTTTGCTTCTGCCTTCTCTTCTGTATCCGTTGTTCTTTCCGGTATTGGTTACGTTCGTCACGAGTCTCTGCCCATCTTTGTTCTCGCATTTGCCGCTTAAATGCTCGTCGAGACATTCCCTCTGGGGTCTCAAGTCTTGCCGGTCTATCCATTGTAGATGTCCGGTCCAGACTGTGATTCTCATTCATTCTTGCCTTGAGGATAGCCTTCTAGCTCTATCAGTTTCTGTCGTACTCTCTTATACAATGTTGCGCTTCGCTGCGTTATATTGCTTGGCTTTCTGTTAGTTCATTGAAGCATTGCGATATGTATCTAATATCTATACATATAAATAAAGAATTTTCCCGAAATATAGAAATTGAAAAAATATTTTTAAAATTCACTTGTTCCTGAGGCTGAAATTATTGCAAGGCGTATTCTCCCATTTTGCGAGAAATTTCATTTAGATTCTCAATTTGCGACGACCAGCCATAAGAATACATACCTGCCTTGTGTTTTCACGGCACTACCTTACCAACAATGGCCGCTAAAAAAAACCGCCGAATTATCGGAGCTATATCCGAAAGTCTATCCAAAAAGTATAGAAAATCTAGAGATTCAGGTCAGGGTTCAAACCAAGCAACAAAAAATGTGTCCAAAGGCACAAAAAATCAGAATAAGATCAAAAACAAAGAATTACTACAGCATCTGGATGCAACATCTTTACATGATTTGATTTCATTAACCAGTCGAAGTCAGTCTGACAAAAAGTTAACAAAGCAATCTACTACACAATCAACAGCCTTACAAGATATACCTAACATAGACAATATATTACTGGACCAGCTCAAAGAGATTAACATGTCCAACTAGGCCACCTACGATTCGTGAATTTTCATAACAACAGTTCGTATAGCTTTCGTCATGGAATGCACCTTCTCTTGCTTTGAATCCGCTGACTTGATCTCGGCCAACAAACAAAAACACTGTAACATTGATGCGAGTGTGTCGAGGTTCAAAAAAACGGCTTCGCTGGTGATTGCTGTGTTCAGTCGATTATAAAGAGGAAGCACAATCCAATCTCGGAAAGATGCAAGAACCATTTTCTTGGTGTTGTTCATTTCTGGCGGCTGGACCTTTTGTTTTTCCCAAAACTTTGCGGCCCCAGACTTAGACAAGATGACACCGTCACCCTCGAACTCCAGCTGCAGCGGAAGAAATACTGCACACATGTATGGCACAACAGCGGTGTAGTAAAATCTCCATAGCTGAGTCACATGCTCGACCAAGTCAGAGTCGCTATATGAGAGCGCTTGCGATGTTGTATCGAACACAGAAACGCCGAGCTTTACAATATCTCTAACCTCGGAAATCAAAGTACCCGGATCTTTTTCAGATATTCGCCTTTTCGTGTGCAGCAAAACAAGCTTGTTTAGGTCCTCGACAGGTACACGTAAGCCTTCACCTGCAAACAGCGGGGTTACTCGCGCACAAAGAAATGGCCACACATCTTCCAGAGCCTGGTCGCCGCTGATTTTGTTAATATCCCGATAACTTAGTGTTTTCACATCAATTGACGATATGCTTTTCTGTAATCCATACGGTGCGTACGGCGCCTGGGCTGAAGGGTTAAACGAGTATATACTTCCTGCGTCAGAGGTGAGTCTGGAATTGGATGAACTGGACGATAAGATCGCTCCTGGGTTGGTGTCCTTACGCGACCGCAGAAGCAAATGATGTTTGTGTTTGTCATTTATACTTGTTAGGGTTGTTGTCGACGGGAATGACGAGTACAACGGGGAGTTTTGGGATGAGCTGATACTTAGTCTGCGGACATCCACGGGTTTCAATTCGACTGGAGATTTTCGCGACTTTGACTCTTTGCTCGCAGGAACAAACAGCGCTGCCTGAGAGACGTTGACAAGAGATGCTGTTGGTGTGCTGCTTAGACTTGTGCTTGAAGAGTTCGAGCTTGAAGCCGAACTACCGCCGTTCGCCGTAGATTCCGTCGGACGAAGTTTGTACATGCGATGACTGGCAGTTGACCGTGAGCCAGTGGCATAATTGGCCAGAGGCGGGGATTTTGGAGAAGATTGTTTGGGCATAAAGAAAAAGCGAGATTTGGAAAACTGGCCTGCGAAAGGTCGCCGAATACTACTGGTGTGAGAAGAAGGATCTGGGTCTGTAGGTTTCCCTTTGGATAGAGACGCGAGCGAAGCAGAACTAGCTTTCTTCAAGCGTTTGGAAGTGTGAGACTTAGCAGATAATGATGAACTCGAATTATTATTGTTGGTGACATTTGCGTTATTATCCTCCATGATGAGAGAGATAGCCGAGAGGTTGCGATGGCTGCTTGTGCTGCTTCTGCGTAATTTCGGCAGAGTCGGTGCGTGTCGAGAGACCGAAGAGTAGACGGATGTGGTCGACGGTCGAGAGGGATGACTTGAAGAGAGCGAGGTGAATGTAGCACTGGAGAGTTGTGGTAAAGTTCGATGAAGGCTCGGATCAGTGGCCGTGTTGGCAGATCCCGTGGCAGTGGAAGAGAGCGATGAGAGAGAATCCGTAGAGGAACCTAGCGAGCTTTGAGGAGCGGGACTATGGAGAATTTGCCCACTTAATGAAGCCGAACTTCGTCGCGATCGACCGGTTTGCTCGGTCGACAGTCGGTTACCAGAGTGCTCAGTATCCGACGAGATGTATCCAGCGTCATCTTCGTCGTCGTCTTCATATTTCTGATCTGGAGCGATGCTGTCTTCCACAATAACTGGAATCTGGGGCGAGCCTACGGAGCTGGATATGCTGCTTCCTCGTCTTAGTCGCCGAGTGCCAGCATAATATGTACTTGTGAAAGAGGGAATTGAGAAGGTGCCTGAGACGGTGGCTGAAGTCGGTGTTGATTCCTGAATAGACGAGATGCTTAATCGGGAGCTTATGGAGTCGAGTGACCGATTTGAGCTTGAGCTTCTTATTGACTCTTGTCTATTGACATCTTTTTGAGTTTGGTCTATGTTTGTGCTCGCGTTTGCGTTAGATGTCGATATTGGATCTGATGCTGGATCTGACTCTGCATTGGATAGTAGATCTGATATTGTATCTGACATGATTGTCACCAATGCGTCTGATCACTACCGATTTCGCTTGATCTTTTTGGATTATTCTGTGTTATAAAATGATATTAGATAAAAAATTAATATTTTGTACTCTCCTAATCGTAAAGCTTCTGAAGGTTGTGCTGTGTGATTTTACGCATCAAATATCGCGGCGACAAGGGTTTGGAACTGAGAGTAGTTCGTGAGAACGACAGTGATCTATAATTTTCTTAATTACGATATATATAGGAATTCTGATATCCTAATTGAAAATATCAAGTTGAATCAAATGAAGACGTCAATTTCTAGAGTTCGACTTATAAGACCAAGACTCGCGATACGGCGCATGCCTGTGCATTCACATGCCCATGACCACAGTCATGACCACAGTCATGCACACGAACCTCATTCAGGCTCAAAATTAGAGCCGCCAGCACCGAAACCTCAGTCAAAAGACAAAATTGGACTTACCACGGCACGACAGAACTGCAGCTCGCTATTTCCTGCATCAACTACACTTGAGCCAAACTTGGTTTCGCCATTCATTCCCTCATACGCTCGAGACGCCCATACAGCATTATTTGCTTTACAGCTGATTCTACAAAATGCGGTTAATCCACCAGGAGGCACTCTGTCGTCGTTTTCAAAAAATGCTGGAACGGGCGACGTTACTGCGCGTATCCGTCTGCAGTTTTGGAAAGACACAATACAGGCCATCTTTGCAGGCAAGCCAGTTCCGTCTGAGCCAGTCGTTACTTTGCTGTCATCGGTGCTACAGACACATAAGTTCACGCGCGGATTTCTGCTACGCATGATTGACGCTCGAATAGGGCGTATCGGTGATCCGCCGTTTGCAAGCATAGCTTCGATCGCAGACTTCGGTGAGTCTGCTTATTCGTCGATGCTGTATCTGTTGTCGGAAAGTATGATTGAAGGTCGGGCCGTCGAGGTTGAACATATCTGTTCACACATCGGTCGGTCTATGGGTGTAGTGGAATCTCTCGCAGATTTCCCGTCAGCGTTACAAATCCGAAGTCGTGTGCTACTGCCTTTGGACATGCTGATCAAGTATGATTTACGAGAAGAGGATATATTACGACGGCTTGATCTAAAAGAAACCACTACGAAAAAGAAATTAGCCGACGCCGTCTTCGAAGTTGCTACCCATGCGAATGACCAGATTATCACTGCCCGAACAATGTACCAGGAAATGATCTCCAAACAGGGTGGCTGGAAGAAAATCGACGATGCCGTGTTTGCGCCCGTACTAACCGGTGTGCCTGTGCGGGTATGGCTGGAAAAATTGGAAAAGGTGGACTTTGATATTTACAATCCGACGCTTAGAATGCGAGACTGGAGCTTGCCATGGAAAATGTACTGGGCGTACAATTCAAAGAAGATCTAACTAAATATATATTTATATATTTATATATTTTATCCCATTAAAATGCTGCTGTCATAAGCCGATCCACGGATCATGAGATATCTTTGATCGGTGTCGATCAACGTTGACTCGGAAACGCTTACATCATGGCGTTCACAGACTGAGACATCAAAAAGATCATGCATTCGTGAGACAGCTGAGTCGTCTACGATCGACGCGACAAGACCACGAACCATGAAGAATGTATCGTTAAGAAATCGTAGGTAAGAGGCCGACTCTGGCGACAAGTAGTTGCGCGTAAGTATTTTCTTTGGCAATCCGCCATCACTGGCGTCCGTGCTTTGCCTTCCCGGTACATCTCCAGGGCCAGATTTCATAGACTCGGTGCTGTAGTAGTTGAGCGTGGAATACAGTCCTGCGAGCGCCTGCTCAGAAACACCAGCGAAGTCCAGCGCTGGCGGCAGAGTAAGCGACGACGAATACATCTGATCCGCTGGTTTGAGAGCTTCGATAGGTATCAGCCGAAACACGACCGGAAACAGATATCGACAGGTCGTTTCTACAACCTGTTCTGCTGGAACAGCAAATACAGCAGGATTGAACACCCATAGCGGCGCAGGCCATGGTGTCTGTTTCGCGTTGTCATGGAAGTTGTCAATGTGCGATTGAAACACGGAAGCGTAAAGTGAATAGTCATCTTGGGTTAGTGTCGAGGACTGCTGTGAGTTCATTTTTGCGATTGGTGATAGAGCATGAAATAAAGGAGTGTCGTACATGTGTTATGTGGCGGGAGGCTATGGATATCGGTCATATTCACAGGTTCAAGATCTCGGGATACAGTTAGGCAATGTCGTATATAGTTTTACTATTCTTACTATGTTCGTTATCAAAAATATAATATTTATAATTATAATAGGTCTTACATGATTCAGCATATAATTATGAATTATGAGACCGTCATTCATGTACTTTGTCATACATCGATGCAGATATTACTCTACAGTATTTGCTTACTCAATTGGTCTGTCAAGATTATTGTTGATGTATAAAAATTAATTAATCAGAGAATCATTGTAATTTTACATATACAATGTCAAATATTGATCAGTGTATGAGTTCTATTACCTAACTTGAAAGAGTAGGGTTACGTAATCCTTTATGTCTCTCCACAACGTCACATCGACGAACTAAACCAGTCCCAAAAGATACATCTGGCAAGACAGAATCGTTCGAAAATCCCTAAAATCAATGTCGATAATGCCAATTGTTCCATATTCATCGTGTTCAGCGCGTCTGATTTTCTCATAAAATACATTCTTCCAGTCTGTCGGCGCTCGCCATGGCTTCCGTTCTTTCCGCCAGCAGTTCTCATGCCAAACCTCTTCACAGGCCGACTGAGGTCTCCAGAGATCCATCTGGATCGGCAACTGCATCGGCGTATGTAGTGCCTGGTGCACGAGAGTCTGCGGATTCTGTTCATCTCGTTGTTCCGAGCGTTCGACCGCCGTCGTTCATTTCTGCGAGAGTTGTTCCCCAACACTCACCAGCTGCCGTTTCAGCGCTCTCGGACGATCTCTCGCTTTTATCGATATCTCCCCATACCGTTCTTCCGCCGGCTTTCTACTCGTCAACTGCTGCCCATAATCGTTCAGCCACATCTGCGCTCAGGGTATCCATAGACACTGTCGAGCCACCTCCCAGCTCAGCATCGATTCACACCGACATCGTCATCCGCAGCGGTTGGCTAACTAAACGGGCTCGAGGCAACCACTGGTCCTGGAATCGACGTTGGTTTGTTCTCAGGCCAACCCAGCTTGCCTGGTATAAGGACCAGTCAGAGTATAAAGCCTCGAATATCATCCAGATTGCCGATATCAACACGGCCGCAGAATTGGTCGACGACAAGCGGAAAACTCATTTCGCTGTATTTACGCCATCGCGCAACTATCATCTACAGGCAAATTCCAGCACCGAAGCGAAAGCATGGGTAGCAGATATTCGTGCTGCAATCAAGACTGCAGAACAGAAAGCGAACGAAGTCTCAGCCTCAGAATCTAGTCATAAGTCTAATCAGCAATCAACCTGCAGTTTTCGAACCATGAATTTCAGTCCGGCCACAGACTCAGATCAAAGTATACAACAGCCAGGTCTACTGGCTTCTGGATCGAATGAACAGATTCAACCGACCACATACAATCAGGCCAGTCTTGCATTCAGCAGCTCTAGCGATCTGGACTTGCAAGGCGTTAACACAGGCCCCAACGATGCCACCAGTCTCAATGACGGTTTTCTCTCAAGCTCCCCAGAAGCAGTAAATGCGGAAGTAGCAATTTCATCCGATGATCAGCATGTGCTAGACCGTGATAAAGTACTTCAAAGCGGATATTTGCTACGACTAGTAAAAAAGTACAACCAGTGGCGCAAAAAATGGGTCGTTCTCCGAGGAACAACGATTGCGTTCTACAAATCCGAGCATGAATATCGCGTGTCAAAAATCATTTCACTCGAGTCCGTCATCGACGTGTTTGAAACTGACCCGATCTCAAAGTCGAAACAATACTGCTTTTTGTTAATTCTACCGGAGAAACGATTGCGGTTTTGCGCGTCGTCTGAGGACGAGCTGACGAAATGGCTTGTTGCTATTAAGGCAGCAATTGTTCGGCTGCGCAAGTCGAAGTCTTAATGTCCAATCTTTTATTTAATAATTAATGATAAATTCAAGTAATATCGAAATGTAGAATATTCGTGTATATGAATGCGGCTCAATCTCAAATCTTCCCAAATAGATTCAGCCCGTCGAAGAGCCAAAAGCTCTTGCAAATTCGCATCAAGAGGAAAGACATTCAAATCTCGTCCATCATGGCTGTGAATGCGACTGAGATTTTGAATATTTTAAGGGCTGCTGTATTGCAGGACGTAAGTCGGGTTGCTGAGCGGGAAGCTGCCGAATCAAGACTCAGATCACTGGAGACAGAGTCGGGCTTGTATTCGATGTTACAGGTGAGCGCAGTGCTACGGCTTCTGTTCATAGAAGACATGACTGATAATCTAGGACATCGTGCTTTCGAATTCATTTCCTATGGATATTCGCTGGCTTAGCATAATCTATTTTCGGCTCGGCATGGACAAGTACTGGCGCAAGTCCGCGCCGAAGTAAGTACCTTCAAGGCATTTGATACACTTAATCCCGACCAACATAACCGCAGCGTGATTGCTAGAGACGAAAAAGACCATATAAAAAATCAACTTGCTCAGATGTTCACTCTTGAGGATTCGCAGCTCGCATCTCAGAGTGCAGTTGCCATAGCAAGAATCGCCAGGTATGACTATCCAGTCGAATGGCCCACAATGTTTTCCGACATTATCAATCTTGCGCAAGAAAAGTATTCAAATAATGAGCTTGTTGCAACCTGTCGAATTCTTGCTGTTTTGAATCAGATTGTTAAAGCGCTGACCGCTGTTCGGGTCGGAAAAATTCGAAGCTCAATCCAAGAGGCGGCCCCAGAGATTATTCGTGTTATAGGTGCTTGGTACTATGAGCTTTCTCAAGCCTGGCTGGAGTCTTGCGACAATTCCAATAATCGAGCAATCGAAATCAAGGGCCAGATGTGCCATCTTGCGCTAAAAATTTGTCGGCGACTGGTCGTCGAAGGTTACGGTCATCCGAACCGGACTGTCGAAGCACGCGAACTTTTCCGTGTATCTACGCTCAATCTCAGTGTTTGTCTACAAAAAGCGCAAAGCAATCCACTCCAACAACTACAAAAACATATTAAAACTTTAGGAAAGTTTTTTCACGATCTCTCGGAGTCATCGCCGATCGCGTTCGCTCTCATGCCAACTTGCGTCGAATTGTGCAAACTATACTTGGCCGTTCTCGAGTCACATGCGCCGTCATTTCATCAACCTGTTTTTGAGCTTCGAGACTTTTGGGAATCGTTTCTGGTGAGAGGCCTATTACTAATCCGACGTTGTATTAAAATCGTAAGTGGCGATGGAGTCACATTGAAGAGAAGTATGAACTGCATTGTAGTTAGCAATTTTTTCAGTTATTAACCATATAGCCCGTACAACAGAAGATCGCGAGGAATCTAAAGTCGCCGTAAAGTTATTGCAAAACGCTCTCTGTACAGACGAGTTATTGGTCCATATCCACGATCTGATCCTACGATTCTATCTGCGCCTTACTCCAGGCGAGCTCGAGAAATGGAACGCCGAACCGGAGGATTTTGTCCGGGACGAATCGCAGAATAGTTGGGAATATCAGTTACACCCCTGCTCTGAAAAACTATATATTGATTTGTTAATCAACTACCAAGACTTACTTAGGCCGCGACTGTTACAATCTCTAGAGTCGATCAGCGCACAGTTCGAATTATCTGACGATGCACTACTGACCAAAGAAGCTATATACTGTGCGTTTGGCATCTCATCTAGTGCTTTGTATGATAATTTTGAGTTTGATGAGATTTTCCTCAAAGTGCTAGTGCCATTAGTTATGGACCCTCCCCCTGATGCCCCTAACATTTATCGGATTGTGTTGCGTCGGATATCGCTGATTATCAGCAACTGGATCTCCGTCAATTGCAATCAGAGCACTCGACCTGCTATCTACGAATGCTTGGTTCGGTTACTTGATCCATCTTTTCGCCAGCACGATCTAGTGGTCAGGTTGACTGCCACGGAAGCTCTGCGGTGTTCCGTCGACGAGTGGAACTTTAAGCTCGACGACTTTGTGCCATATCTAGAGTACTTTTTATCCAGATTAATGGAGCTTATTCAATCAGTGGACATGATCGAGACGAAGTTAGCGTTATTGCAAGTCATATCGGTGATTGCCGAGGTTTCGGACCAACATATTGTTCCATTTATCGACAGACTCATATCTTTACTTCCCGCACTGTGGGACGAGGCGGGTAACGAACACATTCTAAAGGGTGCTATTCTGCATACTTTACGGAACTTGATTCGCGCTGCCGGGAGTGACTCGGCCAAGTTCTACGGGTTTTATTTACCCCTGATTGGCAGTATCATGGACCCAAAATCAGAGCTGCATGTGTATTTACTTGAGGACACACTTGATCTCTGGCATTGTACGATTGTGAACGCGACAGATGCTAGTCCGGAGCTTCTTGCACTGGTTCCGCCTCTAATTGCCAGTTTGGACTCATCGACAGAGAATCTGCAAGCTGAACTGACTATTTTGGAAGGCTACATGATTCTCTCTCCCTCTTCTATTGTTTCTCAGTATGGCCATCTGCTATTTCGTATCCTGTCATCGTATATTGGTCGTCTGAAAAACGATGCATGCTATGAGGTGACGCTTGTTCTTGAAATTGTGATCCAGTCGTTACCTTTAGAATCCTACATCCAATGCTATGCCGAGTCTGGTCTGTTAGCTCGGCTTCTGCAAGCAATTTTCGATACGCAAGAATCATTCATCAACACTACTCGATACCTGACCGTGTTTGCTCGACTGACTGTGATCAATCCGAATGTGCTGGTCGAGTTTTGCAATCATTACTCCTCACCGATGACGATCACAGCACTAGCGACAACAGAAGCAGCAAGTGTTAACACCTCGATTCAGACCTCTATACTTGGTCAACTTCTGGATATCTGGATGGTTCGTGTAGACAATATGGGCCATCCACGTATGAGAATGCTGACAGCCATGGCTTTTGCCAACTTACTTACGGATCCGGCCATCAGCGCACTCACAGAAATCGGCGAGCGAAAACTTAAACTGACGAAAATCAAAACTGACATTGAGGCCGAACTTGAAGGTGAGTCGGTAAAAATCGATATCGATATGTCCATTTCTAGAGTCATGGGATTGGGATCATTTAGTTAATACCTTTTTGTCTGATATTATATACATTGAAAATAATAAGTCTAGATGTATTTGTGTCATTTGGCTCAAGTCTCTGACCCAACTCATGGCTCAGAGGGTTGCTCTATGCTCAAGACTCCAGTCTGTTTCCATTGTTCGCCTAAGATCCGTAGTCGTGCAGCTGCGGGGAATTTCTTATCTGCGACAGAAGAAGTCCATTCATTACATGCAAGGTTAAGCATTTTCGTCGCCTGATCGCCATACGCCTCTTGAAACCTTCGAGCCCCTAAATCCCACCAGTTTGCAACAACCGTGAAATGAGCATTTGTCAAAGATTCGGAAGGCAGATTCAGCATCCGTGACAAAAATGTCCACGCATGATGAATGGGATATCGCTGAACTAACTGGGACGTTGGTCCGAAACTCATCTGAGTCATCACACTCCAGACCGACGCGATACCACCGATCCGCTCAGAGTACGCTGCGTCCTCTTCCCAAGACCCTGTTTCTGCCGATCGCTTATAGCCCATTCGCTTACGGCCTTCCTCAGTGTCAGTCGGACAGGTGTATCCGATCACATAAGGGCATTTTTTGACTATCCGTGCCAGGAGAAACTCACGTAGTAATGGGTGCTTCGCCATCATGTAGACCGCGATAGTGCCCAAAGGGTACGCGCTTTCTGGCTTAACTATGGTTTCTGTTTCTGCCTGATGAACGATTGACTTGGCAAGAAAATTCAACGACCATTTATAGACCAATTCAGACTGTTGATTCTGCGCGTCAGTCAGGGTATTGGTTAGTTGTCCGATAATCCACTGGATCTGCGTTTTACTATTCGTAACTTGGCCCAGACGAGGTTTGATGTTGCGTCGGGCTTTAGAGCAATACGATTTCAAAGTCGTGTCGTTCTCTATAGGTGAAAGAATGTCCGTTTTAATTGTTTGGATAACGCGTGAGTAATAGTTTTGCTCCGCTTTCGGTTCCAAAAGTATCGTCGACGATTTCACAACCTCGTTCTTTTTCATTCTTTGTTCCGCTTGTGCTTTAATTTTCTCGCGTAGCTCTTGCTCTGCTTGTTCGCGTTGTTGTTGTTGCCTCTGCTGTTGCTCACGCAGTTTTTCTAATTCAATTCGCTCCTTCTCCTTTTGCACCCTCTCTCGTTGATCCCTTTCTTTCTGTTCCTTCTCAAATTTTTCTTTTTCCCTGTTTTCCTTTTCAACTCTCTGCCTCTCCTGTTCTTCCCGTTCTCGAAGTTCCTTCTCTTCCTTCTTTCGTTGCTCGCGTTCTCTCCGTTCCCATTCTTCTTTGTTACGTTTCTCTCTTTCTGAATTCAATCTCTCAAGTTCCAACCGTTTCTCTTCGGCCTGCTTATCTTCGAGTTCGAGTCTAGCTTTCTCTGCCCTCATCCGCTCGTGTTCACGCTCCTCAGTAATAGCCTCACCAATACAAGTCCACATATTCTTCGACCTAGCGACCCAGTATCCATCCCCCTGGGATTCAATAGCATTTAGCCTGGCTTGGTTCGCAATTCGAATCTCATAAGCCTGCCGGTTCTCTAGTTCGGTTTCTTGCGCTATCTGTTTCGCTTGACTGAGCGCCAGATTTGACATCAGATCCTGCAGTACTTCATCCAGTTTATTCGAGCTATCCAGAGATGCCTGATATCGATGCCGGCTTTCCGGCGTAAATACATGCTGTATATCTTCTTGTCCAAACGATTTCAGACGAATTAGTCCTGTTTTAGGAGTCTTCGGTGATTCGCCGATTGTGTTTGTACGTGGACTGCTTGAACCTGAACCGAGTGACGAGAGACCGTCAAACGAGTATCTTCCCATTGTGATTGACAATTCTAGAAAAAAATTAAGCTATGTTGTATTTGCTATGTGAACAGTCTTTATAATTTTGGTAGCTCAGAATATAATGTAAAATAGTACATGTAGAGGCCAATTAAGAGAGATCAATGGGAACATTGAAAGATAGATGAGGGTGCAAGCCGCGTTCGACAGCTCTGTCTTATATCAAACAGATATGTAATGAAACTGTATCGAACTAGAAATACTATAGAACTGTGCAGTGTATCATAAAAAGGCCAGGAGATAAGTTCTTACACAATATAAAATACACTATTTAATAATGTCAGGACTAAGTGCTTACGCTGGAAGTAAGTTAATCTGATTTAACTTGGATTCTACTAACAACCAGAAACTGTTTTGATCATCACCTCAGATGGTCGATTATTCACCGTAAGTGATGACACTAGGTCTGCTACCCTAAAACCATTTACTGACAGGCCAGGGAACTCTCGAAGGATTCGACCAGACCACAAATCTGATTTTATCAGATACCAAAGAGAGAATAATTCACGATGACGAACCGACCGAGGTCATTGATCTCGGCGTCTATTTACTACGAGGCACTAGTGTTGTTCTTTGCGGTCTCGTCGACACGGAATTGGACGATTCGATAGACTGGACAAAAGTACGTTCTCTATATTGACTCCACATACTTGTTTTAACTCAATACTGCAGGTCCGAGGATCAAAACTACATACAATCAAAAATTCTCTATGATCGCCATATACAAATTAACTAGACTACTATCTGTACAGTATATTTATATTACTCATACTTTACCCTGTGCCTCAAACGACTCAATCAGTTCTTGTAAAGGCTCTGTATCTCGTCGATCGAGAAGCTCAAACTCCTTTGAAAAGCTAATGAAATGCGCAAAAAAAGAGTTCCAATGTGCCTCCAGACTGAGATGCACAATCGTCTCGAAATGATTGTAATATATGTGAGCGAATATGCGAAACATCTGTTTAAAAATATTCCGCAACGTCATGGGAAAATGAGCGGGGAACGGCACGCCTGCCTTGGTCGGAAACACCGTTTGGTCATTCAGCTTGTTGTTTGTCCATGTGAGCACGTAATCAATATATGTCGAAGCGGGGAGGCGGATCGGCTTTTTTGACATGTCTAGCCATGTATAGTCGATTCCGGCACCTGCAGACATAGACGGACAAGATTGCGATGTGCAAAACTCGGACAAAAGTCCATAGAACAGATTCAAGTACGTGAAAAACTCAAAGGCTACCAGTTTGTTAGTATATAAAAGGATTAAGTATCAATATCATACCATTTAGGGCGAGCCATTCACCCATATCCACGTATTTTGGAAGCACCACAATCGTCTTGAAACTACCTTTAACCAACGCGGTACGTACAAAAGGTTGGGACAGAAATAGCGGCTTCGGAGCCGGCGCAAGTGTCTGTTTAAGATTGTTTGACGAATTTGAAGATCTTAATGAATTAGACGATGCATTACTCGTCGGTCGTCGGAATGCTGCAGTTGTGGAGTTCGGCTGTTGCTGTTGGAGATGTTGATGTTGCTGTGGTTGCTGCTGCTGCTGTTGCTGCTGTGGCTGCTGCTGCAGTTTCTTCCTTGACGAACGGCCAAATCCTCGACTTACTTGTAAGATTAACATCAAATATATGACCAAACAACTAACCCAAAATTGTTGAAGAAAGACATTGCTCAGTTCAGTAAACAGAATTATGGAGAATACAGCGAATTAGCCTCCTAAATCAATCAATTTAGAACTAAATCGAAAGAAGCTAAAACTTGACAAAGGATCACGACTAAACGAGCAAATTTAACCTCAAAAAGATATAGCTTGTCCTCTATTTTCTTCTCAATTCCTCACTTCTGCTACCATTCCATTCACGCGTCACCTCTTCTACGCGACCTCCCTATCAAATCCTCCGCAGGCCCCGATCTCAGATCACATGATTATATCACGTGTAGTACAAATGGCATGGACTTACCTTAGTACCATGCCGTGGTACGTATTGCCTTCGGTTTGTTTCAATTCGATTTATATGAATTTCAATCCCAATTTGCCCGAAACATAGCGAATTCTTTCTGAAGTTGTTTCTTCAGCACTTTATCACACTTCATCGACCTCAGTCTCTAAATTTTCCCGTAATGGCTGGGCCTCCACCACCACCACCCCCTCCACCTCCTGGGTTTGGCGGTCCTCCTCCTCCTCCTCCTCCTCCTACTGCTGCAGCGACCCCGTCTCCGCTGGCAGGAGGAGGAACTGGCCGTTCGGCTCTGCTCTCCGAAATCCAGCGTGGAAGAGCGCTGAAAAAAGCTGTGACTAATGACCGCAGCGGAGCTACGGTTGGAGGCGCTGTTGTAGGCGAATCAAAGAGTGCTCTATCAGCTGCACCGCCATCTTTCGGAGCTCCTCCAGTTCCTTCAATTACTCCGCCAGGTGCTGTCTCAAATTCTGTTATAGAAGAGCCTACTTCAATCCCTGATGGACGACCCAATTTGGCTGGTCTATTTGCAGGCGGTATGCCTAAGCTCAAGAGTCGCGGCGGTATTGATACGGGAGGTAGTAACTCAGATCCGTTTTCTCGCAATGTTCTCTTATTGATCTCATTCTAGCACATCATCAACAACAAGGTCCGTCCTCTCCATCTGTTCCCCGTCGTCCTCTACACCAAAAAACGGCATCAAGATCATCTTTCATTGATGGCTCTCCGTCTGTTCCCCAGATACCTCAGATACCCTTGGTAAGACCGGCTGCTCCCGAATCAGCACCGCCAATTCCATCTATGGTAGCACCTCCAGTTCCGTCTACGGTAGCACCTTCAGCACCTCCACTGCCTTCTTCAAATGTACCTCCTGCACCTCCCATTCCAGTCTTCAATGTTTCCGCTCCTCTCCAGCCTTCTGCAATTGTGCCTTCTTTACCGTCCTCTTCGGCACCCTCGGTTCCCTTAGCTCCTGCTGTTCCAACGTACCTCCCTCCTTTCACGCCTTCTCATCGACCTACAAAATCTTCTAGCAGTACGCGGAGTCACCAACGAGATACGTCTTCCTCCTCTATTCCTTCTATTCCTTCTAGTTTACCACCTGCTCCTTCTGGTCTACCTCCACCGCCTCCGAGTATACCATCAGGTGCCCCACCACCACCGCCCCCAATGCCATCAGCTATTGCAGCTCCAGCAAGCATTGAAGAATCAGTGCCGCCGGCTCCTCCGCCGCCATCATTTCTGGTGGAGAACTCAGCGGGAAATGAGAGACCTGCGCGTCCGATGCTCTTCCCTGCAAATTTGAAAGCCCAAATTGAGGCCAGAGGTAAGATTGCAGCTGCCGCAGAGGGTGTTTCTACTGGCGAGTCGTCATCGCGAGCAAGCTTCACTTCGGCCGCTCCACCTCTACCTAGTGCTGCAGCACCTTCCATTCCCGATATTCCTCCTCCTAGTATCCCGACGATGGCACCGCCTGCAATCCCTTCGGGAATACCTCCCCCCCCCCCTCTTCCATCTGCAAGCGTGCCGCCCACATCAGGTTTGGCTAGCGCTTCGGTACCGCTTGCTCCTTCTTCTATAGTCGTCACTTCCTCTGGGGTTCCACAAGCACCTCCACTTCCAGCATCGTCGATCCCCCCCTCTAAATCCACGCAGTCCTCGCCTGGGCACTTACCGCCTATTCCAGTATTTCTCCCTCCGATGATGAAAAGCTCTGCACCTGCAGTCCCTACTAATTCTACTCCGTCCATCCCAGAAGCACCGTCAGGAGCTCCGCCACCACCACCTCCAATGCCGTTTGGTGCCCCTCCTCCACCTCCGCCAGTAGCCACGACAGCAGGTAACGATAGTGACGAGGATAATGAAGATGATTATTCAGGTGATGAAGTTGGATATAATCCCGTTAGTAGCATGTTGCTTCCAGGGAAGACTGCTCCTAAAGTGCCCGGATATAATCCTGTCAGCAGTATGTTACTGCCCGAGACAGGAGGTAGCGCAGGAGGGCTACCTCCTCCTCCGCCTCCGCCTGCTGGTTTTTCGTCTTCGTCCTCGTCTTCACTCAGTGCACCACCACCTCCACCCCCGCCACTGCCATCAAATGCATCGAATGGGCGTACTTCAGGTGGACTTCCACCTCCTCCCCCCCCACCTATGGGGTCACCAACGAGCTCGCGCACATCTCTGGGGGCCCCTCCACCTGCTCCCGGCGGAATATCACACTCGCCTACAAATTCTATATCTTCCGCTACCGGTGTTAGCAGTCGGACGTCTACAACACGTCGACCGGCGGCAGCGTACAAAAATATTCGGGATGTTAATGCGTCGTCTTACACTCTGACTTCTGCGAAGAAGCTTGAGATTGATGATTCAAAATATAGATTCAAAAGCGACACCGAGCTACCTAAGCCACGAAAATTCGAAGATAAGCAAAAGCTATACCCTAGTGGGCGAGGCAGCTCTATGCCGATAAACTTTTCGTTGTTTGCATGAGAGAATGACTAGACAGATTGTATTGACAAATTGTGAGAGAATGACAGATTAGGAATACAGAAAATAAAAATATAATAACGCGATAACCAAAGAATGAGTACAATAGGATGTGTCGAACAGTTGATGAAACCTCTAACTATCTCTACAATTACAATCACAAACGTTTGATTCCAACTTTTTTCTTTTTCGAGTCTGCAGTGCGTTTCGGTTTAGCCGGCGATATCGTAGTAGTGGCAGGGAGTGGCGATGGCACGCGCTGCTGCGCCAGAGGCTGTAGGACATTTTTAGGCGAACTCGAGGATGAGGAGGAGAAAGACGAACAAGGATTAGTGATGTCTTCTGAAGACGCCCGAATCAGTGTTGGATTCGTGGGCGCATCAGAGTAGATTTTAGCGACTGTAGTTGATTTTGCGTTAGCAGAGGAGTTGGAAGCTGAACTGGCAGCAGCAGTAGAAACGGCAGAAAACGTAGATCGCTTTAAAGCATGAACAGAAGTCATAATTCTCGCCATCCTTTCAAAATCTTCGAAATTTTCGAGCAAAAGTTTTCCAGCTTCTTCATTCAGTGCTGATTCTGGATTCGGTTCAATCAGTAAACACCGAATCACCTATTCTTAGATCAGTAAACAGAAACGCCAAGGTAAATAATATCATTCAGCTTTAAACAATTTATTACCATTAAAACATGGCGCAGATCTACAGACGAAGTCCAGTCCCGCTTCAGCGTATCTACGCAAACCTCGCCTGTTCTGGGCGCAACATTTGGATGAAAGATCTTTGTCTCGAAGTATGCTTTCGGCGGCGAGTTTGGATACTCCTGCGGAATGATCAACCGCACTTTCCATGCTCCTTCCGCATACGGCGTCGAACTAGGGCCCAGTAATGTTATCGTGATTGTTGTCAAGTCTGATGGCCCGCCGTCAGGGAGGATAATATCTGGATGCGGTGTCGCTCGAAACAACGCGCCAACGTCGCTTCGAAGTCTTGCTAGAGACCCCATTTGTCTTGGATATCGTGCTGGTTAGAAAATTTTTGAATTTCGAAAACAACAATGAATATATCGTCGCTTCGGCTACTGTAGAAATCGCAGATCTGTTGTTGTCTCGGGCGCTGGGTCTAATTGTTTGTTTATGTTTTGGTCACCCGGATTAGGAAACTCATCACAACCTACTCACATTTCATTCTGTAGTCTAGCATCAACATTTACGTCTATTACCTTCGTTATTAAGTTTCTATGATCATAATCCATAAAGAATTGTATTAATTCTGGTATTTGTATCCAAGTTTAATCATACGTGCAGCTCAAAGAGTATTTGGGCGACGAATCACTATCGTCAGTAAACACACCCCAATGCGTCTCGACACCCTCTACTCCAGAAGTAGCAGGCTTCCACGATTCGTCAAAGGCTTCGAATACAAAGGTGTTCACTCCCCAGGCCCGCATCGCGCACACGCTCTCTTGCCAGTATGTAGCCGCATTCGAAACTGAAGGTGTGGATGACTCGTAACTTCCTCCATCTGTAGGCCAGCCAGTCTCGCCAACCCAAAAAGTAATATCTGTCGCTCCCTTAGCTGTTTGAATAGATTGCAGTGCTTGCATGATATCATCGAAGAAAGAGTAAGAAGAGTTAGCCATCGTCTGACCTTGCCAGTACGAAAACGCGTTTGCATAAACAACATCGGATGCTGTGATTGCGTCGACATTAGCTCCATCTACTAAAACATTCCAAGAATCAACAGTGCCAATAGGAACGCTATCGTAGCCATCAATAGCATGAACAAGATCTCGAACTGCGTTAATATCAGAGGCAAGCTCATCTGCCGTCAGATCGCCTCGGTAAAGAGCCTCGGAGCCAACGAGAATCGTCGGAATGTAAGAAGCGTCAATAGTAGGGAGATAAGTAGAAAGTGCTGTCTTCTCCTCAGAAAAGTGTGTATCATCCGTAGGCCAAACGCCGAGAACAAGCTTGAAATTTTTCTCCTTGAGCTACGGATACATGTTAGCTCGTTTCTTCTTGCCACGACTTCTAGACACAAGACAACTCACAGCGGGGATGATGTTCTCTAAGGTGTTGCAATCGGACGCAGCATAGACACGAACAGTATCGGTATATGAGGCAATAGTATCAAAATCAGTGTTGTAATCATCGGAAGTTTTCTGTTTTTGTTAGATTTTTCGCTCCAGTCGCTGCTGTTGTAGGTAACAGGCGTATAAAGGGGAAACGAATAGATGAATCCGAAGCCCTTTAGAACTTGTCGCACTACAGAAAAGTTGCGATTAGAACAAAACTTACACATTCACCATCGCTATTTCTCTTTACTCCAAGCGACATACCGAGCTGTTGAAAACATTAGTAAAAATACAGACAGCAGGTGCATAACAACCAGAATAAACACACCTGGCCGATAGCAGAAGCATAGCCTGCAGCAGCAAAAATTGACAAAAGAACCGACGAACGCATTATTATATTCTATCAGTCAAATCTAGAAACAATTTATGTTCGTTAATCCGATTGTCTAATTACGAAGCAACTAAAACAATCAGAATTGTAAACAACAACAAGCTAAGCATGAATGAAAGAAAGTTGCGAGACACCCAGTCCTTCCTAGGACCGCGCCTACCACCCGAAACCCACCTACTGACCCAAAATGGAAACTATCTGCCGCTTTAGGCAACCGCGGAATCCGGGCTAAATTAGGAAACTACAGCTAGTGTAAATTTATAAATAGAAACACGTCCTTTTATGGACTCTATTCACTATTTCTTACGTAATTAGAATCCAGCTTCTCACACTTCTTTGACCATTCTATATTTTTTTATTGTCGATACATACGCACATCTTCGCGTGAACTGACACCGAGGCCACTGTGTACGGTATTAGTTCGGCTTAATTTCAGATTCTTCAAACCATTGAAACCGGATGATCGTGTCGATTGGAATCCTACAGGTGATTGAACGTTTTGTAAATGATCTCCTAGCGGCATGATGTTCTCCGATAGCACATGTCTGCTTTGACGACGTCGATGCTCTTTAGTCGTAACTCCTCTACTCGTCAATGTCTCTGTACATGATCGTAAAAGTTCGACAAAGCTGTCAGAGGCATGACCCAACGCACTGCCGTATTTGACTGCCGCTAAAAACGCCGAATTGTTGGTTGCATATAACTCTTCAACCGCAGATTTTGAAATACCATCACTCTCCGCAGCTGCAGAAAGAATGACTTTCTGTTGCTCGTCTAGCTCGGCAACCTTTGAGTCCAGCAGAGTTCGTAGCCATGACAATTCGGCCGCTCTGGAACTTGAGAGATCATCCGTAGAACGATGCTTTAGCCGATCGAGCTCAGTCTGTAAACTGATGACTTCTCTCAAATGCTCCGACTTCGTAATTTCTATCTTCTCTCGCAGCACACCTGCTTCGTCTTGAAGAATTTTAACTTGATCATTCAACATCTGTTTCTCCTTAGCCACAAGCGTATTCTCTCGCGCAGAGACGTTTGCCAGATCACTCCTCTCTTTCTCATAATCTGCTTCCATTTCTTTGATTTTTTCTTTTAATCGTTCAACTTCGTCAGCATAGGTCTCACATCGTAATTTGTATTGCTGCGACTCATTGACTTTATGATTCAACTCCATAATCGTCGTCTCGCTTGTCCCATGCTCTCGGCGAAGATCGTCTAGTTGAGTCAAGAGCGAATCGTTCCGAGCCTCTAGATGAGCAATCTTCACTAATTCATCACTTTCTGATACAACTCTAGACGACTTTCCTGGACTTCCAGTTACTGGCCGACTATTGCCAGCTTCAGAATCATCTTGCTCGATTGCCTCATCCTGATCTTCCGCAACCGATATGTGTCCTGAATGATGTCCAAACGACGAGTACTTTAATTGATCTGCCAATAGACCCATCATTTTCTGTAGAGGATCTAACTTCTTCGTCAATGCTTCACCTAAAATAGTTTCTAACACTGAGTCATCAAGTTTCATGCCAGCATTGGAAGCCTCGGCCAAAATTCGAAGTCGTTGCTCCTGAATCCCTTCTGACCACTCCGATTCTGTATCATCATCTGCTGTAGCGCCAGTTCGAGACTGAGTACCACTCTCAGACGTACATTCCGCAGCGCTTGGAGTAGCTTGAGTCAGTCGCTCGATGATTCCATCAAGTTGCTCCTGATTCAAGTCCTTTGCAAATGTACCACTTTGAACCAAAGGCGTGAATGACAGTCGTTTCGTTTGTTGTTCGCTTGAAGATGTCGATGACGGTGCAACAGATTCCTTACTGTCAGGATTTATGATGGGAATTCGTTTACTCTCTCGTGGAGGCCGAACTATCTGCACAGACTCACTGTTCATATCTGGAGTGAACACAGTCGCAGACTGAGATGCAGGCGTGCTTCGAGCGCTATGCACGTGTAAAGGAGGCGTTTGCATTCTCGGCGACGTCTCATATTGTGAGTTACTGCTATGTGACTGCATCATCGGCGTGCTCACAGCATATTCACTGACAGGTGTAATGTAGTTTGCATCAGATGAATATGTTGCTGCAGAAATCGGTACAGGCTGTACTGGAAAATATTGTCCAGTACCACTAGGCGTACTAGGCGCATAAATATTTAATCCATTCGCTATAGCAGCAGAAGAATCTAATGTCGGTCTCATGGGTGCTGTAGGCAAAGAAATCTGCAGCGGCATTTGCATGGAAACCTGATAGTTCTCAAGCTGCTGTGAGGAGGTCACTAGTGGTGAGCCACTTTGATCAACTGAAAACGATAGAGGAATATTTCGTTCTAAATGCTGTTAAAAAGCTATTTATTATACAAAATTAACTCACCATCGACCAGTTGTATAGTTGCTCTACCAGATTGTAAAGCTTCCACAAACACTCGAGAGTCTCGAGGCAACAATAGCGCTATGGCCAGCTATAACACAGTTAGATTCTAGATTGACAATGATTCTTGTAAAAATACACACCGTATTATAATGCATCAGCACCCATGCCTGCACTCGCTGTTCATGGATTCGGATTTCCTCCTTGGTTCTGAACTGAGCTTGCAAAAAGCTCAATTCAGGCGGACACAGAAATGAAGTCACCTTGTTTCCCCAATTGATTATAGCCCTGGAAGTAGGTATCGAAGGACTGGAGGAGTAATGAAGTGACTGCTGGTGGTGCTGTTGATAGTGTTGATGGTGATTATGTTGATTATGCTGATTATGCTGTTGATGTTGGTGTTGATGTTGGTGTTGGTGTGGTTGCAGCAGCCTCTTCCCTTCCGCAAGATTGGGACTAGATTTCGGTCCTGATACTTCAGGTGTAGGGCTTGAGCTATTCTTTATCTGGACCGTATTTCTATCCATCCATGACTGGACTAATAACGAAACAGAATCATCAAAATCCTCTCCTCCTGAAGATAACGATTTCCCTGTGTCTGGAGATGACGAGCCAGCGACTATCTAGAGTTTAGTACTTCCAGCATGAATGAAGAAAAAGTAATAATATTCGCTGACAATAGTTCTTACCGTCATTTTCAGGGATTGAGGGATGAGAAGCATGGCCCCGTTGAACTGACGAATTATATCGCCGAGAGCTGTTCGAGTACGTCCGCGAGTGATACGACATAATTCTTCTATTGTCAGACCATTTTAGTTCTTATTGCAACCGAACAGCTATGAAATAAATTCTAGCCCGAACATATTTGTCCGACAGGAAAGAACAGAAATAAAATAGGGGTACACATACCTCCGTATATCGGTCAAATTATATGCACAGTCAACAAAATTTCGAATAATAAGATAACACGAAAACAATAATTGATAATCTGAAGTTGTCACGGAATTAGAGAAATAACTGGAAAGCGAATTGCAACATGGGTTGACAAAAACCAGTCATGACGACGTACCGTTGAACGAAGGAGGTGCTCTCTATATAGAAAATCAAGTACCTACTTGTCTCCTATAGCAAGCCAATCAACAACAATAAGTAACCTTTAAGAATCTGCTAATTTCTATATATAATGCAGTTCACAAAATATGAACTGAATCAATAGAAAAAAACAATGCCAAATATGGACTCGAAAGTCATCCGGGAGAAATTGATCAAAACAAAGGTCACAGTGATTTATTTTGATTTCGAGGTCCCGTGCTCCCTGCTGTTGTAAACAACACTCAGTAATAGAAACGATTTGAGTAACGATCTATTAGTTTGGTACATTGTTTTTGTACACTCGAATTCATTATTATGGTTTTATTTGATTTTTGTAAAGTTCTTACGAGTTCTAACGAGTTCTATATTTTCTATTGGCCTGAAAGCTCCCTTTAACCACCGTTGCTGAAGTTGAGTTCGACAAAACTCGCAATTATCATACAGCTCTCACAAATATCGCCTAAAATTTCAATCATCCGTAGCACCAAAAAAAAGAAGTTTGTTTAAGGCAAAACCCATATTCAGTTTCTTTGCTTGAACGTCCGAAAAGGCTATTATAATTCATTGTCTGGAATATCAACAAAGGGGTTCTTTTAGTAACGCGCCATATTTCCCAATGCGGACCTACCTCCCATCATATTGACGCGTTAGATGACTTGGCTGAGCGCGTCTAGGGTTCGTTACCGCTGATCTTGATCCTGTTATATCTTGGACTGCACTTTGCTTTGAATATTCAAATATTTTATCTGAACTATTTTCATTCTGAGCTTTGCTACTTTCTCCATAGCTTGCAGTCCCCGCTATTTTTTCCGAATTGTGATGATCTGACGCGTATACGACACGTAATTAGGGCAGGGGTGTAAAGGGCTTACATGTGAATCTCCTTGTAGATGTAGCATGGATTTTCCTCTGCATGTACCTAAAGAAAGTGTGCAGTATCTTTGTTCGTAGAAACGTATTGTCTTCTGTTGATAGATTGGAGTATTAACAATAAGTCTAAAAAAAATTGCAGCACTCACGATTCCAGCGTGGTCTCCCACCGCAGTACTAAGTGAGCCCATAGTAGCTTAACTGGAGAAAATCTGACGGGGTTCTGTGCTTTCTACTAGGTATGACCGCAACTACGAAAGTAATTAACCTTCTATTGATAATGCCTATTTTTAATGATTTGGTTAAACTGGACTGTTAATCATCGCAGTGTGGGTGGTACTAATATGACAACCTCAATTATGTCTACTTATGTTTAAATCAAGAAATACTAAGAACTACATCCATTGATTTTATGAAAGAATCTCACAATTTAGCTCATGAATTGTAAGAAGTGGTATATTCTTCAGAACTACAACTTGTACAGCAGGCCTGAGATTAGTTTTTGTTTTGAATTGTAGGAATGGATATTTCTAGAATTTGAAGTCAATGACATCTTTTTCTGATGTTCGCGTTATATGAGTATATTTCAACAGCAATCAGAGTTTCATTTAGTTTTTAGTTTTTAGTTGTTAGGCTGCTAGGAAACTGGGTAAGCATGCCAGGCAGATTTTAACATAGTTTCAATCGTGGGCTTTTTGTCAGCTTGCATCCAAGATAAAATTGATTATATTAGTCTTAACGAGCAACAATCAAATGTTGCTGACATATCAAGCCTCCGACAATTTCCCCTACTCTTTACAAAAGAGAGCATAGTCAATCTAGTCTATTCAGTGGAGAACCAGCGCAACCGAGCTACCTCGACGACACTCAAGAAGCTAGAAGTGGTGTCCTATTGAAACTCATCAAACTTAAACTAAGTAGCTGTTTCAGTAATAAACTCGCATTAATTGATCAATCATCAAATTCATTTGATGTCTGTATCAAATGACAATTCAGATTGATAAGCGGGGATCTCTGGAGATGGTGGAAGGATAACTCGGCATCTCTCCAATGACCTACTACAAAATTTTTATTAGGATGGCGTCCATTGCAATTAAGACTGACGTCTATTATTGAAATTTGTTTGAGCATGACTTTAGGACGAATCAATCGGTCGGGTGCACACATTCCCTATACTATCGGCTGTTGAGAAGACAACTGTAGTTAAAAGCTAATAAAAACCGTCTGCAGGTCAATTATTTATATTAATGACATAGTCTGTCAAAGAAAATATTTCTATATAGCAAACGAAGGACAGACTAAATTATTACAGTTCTTGTACTGATATTAATTCTAGAATAGTCTCCTCGATCAACCATGAGTAGAAAAACTCTTACAAGAGAGACCAGAAAAGTCATTACGTCGTCTGCAAATATAAAATTTAAATGAATTTGAATATGACGTATATAATCTTTCTAATAAAGCGTTAGTAACCTTGTTACGTTTGATTTCGGATATATCGGTTCGTCTTTCGTCAGTAGATCAGGCCAAACTATTGTAGCTGGGAGTGTGTAGATTCGCACAATTTCCCTCAGAAGTCCCCCGTGAAGTCTAGTATCAGCTCTATAGAGCACTTCAGTACACAATTTAACTTTATGAATTCAAAAGCTAGCCTTGTTTTTTGGAACAGTAACTACATGATACTTATTAATGATTCTAATTATTTCTGCGATCAGTCAACAACTTCGAGAATCAGCTGGTGCTAAAATTAGTTCGTTTAGTTCTACGGCTTGTCTTAGAAACTAAGCTCAGCACTACTACTACTTCTATATATTTGAAATTACTGGATGAGTGTATCATTGGACTGCTTTCGATATATTAAAACGTTTTGTCGGAAACAAGGATGATGTCTTTGACGAAAGCTCAACAAAGCACGATTAGCTACGAACCCGCAGTTTTCAAAAGTGCAGCCATATTTGTAATTTGGCCATGCACTGTCAAGTGGAATATACCAGGTATATACTTCGATGAGCTACACATCAATTGAAAATCTACTAGGCGAAAGTGGACAGACTGAACAAGTATGATCAGAAATGCTTGGAGTCGGAACGAGTACATTGACCAGATTCACCGTTTGTCTGAAAAGAATGCAGTAAACCGCCAAATTCTAGCCAGATGTCCATCATCCGATTAGTCTAGAGTATTATCAGTTCACATGTGAGAGGAAGTTCAGCTTAGTCGAGCTATATATATTTGAACTGAACTTGTCAAGAGTCAAAGGGAGTTACTAAAGATGTACGAATTAAACAAGCCAAGTATTTTATCCAGAAGTACTTTGAAAATTTGCAATCCTAAAGCTGGTATTAAATGAGAAATTGATTCAATTCTAAAAATTCAAACTATGAGTTGATTCAAAGATGAAAATTGTATTGGAAAGCCAGCTCGCTAAATAGCAGACTTGAAGGGAGTTAATGGATTCGGCATTTCGGCAAGCTAACCTACTGGCTCCTGTCAGATTAGTTCACAAGCATTAATCACTATCTTCTTTGAGGGAAATAGCTGTTGCTTGATTGATAATTTCTGTCTGTTTGAGAAAAATGCCGAAGTCGTTACAGACCGAGTGATCGTGTATGAACGATAAGATCATAGTATTACGTTCATAGTCAATATAGAACGGCCTAAACATATATATTTGAACGATCAAGAGGCCTGAGTTCGCTATTGAAAAAGTTTTGATTTCATTGTTCTAATAAGTAAGAATATGTTTTGGCGAAATAGCACCAGCAACTCAATCTTCTGTCTGGGAACACGATGAGTCGGCTTGTGAGTGCAATTAAACTTTGATTTCTTTTGACCCTCAATAGTGATCTAAACTAATTGTTATAATCGCATTTAATCTTACAAGATCGTTGCATTAGAACACCGAAGAGCCAGGAAAGACAATCGCCGATGTCGACTCGGAACTTTGGCAGGCTCCTGTGGGGTTAGGTGAGTAAGAGTGAGAGAATTTATCCGAGGCAAGCAAATTAAGATTGAAAATAAAAGCTAGAGTGCGACATGGAATATTTTTAATCTGTATGTTGCATTGACTGGATTCAGTCAACTTACTTCCATCTACGGAATGAAAGTTAAAAGCGTTGGGGCTGCAAAGGATGAAATCTAGCTATGCGATTTTAGGTTCTGATCTTGAAGAACTATCATCATATCTACTGATCTGCAAAAAGTATGGAGTTTTAATTGCGTTGATGAGGTTATCTCGTAACGCTGAGAACGATAAAATAAAATAATTACTGGGTTCAATCTACTGTGAGGTTGTATTTTGCTTCTATGTCAAGGTTGGAAGTTTTTCGGAGATTCAGATACGTATCGGCGTTACTGGTTTTCAGACTTATAAATCAGAAGTAATGAGGTAATCGACGTAGATTTGCTACTACAATGTCCGATTTTAATGATGCCTCAGCGAACAGCTGCTTGTCGCCAACTTGCAGATTTTGACCTGAGACCTGAGTGTAAGTTATGACTCGTAGACTGGGCAGACAGTTTAAGTCATCGATTGGTACAGCAATAATTGACAGTCTGATAAACTACACAGATACAAGCAACAGCAGTTCTGTTCCTGATCTGTTAACAGATTTCACTATTTATTGTATTAATTTTACTTTTTCCAGTACAAGCCCTCGCCGCCATATCGGAGATACTCTTCTGCCTTGTATTTATGTTTCAGGTACATCCGCTCACCAGCGCACGCGCACATGCGTACACTAACTAGCGCTCCGCGAGCACGGGTTAGGTTGTATGAGCTCAAGCAAGTTTAAGCGAATTTTCGGCGAACGGGGAGTTTTTAACTCGCCTGGATTACCAATTGGAGGTTATTGTTCGCTGCAATTGTAATTTTGATAATTTTGAAATATACTTATCTACATGAGTGTTGCTCAGAAAATGGTTGTGGAGATCTAGGTGATACAAATCAGCTGCCGTGATTATCCAGAAACACTCTGCAACATTTATTTCGGAGTAAGGATCTGGTTGCTGTCAAGCCATCTCCGAGTTCACGCAGAGTGAATAAAATCTCGAAAGTAGATATATTTGAAGAAAATTTAATTCAACTTTTCCATTACGATAACAATATAGTTCTGAGAAATTATAAATCTGAAGGCCCAAGTTCTTGAACAGCAAAACACAGACAGCATTTATTGATGGTGAGGTGATCCAGAAAATCTTGTAATTTGACTGATATGCTCGATTTGGACTCTGGAATAATATTCGCAAAATAGTGACCATTTGAGATGAGTGAAAGCAGAGAGGTGTAAATTTCTTGGTTATGGACTAGATTGCAGAGGTTCAAGAGCAGATTCAGGATATTGAGCCGAGCTGACTGCCATTGACTGGATTAGACAGACTATCTGCATGTCTGCAGTTAGAATATTGATTTCTCACAACTTTGTGTCCGAATTAAGATGATTTGACTTCTTTATGCTGTTGTTTCTGATGAGTGGAACAAGAACGGGGGGAGCAATAGCATATTGCTGTTTGCAGGTCTAAGGAAACGACACAGAATAGCATCATTTCTTGCGAAGACGTACGTTTGACTTTGAAATTCGAAGCTACATCAATTTCAGACAAATTTTTAGTTCATATGAGGGTTGACAAAGGAGTCAGTAGCATAAGAAAGCACAAGAAAGCACAAGAATAAATACCAAAATTAGAATCTCTATTTTCCGCATCAAATACCCTGAGAAGTCACAAATTTGTCAAAATTCCATAGAATCGCTACTCAGAGCTGTAATTCATTAGTGCAATGATAAAGATGAATCATATAGAGCTCCGCAGACCAGTTTCCATGATCTTAAGCAACCTTAAGAATACATTTCGCAGGGTTCTGCAACCACTTCCTTCATAGATTCCGCGAATAACAGCCTCTTTGATTTTGACAACAACTATGAGGATAGATGGCCTGATTAAGCATATGACCGTTTCCGGGGATCCGGAAGTTCTGGAAGGAATCTCGTTGGAAGTCGAGCTGGGCAAACACACACAGATGAGGATCAGATGTCGAATCTGTTTAGGGAATTTCGCGAGTGTGATATCGTCTTTATCAAAGATAGAGAGGCAAAATCAGGATTAGCTCACTGATCATGAAGGATTCCAAAACTAGAAATGGTGTCACAGAGTGACAGCAACGCGAAGCCCACCGAGACTTGCTTTGGACATTTTTGGCTAAAACGGAATGAAGATTCAAAAATAACAGCCACCCAAGAAAATTAATTTGATGCTACAAAGCAAATGAGCGAGTTATTGATTGAGTGCTGTTGATGAATTTAGCTGGGCAGAAATCAACAACGCAGGACTTCAGAGAACTTGCTTCTGATTTCCTAAAGCCAAAAAAGAAGAAATTACGCCAATCCAATATGCAGGTGATAAAGTATATTATGAAATGCACAGACTAGTTTAGTTAGTGGACAAGACGAGTAGAAGATAAGTTTTTAGTTTGTCGACTCGAAAACTGTTGTGAAAACCTAGTTAGTGAGCCGAGGTTCGTGTGGGCATAGAAAGACCGGAGTTGCAGTACAGACAGACACTTTCCTGCTGGCTGTACAGAACAAAGTTACACAAAGGCAGAGAGTTAGGACGCGATTGAGTGCTGGCCGGAACCAATTAATAATCAGTTCACAATTTTATAGTTGGAGAGTATTTCGTCTGAAAACTCCAAGTAAGACAGATTCTCATTTTAACGTAGGATCCCTTACAGCAAGGAAAATAATCAATTGCACGGCACCAGACAAGACATTAAAAATCCGAAACAGGATTGGACACGACGTTAAATTTCTACGACAATTTAAGCGCGAACGGCCAGAATGGAGGTGTCGCTTGAGTGCCAAAGGTCTGTATCACACATCTTGGTAGATTGAAGGAACTAGATAGTTGATGGATGAGGCTAAAGAAGTTTGACAATGCTAGTACCAATGAATATTGAATTCTAGTCTGCAGCGCAAGATTCTAAGAAACAGATCACAAGTAACTTCATGGTGCAGTTCGCGAAAGAGAAGATGTAGAGTGAGGGATAAACTACGGCTTTATTGACAAGTACAAGATATGATTGATGACGCGCACATTTTGTTCTAGAATCTTTGATCGACTTAAACTTAGAGAAGACGGCTTAACAACAGTGAGAATATGACCGCTACAGTAATTTGTCTACGCACTTTCCTTCGAAAGAACCCCTTCTAGCCCAGGTCCGCAGCTAGAATTGAGGCATGGTAAAATTATGTTCCAAAGCAGCACCAACAGTGCCAGTACAAGCAGCAATCAGAAGCGAAACTAAACTGCTTTCAAACTCGGAGTGGGCGGAGAGCAGATAATGATTCAACGGTTTTTTTGTGCAGCGAGTCAAGCTTTGACCACATTCAATAGATTATGTATTGGTTCATATGTTTTCTGAGCAGGAAGGATTAATGTCAATTGTGAGGAGCTATGTTCAACGATTGTAAAAAGTACAGTGCAATATGACTTACGACAATGTTCTGAGGTTTGCATGGCAAATTGCTGGATCTGCAGGTTGACTGAAATGAGGAAGTGCGGACAATACTGAATTCATAACGGCTACGAATAGACTCTTCCGATGACAATGCATTGCGGGCCGTATTACGAGAAATTAAAACTAGAAATCCGTAGCCAACTTGCCACCTCAACCTTCGTCATCAGTTTCGGTCATCAGTATACGACCCGCACTTCCTCCTTGCAACTATGTAAGGTCTTACAAGGAATATGAAATTTTTCAAAAGTTTTCACGTTGTGGCAGGGCGATAGAGACTTACTTACTTAGACCAAAAAATCGTTAAGCTAGTGATGTTCGAATCCCTCATCTGTTGAGGAACATTTGGCGACCGCTGCAGATAACATAAACTGGTTCCAGATTCAAGCTAGACGGTTGGTCGAATTTATCGTTTCGAATGGGCTGTGATTTAGTGGTCTCAAAAAAAACAAATACAACATGAAAACATCAGGCGGACACAGTTTGTATGCATTAGCATCCATGTCGACAATGAAGGGAATGGTGACAAGTTAGATCGAACGGTACGGATTCTGGACATAGACTAGTATACGGTATTGTCTCATTGTTCTTGTTAGTGATCCGGTATATTTTAATCGTACGATTATAAATAGTACGAAGAAACTTTACATGCTAGGTAGCTATTGGCACTAATAATATAATTTTTGTTGAAAAAAGTAATTTAGTCAGAAAGGATATATGTTCTCTACGGCAGAACCAAACTGATAACTTTTGTAAAATAATACTTGAGACCTGTTAAGTGAAAAACGCCTCCCCTTTTGCAACTGAAACAAGACAGTGGCAGCACAGACATTAATAACTGAAGTTCTGTAATTGTTTTATCGGAAAGAAGGAAGTCAAGAACGTGGCGCTGGAAGCAAGCAGGTTGCGAGCTACTGGGAATGGTGATGAACAACATCAGGACTGAGTTTTGAGTTTAGCAAGCGGGGGTCTCAAAACTTTCACGATCTTTGTCGATTCGATTCCTCGGCATAGCTGCATTGCGGCTAACGGGTATTTTACAATCTCTGACGCAAGAAAGTACAATAGAGCATAACATTCGGCATTTTAATTCGATAATTGCAAGCAGCTTTTTTGATTCAGGAAAGTCAGTTGTGGTCTATCCTAGCATATCTGCGAGAGGCTTACTGGCTACCAAACCTCAAATAAACTTTACAAGCTAAATAGAGTTCTGATTCTGGAAGCTTCCCTAATTGAGCTTACCCATCTTGTCAGCTATCACAAAATTGCGCGACCAATAATACAACGCTGGTCCCAATGCAATGCAGACAGGAATACAATGTAACTTAACGGCAGGAGCCAGCATATCTCCGTGGTGTACGCGTGATGAAGCCAACGACTTACACCGAATAATAATTGTCGGTGTCAGCGGTTAATCGGCAGAGCATGGGTTAAAATGTTCAGGCCATTACACTAAATTGGAAGAACCTTTTCACCAGACTCATGGGTATTCTGAGTAAACAAGGCGCTTTTTCTAGGCCAAATGACATAAATTCTTCTCAACCGAAATGACGGTCCCCGGCGTTTGAGTCGAAGGACACGGCTGAATTCTGTCCCCGACCGTAGTACCCTGAGCCATATTATTGTCCGAGCAAACATAAACTGAAGTAATGAGTTTGAAGAAAGATAATTTAAAAAGAGAAGAAGTTTGGTATTTGTTCACTGATTATTCTGTGCAGACTAATTATTTCAGCCTATTACTATTGTTTTAACGGATAGGGCTGGTCTTTTGTATTAGTGATCCAAGAACAATTTGATTTTCCAAAGCAAATCTGATCTATTGCGGTTATGAAAGATATAATTGAGAGCTGTTAGAGAACATCGATTTCTATGAAAATGCGAGAAATAAAAATAGTCGGCTCAAATATTATTATGTGGTCATTTTAATGTTGTTTCGCTCCATTCCCATACATTTACTTAGATTCGCCAATAACTTGCAGAAGAGCGAAATATGATAATGACGCAGACTTGGTTCAAAATTGGCTATCGCCTTAAATCGCATACAGATCTGTCATACTGTTCTTAATTCCAGAACATCTTAGCTTCCTTGAAAAATAAAATGCAATGTAACTAATTGTGGCCGAGTTATCGGCAGTTTCGCAGCGTACATGTTTTTCGCAAATCATCAGACCTGATCAAACCAAGACATTCCCAATATCAGGATTCCGAGATACGGATGCAAAAAAAAAAACAGACTCAAAATATTATTGATACCTAACAATATGTTGCTTAGTATGATTTCATTTGAATTCTAGATTAGTCCGTCCGATATCGGTCCTGCAAGCGGCATCCCAAATGCAGTATTGATGATTCGCATAGATAGTCAACTAACCCGCTGCTTATAATTCTTTAAGTCAGTAGATTAAATATAATACCGCAGTATGTTGAAATTATGCGCTTGTTAGGTATTGGACGATAAAATTCCGGTAGTGCTGGCATGACGACATAGTTCATGATGAAATCTAAATGCAAGTGTTTTGAAGCAGATACATAGTAACACGTCGATCAAAGTAGGCTTTAACAAATTAGCTCAGTTGCGTAGACTGCATATGCTCCACATACACAGAGCCTCGTCTCTGCTTGTGCTTGATGATTAGACACATATATAAATATTACCACTATGTATTAGTCGACGGTGCTGTATAGTGCAATATAAGTTGGCGAGGAAGAGAACAGAATTAAAGAGGCGTCGCCGAAGTAGCCGTAATATTATTGATGAATCATTGGAACGACTGAGATGTGTAAACGAAGAAGTGAACACGAATGAGTCTTTATTGCGTGAGTCCGACTGGAAACCAGCAACTGAAGACGGCAATAGACATAAATGATTGGACGCTAGTTGCTAGTATGCAAGGGATACACGGATGAGAATAATTAAGAAGGGGCGTGGAGAATTTAAAGGCATCTAGGAGTTAGAGTAAGATTTCTTCAGGTATAGCAAGGTCGACGCAGGTGCGTAGAACTCATCAGAACATGGTTCAAGACTAAGAATAGGAAAATGGTCTCTAAAGAGCAGAAGTAGGCCCTCACTATAGGCAGGGAGAATCTGCGGCGGGCGTCGAGATGGAGGCGGAGATCCCGAGGACGCGCCGACGCGTAGGAGGAGGCCAGATTCTACTGCAGCGCGGCTACTAAGATGTGGAAGCTGTCTACAAAATAGCTGGTGGACGTTGGACGAAGGCAAACCAAGAGAAGTTTGAGAGCAGCTGCAGCAGACAGCAGGACGTTACGAACGACAGTTTTGATCAGTCAAGAAGCTACGTTTTGGCGGCGGAAAAAAGACGGAACGAAGACGCCAGGCTTGCACAAACCGGACCTCCTCCGCCAGGGTTCATCCAGCAAAAATTCAGGGGTGCGATGTCGCTGAAACTGGTGTGTATTATTAGGCTCCCTTTTTAGTGGGCTGGACCGCACTGGAGCGCACTGGAGTAGATAAATACACACCGATACTGCGGGCTCGGTGGGATCCCGGAGAAGCATGTGCAAGTTCGCGCGTCCACCGAGAGCATGCCAGCTGCAGCAAGAGAAGGGCAACAACAGAGGGATTCGACACTGTTGCGTCGACTTGTGGATCAGAATTTTTCTGTTGTTGTTGTTGTTGTTACGGTTGTTGCTGCTGCAGTTTAGGAGCAGAAGAAGCTGGTGCTGCCAGTCGATGTAGTCTGGATTGATTGGGAGACAGCTGAGCAAAACCAGAGAAGCGAGGGCACGGAGATTCGCAGAGCCAAGAACGAGCAGCGCAAATCTAGTTTGTTGCAACTTCTTTGCTATTGAGATAATGGCCCACCGGCAGTGACAATGGCTTTAAGTGTGTAAAAATTCGGCTGTCGAGCAACAATCGGATCTAGCGAAACGCGGTAAACAAAGGCAGTCCAAGGCCTCTTCAGCAGTTGTGACAATCTAATTACCATACTACTGTGCAGCAGAATATTGAGTTGCTAGTGTCGAAGCTGTCTACATATTTGGGATTATTCGGCGTTTTCTAGAACTCTGTTTTCAGTTCTTTTTTTTCAGCCATCGGTTGCTAGCCGACCAGTAGCGGACCAACTTTTAAATAGACTATTTCTATACTGAATTAGGATTTGATGTTTTTACTGTGCCATCTCATAGTTTTGATAACATTTAACTGAAAATATGAGGACTGCAATAGACATGTCTGCTTTTTCATGGAGCTGATTACAGGAAAAAGTAACGTGACTTATATCCCAGCCGAGATTTGCAAATGATGTCAGACCAAGATTCAGATATTTATGCAGAACGAATCACAATGCAACAATAATAATTTCGCCACAGATTCTTTCGAGATTCTTTAGACTAGGTTTATTAGGTCTGTTTTTCTCCGGCTGTTGGACTCACTGAGGTTGTACTCATCACAGCCGTCCTTCACGTATAATCATATAGAATCGGTGATTGTGGTTGCTGTGGCATTATCATCTCAAACGCCGTTCGACGGTCTGACTCTAAGTGGTGGAGAATCGAGTATAATTAATACGACTAATCACTTCAGCAATGTCTTGGAGATGGAGAATGATAATGATGTCTGTCACGACAGCTCTGTAGTCTGTATTTGACATCTGAAACTACCTCCAGATCAAAATTTACTTAAAGATTTTACTAGTACGTAGATCAATAATGTTGAGAATTTGATGGCTGATCCGCCGCTTCTCTTGATAACACATCAGAAAGAGCGAACCTTGTACATTGCTGCACAATAGTACAGTGCAGTATAGAATGAGGAAGTTGGATTGAATTAAGACACGATACCCTAAGACGGGCCCGTGCATGTGCTTTCCGTGTATACGGTGGTCATGAACAATAGAATAATGTGACTACTAACAGTATTGTCGGCACCAATCCACATGTAGAATTTAAATGTCTTATTTCAAGCATTCTTACGAATAGCTACGGCATTCACGATAGTATACTTGCTACTGAATGGATCTTTTATTATTTGGACTATGTGAATTATTCAAGATCACTCGCCAACTGCTGCACATAAATTCTTCGGATGATCACAATTACGCTCAAACCCCACTGAATTTCTGGCCGGTGTGCGCCCCGGAGCTTGAGTGACGCCGCAAACGCCAGTCCGGAGCCATGCCGAGCGAATCTGCTAACGCAGATCAAGCCCCTCAAATCATGCCGAGGCCGGTGTGACGTATTAGCGCGAAATCTTAAACGACCAGTCGATACGACACAGATCCATCACGGGCTCGACATGGCGTGCGGTTCGCGCTAGTTCTGAAGTTCCATCTAGCTGCTGTGTTTCTTTCTACACCGCAAATTCCCACGGCGAGTTCGTGCTGGCAGCAGCAATCTTCCGCAGAACCCAAATTCGACTCATTTTGGATATATATTTTATTATAAACACCCTCGCGCGCCCGCCCGCCCTCTATTTCATTCGCATCCTTACCTCTCTTACTTCTCTGCTTCTCTCGGTCCTGCTGTTGCTCTTGATCCAGCTCTGTCGTTCTCGCACTCAAGACTCTCTTGTCCACGACAGCCTTTGGCGCGATTCACTTCCTCGTCCTGCTACATACACACTATCTCTCCTCCCTTGGTTATTTGGTACATGACTCTCTGGCTCCATTAAGACGTCTGTCTCTCAGGGTTTCGTCCGTCGTCTCTGTACATTAATATTGCCATTCTCGGTGTTTTTACCGATATTCTCTTATACACTATTCCCGGTCTGCTGTGCGGATCCCCTTCTACGCTTTCCCTTATCCTTGCACTTTCTTCCGCCCTCCATTTCTCGTCATATTCCACACTTCTTTACAATGCCCTATAGTCATCCTCTTCCTGGATCACCCGACGGCCACGAGTACAGCACTCGCAAACGTGTCGGCAAGGCGTGTGATTCCTGCCGTATCAAGAAAAGCAAATGCGACGGCCGTAAGCCATGCTCGCGCTGTACTGCAGATGACAAAATCTGCACTTTCACCGAACGCAAGAAAGCCAAAGAAAAGCTTTACTCCTCTCGCTACGTTGAGCTTCTCGAAAACCGTATCGAGATTCTCCAGACCGGAATGGAAGAGCTTGTTCGTCGTGTTTCGCGGGGTGATGACATTTCTTGCTTGTTGTCCAAAAACGGACATGTTTCCATTAACCGCGCACTCGATGAGCTTACGAATAAAAGCTTTGAGCTACAGAAGGAGGAGCATGAACGTCTGGTTGATGTCCACGAAGATAGCGAGCACGATACAGATCATGATCATCATTCTGAAACAGAAAGTGTCCATGATAGTGATCGTATGGATTATGCAAGCAGTTCCTCCAACTCTGCTGTAAATAATACTACTCCTTCAACTACTTATGGACGCAATTCGTCTTCATTGTCACTACGCAGTTCTTTGAGATCGGGCTCGTCCGATAACGTTCTCGCTGTTGGCCAGGGCTGGTCTCCTCAGTTGGTGACCGAACAGGCAGCAACCAATTCGCCGAATGGGCTCCTACTTGTAGCTGATCCTGCGACGATCATTCGTGGTCACCAGCAGCAGCAACAACAACAGCAGCAGCAGAAGATCAGTCTTGCGCCCTTGTCTTTAGCCGCCGGCGGCGGACAAGAGTCTATGTCGTCGAATTCTACGGCCTCGTCCTCGGCTTCCATGTCTCCAGGATCCATGACGTCGGCTTCTTCCTTATATACCGTTTCTGCGTCTCCCAGTCCAATTGACATGCAATATGTTCTTGTGAGCGGTGGGGTCGGGAGCAATGATACCGAACGGCAACAAGCTACGCAAGCGCTGGTGCAAGACTTGCAGGACAGGCAAAGAAGACAACAGAGCCAACAAGAGCACCATGACAGCTTGGATAGTAATGCAACAATGACAGGTGGCATAATTGAGGATCCGATGGAGGAGACGGCCATGCCAGAAGCCGTGTTTGGCGACTTTTCTTGCGATGCCATGGGCGGAACATTAATGGGCAAATCGGGCGAGGAGCTTAACGATTTGTGGCTTACTACTACGTTTATGGAAATTTAATTTGGTAATTCTAGAGATGGAACGAGACAGACAAAAAGTGTGTGTAATTACGGGATAGATACGCAAATATGTGTTTACGCACACGTGTGTGGTGGATGTGTTCATATACATTCTGGATTGGATAAACGGAGCTGAGGTCCTGGTTTGGGCGTTACTTTGATTCTTATTGTTTATTATGAAATATGTTTTAAGATATTATTATATATGACTTGCTTTGCTGTGTACTTCGTAAGTAGGGCTATTGGTGAGCTGCACGACTCGGAGTCTAAGATTCGGGAGTTCGGCAGCAGGTATTTAGATTTCCTAATTAGCGGTCAGAAGAAGTGTCGAGTATAATTTCTCCATCAAGAGTCTTATAATTATTATTGTTATTGTTATTATGTATTAATAAATACATAAAATATGCAAATGTTTATCAATATGATAATATTATTGCTAGTTTTATAATATGAAAAAATTATTCGACATTACATTAATAATAAAAGTGTGGTGGTCGTGAACCTCGGTTCTCAGGTCCGAAATTCCAGTCTCCGTCTGGTTGGCTGGTGCCTGCTGAGCTGTGTCTCCTCGCAACACGGCTAGAATGCGTCTCAATGGCGGAAAAGTCGACAAAAAACAAAAGCGCAAATCCGACCAATCCTGTTCTGAGATTCCATGGTCATTGTTGCGTCGCCTGCGTCATTTTTGGATATGTTCTTAAAACAACAAACGACGCGAAATTGTCAGCAAGTTCGAACCAGAACCGAACTTGCTCGTCCGAGAAAATATCTATTTCGGTGACTCGGGCCTTGGAATCCCCGTTGCGCCCGCCCAAAACCCGTTACGTAATACGAATGATGAATAATGCGAAAGATCAGATTTTGATTTTCATTAAAATTCTGATTACAATTACCAATCTTTTGTATGACAATGCAAATGCGAATGCAAAATAAAATTTAATTTTAATAATTCCGAGTCTTACAGAACACCGGTTTCAACCATCGCCGCGGCCAATCGCTCAATGGCATCCACCAGTTCGTCCACTGTCATCCTTGTTGTCGATGGCGCGTTGACGACGGCACGGAAAAACTCGCCCTTTCCTACGCTGTCGCCTTCTGCTGGTGGCGCGTAGTCCACTAGAAACCGTCCACTTTGGTGTAGTGCTTTTGCGATCGCACGCGTGCATCTCGTATTGTATTCGGCCTCATTCTGCAGCGGCTCATCGCGAGGTGAATAATAGAAACATGTCTGGAGACATGGGGGGGGATTACTGCTCAGAAGATAAAATCCTTTTCGGGAAGAGATTTTGTTCGCAAAATAGGCCGTAGTATCAAATGCTAGTTCCACGCGTTCACCGTATCCTGCCCGTCCAAACCATTTCCATCCAAGAAAAAGTTTTAAGGCGTCAGCACGCCGTCCACAGCCCATCGTAAAATCTCCTAAATCAAAGTCCTGACGTACCTCCTCCTGCTCTTCTTCTTCTTCCTCCTGCTGTTGATGCTGCAAAGAATCAACATTTTGATCTTCATCGTGAAATAAATAGGGAGCACGCAGCGAGGACGCCCGACGAAAAACTCGTGCATCCGGAGCGAGCAGGAATGAGCATGTCAAAGGCACACCCAGCATTTTGTGCGGGTTTGCGGTTACCGAGTCTGCCAATTCCACACCATTCAACTTTTGCACGCGTAGACGTTCAGAAAATACCACGTTGCCACCCCAGGACCCATCAACATGCATCCAAAGTCTGTACTTCTTAGCGATGGCGGAAATTTCAACAAATGGATCGTACGACCCGTACACGGTAGTGCCGGCCGTTGCATTCACATAGAGCGGTGTTTTCCCCGCTTCCTGAGCTTCAAGAATCAGTTGTTCGAGTTTGTCCGTCCGCATTCGCATGTCCGAATCCACAGGAACAGTGACAACTGCAGAACTTCCCAAGCCAGCGCTAATTGCCGCCTTTTCGACGGAGTAATGGCCATGTACACTTGTAAAAACGACAAATTTGTAGCTGCCATTGCCATTCTCCCTGGTGTCAGGAAACAAAGTGGATCGCGCAACTATGATAGAGTGAGCATTCGACGCGCTGCCTCCGGGCAAAGTGATGCCTCCAGCCCAACGCGACTTGAAGCCGAACAGATTTGCATACTCTTTGCTGGTTTTTTTCTCGACTAGCGTCAGCGCCGGTGCAACTGTGTATACATATCCATTTGTATTCAGCATGGATAGAACTAAGTCCGCTGCTACGCCTGCACTATTTGTAGAGGCATACAATTTGTCCATGAAGCCTTCATGCCAGGTTACGATACTATTACCTAGTACAGTGTCCACAGCTCTTAGTAATCCCTCTTGTCCAGTACCATATTCAGGCAGCTCAAGTTCTGACTCTATTTGGGATCTTAAAATTTCAGGCGGTATACCACCGCCAATATGTGACCCAGGAACGTCCGCAGCTCGCAAATAATCAATTGCTCTTCCGCCGATAGCTGATAAAACTTGCGCTAGTTCATCAGCTCTATTGAGTTGTTTGACAGTCACTTCCTCTGAGACAATTGCTGTAGGAGCGGGCATTTTGGATTGAATGTATCACTATCCTATCTTGCAATTTTAAATTTTCACAATTCTCTTAATATATATATATATATATATATCCAGTTTCCATTAGGTATACACTCTCGAGTAATTCTTTTAGTCGTGAGTCAAGGCTATATGAATTGATTCCTCCCAATTTGATGACGCCATAGCTCGTGGAATCTATCTTATCTAATAGAAATTTTACTGTCATTGTAATATTCTCGGCAAGAAATCAATTTTGTATAAATAAAATAGTAACAATGCCAAATCCATATATTCCGCTCGAGTGCAATCCCGAAGTTCTATCCTCACTTTCCCATTCTCTAGGTATTTCGAAGCAGCTCAGCTTCCACGACGTTTACTCAATAGATGATCCCGAACTTCTCTCATTTATTCCACGGCCTGTCTATGCATTATTACTTGTATTTCCCGTGTCCGAGTCCTATGAAACCCACAGGATAGTAGCCGATTCAGATGTCACTGAATACAGCGCCTCTCCGGAAGACACCATCCTTTGGCTCAAACAAACGATTCCTAACGCTTGTGGAACTATGGCCCTCTTGCATTCGCTGCTAAACATCCCTCAACAGGACAAATATGTGATTGAGGGCTCATTGATCTCTGATTTTCACAAGGACTTACCTCACCTCTCGGTAGCCGAACGCATCAAGTACATAGAAAGTTCAGAATCCTTGAGCAGCCTCCACGATGCTGCTGCGCGGTCCGGCGATACTTCGACTCCGGACGCCCTGGACGACGTTGATCTACATTATGTTACTCTCGTTAAATCCCAGTCAGGCGACCTATGGGAACTTGACGGTAGACGTAAAGGACCTATTTTTTTGACCGCTTTAGGACCAGACCTTGACGTCTTGTCGCCCGCGTCGATCAAGTTCGTCAAAGAATTTATCGATCGCGAATCGTCAAATATATCGTTTTCATTAGTAGCTCTTGCTCCCTCGTCTGATTGAAACTTAGAGGGCAATAATGACAGCAAAATAGTAATACATTTTTACAAAAGTCCGTGATCATAACTCATTCTCCCTGCCACTAATGCTGGCATTTAACACAGAGCCCACTCCACTAATTACAGCCGCGATTTTCTCATCCGTAGTAATCTCCTCGTTATCAAATCTCATCCAATTTTTGAGTAAAGATTCGTTAGTCGTCGCAGCATTTATCACAGCGCTCCGCGTTATTGGTCTTGAGAACTCCTTAGAGTTACCACTTCGTGGTGTACTCGCAAATTCTCGACAAACCTGCTCGCTCAGATTATAGACTTGACAGATATACAATCGAGTTACCCATATATATCTCATGATTAAACACGATATTGCAAGGTTGCGAGTCCATACCGAAAAACTTTCTGCGGGGCTATGTTCGGAAATGGCTATCGCCAGCGGCATACCCGTGCCTCCCAGAATTTGGTCTAAGCCGTAAACTGCCGTGTGAGGCTCGTCGATTGTCGCAAACTCCAGCATCACAAGCCGTCGACATGTATACAAAACATAATTCAGGTGGTTCATTCTAGTCCGTTCCATATTAATCTCGTCGTCATCCGCAAGATATTTGCTGGAATCAAAATCCAGTGTCTTCACAATTCCTCGCAGAAACTTGCGTTTTGCGTTTCGATTGTTCTTCATTAGTCCGTACATTACTGCAAAGTCCGCATAATTCAAGTCATTCACCGTCTGCGTCCGCTCATGATACTCAAAAGCTTGTCGAATTCCATCCACGTAACTGCTCTCAATCAATGATTCATGCTTCTCGTGCAATAACTGATGTATATCAATAGCCAGTCGACGAATCGTACAATTGCTTGAGGTCTCCAATGCAATCAATGTAGGTACGCAGGCTCGTGGGTTCGCATATCCCTGGTTCACAATCTGTTCTAATAACACAATCCCCGATAAAGCATACTCATCTTCCGTTCTCGTAGCTATCTCGAGAATATTGTTCAAATACCGCTGACAAAGCGATGCACTAACGCCATCATTCGCAAATTTATTAGTGTCTCCTTTCAATATCCCAAGGTCAACTTCTTCATCTCTGCTCCCTCGCCCTTTCGCGGCTGCATCTTCGCGAATTTGATTATGCGATAAAAATTCTCCCAGCATCTTAACGACTGCATCCTTGCAATCACAATCCTCTGACCGCCAAGCATTATCTAGAACGTTCAGTGCCAGCTTTGTCATATAGATCTGTGGATGTGTGATCGCCACGTTCCCTATATTTCGAATCGCAATTCGGGATATCTTTGAAGGCACACACTTTGACATGGAAAATATCTGCAGCGTCAAAATAATAATTTCAACGACAGACTTACCTTTCGCGCTAGGTACTTGGCTCGTAAAAAGTTTGAAATGCTCCTCCAAATTGCAATACCGACCAATATTCCCAAGTAGATGCAACAGCCGGATTACTTTGTTCTCAACTTTCATTTGCTCTTTTTCATAACTAGTAAATCGACCTGATAACACCTCAACCTTGAACGGTGTAACCATCTTCAGACATGATATAGCAGTCATTGCAAGCCGCCGCGTATCCTGCAGCATCACGCTTATATCCCATAGGCATGGCACTGCTTCAGATAGTTCTCGGAGATTGAATTTTGTCAGCCGCTTTAATAAAATCTGCTGAACTTCCGTGCTAAATCTAGTTCGTAAAGCTCCAAACTTGGGTAAAATATTTCGGAATATAACCAGTGCGAAGTAGGTGGTGGAATCATCTTTCAAAGATTCGCTAGCAAGATAGCTCTGTAAAGAAACTAACTGTTCAGCCGTAAATAAAAATCGGGAAGCAAGCGCAAAATTGGCCAACAGTCCAAATAGTGTCTGTACGGAAGCCTGAACACTTTCACTCCAATCAATAACTGACTCATGTAACTTTGTGACTATCATACTTCCGAGCCGATAATTATTCGAATCCACATATCCACTTTCAATGAATGGAAACATTTGATCAAGAAAATTCTGCAACAGCTTAACCAATTTTGAATCCTGATTACCCCGCTCTCGAACTTGAAGCATGATGTTCACTCTATTACTTATGGTTTGCTTATATGCCAGGTCGTCAGAATTGCGCAACACGTCAATTGGACTGAAAAAAAACTCTTCAAGCGCTCGTCTAGCTAGAGATCCTATACCTTCTTCCGAATCTTCTAGTCGATGTAGCAAACGATCAACAATTTCAACTTGGATATCTATTTCCTTCGTAGCTATGTATATCTCCCGTAATAATCTAATCACTCTCTTTCGCACACCAATTCCTGTATCATTTGCGCGTTCGCAGAGCAGCATGTAATATCTTTGTGTCACATCCGGTTGCGTAAGAATAAATCTCCCTATAGTATCAACTGCCGCATCACGAACAAGCGGGGATTCATCCTTTAATCGCGCAGAAACATTTGAAAATACATTTGCACTTGTCAAGATCTCAGGATCTTTTGCCACTAATAGCCCCAAAGTCTTGAGAGCTTTTGTACGCGAGGAAATCTTCTCTGCTCGTAACGCTTTCAAAATCTCTGAAAACAGACGTTCGTAAAGCTTAAACAATGGAAGCATGTACGAAAATTGTAAATATATGTACTTTATGGAGGTTAAAGTTTCCACTGAGAATCTGGTTTGTTAGTATATAAAGACTCTCTCACTAAACAATACGTACTTTTCCTTGCTTGCCCATGACGGATCTTGAACCATTTGAATCATTTTTGCCATCGATTTTTGTACAATCGGAATATCTCTTTCGGACTCGAATCCATTCAGAATGCACACCCATTCACACAAAAAATAATTATATGCACTCAAAGCCGAAGAATCTGTAGTGCCATTCTGATCTAGATATAAAAGCAGGGTATTTGCATATTCATTACATTGGACAAGTCCAATTTCATCAGCCTCTACGCCTGATAATTGATTTCTCATCGTAATTAGCTTAACTCCAATAAATCCTAATATTTCCAACGCCATTCCATTAATTTGTGCACTGTCCTTTTCGTTATTGGCTAGTGTCATCATCCGCATAGCCAATGTGCGAACAAGTGTCTCCGCTGCAGGCCATCCTGGTAGTTCCAAAACGGCAAGAAAGTCCTGTGCAAAAAGATCGAGCAATTCTCTATATGGCTGCTCATCTCGAGCTTTTTGGGATTTGATGGCACGGTCCACAATGAAGTTGACAACAACATTTGAACACATTACCGCAGAACTATTGCATTTCTGACATGCAGCTATAAATTCCTCGGTCACAAGTTTTTCCTTTTCTTTAGAAAAATCCCCGGTCTCCGTGGTCAGGACTTTGCTGGATATGCTCTCAAGACTCAACTTCAATTGATTTCTATCGACAGATCCAGCGGTTTGAATTAATCGCAAGATCAGTGCAGTTACCAGCTGAATACTTCCTCCTCCAATAAGTTTGTACTGCCGGGCGGAGAGTCTTCCAACAGGCAATTTTTCTAGGCTCGTAAGGATTTCGGTCAGCAAAAAAGTTCGCTGGGCTGGATAGCTAGCAAAAACTTGAGTGAAGATATCCATAGCGGCTACTCGAATGTTTTCAACATTTGTAAGACCAAAAAAGGAATCTTTTTCCTTACTAGCATTCTCTCCGAACACTAGGGCAATACAAGCGAATTCCAGACGAGTGATAGTGATCTCGCTCAATTCTTGCTCGGATAAGAGAATTGACAACAAATTTATAGTTCGTACCACTTCTTGCATGACTCCGACGATCAATTTCTCATAAGCCAGAACGCGCTCACCAGTAGACACTGGAGCGAATAACGGTATAATCACATTTTCCATCACCAAACAAACATAGTCAATTACTTCTTTGGCGACGTCTTCCGAACAAATCTGCTTTTCCTCTCTTGAGCCATGCATTGTTCGAATTATTGTTTTTGCTGCTTTCAGTCCATTATCTAGTAGTGCTAATTGCTGAAATACCACTTCATCAGGCTCATCATCAAAACTTTGTCGACTAATGAAGCAACTCTTGCTCGATTTACGAACAGATCGTAACATAATCCTTTGCAACCGAAGAATGTCGTCCAAAGCAATTTGTGAATATGCTCCTGCTTGGATGGCGCGTCGAATCATTCCCTCAAGTCGAACGAAAATATCATTCGCCAGCACTGAAGCTTCGCCTGGGGAATCGACCACCCAGACGGTTGTGTTCCGAGCAGCTTTTCCAGAAGTATCGATTTCCCGATCGTCGTCAGCTTCAAATATTAATTCAATTAACGATTCTAGATCTTGAATCGAACTGTGAGCTTTGACAGCCAACTTTTGGGACTCTGTTAGTCCGGTCGAGTTGTTATTTATTTGAGACAATAGTCTGTTTTCTGGAGATAGAACTATTCCCGAGGATCCAATTAGCTCGTTTGAGGATGGAGGAAGCAAACTTCCATTATAGTCAGCAGTAATTGAAGAATTGTACAACGGAGAATTTGGAGTTACGTCAAAAGCCGTGGAGTCGAAGGTGGAATCACTCGTGGTCGTTTCCACTCCCGCAAATTCTATCCTGTTATCGGAAGATGTCACAATCCTTTGCTTTTTGGCTGCATGCTGCATGGGAGTAGTCAACGAAAGGTTTCCAGCAGTCTGATCTATTTGAGATGATATTGTTAGATGCTGTTGTAAGGTGTGTAAAATATCTGGAGGAAGAGCGTTGATTCGATGATCTCGGTCATGCTGTAAACTGACCGAGTCATCCATGACTATTTAAGATGCGTGTTAGAAAATCGTATAGAAACTTAGGAGAGAATATACTTTTAAAACGAACATCTGCCGAGTACAACAGCTGTTCAGCAAAGGAACTCAAACCAAATTCTCGCACTGAAGTTGCTAGATCACCACTGCTGGGCAGGTTCTTAAAAACTTCTGGAGTCCCTACGCTTCTGATCTAAATGTTAGTACGGAAGGCAAAGTCAACACTTTGCTTACAATGGCCAAGAATAGCGCGAATCTAAATATTCGCGCAGACCATCAATATGGCCCTTAATCATATGTGCCTCAGTAGGAGTCGGGGCTTGGACGTTCAGGATTTCGTACGTATTTATTGATTGAACTTTTTGCTGCTCTGGTAACTGAAATCTAGACGATTGCAAAGCTACCGACGGAACATCAATTAAACTTAGTACTAAGAATCAAATAATAAGTATAATCTTCATATTTAGTTAATTCTCTCCAGCTCACCTGAAGACACCGGAGTTATAGATGCCAATGGGGTATACTGCAGAGCTCCATTCAGAGTATTAGGAACTTCCGTCGAATCACTCATCGTCGGACACTCCAGAAGCGGATTTCTGAAGTTTCCTCAGCATAAACTATTAGTTCAAATATGTGGAACACGAATTCAAAACTAAACTCCTCTGTTAGGAACTTGTAAAATGTCAGATCATTAGATCAATCGCAGATAGCTTGTTCGTTCCTCTTCACATATTAACTGCGGCAGTAAAAAGCTAATGTTTACCTGGAATAAGATGGCTGTTCCCAGTTAGGCAATGAGATGAGCTATAATTCACGTGATAAAACTCCCAACGGCGATAGAGCAGATAAGATGCGGTCTCTTGGTCAGAACAGCATATTGATTTAATGTCATAGAATGGAGACGGTGTGTTGATTGAAAGTGAGAAATTATGGTTGATCCACTTGAATATCTACCATCGGAATTGTTTGCAGATATTTTGTTTTACGGAGAAATTACCTATTTTGAACGACAGAAGCTGAGAGCAGTCAGTAGAGCTTGGAAAGAATATATAGATAATGATCCGCATTCGTTTGATCTATTTGAGTATACCTGTGGAATAGATCACTCAAAATTTCCTCAGATAGGATTAGCTGAAGGTCGTAAAATTCTGGCTCATTCGCTGGGCGCCTTATGTGTGGTTTCTCCTTCTGAGCGGGCAAACACCGACTCGATATGGCCCAATTTCAGAGATCGGCCGGTAGGACACAAGTATATATCATTGGAACGGATTTTCAGTCTTTATCTTTATACCCGATTTCTATACGACTGCAATCCAGATGAAGACATCTCTGCGAATTTGATTCCGAAAGTATCGTGGTACTTTTTGTATCGCGTTCCTCCAAGGGCCAAGCTATCGAATGATCTCAGAGTTCTATACCATGCCGGAATTGATGAAGGATTTTTCAAAACTTTTCTGCAATTTGTGACCGATAAGACAGTATGGTATCAAGAAAGTGACTTAAATCTTCTAGTGAATAATTGGATTTGGAATGGCTGGAAAGAAATGCTTCTGTCTGAGGTCTTGCAATGGGTTTCTTCAATTGAGCTGAAGATAACCTGTATGCATCCATTTGTTGCAAGTCTGGCCAATTCAGACAAAATGCTCAAACGTCTTACGTTTCTGAAGTTTTTTGATAATCCTTATTCTCAGCAGATTTCAGAACTTCCTTCAGTCGCATCCATGCTTACACGTGTGGAAGTACCAATATTTCCAAATCTGCTGGAGTTGCGAATCAATGAATGGGGAAACATTTATAGCCAATTACAAGACAGCCATAGCTATTTCAAAGAATATTTCAGTAAGAGTAAAAAACGGCTCGATTTCGAATCGCTTACTGGATTTCTATCCAACTCACCTGAACTCAAGACTTTAGCTTTACGGTCACTGGCTCTAAAGTGGACTACAACAGAATCCAGAGACGACTACGATTTATCAATATACAAGCAATTGGAGAAGTTTGAATTTGTTTCCGTCAACACGGACGGAGCCATAATTTTTCCGAAAGACTCTGTCGCAATAAGTCTAGAGAATTCAAATTTTCTTCCGCTCTTTACCAGTGGATCTGACATGCCAGAGAGACCTATTTTGTGCGAAAAACTGGTAGAGCTGAACTTGCGAGCAAATTCGAGCGTAAACTTCCATAGTCTTCAGGCCTTGATATCTTCAACAAGTTGTCCTCGATTGAAAGCTTTACTAATTGGAAGCAATCAGTTTTTAACTAGTTCCAGTGAACTCTCACTATTCATAGAACAATTCTTAAAAACCAACAGAGCGATTACGGATTTAGATTTAAGTTCACTGACCGCCACTGACGACGACGTGTTACAAACTATTTTATCGCATCTACTAGCAGCACCACGTCTGAGTCGACTCGTTCTTGACTTGTCAGGCACTTCTGTTACCGACGAGAAATTTTTATCCGCTGAGAGAGAATTCAAAGATTGTGGTGTAACTGCTTATACACAATTACTAATTGACGCTAGTAATTGTTATAAAGCACCGAATGCTGAAATGGGACTATATGAAAGCTTCGAATTCATTGACTTCCAAATACATTCGTCACCTGAGACCCACAATTGGCACTCGCACCGAGTGTACAATTTTGAGCGCAAGTACATCAGTTCATCTGAAAGAGGTAGTTGTCTTTGCTGTCCATGCTGTAGTACTATTTGGTAGTTTCATTGTACTCAATGACGTTAATGTAATAAGGCTGAGTTGCGCCGTGTACAGAATCCAGGACTTCGTCATGTGACGAGAGTCACCTATGAAATTTAGTTAAAAGACAGGAAGGTCGCTTCTTTAATTTAAATAACGAGAATCTCGAAAGGTTATTGAACGTAACTTAATAATATATATTAACTATTGTAAGCAACTTAGGTTGTCATAGTTGCGGTCAACCGTGCCTCAATATGGATATCAGACAAGCAAAAGTGAGCGATATCCCCGGAATGCAAAACGCAAATATCTCGAATTTGCCTGAAAATTACGCTTTAAAATATTATCTATATCATGCTTTGACCTGGCCACAAGCGTCATATGTTGCAATCGACTCGACCGGAACAAAAATTGTTGGCTATGTTCTAGCAAAGATGGAGGAAGATCCAGAAGATGGCATTCCTCACGGTCATATTACTAGTCTGTCGGTCATGAGAACTTATCGAAGAATGGGATTGGCTGGCAAGCTTATGCAGCAATCATGTATGTATTATACGTATTGTTCTAGAGCAGATCATTTATATAAATTTAGTGCGAAGTATGGCTGAATGCTATAGTGCAAAATATGTTAGTCTACATGTGCGAAAGAGCAATCGGGCGGCTTTACATTTATATAAAAACACATTAAAGTTCGAGTATGTTTCTGATTCAGGAATTTGAAATTAGAACCATCTGCTAACTCAAGCAGCGTCGAAAACATCGAGAAATCATATTACGGCGATGGGGAAGACGCATATGCAATGAAGTACGTTTGCTCATATTAGTCGCACACCGGTTCAATACTAACTTTGACGTGCAGGAAAAATTTGGACGAATTAGATGATGTGGATGCAATATTTGATACTGAGGATCCAAATTTACTAGTCGAAGCGGTCGCTAATTTGAAACTGGGCGAAATTAGTAAAGAATTACAATTGACTCAGGAAAATTACGCTTGATAAAAGTTTGATCTTTCATGTAAACTAACTCTTTATACTGCATATGGATTTTCAGAGCAGCAGTATTCGGTTCCACGCTCATGGAAAAAGTTTATTATTATAAGAATACTAGCAATAGAATATGCAAACAAGTACTTTATAACGCCCAAAACACCATGCGAAAAAAACTAACTGAAATTGGAACTGAAACTTACACATCATTCAAAGCAACGCAAACAGCACCCTTGTGGTGGCCATTATATTGTCTGATGATCTGGCCTGTTCCTAGCTCCCATAATCGGGCGTAGTGATCAGAGCATGCAGTTACCAAATAAGCAGAATCGGCACTAAATGCACAATCCCATACCCAACGCTGGTGACTAGCCAAATTCATTTCTAGTCCGAAAGAATCAGTCGACCAAATGCGCGCCGTATGATCTGCAGAACAAGTAGCCAAATGCTTTGCGTCCGGGGAAAGTAAGACGCGGGTGATATACTTCGCATGGGCTCTAAACTTCGTTACTGGAATCACAGACGTTGTATCTTCCCCATTTACCATTTTCCAGACATAGCAATTTCCCTTATTATTTCCTGCGACAAGCATCGAACCATCAACAGCAACAGATACAGACCGTACGGGTGTATCTTCCTGAGGGATCAACTGATGTGTGCAAGAATTTTCTCCAAGATCCCATATCCTAACATTTCCACCTTCATCGCAGCTGATCAATTCGCCTTGATTCGGATGTATCACAACGTCATTAACTGGAACTCGATGTCGATAGTCGCGTTGAACCATGGGAGTCCTCATATCCCACACTTTGACGGTTCCATCTTCAGACGAAGTCACCATCCACTTTCCATCAGATTGAAATCCTATCCCTGTAATATTGTTTGTGTGGCCCTCGAACGTGGTAACCTGACATAATCAGTATATCAAACGATACCGATCCCAAAACTTGCCATACCGGATTTGGGTTATTTCCTCGGATGTCATACAACTTGACTGTAGTCTGTCCTGCCGCTGCCAGATAATGTTTGTCAGGTGTGATCGCTAATCGATTGACTTGCGATTCAGGGTGCTGAATCGTCCGCTGACAGATCCCCGACAGTGCTTCCCAGAACCGAATTGTGTGATCATAGCCGGCAGAAGCTAGAATCACCGACATTTTAGATCGATTTTTTGGAGAATATCTCTCCTACTCGTAACTACGATATTAACATAAATGTTCTTTCACCCAGTCAGTTAAATCTTCTCAAGCCAGCCCCGCAATCACGTGTTCATGCTCGCCTCATTGAGCTTCTAGCAGAGATGTTCCGATCATGTACAGTTGCAATTGGAGCTGGCGTTAATATGATTAGTATTACTGGTTATTGTTCCGATCTAATGATTCATACAGGATGTTTATCGATTTATATCAAGGTGCGTTCTGTCAGACAAAAACTCTAAAATCAGCAGTGATGCTACGGTAAAAGGTCAGAAAACAGTTTCAACTTTGTTTCCTCAGAACAAGCTAGAGTTTCCAATGCGCCTATAACCATGATGGATACTTGCGCTTTGTTGTCATATAGCTGTCATTATATTTACTTACAGCTTGGATTTCCATCTGCATATATTGAATAATGAAGTTCAATGGTTTGATTGGTTGTGTTCAGCTAGGCATGTACCGTCAAGTCGAGCATCTGTTCTCATTTCTGGGATTGTTCTATGTCATTTATCCATGGAATATTTATCATTGGCTTGAGGATACATTTATATCATAAACATCATGAGTTTTAGTATTGATTGACTCTGGAAGCCTAGTCTGGTCTCGAAGATACTGAAAGTACTGGCTGCAATTATGTTGACTAAAAATCTGAGCTGATTTCTCCCATTTCGCCAATTTACTGACTTCTCATAATAGATAATGTTACACTTGACTTAAACAGGATAAGGTAATTATTATACAAGCATATCGTACAACGAATTACAAAGACGGTTTCTGGGTCTCATAGTCATCGTCTTCTTCAGGAAAATGGCTATCTGGATCAGAATCAGATTCATGGACTAAAGGACTCTGAGGTTCTTCCTCAATCAAAGGATCTCCGGCATCGTCATTATTCGTATCACTATCATGTCCAGATAAATCAGATTGCAATGACTCGATCGTGATACCTGCTTCAGATAAAGCAACTTCCAGCTCCTTTTGAAATTCTTCCTTCTGTTCTGAAGAATCATCAGCGTCATCATCTTGAAACTGATTTTGATATTCTTCTTCGTCGTCTACTTCGTCTTCATCCTCATCACTATGAAGGTCGGAGTCGCTGTGTTCTTCCAAATCGTCGTACCCCTCCTGCTGAGATTCATGTGAATCTTCTTCTGCATCCGTGTATTCATCGGAATACCTATTTACCCGACGAGTAGAATTCAATAATGACTTAGGCCGAGTGGAGCTTGTAGTAGACCATTTAGAAGCAGGATATTTAGATTGATGGTCCTCATTCGAACTATGCTGAGATTCATCAGAATCTGAAGTATAATGCTCTTCCGGGGCCGGTTCGATGTCATCGCTCGAGAGTTCAATAATTTCATTTTCTACTTGTTCGGATTCAGACACTGATTCAGACACTGATTCAGACTGTGACGTTTCAAAACCCTCCTCACTCTCAGATTTTTCGTCTGTTGGTGGAGTTTGCATCTCCTGATCCAACGATCTACTGTCTGACTCTGACTGTGAACCCTCATATCCTCCTTCCGAAACTTCGGCTTCTTCATCATTCACATCATGATGCGCAAATGCTGTATTATACATTGGATGACTTTTGCCTGTAAATCGGGACTGTGCAGTATATACTTCATTTTCATCAGCACTCTCCGCTAGATCAAGACTGTCTTCAATAAGGGAAGCAGATTGCAAGTCGTTTTGCTCCGAATATTCTTCATCAGTTCGATCTTGCTTGTTATCTTGATATATAGATTTTTCAGCTTCTTCATCGTAATCTTCGCTATATTCCTCTTCGTAACTCTCATAGACATTTTCAGCTACTTCTTCTTCGATATTTCCAGAAAACTGATCATTGATAATATGGTCTGGTTCTTCAGCAGGAGCGTAATCGGTTATTGTCACATTGGCAGTCGAAAATTGACCATCTCCATTTTCTGAAATCACTCGGTGATTGTTCGCAGATTCTGCTTCCGATACGGTTCTTCCAAGATCCAAAAGAGCATATTCAGGTTGCTTTGGTAATTCGGGAGGTAACTCGAATGGTATTCGAGAGGAAGTCATCAGGTCAGGATCAATAGGAAGTGTGCCAGAAAATAATTCTTGTGATCGCGAATCTGCAGGCGTAGAAAATGTATTAGATAGAGCTGGATCAGAGTAGGTAACAAGAATATTAGATAAATCAGGAACGACGGCTTGAATGTTTGCCGGAGTCATGGCAAGGGCGGCATTGAGTCCCGAAGGTTCTTCAAACTGGTTAGATTTGCTGGGTGAATCATTTTGCTTGTGAGATTGATTTGCTAGCTCCCTTGTAGAATGATCGATTGATTCGATTGGCGGTGAAAAACTGTTATTCTCTTCTTCCTGATTCACTTGACTAAATGGAATAAAAGCAGTAGATTCAGATGGATCAAAGTCCAAAATTCTTTGTCGTTTCAAGCGGTCCAAATTTTGCATTTTCTCCAGATGCTCTAATTGTTCTTCTTCACGCTTAAGCTTCTCACCATTCAAAATGGTTTCCAAAACATTGAAAGCAACCGAATTAATTGAATCTGGTTGGTTTATTTCGAATTTTTTTCGTTCCATTCGAGTCTCGCGTTTGATCCATAAGCTGAATTCCTCTTCGCTTCTTTCGTTTTCATCCAAAGCACGCTTAGCCTTTGTTTTGATGCTCTTAATCCAAGATTTAAAAGGTTCTTCAGATTCATCTTCATTGCATGGCCGCGACGGTGTAGAAATATTCAGAGTAGAGCGTAGTCTACTTGATTTGCCTGGCCTGGTCACATAGGGAGTCAACGCAAAGGGGCTGTCACTCCGCGACCGAGTTCCTGACCGACTAAATAACAGAGGAGAAGATAATTCCGGGTTTAAACGATGTAAATGTCCACTGTTGAGCATAAATGGAGATCCCTCATGATGATTTTGTGACCGTGTCGGTGTTTGATCACTAATATAGTCTGACGACAGACTACGGATTATCCCTGTCATTCTAACGAGCTCGCGGCTCCCGAAAGATCATATACAGTGAAATGATATTCAACGAAACACAAAAAAATAAGCACCAAGGAAATTACAATATATAAGGCGATATGCTGTACAGTTCCAAGTTATCACAAATAAAAAGCGACATCATATGTTACCAGAATGATATGGCTGCGGCGTATATATTCTCAGCAAATCCAAGGCTCTGAAAATATGATTATGTAATCATAGAGCTATTTCGAATTATTTCTATCCTAATGGATAATTCGGTAAATTAAGTCCACAGTATGTTTGAAATGACTTTGATATTATTATTTAATTTCTTAGGTAAATGCTAGTTTTACGGCGTGTTATGGGAAAACTCTAATATTCTAGCCTTCTTTCCCGACATGCAGTCTTAACTCCCGTCCTTGCACTCCACTGGGCAAATCATACAAACAAAATTTGATCGATTTACTCATCACTATCTGTATTTACTGCTGAGACTCAGTATAACTCTACTTTATATTATTTCAGATTTTTGGAAATGTCTTTTGCTCGGTCATTTTATGGTGTTGCGCGTGTGAGTGCTATTAAATTCATATATCAGTTAGTTATTACTAATCGCCTTCAGGCACAAGCACTCATGGCCACGGTATCTGCTCGCAATGGATTCAGTAGAAAAGCCTTCTTGCCGAATTCTATCCGTTTGTTGCAGCTTCAGCAGGCCAGATATCTTTCTGATGAGGCTCGGTCGGCTATTGACAGCGCTGTGCAGTCCTGTCCGGTGGTCTTGTTTATGAAGGGCACTCCAGAATTTCCTCAATGTGGATTTTCTCGCGCTAGCATTCAAATTCTTGGTCTTGAAGGTGTCGATCCTGATAAATTTGCCGCGTTTAATGTTCTCGAGGACGATGAGCTCCGCTCCGGGATTAAAGAATACAGCGACTGGCCTACAATTCCCCAGCTTTACGTCAATGGCGAATTTGTCGGAGGTTGCGATATCTTGATCTCAATGCACAGATCCGGTGAGCTCACGGAACTATTAGATAAGGCTAATGCCCTTGTTAAAGATGAAGTAGACAACTTTACAACCAAATGAATTACACTACTTTATTTCTGTACATAAAATAATAATATAACTTTTTTCTTTGAATTTCGTGCAGATAATCACCAGAAATCGTCTTCCCAATCTTCAGACCTATTCTGGTTGCTATTTTTGTTTAAATTCTCCTCAGAAAATAAATCTTCGTAAGCATGTTCTCGCTCATATTTCTCCCGCTTTCTAGCTTCTGCCTCTAGTTTTTCCTTTCTCAGAGCCTCTTGCTGCTGTTTTCTCTGCAGCCTGGCGCGTTCTTTTTCATATTGTATTTTTTCACCCTGAAGATCAGGAAATGACTCCTTTTTAGTTTTGTTTAAGCGATTAACTATTCCGTTTATTCGGCAAGGTATGTGGACCTTCTTCACTAGCTTGTCCTTCTTAAACCCAACTTGTCCAATGGCCATGCCATTTGTTTTTCGCAAATTAGACCATGGTGTATATATCACAGTTATATTATCCCTTTTATTGCCCTCAATAGAATTTGCTTTGGTAAGCTGAGCACAATCTTCCAATAATCCAGTAGGAAGGTCATCCCATAATTCTCCGGGAACCAATCGTAGATAGACGTGAGCAGATGACAGATTGTCGACATGGAACCTGGATATTAATGCCTATTTATTGTCCCTGCGTAATTCAAACTTACCAAACGTCGGTCTCAAGTCCGTATTTTATAAGATCTTCGTCTGGCTATTCATCAATATATGGCAATATCACTTGGTCTTCCGGCAGGAACTTACTTTCTTCCTTGTGCTTGCCCATATAAAGCTCCACCTCTCGGGGTGTATCTTCACGCTTGGATGTGAAATAATAGACCATACTATTTTTATTCCTCTGAACTTAACTGTCGAGCCTAGATTGTAATTTTGGTTGAAAGCTCGGTTATTCAAGTTAGCTGGGAGATAATTATGTACGAGGGGCAAAAAGATCTCTCTGTGCTGGAACCACTCGATATTTCATATAATCTACCAAATTTTGCGAACTAAAACGACACGAGAATCCAGTTTCATAATGTATTCTCATTTTACTCAGGCTCGTCTTATTAGGGGTATTCACCCTGTACAATTGGTCTGTTCTAGTCGACAGTTTGCCAGCTTGGCGACACTCGAAAAGAACTATTTACCAGGCCAGCAGATCAATGGCTTCACTGTGACTAAAACCAAAACGATTCCAGAACTAGAAATGGTAGCTGTGCATCTGAAACATGACTATTCAGGAGCAGAGCATCTTCATGTAGCGAAAGATGACGACAACAATGTGTTTTCGATTGCATTTAAGACAAATCCGCCTGATGCAACAGGTGTTCCTCATATTTTGGAACATACAACGCTATGTGGATCTGAACGATATAATGTTAGAGATCCTTTTTTTAAGATGCTTAATAGATCCCTGGCTAATTTTATGAACGCCATGACTGGTGCGTTTTCCTCTACCTACGTTACGATGACTTGAAGAGCTAACAAAGTCAGCAAGCGATTATACTTTCTATCCTTTTGCGACTACAAATAAAGTCGATTTCGGGAATCTACGGAATGTGTATCTGGACGCAACTTTACATCCTCTACTCAAGAACTTGGATTTTGCTCAGGAAGGATGGCGAATCGAGCATGCTGATCCGAGGGACGAGACCAGCCCATTCGAGTTCAAGGGAGTGGTCTACAACGAAATGAAGGGACAAATGGTTTGTTTCCTCTGCAGGTTATTTCTTTATACCACATGCTAACATATATCTAGTCTGACACATCGTATCTATTTTATATTAGATTCCAGGAAAGCATATATCCGAGTTTGAATAATAGTGGTGGTGATCCAAGCAATATCACTGATCTGACTTATTCTCAGCTTCAAGAGTTCCATGCGAAAAATTATCATCCTTCAAATGCGAAAGTTTTCACTTATGGTAACTTTCCTCTCGAGGATCATTTGACGGAGCTTGATCATGAGTTTTCTCGATTTGAGCCAAAGAAACCTGATCTTGAAGTCAAGTATCCAATTTCGTTGAGTGACACTATCCGTGTGGTCGAAGAAGGTCCTATCGATCCATTATCTGATCCTTCTCGTCAACATAAAACTAGCATGACGTGGTTTATGGGACCTACTACTGACGTCTACGAAACATTCTGCTTGCGAGTGCTGACTTCACTGTTAACTGATGGACACTCCTCACCTCTCTATCAAGCACTTATTGAATCCGATATCGGAACAGAATTTTCTCCGAATACAGGCCTCGATACCAGCTCCCCTGTAAATATTTTTTCTGTTGGTGTTCAAGGCGTCGCCACCAATAATTTACAACTAGTTGAACAGACTATAAGAACTACTCTTCAGCAAACATTTGATGATGGGCTTGATTTGAATCGAGTCGAAGCCATTTTGCATCAAACAGAATTATCCAGAAAACATAAGGTTGCTAATTTTGGTATGAATTTATTATATGGATTGACATCTGGCTGGTTCAACAAGGTAGATCCCATGGATATGCTTGAATGGAATAATATAATTTCTCGATTTAGAGAAGATCTTAAGAAGCCGAGATTTTTAGAGAATTATATTGAATGCTTTTTGCTTCAAGACAAACCTGTTTTTTGTTTTACAATGTCCCCATCGGCTTCTTACGGTGAAAGCTTAGTTCTGAATGAACAAGAACGATTGGCAAAAAAGCTTTCGGAATATTCAGCTCAAGAAAAAGATGAACTAACTAGTGTTGGACTAGAATTACTGAAAAAGCAAGAAGAGAAAGAAGATTTGTCGTGCTTGCCTACATTACACATTCAAGATATTCCTAGAGAACTGAAGCGAGTTGAATTAGACCATACAACGATTTCTGCACTGCCCGATGCTAAAATTCCCGTTCAATGGAGAATTACACCTACGAATGGTTTGACTTATTTCCGTTCGCTGATCTCTTTGAAGGATTTACCAAAGGACTTACATATTTATTTACCTCTGTTCGCAGAATGTCTCACTAACATGGGTACACACTCCCAAAGCATGGCTGATTTAGAAGACGAAATAAAATTGAAGACCGGAGGTATTTCTACAGGGGTTCAAGTTCGTTCTGATCCCAATGATATTGATGCCTGGAACCTTTCTTTGGGAATCAGCGGATATTCGTTAGATAAAGATGTGTCTGATTTGCTTAGATTAATTCGCATCTTATTAGTCGAAACGAATTTTGAGAATACGGAAAAGCTGCGTCCACTATTACGTCAGATGGCTTCTGGGGCAGCTGATCAAATTGCCAGTAATGGACATGCCTACGCGCGAAATGCAGCAGCGTCCACCTTAACGGCTTCTGGAAGTCTCAGTGAGTCGTTATCTGGAATCGAGCAAGTTCAATTTATTGCAAGGTTAGATGGCTATGATGATGCTTCACTTCTTCTAATTTCGGCAAAGCTTCGCCAAATTTCTGAATTCGTTCTATCTACTTCTGGAATGCAAATTGCTGTAATATGTGGTGAAAATGCAGTTAGGGAGAATGAATTATTACTGACGAGATTTGCAACCGAACTTGCGACTCTGAAAGAAATCACGGCTGGCAATTTGGTTGGCTCAGCTACTGCGAACCAATTTAACTTCACGAGTAACACAGGAAAGACATCAAAAACTTGGTATACAATGCCGTTCCAGGTATCTTACAGTGGTGCATGTGTCCGAGGCGTTCCCTATACAAACAAGGATGGATCTTCGCTGCAAGTTCTCGCGAATATGCTTTCTCACAAATATTTACATTCCGAGATTCGTGAAAAAGGCGGGGCATACGGTGGGGGAGCATCATATAATGGAGCGAGTGGAATTTTTGGATATTACTCGTATCGCGACCCTAATCCAGAAAATACTTTACGAACTATTGATAGAGCTGGAGAATGGGCTATTCAGAATAGCTGGACTACTAGGGACCTCGAAGAAGCAAAGCTTAGCATTTTCCAAGGAATCGATGCACCCCAGAGTGTAGAGAGCGAAGGTATGATTCCATTTTTGAATGGAATCAGCGATGATATGCGTCAAACACGTCGTGAACAATTGCTCTCAGTCGGACTTGACGATATCCGCGGAGTAGCGGAAAAATATCTGACTGGTGGACTCAGGAGCTATCAAGTTGCCGTGCTTGGAGAGGCGCCAGAGTGGGCCAACGAGACTAATGGTTGGACAGTTGTTAACTCTAGCGTTGAAGGCTCCATGGAAGATGCAAAACGCGAAATTCTTTCAGATAGTATGTAAAGCAGGATAAAGATCTCCAAGCTTTGTTTATATGTATATAGTGGAAATAAATCGTGTCGACCAAAGTTTCAACAGTCTATGCTTCTGATAAAAATTTCCTGTTAAGGTGATAACTTCCAGACAATATCACGTGTAGATACTGAGAGCCGATTGTCCTTGCTCGCAGTGGACTACATAAACAAAGAAGATCTGGCAGCAAGTAGCTCAGACAGTCGATTAATATAACAGTAAGCAGCTGCTATTAAGTGGAATTTTCAAATTGACGTCCAACAGCAGCGAAAATGGTCGACATTTCGATCACCCAGCAGAGCTCCTGCTACACGTTTGAACAACTGAACCACAGTACCTACAAGGTTGTTCAGCACGATTCATTTAACGATTTGCCATTTATCTATGTCAAAGTTTACGAGACAGTATTGGTCCTGGTCGATACCGGCAGTGGCCCTAATTACTGCCGAAACCCAACCGTTCAGAGTAAGAACATTCGTCCATTTATCGAGGCACATTTGGCGAAGAACGGCCAGCTAGCTTATTCTGACCCTGAGGGTAAAACTCTCAACAAAAAATGGCTTGTATTTATTACACACTCACATTACGACCATATTGGTGGAATAACGGAATTCACGGATGATTCTGAGATTTATGTCTCTGGAAATGATAAGGACTATGTTCTTCATGATCTCGGCTGCCATTCGCTCTGTTGTGCAATTGGCATGGAAACGCCTAAGTTCGAAGTGACTCACTGGCTTCAACACAATGAACGTTTAAGCTATAATGGGGTTGATCTTGGACTGGAAGCGCTACTGACTCCTGGTCATACCCCAGATGAGATCGCACTGTATGATATCAATGAGCACGTATTGTTCACGGGGGATTCCCTGTATGAAACAATTCCAATTTATATCATCGATACGTCCGATATGGTTGAATACATTAAATCTATGGAATTTTTACTCGAATATATAAAAGCTAAAAATACTGAGCTCACGTCATTAGGAATTCGTGTCACCACAGCTGCTGGTCACGTTACCGATACTGCTGACACGGAGATCCTACTTCAAGAAGCAATTGATTGTTATTGGGACACGCTGAATGGAAAGTCTACATTAACAGAACGCATTTATATGCGAAAGCTTAATGTGGGAATCTACATGAATGCCAAGAGAAACGTCGGCTTTTTATGCATTGATGAGAAACTTGAAGCAGCCATTAAGCATTTCAAGACAAATTGGGAATTACCACCCAAGCCTGATCCTGAGACTGCTCCGTCGTTACCTTCATATGCAGTCCTTACGGACTAACGACTATACTTTATTCGAAAAATTTCGAAGCTTGATAGATATAAATGAATCGAATTATAACTAACTAGAACATCAACCGAAACTCCCCGTCCACCATGATCATAAAATCAATTTCAATGAAAAAGCAAGTGAATTAAATTTGAAGTCATATTATCGGTTAGCTTAGCTTCATTCAGAGGCAATCTCGATCTTCTTCACAGGAGTTTCCTTAATTTTGGGAACCTTCACATGAAGAATCCCATTTTTCAGCGATGCTGCAACGTTTTCAGAGTCCACTGGAGTTGGAAATCTGAATGCGCGAGAAAAGGAGCCGTAAATACGTTCCGAGGCCCAATAAGTACCAGAAGCCTTCTCACTCACTGAAGAAACTGCGCCTTCAGGCTTTGCAGTTACTGCGGTCTCAGATGTCTGGCTGTCCGCAGTTGAATCGACTGGATTCTCAGGTTCTTCCATAGGAGAACTAGAATACTCTTTCGATTGTTCGACGTAACCTTTAACAGACAGTGTCTGGGGATCAACAAATTCGAGGTTAATGTTCTTTTTGTCGACTCCAGGAACTTCTCCCTCAAGGACATATTCACTCTCTGTTTCTTTGACATCAAACGAAGGAGTCTTTGTGCTAGATAGAGTAGAAGCAAATGGAGAGGAAGCTAACTGCTGCGACAAGGGAGCTGAGAAGAACGGATCATCAAACATGCGAAACATGCGTGAAGTAGGATACAACAGTTCCCTGGTAGCTGGGGTGGAAAAGAATCGTGAAAGTGACATGATTAATAGAATTGTCAGTACAGTAATTGAACTTGATTTGATTTGGTTTGAAAATTGTTTAATATGAAGAAAGATGAGAGATAGAGGGAGATATTGAGCCAATTTATATTGCCAGTCTGGTTCACAAACGTCGTCATCGATTATTCTCGTAAAGTCTCGAGATCTGTAGAACTTGCCGAATTAGGAAAATTGTCGTAGGTTGGGACTTCAGATCTAATTCTCCAGCATATTCGCTTACATTCTAGAATTTTCGTGGCTTTTGTAGGTTGGTCCCAATTGTCTCATCAATTTTGTTCAGCTTAGAGGATTTGTTAGATGCACTTTGTTGCAATGGATGCTCTTAAATATATAATCTAGTGATTCAGTCGCATTAAAAGCGATTCTCAAGAATAAAATGTGAAACAACTTCCACTGATGCTGCCAATTTCGAAATATAACTCTTTTCCATATTCATTGAGTTTTGTACTATGATTATGTAACGACTCAATATCGAATTGCAACAATCCAATAGTAGGTTTGTTCAACAAAACCAATTAACAAGTATTTCCTTTGAAACATAAAGCAAATCTCGTTCACACTTTGACGACGATAAGTTGAGGTGTATTTATGTAGAAAAAATCAGATCAAAAATTAAAAATTGCAGCACTCACGATTCCAGCGTGGTCTCCCACCGCAGTACTAAGTGAGCCCATAGTAGCTTAACTGGAGAAAATCTGACGGGGTTCTGTGCTTTCTACTAGGTATGACCGCAACTGAAATGTTAAAACTCATTTATCGTACTATTGTGCACAGAAGCTTTGAGTTGTATATTATATAATAATGCCATGCCAAAATGTAATTTGCTGAGCGAGGCAAGTAATAACGAAATATTCTATTTCATCCAAATGAAGCTTTTTATGTCTTTATGTAACATGCAATGAGAAAATTTGAGAGAACAACCTACTGAATATGAAACTTTCAATTATCCGAATTAGTAAAGAACGTAGAAACCAGAACATCTGGAATAAAATGAAATTTTTGATAAATCATTCGAACAGAAAAATAGTGTAAAAACTTAAAGAGATTTGTACAAATAAATTATGATCATAGCTCAAGAAAATATGGAAATGACATTGAGATAAATAAGATTGGCAAGCTTAAATTAAATAGTGATTTTAATCTCTGTAGAATTAATTCCGACGTTTCGTTCAGAGGAGCAGGACTGATTAGTCCCTAATTTCATATCACTGTTTGTTCTTAGTTGAATGGAAAAATACCAGCATGCAGTTCCTTGTGGCCCAATGGCAAGGCGTCCGCCTACGATTTCAATAGAGCTATCTAATTTATTAGCTGGCTTCATGGATTGTGAGCGGGAGATTCCAGGTTCGATCCCTGGCGGGGAAGGAACTTCTCTGATTGCAAATTCTATTTTTTAATTTTTGATGGCTAATTGCTAATACTTTATTTTGCTCGAGTTGAAGAATATTGTTAGTGCTTGGGCAACAAAAATTATTTTTAAGTAAACTTCTGTTAGAATTAGATCGGCAAAATATATAAAGCTACTATAGCGATTACATATTTTGAGATGATTTCTTTCGAACTTATTTCTTTCGAACTTATCTCAAAGACCAGGCAAGCAAGATTCAATTTAGGTGAACTACTGTTTCTTTAGAACTCCATAAAATGTTATTAACCTGATTTCGCATAACTCTATGACATGGCGATTAAATATCTCTTCAGTTTTCAGTTTTCAAATCTAAAGAAGCGAACTTTATAAAAAATAACAGCTAGGAACTTCCAACCCCCGTAGAACTTCCCAGTAAGCTGTCCTCAGTCAAGCCTTATGGGGCAAACGCACAGACACGTGATATACGGCGATTTAATTGGATCAGAAAAATACCCTCAAAATCTATTACAGTGCGAAGATTTCGATAGGATTTATCGAACTGCTAAAGAAACCAATTTTCAAAGCTGTTCTTGAGAATTCCAAAAATGAAGTATATTTGATCAAGTCTATATCATTGCACAGATATAGGCTATTGTCGGAATAGCAAAATTTGCAATTGTAGAACATTCGTTACAAACATGTTCTAGTAGGAGAGCAGATTTAATGTCGTGCGCGTACATCGAGTGAGTGAGTTGTTCTGTATCGAGATAACGGAAATATGATGATTACAAAATCGAGCTACAACCAAATACAGTGGACGGTTAGAAACAGCAAGGAGTTTCGGAAGGAAACCAACGCGGCAAACTGACAACGGCGTATTTTTATCCAAGAGTGGTGATTAATTTATACAGAAAATAACAACTGCTTAACCAGCTTGTCCCTGCTATGAATTCGACCGACCCTATGACTGATTTTTAGTTCCAAAGAAGTAGCTCAACATGAAGCGGCTATTAGGATCATCAGAACGGAATAGATTGGGTGATACTCTAGAACCTCGTCTATAGCCGCAAGGCTGAAGAATAAAGCAGCAAGGCATTTCAGGGCTGACAGTTCATTCATGGTCCAGACGGACGTAGATCGACAACGTACGAATAAAGTGGCCAAAGAGAAATATATTACGTACTACGGATGCTCGAGCATAGACGAGCTGGTAGTAAGTGACCGATGGCCGGTAATAATGAGCAACTCAAAATGAATATATTGATCAATGACCAGAAAGATAGGCGACCAGGGAGAGTGGATGAGTTAATTGATATCATATAAATGCAGGGTCCCACATAAGAACGGATAATATAGTAGGAGAGATGTAGGCAGAAATCAGTAGGGGAAAGGAACACGGTTGAGCGGAATTAAACTTTAAAAGGGTTGAGAAAGGGGGAAGGCAGGCTGGAAGAAAGAGAGAGAAATACTAGCGCTGGTGGTCATAAACTGAGACACAGGGGGAACAGGGGAGGATGTGAAGAGGAACCACCAGAAACTAGATCGATCAACGCCATTGAAAGATAAGAAATTCCAGATGGAAATTCCACATCCGAGACTGTCGTGACAGGTCTGAATTCTTACAGTAGAATCGAAAGAGCGTAGAAGCGTTCACTGTCACACATGGCCTTGGCCCGCAACTAACTTCTCTGGGACTTTGATCCTGATAGCTGGGTGAACGGAGACAAGCGTGCAAAAAGAAGCGTGCAAAAAGGAGCGCACAAAAGATCCCAGATGCGAATTGGTTTTTGCGATAGTCTGCGTATGAAGTTACCTGTTTGTGTGGTTGTGAATCCTGTTGCTAGCTAGGTCTTGAACAACGCCCACACGCAGAGTCGCGTCCCGGAGAGAAATTCTGCCACACGCACGGCCTGCCGTATGTAAAACAGTCAGTAAGGGGAACTCTAAAACACTAGTAAGGGACCTTTAGCTTGCTTGGAACAGGGAAAGTGGAAGAGCGGCTGGCCTAACCAAGCCTAGAGGTTTTCATAATGGGAAAAGGCAGGTTACTAGCTAGCACGGAATATCAGCTGGCTAGACCTAACGAAGCGATGTCACATCTGGAAGCACAAAAAGGGCATTGGTCTAGTCTGAGCGGACAACACTTAGAGCTGCAAGTGGGGCCCTGGATTTCTCGACTGTGTGGACGAGTGCCGCTAGCGTGTTTTCTTCCCGAGGGCAGAAGAAGGTGCCGTTGCTGAAGAACCAGAAGCAGTGAAGCTTTCCGCTGCCAGCACCAAGATCATCCCTATTTAGTTGAAGGCCACCCCTATTCTAATATCAACGCAATCAAATGACGACGATCAGAAGATCCAGAAGATCAATTTACTTTATCCAGTAATGATCGCTGGCTAATTGATCTCGCATCAGATTTAATTGAACTTCTAGTATGGCAAGGCTGGAAAGATGTGCGGCGATCAAGACTCAAACACCGCGTAGAACGGGAAGTGGCTGTGCCGGTGGCTGTACTGGGAGTGTTGTATGGCTGGGCTCCTGCAGTAGCGCAACTTACGTGTTCTCGTCCCCTGGCGGATTTGCCTCACTAGCCTCAGTGAAACACACCGTTAATACGTGTATATGTGAATGCAGACAGGGAAATATCGTGTAACGTCATGTGTCTGCACGCAAATCTCTCGGATAATCTAGTTGCCCCTGTTCGTTGCCCGTGGCTGGGCACGCCTCCGCGTGTGCGTGGACAAGTGGTGCGCTTGTGATTGTCCCTCAATAGCTGTTGCGATCAGTTTTTTTGGCTCACAAGGTCGCCTTTCCAGCTCAGTCTGATACGTACCTTTGCCATTGTTTTTTTCTCTTAGCGTTCTTTAACTTTTTCTTGGTTCTTTTTTTTCGAGCTCATGTTTTCTCAGCTTCTCGCGCGCCACGCAAGAGGCTGGCAGGCCTCAAAAATATATAATCCTTGCCTTCGACCATGTCCACAGTCACCACTCCCTGAACAGTTTCACTATAACTCATCAGGCTCTTTCCTGCATACTCTGCCTCCGGAAGACAATTGTCTTAAAACGTTCCTTTTATTAACATTCCTTTGCAATCTGTGGTTCCTTCAGGTGAACCGTCACAGTACCCGCCGACTGGTACTTACCTCTTGCTTTCCTTAATCAGTCTATCCTTGAGACGTTCTATTTGTTTTCTTTGAGCAGCACTGTTTTGCCTTGTATATCATTATGAAAATCGCGCAATTAACGTCTCGATTGGTTACAAGCATTGCGCTCCTTTCTGCTCTGTCCAGTGTTACGACCGCGCTTCCTGTCCCAGTACCTGATGCTGCTGCGGAAATTGTCACAACAGCTTTTGTGACTGCATATGTTTATGCTGATGGAACACCGGTTTCCTCTACGGCGGCGGATGTTGACAGCATCGAAGCAACGTCTTCTCTTGACACTGGTGCTGTAGCAACTTCTGTCGATACTGGCCTAACATCTGCAACTTCTGTTGATTATCTTGCGGCTACCACTTCCAGTGTTTTGGCTGTTGCATCCACCACTTCCCCTTCAACTACGGAAGAAATTGCTGCAACAACGTCTACAACCAGCTCATCGGCTGCGACTTCTTCATCTTCTTCAGTTATTCGAGGCATTAATGTTGGCGGTTGGCTTATTCTTGAGGAGTGGCTTGGAGATTCGGATCTATGGGCGCTCGCTCCGAATGCGACTGACGAATGGACTTTCAGTGAAGCGTTAGGTGATGGAGCTTTGGCTGCCCTGCAATCTCACTGGTCTTCATGGTTTACTGAGGATAATGTCGTTGCACTCGCATCGTATGGGCTCAATACGCTCCGTATTCCGATTGGCTATTGGGCATTCTTGGACGACGATTCCACACCCTATGTTCAAGGAGCAGCAGATTATCTTGATCAAGCTATTGGTTGGGCACAATCTAATGGGATGAAGGTGTGGGTTGACTTGCACGGTGTACCAGGATCGCAGAATGGATACGACAATTCTGGTCACAGTGGGTCTGCCGAATGGCAAGTGGGAACAGACAACCTGCAGAGTACGATCAGCGTTCTTAACACAATGGCTGCAAAATATTCCGGTTCTACATATGCAGATACAGTTATCGCGCTTGAGTTGGTTAATGAACCAATTACTTGGGGTAACTCAAGCGTCGATACGACTAAGCAGTTTTATTTGGACGCCTATAACAGCGTTATAGGGTCATTGACAGATAATCAAGATCTCCAGATTATCATGCATGATGGGTTCACTGATTATAGCACGTGGGAATCACTTCCGACTGATCTTAATGTGTCTGGGGACCGAGGTGCTATCGGCCTGGATACACATGTCTATCATGTATTTAGCGATGCAGTTTCGGCAGCTGAAAATGGTCAGCAGGATATCACGACTATGGACGCCGATGAACACTTGGCCGCGGTCTGCACAAAGGGAGAAGCTCTGGCCACTGCTAACAGCTATCTTCCTATATATGTCGGTGAATGGTCTGCTGCAATTGATGTTTGTTTCAATTCCGATGGTTCGTCGTTTGCAGGAACTTCTTGTGATTCTGATGGATGCTCGTGTGTTTCAGATGACCAGTCAACATGGTCAACAGACGTTAGCTCGTTTGTCCGAAAATTTGTGGAGGCTCAAATGGATGCGTATGAATCTAATGCAGCTGGGTGGTTCTTCTGGACTTTCCAAGGGCCAGGCAATTGGGACTTTACCAACGGTGTCGAGCAGGGATGGATTCCTCAGCCATTAGATAATCGGGAGTATTCGAGCCAATGTAGCTGAGTTAGCTTTTATGGTATTATGATGTAAATATTTTGGTTCTGAGGATTTGTTTGTATTTTGAATTTTGGGCTGGCGTTTGGGATCTGCTCTATAATATATAGAAAATATTATTTTTAACTGAACTTGCAAATTATGTAATACAGATCTCGCCCGCGATAATATCTGTTCAATGAATTGCTTACGTGGCTCACTGTTATCATGCGAGGAAAGCGAGGAAATACATGAACTGGCACGCTCCAAGCAATCACTAGTCCAGTACTGCTTTGTATTTCAAGATGATACGCATGACTGAACGGGACTTGACGTCAATGGTGGGTATTACACACAGGCTGACGGTTAATCAGTTCCATTAACGAACCAATTCGAGATGCTAATTCAACTGTAATCTCGACGAAATACGTGGCATAAGGCGCAAGCAAGCCAAGAAAGGGAATGATCCCCTACTAGAGAAGTTACTAGTTTCAAACCCTGAGTTGTTCGCTGTTCTCAGCTCGATGCCCTCATTTCACCAGGTCATCAGGTCGACAGGGAGATACAACAACGCAATTATTTAAAAATGACTCATGGCATCATTAATAAATAAATAGCCCATGATGTCTGAAGGAATCCGAATTCCGCATTTGCTTTGGTTATCCAGCCAAATCAGTCTGCAAGCTCTTGTTTGACTCATTCTAAATCCAACCGAGACCTGCTGGAACAAACCGGCGAAAATGAACCAGAGCGGGGGCCACCTTTGGACCCTTATTTACTTGAATTGGGTAAAATGCAACGGCGGGGTTAATGCAATTTGAGACGGGCTGTGCCCTCGCAGCTCTACTAAATGAAGTTGCTGTAACTACACAAGGATATTAGTGCTGATTACAAGTAAAGAACCTTGCTAACACAAATGCGCTGGCATGCTGATTTACATAATAGCAATATTATTCATACATTTCTTCCGATTTATCCCTAATCTCCTGATCCCATACAAGTAATAACAGTAATAATGAAACAAACAGTGACAACGACTGAGGGGCCGACGGAGCTAACTTCCGCAGCTCCTCAATCTCCCAATCATTCACTTTGCGCGTGTCCTGTCATTTCAAGCCTGTTTACGAATAGAGTTGGTAAACAAGGAGGAATACCTAATTCTCCGCTCACTTCCTCCGTAAGTAACAAATAAGACGTAAACATTATTGAACACGACATACGCAATACGCGTTAAGTGCTATTCAGATCTCAGCGAATAGTGCATTCTTCCACAACTGAACTCTGCGAGATACGCTGAGCACAGTGTGCCTCTGCAGTTGCTTGATCGCGCGCTAGAATAACAATGATGATAATGATAATGGTAAAAATGAGAAAAAATTTCGAACGTAAATCACCACAAAGCAATATAAGCAAAGGGTTATGCCGCAATAAAAATGAAATGCTCCATAAATAAGTAATATAATCTTTGTTTGCAAAAGCAGCGTGGCTGTTGCTGATCAGATTCTAATCGTATTCTGCGGTGCATTCTGTGAGAGCTTGGTGTTAATATATAGATGAATACTGTTTAGTAGGACTGGAAAAACTCACTATCACAATAACAGCCTGTTGGTTTTGTCAGAACGACTCCGCATTTCAGACATCGACGAGAGCGAACAAGAAGTCTCTTGCGCTCGTGTTGGCGACGGATTGAAGTAAATGAGAAAGAACGCATAGTGGGATCAGATCAGCTCAAAAAAAACTAAAAAACTGTCTGGGTTTACTACTAGCAATCGCAGACGAACCAGAATTTAGCAAGAAGGAGCGTAGAGAGAACAAGTTACTTTATATTTGATCGAAACTGAGATTCGCAAGATGAAAACTAAAACGAAACAGGAATGCGAGATTGGAGGTGAAGGCGGAGCGGCAGTTAGTATCCCTGCTCGCAAGCATGCTAGCAAGCTGGCTTACTTCGCAGGCGTGCCTGGGAGGATCAGGGCGCTGTGGATAGCAAGTCACGTGTGAGATATATAGCGGACGGCGCCAACGTTCATGCCAGAATAAACGCCAATCTGGACATCTGCAGTGCGCCAGCCCCAGAAGCCGTGTATTACGTTGAACGAGACGGTAATAGAGATCTACATAAGTGGAAGGTGGCAGCAGCGTGCGCGAACATGGCTGCAACTTTGGAGTTGATTAGTGATATATATTAGAGTATCTGTGTTTGTAATAACAGTAACAGCAATAATAGCAATAGTAATATTAATCGTAGTAGTAATAGCGGTTCCATTATCGCGTTTATACCTATAGCTGCCGAACAATAAATCAGTCAGTACCGTTGCAATCATCCTCGCTCGTCAGGAGCTGCGGATTTAAACGCATAACGCTCGTAATTTGCGTACAGCAAGCACGGCGCGATAAAGATCAAGCTGGGATCCTTCCAAGTCAATACGCATGTTTTTTGGCGAGAGTAAGCCCAATCCGCTGACTTTATCAATGCCCAGCACTGCCTCGAGCTGCTTGACTTTACTTCGAATCTCGCGGTTTTTGCCCCGCATCAGCCACATAAGTTTGGTTATATCCCACCGTGTCAGAGGTTCGCCTCTTAAAAGACGACACTGATAAGGTGCAGGCACCAAATGCGAAATATCGCTGGTCAGCTCGAAAAACCGGGCGAGGTCCTGTTGGGCATGTAGCTCGACCTGGATATCTTTAGTAGCTCTGTTGCGCATCAGTAGCAAATAACTGCCGCGGAACGTGATGATAGCTGGAACATATGGTATCACCAACCCTCCCTCTTCAGCTGCTAGTTCCTGGTCGCTCTGGTATACAGAAAGTGGGGTGGGAGTCGTTGTCGTCGCCGACGTCGTCGTCATCTTCCCATCCTCAATTTGATGACTTTCATCTAACGAAACAAATGACATTTCCGAAAACGCCGCAAGATCATCCAGTCCCTCGACCTCTACGCTATCGCCCATCTTAATTGTGATATTAGCAACTTCGATCCGGATCACGTCTTCTCCTGTCTGATCTGCTACGCTACTAATCTTGCCAGAAGCTTCATGAGCCGCCTTCACGGTTTGAGAATATGCATCAGCGAGACTTTTTGACATCCAGTATCCTCCAGATGTTCCCTGGTGCGACAGATGAACAGACAGCACATCCCTACCGAGTCCATTTCGGCGTTCCTTAATTTTGAGATGCTGGCCACTTCCAAACCAGTGTGAAAACATCAGTGCATGGACAAATCCAGCTACAATCCCGGAGGCATTGGTATTGATCCGGACATATTGTCCAAGCGACACAGGTGCCATAGTTTTGTTGGTATCAAAGGTATGCTAATGAATCATGCAAGTTTGTCTTGCGTTTCCAAAGTGTTTCATCGTGAGGCATGGTAAGCAAGATACAGAGAAGCAGGAGACTCCAGTTTTGTCTGAAACAAGAATTGCGAAATGGGCCACTGGGGATGTAATTTGTAAACATCCAGCAAATTATCCGGGAATCCCAGCACCCACCTGACCCGTAACAATCGAAATCAGCTTGTCAGAGTAACTACTTTTAAGTTTATTAATATTGTATATTCTGCTTGCAAATTATATGGTGGTCATTAATCCTGTTGACCCAACCGCATACTTTGCTTTGTCTAGTACTGAATGTCGCTATATGAAGCATAAACTGTACCGTCATAGCCTCTACTACATAGCATGCTAAATAAAGTAAGATATTTTTGCTACTCATTTCTAAAAATATTAATGGATCATTATTCAGATAACCCGTAACTGAGCAACACTTTTAACACTAGCACTGTCTAACCTTCGTTTTATTTTAACAATAGTTATCGTCAAGATTCCATTAAGCCACACTTCATCGCTCTAAAAATAAAAGTAGCAACAGAGATCTCGAATCTGAAAATCTTGTCTCAGAAAGAGCAGACAAACCATCTGGCTACCAATCACTGTCAATCCACCAATACAAGAATATATATATATTTTAATGCACATTACGGCAAACTAATCAGTATATTCTGCCGAAAGTTTAGTAACCTCTAAATACCAAACTAATTATGGCTAAATTTCTCGTATTCTCGCTATTTTCAGCCAATAGCACAATTCCAGTCTCCACACCCAGCCGCAGCCGCTACGCTTCCAGCTGTCTCTGGCTCTGTATTAATCAAGCTAGGCTCTCCTTGTATAAATCATATGCAGTCTCTTTAATAACAAGTTAACCTCAATCGCTACCGGTAACTTCCGCAGTTGCTGACTCGGCTGGACCGCAGTCCTGAGGCGTAGCACCAAGTGGCTTCCACTTCCTCGAGAATCTCCCACCTGACGAACCGGTTCCTAGCTCAGCATCTCCTACCTGCCCGCAGCGCTACCTGCTCATAGCCAGCCGTGCCATCTTCCTGACCTGGCACGGTGTTTTGCTGGATGATATGAAGCAATATTGTGGCCAAGGCACCTGGTTTGAGTGTTCGCTGGTATAATTCTTTGCCATACTGGAATTGCAATGTTCACTTGCAATGTTCACTTGCCATGATAAGTCAACAATAGCATTGTTCGGCCGTGGCTTTATGCCTCTATATTCAATATCTAAATCAAATCCGCAAAAATATCAGCTATAAGTTTCATCCGGAGAAGATTATATGGTACTATTCTAAATCTAGCTTCATTGCATATATCGTAACCTCCGATACCGGGCTGGCGTTTTCAAGTCTGCAGTCTAAGCTGCGACTTAGATGACTATATTTCTCTCTAATTGAAACTGAAGTATGCCATAAACTTTCCTTCAATCATTTGTTATAAAATTTAGTATCTTCGGTCTATGTATAGACCACATATTATCCTGTTCTGCGTTCTTAGCCGTACCAGACACGACCGAAAGCGAGGAAACGGTTCGCTTGCGAATGGTCTCATTACCATGGGCGAATCCACAATACCTACTCTTTGTTACACATCTATTCTTGGTTTTCAATTTTTTTACGTGTGAAATCACCGCAACCTTGTCTGAGTAACGTTAATTTCGTCCGTACAACGTTTGCGATGGTAGACCGTTTGAGCCAACTCGGCCACATGGACTCTAAGAGTAGTATATTGTTCTCCTTTGTCCGTTTCCTCATATATCAAGCACATATACAGCAACTTAATTAGTCACTTTAGATTGGATAAATTCTGAGCATGTCCAATAATGCGTATGTCCGCATAAGGTGTTGCTTGGTGTCATGGCAATGCTAAGAAATTAACTTCCTCTTGAATAGCCTGCCTACTTTTGAGCAAGAATCTTTACGTAATTCTTTATATTACCCGTATTCTGAAAAGCAATTTTTCAAAGCACAGTAAAAGCATTACTGGACACACTCATCTTTGTATTTAATGGTCTCATCATAAAATCTGTATAGAAAAAGTAATCGTTAAGATTAAGTGGTGGATCTGTGATCAGGCACACCTATTGGGCTCTCGTTTCCCTCCGTGACTGCGAAGACAGCCCAGAGAAGAAAAAAGAATCAGCAAATGATGACTTCTATCTGCGGCCCGATCAGTTCCTGATTTAATAATTTTCTGGAGAAAATGAATTTAGCTAAACTGATTTTTAACAAGTTCTCTGTAGTCACTAGAGGTATTGGAAGTACTATTATGATAATAATTGAGACGACTGCCTGTTTGTTCAGACAGATACCTATGTCAATTTCATCGCTTTGCGAAGGATTTTGACAGTTCTTTTGCCTGCTCACAAGAGAGAATCTCCAACTATATAGAAGACGATAGCGCAGAAATTTCATTGTAATGTCATAGGAAAACGTATTACGATCCCGTTTAATTGTGAAGACATTAATGACCGATAACCAACTCGATTGCAGACTTAAGGAGAATCGTCGACGCTTCTCGTAGTATAGACTCAATTGAGATATTGAGATGGAGAAGCGAAGAAGAGCACTTATTATATTTAGATTGAGGTCAAAGTGAGATACTTCGTTCAGTCGAGCTATCGAATCATTGCAATAATATCGCTACTAGCCATTTCGTGGGCTACGAGTGCCATCACCATTTACAGCTCCAATGTGCAGGATCTCTACTTCAATTTAAATTAAGCAACGAAAATAATTATGTCTGGTTGACATCGAAAAATATTATATAAATTTCTATATATAAGGCCGTAGGTGGTATAATATCTGGATGTCAGACGAGTCTTGCTTGGCAGCTGTGAGGTAATAGAAGCCAAGAAAATAGCAAGTGGAATAGAGAAAAGATCTAGTACAGCGATTTAGTTCTATAGAAAATGCAGACGCGTAGTAGACAGCTGTCTATTGAAAAATTTAACCAATTACTCGAACTGGAAATATTATTCTTGTTATGATTAGAAAAGGCCGTTGGGATAAGCAAGAGATGTTGTTCAAGTCCGATGACGAACGGTAAGCAATTGCGGGTGGAGTTCCTGCTAAATATAACATCAAATTATCAGATGTCTTGAACTTTCAGCAGGACCCTAAGAAAGTAAAGTTCATAATAATGTGATGAGAATTTTCCAATAGTCATAGTGGGCATTTAGATAAAGGTAAGCGGATAGTAATAGAATCCAATATATGCAGAATTGTTAAAATGAGAAACGTTAAGCAAGTAGTACACCTTGCGGGACTGGATGTGGACTTTGATCTAGATGGCAATACATTAAAATGTTCATGTGCCAACGGTACGAACGGTCCCAGAATCAAACTGTCTGTGGCCTGGGACCAAAGACAGCGGATTTCTTCACAACGTGATATATCAAGATTAACTGGAAGATTAACGGGGAACTGTATTCTGTCGTTCGAAAGCAACTGTCCCCAACAAAGATCAGACTGCCATTTCAAATCGGAAATGGGTAATCCTGACGCCTTAAAAATCCGGTCAATGACGTATGGAGTTGAGAGCAGAAGAAAGTGGGTATAAGAGACGATGGAAATGGTAACGAGGCGGGAGAAATGGTCATTCTTGATCCAGTATGCAACAGAACCCGGTTCAAAGCGAGATCCCCAGATGTCTTGATCACTGCTGTGGGATGCTCTAGATTGCAAAACACGTCCAATGTGTTTCTATCCTCGTTTATGCGCAAACAATCACGGACATAGGTATTACTGCAGATGGTACCTTAATCATCATCAAATAGAGCAAAGCCTATGCTTGCGGCGCATTCGTGGCTGTCAAGCAGAGTGACGATTGCCGGACCGGAATCGGAAGCGGAACATACAGAGACACCAGTGTGGTCTAGATACGAAACGGGACTAATTAAACCCTGAATGAGAATGATCAAAAGCCAAGTACAGGTGTTCGTGATGACGACGAGGATCTAAAGAGTGACAGGCCGACCAAAAACGCAGTTGAAAGCGCCGATCTGAGGAAAAGACATCACAATTAATAAAATTGTAGATGGTAGCCTCTTTAATTTGGGCTTAACTAGCTGAATGATGAAGACAGATCTGACTAGGCAGAGCTGCGATATTTGATCAGCTGCAGTGCCGTACAAGATAACGACATGGCTGGCTCAGGAGAAGAGGTGCACGAAGCAAGTAAACAGATTTAAGAAATCGCAAGCCAAAGATCGTAGAAGACTATTATCACTGTTCCACATGGACCAGCTCAGCAGAGGTTCAAGTACAGTCGATTAATTGACAGGGACACCGAGATCGCAAGTCTGCAAGTTCAGGTCAGAACATGAAGAGAGGCGTGGGCGTTTCAGCGTTAGATTCGGTTTTGCTTTCTTTTTGTTGCTGCGCAGAGAGTTTTTACAGTAGTTGGCTGCTGTTTGTCTGTGTACTTGCAGCCGAGCGCCGTGGGAGAATGTTGACCGAGCGATTACCAGTGAAAGAGTTTCAGGAATGGGCTGGGCATTGGTTATGGTTGTAGCCAAACAGGTTGGTCATGAAATCGCATACAATCGGTTATTCCAACCAAAAACTGTGGAATCAGAACTAGTCTACAGATCGAATTTGCATTGTAGTAAGTCGCAATTTTGATGTCAGATCAAATTCAAGGATAATCAGAACATTACAGTCTGCTGCAATAGAGCGTAAAGGTTAGTTGGAACTGAGCAAGAGCATAGTAAGCACGCTCACCCACTAGCAAATTCGCTTATTGCTGAATAAAATTTGGTTTTGTAATTAATCGATCTAGTCAGCTAGACCCTGGCAGACAGCGAACCAGACAGAAAACAGGGACAAAGGTTAATAACCAGGGTAGAAAGCGCATAGTAAACAATATCACTTTTGCACGCCCGCAATTATGATCGAAGGTAACATTTATCGATCGATAGATATTAGACACCAGAACTCAACAGGCCCAACGAACATCTGGTTCCGAGTTAAACGATGATCAAGAAGGTCATTATTGGCATGAGCTGTCTGTGTGATGTTTACGAGACTCCCGTTCTTGTCATTGTGGATATGATTGGTTTTTTGGGTAGAGTTCTGTCAAGGCCATCAATTGTCTTGGATCGACTGATTTCTTGAAGCGATTCCTGTCATAACAGACCGATTACAAGATGGGACTTGGTAGATCTGACCTGGCTACTTTGGTACGTATCAGGTCGGCGAGTCTGTGTATATCGGACGAGAGAGTGTTTTTGACAGTAATAGTTTACAAGATCATCTTTGTTTGTCCGCTACAAATGCTGGATCTAATAATATTGAGGGACTGCGCAAGATGAGGACTAGCAGTGAGCTCACTTAGCTTATCTTGATAGATGGCGTATAGGACCGACAAAGTTCCCTGACCATGCAGGCTCGGCTCAAAAGTTTGTTTTACCTCATCGCACAGACAAATGAGGCGAAATCAGTCTTCAACATCCCAGCATACCAGGCCCGCTTGCTTAGTACTTTGTTGAAGTTAAAGATCTACAGCAGGCTTTCTAGTCTTCACGAGGTGGCAGAATAGATCAGTGGTGAATCATAGATGCACATTATAATTGTCACATTTTTTGAAATAGTATGTACGATTAAATTTTGTCGTGCTCTCTAAGTGATAGAGTCATCTCTAAATACCGCACGAAATCACACAGTATCAACCTCACAGATAACAATTATATAATCTAGTAGCCAAAATTACATAAGCTCATGTTTGGCTCAGTCAATGTACGAATACGAACAGGTGGAAGGGATGACTCTTCGTAGGAATCAGGCGATGGATAGCTCAGGAAAAACTTGCTCAATCGAGCGGATCAGTGACTAACATCTGACTAAGCGACCTCGGCGATTCGCGACAAAACTCGTAGGTTTTGAAATGGCTATAGTTTAAACCGGGAGAACTTTGATGACAAAATGAGCTCTTGATCACGCGCCATTAGCATAAGTGAAGTGAAAATAATGTGCCCGAAACATAATAGAAGTCGTGTCGAGATCGGCTGGTCTGTTACCGTCGGAGAGCTAGTTCGGACCTCACAAATAGTCAGCACTGGCCTTCTCTATCCCATCGGTTTCTCCCTTTCTAATTGAGGGCCTGCTCTCGTTAGCAACAATAAGCTGGCCTTAGACCTTTGATAAAGTAGAGACCTCGACCCACATTACTTGCCCAACTCAGTTAGCTATATCTATGCTTGTATTATCTATCGGCAGACGGCGAAAAACAGCTATTTGTCTACAGAAGATAATCCAGCGATAATGGGAACCCCACACATCCTGCCGGCGTTGATTGCCTAATCGCGCAATTAACGAGTACGACCGGCGTTTAACGAGTACGACTGGGCAATCTCGTGCATTTTGCACGACTCCAAGACTGCACTGGTCAGTGATTCCCATTGCCGCTTCTGCTCGAATTCATAAATAGACCAATTCGCCCCTTCGTGTTCAGTTAAGCAGACAGAAGCTACGGCAGTAATATTTCATCACTTTATCGTCTGTAATGGCTGTCCTGTATTCTTTGACTACCTTGCAGAAGACCATCACTGGCCATATTCTAGGCTCTCACAAAGATGTTCGGCCATGGCTACTCGAGCTGCGATCTTCAAATATTGTTATCATTAGTACCGTCACAGTAGCTGTCTTTCTCGATATTTTTTTCTATTCGTACGTACTGCGCTGAAGGTCTCTATCAAATAATATACTAACAAATCTACAGAGTAATCATTCCAGTCGCTCCATATGCGCTAGTTCACTATATGCATGTGTCTGAGAATGAAGTTCAGCATGATGTGTCCATCGGCATCATGGTCTATTCTGCTGGCTTACTTGCATCTTCTCTATTTTTCGGGATGGCTGCAGATATGCTAAAATCTCGACGGCTGATCATGCTATTCGGTCTCGCAGCACTGGCAGGAGCAACTATTGTTTTGTGTCTCGCTCGATCATTTGCCGTGTTCATTATTGGACGCTTATTACAGGGAATATCTGCTGCAACAGTCTGGGTAGCCGGATTAGCTCTTATATCCGATTCTTTCGCAGAGGAAAAGATTGGTTTTGTTATGGGAGTCGTTGGCGGCGGCCTGAGTATGGGTGCATTTTTAGGGCCTTTGCTGGGAGGTATCATCTACGAACGAGCAGGTTATAATGCTGTATTCGGCCTTTGCTTTGGATTCCTAGGGATTGACATTTGCCTACGGTTATTTATGTTGGAGAAAAAAGTTCTGCGTCGGTTTGAGAAGCCTGCGGAAGACGACATTATTGAGATGAATGACATTCCTGAGTCCGTCACTGTTGCTCCAACCATCGTAGACACAATAGCGGAAGAAGAAACTTCCAAGCACGATGGTCAAACAGATCCAACTGATATTCAAGCCTCAGATGAACCTATGCCTCCGCTTAAGAAGTCTAAACTTCCAGTTACTCTACGTTTGCTTGGCAACATGCGACTTGTGAATTCTTTATTTGTGACCCTTATGATGGGTTGGATTATGACTGGTCTTGAATCGACACTACCACTTCATGCGGAAGAACTGTTCCATTTTGATTCTCTCGGCGCTGGACTACTCTTTTTGCCAATTGCAATTACATCAATGATAGGACCTTTGGCAGGCCTATGGGTAGATAGAAATGGACCTCGATGGGCATTGAGTTGTGGTTTCCTAATATCTACACCTATGCTTGCGCTGCTACGGGTTCCCGACAAAAATACGACTGGCCAAAAAGTCCTACTTTTCGCTTTTCTTACGTTCTGGGGCCTTGGACTTGCGCTCATGATGACCTGTACCATGGCTGAAATCTCGTCTTGTGTTATGGATGCAGAACGGAAGCGGCCTGGTATTTTTGGAGCCACAGGTGCGTTCGGTCAGGCTTTCGGACTTTTCAATTTTGTGTATTCTGCAGGGTCATTAATTGGACCATTGGAAGCTGGATTCACTGCTGACAAACATGGATGGAACACGGTGACCTGGGTTTTAGCACTTTTGTCTGGAATTTCACTAATTCCTGCATTTTTATTTACTGGCGGATATGTATTCCAGAAAAAGAAGCCAGAATCTGAATCGATCGATTCTACACCGGTTGTGGATCAAGAAGTTGCTATGGAAGCTCACGTTTCTACTGCCACATCCACTATTGATGAAAAAACCATTTTTACACAGCGTCCATCCACTGTGGATGCTAAGCTATAGTTAATTAATATAATACTTCTTATGGTTTAAGAAATTAGCCAATGCACTGAAGTAACGGGCAACATGTAGAAGTGAGCGAAAGTGGGAGAGTACGTGTCGTCAGGGTAACTGCATGTAAACAAACCATGAATATCGACCGCCTAATATGAATTACTGAAAATCAGGATGAGCAACTCAAGCTAAGCAAGGCAAAATCAGGAATGGGAAATAATGAATTATTTCTGACGTGGTTACAGGAAATTCAACAACACTACGAATCGAGCGGTTCAAAATCTGCATCAACGTATAGACGAGCATACGAAAGTCTACGAGGATGCCCTGTAGAGTTTGCAACTACAAAAGAGTTGATTTCACTGAAGGGATTTGGCCCAGGGATATGTGGCAGGTTGGAGAAACGGCTAAGAGATTATTTGATAGCTCAGGGAGCTTCTGCAGCTGAAATTGAATTGAGAATAAATGGCGGATTGAACAATCGTTCCCAAGGAGATCAAGTTGAATCAGAGAAACCCAGAAAGCGAGTGCGGAAAGTCAAGCAATACATTCCTAGTTATCGCAGCGGAGGCTATGCAATTTTATTGACATTGTACGAGCATGATTTACAATATCCAATGGATTCATCGCTTTCCAAATCTGAGATCATTCGCCGAGCTCGGCCTCTCTGCGATGCATCTTTTGAAGTCACTGCTGGCACGAACACGGGGAATACGATTGGCGGTACGTCACAAAATTATGTTACTGCTTGGAATAGTATCAAATTGTTAGTAAAACACGAACTTGTTATTGAAAGAGGAAAAAGAGGGAAAATGCTGTATCAGGTCTCTGAAGCCGGCGTTGAGATTGCAAAGGCGATCAGACAAGTCCAACCTCAGGAACTGCAGCAACCGCAGCAACTAGAATCACAGTTACCATCACCGAGCCCGTCAACTAATGAGCTTGCACTTCAGCCTATACTGGAATCAACGACAGTAAATACAGAATTCACACCAACGGTTTGGCCCAATGATAGCTATGATATCGAATTGATTATTGACAGTCGTGAGATCCAATCACAAAAAGACCGTGATTTTTTTTCTTCTAAACTGAATGAATACAATGACATCAAAGCTACCGTGCGGCCATTAGATTTAGGTGACTCATTATGGATTGCAAGACATAAAACCAGCCATCAAGAAGTAGTGCTGGACTACATAGCTGAACGTAAACGGCTAGATGATTTAGTATCCAGTATCAAAGATGGTCGATTTTCTGAGCAAAAATATAGATTGACTCGGTCTGGACTGCGAAACGTGGTGTATATCGTTGAGGAATTGCCGGGCTATGAGTTGGGGACAATGAGAGAAGCAGTCCAGACTGCGATCTCGAGCACACAAATCGTGTCTAATTTTAAATTGAAGCGGTCTTCTGGCATAGAGGAAACAGTGAAATACCTTGCGCGAATGACAAATATTATTAAGAAGCGGTATGACAGAGAAGACCTGTTGGTAATTCCTGAGCACATGATTGATGTCAAAACGTATTTGCATTTGAAGACAAAGCTGCAGGAGCGGGCGGGATCGTATCATATCACAATGAAGTGCTTCGAGGACTTATGCTCCAAGTCCGGGAATCTGACCGTTCGGGACATGTTTTTAAAGATGCTGATCACTATCTCTGGTATTTCATGGGAGAAAGCGATCGAGATCCAGCGCGAGTTTCCGACACCATTTGTGCTATGGAGAGAGTTGAAGCAGGAATACGAACGCAATGGGCAAGAAGCTATGGAGAAACTATTGGCAAATAGGTGTAGTCGGGGCCATGCAGTGTCCCGGAAACATATTGGTCTTGCGTTGTCAAAGAAGATTGCAGAAATTTGGGGATTCCACGGTCCTAACTGATGGATTCAAAAGTGCATTACTGTCGCAAGAATTAGAATTAGCCAATTAATAGTTGTTGCTAATACTGAGATAATCAATTAGAGATAGAAAAGATACTTAAATGCGTGAAATGAGCAAAAAAATTGTATATATGTATTAATTAGAAAACCAACACCTAGAATGCAAAAAAAATGACGTTACGAAGACACATAAGAGGGAGATTGGAGATGGAAAAGTTTCACATTTGGTTTGCGGACCATGAAATAGACTGAGCACGATGATTTATCAAGCATCGCAGTAGAAGCAGAGGAAGATAAAGAACCATATTCGGATTTTTCCGAAGAGATGAAATTTGTCGGGTTCATACTTTGATTCCCTAGTCGGAGCTCATGGACCAAAGTAAAACCCAACGCCTCGAACAAACGAAGCTGTTTTAATGAAGTCGGGGTTGACAGAATTGGGATGTTCATCGTATCGCTCATATCTCTGCCATATTGAATCAGATCCTGAGCAATGTCATCTTCTTCGAAGTCAGATGCGACAACTATATGTTTGAGACTGATATATGGATCATCTGCAAACAGTTGTCGCTGGACCTTGAGTTTCGCCGTTGTGAATTTCTTATATCTTTGATAATTAACTAATCCACCGGGAAACGAAGCGATGTGGTTCTCCGAGCGAGGTGTCTTGAAAAACAACTGAATCCGGTACGGCAGTGTCTGGAGATCAAACCAAAGAAGAGCAAGTCTGTTGTGACTTTGCGGAACCTCGTTTTCGATCCGATATTGGACAAATCCGGCACACGAGTCGAGCTCGCGTACGATGCTCGGAGCATTGAAATACTGATCTTGCTTCGGCGCTGACGAGGATATCACCGTGTATACGCTTGCTCGAATGGTCACATCGCCAAGGAGACATTCACGCCGAATAGAAAGCTGCCGGATCAGCGACATTTCTGGCAGTGGAGCTGTCTGCTGATTCTGTATCTCCGAGTCGAGCGCTGTCGGGCCACGAAGATAATTGTATAAAGGATTCTGATCAACTGATAAATCAAGCAGCCGCTGGTACTTTGGAATGTATTCGTTAGTCAGTCGGTAGATTTTTGTAAACCATTCCGGGTCTGATTCTGCCGTATGCGCGTGGTCTGCTCGCGTGCGAGTCGGCGTTGTAACTTCACTCTCCTCACTGAGCACTGTCGAGCTCCGTGGTTCAACTATCAATCCGCCATTCTGGGACTTGACTTGTAACTTTGGTCGCATCCGACCTGGAGAGTCAATTTCATTATTAGTTGTATTATTTGTTGGACTGCTTGCAGACTCGGCATAGAGGATATTGCTGTGCGCCGTGTAAAGACTTGCAGAAGAACAGCTTATCGAGTCGCCCTCGTCATCTAGCCCTTCTTCCACGCTGTCATAATCTGATCGTCCAAAGAACCAGTCCAGTAAAAATACCATTCTTTCGCCTTCTTATTTTCAAACAATTTTTCAATTGTAGCTACCGTCTTAGACTGCTATCAAGAACATGATACTGATAACACCATATCGCACGTGATTCATGCACGTGCTCAGCCGCGTTTCCTCATAATTCCTCATCCGGAAATTGAGGAGTGCTTGTTTTATCTAAAGAGCGTTCGCAGATATAAAGATACAAATACAGTACATATATTACAGTCGCGTGTAGATAAACATAGCTCAATAAATTAAATACAGATGCATACCAGAACTCCGAATATTATTATCATTTAGTATCCCGTCATATCGCATCGTGAAGAAGTTCGAGTGTTATTGTTGTGAAGGATGCTGGAAATTGTTCCCAGCAGAATGGCCCGCTCCTGGTCCATGCCAAGTAGAGTTCTCATTTTGAGCTGGCATAGTTCTTTGATGTTGTTGATGTTGTTGTTGGGGCTGCCAGAAAGATGGAATTGGTCCAGAGAGAGAAGGCAATTGGACCTGTGTCTGCGGTGGTGGTAATGAAGTAAACATTCTTGAGGGCGCTGCCACATCTGTAGATTTGGAGAGATTTGATAGAGGCATCGGCATTGATGGTGGAAGTGTGTAGTTAGTTGTAGTTCCCGAAAATAGTCCTAGAGAAGCCATTCCTACTCCTGATCTCGCGCTCGATCCAGATTCATCGACTGCTTGGACTGCTCCACCTGATGCAGATGAACTAGTAGCCAACGTCGTACCAGGCGGGGATATCCAATCGGAATCAACGCCATAATTACCGTCGAATACCAATCCATAAGAGTCGACAATCCACTTCATATTTTCCATATCTGTCGCCGCATATGGAAACATATTTGCCTCCACTGCGGATCCAGGAGCAGCTTCAGTTCCAGATGATGGTACAGCATCAGACACCGTAGAAGTCATATCTGGTTTTGATTTTTCGACCTTCGTGCTTGGATGTGCGTTAATATTGAAGTCCAAATTTTTCTCCAATTGTTTGGAAACCGAGGCTGTAGAAACGCTGACTACTGTGCCAATATCGGATTTTTTGTTCAGTTCAAGCTCAATGTTATCACATAACCGTAGTAGTGCTGCTGCGTACTTTGTAGCTAAATGAATGTCATCCGGCGACGATTGTGAAAGAATATTTGCCAATCCTCTAATTTTTCCAATTATTTCCAGCTGACGGTCTCGTTGCTTCTCACGCTCTAATACAATCACTTTGGCCAAGAAAATGGCCACATGAATCGCCCGCACAAACCACTGGATAGGCGCATTTTTTAACAGTCGCAATCGATGTAACCGTTCGATAACTGCGATGCACTGTTGCGCCGATTGAGTCGCGTATAATATATATAATTCCGCTAGTTCCTCGTCTGCTTGACGATGACCGGGCGGCGATAGCGCTAGTGAGTAAACGTACAATTCCGAATAATAAAACTCCATCAGTAAGCACTCTGAGTCTAAACAAGTCTCGTCCTTGAAGATCAAATGATAATATTTGGCATGCCAAAGTTGTAGCTTTGATCGAAAAAAGCGCAAGAGTGGTAGATAGTTTTCGGAATTCAAGATTTTGTACATAGATCCTGGTGAAGAGTATAAACTCTGATGTGCAAACGACAAAATTCGTAAAATCTCAAGCTTTGCGTTATCCAACGCAGAAAAGGTTACGGTAGGCATCTCTTGGAAAGAGTACGAAAGCATGGAGGGTCGCCCGAGCCTAATAGCTAAAGTGATGTCGGAATAGAAGCAAGCTAGCGCAATCTCCCGCCACTTTGAGAACAAGTTCATATCTTGAGCTAAACGAATCGCAACTCCAATCATCATCCAAGCCATTCGATCGGACCTCCGTGCAGCAGCAAAGCCTCCGTAGCCACCACCGCCTTCGGGACCACGACCGTCTTCATCGTTACTAGAAAGATTGGTTGGATTAGCATAATCTCCGTTACGATAATGGACGGCGCGTGGATTCCACTGTGACAACAGCAAAAACGCGAGAACTGTGGCGAGTGATATACTACTAGCTTCAGCCCACACTGTTTGCGAAATGAGACTCTCCCCATATGTCCATAAGGCGGAATGTATCTCACGCGATCGCACACTATACGGATTCCCAGCGGCAGATACATTTGGATCTTTTTCAGGAAGTGCACAATATCTTGATGCAATGCTGAGTATGGTAACAAGGAGAATTGGATGGGCTGCGAGATTTGTCGGTGGTTGAAGTCCCGGTGGGATGTAAGGATAAAAGGGATGGAGAGTTTCAAAAAAGCTAGGACAGGTCAGTTAGTTTCCAAACGATCTAAACCTGGAAAACTTACAAACTCAATAGACAAAGAACTTCATCCTCAGAAATCATGTTTTGCTGGATAGGTATGAAAGTATTCAGCTTTGCAGATCTAAACGTCCAACGCGCATGGAATTCTCCTTGACGAGCTCGTTTACTGGATTGAGAAGATGACGCTGAGGAGTTGGATGAGCCAGAAGAGGAAAAAGACAAGGAAGAAGAGTCAGAGTTCCCAAGAGAGCGGTTCAAAATTTCGGGGTCTCTATTTTCATTTCTAGATTCTTCAGCCGAATCAGCGACATGAGCTAGGATATTCAAGGCGTCTACAGAGGTGTGTAAGCCATGATCTTTAATCAGAGAGCCTGTAATTTGTTGGTGCCGTGCTTTCCGTTTCTTATTGTCTTGCTTGAGCCGATCCGGATCATCAGTGCTATAGTCTTCATTCACAATTTCGTCGTCGTCGTCCTCATCATCGTCCTCATCATCATTGTTAGCGCTACTCTCAGCAGCACTTTTCAGATACGCTTCCGAGAGCTGTTTAGCTTTGCCAGCACGAATATTCTTTGCGCCGCCCCTTCGACTAGGAACGAATTCACATTTGCGTCCTTCACGCTTGCAGCGAGCGCAAGGTGGATCAGAGGGGTTGTCGAGCGAGCCTAAATCGCATTTAACCTTACGCTCTCGACAGTGGAGACAGGCCTTGTAGGATCTTCGGTAGGGACCGTTAGTGGACGATGCTGTGGAGGAAGGTTTGAGAGTCTGAACTGGCTGCGTATTCGGTGAGTAGGGGCGAGATTGAGGATATGGTAGATATTGTTGTTGGTGTTGATGGTGCTGTGGAGCTGGCGAAACGGAAGGCGGCACAGATGGATCAAGACGTGGCAAAGCAGATATCGGAAGTTGCTCCATGAAGAGTCCACACAAGCGCAGAAGCAGAAGCAGGAGAGGTCGCGTGCAGACGCGTGTGCCGGCGTAGTCGAACAGGCGTGGAACAAGATATCCAGAAAGAGAAGGAGAGCCGGAAGAGGAAGACGAGGAAGATGAGTGCACAGAAAAACGAAACGGGCCGGCAAAAATTGCACGACTTTCCTGTCTGCGGAAAATATACCGCCTTGAGTACTAAATTGGACTGGTATTTGGCAAGGACCGTGGTTAAATGATAAAATACCTTCACAAATGAGACGTGTTGCTGGAGAAAGCATACAGTGCGAAGCGAGAAAATATTAGATAATCATAGCAAACAAGCACATGCAGAGATTGGAGTCGCCTCTAACGATTACATAAGCATTGAGTTAATCAGATGTCCCGGATGGGAAATAGCAAGTCCGACTGCGGCGTGGACCGGGCCAGGGGTACCAGATACCGGAGCCATGAGCCATTCGAGGACCAAGATCGGCGATGGGATACGGGTCGCTTTTGCGCGGAGGAGCAAGCGGATGAGATTCGAGTAATTGGCGGTGGTGATAGAGGTAGTAGCAGGACCCATATCCAGAACAAGCAGGAGCGGGCAAGAGTAAGCAAAGGCAGGCAAGAGCAGGTAAAAAATAGCAAGAGGAATCGCTACGGCTGGCTCAGGCTGGCGCAGGCTCTGACCGTGATCGCGTGGGAGAAGAACTGGGAGGATGTCAAAATCAAAGCACCAAGAGCAGAGAGCAGAAAAAAAAAGAAAATAAAATAGTCTTTGTGGCCTCGTGCACGAGCCTATGGACACGAAAGTCTAGCTGATACGACGAGCCAAAATCACGGATTCTGCGGATGGAAACTACGGTCTGTTGCAATGCTTTCTAGATCAGGAGGCGGAGAGCCGGTCAGACGTACAGGCGGGAAGGAGAGTCCGCGATGGCGATGACCACGGGAGATGGCAATGGCAATCAGTTGCGATCGATGGCAACGGAGATGGCGATAATCAGACCAAATCTGTTCAGATGGCCGTTTGAAGAGACCTAATCTGATTCTTCCATCTGCCACGTTCCCTCTATCGAGATCCACGTTGCCTGGTCTGAACTTCTCAATTGCTGGTCCTGGCTATGAAGTTGAAGAATATGACGGCAGACGGCAGTGAAATTCAAGCTGGTTCTGCATTTCTTTTTCTTTTTTTTGTTAGCTAGTTTACTAATATATTTGGTCTTGCTAGTCTTGCTGTTCTTGCTGTTCTTGATAATCTTGATAATCTTGCTGGTCCTGATCTTGGCTATAGATTGACCCGGACCACTGCAGCGGATACGACTTGCTTCAAATGCGTTTGGCGGAAGTTACTACGAGCACGAAATTCGCATGGTCATTTACGCTTGTAGTTCACGTTGCAGTTTGCACCGGTCAATTTACCATCTTTTGAGTGAGCTCTGTATTGCTGTTGTTCAACTGTCACGCTATCTGCTTGCAGCTGCTCTCTCATGATCAAAAATAATAATATCAATGCTAAAATAGCAAAATAACCATGCTATAATATCAGTCAAGTCTATAGTACCGTGACAATCAGGTTATCTGTCCAGCCCAACGACAACCCATCCCCTTTCCGAGTCTGCTGTTGTGGATTGCACATGATTCAACCTAAACTAGAAGATATCTGCACACCACTGTCTGCTTGCGCAATGAACCATTCTCAAGTCTAATTCTATTTTCTATTAATACATACAAACATACTTGCATACATATATGCACACACTTCCTCGACCATATATTAAATCCATTAACCTTCCTTTAGGGGTGTTCCAGGGGAACAGACGTGCAGAAATCAATTTACTGTCTGCATTCCCATCCAAACTACGCGCCAGCAAAGTTGCTACATAGTTTAGCCATAGCGCCGCTCTACATATAGCATGCCCAAGTCCAGGAGCATAATCCGAACTAGTAGAAATTATGACCTTAAATTACTCTCCTACACTCTGTCGCCAAACCCTCACAGTACACAAATGAAACCCCCTCTCATCCCGCTATTCCCGTTCAAGTGCGCCAGCTGCTTAGATGTGGTCAAGAGAGGGCATAAAAATCTCCGTATTGCAACTGCAACTGCTGGAGCCCCCTATTGGCAGTCCGCAAGGGCTATTAACTCTCTCGCGGCTAAAGGTCAGAAAGGGCAGAGGGGCAGAACGGTATAGAAAGGAGGTAGAGATTACGCTACGGGACAGACCGCGATAGTCCGCTCCTGAACGACTGACAGACTTATTCTCAGGCTCTATCATAGACTCGCCTGCATGGCAACTGCGGTCAGAACAACTAGTGCAGTGAGCGACAGTGGCAGACACCTACGCAATTTAGCCGATTTCTGACACTCCGGATCGGGTCTACGCAGCAGCAAAATATCAGATATAGTATCAGCAAGTGGTAGTAGTAGTAGTACGTTGCATTATGTAGCGTAATAAATCACATATCGCCTAATATATGTAAAGAAATATGGACACTATATCTCTCCATAACAAGGAACTAGCTTTATATCCCGCCTCTTTACTCGTCGAGCTCCTCTCCCAGTTCTTCCTCCTCATTTTCGGCCATCCCCGTCTCGACAGCCAAACTTCCATCCTCAGGCAGCTTCTCAGTCGACGACGAAGAGCCAGCTTCAGCAGCACTTGCGGCACCAGCGAGATTCGCTCGATGCCGTTTCGACCTCCGTAGTCTGCGTAACCGGCCCTGCATCAGATAGTAGGCACCCCGTCGGACAATTACCTCCAGCAAACTCCGCTCGTATCCATATAGATCCTTGGTTTGCTTGTAAATCTCCTCAATGATCCGGCGGCGCTCCTTCTCCTCTGTATCGCGGATCCAGGTCTTGTCTCCGAGGGGGAAGCCCTGATCTTGTAGTATCCCCAGAATATGCTGTTCGCGCGAACGTGCCTCGTCGGGATCATGACCGAGTCCCATCCGCGCATGCAGATCGGGCAGCGGAATCCGCGATTCAGATTGTTTCCGAGGAGCCCGTGGTGGCCGCGGGACGGTTAGTGTGTGGTGGTGAGGATGATGATGGGTACCTGGCAGAAACGCGTGCAGATGCTGTTGCTGCTGGGCGGCGGCCGCAGCAGCAGCAGCGGCCAACGCAAACGAGACATGGTGTCCGTCGACAGTGGGAATAGTCGCGTATAATGAAGGATCATAGGGCAATGAGGGTGAGGAGATCGGCGATGAAAACTCAGAGGGTACAGATGAGGCCGAAGTAGAGGACGCTCCCGATGAGATCGAAGACATGGGTGAAGGCATGGGCGATCCGAAAGGAAATGAAGATGAATCTGTCGACGAGATTCTTGCTCGTTTGAGTGGATGTGGGAAAGAATCTGGGGACGTAAGAACTTGGCCGGGCAATGAGCCAAACGGCATTGACTGTGAATGTTGTAGTTGATGTTGCTGTTGCTGTTGTTGCTGTAGTAATTGTTGCTGTTGTTGGTGGTGTTGCTGCTGCTGTTGGGCGACTAAAATTGCGGTGGCAGCAGCGATGTTATTGCTGTTGATGGCGGCCATGACGGCGGCGGCGGTTGCATTTGCTGGTTTCTGGACGTAGAGCGACGCGGGTAGCCTGGCGGGATCAGCAAAGACGGCCGAGGAAGACAGCGTAGGCGAGGTCGCCGAGGAAGCCGTGGAAGAGGTCGAGGACGAGAGGACGGGGGAGTCCAAAGGCGACTTGAACCAGTCGAAATCATCGTGCTGAGCAGCAGAGAGCGTTGGATCAGCCGCGAGGCCAGACGAGGATGAAGCAGCGTCGATCGCGGCGGCCAGGGAGGCAGAGGCAGCGGCCGCGGAGGAAGCGAAGAAGGAAGACGAGGCGAGATCGTCGAACACGTCGAGATCGTCCTTGAGAAGATCAGATTCGCTGGGGTTGACGCGCGACAGCGGCGACGCGGTGTAATCGTCGAAGGAGAGCCAGGACGAGATATCTTCGGATATGCTCATGGTGGGTATGCGAAGGACTGACAGAGGGAAGTAGTGAACAGGAAGTAGAGAGTGTTGGGGATAGAGAGCGTAAGAAGTAGCAGGAGTGAGAGAGCGAAAGCGAAGAAAACCAAAAATCGATGAGCGCCAGAAAATGGAAAGGGACTGAAAATGAGGACAGAGAAGAGGGAAGGGGAGCAGGCACAATATTTATTTCTTGTCCTTTCTTCTTTCTGATCAAAGCCCCGATAGACCACACTCACCCACAATCTTTACTGTCGGTCAGTCCTGACTACTGTCTGCGCTGGCCGCTGGCCGCTGTGTCTCCTCTTGTCTATGCCCTCTCACACAGCGCGTTGCCTGTCTGGCTGGCCATCCATCGCCTGGGAACACCCAAAAAAAAATGCCAGTCCCAAAAGAAGAAAAAAAAACTTGAGCAAGGTCCCCCGGGTCGTTCTGCCGTTGTCTAACCCATCCGTCTAGACCCGTACCCGAAATATGTCCCCCGTATCAGATACCTTCTGCGGCGCACACCTTGCCCGTTTGGTAATTTCGGGGGCTGGTCCTAATTTTTGATGATGTTTGGGCTGAAACTGTCTGAGAGTGGTCATAAAAATAAAAATTAAGCAGACAAACTAAAGTCCGCCGTAACTCTGGAGACTGCGAATCCCACGCAAATGTGCCAGCCTCTGCCGGGCTTGTTGGCCGACACGCTGTGGACGCGCTCGCGATTCTAAGGGTCTCCTACAGTCACGCCATCGCGCCTGTCTGCCTGCCGAGCTGCTTGCACTTTCGAGGGGCCGGTAGCGGCTGTTTGTGCTGTTTGTGATAGCCAAACGCAAATGAAATAAAAAAAACGGTCAGGGTAGGGTGCGGTGTCTGTCGTGCCGTTTGGTCGAGACCCGAGCCGAGCAAGAATCGCCATCAGGGTGGAGCACCACTAAGGTGGTCCATTGGTAGGATGCGAATATTGCCTGGCTGTGTGAGACTGTAACATAGCAGCAAACTGGTGTGTGGGCGGAGAAGGGGGGACAGACAGAAGGGGGCAGAATAGCAGACATGCTTATGAGAACGAGCAGTAGTGGCGAGGGAATAAGGCAAAAGTTCCATACTATAGTTTACTATGGTTTACTATGGTTTACTATGGTTTGCTTTGGCTTACTTGATTTACTAGTCGTAGCGCACAGAGAGAAAGAATGAAGCAGACAGCAATTGCAGCTAGAGCTGCAATTGCTGTAATAGTCTGTATTGATTCTGTCTAAACTGGTAATCGCAAAGCGTATCTGAATTCGATTAACCACAGACAGCTTTCAAACTAAATTAAAAGCAAACAGCGTTGAAATAATAATACATCACACCATCCAGCTCGGTTGCCAATTTTATCGTGCGAAGTGGTTATCTGTCAAAAAGAGGGCTTTCTCAGTCCTTCATTCATTCGTCCATCCGTTCATTCATCGATATATAGTGCATACAGGCATGCATATATACAGACTGTACTTAGGATGCACATTGTCTCAATTAGGCTCACTGCGTTGAACCTCGTCTGTGCCGGTTTAGTCCACGTTGTCTGGTTATGCACGACAAACCCGGTTGCAGGTAACCCGGCCCAGCCCACCCTGGCTGTCTGTCTGTCTGTCCATGCCGCGCTATACATATCATACCATGTCTGCCACACCGAACCTGCCATGTGTGGACCTTACCAGTTTAGTGCAAGAATGAGCCTGAGAATGAAGGGGAAGACAATTTATTGGAACGAAGTCCGGGGAGATTGAGCCAAAGAAATCAATTAATTACTTCAGGCTCACTCGGAATCGACCGCACAATATCTGATGCTTCTGCTCCTTCTGGGGCCTCTATCGGTCCTACTAGTGTGCCGGCTCTGCTGCCAGTGCTGTCATGCCAGTGCTGGCAATGTTGGCGGATCTGACAAGCTCTGGCTACGGGAAAAATGAATAACGTACTTTCTAACTTACTCAACTACTATCTATCTGACCGAAAAGTCGGATCGGCAGCCGGCTTTCCTCGCTGCCTCACCATTTTCCGCTGCTTTTGTGCCGATGTCAGATCCTTTCTATATTTGGCCTTATCCGTCCGTCACTCCTCGCCGCCCTCCCCGGGCCGCAAGATATCTCGGCCATGGCCAGATCGAAGCGCTTTTCTGATCCACAACTGCTCGAGAAGACCACTCATGCATTTCTGCAGAATTCGTATGCTAGGGTCCTTGGACCTTTCTCTATTCTAATCATTCGTATGCTATTCCAAAGAAACAATGCAGGAACCTCTGTGCCCACCCCGCTGGCACTATGTTAGCAAGGTCCACTAGCACTCCGCTAGTGCTCTGCCCACACTAGCATACATAAAGCACTACATTAAAAAGCCTTACTAACAGCGCCTCGCTCCTGACAATTCCATACAATGTCCATCACGGATGATTCCGCGTAAACTAAACTAACCATTATTACTACAGCTGCTGCATGTTCTCTATCCCTCAAAGTCAATACTAAAGGAGCTAGATCACGTTTTGGTTTATTTTTTTTTTAATGACCAATTTGCGCGCTCGAATCTGCAACAATTCGGGAAGCAATTTCTGCTACAATATTTGCTATTTTCTGCTACTTTCTGTCAACACACAGCCTTATTATTTATAGTACTATTAGCAAAAATGCACCCAGCAGTCTGGACAGCCTGGACAGCCAATCGGTCTTGACCGACAAAAATTAACTCGCATTGACAGCTTCCCAATCCTCGCTAGGCCGCCATTCTAGCTGTTCTGTCTCAGTCCTAATCCAGTCATGTCGGCCAGGGCTGTCAGAGATTATGTAAACTACGGCGAGGCCGAAGGGTTCCCGCAATAGGAGGAAAAAAATTCATTTGACTTGGTTTGGTATCGTTCTAAAACGGCGATCAGTCGGTCAATCAGCAAATCACCAGTACGAAAGATTACAAACTAAAAGTGTAAAGCTTGAAAAATGAAAAGATAAAAATGAAATATGAAAAATCAAGCAGGAAAAATGAAATTGAGCCCAGCGGACCCAGGCTCAATTAAGCGCAAGCACCAAAGCCCTGTTAGCCTCTTCATTCCGTAACTGAATAACGATAATGTCATCACGGGCCCATTCGCTTCCGAGCTTGTCTCATTCTTATCATCCAGCATCTGGCCAGCCTGGCATATTTGCCCTCTTACAGATGGATGATTCATCTGCACTCTTACTACAATTATATGCACTACTCTAATGCCAAATTTTAGTATGATTACGTAATAACAAACTTCTCCCGCGGCCTGCTCGTTTATCCGTCAATCAGCAAATTATTGAAATAGATTAATAACGCTCAGATCCACTCCAAACCGACCCAAACCGTGTCAAATCGCTCCCCGTTCAGAACAATTCCTAGTTGGTCGTACTCTCTTCAGCCGTCAAATAGCAAAACCATATTAAGCATTCTTCAACTCACTCCTCGCTCTCACTCCTCGCTCCTCGTTAATATTCCACCAGCGGGCCAACGTGTCAGCCCAGCCAGTAGTCAGAATACCTAGCGGCTGAACACCCACCGGCTGAAAGTGTTTTTCAAAACCTACGTTGTCTCCGGTCTTGCGGGCCCATTTCGTGCGAAGTGCAATCATTCGATCCGCCATCACTGCCTGCCAGTTGCTAGTCTAACGAAAAAACCAGTATTTTCGCCAATTTCAGACCGACTCGCCCCGTAACCCGTGCAAGACAGACCCATCGTAATCGGATTTCTACGAAGAATGGCATTTCCTGTTCCATTTGGTCGCCGGCATGCGTTGAAAGTTCCACTTATTAATTGCCTATCCACCACAGTAGCGGTCCAGTTCTGGACTCTGAATACTGTTCTCTTCACCGAATCCGGCTACAAACAACTGAATCAGCGCCAAATGTTCGCCATCGTAGTTCGTCAAAATATTGTGACGACAGCCGCTGCCGCGGACTAGCCTCAATGCCTTCCCTTCCTAGATACACCGGCGCAATCGTGACGATTAAAGAGTCTACTGTTGCATTGCCTAGTCTTTCTGTCTCGCTACCGTTGTCTGCGATAAGATCAAGTAAGTCGCAAATCACTTGCGATCCACCTTCCACCATTAAACTCTGAATCCCCCGGTCGGCCAGCGCACACAGAATTTCCTTCCACGCCACTCGCTTCCAAGCATCACCTCTTTGGCCGGTGAAAGCAGCTATCGGAATCAACTGTACACCAGCTAATTTCTCTCGCTCTGCTTTAGCCAACTCTGTCTCTGCACTACCGCCCGCCTCCATTCTCTCGTAGCAACTCCGGCTCACCAGCACCCAAGGCGCCTTGCCTGCTCCTTCCTGCGCCGCCAGCATCACTGCCGAATTTTGAGATAGCCCCGCTCTGAACGACTATGTGTCTTTGGTTAGTCCCTGTTTTGAGGTCCCAAACAGCTTTGCGAACGAATCAAATCACGCACGTACCGGATCAAGGATTATCGGTTGCGGTGAAGCCTCGCACACACTTTTGCCCTTCACAGGATATCTGCAGTTGAGCGTGGGATTGTCCGCAATGAACGTGTTCACTCCAACTAGAATCGCATCATGTCTCGACCTCAAATAATGGGTCATGGTCTTGGATTCACTACCTGAAAGGACTGTTCGTGTACCGGGCTTCGCGGCAATCCGCGAATCAAGACTCTGTGCGTACGTCAGCGTTACGTGTGGTTTTCGGCTGGCTCGTGACGCGTAGTGACGGTCCTCGCTTGAGGCTAAATACGGTTCAAAATGTGCTTCGTCCAATTCGGAAAGCGCAGGTAGTAGTTCGACCATCGATGTACAATAGGACAGAATGTTTTCCACAATTTCAGATGAAATTGTGCAGATTTGGGACGATTCCTCGGTAACTGAATTTTACGCGACCTTTTGCGGCTTACCGTGCATGCGGCCTCCCTTCTCCCTCCGACTCTGTATTGTTTGAGGTAGTACAGTGTAAGAACTTGTTTGAGTGTGAAAATTGTGTAACGAACATGTAGCATTTGTAGTTGAATACGGATTTTCAGGACGACCGTAGCATCTACAGCATCCAGAGTATGCTACACAGCTAGTTGTTGTACGACAAAACGAAGCATCGAAGATGTAGATAAATCAATACGATTTCCTCGTAAATCCAATCAGCATGCAATTAACTACACAATGAAGCTTCTAACTAATCAGATTCAGAAAACAGTCCGTAAGTCCGCTTCCTTCGCTCATCACAAACCAACTAAGTTTCTACGGTCGGTATCGCTTGTCTTCATCTTTATTGTAGTATTTCTGTTGGTGTTCACACTGTTGGGATGTACTGCCACTGGATCAACTTACGCTGATGTCTATGCCGTCAAGTTCACAGTCGACTCCTCCGAAAATGGGACCATAGCTGTAGTAGCTGGATACTACGGTATTTGTGGGATCTCGTCAAACACCACAACGACAACCACCTGTGCGGCCTTGGGAAACTTGACTGCACTCGCGGATTTCCAGTACATCAATACGAGTACAAGCACGGCGGTGGATTTGGTATCGCTAGCTAAAATTGTTTCCGACGAGCTCATCCATCCAACTGTATTCATAGTATCGTTGGTCTTTGTTTTGAGCGCCATGGCCACGTCGTTGGTCGACCTGGTGTGCATCAATCCCAATACCACAGCCTCGTCGATTCTAAAGTCAATATCATTGTGGTCGTGTATCATATCGACCTTACTGTGCGGAATCGGATCCGCCTGGGCTCACGTTGCTGCGAACACTCTTGCAAAAGTTCTCTATGAAAGCACGGGTGGACTTGTCACGGCCTCCATAGGCAGACGGATGGATGCAATGGGATGGACGTCCTTCTCATTTCTCTGGATTTGCACGGCCATTATTGTTCTATGCGCAGCCATCGATGCGTATCAGCAGGCCAGACAAGCAAATATAACAGAAGTACTTTACGAACAAGAAGGTCCAGACACAGTCAAATACGGACTTCCGCCAGCAACTGTTGTTCGAGATGTTTTAACAGTTGATGGAACTATGTATGGTCGACAAACCCATTGTTAGAGGAGGCAGAGGAGTTCAGTTGGGAGAACAATCTCTTGGCGGGCACATGTTCCTTGCTAGTAATATCATTGATTCTTTTTCTTATATATATCTTAATCCAATGCTATCAAAAGTGCAATAACAATGATAAATATATAATATATAATATTAACTAGAATGAGAATGGTTAAAAATGAATTTGAAAAAATTTAAAATCCATTTCTTTAGAGGAATGGTCAATGACATCCGAAACAGGCTCCCTTACTACATTTCAGACTGGACAAGCGATGCATGGAATTATAGAATCGTGCCTGCTACGATCTACATGTATTTTGCAAATATTCTTCCCGCTATAGCATTTGCTCTGGATCTGTAAGTTTCTAATCTCTCATTCGGAGCACGAGAAATAACAAAGTAGATTCACCAAGACTAACAACTCATATGGCGTCAACGAAATCCTTCTAGCGTCAGCGATAGGTGCCGGCATGTTCTCTGTTCTCTCGGGGCAACCTCTTTGCATTGTTGGTGTCACGGGTCCAATCTCAGTGTTCAGCTACACAGTTTACGAAATCATAGTTCCTCGAGGTACACCGTATTTCCAGTTCATGTGCTGGATCTGTCTCTGGTCTATGGTGATGCATATTGTGATCGGCGTCTGCAATGGCGTAGTTGCACTGAAATACATCACCAGGTTCAGCTGTGATACTTTTGGATTTTTCACTGCATTCATATATCTCCAGAAAGGTATCCAGGTTTTGACGCACCAGTTTCATGGATCTGACATTCGCGGCTTCATAGCCGCAATGATCGCTCTTTGTGTGTTACTGTTCGGTTATACATGCCACATCTTGGGTGCGAATTCGTCCTTATTCAATCAGCCGATCCGAAGGTTCATTCTTGATTACTCCGAGCCTCTATGCGTCGTTTTTTTCACTGGATTTATCCACATCGGGAAGATGCGTAACTACGACATCACTCGCTTGCCGACTGGTGCCTCATTCACTCCTACCGCAGACATCAGCATCCGACCTCACGGTTGGGTTATATATTTCTGGGAAAACATTTCTGTTTCAGATATTTTCTTGGCCATCCCGTTTGCATTGCTGCTGACAATATTGTTTTATTTTGACCATAATGTCTCATCGCTTGTATGTCAAGGTTCAGAGTTCCCTCTGCGCAAGCCGCCTTCGTTCCATTGGGATTTTATTCTCCTAGGTATCTGCACAGGATTGTCCGGAGTTTTGGGGATTCCACCACCAAATGGTCTTTTACCTCAAGCGCCGTACCATACCATGTCGCTAAGCGTCGTCCATACCAAAGTTAAAACCACACGCAGTGACAATGCAGACGAACAGTATATGGGGTATGAATCTATCATCACGCAAGTCATAGAACAACGCGTCAGTAATTTTGTTCAAGGATTGATGATTTTGGGCACTATGTCTCGTCCATTACTGATTGTCCTGGGCTTAGTTCCTCAGGCTGTGTTGGCTGGCTTGTTCTGGATAATGGGGGTAAGCTTTTGTATTAATCCACTTTTCACTGTTCTCATGCTCAGCACTAATAACTTTGTTTTCACAGCTTGCAGCTCTCCAAACTAATGGTGTAGTTGCAAAGATATATTTCCTCTGCCAGCAGCATTCACTGACTCCTGCTAGCGATCCATTGATGAAAGTCAGGTTAAGATCGATCTATATCTTCGTGCTTCTCGAGCTCATTTCTTTCGGTGCAACATTCGCGCTTACTCAAACTATCGCTGCCATAGGTTTTCCGGCCATGCTCATTATTTTTGGCGGCTTGTCTATTTTTTTAAATCGAATTTTTCCGCCAGAAGAACTTGATATATTGGACTCTCCGACCGCGTCAGAGTTCACCATGAATATGATTCTCACTAATCCTACTCCTTCTTCCGATCTCGCGCAGCAGAATGAGGTGGTCGAACTTGATGATCTCAAAATATCTTAATAGACTATTTTTTATTTCTTATATTGCTATTTTAACATTGTACATTGCCAACTACATCGCAGTGACGACCGAGGTTCCTTCCTGGAAGCGAGCTCGGAATACCTTATTTGCGTTTGAAAACAACCCATCCTTTAGACTCACTACTATGAACTGCGACCCATTGAATCTGGTTTTAATCAACCGGCCAATGTTCTGCGTATGGCTCAAATCCAATGCAGCGTCTACTTCGTCCAGAATATACATAGGCGCAGGCTTGAACTGCAACAATGCCATAATTAGCGATAATGCAACTAGGGAACGCTGACCACCTGATAACTCTACCAAAGATTCTTTCCAAACTTTTCCTAGGCAGACCCGAATTTCGATCCCCTCGGTGACTTCCTTCCCTTCGACTGGTACTAGCTTTGCAAAATTGCCCGGTAACATGTCGGCAAATATTTTGCCAAATTCAGAATCCACTTTCCGCCAGGTGTTGATCAATGCTTCCTTCTTGTACTTGTCCAGACTAACTATCGTCTCTTCAATCTTGCGCTTGTCCTTTTCTACCGTTTTGAGCATACTGCGGAGCGCAATTTCCTTCTTTTCAACACTGTCAATCATATTCATAACTTTGCCATTCACGGTCTTCTTCATCTCGCTGTATCGATCACCCAACTTCTTCATGCTTGCAATACAGTCGCTAATGTTTACCCCAGAGTAATCATAAACTGATCCACTCCTTCCAAAAGACTCTTTATCTTCTTCTATCCAAGGATACTCTGCAACCAGTCCATCTAGTTTGCCTCTTGCAACTTGCTTTTCGCTCACAATCTTCTCCAATTCATGCTTCATTTTCTGCTGTCCAATCTCGAAATCACTACAACTCTGCTCTTTCGCTTTGAGAGTTTGATCAAGGGCATCCAACTCTTCGTCAAAGCCCATCATCTTGGCTTTCTCCGTCTCGACAGTCTTAGAAATCTCTTCATATTGAACCTGGATCTCAACTTGTTCTTGTTGAATTCTTTCAATCTCCTTCTTCAGGCAGTGCCAGTTTTTCTCTGTTTCAATATATGCTTCCTTTTGATTATTTAGATCTGCTTGGATTTGGTCTAACTAAAAGTTAACCTGTATTTCCGGTATTCATAAAATACTCCAACTCACCTCGATCCAATTCCACTATTTGAAGTTGCCGCTGACAGCTTTTGACTTGCTCAAGCTGCTTTGTAGCTTGATTTCTTCGATTCTCTGCTTCTCTCTGTTTCTTTGTTAAAGATTAGTTTCAAAAGAATTATTATACCGCTCACTTTTAAATTTTCAAGCTTGGAATCCTTGTTCGTTTCAAACTCTTTCATATCCTTTTCTATCTTCTTGGCTTGCGACTCGGATTTTTTCTGCTGTTCTTGAGCAACTATAATCTCATTCTTGAATGCTTCAATACTCTCGCAAACGGAATTCAGGTCGTTGATAACAGCCGATGACGAATTATTAGCAATTTGTTGTTCAAGCAATGATAATTCATGCTTCTTCAGGTCAAGCTTTTGAGTTATTTGCGTGCCCTTATCAATTCGTCCTTTCTCAGCTGCTTTGATCTCCTTCAGCTGATTAAGCTTTGATAGTTCCTGATCATATTCTGCATTCAGTTTGTTGAGTTCTTGCATAACAATTAATATTCCTCCGTTTTCATTCGGCGCACTACCTCCGGACAAAGTTCCGTTAGGATCATACATGTCGCCTTGCAAAGTCACGCTCTTCATTCGTACGCGATCATCAAAAGTGACTTTTTTTGCAGTATCTGCATCTGCACAGATAAAAGTCGATCCGAACACATAATTCATAGCAGAATACAACTCTTCGTCATAGCCAACTAATGACAAAGCAATGTTGACTTTGCCTGGCGCTATTGATTTGGCTGCTCCAATCTGCTCAGCAGAAGCCTTGAAGCCTGCAATCTTATTTAAGGGAATAATAGTGACTCTCCGACGAAGTTTACCATTCTCAAGCAATTGTGACCCCGTAACTTCATTGTCAACAACAACATTATACAGACGACCACCAGCGCAAATCTCGAGCGCCGAAGCTGCCTCGAATTTACTCGGCTCGATGGAAAACAGCTGGGCAACTAGTCCTTTCACTTTGCTTCGATCAAATCCTGGAACCGGATCGGTATAGCTAAAATCAACATTCGCAACTTTACGCTTTAAATCTGCGATTTTATTCCCCAAATGCCGAACTTTAGCTTCGCTTTCGGCTTCCTGGTGCCTCATTTTGTCGAGTGCATGCGGATCAAAGTTTATTTCCTTCAAAGCCGCTTCAAGTGGAAGGCAATCCGCTTTTAATGATTCCAGCTTTTGAAATAATCCCTGATTTTGCTGTCGCGCCTTCTTTGCCTTTGGTTCAAGTTCCTTGACTCGTTTCTGCAAGTGAAGAATTTGAAGCTTGACTTGTTCCTGCTTAGTTTTTGCTTGGCTGATTGCAGTCTTAGCTTCTTCAAGTTGGTCCATATAACCATTCGTTTGGCCTTCTTTAGAAGCAACTCCGATCCGCAATGCTTCCAAAAGTTCTTCCTTTATCAAAGCTTCGGATGACATGACTTCATGTGCTTGAGTGAGTGTTTTATACTCAGCTTCTTTTATGGTCAATTCCTGAGCTTTTGTCTCCAGTTGTGCGCTTAAATTAGAAATCATTTTTTTCAATTGATTTCCATTCTGCTCTTCCTCCAAGATATTTTTTGACTTGAGTTCTAAATGCGTATTCAATCTCACAAGGTTGTGTGAAAATTCTTTCATTTGTTGCTCGAGTTTTTGAAACGTTGTTCCCTTTTGCAGCTCTGTTTCTCTCAAAGCTTGAATTCTGCGAATTTCCTCATTGATAACAGTCATTTCTCGTCTCGTTCTATTAAGATTGAATTCGATTGTATTGAGTTCACTAGTTTTATTATCCAGCAGCTGACCAAAGTTGTTCAGCAGATTCTGCTATTTTAGCGCTGTACCATGATGTAAAAGTGCAATTACTTACGGTATATTTGACATAGTCATGAGCTACCACAACTTTGGTTAGCCGTTCGAGATCTGACTGAGTCTGTTGCAGTTCCAGAAATGATCGTTTCTCTGTGCGTAATTTTTCAAGTTTAGGTTCGATTTCTTCCCTCAGTAGTCCATTGATTTCTTCAACTTTTTTGTCCTTTTTTGTTATTGTTTTGATAGCTTTGTCGCGGCGTTCCTCAAACATTCGGGTTCCGGAGGCCTCCTCAATCATGGCCAAGATTTCTGTTGGCTTCATGTTTAAGACCTTAGTTATGCGTCCTTGCATGATCAAGAAGTTAGGACTATTGATGTTTAGCTGAATGGATTGAAATAGATTTTGAACAGTTTGTTGCTGCGCTCGGTGCCCATTAATCAAGTATTTGCTTGTTCCACCCAAAACAATCTGCCGAGTTACGCTGATTTGTGGACAAGTTTCGAACCCAATGGGACTGCTTTCCGCGTCACGGTTATCAAACACGATTGTCACGCTTGCCTTGGTGACTCCGGCTTGGCCCCGCTTGTAAATCAGATCCTGCAAATTCTGGGCTCGCACAGTGCTCATGGTAGTGATTCCCAGAACAAAACAGATCGCATCAAGAATATTCGACTTGCCTGATCCATTTAGACCTGTGATACAGTTGAACTGCGGGTCCCATCCTGAAATGACTGTACGCGTCGCATAAGACTTGAATCCGTCAATTATAAGTTCTTCCAATCTCATGTTATTTATTGTGGTATGCGTGATCTTGAGGCTTTATTATTTGAATAGTTGAAAGAATGATTCTGAAAGCAGATCAGATAGAAACGCGCTTCGTTGGGAACCTGTGTTTTGTTTACAGCAGTTCAATCGTTGGCTAGGAAACAATCATGTGATTTATCATGTCGGTATAGGGTTTCGGATATTGTAACCGTGATTACATAATATACTTTAGAAACTAGAATAAAATAATACGCTGGATAGGGGTTTTTAAGAGTCAATTGCAAAATTGAATACTTTTCCGACGGAGAAAATTATATTAGCCAGATTACGATTTGAAAGTAAGGGATGTTTGTAGCAGAATCACGATAATGATAGTTTCTCGGCCGAGACAGTTATTACAATATGATTCGGCAAGTGACATGAGATTGAGATTACCAAGCAATAAATATTACGTGAATCTATTAAGTCAATGCGACAAGCTCTAACGCAATTACTAGAGTGATATCATAGTTGAATAATCTTTCACTACTGTATTTGATCTGATAATGGCTTAGTTAGTGACCGATAAGGCTGTCCCACAGCAGCGCTCGTGGAGATATAAATTAGAGCAGAATCTTTCTCTTCCCAAGATTTCTTGCAAAATCATTGTGTCCCACCCAAATACGAGGAAACAATTGAAACTGTATCAGTATGACTCAAGCATCTGTGAATGTCCCCGCAAAGGGAATATCTTATTTCACTCCGGCTCAGGAGATTCCCGCAGGTACTTGTCTTGCTGCACCTGATGGAAAGCCAGTTCCAAAGGCCTTCGAGCCAATTACCATCCGAGGAGTGACTTTCCAAAACCGTATTTGGGTTTCGCCCATGTGTCAGTATTCATATAAAGACGGTATGCTAACCGACTGGACGGTCGTTGCTATCGGCTCATATGCGGTTCGTGGAGCGTCACTGTCAATTATCGAGGCTACCGCAGTGGCTCCGAATGGACGAATCACCCCACATTGTGCTGGTCTCTGGAAGGACGAGCAAATCGCACCTCTGAAACGTGTTGTGGAGTTTGTTCACGGGCAAAACCAAAAAATAGGTATCCAGCTTGCTCATTCTGGTCGGAAAGGTTCTACTCTTGCTCCATGGTTACCTGGTAACTATGCTCACGCTGGTGAAGAGGAAGGATTTCCCAGTGAGGTTGTTGCACCTACAGACGAAGTTTTTGACACCGACTATGTTAAACCTCATGAGCTTGCTACTGAGGACATTAAAAACTATGTCGAAGCTTACAAGAAGTCAGCGCTCCGAGCTGTCGAAGCTGGTATTGACGTGATTGAAATCCACGGTGCTCATGGATATTTTTTGAACGAGTTTCTTTCTGCAGCTGTCAACAAGCGTACTGATAAATATGGTGGTTCGTTCGAGAATCGCACTCGTTTGGCTGTAGAGATTGTCCAGGCTATCAAATCCGTAATTCCAGAACATGTGCTGTTGTTTTTCCGTACCTCTGCTTCGGACCGTCTTGAGGATTTACCCGAAGAGCATGGCTGGACTTCAAAGGATACCATTGAGCTTAGCAAGATCTTGAAAGCAAATGGAGTCGACGTGCTAGATGTGTCTTCTGGTGGCAATTCGTCCAAGGGAAAGATTACCTACGGTCCTGCTTTCCAAGCTCAGTATGCCTACGATGTTAAGGAAGCCTTACCCGATTTCATTGTCGCGCCTGTAGGAGCTATTCACGAACCTGAGGTAGTCGAGGAAGTTTTAGAGAAGGCTGATGCTGTTTTTGTAGGTCGCCCATTTGCTTGGAATCCGAACTTTGTATTCGATCTAGCAAAAAAGTACGGCATAAAGGTTCAATGGCCTCACCAAATCGGATATACTTGTTAACTAACGCTGGTGCAAAATATCTTTGAACTGCTAATTATTTTTTTGGGAGAACTTATTTCAGCTCCACAAATTTCAATTGAGATTATAGAATTGCTGTATTCCAGGGTATCATTCAAATACTACTATATTTTTTGGTATCAATTCAATGTATGTTTTTTTATATACGAGAGTTGGGTGATTTTGCCCTTACTTTATCGGAATGATAATGCGATCACGTGATACATATCAGTTTCAAGGTAGTCTCACATCAATCGAGCTGGTTATTGCTTCAGAGCGAAAGTATAGTCGTTTAAATGGAAAAAAGTAATGAGGTTAATATATGACTTGTTAAGAGTATATAACGTTAACTCATAATTTAGATATGGAGCTCAAATTTAAACATGAAGTAAAAGCTATTCGGATATTACGAGCATGCGATTTAACGTTGTTCCTAGAGAATTGGAACAATAGACTTGTCCGCAGATCAGATAATTATAGTAAATAATGTCCCTAATTTAAAATATTCACTGCTATTTGTGTTGAATGCAATATATTGGGGCCAATTATGAAATCCAGAACTTAAAGGGCATATAAGAGTCACCAAGCTAAGGACAAACTGCTGCGGCATAATATCGATTGGTATATAGAACAGGAGTAGTTCTCCACACAACTGGATAAAAATCATTATATTCGTATAGCAAAATGCAAAAGGCCGCGATTAATATATCTGCTCATGGAATTCCTTATTTTACTCCATTACAGGATCCGCCAGCAGGTACCAGTCTTGCTTTACCTGAAGGAAAACCTCTTCCACGAGCATTTGAACCTATTACTGTCAGAGGAGTCACATTCCAAAATCGCATCTGGGTATCTTCTATGTGTCAATATTCGTATGAAGATGGCGTTTTCACCGATTGGACGTTGGTTGCTATAGGATCGTATGCTGTTCGAGGCGCATCGTTGTCGATGATCGAAGCTACAGCTGTGACTCCGAATGGCCGTATAACTCCAAACTGTGGAGGTCTATGGAAGGATGAACAAATTGCACCTTTGAAGCGGATCGTCGATTTTGTGCACGGCCAGAACCAAAAAATTGGCGTTCAACTCGCCCATGCGGGCAGGAAAGCTTCAACAGTTGCTCGCTGGTTACCAGGAAGATATGCTCATGCTGGAGAGGAGAAGGGATTCCCAGATTCTGTTGTCGGACCGACTGAGGAAGCCTTTGCGCCTTTGTTTGTCAAACCACATCATATTCCGCATGATGAGATTAGAAATTACATAGAGGCTTTTCGAAGAGCTGCTATTCGAGCGGTCGAAGCTGGTGTCGATGTTGTTGAGGTCCATGGTGCGCATGGATACTTGATTAATCAGTTTCTTTCCTCTGCTGTGAATAGACGAACTGATGAATACGGAGGGCCATTTGAGAACCGTATTCGACTCGCAGTCGAGATTGTCAAGGCTGTTAAATCCGTTCTTCCTGAAGAAGTGCTGTTGTTCTTCCGTATTTCCGCTTCGGATCGGCTTGAGCATTTGCCTGAGGCGCATGGCTGGAGCTCGGAGAATACAGTTGAACTGGCAAAGATTCTGAAAGACATGGGAGTGGATGTTCTTGATGTCTCTTCCGGTGGTAACTCGCCTCTAGGGAAGATGGTACTAGGTCCTGCTTTCCAGGCCCAATTGGCGTATAATGTTAAAGAGGTGATTCCAGACATGGTTGTTTCCTCTGTGGGAGCCATACATGAGCCAGATGTGATTGAGGACGTTCTGAGCAAAGTCGACGTTGTTTTTGTTGGACGAGCTTTTGCTTGGAACCCCAACTTTGTACTCGACTTGGCAAAAAAATATGGTATTAAAGTGAAGTGGCCGAATCAGATAGGGTACACTTGTTAGATGATAGATTTATTATGATATACAAAATACAGAGTCTGTAGTGCTAATTCTCATGGCTGCTTGTCCTCCTTCTGGTCTTGCTCCTGTACACGTTTGCGAGCTTTAAGAATCATTTCTTCCCTCCGTTTCTTCAACATGTCCTGTCTTTCCTCTCTCGACTGGCTCCATTTTGATCTATGAACTCCAGCGGGACCTGAAACAGGTTTATTCTGCTGTTGATCGACCGCAATATCCCACTTTGGCTCGACTGGAAGCCCGTCCGGTCCGATTTTCGTCTCAAGATTGTATCGTGTGATCAGATCTGAAAAAGAGCTTGGTGATGAAGATGGCTGAGAGGAAGATACTGGAGATGGACGAATTGGTTCAGGAACATAGTCAGGTGGGAATGGAAGAGTTCCTTGCCTAAGTATATTATCAATGGTAACTTCTACCGATCCCGTGCGTTCGAGATCATATCTTATCTGAACGGGCGATAACTGCGGAGCTATACTTTGAACAACCTCGATCATATCATCGGTCACAACTCTTGGCCTCCGAAAGACACCAGTCGCTGCTCTTGAAGTTGTTCTGTTACTGCTTGTCCCTGCTGCTGTTGTCTGCCCAGCAGCCTGATTGCGAGCCGACGGAGCTTGAGAACTCGAGGGAGAAACTAGCCATCGAACAAGGAAAATGCCAATGATAATGACCGCAATGAAAGTTGTTGTTGTATTGTCAGACGCCATAGAATAAATTTATTTTGCTGTCGAAAATACCAATACACCTGATATCTATACAATCCACGTATCGGAACCACTCAATTAGCTTGATCTTATGACAGATCAGAGGAAAAACAATCCAATTAGCGCCGGATCTTCTCTTAATAGAAATCCAATTCCAGGTAAATCGGTATATCTTCTAGAATTATTTTTGAAATCAAATTTCCTCACCCCTTTATTCACGGAATCCAATTATTGATTTCATACTGATATCGCTCCTATAAAGAGTAACATTTGACTAGTTGCCAATCACGTGTAATCACGTGATATGAAATTTAGAATATGAGGGTGGATAAGCTATTGCAGAATGATGTCTGTTGATTCATAATAGTGGAATCAATTTGAAGAAACAGTTTTGAACTAATCTACATTGTTTAATTTGATTGCTGGTTAAGGACATACTTTACAAATGGTGTTAGAACTCAAAAATATATTGTACACGTGACCTCATACGGAAGTTTCGAGAACTAAGTCATAGACGGAATATGGCATAACTCAGTGTAAACAAAGAGCACACCTTCCCATTTTAGAAGTCCCATCAGATTTTTGCGTTCTTCTAGCATCTCTCTTCTCTGGAGGTCTCTGAAAGTAGCTTTTATTTTCGCCTTGGTTTGGCGGAGTTTTGTTCCACAGTGATTTATACAGTCTCTCAGCGCATATTAAAGCAGTTTCAATTGAGATTTGCCAAAAATGGCTCTGGCGGTGCTTTCGACGCGCTCAGCAGCGCTGGTAACAATCCGTAATGGAGAGTTTAAATTATTGTCTGCTACCTGCTACCGATATTTGCCGACTCTTTCCGAATTTCAATCGCCTACTTCTTTCCATAATCGCCATTTTTCCTTGTCTTCCTCGTCAGGATGTTTGCGAGAGTCTCGATCGGCTTTGTTTCGAGAGCCCGGTATTCGCGGTTTTCGTTCCTCCACAGCCGTTGAGGATGGAAAAAGCGATCCATACGGAACGCTAGGGGTCAGTTCATCGGCTTCAGCAGCAGAAATAAAGAAGTCGTATTATGCACTTGCGAAGAAGTACCATCCGGATATCAATAAAGAAGATGGAGCCGAGAAGCGGTTTCAAGACATTCAGGCTGCTTACGAGATTTTGTCCGACAACGAAAAGAAGGCTGCTTTTGATGCATACGGTCCAAACTTTGACGCAGCTCAAGGTGGTGGTGGTGCGGGTGGCCCAGGTGCAGGATTTAATCCGTTTTCGGATTTTGGAGGAGCGGGATTCGGTGGCGGATTCGCAGGCGGAGGTGCATTCGATTTGAATGATCTGTTCAGTGCCTTTGCTGGACAGACTGGCGGCAATGCTCGAAGCCGACGTCACGGTGCTACAGTTCAGGAATATCGCGGTGATGATATAGAAGTATGTTTGAACGATTCGACTGGATTTGGAATTTTTGTATTCTAACGGTGTCTAGGTTACTGTTACAATTCCGTTTATGGAGGCAGCCAAAGGTGTTTCGAAAGAAGTTACTTACAATCCCTACGTAAGTTGCCATTCCTGTCACGGAAATGGACTCCGTGAAGGAGCGAAGCGACACGTTTGTAACAAATGCCGTGGAACCGGAACTCAAGTGCAAATGACGTCCAATGGATTTTCCATTGCTAGCACTTGTAGTGCGTGTGAGGGAACGGGTGTATACACCAAGCCAACAGATACTTGCCAGACATGTAGTGGCCATGGTGTTGTTCGGTCTCAGCGAGTAACGACAGTGCAGGTCCCAGGAGGTGTAGAGGATGGGATGAGACTTCGCGTCGCTGGAGAAGGCGACGCACCTCCGGTTGCAACCGATTCGAATATCCGTACGTTCCGTGGTGATTTGTACGTTCGTGTGCGAGTACGATCTCATGAATCATTCTCTCGAGAAGGCTCAAATATCGTCTATGTCGCCGAGATTCCTATGACGACGGCCGCGCTGGGCGGTCGGGTTCGGATTCCGACTTTAGATGGCCAAGCCGATCTAAACGTACCCCAAGCCACTCAATCTGGATCGACAGTTACCATGACTGGCAAAGGACTGCCTATATTGCGACGAGGTGGTCGTGGTGATATGAAGGTTACTTTTAGGGTCACCATACCCCGACCGACTACTACTGAGCAGGCCCAGTTACTTGAGAAGCTTGCGGATTCCCTGAACGATCAAACTGCAAGGCGAACTTCGTCGTCTTCATCGTCTTCATCATCCTCTTCCTCTTCGTCACCGACATCCCCTTCTTCAAAGTGAGTTTTGATCGTCTCCTTCGCCGCTTATGTTTCGCATTTTACACTATTTTGTATATATTTGATATTTGGTGGGCGCTTAGTTACGTTTATAGAAGCGGTGTAGGACACGATGAGCTGATATTTGATTTTTTTAGTTCTAGGCAAGCTCGACCGTCATCACCTTTGGAATCCATTGATAGGCAGAAGTCAGAGAAGCAAGATGATCCTATGAGCTCTCCGAAACACGATCCACGAAGCGAAGACTCCGAAGGTGGTTTCTTGAAACGAACATTTAAGAAAATATTTCATAGAGAGTAGGATATTGTACATATTTCGCATAAACATGGCTAGGAAATAGTGAGTTTTCCTATATATATTTGTATAATAAAACAAGCGGTAGTAATTTTGCGTTTTGTACCGGCATAATGTCTACCTTTTCTTTGATCTACTACGACATGAGTGTATATATTTGACTTATGTATTATCACCTAAAGCAACGCCTAAAACGCATTCACAAGAAATAAAAGATTAAGGAATGTCGGTGATCCACCATCTATGAGTAGCTAACTGATATATGGAAGCTCTGTTCTCAGGATCCTTTTGAAGACATAGTTCTATAAATGAGCGACACTGGTTTGAGACAAATCTGCGCGAAAGATCCCAATCTTTGTTGATAGCGTCTTCTTTCGAATGAAACGGAGTTTGTCCTGTCAAACAGGTGAAAATTAAAATACCGAGTGCCCAAACGTCGCCTTTTTCGGCGTCATACGGACGGGAAAGTAGGACTTCGACCGGGGCATACTGCATTGTTCCGTAAAACTTAGTGAACTTTGGTTTTGTGGAGTTTGGAGCAATAACGACAGCAGAGCCGAAGTCGATAAGTTTGATAGTCAAACGATCATCTATCAGAATGTTTTCGTCTTTGATATCGCGGTGATAGACACCCATAGATTCGAGATAGTATAACGCATCGACCAGTTGTCGAATAATATATCTGACTTGCCTTTCAGTCAGATTTTTCCGCGTTTCAATCATCTCGAACAGGTCGTGAGAATCGCGCTGTTGAGCCTGTCGAACTTCCTCTACAAGTGTTGCTTCTGGATCGGTTATATCATCGTCCGTATCTATGTTCATATCATCGTCATCATTATCATCATCTTCAGATGAAGCCGAGCCTGAAGGAATATAGTCTTCATCCGATGAGGAATGATATGACATAGTTTCATCGTCTTCTAGCATGTCTATATCTGGGTCGTTTTTGATTGAGATTCCCGCTGCTGGCGGTTTCCGTGAGGTGTTCACAAGTGAGTCAATTGATAACGTTGCCAGAGGCTCTCGCTTCATTGGGATAAGTGGGATTTGGGACTCTTGATTTGTTTGCTCTACAGAACTATCTTGCGGTGCTCGACTAGGACGCGCCCAAGGCGATCCATGTAGCTCTGTCACGAGTATGAAAAATGTTTCGTCTGCGAAATGCTCATAAAAATAAATCACATTTGGATGAGGTCGACGAGATAACCGAAGATGAATGTATAGCTCCATTGGAACTGGTCCATAGACCATATCATTGATCCACGCATGAGCAGGAATTTTCTGACGATAAATGAATTTAACTGCGACTTCTTGACGATCTGAAAACCGCGTCGCAGACATGACAAAGCCAAAGCCTGTAGTCATTAATATAGTCGAAATTGTTTCTGATCCATAATATACTTACCACCGCTACCAAGTTCATCGCCTAGGAGATATTTATCATCAAACTCACTATGCAGACTATATCCCTTCAGTCGGTCGCTGACGACAACAATCTTCTTACGAATACTGGGTCTGTCGCTCTCCCGTTGATGCTTTTGTCGCTTTATAAATCGACTCGGCTTCGTTTTCTTACTCGAAGGTCGCTTTGCGGATGTTTCGGAAACTATGTCGGTATGGACTCCGGGAGAAGATTTTCGACTCAAAAGGTTCTGGTTTTGATTGCGAAGCTGAAATTGGAGCTTCAGGAAGTTATTCGGAGACTGTGCTCTAGTCTGTTCATGCAATTGCAGTTGGTGCTGGTGTGGTTTATACAACTGCGACGCGTTTCTGGAATTCCGATGTGCTTCAGATCCAAACGAAGCGTTGATCGGAACTATCTTGTTCGTGTCAAATTGCGGATACACTGATTTCGCTGATCCTGACAACGACAAAGACGATGACAACCCATAATTACTTCTGGAATATTCAGGGAAATACGAAGCGCTCGAGACTGGAGGCGGAGAAGACGAAAGTAGAGACGACGAAGACGACAATGAAAGGCCCGGCGTTTGACTCGTTGTTCGATATGCCGGAGACCGAGGCGGAGAAGATGGCAGAGGAAACATGTAATTATTCGAATTCATATTATCTTTGTGGTAATCGCAGAAACAAACGAACAGAGCCAAAGCATGCGTAAAGATTCACTAGGTCGAGTTTTATAAGAAATATCGAGACGCGACTCGGTACCTTTCATGAGGCGCGTCAAGAACGCGTTAGGGCTGTGCGGCTGTAGATCAACTGTGAACGCGATACGGACGCGTTCTCTCCTAACACGTAGAAATGACTCCACAACCACAACCCGACAAATAGAACACAATTTCACGATAGTTCAAAAAATTTTAAAATTAGATTTCTACAGATTGGCCAACTTTAATAGCATCGAAAATTCCTGTCTCAGCTATTCCACTTAAACGGAGCGCATCTTTCAGTTTCACTACAGGCTCCGGTAATGGCTCGTCAGTCAAAACGAACGTGCCATAGTGCATTGCGATTGCGCGCTTTGCTTGTACGTCCTTGAATATGTTTACGCTGTCCATCGGATTGCTATGGACGCGGGACATGATATGACGTGGGGAGTATGCACCAATTGGTAATAGAGCTAAGTCGAAGGGACCTCTGAATTTGCCGATTTCTTTGAAAGCTGGACATGAGGGCATGTCTATGGCGTAGTCATCTTGGTCGGGGTTTAGCTTAGGCACCGCTCGGTAACCGGTATCGCCTGCAAAATAAAGCCTGCGAGTGTCGCTGGAAATGCTAAAAGATGCGCAAAGTGCCTTGCCATGGTCAGTGAAAGTACGGTTCGAGATGTGTTGCGCAGGTAAGCAAGAAATTGTTGCACGCTGACCTCGGACTGAGACGTCGCGTTCATCCCACCAATCAAGCTCAACCACATTAGTAATGTTCTTTGCCGTAAACCATCTTTTCACACCTAATGGAACAATATAGCAAGAGCCAGGGAATCGCTGGCTAATTAGGTCGATACTGTAATTGTCGAGATGGTCGTAATGGCTGTGTGAGATGATGACAGCATCGACCCCAGGCAATTCGTCAACAGATACCGGTGATTCAGAAACGCGATTGAAACCAGGTGCCCACGTTGGAGCACACTTTTGTCCAAGCAAAGGATCAAACAGGATCCTCAATCCAGACCGTGGCATCTCGACATAAAAACTGGCATGTCCTAGCCAGGTCGCTCGCACGGCATCGCTATTGCTCGGGGGAACTGCAAGTTCAGGACGAACAAGTGGGAACATATCCGGCTTGATATCAACAGACTTCCACTCTCCAGATAATCGAGACTGCATGATATCAAAAAAATTAATATCGCCCTTTCCGAACGACGGCCACGGAATCACAAATCGTCCCTTGCCATGATGTGCCTTCAAACTTGCTGACTCAGGATTTGCTGATGGACTGATCGGCTCCGACACAACTACCGTATCAAAATCCACTGCTTTTGGCATCACAGTGACGCTACCTATATTCGTACTACACCTGCCAAAAATTGATTGAAAAAGCCCAGATATAGTCGATACGGTGGAAGATGACGATTGACGAACGGTCAGCTGAAACTTATTCTGACAAACTATCGATCGAATCTGCCGGAATCTGGAACTTACAAGTCCTACCAGCATTCCTATCAATATCGGGTTACAATATTGATCCAATCAATCTCTGCCTAAATAAAGATAGTTGAGCTATCGGTAGTTCTGCGACTTCAATATAACTTATCACTAGGATAGTCACTCCGATAGTGTAATAAATATACCACAAACCCCCGAGACGGTTCTTATACTCTATCACGTTAGTCACGTGAACATGTCAGCTCCATCGATCCCCATATATATTTCTATTCTCCGTACAAGAGCTGGTTCATGGCCAGTATTGGGCTCAGCATTATTGAACGCGGCATTTATAGAAATAAATATTATCATAACCAGTTTGATTGTCATTGGTAACTTTTGAATGAACAACTGGATCAATATAGGTCAAAGTTCGTCTAGTTTGCAGTAACGAGTATGATTCGAGCTGAAATACTCCGGAAATTCAAATTCAGTGGTCGATTGAGCGGATCCCGGGTACTAAACCGTCGCTATTTGTCTGATAATTTGAAGACGCCGTTGTCTACCTCAAGTTCTATTCCACCGCAATTTGGTTCAACTGGAAAAGATAGTGAGTCTGCGCGAGTAGCAGGTGTGTACAATAATTTTCTCGAGTCGAGTGCGGATTCGAACGAGCGACTGTTTCGGGAAATTACAAAGTTTTCGCATCTGCCGGAGCAGTTTGGTGCGAACCAGCATATTTTGATTGACGATGAGCTGCGAGAAAGATTACGATCGACGTTATGGATGTTTAAAGCACCGATTAGGTATGCTTTTGCGTATGGATCCGGGGTGTTCAGCCAAGGACAGTCATATACCAAAAAACCTCAGATAGACATGATCTTTGGAGTCACTTATTCGCAGCATTGGCATAGCTTAAACTTATCACAGTATCCGGACCACTATTCGGGAATGCGTCACCTGGGCTCGCGCGCTATTTCAGTTTTGCAGGATAGAGTTGGCGCCGGCGTGTACTTCAACACTTTTGTCGAAATTAATGGTCTTGTAATAAAGTATGGTGTGGTAAACATAGACACACTTTGCTATGACTTACTGTCCTGGGATAGCCTTTATCTTTCAGGACGTCTTCACAAGCCAGTCAAGATTTTGCGTGATGATCCTCGCGTTCGACTCGCAAACCAACGCAATTTGTTTTCCGTCATTCGCACCGCGCTACTTCTCCTGCCCGAAACATTTACAGACGTGCAACTGTACGAAACAATAGCGTCGATCTCTTACATGGGCGATCCACGGATGAAAATGGGAGCAGAAAATCCGCACAAGGTCCGAAATATCGTTCAGAATCAAAAGGAGCATTTCTATAGACTATATGCGCCGCTGATTGACAATTTGCCAAACATTCATATTGCATCAGGCTATGATGGTATTTCGGACAAAATAACTCTTCGGCAGGATATGAGTCCTATTCCTCGAGGAAATATGGTGATCCGATTACCTCCCTCATTTCGGCAGAAGCTGTATGCTCGTTATACTTCACTTTTATCGATCGAGCCTAATTTACAAACACCAGAATCCAGCTCCGATCTGTCTCGTTTGGTTGGTTCGGAATTTGAGCAATTAGTAGCTGCCGATGAGAATCTTCCAAAAGAAGTTGCGCGCGCCATCTATCACACGGTATATTGGCCCAGTATGACGCAAAGTGCGAAGGGTCTATTGACGGCCGGATTTTCTAAGAGTATTAAGTATCTCGGAGAAAAAATTTCTAAGAATAAGGCTGCCAAAAAATAGAAATTATCATTCAATAGCATTCATATCAAAATTAGTACATGCGTAAACAGTAGAGAACAAATCAGCGCTTTAAAGCAGCAAAACGTTTAGATAATTCGTCCAGGTCAGGCAGGGCATCCTTTTTGATTGGCTTGACAGCAGATCCAGATTTATTATTAGTTCCTTGTTGAGTTAGATTTGGTCTTGGAATGTCAGAGCCCGCAGATACAGGAGCGACGACGATTGGAGGAACAAGTGATTTGTCGCCAATACTTGGCAGACTCATGCCCGGCTCAACTTCGCCCAGTCCACCTGAACCACCGCCTTGATCGTCATGGTCATGGTCATGGTCATCTTGTACCGGTTCTGGATCGTTTTCTTGTATGAGCTTCAAACGCTCATCCTCGGGCAACCCAGACCAAGGAATTCGGTATGTGCGAGAGATTTCTTCTAGATATGCAGTGACAAGTTCGGCATTCGGCGGTTCAATTGACAGCTTTTTATAAACGCGAGGTGCTACACTTATTTCTGGGTTCTCTAGTGCATCACGAGCAAATTCTTTACCGAATTTCATGATCATCATATCTCTGACTTGCTGTAATTCCTTAACATCTGTTCGTCCAGCAGCGTAAATGATTGATTTTACCGCTTCCTGGAGACCAGGGTCACATTCACGACTAGTTTCCAATTAGACAAATCATTAGTACAACATATAAATTGCTCACCGCTGATCGAGTAATCCGATCCGGGCAAGAAGTAGTTCGCAGTATAGTTCCAGAACTTCGAGCAAGTCCGAATTAATCTCCTGTCGAATCACATTCTCGACTCTTATCCTAGCACTCTCTGTTTTCTCATCGGACAGAAGTTGCGCGACCTAGAGCTATGTTAGAAATAAATTTAAATTATCATAATCACGTACGTCTCGACGCTGCTGCTTTGAGATGGCAGATTCCTTTTGCTGGATATATCTTAATCTTGATATGGAAAGCTTAAGCTGTATCTTCAGACGGGTCTAAACCGGTAAATATTTGATCGACTAGAAAAATAAGAACACGCTTACAGTCAACTGGTTTGGTACTTGAGGTGGCATTGCGTCGTAGTTTCTCACTAAATTGCCGATCAGTCTGCTGAAAATTCAAAAATATTGTTTTCGTCGGATTAGGACGTCTTTATAACGAATGTAAGCCGCCTAATGATATCGACGCCGCAATCAACTGCGCGATTACGTAATATACTACATAGTAAATGGTAGAAGTAATATATACAAAATGAATTCGAATACATGAAATAACGTGAATATGACCTAGCAGAATCTGAAAAAATCGCAGTAAATTCAATAGAATTAACCCCAAACACCATAGCCAAAAGAGATTAATCAAGTCGGTCTAAATATTCCAGTCGACGAAGAACAACTTGCTTCGAAGTTTCTTCTATTTCGCCGGCTAGAAATACTTCATCTAAAATGGCATATACCTATAATGTCAGATTTGGGGCAACCAGATGAAGCTGAACGTACTTTGTAAAAATTGAAGACGAGGTCTAATTCGCATACGTTTCCGAAAAATGTGTCCAGAACCTCGACAAACAAATGAATAGCCTCGAGATATGCCAATTCATTGTCATCACTATCAACACAGGCACAAAAAAATAAGCCCGCATACCGTCGATAGACAATCTTATAATTCCGAAACTATATAGATTAGTTACACGCCGCTGACTGCGGACTTATAAACACTCACTTCGACAAAATTAGATTGATATTTCTGATCTCGTGGAGCAACTAATCTGTGAACATCTCCTTTCAATTTCAGTTTTTCTTCATCCTGTCTTGCTCAGTAAAAAGCTCGTAAGCAGATCTCAGACATCTTACATCATATGGCACATAGTACTTGGCTAGCCGAGTCTTGCCCTGACGATTCTGTACTAAGACGAATTGTAACATTTGAAATATAGATTCGAGCACAATCCTGTTTGGTATTTATCCAGTGAAGTGCAATTGTGTAACTATTACATAGCTTGTGTATTCCGGGGTGACGGAGCAAGCTCGAACATTATTGACATTTTGTTTACTCCCATCTCCAGAATAACCTTTCATCTAGTGCACGGTTTTCACAATTTCCTATACTCTTCCGTTTGCATTCCCTCAATATACAATGAAAAAACTTTCCGCAGTTCCTAATTCAGCAAACGGATCTTCGAGTGCGATTCCAGTTCCTCAGAGAAGATCCTCATTGGCAGGTCCTCCGCCCGGATCAAGTACCAGAGTAAGATCAACAGTGCTTAGTCGTCCCTTCATTCTTACAATATTGTGTAGCCCGTGTCGCGAACATTATTTACAGATACCAAGACCGCTCAGAAAGCGGACGCGACTGCTGATAGCTTAAAAGCTGAGAACCATGCGCTCAAGTACGAGCTGTCAACACTCAAGCACGAGCGCGATCGCGAGAAACTACGGACGGAGAAAGTTATCCGCGATTTGGAAGCCCGAATTGCGGAAGAGGGTAAACGTACAGAATCCGCGGAGAGCGACCAGGCATTTGTTGTTCAAAAGCTGAAAGAAACCTCGGAGGAGTTGACGAAGCTGAAAGAAAACTATCCGTCTATCCAAACCTCGTTTGAAAGGTCTATTCGATCATTACGTCAAGAGGCAGATCAAGCTCGAGAGGCCCAAGAAGCTGCCGAACAGGAGTTGCGCTCGATTCAGAGCAGTACCAAACGGAGACTCGATGACTCGACATTGAAGCAGATGACTTTACAAAGTTCAGTCGCAGAACTAGAACTGCAACTTTTGAGCGCGACAGACACTATCAAAGCAAAGTCACTGGTTATTAACGAGCTTACAGATCAAGTGGAAATGCTTACTTCCGAGAATAATGAAATCAAATCGAAAAAGGAAGAACTAGACAATTTGCAAGATCTGCAAATCCAGCTTGGTGAAGAAATCGCAATGTCACGGTCTTTGGAAGCAAAACTACATATTCTTACTCCCGAACTGAATGAGCTTCGAGAAGAGCAAAGCAAATACAAATTTCTTGCGGAAGAGAAATTGCTGCTTGAAGGACGACTGAAGCTTATGGAAGATCTTCGGAGAAAGTTAGCGGATGCAGAGCTCGAAGCTGCATCGTTACGTGAACAACAATCCAAATGGACAGCATTTCTAGAATCAAACGACTCATTCAATACGCCTGAAGATGTTTTTTACGCTCTATCTCAAGAGCGGGTTAAAAATTTTGCACTTCTGGACAAGATTGGTCGAATAGAAGCGGAATTATCTGCTCGAAATGTTGATATTGCTGATGACTCGCAGGAGCTTTCGAAAGCAAGAAAAGAGATTGGCGAATTAAATGAGAGTATATCTAAAACTGCAAAATATGTAGCAAGGATAGAACGGCAGAAAAATTTAGCTCTGAAAGAAGCAGGATTTTTGAGGGAGCAGCTAAAAACATATGATAGTGAGGAGACCCTGCTTATGCAGAACAATTTTGATAAGCAGAAAACTACTCGGATTGAGCAATTAGAACTGTTACTCGATGAAACTAAAGAGGAATTCTTTCGTGTTTCGGATGAGTTGAAAGAGCTTTCTAAAGGACTTGGTGCCAAGTCTCAAAAGAGGAGCGCAGAACCGGAAAGCGATGAAAGACTAGGCGAGTTAATTAGACGGAACCGGCAACTTCAAGATGGTAAGCAATATGACTCTGTAGATTTCCGGGAATTAACATTGACTTAGAAATCACCCAACTCATCACTGAAAAGGAAACAATTCAGCATACCACTGCCAATCTTCAGAAACAAGTAGAAGCGCTCGAAAGCTCTAATGCAGCACATTTGCGCATCGTCCAACTACGCGACAATCCGTTTTCGCGAGACCAGATAGTCAAGAAAGATATGCTCGACACACTCCGGTTGGAAAATCAGTCCTTACTTGCGCAACTAGATGGTCGACGAGAAGACGTGGGCCAGGTAGTAAGCGTGAATACACTTGATCGACTGAGATTGGAGATAAAAGAAATGCAGAAGGAAGTTGCAGAAAAGGAGAAAAGGATGACTAGATTGAAACAAGTGAGTATTTATGATATTCATTTGTGGTAAATATTTATTAATGGTTTAGATCTGGGGAACTAAATCTGTCGAGTTCCGGGAAATGGTCTATTCGTTGTTAGGGTATAAGCTCGATTTCCTACCTAACAACAAGATCCGAGCAACGTCTATATTTGCAACTTCGGACGATGAATCCTTTACTTTTGACCCGACGAATATGACGATGAAGCTCTCTGGGAAATCCGATAGTCCGTTCGCGCAGGAATGCTCAAATTTAATTACTTTTTGGGTCCACGAGCGACGTGAAATTCCTTGCTTTTTGGCAGCATTAAATCTTGAACTATATGATCGGACTACTAAAGCAGCAAGATTTTGATCATAAAATAATGTATACATTTATAATTTCTATTCAATTTCGGGCGTACTAGACCTAAACCAAGCGCAGTGACTTGAATATCGGCAGTAGGCACATTTGCTCTTACTGTCGGGACCGTTTGGATCCCGTTGTGCGCTCCAAAATTGAATCATGTAATTGATAAAGGGGTCGACCAAGCGTTCGTCATAGTCATAATCATATCCTCCGATGGGTTTCCCAGTTTTCTGTGAATAGTAAATGATAGACATATCGTTTGTAAATGAATCTTGGAAATCTAAAAGCTTGAACCTGACCAGGTCAACGTAGTCTTGAAATGTTAATTTATCAGGCTGGCAGGTCAAGAACTTCTGTAATGCAGCGATATAACCTAGATTGCCCGGTCCTTCAAGTGCGTCTTCCAATGACATTCGTACATTTGGTTCGTCAAGATAGATGGACCTCACAGCATCATCGCGGATTATTCCATTTGGCGATAAGAATAAAATCGAACAGTATTTATCATAATCAAAACTGTCCGAAGCTAATTCGTAAAATAATTTCCGATATAACGCCATTTGCATGTAAGCTTGTATCGTTTGGTTTTCCGGTGGTAGGGTACCAGATACGCGCGTTTTGAAGTCTGATATCCTAATTCTAGATTCGTCATGGTCAAAATCTTCTTCAGGAGTAAACGTAGCCGTGTCTTCAGTTGAATGATTAAGTGTATTTTGATTTAGAACACGAAACGGATTGAAAATATGGCGTGAATCAAATTCGAAATCATCTAATGTTTGAAATGCCCTCTGCTTGCTGAAATATGATAGATCAAAAACATTGCTCATATTTTTAATAACCGAAGAGCTGGATTTATTATCGAATTTGATGTTCGAATTAAAATCATGCCGCCCTGGCGAATATGTGACTTCATCGATTATCCCTGACACATAAATGTCATTAAAGAATCCAAACACATGCAGTTCGCGCTACGAATGTCAACAGAGATAACTTTCGTACTCGAGTAGACTCACAGTAATCCCATTTAAACTTAGGTCTTGTAACCCAATCAGCATCTGCAACAGCTGTAAGGCCCGCTGTTCTTCTCGAGAAGGAAGCGATACTTTAATTTGAAGCTTCAGCGGCTGCTTCACCTCTAGTTCAAGTCGTCCATGAATATTTGTTCCTCTCTTCATTGCAGGTGTAGGTGCAGTATCTTGGTAATAAAGCTTGTAGAAGTATTGAAGCTCGCACCATAGCGGACCTACCAAATCAGAAACCGACAATCGATTTTGTGGACGATAACTGGTCATTAACGACTGATCGTGCAAATCTTTAGCGTCTTTAAAAGTGGAAGGAAAAAGCTGCTCGCCTGAAGATTTGATTGCTTTAGGGCTAAAATAATTGGAATTTTGAGTTAATGGTGTTGATGTTTCAAGAAGGATTCGAGCGATTTCTTTGTCTCTGGACAAATCCGGCAGTTGTACTAATTCTGATTCATCCAGAAGCCCATTATTGGTTGGCAGAGAGGGCGAAATGATAGCCTGCTGTTTGAGAACCTCAAGTTTATCAGGAAAAGTTGCTGAGTCTAGATATGAGATCAGCTCGGTGTCGGCTGAAGTCTGGGATAGAATCAATTCTGAGTCAAGTTTTCTAGGTCGTCCTCTTCGTCGAGGTTTTGCTGTTTCACCAATTTGTTTTTTGAGTGAGCGCTTCAACTTAGAAATTGCAGGTTCTTGTGTGGCTTTAGTTTTTGGTCTACCTCGCTGGTTCTGATGTGCAAGAGGACTATGAGTCTGCTCTGTAGCTCCACGCACCTTCCGAGCAGACTTAATATTGTGAAGTATAAGCTGATTCGGAGATACAATTTGCTTCGTGTCCAACTTTTCCCGTCGTTTCGAAGCTTGATTTCGTGGAGATTCTGCTTTCTGCAGATCGAGTGCGGATTTGGTCTGAGAGTGTTAGAGAGGATAAAGAACCAGAGGAGACACGAACAGTAATAAGCCTCGCATGTAGAGTGAAAGCGTGATTCAGCAGGCTGCTATTAGGACTATGAAACGTGTAATAAGCAGCGCCATAAACATTCATGAACAGTAGAGCAGTGTGCAATTTTGAACTTGATTGAACTACACTTGGAGTCCAAAACATAATTGGTTGTCCTGTTAGAAATATCAAGATACACAATCCCACATCTGATCATAAAATTACAATAACTAAAATCAGTTCTTCTATAATGAGAACCATAAATCAAAGGTTTTCACACCATCACTCATATTCAGATCCTAATGTCTCCAGTGGTCGCTAGTTCTTTCAAAATATTAGTCGGATCAGGATTATTTTGTGAGCAGAGCATCGCGGAAATTGGGAGTTAGCAGAACTAAGAGCAACACCATCGTTATCGCCGGAAAGAACGAGAGCTCCAAGAAGTAGCGAGGGATTCTTTGTACGCAAGTCAACTTATCCCTGTGTTCCAGTAAGTTACAATAATAGTTAAATATTAGTTGCTCAATGCGCTTCTGGCAGCCTTTGGACCTCACGCCAGGTCACCGTCCAGCTTTATACGACGATGAAACCGACGTCTTGGTCCAGAATGGCTGTGGAATTTACGAAGGGTAGGATTGAATAGAAATCCAAACCAGATTTTAGAGCTAATATCGTCAGACGTGTTCGCCTAGAAGGATATCAAAACGGAAGATTATATCTGACTTCACATCGCATCTGCTACGTTGATATTGTAGCCCCGTTATTGAATTCGGTGTCAATAAACCTCCCGGATCTGAAAACTGCTCAATATACAGCTGGGTTTCTAAAATCGTCTCCAAAAATTACACTCTACTTTGCTGACTCGTTTGAATCAGATTCTAATACTTCCTCTGCCAGTGCGACTCCAAACGGTTCCTCGGCATCACTACCTCTATCAGGCGTACAGAGCCCGCGCACACCAAGCCAGAGCCAGATCAATACGATTTCTTGGATATGTCCCATTTGCTCTTTCTCCAATAAATTGACTACAAACTATCGACCAGACATTTCATCAATTCCAGCATGTGTGACTTGTGGTGTGAGACCGCCAGGATCAATCATAAATGAAGCCTTGGCGGATTCTATGAGCGAAACTCCTTCTTTGACTACAGAGACTTCAGAAACCAACCAAGAACAAGGCAAGACATGCCCTAAGTGTACCTTCTTAAACGATCCTATGATGAGATATTGTGAGTTGTGCAATGCTCGTCTGAGCTCTTCTACATTCAATCCTTCAGACTATATTTTGGATAAGACTCAAGTCCGTAAAGAGTCATATCTACCGTTTTCGATTGCAGGATTGAAAGATGGAACTCGATCGAAATATACCCCCACGTTTGCGGAGGAAGTTCCAACATATGTCAAATTGAGCTTTCGGGTAGGAGGCGACAAAGAATTTTTTGAGAAATTGCGCAGCGTTGTGACCGAGAAGACTTGGTTAAAGAACATGGCCAGAGCCAAACAAGAGTCCTCTGTCACTATAATCGGTAAACAATCGAGCGAGCCCGAGTCAAAACCGTCAGCAATGCCTTCATATGGTATCCATGGCCTCCAGCAAATTAATGAAGATGAGCGACAAAAGAATAAAAATTTAATGACCTCATTGAACGATTTACAGTCATTGATGACGAAAGCCAAGGGCCTGGCCGCATTGGCTGAGAGTTTGGCTTCCAGGTTGGCAACCTCGCCTGGAGTTCCAGATGAAGCTCGAAATGCACTACGAGAGTCTTCCAATGCGCTCAGTCTTTCTTCACCGATTGTAACTCGCGAAATGGCAGGAAGCGGGAACGACGTCCTCTATTATGCTGAGCTCGCCCGACAACTGGCCGAGTATCTGCAGAGTGGCATTTTAAAAAACGAAGGTGGAATTATCACGCTATTTGATCTTTTTGCCATATATAATAAGGCTCGTGGAATCTCGTTGATATCTCCGAAAGATCTCCAGAATGCTTGCAATATGTTTGAACGACTGAAGCTGCCGTTTCGGACTCGTCAGTTCAAAAGCGGCTTGCTAGTGATTGAAGAAGCATCACGAAACGACGATTTAGCAACACAGCTATTGGTAGAGTACATTAGAGATTCTCAAACACGGCATGGGGAAGAAGATGGCGTCACACCCGAAGAAATTTCCCAGAAACTTGGCTGGAATGTTAGTGTCTGCGTAGAGGAAATAGAGGTAAGATTCAATACTTGTCTGCTTTTCGGCAGACCTCTAACGACTTCACAGAACGCACAAGAACAGGGTCTACTTGTATCTGATGCCATCGTATCCGGAACCAGATACTTTACCAATATGTTTTCCAATTTTCAATGGGATTGGAAGCAATCTGTATTCGGTGATCGTCCGATGGAGCTATCTCTCCCGACGTTCGATAGTGACGGCTCACTGACAAGCAAAATGAATACATTAGATATGACTTTTAAGTCAAAGGACGATGTCGGCACGGCGATTCTGCGCAATTTGACGAGTTCGGCGTAATGATTAGAATATGATTACGTAATTACAATAGAAGCAGCCCCACACAGTGTAAGAGCGGTCTATATTTGTTCGACGTAACATCAGATTTGTTTAAATACTTATAATGTAATATAAAATGATCACCAGCGATAATTGTATCAAGCTAATGATTGTATCCAGGTCAGAATGGCCAAATTGACCGAGGCCTCGTTGGAACGGCTAAATTTCTATAAGAGCAAATTTCGCCGGAGCGTGATTCGTGAGCTGAAATCAGTTTCACGAACGTCGAGAAAAGAGCAATGTGAGTGAAGTTAAAATTCGGATATCGAGAGGTTCTGAGTCTAAACAAATCTAGCAAAGATTGTTGCAGAACGTATTCGTCAAATGAGATGGTATCAAAATGCCACTAAAATAGGATTCCATCTTGAGCCGTTTTCGTTTAATCAGAAGGAACCTGGTATAGCGACCGAGACCTTGATTCGCATGGCTTTTTTAGATAGTATGAAGAAAATACTCATACGGAGAATTGTCTGACCAAATTTTAGAGAAACGTGTTTTTCTTCCTCGTCTGATTCCGCTAAGTTTGTTGCATCATTCTGACAGAGACGCATTTCTGATTATGCAGCGGAAACTTGTGCGTAAACAAACAAATTATATTCCCTTCACGGTTTTGTCGATGGCTGAAGTTCCTTCGTTTAGTTACGTACATAGTATGGCGCAACAAAAGCGAACTACACTACCAGTTGACTTTTCGTTGATTCCAACCTTGAACAATGGAGAAATTTTGGCAGGCGAAAGTAGGATAAATCCTGATGCCCAAGAAAGGGTCTCCACTGCAGAATGGAATATTGACGATAATCATACTGATGCGATGTCTGCGAACATTACACTGATGGAGGCTCAGAAACTGTTTCAAAACATAGATCAGAAAGAATATTCATATCCATTAAAAGTTGAAAGGGAACCACTTGAGGCGGGAATTCTGCCAATTTTGGATATGATGATTGTGCCAGGATTAGCATATAATCTGAACTGCCGCCGACTGGGTTTTGGCGACGGGCTTTACGACAATTTGATTAATCTATATATTGCGCGGTCGGTATTATACAAAGAGAGATTACCATATTTCGGTAAGTTGAGGAATAGTTCAACAATGTAGGTTTGGTCCTGACTGTACCTAGTCGCGCCCATATTAACAGAGCAAATTGTAAAACCATACGGACTTCTGGAAGATTATGCTGGTCGAATGGATCATCATAACCCTCGACCACGATCAGGAGTGCCGTATGGCAAACATGATGCTCTTGTGCACGCTGTGATTTCAGCGAAACACAAGTACGTAAGAAATGAAATTACCTATGTTCGGAGACGTCGATTACGGAAAGTGGTCTTCAACATCAAGAAGTACAAGAACTCTCTTATACTGCTTTCCCGACAGGTAAAAATGGAAGAAAAAAAACGGTGGTTACAAAAGGAACTACATAAATTCGCACAAGAAGAACGGCTTCACAGGAGGAATCCTCGAAACGATCGATCGAGAATGTTTTCACAAGGCTAGACTCTATAAAGCAAAACATATATTATTGATCAAACACACAGAATATCATACAAACGGCGTAATTTCCACTATGTCAGATATCTAGACTCGATATCAAGGTGATGTTGTCGCCCTTTAGTAGTATGCGACCTACCCAATTGTTAAACCGATGATCACCATTTTTCCTATAAATCGCTTACCTAGAGACTTTCGAGAACTGTTTTTCTCACTGACTTCAACTGCGTCATCGACAACTAAATTCATAAACTCATCAAAACCCTGGTACGTGAATAAGTACAAAGCATCACGATATATCTGCACTCTGAACGTACTCTGATTGTTCCCTCGATCCGCGACTCCGTCTGTTCGTACAGCCATATCTGGACCAGCGATTTTTGCTGAAGAAGTTTAAAGATGAGGTTGATTGGCGGAACCATCTAGAAGAAGAAGTTAGTAGGATTCATGATGTCCACAATATTCACGACGTTCATCACGATATCCAGAGTGCCTTCGACATTGAATTCAATCAACAAAATCCGGTCCACTTACCACCCGCTGCTGTCGTCTTCCTGCCATATTGTCAATATCGTATCTATATCTATCGCTTAATCGTGACAATGAACAGTAAGTTGCAGTTATGTAATCATTCAAACAAGCTGCAAATTAAAGGTACAGAAAGGACCGTCGTCGAGAAGAAAATGTAGTCCACCCTGACCCTGTTTGTTGCACTGATCTCGAGACTGACTTATAGAGAGTCCGAAATATTTAGATCAGAGAGGGATATTATTCATATAAGAACAAGGAATTTGTTCTGAATTAATTTAATACATTCATGTCGTCTTCGTCGCTGGATCCGATTCTCCAGGCTTTATCCGCGCTCTATTCTGGCTCGGACAGGCAAACCAGAGAGCAGGCCGGCCAGTTTCTCGAGCAGTTCCAGAAATCGGTGAGAACTCTGATTTCTTCGATTTTTTTTTGGCTTTATACACAATTTACTAACTAAATCAGTCTGAGGCATGGACAATCTGTCATTCAATTCTTGGCTCCAGTGATGGACCACTCGAAGCAAAGTTGTTTGCTGCTCAGACGTTGAGAAGTAAGATCATCTACGACATGCATCAGCTACCCGACGCAGACAAACAGCAACTCTGCAGTTCGGTTATGAATCTTCTCGTATCGTACAAAAATGGACCTAAGATTATTGTTACTCAACTATGTCTTAGTTTGGCAAACCTTGCGATTCAGATGATTCAATGGTCGTCGCCGATCGAACAAGTGATTCTTGCCTGCGGGAACGACTCCACCTCGATTCCTATTATACTAGAGTTTCTGAAAGTGTTACCGGAAGAAGCGGGTGATGTTCGCAAGATTCCGTTATCTGATTTCGAATTGCGTGAACGCGTAGTCGAGCTACTCCAGAAAAATTCCGATCAAGTCATGACAATTCTCATCAATTATGTCGAGTCCCCCGCGACCCCGAAATCGGCTCAGTCTCTAATATTCGAGTGCATAAATTCGTGGCTTAGCGAGGTTCCTCTTGTAAAAATAGTCAACTCGCCGCTTCTCTCCCTCATATTCCAAGCCCTTGCATCTGATGATTTATTCGATTCGGCTACTGATTGTGTGTGTTCTATGATCCGCGAAACAAGAGACGTTGACGAATCTATGGACGTCATTCCGTTACTATATCCCAAAGTGATTGAACTTCGACCGCGAATTGCGGAATCCAGAGAAGATCCAGATGCCTATCGCAACTTTACACGCATATTTGCAGACGCCGGTGAGACCTGGCATATGTTGATTGCGCGGAGTCCTCACGAGTTTAGAACTTTGGTTGAAGCCGTTGCAGAATGTACTGCTTACGACGAAGATTTGGAGGTTGTCCAATTTACTTTCAATTTCTGGTATTTGCTGAAACAGATGCTAGTTCTAGAACGGTATGAAAGTGCTCGTCGGGAGCTCAGAGATGTCTATTTGAGTCTCGTGGACATAGTAATCAACCATTTGCATTATCCCTATGAGGAGAAAGGGGGAGACCTTTTTGGAAACGACCGTGAACAAGAAGAGAAGTTTAGATCGTTTAGGCATGAAATGGGCGACGTTCTTAAAGATTGCTGCGCTGTAGTCGGAGCTTCTTACGCTCTAAGGAAAGCTTACATGAAGATCAATGATCAGCTGCAAGCCGAACGAAATGGAGAGAAAATTTTATGGCAGGATATTGAGGCTCCTGTGTTTAGTCTACGTGCCATGGCACGAGAAGTCGACCTGGATGAGTCTCAGGTCATGCCTCAGATTATGGATTTACTGATTCAGCTTCCTCGACATCCAAAGGTTCAATATGCAGTTATTTTAGTTCTTGGTCGGTATACGGAATGGACAGCTAATCATCCGGAGTATTTGGATCGCCAATTACCATATATCACAGGTGCATTTTCAGATAAGGATGTTGATCTTGCACGAGCAGCTGCTCAAGCAATGATGCATTTCTGCAGTGATTGTGGACGACACTTAGTTAAGTTTATAGATGACATTCGAGGATTCTACGAACAAGTTGCGCCACAAATAAATCTCGAGTCGCTTTATGATCTCACCGACGGAGTTGCTCACCTAGTCGAGGCGCAGCCGCCTGATAAATTATATGATTCCCTCAAGGCATTTTGCGCTCCAATTGTCCAACGATTGATTGAAAAAGCCAATCAGCTCCCTCTTGATGAAAATGTGGGCCGCAAGATTGCAGATGAGCTAGAACTTCTTGATACGTTTGCTCGAGTAGTCTCCTACACAACATCCACAACTGGAGGTGGAGATCAAGCGAATCCATGCGTTCAGTTCTGGGTGGAGGTATGGCCACTAGTCGATCTATTAGTCAATAATTATGGCCAATTCCAGCCCGTATCGGAGAGATTGTGCAAGTTGATGAGAACTTTGATGTACACGTACCGAACAGACTTTTTCCCTTTATTACCTTCAGTTGCAGAAAAATTGGTTCTCTGCTTTGATAAATTTCATTATGGATGCTATTTATGGGCTAGTGGAATTGCCGTACGCGAGTTTGGCAATGAGTACTCGCCGAAAGAAACACAAGACGCTATTTGGGAATTTGGATTGCGACAGAGCATATCTAGTTTCAGATATCTGAGTACAGTAAATCTCGCTGACATTCCGGACGTGGTTGAGGATCTGTTTCGGCTGCTGAATAATTTAGTGGGCAATTATCCGTACCGGTTTATTCCATCCGAGTTATGTAAGCCGACAATCAATGCAGCAGTTGCAGTGTTTACGACTGAAAATAAAGATCCGATATTTACGGCGATTGATCTTCTACATGATCTGTTTTCGTATGGATTTGCGACCCCGCCCAGGTCAATGGCTGTAATGAATGATCCTGCGGGCGATGGAACCGATTATATGGGTAGGGTGCCAGTCGAGATCCAGAACATTGCGCACCAGCTGGTGAACAGTGAGGGAGAAGTGCTTACACAGCAACTAATTTTGGGTTTTCTTTATACTTTTCCGCGAGATTGTGTGCCCGATGGTGTTGGTGTCTTGCTTGTTGTTTTCAGACTTGCTGGGGCATCCAATAGCGTTCAGTGGCTTCAGCGTACATTTAGTATGATGCCTACAGGTTCAATAACAGCGGAAGAACAGCAAAAATATTTAGAATCTGTTCAGACTTTGATTACAAAGGATGATATGGTGAAACTACGGTCGCAGACAATGGACCTGATAAGCTGGTATATAAGGCGGAACGTCACTCCCCGGAGCGATGTTCGTCGGATTGGAGATATTCGAAGTCAGAAGTTTAGTTATCATTAGCCAATAATTTTTCATTGTAGATATTTTTTACATCACAACACAATACATCTTAATAGTGTGCAACTGACCTTTCAAGCCAATAACTGTGGCGAGGAGGGCAGAATTCGCTCTGGGTCCGTTTTAGGTTAAACGCTGGGAAATATCGAGGCAAGCGTTTACTTGGCATTGAGGGCGAAAAGATCGCGAGCTAAACACGATGATAAATCTGATAGACAATACAAATATAAGAAGGACTGGGAAGAGTAACAAAGAATAGGAAAAAAAGGACGCTTTCGCGGAATCCTGGCAATTATCATGGACAACGTACTTCTTGTTTCGGACGTAATTCATGTCCGCAATATTCATTGTTCGTCATGTGTGAAGGCTATTTCTACCATCTTGGGCTCACTTTCGCCAGCTCCGTCTGCAGTAGAGACCTCGGTTAGCAATAAGACAGTTACAGTAACGCATGCTAAAGAGCTTTCCGTTGCTTCTATTCGCTCGGCTCTCAAACATGGTGGATTTGAGCCTGTGAGCCAAGGTGACGAAACTACGCACTCGACTGCACACGACAATTCGTTGTCATCCGCCCTCTATTCATCAAAACCTTTTCCGTTCAACCTCACTGTGAATTGGTTTAGACGTCGTCAGCACAGAAAGCTTTGCCAGTCCTGTCAGACCGAGCATCCACATCTATTTCGCAAGAAAGATTCTGCAGTCGTCGACACTGTTGACATGTCAGGTGTTGCTCCGACCGACGAGAAGGAGGAAATCGCTGAATTTAGCGCTCTATTTTCCGTTGGTGGAATGTCATGTGCTAGTTGTTCGAATGCTATTACTGCAGCAGTGAAGGAGATTCCCGGTGTGATTGACTGCAGCGTTGATCTCCTCGGCAATTCAGCTCGTGCCATAGTCGCTTCCCACAGTGTTGCCGATGATGTCAAGAGTTCAATCCAAGATATTGGCTATGACTGCGAGCTGGTTGAAGTTGTTCCTGTTACGAAATCATCTTCTGAACTTCATACTTGGAAAGTTGTCGCATCTATTGGCGGCATGACATGTGCCGCCTGTGTTAATGCTCTAACCGAGACTTTCAAAACCTTGGATTTTGTTACTGAAACTAACATTACTCTACTCACAAATTCTGGCACGTTTGTTGTTACGAATCCAAATAAAGTAGATGTTATTCGCGATACTATTGAAGATATTGGATATGAGTGCGGAGAAATCACAATCACGGAAGACCGTTCTGCAGTCTTGAAAAAGCAGTCTCGAACTGTAACGATTCAAGTAGACGGGATGTTTTGTGATCAATGTCCAAAAAATATTAATGAAGCTTTGAAAAAATACGGAAAGTCGGTAGAAATACACTCGGGTCCTATTTCTCTTGATAATAATGTCATTCGACTGACATATGTACCTTCTGTTCCTGACGTTACTCTTCGAGCAATCGTGAAAAACTTGACTGCGTTGTCTCCACAGTTTAGATTAACTCTCGTCAAGCCACCAACCTTAGAAGAACGAGCGAGACAAATTGCTCTAGCTGAACAACGGCGATTGATAATGAAAATGGTCCTGAGCATTGTCGCAGCCATTCCTACGTTCATTATCGGAATTGTTATGATGATGGTTCTTCCGAAATCGAATCACTGGAGGCAGTGGTCGATGGAGCCGATTTGGGCAGGGAGTGTTAGTCGTGCTGTTTGGGCCATGTTTATCATTTCTACGTTTGTTTTCTTCTTTGCTGCAGATATTTTCCATCGTAAAGCTATCAAGGAAATCAGAAGTCTATGGAGACCTGGTGTTTCTTTCAAACGCAGACTACTTCGTTTTGGATCGATGAATTTACTGGTAAATATTGAATTTGAAGTTTGAAGCGTATTTAGATTTCTAACGCAACAAGATGAGTCTGGGTACTACGATCGCGTACTTTGCAAGTATTGCATTATTAGTGATTGAGGCAACCAGTGAGTCCGAAAGCGGCATGGGAATGGATGATGGAGCAATGTCAACTGGTTATTCTACGACCTTTTTCGATTCTGTGGTGTTTTTGACCATGTTTCTTCTTGTTGGGCGTTTACTCGAGGCAATTACTAAGTCCAAGACTGCTTCTGCAATCACCTTGCTTGCCAATTTGCGGCCTCAGACTGGGTTGATTGTTGATTCCGATGCAGATACCACTGAAGAAGTCGGCATCGACTATATCGAAGTTGGGGATATTGTGCGTATTTTGTCAGGCATGTCTCCTCCTGCGGATGGCATTGTGATTTCCGGAGAAGCAGAGTTTAATGAGGCTGCTCTCACTGGAGAGGCCCTGCCAGTGCATAAGCGATCGGGTGATCAAATTTTCGCGGGTACCTCCCATGCTGGCGGTGGTACGATTACAATGCGCGTTGAAGCAAGCGAAGGCAGCACAATGCTGGATCAAATAACGAATGTCGTTCGGCAAGGACAAATGAAGCGAGCACCAATTGAGCGGATGGCCGATGTATTGACAGGGTATTTTGTCCCAATTGTCACTGCGTTAGCTGTGATCACATTTGTTGTATGGCTTGCTCTAGGTGAATCCGGATCCTTGCCAGACCATTATTTAGATATTGATGATGGTGGATGGCCAGTCTGGTCGCTGGAGTTTGCAATTTCTGTTTTCGTCGTAGCCTGTCCTTGCGGAATAGGTCTTGCCGCTCCAACAGCGATGTTTGTTGGCACTGGAATTGCTGCGAAATATGGCATTCTCCCTCGTGGAGGCGGTGAAGCATTTCAAGAAGGTGCACAGGTTGATGTTGTCGTTTTCGATAAAACAGGTACTTTAACTGCAGGTGGTGCACCTTCAATAACAGATGCGATGTACATTATTGAGGAGTACAAACCGTTCGCAATTCAGCTTGCGCGGGATTTAGAGTTGAATTCCACACATCTACTTGCTCGGGCCCTTCTGGACTACGCTGAGCGGGAAAACTCGACGGAAATTTCTGAACCTTCAAGCTCAGAAGGATCTCAGCTGGGAGATTATGAATCTGATCCTGAAGAGAAAACTAGTTCTGGCGTAGACAAGATAAGTGAGACTAGCCCTATCTCGACTGTCCCGAGGCGAAACGATGAATCGGCGCAAGCTAGTTTTGAACTTAGTCGAGGACATGCGAGCAGATATCGAGTTCGTCTCGGACCAGTGAAAGTTAGTGATATTTATGAAGCCGCCGGCCGTGGCCTAAAAGGCCGAGTAACTGCAACAGATGGCGAGCAAGTTATACCAGGGCAAACGGTGGTGGAAGCCATCATCGGGAATGAGAAATGGATGTCTGAAAGCGGTGCTGTTCTGAGCGATGCTGAGGAGCAGGCGATGCTGACTTGGAAACAAAACGGGAAATCGGTGATGTTACTCGGCGTACGACGGGAAGGCGAAACTCCATTTACAGTTATCGCACTATTTGCTGCAGCTGACCCATTAAGACCAGAAGCCCCATTTGTAATTAAACAGCTTGAACTGTCAGGGATTGAAACGTGGATGATTTCAGGTGACAATGAAATCACGGCGAAAGCGGTTGCTCGGCAGGTCGGTATATCGGAGGATCATGTCATTGGTGGCGTTTTACCACAGGAAAAGGCTGAAAAAGTCAATTGGTTGCAGAAGACTGCAACTGCAAATGCGCAGACTCGAACGGTTTCATTATTTTCAGGTCGAAACCGCAAGGAGCGTGCGATAGTAGCGATGGTAGGCGATGGGATCAATGATGCGCCTCCCCTAGCTGCAGCAGATATTGGCATTGCGATTGGATCTGGTTCTGAAATTGCATTGTCTTCGGCTAAATTCGTGCTGATGTCTTCTGATCTGACTCAGATACTTACGCTATTCGATATTTCTAAAGTCGTTTTCAAACGAGTCGTGTTTAATTTTGCCTGGGCTGGGATATATAATCTGATTGGATTACCTATTGCAGCTGGTGTCATTTATCCAGCGAATCATGCGAGGCTGGCTCCTGCTTGGGCTAGTCTAGCGATGGCGATGAGTTCGGTGTCAGTCGTATGTTCTTCGCTGGCTTTAAAACTTTATCAGCCTAAAAAGTACGATAGCAATATGTTTAGGCGCTAGCTTTTTCTGATTTGACCAGATTTAAATTGTAATATAAACATTATGAACTTAAAGCGCTAAAACGGGCTGTACAACTTCATCAGATCCGTAAAGATCCCAACGCTCAAACGGATCGGCCTTTCGTGTCGAAACATCAATCATGAATTTGTTAAAAAATTCAGCAACAGGGCCAGCGAGCGAATCTGCACCAATTGGAAGTACAGCAGATACGTACCCATCAGGCCGAACAACAATCAGGGCCCCTTTTTTGGGATCAATACCATACTTCTTATATGCATGACCATGGCCATTATGGTGAGACTCATCGTCGACATAGATCTTCCAAAAATCCTCACGGCCGTAATTGTCTTTCGGTCGAAAGGCCTGTGGGAACTCTGTCCATTCGACAGCTGTCCTAGGTGAAGCATGGATCAAGATAATTTCGATGACTGAATCGGATTTAGCGCCCTGAGGAGTGAATCTTTTAATAAGCGAATCCTTAGAGTCAAGATATGCTGCAATATCGGTCATGGTATCTGTCAAAGCCATATTATCTTTAAAATCACCAGCAAAGTATACGATTCGCCATCGACCGTCGGACGGCATCAAGTCGGATAAAAAATGCGGGTTTGCTTCACTTTGCGACACGACTTGAGCAGTGTCAAAACGCATTCCGACAGGAACATTGGTTGCTATAGGAGATATATATTTAGTCACTAAAGCTGTTCCACCTTCGGGGTCGACGACTTCTGTTGCAATCTCCTTTGGCTTATATTCAAGTAATGACGATGGATAATCTATGATGCACCCACTTGCAAACGCTTTGCCCATTTCAAACACTCTGCGGAACTCTTGTAAACTGATTCTGGCCGAGCCGACAGAACTCGCCTGTTCGGATTCAGAATCTTTTAGAACGGCAGGCTTTCCTGAGAAAAGGCGTGATAATTTGTAGTCAAAATTGATCAGGTCATAAGCGTTTTTCTTGCGCTCATCTTCATAGGTTTCCAAGATATCTGATCTGGCCAAACCATTGCAAACATGGGCCAGTTTCCAACCAAGATTGAACGTATCCATCATAGAGGTATTCATTCCTTGACCAGCTTTAGGAGAATGTGTATGGCAAGCATCGCCCGCAATAAACACTCGCAGTTGTTTATGCCAGGTAGGCGAGACCCTTTGCCCGATTTGATACGCGGTATACCAACGGACATCACGAATGTCGATTTTGTAAGGATAAAAAATCTTCTGAGCAGCCGCAAGAATAAACTCCGGTGTGATACGTGACCTATCTACGCGACCACTGGATTTAGCAGACGCTGAGGAAGAGGACTTCTCGGACTCCGTCTGGGTTTCAGGATCGCGTGGAGTTTCTTGAAGTTGGATGTAGAATCGGACTACTCCATGTTCCCGAGGAATTACCATTATACTTCCTGAATCCGCAGAATGAATTGCACAACGATGTCGGATATCAGGGAAATCTGTCAAAGGTACTGCATCGAGCACTCCCCAGACATAATCGGTACTCTCGCCTTCCATTTCAATACCAAGTTGCTTGCGAACCCAAGAATGCGCACCGTCGCAGCCAACGACATATTTTGCATGGACTAGTTCAAAACTGGAGTCCGTTTCGGTAGGCTCGACGGACGAATAATACTTCTCTTGGTCACCTTCGAACGCACGGAACAGACCATTTGCGACTTTGCCGCCATACTGGTCGGGTAAGGCTGTATCTTCATCGAGTTTCTTAATCAGTACCGAAACAGGATAGGCAGATGCTTCGGAGATCTTAGATTCATCAATCTCGATTGATACAGGCAACATCCCACGTTCGACCGTGATCTTTCCACGAGATGTCTTCTCTATCGACTCGATGAACCAAGATTCAATGCGCCCTTGGTGAATCACACATTGCTGGAATCTAGAAATACCTTTAACAGTATCAGGAATTCTGGCAGAACGATATAGACCGCCTTTGCCATCAGGCTCCCAGAAGCAGACTTCTTGCATATGATTCGACGAGTTCCAGGGCCCGTCAATCCCAAACGAACGAAAAACTTCCAAGGTTCTACATTCGAGGCCATCCGCTTGTCCAGCAAAAATCTTGGACGAGCGTTTGTCGATAATGCGTGCATTTATCCCTGCGCGCGCCATCCAATTGGCGGTCATAAGTCTGGTCTTGTCAGTAGGAGCATTTAGTTCAAGTGTAGAAAACATACCCGGCAGGGCCGGCGCCGATGATGAGAACATCCACATTTGACTCTTGAGCGACCATTGTGTGTTACTGATTGTATTCCTAATTTTTAGCAGTTGATGAAAATTCTACAGCAGACTGACGACTGTATTTAAGTAGTTTCAAAAGAATTCAAATTCCAAGGCCAGAAAGAGAGTATCCGAATTTCCGAGCCAATTCGAACGATCGTGTCGAACTCAACCCGATTCCAAGAAATTTTGGTATTTGAAAACCCATGAAGTTCCAAAAATGTTCTTTCGAATCCGTTTTTGAACAATCAATCAGCTATTACAAACTGCCGCCCGTAGTTTGTCAGAGCCCCTCTTTCCCTAGACGGTGAGTCTACCCCGCATCAGGCCGAAATGATGCTCTGAGCCGCGTTGTGCCGGCGGAACAGCGAAAAATGCGGGGAAGATAGGGCTGCTATAAGACGACGGAAGGTCGGACCGAGTTGAACAATCTGAAAAGAGTATAAAACAGCGAGAAAGTCACAAATAGGAATGCAGAGAAATAAATCTAACGACAGTCCAAGTCGCGATACGACTGCAAGTAAAAGATCAAAGATTACTAACTTCAAGAAATGCCGACGATTCAGACACAAGTGCCTTTGCCTCCGTTGAAGGACCTCACGGATGACAACATTACAGAAAATACTGTTATTGTGAATAACCAGTCGTCTTCTCCCCGTCTGCGCTATCTTTTCAACAGACTTGTCACTCATTTACATGATTTTGCTCGTGAGGTTAGATTATCCGAAGAGGAGTGGATTGCCGCAATTATGTTCCTCACTGCGTGTGGTCAGATCTGTACAGACACTCGTCAGGAATTTATTCTACTGTCCGATGTTCTCGGCTTGTCTTGTTTGGTTGATGCTATGAATCATCCAAAGCCTGCGAACGGCACAGCGGGCACAGTACTGGGTCCGTTCCATACGCATGATGCTTTGGAGTTTGAACAAGGTGAATCCATCTGTTCGTCTGGGAAAGGCGAACCAGCACTTGTTCGCTGCAAGGTCACAGATACTTCCGGAAATCCGCTTGCAGGAGTGTCCGTTGACATCTGGGAGACCGATGAAACCGGACATTACGATACTCAATATGCAGATCGTGCAGGTCCTGATTGCAGAGGAATTCTGACCACAGATCGCGAAGGCAGAATTACCTTCAAGGCGATTCGACCGGTATCGTATCCTATTCCTCATGATGGCCCGGTAGGAAAGTTACTAGAACGATTGGGAAGACATCCATATCGACCTGCCCACATGCATTTCAAATTTATCAAAGACGGATTTGACGTGCTGGTCACTTCTCTATATATTCGTGGTGATGCATATGAGACCACGGACGCCGTTTTTGGAGTCAAGTCATCGCTTATCGTGGACCTTGAGCATATTTCTGATGAGGACTTAGCGCAGGAATACGAGCTGTCCCCTGAGGATTGGCTGTTGGAATACGATTTTGTGCTAGTTTCGGACCAAGAAGCTACAGAATTAAAGATCAAAAATGCGGAAAGGGCATTGAAAACCTTGGGAGTTACTGTAGCGGTTGTAGATGGTCTTCCGATCGACGCTATTGAGTAATTATGTTACATGGATTTACGAATTTGCTTGGAATATATATTTTTAAACCATCGCTGTTTCATCTGCAGCTGGACTGAAGTCTGCGGTAGCCGACAAAATTAATGAGAAATTCATATCCATGCAATTCACTATTCTGCGTAGAAGTAGTTATAATGCAAAATTTGATTGAAATGATCGATTGAGTACGTATATATCCAACTTCAGTTGAATATTATTCATCTCTAGTAAGCAATTACAATCAACCACGATCCTTTCCTACTTCAGTTAGGTAGCTCGACTTGAATTGTATTTATTATAGACAAGTTAGAAACCCAAAGAAACAAGCTGTTTTGCAGTTTCAGAAATAGTAGTTTTGAAGGGTAGATATTTCATATCCAAAAGCTTTACAGACTTTGAATAATCAATGCCATGACATTCTTCCGCTTCCTTATTAATAACTGCAGAATCATCTGGGCCATTGCAATATGCGTCTCCTTCTTCTTTTGTTTTCTTTGCGCATTCAAGAAGAGAACCATACGTGAACAAACGACCCGACACAATAATGCGTTGATTGGCAACACCGGGTGCTGTCAATGACTTCACATGAGCATCTGCTAAATCTCGGACGTCGACCATACCGAATAGCATAGTAGGAGCGGAATTAACACCAGTAGCCATTAAATTGGCAATGATGGCGTTCGACGTGTTCACGTTGTCTTTGGTGACGTTCTGTAGCATGGGACCGAATACAAAAGGCGGATTCAAAACCGTGACAGAAAAATTTGGTTTCTCGTTCTCAACGAATTCCCAAACAGCTTTCTCAGCGAAGGTCTTGCTGGCGCAATAAGAGACTCCTGTCGGCCCGTCGAGGCCCTCTTGCCAAGTGACCGGATTCCAATCTGCCTCGCTCATCGGCGGAGACTTGTTTCGAAGATCATAGTCATGGCCATCATATACCGCGGCGCATGACGATGTAACAACAATCCGTTTCACTTTATCGCCGTACTTAAGTGCGGAATATAGTATGCCTTTCGTTCCTTTGACAGCCGGAATTAGCAGATCCTTCTCAGGATCTTCAATTTTGTATGTGAACGGAGAAGCAACATGCTCAATGTAGACTACGTCTTTGACAGCCTCGTCAAAGGCTCCATCGACAGTGATATCGGGAACTTCGATAAACGTAATTGATGCTTCGGGATATTTGGACTTGGTATAACTTTCCGCTTTGGCGATTGAACGCACAGCCAGCCGAACAATGTAGCCAGCCTCAAGCAGCTTCTTCAATACGGCAGAGCCTATAAAGCCGGTTGATCCGGTCAACAGTACCAATTCTCCAGTCATGACAATTATTTTACAAAAATAAAATTGCAATTGGATGTACCTGGAGGTTTATATCAGTAAATTTAAGTAGGTGCGACAATCACAGAATTATATATACTCTACAAGATCTGCCGCACATTGGCGTCATAACCACAAAGGCCAAATGTGACGGGAAGGCTTACCTCAATCAATCTATATGTAGATTGGCTTTTAAATCCGTCAACGTCGAATTTGTTACAAAAATAAACTATTTGATGACATTTTATCTGGCTTCCATCCCATTCTTGCTGGTAAATGGCTACAGCACCTGGCTCAATGTATCGGCCGAGATCTACTGATTGGGAGAATGTCGCGGCGAAATCATCGCCGAGCGACTGGCCAGAGTTAATAGTGAAAAGAGAGCATAATCAACTCTGTCAGACATTAGTAGAGCATTCTAAGCGAAAGATGTCACATTCTATTCTAACGTAGACCTCTTATCCCGAAAGGTCAGATGCATTCAATGATTTAGCGCATTCAGAAGGAGAGTAAAAAGGCCGGCCAAAGCTGCTCCAGACAGAGCACTGATACCTGTCCACATTGCAAATTCGGATCGCGTGGTTTCGTAGACCGTATTGGAAGGCAATTTATATTCTGGTGAGCCGAATATACCGTAGAGAAGCGCCATCCCATCGGACCATGTCCGAAGCTGTCTGTGTGCTTGTTCTGCAATAGTATGTTCGAATGGAGAGATTTGTGGGAGAGTAGTTGCATGCTGTGAGTTCAAATCAACGGGCGATTCAGCAGAACTCGGCATATTTGATGATTTCAGTTCATTGACGCGCTCATCAATGACCAATCTCACCTTGTCCTCAAACGACCCGACCAATCGCTTCCGTTTCCAAGGTTCCAGTAACAGCTGCACAACAATAAACAGCAGCACGTTAAACCCCATTAGCATCCAAGTCCCATACGTTGACGCACGGCGAATTTTATCGCTCCAAATCTGTTCTTCATGATATCGACTTAGAATCGACCGAGACAGCGCAAGCTGGGTCTCATCTGCAATCTGTTCGGACTTTTCAAGTTCCTCTTGTGCATGGATCTCTTCTTGTTCATTGGCATGGTCGGATCGATATAATTCTGTGAACCGTTCAAGATCGCCGGGCGACCACGACTGTTTCCGCTGTAATAATTCATTGACTTCTCGTTGCGAAGCTGACCGTCGAGCGATAGCTGCCGCATAGGCTTCCTTAGTCTGCTTTACATCCTGTCTAGCTTTTACTAGGAATTGCTCATGGCGCTCGATGTTCTGCTTCAGTTTTTCGATATCAGAATAGCCAGTGATCTCATTGAGAGTTTTGCCTGCCGAGAAGAAGGCTGCCTGTAAGATATCCAAACGGCGGGAAATATCCTTCATTATTGAGCTCCGCCGTGATTCGATTTGCGAGGGCAAATCATTTAGTATCGAGTCCTTCCGCAATTTCTCCGTCGATTCCGAGGCTGGCTCTATTGGAATGGACTTTTGATCCACGCAATATTTCTGACTCGAACTGAACCAACATCTGCTAATAGGCTCGTGACAAAAAGTAAGCCGAGATCTTTGACCAAAATTTGTAGGCCGCCGAGAAACAAAACAACATATTCCACGTGCAGCCATGTTCAATGAACTGTCTGGGATCCGTGTCAGTATTGTATGCTCGTATCTTGTTTCGCAGGAGGCTCCAGTCTATCGAGACGACGATTTCAAATGCCGAGAGTCCTCTTCCAAAATTGGCCTAAATCAATTGGATGGCAAATCAATTGAATCGCTTCAATTCTCTCGTCTTCTCCAATCAAGTCGACTTTCGCACGTCCGGCCTGCCTATGGACCAACCAGATCCAACCCAAACGAGCCCGTTCCTGGACACTAATCTGTCACGTGAGGTGAAGTCAGTCTTCACTGTCAAATGTACCGGCTGGAAATGGTTTCTAATTTATCTTTACTTTTTTAGAGTTTAAATGTTTCGAGAGCTCCGCAGTTTAATTTTTATTTAATTTTTCGTCTCAATTTTTTACAACGAACTTGAACTCCACGCCGGCTCCTTGGTCACGGGCAAAATGAAGTGCAACATATCACATACCCTTGATATAATGCAATCATTTCACGTGATGATGTTAGATAAGCGTACTTTTAATCTGAATCACTTCTGTGTTCTACACACTGAAACGAATCGCCGATGAGGCAAAATTTAGTTTCTTGCACATGTATAGCACTCTATTTGGATCAGGCTCTGATTTAGATCTAAGTTTACTCCTATTTGCTTGAGGAATGGCTTGTTTAAAAGCGATTTTGTGGAATGGCGATTCTTCGTTTTAGCCGTGTACTGTTCTTGTCACATTGACTTCGGTTTTAATTGTTAATTGTGTCATTATAGTTTTTACCTTACCGGTCATTCCATAAAATTTGTGATCGTCTATGCTGAAAGACAGCTGTGACATAGTCAAGCATCATATAGGATTTGTATGGAGAATTAATACTATTATTCGGAGATAAAGAGTTACGTGATGTTCTTAGATCGCCTTCGGCTGAAATCTTACTGTCATCGCCCTGATACTGATTAAGAAAGTTCTGATTTTGTTGGCGTGATGATGTCACTTTGATGACGGCTTCAAAAATTGCAAGCTTAAAAGCAGATTATATATATTGTGGCAGTTTGGTCTTAAGGTGTCGAGCAGGATCGCCGATGGAGGGTAGGATTGGTTCTGAAGATGGATAGAACAGATTGAATTTGAAATCCACAAAACGTAGAAAGTAGGAACAAGCTGCAATTTTTTATTTAGCACCGCAATAATGTTTGTAGAACGCAAGGAAACTAATATCGGGGATAGCATCGGGCAACAGCAGGAATAATCAACTAGATGACACGAAGGCGTGAACTTTGTCAGATCCAGTCTACCCCCACCGCAGCAGCCAGGCACACGATACCAGACAGGATAAAACCAAGGCCAGTTAAGAGTACAATTTCATTTAGTCGAGACTGGTTCGGAGAAACGCCTCGGGGTGGTAGACTTGGATCAACCACGGTCAATGCAACAGGGGGAAGTCGAAATACATGACTCCAGTAGTTGTGTACACAGTTCTATCATGTGCAACAACGTGCGAACCGCAGCACACCCGGGCACTCAAAGTACTTCCTTAGTACTGTAACCAGCATCAGCAAAATTTGAACGATCAGCCCTTGACAGTGGCCATGACTCCGCGGTCTTTTGAGTCGTCCGCCCGTCTTTCTGTGGGGAAGCCGCCGTCTGACTGACTGAGTCCGGCACCTCCTGAACTTTGATCTCCGCCCCTGAGTCGGCGTCGGAATTCGCGCCCGCCTTGGAGTCAGCGCATTGATAGAACTGACACGAGTAGGAAAGAGTATGTTCCGCGAATTACATGGTGGAATTGAATAACGATATCAATAAAATTATGCAGCTTGTTGTAGAGAACTTATATTTTGCTGGCATCTGATTTATCTGCTTCTTTGCGCATTGTAGATTTTTTAGACTCCGTTCTAATGCTCTGTTCTTCAAATATGTCTTTTACAAATTGATCCAAATATTAAGAATCATCTCAAGCAGAGAGATTATTCAATATTTATTTAGCAACGACATTGGATTCCCAACAAAATCAAAAATTAGATAGCATCATCTCGTTTGAAACAGCATAACCTTTAGTTACATATTTTCCCAAAAATAATGCATTCCAGCATTGCCTGTAATACGTAAGTTACTGTCATCTGAACCTCTAACGTGAATAATCTATCGAATCTAAGCTCGCCATATCTGACATTTTAAATATAACAGAGAAAGCAAATTATTATATATATGCTACTATATAAATGGCTTGAGAACGTTTTATTACAATATCCTAATCGATTAAATCGTACGATCTAAATCACAACATATTGAGCTATATCGTAAATCCAGTACAGATTTAGCTATTTTAAGAGGACGATTTAAACGTCATTGCAAAGAACAAAGCGATATCTAGCTTTGTTGGCCTCCATCAGAGGAAGAACTTTGTTAACCTCATCCATAGGATAAGTGGTGATCCAGCTCTTAATTCCCTGAGTGGCAGCAAGATCAAGCATCTCCTTGATTTCCTCACGCGAACCAAGTACAGAGCCGCGAAGAGAAAGATTATTAGAAACAATAGGACCAAAATAGAACTGCGGAATAGGAGCCTCGGGAAGACCGACCTGCACAAAAGTTCCATCAGGCTTAAGCATCGTAAGATAATCGCCAAGAGGCATATCTGGACTATTGGCGGTAGAAACAATCAAGTCAAATTTGCGCGCATTCTTCTTGGCCCAGTTAGGCTCAGCAGTGGCAATAATGCCATCAGCTCCCATGGCCTTTGCGTCCTCTCCCTTGGAATCGGTACGCGAAATTGCCCAGACATGATCAGCACCCAGAGCCTTTGCAAATAGAAGTCCGAAATGACCGAGACCACCAAGACCAACAATTCCCACAGTCTTTCCAGGGCCACAACCATTGCGCTTGAGGGGAGAAAAGACGGTGATACCTCCGCACATCATGGGCGCAGCAATATCGGAAGGAATAGATTCAGGGATCTTGAATGCAAATGAAGCCGGATAACGGCCCATCTCAGAGTAGCCACCGTATGAATAATCACCATTGTCGAAAAACTTGGAGGCGTAGGTGAAAACATGCTTGGCGCAGCTAGGCTCAAGACCGTGATTGCACTCATAGCAGTCGGCCTCGAGACATGAATCGCATTGAGCACCGACACCGACACGGTCACCACTAATCGAGTCAGTGAGCTGATATTTGAAATAAAAACAAAAAAAACAAGCTTACATCTCAAACTCCGTGACGTTCTTGCCCTTCTTGACGACGGTTCCGACAATCTCATGGCCTACAACGACGGGATAGGGAGTAGCACCCCATCCAGAACGGAGAGTATGGAGATCAGAGGCACAAATTCCGCTAAATCCATTAGAAATTGAAATTGACGGCAGAAAATATAAAATATAGACTTACCAGTGCGAAATCTTGATGTCGATATCGTTATCAGTAAAAACTTTAGGGTGATACTCTTGCTTGACAAGATTGCCCTCTACGGATTTGGCGTCAAGGCCCATCCATCCAGTGAAAGTCTCAGTAGCAGGCATTTTGATTTTAAAAAGGGCGAGAAAGAAAGAGAAAAGCTTGTGATTAGCAGTCAGTAAATAAGAGGAGCTGCAGAGGCCGAGGAGTGGATATATATGTAGTAGATGGGATTGATAGCTGGCTCTAGGTGGCGTATCAGCGAAAATCCCACATGGAGGCGGAAGAAGACAGCAGAAGATTGCGAGGAGAGAAAGTTCAGGCAGGCCGGGATCAGAGTCGAATTAAGATCTTAATTTATTAGCCTCATCCATTATTTTGTAAATACCCGTCTGACAGTCGAGCTAAGATCCCTCCTGGAACAGAAGGTAATAGACAGCTTAAGCGGCCCTGGCCTCTCTATATCCGTCTTTTCCATCCATCTCAAACGGGCAAAAGTGGGCAGGTGTTCCCTAGCGTCGAGCGCGATTCAATTGAATGGACTGTGGTCGAACATGACCGAAAAATGCCGATTATCTATCCAATTGCAATACTAATTCACCTTATTCTGTGTATACCAATCGCCCCTCCTCTGCGGAGCTTACATGCTAGATTCGAACACTACGTCCATTTAAGGTTCATGTATTACGCTCAACGGCGAGCCGCACACAACTCTAACGTGGTCGCGCTTTTGACTGGAGGTCCTGATTGGGGAGCTGGGCCGAGGACTGCTGTATCGGCCGAGAAGAAATATCTGTTTCGTTGAACGACAGAGAATTACAAATACCTGCAATGTTTAGCTTCCCAAAATTAGGCTCAGTCAAGTTTCGTTTTTGAGTAGGATTGAGTGTAAGGCTCCCAACTGTGTTTACAGTATACTGCAGCAATACAATTCAAGTCAGCAGAAAGAGATCGCTAACTGGAGGAATTTGGCCGAATTTGACGCGAAGAGCTCGAAATGACGTCCTTACAACACGTCGAATAACGACTAGAGAGTTGTTATGGTCAGCACAATCCAGCCGAATGCTAAAACCGAAGATGATGGACCGCAACCTGGTGGATATTGCCCAGGCCATGTCGTAAAATATTGGTCAAATATTGGTCAAATAGCAACCAGTGAACCTACTACAGAATATCAGCAATTACAATAAAAAATCCACGTAATGATATTTTGGCTTAATTTTTGCTAATAACTTTCACAATTCGTACTTCAACTCACTTTGCTTTAGTCGCTCTTGCTCTACTCGTCTTACTCTACTAGTGCAGTCGCCTTAGTAGTGCTCAAAATTTACCCTCGTTCTCGATACAAACACCATACATTTACTGTTGCCCGAGTCCCAGATGACAGCAGATAGCGATCAAGGGTTTAGAACTGTTTACAGACCATGGGCTTCTTGGATAGCCCTGCCTCGACCAATCTGATAACTAAAGTACTATCTGGTTTGTTCATATGCGACTAGACTTGTCGATAACTTCTAGAGACCAGTAATTACATTCGTGCAGTACTGTTATTCATCTATTGGAGTTAGAGTGTTGTTTGCCAATTTGTTCGATCAATTGACGTAAAAAGGTAATTCCCGTTCTCATGAGAGTTCCTGAGTCCTCCATGATCGTATGATTCTTGCAAATTGACGGATTCTGACATTTGTTCACAGATGGCCGAATCTGCTGCACCTACGCCAGTCGCGGATATTCCAGCTGCTGCATCTGCTGCAGGTGGACCCAAAGCAGGACCACCCACACCCGAGAACATCAAGGGACGGATACTAAAGCACATGAACAAGGATCATGAGCTGTCCTTAACTGACTACCTACGATTTTACAAGGGAGTGACGCCATCGCGCAATGTGGTCTTGAAAGACATCACATTGAGTTCGCTAACACTGACGTACGAGGTAATTACAAACAGGGCAATTGAAGAACATGAAGAGGTTATCGAGCTGAACCCTCCAATGAAGAGCATGTCCGAAGCCAGAGACGTTTTGGTCGGAATGGCTCTGCAAGCATCTGAAGGATTAGGCTATTCGACTGTCAGTCCTGTCGACTCGTTTTTGCGGCCCACCCTCATTTCAGTTCCCATTATAGCTCTGATTGTTAGCGGCCTTTACTTTATCGTTCTCGCTCCTACGGCCATCAACAACCCCGATTCCATCTTGCGTCAATTCAAGGTCGGACAGTATTCTCCTCTTCCGTTGCTCATAAAGATAGCGGTCTGGATAGCATTGATTTATCATGCAGGCGAAGCTTTTGTTATGTACATTTGGACCGGTGCCTATCGAGTGCCTACTTTCAAGCAGATCGCCTGGGTTTTGTGTGCGTTTCTCGAGGGATGGCCCGCATTATCCCGTTTCCGCACTCTGATGGAAGAAAAAGACCAGCACAGCGAGAAAACTAAAGACTCCGTTCAAAAGAGCGAATAAAGCTGAATAGGTTGACCGTTTCTGGTTCTGTCTTTTTTATGTTCACTCAGTTAACGCGCACTAAAAGCTGCTTCTAGTTGTAGATTAAGTTATTTCGAAGATAAGTTATATTAGAAGCAAAATATACAACTGAGCTATAATATTTCTTACTATATTGCAAATTTGGTAGTAAATCAATCAGTGCTAGTTACGAAAACCAAATCAGAATTTAGGATAATACATTATTATTGATAATGACGATAGTACTACTGGACATAAATAGTCCTGGTTTTAAACCCTGCTTGTCTAGGTATGGGTTAGCTGACTCTGAGCGACCGCAGCCCGCTGCGGCGGGCTATCCAGAAGCGCCTTCGGGCTTTGATGACGATTTGTATATTGCCTTCCAGTTAACTTCGGAGTCGGACGAATATAAGCCAAGACAGCACAGCAAGTCACACCAACTTGGGATCCAGCTTCAATCAATTCTGAGTAGATAACGGACGATCGAGGAACTCGTGCTTATCGTCAACTTCAAGTTATGCCATTGTGAGCGCGAAGTTCTGCCATCTCGGCGACTAGCAAGTTTGTTGGCCCAAATCACCTTGCATCGGAAATTCAAGTTAGGAGTTAATCCTCTGAAATCGTCCTAGTTTGATATTCTGAGTTGCAAACTTCAAACTTCGCGAACGCTGCTAATCTGCGGAGCTAGTGAGCAGTTAAATATAGACTGTGCACGTTATGTCGTTACCTTCGCCATCATACGGCGGACTTTCTCCTCCACAATCAGGAGCTAATGGACCAAGATATCCACAAAACTACACAAACGACCGAGTCAAGGCATTTATCGAGCATTTCTTCGAAGCCGATGACGATGCATCTCGAATGGAAGACTTTCTCGACTGTTTCTCAGATAGCGCATTTTATATTCTTGGTGTTCACACCGTCGCTGGCCGTGAGTCGATTAGACGTATCAAGCTCAAAATATGGAAAAACATCTCTTCTCGAAAACACGAGATCGATGTCATCTTTCCTTTTAATCAGTCGGATGTTGAGGGCCAGTCCTCCCAGACAGAGTTCAATGTTACGAACGAGTTTGCCCTATTTGGCAGGATTCATTGCGTGCTGTCTCCAGAACAGCTTGATCATATGGCTTTGCAGATCGGAGATTTTCATTCATATCTGAAACGATCCGACAGACTAGTTCCCGCTGCCAGCAATAGCACTCTCTTGACAGTCGAGTGGGCCTCCCGACTTATGATTTCCTTAACAGATATGAAAGTCATGTTTTACCAAGTCTATCCCTGCACAGCGTCTATTTTGGAGGATCCGGAATCCCTGGTAAGAGATGTTAACCGGCCACAGGATTTGAACAACTCTGTACTTGAGCCAAATATGAATCAGTTATTTGCCGCTTCCCCTTTCGGAGGAAGACCAGTCAGTAGTTTAAAGCGGCCGGCACATCAACAGCATCCACCGCCTCCACCGCCTCCACCTCCCGTATCATCTTCAGAATCACCACCTCTAACAGAACAATCTACTTACACCAATGATCGGTCTTCCTTGACGGCTATAGCAAACACTCTAGTTGGACTGAGGCAATCTCATACGGATCCCAATACACCAAAAACAGACTCGATCCCACAGCTTCCTCAACATCCGGAAGGCCAGTATAACCAGCAAAATTCACTGGACGATATTTTGCGCTCGACAGTCTCAAAATGGTGATTGAGATGATAGATAGCGAGGACATTTGACCTCCTTTTACTTTGACATCAGTAATGCCAATTAGCACTGCATGTTCGCTTTGATTTCTTTTCACCGTCCCAGAATAATAAATCACTACTACAAAAGCGAAACTCTTCTCCGACCTTTTATACACAAAAATGCTACCCTACTAGATGTCAATGGCCATGAGAACATTGCAGGTAACAGCTATCTTCTGAGTTCCTTCCTATTAGGGCCTTTCATTGTCTGCTTGCATTTGTTGTCACTAGCCTGCAGTTTGATTTCGCCCTTCACTATTCTCGCTCTCCGGTCCCCGGTGCCCCCCGCCGCCACGAACAATGCCCGTCGGATATCGGCTGCTCTGATCGGCTGTCAACGTCAAAATCAGCTGATCTGCTAGCTAAAGATGACAAATGTTGCACGTGAATGGATGTGACCGTCGGATGTTCGTCCTGATTTCCACATGCTATTGATTGTAGAATCAATTATCTACCAGCGAGATAGGCTTGTGCTATTGTGTTTTGCGATTGTATTTTTGTGCTATAATATTCTTAGTTCAGCGACTTCTTTTCTAAGACGATTGTGCGGTTTCAGGGTACTTCCGCCGGATATTGGTCAGCTGTTTTATTGTTTTACAGCATTGTTTCCACTCGCCCAGAAAGGCCCAGATCCGCTTCCCCGCGTGGAAAATCTATCCCATAAAACTGCTTTTACTCCACAGCAAAAGTGAGACCGCGGAAGAGTCCCTGTAGCACAGTTACCAGTCTTGAACGCCCATGTTTGCTTATCTTCTGATTTGATTTGACTACATTCGATTTAATAAGTGTTAATATTTTTCCTTTTATCGATATCGCCTTTTTTGGCAGATACTTCTCGCATATATCTAGCCACTCACTTAGTTTGTCTCGCCGGCTTTCTTGTTAGCTGTTCCTCCTCCTTACTGGCTTCCCCCATGCTACTACCACCGCACCCGCCGGCTGGCACCGACCCCACAGACCCCACAGTTTCTCTGTCTACTACTTCGGCCTCGACGACCTCATCTCTAACCTCAGCTGCGAGCTCGGCAGATTCTGCTGTTCCTTCTTCCCTTCCTACCTTGTCTCCTTCCTCCTCGCTCTTGGTTGCTCGTTCACCCCCGACGGCAAACATGCAGTCGTCGTCGACGACGTCTCCTCAACTTTCTGTAGGCGCAGTCTCTTCTTCTGCAGCCTCTGCTTCGTCCGCTACAGTGACGCCGGCGACCTCTACGACCGCCGCTGTCGCCCCTCAACTTCACCAACAGCAGCAGCCCCAGTTCTCTTCTGCTCTGGCGGCTGCCTCCTCTGCAGAACTCCGGAAGCTGAAGCGCCGAGTTGATCCTGCTAAGCGTAAACGTATTGCTCTTGCGTGCGACTCATGCAAGCGCCGAAAACAAAAGGTATTTCCTTCTCACTCACTTATACGCCTACCCCCTCATATCTTACTAATCCCAACTGCAGTGTAATGGAGACCACCCTTGCTCTATCTGTTTAAAGAAAAATTTTCAGTGTCACTATACTCCTACGAGAGCCGATCTTCTTCCTACGACACCCGCATTCACTTCTTCTCCTTCTCCCCAGGCCGCAGTTCGAGACTCGCAAAGTACCCCTTCTCCCAAACTATCCTCGTCGAACCCCACCATCTCCACCGCATCTTCTATGGCAGGCTCCTTGGCACCCAGTACTTTGACATCAGTCTCCTCCTCTACTGCGATCTCCTCTCAGGATTCTCTCAGTCGGGAAAAGCTACACCGAAAGTCTTCGACGAACACGATTTCACACTCTCACTCAGTTGATCAAGAAGATCGCCGACACCATTCTTCCTTTAATGGCTCTTCGTCGTCGTCTTCTTCATATCTCTCCAAGCGTAGACGATCACGCGACCGCTCTTCCTCAGTATCAGATTCTGATATTTCTGACATGCCATCGCCAGGACCAGTTCAGCAGCACCAGCAACAACAACGCTATCGGCGAAAGAGATCTCACAGTCGTTCCGAGTATCAAGTTGAAACGGTTGGTGATGGTCGCAATACCCGTTTACTATGGGACGAAAAGGGCCATTTGCGGTACATGGGCGAAAGTGGAGTTTTGTCTTTTCTAGAGCAATCCCGAAAAGCTTTCCGAAAGGTTATGGGAGATTCTTCTTTCACCCTCGATCCTGCTCAATTCAGATTTATTGATGGGCCAACTCATACAGCCTCAATCATCCCTCTACAGCTCCCTTCACGCCATCTGACCAATGAGCTAATCCAAGCGTTTGACGATAATGTGCAGGCGTTTGATTACGTATTTGATATGGACCAATTTCGGTATCAAATTGCACAAACATATAGAAATCCAATGGGAGTTCCCCGGCATTGGTTATGTTTGCTACATTTTACATGTGCTCTAGGAGCTATTTTTGTCAGTTCTAAGCAAGAATTAGACACTGATAAAATAAGTCTTCCTAACTATCACAATTTAAATGATTCTTCTAGTTCGCCGTCGCTACCTAATTCTAATCTTCCTAAGGAATCTGGATCTCGAAGTCTGATAGATCCCGCTTTGTTCTTCGAAAGTGGCTTAGGTTTGATGAATGATGCTGCTGAGGACGGAGAATTATGGGTCGTGCAAGCATATCTTTTGATGTGTCTCTATTATCAGATTATTTGTAAACGCAATGCTAGTTGGATTCAATTAGGTAAGTTTAGTGCGAGTGCCGGATATTGCTTCTTGTTTCTTACCGCGTTAAATTGATTTAGGAGTTGCGATTCGTTTCGCTCAGGCTCTCGGAATGCATAGAAAGTGTGTTAATATGACGTTTCCTAAACCACAGCGCCTTTTGAGGCAGCGCCTGTGGCGTACCTTGTACATTCAAGACAGGTTTTGGTCTTCCAGCTTTGGTAGACCTTTAGCAATTGATGACTGCGATTGGGATGACCGTGATACTACAGAGCTTGAACAGTTAGATCGAACGGTGGTTGAACTTTCGAAACTATGTGAAATCACCGGCGATATATGCTTACTTGTCTATCGACCGCAGAGTATTTCGTCTTCAACATCTCAACGATTGGCAACGAGATTGCGAGAATGGAGCGATGGCCTTCCTCCCGATATTCAATTATCATCACTTAATTTGACGCCATCTGATAGGAGTACGTCGCTTAATGGAGACGATTCAGCGCGAAGACAGATGATTCGCAACCAGGGACTTCTAAGACTTCATCTTACTCATCTTAACAGCATTATTTTACTGACACGACCATTTTTCCTTTTGATGGTTGCTAAGACTCCTTCCGAGATCCCTGCTCAGGCAAAAACTGTGTCTCGTCTCTCGTCAGCCTGCGTGTTGTGTGCTGCGCGCTCAGTGGACTTGGTAATGACTTTCTTCGCACAGAATCAACAGCCTATTCGGTCACATTTAATGACTTACTTTATTTTTACTGCCGGTATTGTATTATTACTTGAGTTATTCCACCAGCGTCGATCGGAAGTCGAGTCATATATCACGCGAGGAATCTTTTTATGTATTTTTATTCTTGGCCATTACGGAAAGATCGATCCGTCAGCGAAGCGATATCGAAATATTCTGCAGGAAATGGATCGCGCCGCACGTGCGTCGCGATCTCTAAATTACAATGCCGGAGCTGACAGTGCCGCCCAGAAAAAGCATATTAGTCAAATCAATAGCCTTTTGAATCATAATGCTTCAGCTGGTACCAGTGCTTTGTCTAGTTCATCGGCATCAACTAATGCGAGTAGTGCAGTAGCAGCTGCAGCCGCGGCAGCTGCTGGGATGACTCCTGCTGCAGCTGCAGCCGCCGTACTATCATCAGGTGCTGAAACTGGAGGTTTTCATTTTATGCCTACTCCACGAAATAGTAGTGTAAGATCAGAGAGCTTGCCTAGGTCTCAAGTTGATGAATCTGCAGCCGCTGCTGCAGTAGCCGCCGCTCAAGCTTACCAGCAAGCTGCGAACCCAGACAACTACGATGATGAAAAATATCTTCATGATGTTCTAGGATATGGATATAAGGCAAGCGGGGGAGACACGACAAATAATCTTTCGCGCATGTTTCTAAAGGCAGCTGCGAACGATGGCCGATATCAGCTCCCTGGTTCACCCTCGCTCACAGCGACCAGTGGAACTGCTGGTGTGGGTGGAAGTTCCACGACAATATCAACTACTGTCGACGACGATCGCGGGCTACCGATTCGGAGTACTGTTCCCTCTTTTCTTTCACATCGATCGTCTTCTACTTCGAATATATCGGCATCTGCAGCTACCAATAATGCAACCAGTGCAGTTGGATCTGGGGCGACACCTGGAAGTGCAAAAAATACACCTGGCAGCAGTAAAGATGGTACTCTAAATATATCGCCTGCGGACGCCATGTCGCAGTTTTTAATGGACGACACGTTCGGAGTTGGAGGGAGTGGAAACGAAGATACGAACATGGACTTCTCTTTTGATTTAGATATGATGGATTGGATTAATCTTGCTTCAAGTGGGCCTGGAAGCGTCAATGGTAATGCTGCTGGTGGTGGTACTGCTGCTGCAGGAACAGGTGGTAGCGCAGGAGGAGCCACCATTTCTGGAACAGGTAGTAAATCTGGTCCTAACAGTGCTGAAAGTAGTTCTAGTGGTAATAACGGCAATGGCTCGAATAATTCTGGAACTGGTGGTGTTTCTGGTGCTGGATTTGAGGAAGCTGTTCGTCGTGCCAATGCAGAATTGTTTAATGGTCCTGGAGGGGCCAGGCAAGGAGTTTCGCTTGGAGGAAGTGCAAGTACTAATGTTGGTTCGGTGTCTGGAGGTCTGCCGTCAAACAGTAATAGCAGTGTGGCCGGGCAGTCTTATGATACAGTATTCCGAGGATTAATGATGAATGCGGAATATTAAGTTAATTTTATTTTGTTAAAAACCTGTTTCATTAGGGATCTGGGCGGGAAATGGAATAATGATGCTTTTTGGGGATTAATTAATAGGAATTATTTATTAATATATATCAACTGTATAGAACTTTTTCCAAGAAAAATCCGTCCAGTAACCTGCTAGAAAACCACTCATATCACGAAATAAAACTCCAAATTATTCGAAAAATGCAAAACGAAAAATTTAAAACACCGGAAAAGGTAATACATCAGTGACCCACTCGAGCCAAGGGCTCCATTCCTGGTCATTCAAATAGCGTCTACATATGATCTGCACATCCACACGGACACGTTCTTCTTGCCACCATGCTGCAAGCAAATTCATGACTGCCAGAAAGTGAACATAGACTATTAAGGCAAGCTTGTCGCGGTTTCGAAGACGATTGTGAAAGGATTCGGATTGTAAAAACGGCCAGGTGACAACATATTTTCGGAGCTCGGCAGGACGCATGTGACGGAACGCTTGCACAAGTTGCGAAAGCATGTAGATGCCCGGCATATAAATTTCCAGTTCAGAGGGCTGAGAGTTGAACCGTTCAGTGCAGAGCCGGGAGAGATCTGCAAGAGCCGGTCGAGTTTGTCGATTTTTAGAGGCGCAGGAAATCGATGTCGATGAAGATGCGGGAGTAATAGACGAAGGAGTTGACGCAGAAGGTACTGGCGTCGTCACAGTAGTCGCTGTTGACGAGGGTGAGGACGAGATCGGTGAGTCCGAGGGACCCGTTGATGAGGATATTGTTGACGATGGAGCGGGAGCCGATGCCGCTGCAGTAGAAACAGCTCCTAGTGAAGAAAAGTCAATGCCAAAAATAGACTGCAAATTAATTCCCGTATGTTGATTCATCATCTCGTGTACAACCGTCCGAATACCTAGCAGAATTGGAAGCCAACGATCCACAGACACAATGAGTTCGTCCGATTCGTCTTCCGGTATGCTTTCATCGGCCCGGTCTTTGAAAGCAAAAGACTGAATCGCAATCAGACTTCCTGCTACCGTCATCGCCTCAACTTTACCTGGCCCTCTCGGTCCTGCGATTTCAGCCCGGAAAGTCTCGAGTGCTCGCTGTCGGTACCAGACCTCCGCCTTCTCAAAATATAAGTCGCGTTCTTGTTGTTCGGGAGTTAGCGTTATGTCTTTGACAGATCCTGTAGATCCATTCAACAGTGATTCACGCTGCCGCTGCTCGTCTTGTAAATAGCGCATGTGAGTCGATGCGATGGTGAGAATAGCATACATAAGAAACTCATGACCAAATGCCATTCGGGGAATTTGGTTCAGCCATAAGTCTCCGTCTGTAATATCTGTAAATGTGGGAGCTGTTACGGTAAGGAAATGGTGGAGTAGTTCGAGCTGTCCCATATTGAGGCGAGAAAATTCGGTGTCGCCAAGGTCCCGAGGGTCAGTTTGCAATTGCGTATTTCGGCGAGATTTCGGTACAGCTTGTGTTGATTCGGTATGGGGTGAAGAGTAGTGGGTAGAAGCGAGTAAAGGTTGAGTCATCAGATTAGGTCGTGTTGTCGCTGAAGATTCAATCACAACCGGAGAAGGTTTGGTAGGAACAATTGGAATCGGCTTGATATCATTCAGCAAGGTATTGCTCTCTCTATGTTCCAATTTTATAGGACTTCGTCCGTCAGGTCCATCATTGTCGGTTAAATAAGTACATGTCACTCCATGCTTGATGCAATTAAAACATTGTGGTCGTTCCTCATCGCATTTGATTCTTCGACGCTTACAATTTGAGCATCCCTTTCGGGATTTGATGTGTGACTTTCTAGGACGTATCATTCGTAGCGCGGCATTGACTTCTGTCGACCCTAATTGCTGCGGAGAACTAGCCGTGGATAACGGCGAGGTAGTAGAGTTATGAGAGCTGGAGCTGATATTGTGAATAGGATAACTCGGTCCGTATTGCTGAAACCCAGAAGTTGATAATCCAGAACTTCCAAGAACTGGTCCAGTCGGTTTGCTTTCTTCTAGCGAATGATTTAAAATGGCATCAACAGGCGACATAGGAAACCGTTCATGGCTCGACGGAGAATGCTGGGAATTTGGACCAGACAGTGAAGGACGCCGGAAAGTAGATGATGCCAGCGAGGGAGCAGACTGTGGCAGAGGCAGTGCTATAGATCCTGTTGGTACACTCATTGGCAACGATAATCCGGATCCGATTGAGATCGTAGATAAAGAGGGTGAAGTCGAAGGTGCACTTCCAGCTACTGCTGCTGCTTGTTGAGTAGCAGCAGCCATGGTCGAGGGCGGAGGAGGTGAAGCCGTCATTGAGGGGTCAAAATCAAGGAACAGCAACTGTTTGCGACCCGGGCAACGCAAACAGCTCGTCAGATTCTCACACTGAAAAGTACCTTTGACTCAGAAAAGCCAATATCACAGTGAACAAACCGAAAAATGGTCAAGAATGTAAATGGAGCTAAATCAATCTAGCTCTGAATATTCTTATCTTAATCTCAAAACAATTCCAAATGTCGGGACCTTCTTCGGTCGCCTCATCGCATCTGGCAAGTGAGTCATGTGACTCAAATCAGGGATTCGAAGACCTAGTCCTACTTCTAAGAGTAAAAGAAGACTTTAGTTTTTGGAGCTTAATATAGCAAGTATGCATTGATAAAAATAAGTCAAAAAATAATATATAACAAAAACTACTGTAAAACTGCCTTGATTATGTCAAACTAATATCCAAGTTCTTCATTGACTGTATGGGTCCTGGTATCGTCCGATATTAAATCATCCATCCTTACCTGAACGAAGTTCAGCTGTTATGCACGTGATCTAGGCCCAGATGAGTCTTGGTCTATTCATAATCTCTCATCCATCATGAGTAAGCAGTATGTAGAGCTCAATTTAATACAAAATGTACAAGTGGTATACCAATATACAAAATATTCCAATATAATTCACCAATAAAAAAAACCATAATCGCGTAGATCAATGTAAAACCAACATGTCCCAAAATCACACCAAATCATATAATACAAACCAACATTTTAAAGTTCATCGTCAATCTAATAGTTTTCTGCTAGTCCCAGCGAAACAAAGTCCGGAGTCCCAGCCGTAGCCGAGCAATTGTATGTACGTTGATAAGCCAGTTTCGGTAAAATTCCCGCTTTCATGCCTCGTTCATAGCTCCATTGCGTCGCCTGCGTAGTCTCCGTACGCCACGTCCAGTACATGAATCCCCAGCCTCCGTTGCTTTCAAAAGCAGTCATCTGTGACTCAGCGCTCATTAATAGATATTCACGATATGCATCATCATAGCTGTCCGGATCCGTGTTCGTAGGATCGCATGTGCAATTTGAAGGAACTGGACATGAGGGCGTCAGTACCTGACTGGACACGTCGGACACATTGTATGTGCCTTCCCAGCGGGATCCAACGCCAACATTGTTCAAATACAGAAGACAATCTGTATCTGCTTGTGACCATTCACCCACAATTGTAGGTCCATGGCCAGTGGCAACGTTTGTAGAAATCTGCATATCTGCCGTCCAAGTGTCGCAGATATAATTGATCTTAGCCGAGTGTGACATAGCAATCAGTCCTGTGTCAAAAATCATATATTGATGCACGTCAAGAATCATTTTGGGATATTCGCTCTCGTTGAACACTCCTTCCCAGGAAGCGACACCTCGGAACCCGTCGCCAAAGACAATATAATTCTCGTAACTCTCATCTCGTGAAATATCGTACGCCTTCTTTGTCCATTCAATGACCTTGGTGCTGTTCAATACCAGCATATTGGGCTCATTCACCAGTCCATATAGCGTGACGATGTTTTTATATCGATCTTGCGCAAAAAATTTAGCCAACTTACGATGTAATTCCAAGGTCAGATCTCCATAGTAGTCACCCTTGGTACCGTTGAGCCACAGAGCACTACCCTGGTGACCAGAATGGTTCCATCCATTGGCATTTCCAGGGACTGAGTGAAGATCCACAAATACGCGAAGGCCATATTTACGAGCATATTCGATCGCTCGAAGTAGATAGCGCCATGAAACTTTTTCAAGATAGGGATCGCCATCAAGATTTCCGACTGCCCAATAAGGATAAGGAATTCGAACATGATCTAGTCCAGCGGCACGGATGTCAGAAAATGTCTTCTCGGTTATCCAAGTAGCATAATGCTTTTCAATAACATTTTGAAGATCGTCACCAAGTTTCTCGCTGAGACTGTATTCGTCAACGATACCCTCAGATAACGAATATTTTTCAAAATATGATGGCGTAATGAATGGCTCGATAATAAGCCAACCACCAAGATTAACTCCTCGAATTGGATTCTCAGTGTAATTAAATGCTTCATCAAGAGCAGGAACATGACTGTTAGCCCGAGCTGAATCATCCCAAGTGCTATTTAGGCCCATAATAGAAAGTTCACCCACTGTATCATTGGTGAACGTAGTATTGAAGTCAGTGGTTGTGTACCAAGTTGAGATATCCAAGACTGTATTCTTTGCCCACGAAGGAGTGCTGTCCGAATCTCCGCTACTCCCGGAGCTTGAACTCGAATTTGAGCTTGAACCTGAACTTGAGCCTGAGCCAGAACTTCCTGAGCTCGATCCAGATCCTGTACTTTGGCTGCTGCTCTTAGAGGAATTGCTATTTGGCTTGATCACAAGCAGGCCCACCGGGATTAAGACAGCGGCTGCAATAACAAGAACAAGAGCAAGCAATATCAAAAAAACGTAACGCTTCTTCTTGTACCACGGCCGAATGGAAGGATGTTCGACAGCTATAGGCTTCTCTAAATTGTCAAAAGGAATGTCTTCGTATCTCATTCCACCCCGGGGATAGTTAGTACGAAACTCGTTTGGATAGCGTTCAGAACCCAAATTGATGTTGTAGGGTGCACCAGTCAAATCAGACTGTGCCTCCTCATAATTATCAGACGTCAGAGGCCTGTTGGACGATGCATTCGAAGACGAGGGAGAGCTTCGAGTAATCCGAAAAGACATTTTCAGATTGTCAACTGGATGAGCAAGCCGTAGAGTGACGAGATAAGGAAATGCGCGACAGGTCAAGAAAGAATATTCAATCTGGAAGACGAACGGGAATTAGAGAATTCTAGCGTACTGTAGAGCAGGACAAACGAGCGAATTGATAAATGTGATCCTTAAACAAAAAACAATGATTAGGAAAAAAAAACAAAAGGAAAGAGATCAAGATGAGATTTTGCGGAGATCCCTTGCTTGATATAGCAACAGGGAAAAAAGCGACGATCAACCCATCTCGGCCCCAGTCTTAACGTCTAATGCGGAGTCTGTTTCGGGAAGACTCACTAGCCACATCGACCTTGCATCTAGCTCCCCTTCCGTCCAAGATTTCCGCTAAGGCAGATCAATAGCCGGTTAGGGTTAATTGTGGCTGAAAACACCGCTAAGCGTGACTTGATCTTGCGCAAGTCAAGATAAAAAGATCCGTAGCGGAAAGCCATCTGCGGCTCGTGTGGCGCATGTTGCCATCTAGCTGGCATCTCATAATCACTCACAGTCACATATAAGTCACAGTGCAGTCATGTGATAGGTTATCGCGGCGCTGTCCGTTCCTTGCTTGTGGCTCGGATAAATTGGGGATTCTGTAAACAACGATTGGTTGGGATGAAGTAAACATTGTACGCATTGTACGCAGAGTAAACAGAGAGCAGGAATAGTATTGGGCAAGGCTGTAGTGAGAGCAAACGGCTGAAATACCTTTCTCGTTTCGAGATTAAATTCCTCATCCCAAAAAAAAAACCTTAGCTGTATTAGTTTGTAGGAAATTAAATGCTATTCATATTACTTTTATCGTCCTTCCAGTCGCTACAATCGTTGTTTGCTATTGCTGGCCGCTGCCACCGCTGCTCCCCATAATGCACTCTTCTCTGCTGTTTTAAGAACCAGTCTTCGACTAGATATTCTCTGGCGTCTGCACAAGAGATCCACAAAACCCTGCACTCGCTGTCGAAATCCAGAATAATATTCTATCACTGATCCCGTCACGGCCACAATGACCACTTCCTCGCTTCCCCTGGCTCTACTCGTCCCAACCTCGTCTCCCACACTCTCGCCAGACAGACCTGCTGCTGCAAGAGCAACTAATGACGCGGCGACAATAGCCGCTGCACGACATGATACGGCGTAGAAAACAGATTTCATCACTCGAATATCCATGACCGAAAATGTGGTTAATGGCGTGGTTCGTGCCTCCACTTCGCGCCTTTGAATGGGATGTCGGGCCAGCAATTGCTGCCGTGCAAACGTCGTATCGGGCTCACCTTCAACGATAGACATTGTTAAAGAGTCAACTCCATATTCTTTATCAAATCCAGTTAGACTAAAATCTCTTCCTTTGAACAGTCGATCTCGTAGAATGCAGCGCGCAATTTCAGGTATGTATCGACCTGAGCACAGTTGTTCTAACGGCTGGAATCCTGGTTTCTCTGACCGATTGTCAATCTCCCGGTCCCAACGCGTCAACGGTAATACGCCTGTCTGTCCCCCAAACAACGACAATTCTGTGTTGACAATACATTCTTCACTGCTCTCTACCGCCAGCGGATTACAATGAGCAAGCCGATCTTCGTCCAGAGATGTTGTCGCCACTTTGATCGATGCGTTTAACCCAGTCCCCACAATCAGCCCAATCTTTGTCTTTGGGTCTACTTGAAGCTCAGAAAGAACAACCGCAACACTATCATTGACAATCGCACATAATTCTGCATTCAACCCGGCATCAGTACACGCCTGCATAAATGCAACCTTTATATCCCAGCCAAGAATCTCGTCGCATAAATTTGAAAAGCCTTTGCCCATACTCAAAATCTTCCCGCTATCAGCGCCTACACTGGTAAATGGAAAACTCCATGTTAATCCCACTTTCACTTTTTCGTCCGCACAAATCCATTCTCGATCCTCAGCTATTGACAATACCGATTGCAATTGGCTCGCGATCCAAAGAAAGAAGCTCCGTCCGTCGAGATTTCGCACACCCTCATCGAGTGGATCTGAGGTTTGATAATGCATCGTACGTTTAGGTTGTGAACCATCGAGGTCTGGAATAAACTCCACTAGAGCTATGCGTAGAGTTGATCCGCCAATATCTAAGGCAGCGTATACTCCCTGTTCGCGACCAGTAGGTAAACCATAAAGATAGGAGGGAGTCATCGTCAAATCCATATAGTCAGAGGAGTTGATAGTGTGCTCTCTCGCAGCTGAAGACGAAGAACTTTCTCCGGGGTTCTCATCGCTTTGTAATATCTGATCTCGATGTAAAGCACAACTCATAGACTCTGTTAACCTGCTAACGAGAACATCCAGTGCATCGCCCGAAATAGATGCCGTCAGCAAAGCGATATCTGGATCCAGGTCGACGGTAGTCGATCCTGTAGAATGCATGTCTAAAATCTTCTTGAGATATGGATTTTGCGAATACTGTGTAGAATCCAGCGGTCTAATCAACTCTAATATGTGGGGGAAACTGTAGAAATTGCTCCAATGGAAGTGGAGACCGATCCCTGAGTTCGCGTTAGTTCTCCCAACGGACTGCCCTTTCGATTTCGGACTCCTTGGTACGGAGCACCCATACAGAAGACTTACGAGGGAAGCATTCTGGTCATTAATCCAAGGCCGAACTATCAATCCAAATTCCCAATTAGACTATTTGGGATAAAATTGAAAATCAAATTATATACATGCGCGAATGCTGTAGTAAATGGTGACCGTGGAATCTTCTCCCGCAGCAAATCTTACTCACGCTGATTGCTCGAAACCGTGTGGAAGTTCCATGTCTTGTTCATTTTTAAATCTTCCAACCGAACTTCGAGTCCGGATATTGTCGTATACAGATGGAGCTACATTATTGTCTATAGCAGCAACGTGCCACTCATTGCGGGAAACTGTCTCCGACTATGACGATATTTGGCGGGCTATATTGCATCCGCTTTTACGCCCTTCAATTCTAGCGGGCGAGCCAATTTCATGCGCTCCGTATAATTCGTTTCGTGAATTATATTACCAGCTACGTCAATTTATTTGGTTTACGCCTGGTGTTTGGCATGGTGATCGAGAAGCGCATGGTTCGATATGCATATCTAGGTATGATCCAGCAACCGGCCATATAATAGCACATGAGCTGTTTGTCCAGTTTGACCGATCTGAAAGTACAATTTCTCCGTGGTCATACAATCCTACCGTACTTGTCGACCGAACAGAGCTTCAAGTTATGCTTTCTCCTCTGCCAATCATTAAATTCACATCTGCTACGAAATACAACAGCTATCATGAAATTCCCCAGCCGCGTTCACCAAGAGGTATGACTACCAATTTCTTCCACGCTACTTCCATTCCACTTAGTCGGCGCTACAGTCCTCAAATGCGTCTCTGGCCTCCGCCTTTGATTCCCTCTGACGACCGAACTCGAAACGAAAGCCCTACCGGATTTCGAGGAAGTAATTCGACCGTGGCTGATGCCAGCCAGAACCTATTCCGTCTCCGTCGTTGGATTTCGTTTGCAAATTCCGATGCATACGGTGTGATCATGGGTGAACGGGTCGAAACATTTAGTAAACTGGATCCTGCATTGTACACTCCGGATGACAAGCATCCTTTCAAAGGTATCTGGCTCGGAGATTACAGCAGTCATGGCGGAGAATTCATTCTGTTCCATCAGCCTTCACCCACACGATTAGAAGCAATCAAACTGACGGGCGATCCAAATGTTCCTCGAGGAGAGTTTACATTTGTCATAGATGATCTTTCCCATACAGAACGCATCGCGACAGAGAGCGAATGGCCGGGAGCTAGGGTAGTTGCCGGTCAAGGTCAACTAGCTGGTCAAAACTTTACAAACTCTTGCATGGTTGAAACTCAGCTAATAATTATCGATAGCAATAAAGTAGCCAGCTACTGGATCGAACTCTTCCATATTTCACTTTTTCGAAGAATCGATGTAGCTGGATTATTAGCTGGAAGGTAACAAGTGACCAAGAATCAATTGTGTATATATATTTCATTGGAAGTGATGAGCTACTCTATAACTCAAACAGCATATTCAATAAGTTCAATTTCATGCAATTTTATCTAAACTTTAGAACTCTCCAAAGATTTAAATGTTTCAGGTATATCCCAATACTCTTCAAAAATCTTTTTGGTCATTTTCGAGGCCTTCATCAGAAGGCCGATCTCAACGAGATTTGTGAAATCCGACGAACCAAGCTTTTGCTCAGATTGCAAATTCACTTGACGGGAGACTACTTCCGTAAACTTTCCTAAAATATCTTGATCGCAGTAGTGAGGATCTGCATACAGAGCTTCAGCATAGTAGGCTAATACAACATCAGCTTCGGATAAATACTTTAGCTTACATTCTGTTGAAAATGTATTAAGTATGATTTTCACACGCAAATTAAAGCAAGATATTCGAGGATTATGACGGTATTTAATTCCAAACTGAAGCATATTCTGCATGAAACTCCAAGCACTGCCCTGATCACTAAATTCGTAGATTTTCTGAATTCCACAAAGTAGCCTTTCATCATCAGATCTAGCAGGATCGTCAAGTGGACAAAAATCTACAGAAATAGGAAATGTTAAGTATTCCCAATTTGCAAATCGAAGACCGTGAATAATGTATTTCTTCGCCATTGAAAATGGCTGCTCTGCTTGTTCTCCCAGTCGACTGATCAAATCCATCATTTCGTTTAATTGCTTCCTGCTCGCTACTTGCTGATAATCTTGAAGTCTTAACCATTGACGATAAAGTCCACTCTCTTTTTGATATTGTCCGTTCAAGTATCGGGTCTTTTCAAGTGAAGCTGCCGATTGAGTCGCTGGAATCGCACCATCGTTGACAGGAGAAGGTACTGATTTCAATTTCACAGGTCTACAGTCTGTGGATTTCCGGCGTATCCAGGGACTATATAATAATGGAATCTTTTTAACTGTCCAGAAATGGTTTCTATGCCTCATATTGACAAAATGCTGTGCATCATGCTATATAATTTGAAGCGATATTTGTGTTCCTTTTGTTTAACCGGACAAGATTAACCTTGAATTTATGAGATTGTGAGCTCAGACGTCCCAACTGAGCAGTACCTGTTCGCTCTATTTCCCATTTTAATTCACATTTATTTCAAAAGTTTTTCCAGTAATTAGAATGCTAAGGTTTTCAAGTATTTTCTTTCGACGAGAGAATTTGATCAAAATATTGGACAATGCTATGGTTTTTGTTACCGTATAGCTCAGTTTGAGTTAACCATTGAGTTCTAGCATGGTAGTTTATAATATTTCATGTTTCTACAGCGATAACACAATCAATAACAATACAAATTAAATCGAAAAAGGAAACATATTTATTCAGCAGCAACTCTGATCTCAAGTGCTTAAGAGACGCCATTTACACGTTTCTACTGCGGTCAAACGTTTGTAATTCAAAGTTTCATGTTATCCTATCAAGACAGTTTACAATATTTAACCGATAATCCTAATAAAAGTCAAATACAGTGAGCTGTTTTAGCAGTTTCTGCGATAGTATTCTGAAATGATAAATAGTTCATGCCTAGAATCTCAACAGACTTTGAGCAATCCAAGCTAGGACATTGATCGGCATCTTTGCTAAACACTGCTGAATTATCTGGAGTATTGAGATACTTATCTCTCATCTCTTTGAAAGCCATTGAAGCTAATACGACTTCTAGGCTCAAAATAGAGCTCCGTGATAGAGCGTGATCAGCACAATTATATATTCAGCGCTGTCATTTGGTATCGAATGCAATATCTTTGGTTCTCATAAAATAAATTAATTTATTTCGTTGCATCAAACTGTAATTGCACTTGGTCGACCTCTGTTCTCATGTGCCGCAGCGATCATCGTTTGCTTTCGTCGAGAACTGGGTGAAATCATTCCAAAGCTGGACCAACTCTTCTCCGTTGATTCAAGCGCTGCTACTTAAACATATAGTCCTATTTAATTAACCTTTTGATAAGCAGTCATACTTTATACATCGCTAGGTTGAACAGCACAATCTTTTTGCCTAATGATGCCTACCCGCAAATCTGCGTGATATTCGTTTCGGCTGTCGGAATAACCCAAAATATCAATCAATAGTTGGCGAACTCCGAGAGAATAAAATTTTCATTTGATTCAGTTTCTATTTTGTATACTCATTTTAAATTTGAATTTATGTATGCTAAAATCTTGATCGCACACGTTGAAGAAATTAAGAAGATTTGCCTGCGAACATGAAGTACAACCTCAAAGGCGCTATTATCGTGTGAGAAAACTATCGTAATTTGGTCCACACTGCTATACTGCTGGTTGACTACATTAGATTTAAAAGATTGGAAAATTATTCCAACCCCAAACTACATAATCAGACAAAGACAATTATTCATATACATCTGGCAATTCAAAAATCATGTAGAAAATTGGAGCAAGATTAGATTCTTTGTCAACTTATCAACATGAGCGAAAACATAGTTATGATATGCCTTGATGGCCAAGTTGGTAAGGCGCAGCACTAGTAATGCTGAGATCAACGGTTCAAATCCGTTTCAAGGCATTAACCTTAATCTTTTTGTTTTTCATCACACGTTTCTTCATTTTTGGAAAATGTAATTGCCAAGTGTTTTTTATGATAAAACTTGTTTTACTATATGCATTTATTTTTTTGGGTTGTAGTTTGTTGGCTGGCAGTAGTTTTGCAGTGAAGTCGAACTGACAATCGTCAATCGATCATTACTGAGATTATGAAACCGGTTAATTAATATTAGCCTGATAATGATTGTATATTAATGCTCTCATTTCAACTAAATAGTCCATTATGATTAAATAAGATTCATTGGTAACCATAACTAAGTCTAAAAATTAACTAAATGCATGAAAAAAATAAAATAATTGCAGCACTCACGATTCCAGCGTGGTCTCCCACCGCAGTACTAAGTGAGCCCATAGTAGCTTAACTGGAGAAAATCTGACGGGGTTCTGTGCTTTCTACTAGGTATGACCGCAACTGATTTCATTTGCTTTCTTCCTCTTCTTTATCTCCTCAAATTCACCTACATTTAAAACCATTTTCCTATTTTCACCCCTTCCTTTCCTCTCCCTCCCCCTACACTCCCGCTTAATCCCACATACAGTCACCTGATCACGCGTCCTCCTAAATCCATAGCTAACGCGTCGCTTTATTCTACCTTCTACCTTGGTATTCTCAGCACGATATGCCATCAGGAAAATAAGCAGTGAAATTAGGCTTGATAGTCTAGTTCCATTATTATATTGCTTGTTGAATTCCGTTTAGCTATCGACTTGTCTATACACAAATTTCACTTCATAATTGGATACATCTCAATCATGCCATTTATGAGCAATTAGGTTACAATCAGTCAAGCTTTGTGAATTGAGTCTTGACGCGCTATACGAACAGTTCATGAGAGAGCTTGAACAGATTGATCAGAAGCCGGTTGGTAACATGCTTGGAGTAGAGTTCGAATTTCCAACACTTAGTGTACTTGATGTGGTCCGAGAAGACTAAGGCTCGGATCTAGAATGAGTGGGAGTAAGATTGCTGGTCTTGGTCAGTTTGATATCGTTACGGCAGGAATTTCTGTGAATTTAGAGTTGAAAACCAACGCTAAATTGATCTCCAGCTGTTTCCCAAGAGTTTTTTTAGCGTTCAGGAGAGGAATATATGCAGAACCCGCTATGTTTATGGCAACGTGCCAAAGTTTACCAACCTGCTAAATTTCGAGATACCTACATTCTTCTCTAGACTCTAAAATGAACCGGTAGAACTTCACCTACAGAGTATTTGACATTGGAAGCGTATAATGCTTACTTAATATCGTAGCTATTAATATGATTAGTTCGATATTGAGTTCGAAATGATTTGTTTTATTTCCAGTCCGAACTGAGTTTAGGGTCGAAGTCATAGCACCTTCGGTACACTGAACTAGTATTAGATTCACAGGGATCCTTATTCTATGATCAAGCCTTAGCAGTGACCATGCAAACGTGGATCTGTGCTTCAAATGATTATACCAAAGACTCAACCACTGACCATCTTCGGCAAAACTCCGACTGAACTTCATTTCCCAGTAGTCTGAGAAATCTAGTATATTTAAATAGTGATTAAAAAAATAGTTGATGTATACATCATCACGTAGTGATCGCATATCGTTGTTTAATATGCCAAAATGTGTTCAAGACAAGGTCGAGAGGACAACAAATTCTTAACTTACAAGTCAGGGAGATAATAAGATAGCAAGAATTTGATGCAGTCTAATTTAATCCAGCCAGTTAAAATTCCTGATCTTAAATAGTTTTCAATAGGCACAGTGGTTTGAGTAAGCTAGAATCAACTTCTACTTTTCATATCATCTCTCTTGCTGTTCGGCCGATGTCGCGGGACAGCAGCAAAGCTGTAGTACAAAGAGAATTAGAGCATGAGGCTAGCAAATCTTAAGAATACATCTGTAATACTATACCAAGTAGATGGCTTGATGCCTTATCGTATTCCTACTACTGTCTGGTTCTATTTCAAACGCTGGTGTGTCAAAAGATTAGTATTCAATATGACTCTACAACGCAAGAGAATTTGTTAGATTCTGATTTGGAATGTCAGAACTAAACTTTATTCATATCCGTTCCCGCCAAATGTATCTATAGGATGACGAATAATTCTTCACTATCTGTAAATTCTACAGTTCCGATTGTGAGGGGAGAAGATATCTAGCGCTTGAACATTGTAGACGCCGGCGGCGCAGCTTTCAGAGTTTCTTGGCAAGCCGAAAAAGTAATCTACAGATAAAGAAGACCAAGGACTGATAAGAGATTTGACCTTAAAGATAAGGAGACCAAAAATATATCCATTTTTATAATTGAAAATGCTTCTTTGTCTCTAAATCTATCATCAAAAGATATGGTTGTGTAAATTCGCATGAAATACTTTACAAATTGGCCCGAGTGTTCGGAACATACACAAGAAGATGAGGTCCGTGCAATTAACCTAAAAATCTTGATCCAGATTGCGAAAACCAGGGGGAATATTCGCAAATTGTCTAAATGTTATGCAATTCTCAGATTTTCTTGCGTATTTTGTCATTCACTATTTGAAAAATTATTATTGGATCTGACAATAAACTGAATTGGATGTAAGAGAAAGTGCCAATTCGACTACACTAGATGCTAAGCAAATATGGTTTGATGAGTCTCGTGTACTGCCAGATCATGACTCTCTGCGATGGCTCGAAATCAAGAGTCCAAGTAAAACAATTAAAAATCTTGGTTCGAACTGGAATTTATAAATTGCATCCTCTTCTGTTTATTCGAATTTCGGCAGTCAATTACGCTAAATAGCTGCTGATTTCAACCTGCGGAAGCGTCAGCTCCTAGCTCTAAGTAACTTCGCATCCTCATAGCCGGAGGGTGGCTATTGCAAGTTTCTGTGATTGCAGCACGTAAGTAATTTTAACTCAAACGTTGTCATATAGATAGCTACAGAAGTAGGGGGCGCTCAAGCAGCGGTTGAATTGAGGGAATTCAAGTCGGTATTCTTCAAGGAGACTACTAGAGAGAAAATATCGGTCTAAATTAGCAGAGAGATACTCACTATATTCGAGCGAGTGCTAGTTTAACCAATAATAAGCTGATAAGCTATCTTTCGTCTCTTGCTACATGATTCATCAACTAGCGAAGTATATCTCCTATCTCCTTCATGAAATGCCGAAGGGTACGGAGCGGCTAAGAACTTGGCGTAAGTCAAGCTTATGTGACGCCGCAAATCTTTCATCAGGAACAGATCTTCAGTTCTCGCTGTCCTTTGCTCTATGAAATAGACGTTTTGGGCAAAATATTTTTTTACTGGCAATGAACGTTGGTCTGCATTGCGTATAATCAGCCCGCGCTAGTCCAAGAATAAAATAACAAAGTGCTGTTACAGCTTGATAACTAGGTAGGAGAGGGTGCTTGTTTCAACGACAAACATATAGATACGGCAGGTTCAAAATGGCTTGCATTCGGATCCACTCTCAACGAGTTACGAATGAGTTTTTATTTTCTCTATATAACGGTAGTAGTAATTATGTGTATACATAATTACGCCATCCACTAGTAGGTTTCCTATTGTAAGGCTATTGCAGGCAGAGAGATGGCAGCCACAATATTGACACAGTTCCTACAAAGATATAAAAGCTTCATTACTTTCCTCTTGGCAACTTGAAATTTATCGCCTTGGTCAGCATTACTCCAAGTTCCTGAATTATTCACACATTATAGAGAGCTGACTTTTATCCATTCTGGGAAGTATATCACCGGTAAGCAACAGCTCCTTGCTCAAGCCATCTCTATCATATTAACTCCATAAGATGGCTTCTCCTATATTAGACGATGAATGCTTGGACGAAAAAAAGCTGGTCATTACTCAGGTTCATGCCGTTGATTCTGATTATTCATCGTTTTCGGATGAGAAGAAGGAGAAGTTAATTGAAATTAATGCATCTCTGTCACGAGATGAAGTGTTCCATCGCTTAGGAAAGTTTGACAAGACTCTTGCTTTGGCTGATGAGGTTAGTAACAGAGTCGCGGAATTCTTGTGTGATCGTGTGTTCGAAACTACTCCTGA